>NC_080041.1:57470651-58924658 GCF_012489685.1 Lotus japonicus | reverse complement strand
ATGCAGATTACCACCACCATCGTGAATAGCTTTGGCTTTTAATGAACAAAGACTTGCATTGAATCAAGAAAACGTGGTATAAGATTGCAATAAATTGGTTCATTCCCCAGAAACAAAGCGACGACTGTGTGAAGGGGTGCAAGGAAGTTTGAGCGATGCAACAATAAATGAATAGCCGTCAAAATAAATGCGTAGTGGAAACTGAAAAGACTTGGCAAATTAAACGTCAAATTATATGGCTTAGGTGCCAAAACCAGTGTCGAAATATTACACGTAATTGGCATCGAAAGCCATGGTTAGAATTGTGCCATCATTACATATTAATAAAAAAAAAGTCCTACAGTAGGGTCTTAAAAGAGTTCAAACAATCAGCAAAGGTGGCAATCTTGGCATCGAGACCCTTCTTCACAGCCTGATCAATCTCCAATTCCTTGATAACCTCTTTTGTCGAGATGATCAGAGCCTTGGAATCCTTAGTAAGCACGTCCAATTGATCCTTCACAGCAGGGCCTTCCTCGACCAAATCAGCTCGCTTTTTCTCCAATTTGGTAATCTCTCGGTGCAGCTCTTCAAGTTTGATGTCGACTTCAGAGATTTCATCTGCGATCAAAACCTTCCTAGCAGTGAACTTCTTGAAGTCCTCTTTCATTGCTGCAACTTGAGCTTTACCAGCAGAGACTTTTGCTTCCTTAAAGCTGACAGCTTGACCAACGTCCTTGATTTGATGAAAGGTGGCCGAAGCATCCACTAAAAAAGATTGAAGGTTAGCCAAAGCAGCAGCCTGTTGAGCGTCGAGCTTTTGGCCAAGAAGGAAGACAAGCAATTCCTTAGCAGCATGGCTTGCTTGAGGATCAGCTTGGATCTGGTCGAGAAACCCATTGGCGAAGACAATAGCCTTCAGCCGACCCATACTCTCCTCGATCTGCTGAGAATTGGCTACCCCACTTGATTGAGCAGTCTCAGCAGTAGCATCAACTTGACGGGGTGGAGAGTCCCATTCCAAGGTGCCATCGAGGAAGCTATCCAAAGCTGCCAGCGGGTCCTCCTCAAATAAAGTGTCGAGCTTTTCACTAGACACATGAGATGAAGAGCCACCTTTGTTTTGAGGCGAATGTTGCACAGTGGCAGCCAATTTTGGAGGAGGCATAGGGCTGTCATCTTTGCCTGGAAGGGGCTCTGCTTCGCGGATGGGAGAAGTTGTACCCTGAGTCTCCTGCAAGAAAAACCCCTTTTATGTCCTTTCGATAAAGTAAAACGCATATTAAAGGAGTCAGCAAAACATGAAAAGTATAAAGATACCTGGCAAGCAGAGTCTTTAGAAGGGCTCGAGTTGGTGGAGCTTCTGGAACGGCGAGGAGACTTATGACGAGATTTGCTCCTGACCTTCCTCCTTCCCTCAGACGAGGGGGTCTTCTTAGCTGAAGATGCGGCCTTGGGAGGTTTCTCGACACCTTCAGTTTTGGATTTTGCAGGAATGGGAGCTGGGGAATTCTCACGGGATGGAGGATTGGAGGTAGAGTGCTCATGAACATCAGTCTAAAGGAAACAAAACAAACAAGAGATGACTCAGATTAGGAAACCACGGGTTAAAAATATCACAAGGTACCCTCGAGAATGGAGAACATACCTGAATGGCGGCGCCGCCACCACCCTCTTTGTCAGCGACTTCTGTTTGAGCATCAGATGCCAACTTAGAGGCCCCACTAGGGGTGGAAACACCAACCCCCTTGGCCCTCTTCTGACTGGCCGAAGCAACAGGCTTAGGTTTCCGTTTCCGGCTCTGTCGAAATATACGTCAGCCCATAATCCAAGGAAATCGAAAAGGAAAAGGTAAAAGCATGAGGAAAGTACCTTGAGCTTGTCAGCAAGACTGACATCATCATCCTCATCATCATCATCATCATCCTCAATCACGACCGGGTGGTCCTTGGAGGAATGAGCCACTGGGGAAATAACTTGAGGAGCTGGTCGAATAATGACTTCAGCTGCAAACAAAAGAAAAATTAAGAAGTAAAACAGGAGAACCAAGGCCAAGTCGAAGTATTACCTTGACCAATACGCATGTTCAGCGATATGTGGTTGAAGATTTCGACGGGCACATGATACGGAAAGTTCCACAGGTGGTACTTAGTCCAAGTCACTCGCTTTCGAGGAGGTAGAGCTTGATTGGCCAATACATTTATGTTTATATGGTCAACCCATTTAGGCAAGACCGGTGGAAAAGCCAATGCAAACCTACTCGTAGGCAAAGACGGGAACTTAAAGCCAGTTTTTCGAATAACAAAAGATAGACCTTCCTCACCAGGAGGAACCACTAACTTGGATTTCTTGGCTTTAAGTTCCCATTTTTGCTTTAATACTTGAGCTGCTTGCGCAACTGTATCTCGAAGGCGAAGAGTTGGGTAATATACCACACCGAAGAACTCTTGAAAAGATCGAATTTCTGCCAGGTGCATACCTTTGGTCTTCTTCGGATCCTGCTTCTGCAAAAGAAAAGCATCTGTCATGCATTGCAGACAATCGACGAGGGGCTTCGAAATTTGAGCCCAATACTCAGACCACCAGGCTTTGAAAGCGTTAGTGGCATAATATGAAGGAGCGTAAGTGAAGGGGCTCAGGTTGAGGAGTTTCTTGTTATAAAATTGAACAGTCTTGTCGAAAGCAGAAACCCTCTTAATAGTTCCGGGGTACAGGACTAGACTCTTGTCAAATAAAGTGTTGGGTAGAACTTGGCTAAGCCCAAACTGTCGAGAAACCAATTGAGGGTTGTAGCCACATAGAGTGTAGTCACTGCTAGCAAAACCCACAGTTAAAACCCTAGGAGATAAGAGGGTCCTCCAAAGTGTGATGTGGTGCTCCTTGGGCAACGCAGAATCAGAGGCATTAGGATAAGAATTCCTCAGCCAGAAAGGGCCACGAATAGCCTTGCTGTAAGGAGAGAAACTGGAGCGGTAGTGTTTCAGCTCGAGAAACATGGTAAAGTACTTCCTGAAGTCCGCTTCGAAACTCGACGCATCATAAGCAGGGGTCAGGGTCTCGAGCCTATGGGCATCAATCCTGGTGTTAGAAGCAGTTAGAGGATTATCATGTACCGGCAGAAGAGATTCGAAGACTGCATTCAACCAAAGTTGAAACAGCCAAAGTGGTCCAGCCGCATTCAGAGAGACGGTCTTGGTGTTCCGGATATCCTCGACAACCTCATTCAGCATTTGATACAGGTTGCCAAGGACGAGCCTAGCCATAGCAAGTTGTCGACCCTCGTGAAGCAGATTGGCTAAAGGCAAAAGCTTGGCGGGTATGCGCAAAGATTTGGTGCAAAAGACATAAGCAGACAGCCAATACAGCAAGAAAGCGACATGCTCAGCATCAGACACCTCACCACTCTCGACATAATGGTCCTTAATGAATCGACTAAACGAAATGTTGTCAGTAGGAATCGAGATGGGTTTAACAGGAGCAGGTGCAGAATGATAATCATCACCAATGGGCCACAATCCGGTGATAGCAGCAACATCCAAAAGAGTGGGGGTGAACATACCAAAGGGAACATGAAGGCAATTAGTGGACCTCTCCCAGAAATAAAGTGCACTCAACAGCATAGCAGGGTTATACGAGATTGGAGATCTCGACAACTGAATCAAGTCG
Source organism: Lotus japonicus (assembly GCF_012489685.1). Lineage (NCBI taxonomy): Eukaryota > Viridiplantae > Streptophyta > Magnoliopsida > Fabales > Fabaceae > Lotus > Lotus japonicus. The sequence goes on along the minus strand of NC_080041.1, from coordinate 58,921,013 downwards.
AAAATCCCCACATCCTTCCAGTGTTGTTTCTTATCTCCCTCAACCCTATCTAACCATTTCAGGTAGGCCTTGTCGTTAGCAGAAGGGTTAGGAGGGGCCGAACGAAAGGCTCGTTTCGGGTCAGAAAGAAATGGCATACGGTAAGAGGGTTGAAATGCCAAAATGAGCTCCTCTCCCCTAACGCTAGGGTGAAATGATTCATGTTCTTCAGGGAGACTATTGGGCCTATCATGCTTCACTACTTTCAAAGGGCCCAAAATGGCGCGTAAAGTACCATTAACAGAGAAAGGAATGAGTACCTGGGATTTCCAGATAGCTCTCTTCTCTGCTTCGTTGGGAGGTTCTGGGATTGGCACGCGTTTGGACTCATCCAGCTTAAGCTCGGTGGCCAACGGAAGGGTTTGCTCAGGATTGGAAGCCATTGAAGGACGCGGCAAGTGTTTCAGAGAAGACGGAAGAAGATGAAGTGATGAAGTCTGGAAGAAGAAGTTGCAGGTTGGATGAAAGAGTAAAGCTTGAACAAGGAATACCAAGAGGGTATTTATAAATGGAAGGGGAAACGGAACCCAAGCCGCATTGAGCAGCAATTTATAAAAACTTTGGGTTCCAAGCGATTATTTTATTAATTAATTCATGTCACCTCTCAGCTTTTTGGCATAGGCGAAATCATGGCCCTAAAAAGGCTATAACTGTCAGCTAGTGGAGAAGTCACCAGACGTTATGGCTGCCGATTGGACTTGAAGATCGAATGGTCGAGAGCACAAAGCATTTGAATCGTTGGAATTGAACGGCTGCGATATAAAAAAAAAATGCTTGGTGTCTTTGAGCTAAAGCAGTCGACAACCAACATTTTTGGGGGGCAACTGTTAAGCCAAAATTAGAAGCATTACAATTATCGACACCATGGTACAAAAAAATGGTTTCTCGACAGAAGGGGTTGGGCGAAGCCGGCAACTCAGCACACGATGTCCCCCAAAGACAAGTTAGTAAAAAGCCATAATTCAACACACTCAGAAGATGAAGAAATCTCGATCATCTCAGTGGAAGAAGCAGTTACCGAACAATAAGCAACTGCAAGCACGTGCGTACACCCACGACGCCACGAATAGCAACGGTTGCCCACGACTCAGAACCATCCACGTGGCAATAGAGTCACGTGAGCGAAGACCATCGGCTAAACGTGGGGATGGCGCCAAAATTCAAAACCCACGAAGCCATCGTGCATCCAAAGAAAACTGCCAAGAACATGGGCAGAAAGAACAATATAAATAGAGGAAGCAGCAGCAGAAGAGGGGGTTCCCAACTGAAAAACTCTGAAAATTCACTAAAAGCTCTAAACGTCCGCATCAATGAGACTTCGAGAGCAGAACGTGATGATGGAGGAGTATGTTGCAGAACCAACGCTTTAATTTCCTTGCATTTCAGTTCGTTAATTTCCAGTTTTTATGTGTAGCTTGTTTTGTCGAAATTTGCTTTCATGTTATTTTGGTTTGCTTGACTGTTTTGTAATCGACTCATATTCAATAAAATCCAGTTTCGTTTGAAGTTGTTTATTGTTGTCGAAAACACATCCGTCCACACACTACACTTTGGCAAAACGTTTTCTCAAAAGGACCCTGAAATCTAAACTTCCTTTAGTCGAACTAAGAGGATATTTGTTTACCAAAAATCCGTGTAAACAACATCATAGATGGAGGGGCTTAAGGTGCTGAAATGCAAAAGATGAGAGCGATTTGTATTGTCTCTTCTGGAAATTTGGACAGTGGGAAGGAACTTTGATGAGAGGGAATGAAAAATTAAGAGTAAGTTTTGTTTGTCAAGTTATATTCTTCGTTGCTCATTCCTTTCCTTCATTGTTATATCTTTGTAAACATAAGCCCATTTTCCAGAGCTCATAGCTCTATGTTTTTTTGGTAATTTTAAATTTATAGGTAAATCAAATTAAAGCAAGCAATGGTAATTTTGTTATTGATAATCTTGGTCTCCCTTAATGAGTTTATAAGCACGAGTAGTAAGTACTCATGGGTTAGTTTAAATCTGATATCTTGCATTGTCTAAGGATGACTAAAAGAGGTTTCTAAGAGCATCTCCAATGGAAGGTTCTTAGTTCTTATTTTCGAGCTAAGAACTAAGAATTGAGTTCTTAACCATTGGAGGAGATGACGTGGAGTTCTTAGTTCTTAAAAATAAGAACTAGGTTCTTATATAAGGAGTTTTACTTTTTGAGTTCTTAGCATAAAAACTTATTTTTTCTCTCTCATCCAAATTACTTTATTAATTTATGAATTTTATTTTATTACTTTATGAAAATAAAAAGTATAAATAATGTGCTTGGTGGGACCAAATGAAGTGCTAAGAACTAAGAACTAAGAACTCATGGTTGAAGCAAAATTGCTTGAGAGTTGCTTAAGCAAAATTACAGGCCCACATGAATATTGCTAAGAACTAAGAATTAAGAACTTGCATTGGAGATGATCTAATATGATTGAAAATATAGATAAGAAGTATTTCACTTATTGTAATTAAAATTTGTTTTTATGGAATTGAAGACTCTGAGGCTTGAGACTCCACTAAAGTGATGCGAAACTGTTGAAGAATAAATCAGGGCAGCAGTTGAGGCCAAGCTGGGTGTAAGCTGTCAAAAATCATTGTGATGGCTAAATTTTCTTTTGCATATAGTGTATTGCAATGCTTAAGATAGAACAAAATACTTCGAATCCCTCTTATGTGAGTGTAAGAAAGAGGAAGCTGCACATGTATATTTAAAGAATTTTAGTCCTTTTACTTATTGATTGGAGCTAATTTAAATTTCAGGTGGCCTTTTGTTGTTTATTATTTTTTTATTTAATCATCAAGGTATTGACTGATTTATTAAATATAATAGACAAATTCCCCGTGCAAAGCACGGGTAAAAACACACTAGTTTTTTATTTTAATTTGTAATACATTTTAATTTATCATATTTATTTGAAATTTAACGCACATAATTAATATGTCCACTATATAGGTAAAATGTGTAAACTTGCTATCTTTCTAAAGATTGATATCAACTATGTGGTAATAGTATTAATTGTATTGATTATAACCATTATTACAGAGGTATATTTTCTAATTTCAAAAAAATAAAATTTTATGATCACATATTTGATAGTTGTATTGTAATAGGTGATTGTTTTTTTAATTAAATATCACAAAATGAAATTACTAAGAATAGTAAGGAAAAATAAGAAATGTCAGAAAATGAGTTAGATGTGGGGTGACACGTGTTGGAGTTGCCACTTTTTGACTTTGAAATAAGTATATAGTATATGATACATGGACATTTACACTTTGTTTGGTAGATAAAAGAGAGATAAAGAAGAAAGCAATTGAGTAAAGAGAAATATAAGAGAATATAAAGTAGATTTAGAGATTGTTTTATATTATAAAGAGAGAAGAGAACGAGAAAAGGAAAAAAAATTACATTTTATATTAAAAAACTACTTTTTTCATATTTGCAAGCTTTCTGGCGGTTTTTGTGCAAATTCTGGAAAAACCGCCAAAATATTATTAAATCTGGAAAAAATAAAAATAAAAACACACGCTGCCCCAACTCTCCTCAATTAGGGGAGACTTCAAAAATGTGTTTTTCTCCACCTTGTAACTCCCTCTCTCATCACAAACATATTGTTAGTAGACATATGGTTTAGTGGTTTGTTTAATCGCCGCATAAATTAGTAGGAGTTAAAAGCGTCAATAAAACATAAATTATTTGAATGTTTATGAAAAAGCGTCAATAAAACATAAATTTTTATGGATGTAAAGAGATCTCAATCAATTATATCTATATATACAAGTTAAAATAAGCAACTAAGAACTTGAAAAATCGTCGACAGATGAAGTAGCGTTCAATATTATCAGTGCGAAAACATTGAACCCAAAATAATAGGCGTGATTAACCAAAATAGAAAGAAGCAATTCATTTACAAAATATATGAGTCTTTGAACATGACGTCTATACCTCGAAGATGTAAAGCTAATAAGGCATATATGAGCCTTTGTATTTAAAGGAAATGAGAAACATCTACATACATGAGACAAGTCTATAATATGATTGATATTTGTGCAGACAACACTATATCTATTACTCAAGCATATGAAGTTGAAGAATTGCATTTCGTGATTATTATTGATACTTGACAACGTATTTATACAGTTGAGAGGTGACTAAACAATAAAATATAAACCTGATTACATGCGTAATTACATAGGTAAATAAATAAAGAATATTCCAACATAACCGGAAAAAGCTACTCTGAATCATTCTCACCGACGACAACGCCACAGACTCTGACCCTTCCGGCGACAATGAACCGCCATAAAACCCATCCAAGCTTCCAAGTGTGAAGAGAAATCATCGAAATCACCATGCATCTTCCTCCCTTGTTAGATTCCCTAACCCCTTCACTTTCTTCGTCGCCCACACCTTACCCGACCCGTTTCAAGAGACCCAAAAAACCCTCCGCCTCTCACCGCCGAAGCAACATCAAGGGAGTTCGCCAGAGACCATGGGGGCGGTGGACCGCTCAGATCCGTGACCCGACCAACCGGAGGAGGATCTTGGCGCAGGAAAAGTTCAAAATTTTCTTATGAATTTATTCTTATAGTGGAGGTAAAAGGGTGAGGGAGGGAGATTGAATATTTTGGTGGCTTGTTGATGATGAATTTGTTCTTATTTTTTCTGGAAAATAATTGAAGAAGATGAAGAACATGTTTTTTTTTTGACAGCCGAAGATGGGGGGAGAACATGTTGAATATGAAGAACATCATTAATTTTCCGGATTTTCATTGTTTGTATTTCTAATTATTATTTTTTCAGAAGACCGTTAAATATTTGACAGAAACCGTTAAAATATGAATGAAATAGGGACGAGGGACCAAAAGTATTGTCGTTCGATAACGTGAAGGACGTGTTCTGCTAATATCTAACTTTAGGGACCATTTACACACATACACTAAACATGGAGGACCAAAAGTGCAATTAAGCCTATATAATAAAACTTAGAAAGACCCCCATAACATTCAATAATTATGCGCTTATCAATTTTATTGCAATTATATATTTATTTCCTCTCTCTTATGTTATTTAGTTTTGCCAAGGGTTTTAATTTTGACTCTTATAAGTTTCCAAAGGTTAAAGTTGAATTAGCTATTATTAGGCGGCATGCAACGATCCAAATCATTTAAAAATGTACATTAACCTTTGATACCACTAGCTAGCCAGCCACTTAATTCCCTCACAATTATAAATTGAGAACCCAAATTGTATCACATAGTTAAACCAAACCTTTTACTTTAATTATAAGCGTTATCTTATCTTATATATATCCATCCAAAAGTTGAACAAATTCCTTCCATCCAACACAAGAGCATTACATTAACTAGTTAACCATGTATAAAACAGTAGCAGGCTCTACCGACTGCCAACCAACACCTCCTCCGCCACCGCAACCTCCCGTCGAATGGTCCACCGGGCTATGTGATTGCTTCTCTGACTACGACAATTGTAAGTGTGTGTTTGTTTCTTTGATGCACTAACTAACTCAAACATGATTTCATATATCCTAACATATAAACAGAGTAATTAAGAAACAAGAATTTGTATCACTTAGCTTCTGGTTATACATCACATTCATTATATATGAATTAACTCTATTTATGAGTTATTGTGTGTGAATTTCTTTCAGGTTGCCTAACGTACTGGTGTCCTTGTGTAACATTTGGTCGAATTGCAGAGATTGTTGACAAGGGATCCGCTTGTAAGGAGTTAACTCATTCATTTATATATGATTAATTAATATATAACAGCTTTTGGATAATTTATGTTGAATTAATTTGTTGCATGCAGCTTGTGGTGCTAGTGGTTTCTACTTTGTTCAACTTGGGGGCTTATACTCAGCCAACTACCGGACAAAGATAAGATCTCAGTACAATTTGAAAGGAAATAATTGCTTGGATTGCTTGACTCATTGCTTCTGCAGTAGATGCGCATTGTGCCAAGAGTACCGTGAGCTTGAAAAACAAGGATTTAACATGAAGATCAATGTGTATCTCATATTAATATCATCTTTTTTCTTGAGGATAATTAACTAATGTTTGGAAGATAGATAGATACTAATAATTAATATCATCTTTTTTTTGTTGAACTTAATTGATTAATAAATAGGGTGGCATGGAAATGTTGAGCAACAGACAAGGGGAGTAGCCATGACTTCAACCGCTCCAACAGTGGAACAGGGCATGACCCGTTGAAAGACTTTTTTACATGGCTAGTGCAATTTTCAAAACAAATTACCAAACTAGTGCAACTTTTGTTTTAATTACAAAAATAGTGTAAATCGCCTCTTTATTTTTTATTTTTTTTATGAAATCGCCACTAGCAATGGCGACACTATAATTTTTTTTTGACTTTGTTTAATAGTGACGGAAAAGTGTCCGTCACAAATTATGTCGCTAAAATTTTGCCGCAGTAGTATTCACGCTTCAATTTCCGTCGCTAAATTCTTTTTCAATATTCACTAGGATTTCAAGATGAAATTTACTTCGTCGCAAACAGAATTCCGTCGCTAGACATTTTGCGACGGATGCTATCTCTCTTCACATTCGGTCACTGATACCTTTTATATTATATATTAGGATTTTGTGACAGATACAATTCGTTCACTAACAAAGAAAGTCAAGAAAAAAAAATTATAGGGTGTATTTCATAAAAAACAAAAGAAAAAAAGGTGATATCGCCAATGAGATTGGCGATTTACACTAAACATGTAAATAAAAAAAAAGTTGCTCCATTTTGGTAATAAACCTTTCAAATTACACCATCTAGGTAAAAAAGTCTCGTTGAAATGAGGATCTGTGTGCATGCATGTGATGAAGTTCTTAATTCATACAAGTTTGTGGTGTTAGATCTAAAGCATGACAATATATACAAATAAATAAAGTAGTTTCTGTCTTTTCTTTTTCTTTTCATTTCATTTCGTATATTCATGTCATGTGTTCTTATGGTGAATATGACATTACGATCATATGTACCTAGAATTCTCAAAATGTGATGCTAGTTCTAACTTCAACAACTCTATATATATATGAGAATTCTGTAACGAGTAAAAGCAGACTCCTTATCATGAATTACAGTATAATAATTTAAGGAATAAGGATATAAGTTGTTTGAAAAAAAGATATAAGTTTATTTAGAAATATATGTATGATCTATTTAAGTATTTCAAGTATTCATTTCCCGATGTACCAAAAAAAATTATCTCAAGTACATTAGGTTGCTTTTTTCTTCATAATTTTGTGTCCAACTTATCTAAATTTACACTACTTTAATTTCTAGTTCTTTGAACTTATTATCTTTATATAGGTTTCTAAGCACTCAAGATTATGATTCTGATACCCTTGAAAATTCAACATATAATTTATCTTATTTCTATCTCTACCAGCAAAAACACACACTTCATCAAAATTTCAGAAAGGCATTAGGTGCAAGGTTAAGGAAGCTTGATCATCAGTGGAAGCTTGAAAAGGTACAAAATTGCTACAAGATTAAAAAGGGCACCCCATCGGGACAGAGATTACCCTCTCCAAAATCACCTGTGCCATAACAAAAGGATTTACGGCCACAACAATCCCCAACCTCTATTTTTGTGACATGTGATGAGATAATAAAGGATGTCGCTGATACTGCAGCCTACAGAGTTGCTGACGCCGAGAACAAATCATATTTGGCCGCTGAGGCAATCAGGGAGGTGGAGAGAATCTCAAGGCTGGCTGAAGATACTGATTCAACGTTAAAGCTTGTGAAAGAGATTTATGAAAAATGTTCACATGGTGAAATTGTCCTTTTGGCTTAAGTCGGTGATCAATGTGAGCAGATATTAGATCCTGCATATAAATTCATCAATCCGGTGAATATTATTTGAGTAGCTCTCTATTTTTACACCTCTCCAACTGTATTGTACTGGTTAGTCTTTCTTGTGAAGTCATGTTTCTTTGAGGCTGGTACACCTTCCTTGGTCTCTAGATATTATCCATGGAAGCTGTCTTTCATTTGAGATTGCCAGTTTGCCACAAAGAAAAATGTGTTCTTTGATGTATACTTCCATATGGCTGCTGATATTAGAATTTTTATTGGTATAGGTAAGTAGGAGCAAGATTCCCTCTGTTGCTGTAATAAGATGGATGCCACTACCCCGAAGTATTCCAAGGCTAGGTATGATGAAATTTTGAAGGAAGTCTCTTCCTACCTGAAGAAGGTTGGTTACAACCCAGACAAGATTCCCTTTGTTACCATCTCTGGTTTCGAGGGCGATAACATGATTAAGAGGTCCACCAACCTTGACTGGTACAAGGGTCCAACTCTTCTTGAGGCTCTTGACCAGATCAACAAGCCAAAGAGACCCACAGACAAGCCTCTAAGGCTTCCATTGCAGGATGTCTACAAGATTGGTGGTATTGGTACTGTGCCTGTTGGACGTGTTGAGACCGGTGTCTTGAAACCTGGTGTGTTGGTGTCTTTTGGCCCCAATGGACTGACAACTGAAGTTAAGTCCATGGAGATGCACCATGAGGCTTTGCAAGAGGCCCTTCCAGGTGACAATGTGGGATTCCATGTGAAGAATGTTGCGGTCAAGGACCTCAAGCGTGGTTTCGTCGCCTCCAACTCTAAGGATGACCCTGCCAAAGAAGCTGCTAACTTCACATCCCAAGTCATCATCATGAACCATCCCGGCCAGATTGGAAACGGATATGCACCAGTGCTCGACCTCGACTGCCACACATCTCACATTGCTGTGAAGTTTTCTGAGATCCTGACCAAGATTGACAGACGATCTGGTAAGGAGTGTTGAAATGTGATGGAAATTTCTAGTACTATTTAGACAATTAAAATCTCTATCTATCACAAACTTTCTAGAATGTTAAAGAACTATGTATAGCTATAGTATACTAGAATGATCTAGTAATCTCATACATGTGCAACCGACAATGATAAGTGGGTCAAAAAATGACTATAAATAGCCAGTGCCTATGTGAGTTTGAGATCAAGGAAATCAATGAACTAGTCCTACTAAATTCAGCTCCTCCCTCAACTATCTGTCCAGAATACTAAATCAAGCTACTCGGCTACTTCCTTCCTAAGTATACCACTCTGCCATTAATTGCTCCAAGACTATATATTTACACCAAATACCACTATTCAAATACTAACAGTGGTACCTGAGGTAAGTTCAATCATACATTGGGCATAGTTATATTACCTCCCTACTATTTCAAAACTATCCCACCTACGACTAAAAATTTCTCTTGCACTTATAACCCACTTCCATAATTTTTCTAAGCTATAGCTAACGCCTCCCAACCTTCATCTATCACTGTCCCTATTTTCAATGGGTAAAACTATAATTATTGGAGTGCAAAAATGAAGACTTATTTTTGCTTCCAAGACTATTGGAATGTCGTAGAAGAAGGATATACTACTCCTGCAGATACTTCAGCTCTCATTGCAGCACAAAAGAAAGAGCTGAAGGAGAGTAAGCTCAAAGATTCAAAGGCGCTATTCACTTTGCAACAGGCAGTGACCGACACAATTTTTCCAAGAATATTGGGTGCTAAAAGTGAAAAAAAGCTTGGATACGTTAAAGGAGGAGTTCCAAGGTACATGCCATCAAACTACAGACTCTAAGACGAGATTTTGAATTGTTAAAGATGAAAGAGTCTGAAAATGTTAAAGACTACTACTCTAGAATTAAAGAAATAGTTAATCAAATGAGAGCCTTTGGGGAAGATGTTCTTCACAAGAAAATTGTCGAGAAAATTCTAATTATTGTTCCTCGAAAATATGACTCAATTGTGACAACGATTGAACAAACCAAAGATCTGTCCACTCTATCAGTGACAGAATTAATGGGCTCTCTTGAAGCATATGAGCAAAGGCTGTGTAGGCATGATGAAGATACACTTGAAAATGTCTTTCAATCAAAGCTCAAATTTCGACAACAGAATAAAGGATATGGAGGAAAGAGGAATTATGGAGAAGCTTTTAGAAGAAGAGAAAGTTCTAGAAATTTCTCCAAGAACAGTCAAGATAAAAATCCTCCATGCAGCATATGCTAAAGGCTAGGTCACGCCGAGGCAGATTGTCGGTACCGTGATAAGCCACAATGCAACTACTGCAAGAAGTTTGGGCACATGGAGAAATATTGTTACAGTAAAAATAGACATCAAGCTAACCTTGCAGAAGAGCAAGAGCAAGATCAGTACCTTCTATATGCCACTCAAGACTCAGCCAGAGAAACTGGAGGAAGCTGGTACTTGGATAGTGGTTGCAGCAATCATATGGCCAAGGACGAGAGTATCTTCAAAAACATTGATGACTCTGTCAAAGTGAAAGTTCGTCTGGGAAATGGCGCTGTGGTGGAGTCAAAAGGTAAAGGCACCGTCATGGTAGAGACATAGAAAGGTACAAGACTCATCAGTGATGTCTTACTAGTTCCCAACCTAAAAGAGAATCTCTTAAGCATTGGCCAAATGATAGAAAGAGGCTACACTCTTCACTTTGAAGGGGATGTATGCCGAATCTATGACAAGCATGACAAAAGGGTTGAGATAGCCCAGGTTAAGATGCAGAAGAGCAACATAAGCTTCCCTCTAAATTTCAAATATGTAGCTAACATTGCCATGAAAGCGCAAGTTGATGATTCATGGCTTTGGCATCGAAGATTTGGCCACTTCAATACACAAGTCTTGAAGCTACTATATCAAAAGAATATGATGAGAGACCTTCCATCCTTAAAGGAGAGTAATGAAGCCTGCGAAAGGTGTCTCCTTGGAATGCAACGCCGAGTGTCGTTCTCAACATGCAAGGAATGGAGAGCAAAAGACGTGTTGGAGTTGATCCATACAGACGTGTGTGGACCGATGAGGACATCATCACATGATAACAACAGGTATTTCATTCTCTTCACCGATGACTTCTCTAGAATGACATGGGTCTATTTCCTAAAAGCAAAATCAGAAGTTTTTAGAGTATTCAAAAAGTTCAAGGCCCTTGTCGAGAAACAAAGTGGAAAACATATAAAAGTACTTAGAAGTGATCGTGGAAAAGAGTACACATCCCGCGAGTTTGACAAATTTTGCGAGGATGAAGGCATAGAGCGACAACTTACAGTCGCATACATTCCACAACAAAATGGAGTGTCCGAAAGAAAGAAACGGACGATTATGGAGATGGCCAGATCAATGCTCAAGGAGAAGGGAATGCATAACACTTTCTGGTGGGCAGAAGCAGTCTACACTGCTGTCTATATACTCAATAGATGTCCAACAAATGCAGTACAAAATAAGACTCCAATTGAAGCTTGGTGCGGCAAGAAGCCATCGACAAAGCACCTAAGGGTCTTCGGATCTATATGCTACACTCATGTGCCAGATGTAAAAAGGCACAAACTAGAAGACAAGAATGTACGAGGTATCTTCCTCGGATATAGCACAAAGTCTAAAGGTTATCGGGTCTACAACCTACAAACAAAGAAACTTACCATCAGTCGAGATGTTGAAGTTGACGGTAATGCATCTTGGAATTGGGATGAAGAAAAAGTGGAGAAGAACATTCTCATACCAACGCAACGGCCTCAAGAAGAAGTTGAAGAAGAAGCAGAAAACCCAGGTGAGCCTACTTCACCTCCGCAACAACAAGAACAACAACAAGATTTATCACCAGAGTCTACTCCTAGAAGAGTAAGGTTTTTGGTGGATGTATACGAAACCTGCAACTTGGCCATACTTGAGCCTGAAAGCTTTGAAGCAGCTTCAAAGCAAGAAGTATGGGTCAAGGCAATGGAAGAAGAAATAAAGATGATAGAGAAAAACAACACATGGGAGTTAGTAGATTGCCCACATGGAAAAGACATCATTGGGGTTAAGTGGGTCTACAAGACAAAGCTCAAACCCTGATGGCACTATACAAAAGCACAAGGCGAGGCTAGTAGCGAAGGGTTACTCACAACAACCTGACATCGACTACAATGAGACATTTCCACCAGTGGCTCGTCTTGATACAATAAGAGCTCTAATAGCTCTTGCAGCACAAAAAGGTTGGAGCATCCATCAACTAGATGTCAAATCAGCTTTCCTCAACGGTGTACTCGAAGAAGAGATCTATGTGGAGCAACCACAAGGTTTCGTGTGCAAAGGCAATGAAAGCAAAGTGCTAAGACTAAGAAAAGCTCTATATGGCTTGAAGCAAGCTCCTCGAGCATGGTACAGTCGGATTGATCAGTACTTCATCGATCGAGGTTTCAGGAGGAGCAAGAGTGAACTTACACAATACATCAAGACTCAAGGTCAGCATACTCTCTTACTCTCCTTATACGTAGATGATCTTATCTACACAGGAAATAATACAAAGATGATGATGGAGTTCAAAGAAGACATGATGAAGACCTTCGAGATGACCGACCTTGGCTTGATGAGTTACTTCCTCGGTATAGAGGTAAGTCAGAGAAATGATGGGATATTTATCTCACAAAAGAAATATACAGAAGGCTTACTCAAGAAATTCATGATGTACAGCTGCAAGCCTGTAAGTACTCCACTCGTGACAAATGAGAAACGACAGAAGGATGATGGAGCACCAGAAGCTGAGGCATCGCGCTACAGGAGTCTAATTGGTAGTCTTCTATATCTGACGGCTACACGACCAGACCTTATGTATGCTACAAGTCTACTATCAAGATTCATGCAGAGCCCAAGTCAGATACACTTTGGAGCATGCAAAAGAATCCTAAGATACCTGCAAGGAACAAAAGAGTTTGGCATATGGTACAAAACCACAACCAACTCAAGGTTGCTTGGCTACACAGACGGTGATTGGGCAGATTCTGTAGATGACATGAAAAGCACTTCCGGCTATGCTTTCTCCCTTGGATCGGGAATATTTTCTTGGACGTCTAAGAAGCAAGCTACAGTTGCACAATCAACATCTGAAGCTGAGTATGTGGCAGCTGCTGAAGCAACAAGTCAAGCTATATGGCTTCGAAGAATACTCGAAGATATGGGAGAAAAACAAGATGAGTCTACTATACTCAACTGCGACAACAAATCAGCTATTGCTATGGCGAAGAATCCGATGCATCACAACAGAACAAAGCACATAGCAATCAAATACCACTTCATCAGAGAAGCTGAGACATCAAAAGAGATTCAGCTCAAGTACTGCAGAACTGAAGATCAAATCGCAGATATATTCACAGATAGATAGACTATTAAAATCTCTATCTATCACAAACTTTCAAGAATGTTAAAGAACTATGTATAGCTATAGTATACTAGAATGATCAAGTAATCTCATACATGTGCAACCGACAATGATAAGTCGGTCAAATAATCGCTATAAATAGCCAGTGCCTATGTGAGTTTGAGATCAAGGAAATCAATGAACTAGTACTTCTAAATTCAGCTCCTCCCTCAACTATCTGTCCAGAATACTAAATCAAGCTACTCGACTACTTCCTTCCTAAGTTTACCACTCTGCCATTAATTGCTTCAAAACTATATATTTACACCAAATACCACTATTCAAATACTAACAAGGAGATTGAGAAAGAGCCTAAATTTTTGAAGAATGGTGATGCAGGTTTTGTTAAGATGATTCCTACCAAGCCCATGGTGGTTGAAACTTTCTCTGAGTATCCTCTCCTTGGTCGTTTTGCTGTGAGGGACATGCGACAAACGGTGGTTACGGGAGTCATCAAGAGTGTGGAGAAGAAGGAACCCTCTGGAGCCAAGGTAACCAAGGCTGCACTGAAGAAAAAGTGATTGCATTGTAGCATCATTTTTGTTTGTTTATGTGAATCATAATCATCATGTTTCCAGAAAACTGTTGTATCTCTACTGTAGTTTTTCTGTTGAGAGTCCTAGGTTTTTGTTTTTCATTCCAGTTTGTTTATTACTGTTTTTTAACTTTTAAGAAGAGACTGAACTGAGAATTTCAATTTTCAGAAGCAGCTATATAGGCTTTTAGTCCGTTCCTTTGCTGCTGAGGGATGATTTAATTGCATTTAATTTATAAGAAAGTTTTGTCTACTAACTATTGTTTTTCAAAAATCTTATATAATCGTTGCTATTTAAAAAAGTTTATTTTATTATAATTTAACATGTTAGCCTATAAGTCTGCTAGTTTCTTTATAAATATGTTTTTTTTTGTCAAAGTGTTGTCTTACGGCACTTATAAAATGTAAGATTAAATATTATATTGTTGTCAAAATTATTAAATAAAAATATAATTACTTTTAATATTAAGAATTTATCATATCTATTATCTCTACGCTGCCAAACAACACGAGAGAGGTTCACATTATTTACTCTCTTCTTTTTCTATCATAGTAAAGAATATATGAAATTTAATTTTTTTCTCACACCTTTTTTTTTTTCTACTGATTTTTTTCTCTTACATTTTTCTCTCTTGAACAAGACAAAGCAAAGCATAAATGACAACAAACATCAAACTTTATTGTTTTTGCTGTCTCTTTGTAGTTTGAAGCTCTTTCTCATATAATTAACTCAAAAGTATCAGACCAAATAATGACATGCATTCTTATCCACTTATTCAAAGTCGAATCCTGAGATAATAATTTGAAGACTCACGATGTAACTAGAAAAAGTACTAGTTGTTATTTATTTATCTCGATCTGCAAGTGTCAAGCATCTTCCCCTTCTACTGCGAACTCTCCAATCTAGCTTTACTTGTTATCCTTTTGGGAAGGGGAAATTCTCTTAGCATAACTTTCTTCGATGAAGAGCAAGCCAAGCTAGTTCAAGGACCCCTTATTTCAAGAACAACAACATGAAGGCTTTGTAATTTAACAACCCTACTAGTTTGACTATGATAATCTATCTCATGGAGAGAAAAATCTGATTCACAAATTAAAAGTGTTTGTCCGTAAAATTTACCAAAAAGAGCAAGCCGAGCTAGTTCAAGGATCTCTTATTTCAAGCACAAGAACTTGAAGCAGAGAAAAATCTGATTCACATATAGAAGAAAGCCAATGGTATTTTTAATTACTACGATCACATATAACATAAAAAAAATCAAACAGAAATAACAATTTAAGAGTGTTAATAGTGTATCATAATTAAATAAAATATCTGAAATTCTGGTTCACACACTGGACAGATGTTGTGCCAAGGTCTCTCAGAACTGCCACAGTTCAAACCCTTTCTACCTAACTCTACCCGTGTAAGAATACTTAGTCCTCCCCCTAAGTATGAGAACCCCTCTCACTTTCTCTAAATCACTTTCACAGTGATTCAACAACTTGTAACAAATACAAACACAGATCTCATGATCAAACAATGAACACTCAACTCACAGACAAGAATAACAACACAAGAATATGCTGAGAGAACAACAAGTATGAACTCACACAAGAGTAAACCCTAATTTACTCAACAGAAGCTCTGCTAAACAACTAGGTCTAGGTCTTCATATATAGCAGTCATCCAGGCCTTGTCTTCAATGGGCTTGGGCGAGCAAAGAGTCCACACACAGCCAGGGAGTTACCAGGAAACAAATCTGTAACAAAAGTCTTCAATTAAAAAGTTTCTTTTTCCAGAAATAAGCCTCCCACAATTTCTCAGATCAAATCATTAAACCGGATTTGATCACATTCAGTATTACCCTTGACGGCGCACAGAAGCTTCCAATTAACCCTAGCTTGATTACAAAGTAACCAAAACAAAGCTTCACAGTAACCCTAGCCAACTCAATGCAGATCTCGCAGGGACAGATGTCATAGACAAGATGTTATGACATCGGGTCCGACATGTTGGCTTTAAACATACATTAGCTAAAATGAAGACAATCATAACAAAGGAACAACAATCTCCCCCTTTGTCAAATTTTAGCTAATACAATCCACTACCATAAAACTCTTCAGAACAATTCTTGCAGCTTGAAAAATCAGTGAAGAGTAACCACATCAGACAAGGTAGCTTACATAAAGAACACACTTCAACATAGCCAATAGCAGCAGCAGCTATGCACACAGAAACACAGATCCACACTCAGTGCAGTGACATACATCCCTATCAGAGTTCAGCACAGTCAGCACACACACAACTAGCACAATATTACTACTGCAACACATCATACTACTGCAGCACATCTTTAGAGTTTAGCACAACCAGCAAATGCCACAACCACACTACAAATACACCACTACCACTACAATACTACTCCCCCTTATTAGCAGAATTTGGCAAAGGGTCACAAGAAGAAGAACTAACAGCTTTCATCCTCAGAGTCTTCCTCAACCACTATGTGTCAGTTAGTACACAAATTCCTAACGTCCCTCTTAATTTTTCAAACTTTGCCACATCCAAAGCTTTGGTGAATATATCTGCTAACTGTAACTCAGTTTCCACATGTTCAAGAACAATGATTTTCTCCTCAACTAAATCCCGAATGAAATGATGACGAATATCAATGTGTTTTGTTCTGCTGTGTTGGATTGGATTCTTTGAAATATTGATGGCACTTAAGTTGTCACAGTATAATGTCTTGACATCTTGCAAGACATTGTATTCCTTCAACATTTGTTTCATCCACAACAACTGAGTGCAACCACTTCCTGCAGCTATGTATTCAGCCTCAGCAGTGGATAAAGAGACACAATTTTGTTTCTTACTGAACCAAAAAATAAGATTATTCCCCAAAAAGAAACTTCCTCCTGAAGTACTCTTCCTATCATTAGCATTTCCATCCCAATCTGCATCACAGTATCCTATAAGCTTAGAATTTTCATGATGAGCATAGAGTATGCCATAGTCACTGGTTCCACTGACATATTTGATAATCCTTTTTACTTGAATCAGATGACTTTCCTTGGGAGCTGCTTGATACCTTGCACACACTCCTACTGCAAAAGCAACGTCTGGTCTGCTGGCAGTAAGATACAGAAGACTCCCTATCATGCTCCTATACAGACTTGGATCAACAAGAATTCCACTATCATCTTTAGTTAACTTGATATGAGTAGCTGCTGGAGTTCTTTTGTGAGTAGATCCTTCAAGACCAAATTTTTTAACTAACTCCTTGGCATACTTGCTTTGAGAGATGAACATGGACTCTTCCATCTGCTTCACTTGTAATCCCAGAAAGTAGTTCAATTCCCCCACCAAACTCATTTCAAATTCTGACTTCATTTGTTGAACAAACTGTTGCACCATATGGTCTGACATTCCTCCAAATACTATATCATCCACATATATCTGAGCTATCATCAGGTTTCCATTATCATTTCTCACAAATAGAGTCTTGTCTATCCCTCCTTTCCTGTATCCTTTATTTGTCAGGAAATCAGTTAATCTTTCATACCATGCCCTAGGTGCTTGCTTCAATCCATACAGAGCCTTTCTCAATTTGTAAACATGATCTGGAAAAGTTGGATCCACAAAGCCTTTTGGTTGTTCAACATAAACCTCCTCATTCAGATAGCCATTCAAGAATGCACTCTTAACATCCATTTGATACAATTTGAACTTCAGAAGACATGCCACTCCTAACAGCAATCTGATTGATTCTAAGCGAGCCACTGGAGCAAATGTTTCATCAAAATCAATTCCTTCAATCTGAGTGTATCCTTGAGCAACTAACCTGGCCTTGTTCCTTGTTACAGTACCATTTTCATCTGTCTTGTTTCTGAAAATCCACTTAGTACCAATCACATTCACATCATCTGGTCTTGGAACAAGATCCCATACTCTATTTCTCTTGAATTGACCCAGTTCCTCTTGCATAGCATTAATCCAGTATTCATCAGCTAGAGCCTCTTTGATGTTCTTTGGTTCAATTCTGGAAATGAAACAGCTGTTAGCAATAATATCTCTGGATCTAGTAATCACTCCTTCATTCAGATTTCCTATAATATTCTCTTTGGGATGAATTTTCTGAATTCTGATTGATGGAACAACTTCCCTTGGTGACACTTGCTCACTTTCTTCATTAGTTTCAATGTCAGACCTGTTGTCAGTAGCAGTTGGTCGATCATCAGTTGTGTGAGTCATACCATCATCTGCATCTGCATCATCTTCTTCCAGATTGATTCCACTGTCATCAACAACCACATTAATAGATTCCGTCATTGTCTTAGTGCGGAGGTTAAATACTCTGTAGGCTTTGCTATTTACAGAGTATCCCAAAAATATTCCTTCATCACTCTTGGGATCCAGTTTTCTTCTTTGCTCTCTATCAGTCAAGATGTAGCATTTACTTCCAAAGACATGAAAGTATTTGACAGTAGGTTTCTTCCCTTTCCACAGCTCATACAATGTAGAGTTAGTTCCTGAGCGAATGGTTACCCTATTATGAATATAGCAAGCAATGTTTATGGCCTCAGCCCAAAAATGGTAGGGAACTTTCTTTGCATGAAGCATTACCCTTGCAGATTCTTGCAAAGTCCTGTTTTTTTTTCAACTACACCATTCTGTTGAGTAGTGATAGGAGCTGAGAATTCATGCTTGATTCCTTCTTTGATACAGTATTCAGAGAATTTACTGTTCTCAAATTCCTTTCCATGATCACTTCTAATCTTGACAATTCCATAGCCTTTCTCCCTCTGAAGTTGTTGACTCAATTCTCTGAAGACTTCAAATGTATCTGACTTTTCTGCAATAAAACTCACCCAGGTGAACCTTGAAAAGTCATCAACACAGACAAAGACATACCTTTTTCCTCCAAAACTTTCTTTCTGCATTGGTCCCATTAAATCCATGTGAAGTAGTTCTAGTGATTTTGATGTAGCTATATGAGTTAGTTTCTTATAAGGAGCCTGAGTCTGCTTCCCAATTTGACACTCTCCACATACTTTGCCTTCCTCGATCTTCAGTTTGGGAAGACCTCTGATAGCCTCCTTTGTAATGATCTTCTTCATGCTTTTAGGATTGAGATGTCCTAATTTTTTATGCCACAACTTTGTTTCTTCTTCCTTGGACACCAGACACTTGGTTATCAACCCTTTGCTTAGTGGAGACCACATGTAGCAATTGTCTACAGATCTTATTCCAATCATGACTACCTCTTCATTCTCATCTGTAACTCTGCAACCTACTTTGATAAATGACACATTTAAATCTAAATCACACAACTGACTTATGCTGATCAAATTTGCAGTCAGTCCTTCTACCAGTAGAACATCAGTTAGCCTTGGAGAATCACTATTGACAATCTTGCCTGAACCTTTAATCTTTCCCTTTGCTCCATCACCAAAAGTGACAAAACTAGGTGAATGAGGTTTGACATGTTCTAGATACATCTTCACTCCTGTCATGTGCCTGGAACAACCGCTGTCAAAGTACCGGTCTTCTTTGGAGGATGCACGCAGAGAAGTATAGGCAACAAGGGCAGTGACATTGTTCTTAGGTTGCCATTTTCTCCCTTTCATAGACACATTTTTCTGTGTAGGTTTCCAATGTTGTGGCGTCCTATACAATCTGTAGCAATATGGTCTTATATGTCCATGTTTTCCACAATGATGACACCTCCATCTTGAGTTTATCTCTTTCTGACTGAGAGGATAGGAATAAGGCATCTGGCGATATATCTGGGGGGTATTATGTTGTATCACCTGATTTGTCTTTGTGAACTCAGTCTTTTTTGCAGTAGGAATGAATGTGTTAGTGATTTTTTTGCTTTCCTCAGTTCCAGAATTATCAGTATATCCTAAGCCTGTCCTACCTTTTGCTTCTTTTCCTGCTTCTAGAATTAAATCAAACACATCAGTTCCTTTGTTTAGCATGCGAACAGATTTGATCATACCTTCAATTTTTGATTTTAACATGATGATTTCTTCTTGAAGATTGTCATTTGTGATTAGCAAGTTCTGCTTCTCAGCCTTCAGATTCTTGACAGTTTCATCCAACTTCTTCCCCATTTCACATGCATCTTCCCATTTGTTGAGTAGAAGTTTATAGGATTCAGCAAGTTCTTCTTCTGATATCTCACCATCACTTGAGTCAGCTTCTGAGTTGCACTTACCAGTGAGCCCCATGATTTGAGGTTCCTCTTCTTCTTCTGAATCATCATCTGACCAAGTAGCCACCATACCTTTTCCTTGCTTCTTCAGAAAAGTGGCACATTCACTTCTAATGTGACCATACCCTTCACACTCATGACATTGAACTCATTTTGCTTTGATAGACTTGTCTTCCTCCTTGTCCTTCAGTGCATTCCCAGAGTTTTTGATAATATCTGACTGTTTATTAGTGACATTTGGTCTGTATTTTCTATCAAATCTTCTCATGACCTTGTTGAATTTTCTCCCAAGCAGTGTTATAGCCTCAGACAGGTTTTCATCTTACTCTTTCTCACTCAGATCATCATCTACAGTATTTGACACAAATGCAATGCTTTTATTCTTTTTCTCTGATCTTTCATTGAGAGACATTTCAAAAGTCTGTAATGAACCAATGAGCTCATCAACTATGATATTTCCAATATCCTGGGCCTCCTCAATAGCAGTAACCTTCATGTCAAATCTCTTAGATAGAGACCTGAGGATCTTTCTGACAAGCTTCTCTTCAGACATTGGTTCCCCCAGAGCAAATGATGCATTTGCCATGTCTCGCACCTTCATGTGAAATTCAAAGACAGTTTCCTCCTCCTTCATTTTCAGGTTCTCAAATTGAGTAGTAAGAAGTTGCAGTCTTGACACTCTCACCCTTGTGGTACCTTCATGAGCTACCCTGAGAATTTCCCAAGCATCCTTTGCCACAGTACAAGTGTTGATCAATCTAAACATGTTCTTGTCCACTCCATTGAATATTGCATTCAGTGCTTTTGAGTTACCTAGAGCTTCCTCATCTTCTTCCTTGGTCCATTCTTCCTCAGGCTTCAGTTCAGTGGTTGAGGTTCCTTCTTTGTCACTCTTCACAGGATGCTTCCAGCGTTTGACAATAGATTTCCAGGTCTTGCTGTCAATTGATTTCAGAAAGGCAATCATTCGTGCTTTCCAGTAGTCATAATTGGTACCATCCAAGATTGGTGGCCTATGAACAGATCCTCCTTCCTTGCTGTTGTCCATGATACCAGAAATATCTCCCTGAATCTCACCCAAAAACAGAACAGGGGTGCCTGCTCTGATGCCAATTGAAATTCTGGTTCACACACTGGACAGATGTTGTGCCAAATGTCTAAGACATCGAGTACAACATATGGAATGCAGAACACACAGTACAATAAATATATCAGTAAAACAATAAAGATGGACACAAAGGATTGTTAACCTAGTTCGGTGCAATATCACCTACGTCTGGAGGGTTTTCACCCAGAGAAAGTTCTTCCACTATTATAGAGAAATTGTACACAAAAGGTCTCTCAGAACTGCCACAGTTCAAACCCTTTCTACCTAACTCTACCCGTGTAAGAATACTTAGTCCTCCCCCTAAGTATGAGAACCCCTCTCACTTTCTCTAAATCACTGCCACAGTGATTCAACAACTTGTAACAAATACAAACACAGATCTCATGATCAAACAATGAACACTCAACTCTCAGACAAGAATAACAACACAAGAATATGCTGAGAGAACAACAAGTATGAACTCACACCAGAGTAAACCCTAATTTACTCAACAGAAGCTCTGCTAAACAACTAGGTCTAGGTCTTCATATATAGCAATCATCCAGGCCTTGTCTTCAATGGGCTTGGGCGAGCAAAGAGTCCACACACAGCCAGGGAGTTACCAGGAAACAAATCTGTAACAAAAGTCTTCAATTAAAAAGTTTCCTTTTCCAGAAATAAGCCTCCCACAATTTCTCAGATCAAATCATTAAACCGGATTTGATCACATTCAGTATTACCCTTGACGGCGCACAGAAGCTTCCAATCAACCCTAGCTTGATTACAAAGTAACCAAAACAAAGCTTCACAGTAACCCTAGCCAACTCAATGCAGATATCGCAGGGACAGATGTCATAGACAAGATGTTATGACATCGGGTCCGACATGTTGGCTTTAAACATACATTAGCTAAAATGAAGACAATCATAACAAATGAACAACAATATCTTCATTAGAAAATTCAGTGAGAATTATTAATGATATAAAACCAAGAAATGATAAGGGTGTCATAAATTTACAAACTACTTTTGCATGTAAATATAAATATAAATATCAATATCAATATATATTAGAAAAGAAGAACTTCTATCAGACTCATTTAGTGATGTGACAGCACCAGATTAATTCTCATAAAAATAATTTCACGTGTCAATTTGCTAGATAGCAAATTCAACGTGTCAATTTGTTAGATAGCAAATTCCAAGTGTCTATTTGTTAGATAGCTTTCAATTTTTTAGATAGCTTTTGATGTTTAAATCTGAGAAACTTTTTCATAAAATTTTAAAATATTTATATATTAGAAAAGAAGAACTTCTATCAGGCTCATTTAGTGATGTGGCAGAACCAGATTAATTTTCATAAAAATATTTCCACGTGTCAATTTGTTAGATAGTGAATTTCATGTGTCAATTTGTTAGATAGTTTTCAATAAAAATACCAAAAATTTAATTAATACTCTAAAAATAAACTTTTTTTCACCTAAAATTTATTTCCATAACAAATCTTGAAACCGATTTTTTAAAGGTAATTTTAAATCTGGGAAACTTTTTCAAAAAATATTAAAATTTTAAAAGATTTGCCCTAATTATCTAAGATTTACCTAGATTAAATAAAAAACTAAAAATTCTATAAAAATACCAAAAAAATTAATTAATAAAAACTACCAAATTACAATAAAAACTCATAAAATCCTTAATTAAATAAAAATATGAAAATTCAATAAAAATAGCATAAAATTTAAATAATACTCTAAAAATAATCTTTTTCTTCATCTAAAATTTATTTCCATAGCAAATCTTGAAAACGATTTTTTAAAGGTAATTTTAAATCTGAGAAACTTTTTCATAAAATATTAAAATTTTAAAAGATTTGTCTTAATTATCTAAGATTTACCTAGATTACTCCTTCTTAGTACTGCATCAACCATCTCCTCCCTATATGCCTCTACTGTGAAACGGTTGGCATGGAGGAAAAATGAGGAAGATCACTCGAGTATGCAACTTGCTTCATGTGGTGCTGATAATTGTGTAAGTTGATAATTGTGTAAGTGTTTGACATAAATTTTGTTGAGTAATTAGATTATTTTCCTCATCCTCTTTTTATATATTTTTTAGAATGATTTTCTATTCTTATAGCTATGGCTAAGGAAAATATATTCCTACTTGCGTTGTTCTTCAAAAAAAATATATACCCATCAAACCCTCATCCTAAATCATCTTTTTCTCCTGTTGTCAATTTGCTCTTTTAGTTTCTTTCGTTGTTCCTTTACCTGAAAGTTGCGATGGTCAATTCCCTTGCACGAAGTTTCAAAACTGATGATGTCTCTACAGTGGGTTCACTAATTCAAATTACACAGAATTGAGCCCGTTGTATGAGAAATACAAATAAAAAGGTTTGTTTTATGTTTTGTGTCCTTATGTTGTTGTCATTGTTTTCCTTCTCATATGTTGCTTTGTTGGTGTGCTTTTCATTCTGGGTTATCTTCTTCTTCTGTTTTCTAACAACTCAAGTTCTGAATTGCATATCACTAATAAGACACAATGCTTGCTACTAATTTTAACATTTGTTTGAGTTTTGACATTCTTAGTAAAGGACCATTATTAATTATGGATTGATTCGAGATTTTGGCTATATATACCACATAGCAATAAGCTTCTCATGTTTTCAAGGTTCAAACAACTCACAAACTGTGGGGTCTCTTTGTCTATCTAAAAAACTTGGTCTTCTTTATTAAGGTCTTGAAATTCTAGCATTCTCATGTAATCAGTTTCGGGCACAGGAACCTGGAGATAGTGAACAGATACAAGAGTTTGTTTGAACTCGCTTCAAAATCGAGTTTCCTGTTTTTGACAAGGTAAAACCATTGCTCATACTTGCTTATTATTCCATTCTATCTATAATTATCAAACTTTATGATGTGTATATAATCATATCCCCTGGGTCCCAAAACGTTTTTCCCTTTCTCAATTTGTTATTTCTTTTCTTTGGTAATTGAAATTGATTCCAGCACTAGCTCGGTTGAATTCGAAGCAATTGAAATTGATTCCATCAATTTTTTGATTGTTCGGGTTACTTTTGGTTGTGAAGAATTTATATATCAATAGAAGATTTATTGGGTTCATTAGTTGAAATTTCAAAAACAATTAGAGCTAACTGAACCATGTTACTGATGCTGCTATGCTTTCATTTTTAATATTGCAGATGAGTTTTGCTTCAAAATTTATTAGGTTCTATTAGGCAGACATTAAATTTTTTTATCATATATGGAGTTGATGGAAGTTGCTTTCAGCGTCAATATGTAAATACATATGTTAAGGATAGCTTTGTAAAAACTTTTCTATCAATATTGTTGTCAGTTCATAATTAGTATAAAGCAAGATCAAGAAGCAATTTAAAAGCACCCTGATTCTGGAACTGGTTAAACTTGGTCAAGTTAGTCAAGTATTTACTAATTCATGAGAAGGACATCCTCAATCTCTATTCTTTGATTCTTCCATAACTTTTAAGTGTTAAGAGTTGCAAATAAACAGAATAAAAAAATCTACAAAGAGTGCTCTAACTCCTTTTTTTCTATCTATGGAACTTACCTTTAGAATTTTAGTAGGTGTTCTATGTTTTTCCTCATACACCAATTCTGTAAAAACGGCTTTGGGTTTTTTGTTCATTAATCTCCATTTATGTACTCAATGGTCAATTCTTTTACTTACATCAACCATGTAACTATAGGATGGTCCGGTAGTTGCACACTCCTTTACCAAAACGCTCCAATTCTTTAAGTGAAACACATAAATTTAAGCCCAACTTCATTGTCCATTTATCTATTATTGTCAGATAAGAGTAAACATCAAAGGTCTCATATCACTTTCCCAATATAGATGTATCAAACAAAGTAGTCCAAGTATAAAATATATACAATGGACATGATCAATTGATCATAGTAGTTCAGACTACTCTTCGGTTCCTTCTATAAGCAAAATTAGTGAGTTTACTCTTCCATTTCTTTTCTTATATTTGATGTTCTCTATATTTAAATTTTACTTTTGGTTGATTCAATTTAAAAAGAAGAAACCCTAACTTTCGTATTTCTCAACATGCTTGAAGCGCGACGATGTTGCCTGAAGTTCACCCCCACCAAACTCGCATTTCATTCTCCACCATCTTCAAAGCTTGGTTTAAATGCGTGTTGTTTTTCCAGAGGTGATCCTGGTTGGAACATTGAGAGGTTGGGTAGTACCTAGAGTGTGGGGTTATTGCACTAGAGAGAGAATGCTAGAGAGAGAGAGTAACTGAATTTCATGTGTTATTGAGAAATATGAGCAAAAAGTCTTTTACAATTGATAGTTGCCCCCTATTTATAGGTATAGGGGTGTGGGCCCCACGTGCTAGCCTATTCCTAATGGGATAGTTGGGCCGCGTGTGTAGGCCCCGTTTATAGGCCAAGTGACCTGCCAATGGGCGGGGAACCCCAGGCGTCCCCCCTATAGGGGCTCGCCCGGTCCAGAAGTCCACAAGACACCAGGCTTGAGGTACGAAAGTCGAGCGTGTCTTAAAGAATTTTACAGCCCCCTTAGCCTAATTTAGCTCTAAAGTGTGCATTTAACATAGGTCGCCAGCATGGCGTTTCAACCGAAGGTTGCGAACAGAAGTCCATCAGTCCACAAGTCCACTAGCGGTGAGGGGCGAGCAACGACTTCAAATGGACGCAGTCTCTTCAAATCCATCACACGTCACTTCAGAACTGAAGCTGAATGGTCTCTGCACCAATCATTCGCATTCATTTTCATTAATGCGCCGCCTGCTCTTCCCAATGTAATCATTCGCTCCTGCCATCATGAATCACGCTTTCCCACTAACTCCACGCGAACACCACGTGCTCCATGCAAAACGTCACCCTATGCCTATAAAAACCCTGCTCCTTCATCACTTCTCACTTTCCAAACTCCACCTTATTCCCCGGATTTCTTTGAGCAAACCTCCGGCGTATTTTTGTTCCGGCACCGCTGTCAGCCTGCCACCTATCCTTTCTTCAACCCTTTTCTCACTCCATCCTCTGGTGAGTCCTCTCCTCCCTTGCCTTCATCTTCTTCTTCATTGTCACATTACATTTTTGAGTGGTTTCAAGCTTTTCCCTTCCCAAACAATGTCTCATAAGCTCCAAACCACATCTTCCTCACAAAACCCCCCTCGCCGTGAACCCGTGCCTGACTCCTCCGCTGCCGGCGGAGTTCCCTTTGAGCCTTCAGAGGTTTCTGCCTTCCGTCTAAGAACCTTTGCCACACTCTCGATTCCTGTTCAATTGACCCCCCCTCAATCGATGATTCATCAGCCCTCAGAATACACCTCTCGGGACATGGTGATCGACCTAATTGAGGCGGTCGACGGTCTATGTTATGAGGACGATCTTAAAGAAAAGCTTCGCGCGGTGGCCTGCAAAGAAGAGGACCTCCCCTAACTTCATAAAGCCGACGGCGACATAGCTCGCTATCATATTTTTTATGTTTATGAGTATCAATTCACGGAGCTGGGAATTAAGTTCCCTTTTTCGTCTTTCTTCTGCGAAGTTCTGGCCGACATCAATGTGGCTCCCTGTCAACTGCACCCTAACGCTTGGGCGTTCATGCGGTGCTTCGAAATTTTATGCGTTGCCATCCAGGTCACACCATCGCCTGTCCACTTCTTCTATCTATATGATGTGGACGCTAAATCTTTGAAGGCCAAAGGTTGGGTCTCTTTAAAGGCGCGCATGGGTCGTAAATGCCTGAACCCCTTTAAGAGTAACGCCAAAACTAGCTTCTCCCAGAAGTACTTCATGGTGGCGGTTCACCAGGCCTACCCTGAGGTTTTTACCTTAAGGGACGGAACCGCTAGTTTCCCCTTCTACTGGACCGACAAACCCAACGGGATCGTCGACCCTCCAGTAGATTCGCTGACCGTCGAGGACAAAACCATCATCGGCTTCTTCGCCCAACTCCCAATCCTTGATTGTTCCAAGGTTATTGAAGGCGCTCACCATTCCAAAACTCCAAAATACCTAGGTCGCCACCTTATGCCAGAACACCGCTACTTGCTTCCTTTTCCACCATTTACTTTCCCTGCTTTATTATTTAAAAATTATGCTTGATCTGAACTTCACTTATTTAACTCGCTCTTTCCTCTTTCGCAGCTGACATGAGTTTTACTAATGAGGAACTCCAGCTCGCCGCCGCGAGGAGGCTTGCGAAGTTTCCACCAAACTTCAACACCGAGAACCCCAAGAAGAAACGCCATCAGCGTGACAACGAGGGTGAGAAGAATCAGTCGCCTCACAAGAGGAAGACAACAAGGTCTTCCCAGCCTATCCTCGACACCGCCACTCGCCAAGGGGAAGAGACCTCAACTCCGAAGTCCCCTCTTCGCTAATCATCGCCACCACCGACTCATCACACACCGACGACTCCACCACCTCGTCAAGTTTGTGAGAATTCCAACCCCGTTCGCCAAGGGACTGGTGAGAAAGAAAGCCGCACCGCCTTAAGGGAAAAAGAAGGCCATTTTGACTTGGCCGAGAAAGAAGCTCGTCCTAACTTGGGCGAGAAAGAAAAAGAAGTTCCATCTGACCCATCCACCATGTTGCGCGACGCCACTGACCACGTGGAGTTTTTGCTTTCCAGGATCAATCATGATTACCTGGAAAAAGAAGTTTTCGGCAAAGGGATCGATGACGCAGGGCAAGAATGCGTGGCGTCGCTCTTTCACACCGGGTGTATCTTCGCCCATGCTTTCCAGAAGTTTGGGGCCTCCACTGCTGAAGGAGAGAAGCTTCAAGCCGACTACACTGCGCTCCGTACGGAGCATGCTAAGTGTGATGACCGCCTGGACAAGGTCTTGACTGAGGCGGCGAGAGATAAAATCACCATTGATAAAAAACTTGTGTCGATTGCCAATGAGCTGGTCGAGGCGCGGTTTGAGCTTGTCTGCCGGTCCGAGAGGATCACCGATCTTGAGGAGGAAATAAAGGAGACAAAGCAAGAAGCCCAGTTGGCACTGGCGGCCAAGGATGATGCCCTTGCTTTGAAGGATCAAGAGTTGACCTCGCTGAGAGCGGAGCTCGAGGAGAAAAAAAGGGACTTGCTGAAGAAAAAGTGAAGGTCGCTAAGGCGAGGGAAACAGTTGTGGATGACGCCTACGAGCAACGTGAAGAAGGCTTCTATCACGCCAAATACTAGGCTGAATGGCTCTTCCCAAACATAGATTTAAGCCCAATGGGAATGCTTAAGGAGATAACAGACGTTGGGCTGATCGGGCCAGATGATCCACCAAGGTTGGGACCAAACCTTTGGGCTGCAAGAAATGAGGAGGAAGAGAATGAAAATATTTAGCTTTTGCATTTTACCTTTATCATGTTGCATTTTTCTTTCTCTTTTTTTTTTGTACTTTCTTTCAGTAGTTCGTCGTTCCGGCCGTATGTAAGCTACTCGCCCACTAGGCCCTAATGCATTTTGTTTTATTTTTCTTTAGTCTTCGTGCGTTCGCCCTCCGTATTAAAGTACTTGTTTTCCTTGAGAAACAACGAGCTCGTCTTCCACCTTATTCATTCGCCGACCTTATTACTTACGCTATTATTACACACGTCGTTTTTTAACTGAATTACGTTTAACGATTTAGGTGTGTACAAATTTGACTAGGACTTCGTGCTTGGTTTATCCCTGCCAAGGCTTTTAAACACTTCTCCTAAAAAGAAAAAATGGTCTCTATTCATCGTCTCATCATCAGTTAAAGAATCCTCTAACTGACTCAACTTGCTGGGATAATAACAATTAAAACGGAATATTACTTGAATCCAAAATAATATTCAAAGCAAGAATTAAAGAACATAAATCAACTTGAATAAATATGAAATTTTTTAAGAACTGAACCTATAATAATAGATAAAAAATTTCATCAAGTGACAATTCTTGTTATCTAAATCTTTTCTACATCTTCAGAATATCGGGCCCACAAAAAGGTGTAAGCTGCTGAACACTCAGGCATTCGCGGATCTCACAAGAAGGCCGAAAATTTAAATAAATAAACATAAAATTTTTATCTCTTTAAGTCTGCTTCGCGGGCCTTCAATCGGATCCTAATTCGGAGTTCTGTAGCCCAAGATATGATCGTTGTAGTGCGGACTGTTCCAAACTCCCAAGATTAGCGATAACAACTTTGCAAGGAAATTATGACCATGTTAGAGGTATTTTCTGCAATTTTTCTGAACATAAAAGTTGTAGGGCTTTGAGATAGCTTTCCAATAATATATTACAAGCTGTATTCGAATCACGATATCTCAAGATTCAACATGTTCTAGCAAAAGAGTCATAGAAGCTAAAAGTGTAGAATTAAGCAGTTTTCCATGAATAATTCAAATGAGTTCTAATGGTCAGAACATGGTTAAGTCATAATAATTAAGCACAAAAATGTATATAATAGAACTTAGAAAGACACACATAATGTTCATTAATGATGTGCTTATCCATTTTATTGTAATTATATATGTATTTTCTCTCTTATGTTATTTCCTTTTGCCAAGGGTTTTAATTTTGACCCTTATAAGTTTCCAAAGGTTTAAAGTTGAATAACTATTTTAAAAAAAAAAAGTTGAATAACTTAGTTTATATTAGGCGGCATGCAACGATCCAAATCATTTAACAATGTACATTAACCTTTGATACCACTAGCTAGCCAGCCTCTTAATTCCCTCACAATTAAAATTGAGAACCCAAATTGTATCACATAGTTAAACCAAACCTTTTACTTTAATTATAAGCGTTATCTTATCTTATATATATCCATCCAAAAGTTGAACAAATTCCTTCCATCCAACACAAGAGCATTACATTAACTAGTTAATCATGTATAAAACAGTAGCAGGCTCTACCGACTACCAACCAACACCTCCTCCGCCACCGCAACCTCCCGTCGAATGGTCCACCGGGCTATATGATTGCTTCTCTGACTACAACAATTGTAAGTGTGTGTTTGTTTCTTTGATGCACTAACTAACTCAAACATGATTTCATATATCCTAATATATAAACGGAGAAATTAAGAAACAAGAATTTGTATCACTTAGCTTCTGGTTATACATCACATTCATTATATATGAATTAACTCTATTTATGAGTTATTGTTTGTGAATTTATTTCAGGTTGCCTAACGTACTGGTGTCCATGTGTAACATTTGGTCGAATTGCAGAGATTGTTGACAAGGGATCCACTTGTAAGGAGTTAACTCATTCATTTATATATGATTAATTAATATATAACAGCTTTTGGATAATTTATGTTGAATTAATTTGTTGCATGCAGCTTGTGGTGCTAGTGGTTTCTACTTTGTTCAACATGGGGTCTTTTACTCAGCCAACTACCGGACAAAGATAAGATCTCAGTACAATTTGAAAGGAAATAATTGCTTGGATTGCTTGACTCATTGCTTCTGCAGTAGATGCGCATTGTGCCAAGAGTACCGTGAGCTTGAAAAACAAGGATTTAACATGAAGATCGGTATAATGTGTATCTCATATTAATATCCATCTTCTTTTTTCTTGAGGATAATTAACTAATGTTTGGAAGATAGATAGATAGATACTAATAATTAATATTATCTTTTTTTGGTTGAACTTAATTGATTAATATATAGGGTGGCATGGAAATGTTGAGCAACAGACAAGAGGAGTAGCCATGACTTCAACCGCTCCAACAGTGGAACAGAGCATGACCCGTTGAAATGAGGATGTGTGCATGCATGCATGTGATGAAGTTCTTAATTCATACAAGTTTGTTGTGTTAGATCTGAAGCATGACAATATATATATATATATATTTCTGGGCCTTTTGATTTGGGCCTTTTGATGAAGTGGGCCTTTTGATTTAGCAAGAGGCTGGTTTGCGGACTTGCATGCTTGAGATATTTCTGGTTGTTTTTGAACCATTGAATTACTTTATCCTTGTGAGCTTTGGAAGCATCAAAAGCCTTCCACCACTTGATAAGGGCATGTTTGTTGAGAATTGGTTGGGGTTTGGCTTTAAGACCGTACCTCCAAGAGAATACCCAAGAAAGGGAAAAGATTGTATAAAAGTTTAAACAATCAGGATAATTGTTAAACTCTTTGTCCCAATGTTTCAGGAAATGAGTAGTTTAGGGATATATATATCTGAAGAATAAAGTAGTTTTTGTGTTAATTTTCTTTTTCTTTTCATTTCGCATTTGTACCTAGAATTCTCAAAATGTGATGCTAGTTCCAACTTCATCAATTCTGGATATGAAAATTCTGTACCGAGTAAAAGCAGACTCCTTATCATGAATTACAGTATAATAAATTTAAGGAATAAGGATATAAGTTGTTTTAAAAAAAAGATATAAGTTTATTTAAAAATAAATGTATGACCTATTTAAGTATTGCAAGTATTCATTTTCTAATGCACCAAAAAAAATTATCTCAAGTATATTAGGTTGCTTTTTTCTTCATAAATTTGTGTCCAACTTATCTAAATTTGCACTACTTTTTAGTTCTTTGAACTTATTATCTGTATATAGGTTTCTAAGCTCTCCTTGTGCTTAATTTAATTTAGTTTGCTTATAAAAAAATATCTCACTATAAACTAAAGTATGATACTGAATAAGTTTTGATAACCTTTAAAATCCAACATATAATTTATCTTATTTCTATCTCTATCTTTTATCTTATATAATCGTTGCTATTTTAAAAAAAATATTTTATTATAATTTCACATGTTTGCTTACAAATCTGCTAGTTTCTTTATAAATATGTTCGTATTTTTATTTTATGTCAAAGTGTTGTCTAATAACACTTACAAAATGTAAGATTAAATACTAAAATGTTGTCGAAATTATTAAAAGAAAAATATATTTACTTTTAATATTTATAATTTATCATATCTATTATCTCTACGCAGCTTAACAACACGAGAGATTCACATTATAAATTCTCTTCTTTTTCTATCATAGTAAAGAATATACAAACTTTAATTTTTTTCTCACACCTTTTTTTCTACTGATTTTTTTTCTCTTCAATTTTTCTCTCTTGAACAAGACAAATCAAAGCATAAATGACAACAAACATCAAATTTTATTGTTTTTGTCTTCTCTTTGTAATTTGAAGCTCTTTCTCATAATTAACTCAAAAGTATCAAACCAAATAATGGCACGCATTCAGGATTCGGCTATGAATATGTGGATAAGAATGCGGTATTCTTATCCACTTAATCAAAGCCGAATTCTGAGATAATAATTTTAAGACTCAAGATGGAACTAGAAGAAACAGTAGATGTTATTTATTTGTCTCGATCTGCGAGGGTCAGGTATTTTCCCCTTCTACTGCGAATTCTCCAATCTAGCTCTGATATCATCCTGAGCTAGATTTTTTTTTCATGTTATACTTGTTATCCTTTTGGGAAGGGGAAATTCTCTCAGCATAACTTTCTTCAATGAAGAGCAGGCCGAGCTAGTTCAAGGACCCCTTATTTCAAGAACAACAACATGAAGGCTATGTAATTTAACAACCCTAATAGTTTGATAATCTCTCTATCATGAAGAGAAAAATCTGATTGACAAATTAAAAGTGTTTGTCCGCAAAATTTTCCAAAAAGAGCAAGTCGAGCTAGTTCAAGCAAGGACCTCTTATTTCAAGAACAACAACTGTAAGATCAAGGTTTGATCAGTGGTTGCATCTCTATGTTTTGATGATTACAATTAAGGTCTGTGATGATGAACAATTGTGGTACCCTAACGTTTGTCTTTTTAAGATGTGACAAACAGGTTCTGAATCTGACCCAAGCCTATTCGTTCAGAAGAAGAAGAACCAAGGGTTACTAAAAAGAGAGCTCTTTAACCTACCATGTTCGTTCTGAACAGTGGCAAATACTTCAGAAGCTCTGAAGATGGAAGCTCTCAAGAAGTTCTGAAGAACTCAAGTCAGAAGTTCTGAAGACCAGATGTTTCAGTGGACGGTCCAGAAGCAGAAGACTCAAGTTCTGAAGACTTGCAAGAAGTTGGTTCTGAAGACCCAAGCTATTCTAGCTCTGACGATCAGAAGTTCTGAGGAACTTGTTCAGAAGCAGAAGTTGCAAGGTCAGAAGAATCCAAGCTTCAATCTGACGATGATCAGAAGCTTCACCAACGTTCATCTGAAGCTCCTTGATCACAAGTCAACTGGTGAAAGGACAGGTCGCTATCACAGTACAACGTCGTACAAGTCTCAGTCTGTCCGCCACCTACCTTGTACAGCCTAGCAGTCTGATATCACAGAATTGCCACTCCAACGGATAAAACCCTAGCAACGGCTACATCACAAGTCTTGGAGTATATAAAGGCTGAAGAAAGAAGAAAGAAGTTAAGAAACTTTGCTGAAAACATTCAACATATACGAACCAATCTCTTAGCATTATTTCTTCACTGTTCTTAAACATCTGAGTTTACTATCAGCTTATTATAAGCAATTATTGTAAACCCGAAACCTTTTACATCACATTGTAAAGTTCCTTAAGAGACCAAGGTTGGTCGGATCTTGAGAGGACTGAATCAAGGTTGATTCAGTGTTTAGCTAGTCTTAAGAGGATCGGTAGATCAACTTCTTAAGAGGATACTAGTGAGAAAATCAGTGTATTGTTAGTCACTTAGCAGGTTGCAAAGTGCAGTTGTAACACTCATTGATTTTAGTGGATTGCCTTCATCAGAAGAAGGAAGAAATCACCTTCACAGGTGGACTGGATTAGCTTGAGCTTTTATCTCAAGTGAACCAGGATAAAATACTTGCGTGCTTTACTTCTTATCATTCAGCACTTAGTTTTTATCTTTGAGTTTTGAAAAAGCTTAAAAAGTTTACCCGTAATTCAAAAACTCTATTCAAACCCCCCCTTTCTAGTGTTTTTCGCAACAACTTGAAGGAGAGAAAAATCTGATTCACATATAGGAGAAAGCCAATGGTTTTCTTAATTTCTACGATCACATATAACATAAAAAAAAATTAAACCGAATTAACAATTTAAAAGTGTTAATAGTGTATCATAATTAAATAAAATATCTTCATAAAAAAATTCAGTGAGAATTACTTAATGAGATAAAACCAAGACATGATAAGGGTGCTCTTTTTTTTTCAAAATATTCTACTTTTGTATGTAATGCAGAATCTATATACTATTAAAAAGAAATCGTTATCCAAAACAATTTTACACATGACATTCCAAGAATCCATTTCAACCCACCCCCCTCTCTAGCTGACAAGTGGCACAGCTAGAGCAACTCACACAAATTAATTATTTGCACATAATTCCCTACAATTTTTTTTGTTTGTCCCCCATTAAATAAAGAAATTATAAATAGAGTTAAATACGTAATGTTTGAATTGTTAATAACGTAGTATTTTAAATTAATATAAACAACCTCAATATAATATACAGGGTTTATTATATAACGGTTCAAGGTTTATTTTAATAGTATTCAAGGTTTTTTATATTCAAGGTTTATTAATAAATTACGGTTTTTTATAATATACATTTTTTTTTAAAAACCCAAGTAAAATAATTAATAAGATTTTAATGCATTGGTTATTTATTTTAGGAAATTGGTATTCAAAATTAATTCATTAATTCCTACAATTTCCTTATATAAACTAATTAATGACGTAAATCAGTGCAAATATGTCTTGAAATAATTTCCTTTTTTAAAATAAAGAAAATAAACGTTTTAAATAATACATTACTTATTAAATTCATTAGTTATCTATTTAAGAAAAAACTCACTTAATGGTATATTCGTTTTAATGTTTAAAAAACCTGCAAAAACATGAAAAATAGGCTATGCAAGGTCATTGTGTAGATAGGAGCCGGCCTATTTTAAACTCATTTGAAATAATTTACCACATTCTAATGCAATGACAATTTGTTTAAGGAAATAATTTTTCAAATCTCATAGATTAATTAACAAACGGTTAAAATATAACCGTTGATTCCCATCACTTAATTTAATTTTCTATCACTGAAAAATTTCAACATTTAATTCGAAAACATTTTTAAAAAAGTCATAATACAATATTTAATACTAATTAATATTTACAAAAGAGAAAACACTTATTTCCTTATTTAACATAAATTAAATTGAATTGAATTAAAAGTATTTTACTACACATCAATCCTAGGCCAAATTTCAAATAGTCATGCAATTAATTCTGAGCAAAAATTATGTTATTAACTTTATTTATAATTAATGGTTTCCAATTTTAAAGCAATAATTAAGGTGATTAATGATTGTAAAAAAATTAATCCAACTAAGTTTTGTTTCCCTAATTACAAAGTCATTAAGTTTCGAAAAAGTCAAAATATTTAAATATAATATGCGTGCATTGTTACTTTATAAAGCTGATTATATGTTTGTATAATCATTAAATAGAAATACGTTTGCTGTATGAACGGTATACTTTGATTTTTTGGGTGTCAAATAAAATTGTTTTTGAATTAAAAATACATATTATATTTGGGAATGGAATATTCTTGACAACTTTAGTCATCATTATCCCTAATTTCAACTATATAAACCCCCTTATGTTACATTTCTCCTCCAACATTTCCATCCATCTTCCAGCACTTGATATATTTGAAATTATCATTTCGTCATAAAAAAATTGAGATTTGAAATTTAAAATGAGTACTAAATATTAATTATTCCACCCAAATTTTGAGGAAAATTTTAAAACCTTATTCGTATATATGGAAAAAAAAAATTCAATTTG
The DNA here is from genome assembly GCF_012489685.1 of Lotus japonicus. Taxonomy (NCBI): domain Eukaryota; kingdom Viridiplantae; phylum Streptophyta; class Magnoliopsida; order Fabales; family Fabaceae; genus Lotus; species Lotus japonicus. The sequence goes on along the minus strand of NC_080041.1, from coordinate 58,885,096 downwards.
AGTTTGAAATTTAAATTGAGTACTAAATAATTGTAATTTGATCCAAATTTTCACTCGGATTTTAAATTATTTTGCTTAGATACAAAATACATTCTTTTTCACACTAAATCATTTGTCAATCCATTCATAATAAATAATTGAGTTTTGTTTTAAGGCCACAACGGAGCTAGAGATCAGCTCCTTGGTGGCCTGCGTTTTCGTTTGGGGAAGGGAGATTCATCAGTGTGGTTCTCGGATTGGACTGGAGACGACCCTCTCGCGTTGAAAGTCCCTTTTGTCCATATTTCAGACTCTGCCTTGCGACTTCAGGACCTTATTAGGGACGGGCAGTGGATGTTACAAAGGTGTAGCACGATGATGACAGAGGATGTTCTTGCGCTGTTTGACAAAGTTCTACCGCAGGTGCTGCCAAACGAGGAGGATATTTGGTGTTGGGATCATGGAGGTTCTGGGTCTTACACGGTGAGAGATGGATATGTGTAAGGCCCGAGTTTTTAAGCTTATGCTAAGTGAATAAACTTCTTATTCACGATTAGGGTTGATGTAATGTGAAGGGAAACCTGAACGAAAGTTTATTAAATGAAATATATTTATGAAGGAGAAAGTTCAGGAAAAGTTCAAGGATTGCATTATGATCGATAAAAGTTATAGCACGAACGTTTTACGCTTAAACCTAGGTTAGAAACCCTAGTATATAGCTAATTTTCACTTTTAGGCACGATGGCAGTTAATTCCAAAAATCTTCAGAGAAATGTTAGAACTTCTCTTTTTCCATATATCACAATCGTTTCGAGGCGAAACTCTAGGATCTACGAACGTCCGATTCCAATCATCGGAAGTTTGCCGAAACCGAATCCCTGGTATTTCAAAACCCTAGAATCACCCGACTATGGGGACTTTATCTATTCAGAGCTTCAAATGAATATTCTACACGCGTACACCCATTTCTCTTGATGATTTCAATCTTTCTTCAGAAGGAAGTTTTCCATTCCGACATCCGATGCAAAAAGCAACTTATCGGGTAAAATAGTTTTACACCGACTATGCTTTAGTTGCCAAAAATATAAGGAGACCTCATTTTAGTTTTGGAATTCTTTTGCCAAAACCTATCTATTAATTCACGGAGAATGACGCCGGAAAAAATCAGATTCGCGAAACTTTCATTTTTCCGCGAATTTCCAACCTTTATATATAGCAAAGAAAGGAAGAAAAATCAAAACAAACTACCCAAAACCCACCCAAAGGCCGCGAGTTTGCTAAGGAGAGGAGGAGAAGAGATTTTGTTCAATCCTTGCTTGATCGTTGATTTATCAGTTGCTGCTTCAAGGTTTCGAGGTATAGTCGCTAATCCTTACCTCCGATCGCTTTTTCCATAGCTTTTCTGTAGAGTTTTCTGAGTGGATAGTTTATGGGTTTTTGCAAAACTATCCTGAATCTTTCATTTCTGATTCTAAACCTCTTCTATATGTGCCCAAGATCACTTCTGCCGGGTTAGATTTTCCGTTATGTCGCCGGAATTCCGCCGGAATCAATTTGAACCTAAAATACCCATTTTTGGAACTTTTGGTGTAAAGCTTCAACCTTTAGGCTGAAAACTATCGCCTTAGCTTAGTGCTAGTAGGATTAGTTGTCATAAACGTCGTTGGTGACGTCCCTGCAAAATTTTATTTTTGGGATTTCAGTTTTGAAAATCCTAAGTTAAAAATCATGACCAAAATATCCCTGCGACAGTTTTTGATCCGATAATTTTTCCGAGTTCAGAATACCCTTAGTTATGGCTTATGAAAGCATAGGAACCAAGTTTGATCGAAGAAAAATCGAGCCCCATAATTAACCAAAGTGGCCGAACCTATTTAGGGGGGGAGGAGGAAATTTCCTTTTCCGAAAACTTGTCCTTTCGCGCTAGTTTATCGTACCTTAGAGTATAGATTACTTCGAGTAACCTTAGTAAGTATCGATAGCTTAGTTTTCGATAGATTCTTATAGTATTCTGTGATTTTGTTGTAAAGGTGCTTTTGAGGATTTCTCTGAGGAACAACACTTTGAGTGCGAGGAAGCGCTTGACGATCATACTGGAGAACCTTCAGGTGAGGGCTTCTCACTGAATCTCTAGTTAATGCTTAGGGTCGATGTTTCGACATTGTTTACTGTTTATGCACTGGAATTGTGTGTGATTGGAAAATGTTTTCTGAGGCTTCGGCTGACAATGTAGATGATTCATCTACTGAATGTTTTTGAGATTGTCTTACATGCTATGTGCTATGTGGGTAATCTAGGATGTGTGGTGCATGCTTTATATGCTAAGTGCTAAGTGTTTATGATGCGATTTATTGATATATGACATGTTGTTGATTGTGATGATTTAAATATGCTCTGTACTGGAATCTGAGATTCTGAATGGTGAGAATAGCGGGCAGGTCATGCCGATTTTATTTTGAGAGTTTTGAGAAAGTTTGATAGGACGAACGAGGTTCGGGCCTTAATCTTGTTTAGTGGATCGAGACATCCTCTGGAAGCGACTTGGGATTGGGAGATCCTGCAAATGTCTAAGACTTGCGATAAGACAAAAGGGAATCTATTTTATAAAGAAAATTCATAAGACCTTAAACAACCTCAAAATCTTTAAGTAATGATAACAACCTCGAAGGAAGGCATTGGAAGTCAAATCATGGTTTTGGAAAAGCGAGGAGTGTCGTCGGATCCAAGTGTTGAGGAGTTTGGTAAGTTTTGAGTATGTTGGTACTTCTTCGCTCGTTGAGCAATTTGTTAGCCATCCAAGGGATGAGCCGAGAAGCTTCACTGAGGCGTGAGACCTTGTGAATGCGGGATACTCCACTGAGGCGTGAGACCTTGTGGAAAGCATGGAACTCCACTGAGGCGTGAGACCTTGTGAGAGCATGAAACTTCACTGAAGCGTGAGACTTCGTGAGAGTATTGATGACCCGAAGAGTCATCGTGAGTGGTTGCACTCATTTTATGATTATTGTATTTTGTCGCAGAATCGACTTTACCTTAGGGTAAGCTTTTAGAGACATTAATTTAGCTAGAACACGTGGCGACGTGTCGAGTGAGGTCGGAGACGTTGTTTGGCTAATCACTGCATTGCATGCACTCATTAAGTGGTTTAAACACGGCGAGATATCGGACCACGGCGGATTCCAAAATTGGTTATAAGACCAGGATTTCCGCGTAAGAGCGCTGCTAGGTGACTCTTAGTAGCAGACCGAAATGGCAGGCCTTCGGGTTTTATGCTGATCTGGCTACATGATGATGTTGGAGTAAGAGGCATCACGGGCCGAAATGGCACCACCGTGGCTGGTGAAGGGCTGATCCGATGATGTCCATCCGTTCCGGAATGCATATTGGTTGACTGGGTTAACCTGCATATCATTTCATGCAACATACATACTGACTTAGTTGATGGGTGTGGTTGCTATTTGATAAACTTACTTGGAACATGCTAATTGTTATTATTGTCGTTATGATTTTGTGGAACATGCAACCCTAGGAATGATATCTCTAGTTATAAGCCTAAGTGGCTATCTATTAATTGTACCTATTGGGTTTATTATCTACATAGTTCTTTAGAGTTGACCCTCGCGTCTTCTGTGTGTGTTTTGGCGGACAACGCCTTTTGTCAGATGAATATTGCGGATTGGTTCACCATGGTCCACCCTTCGGGGGGGATTAGGTATGAGATGATCGATCAGGACGACCCCGGGTCGTGGGTGGTTGACCCCGCGAGCCATCGAGCGACGTATTCGGGGCGCATCATGGAGGACCACGTGGACAGTGGAGGACTCTTGAGGTCAGGAGTGTTGAGGCGATGCTCTATCAGCTTCAACTTGCCACCGGGCGTTCACTGCGGACCAGGATTCGGAGGAGCACCGCCGCCACCGTCATCTTCAGAGGAGGAGGATCCCTCAGAGGAGATTCCAGTGGGAGTGCCTTCGGCAGGGTCTAGTGCACCCTCTGTTGCGATCATTGATGATCAGGGTTCGGGCCCTAAGCCCGTGAGTCCAGCATCGGAGCGCACTGCGGTTGCGAGGGGAGGACGGATAGGGTTGGTAGACTTGGTCGTTCTGGATTCTGATTCAGACGACGATCATGCTAGCACATAGTTTTGAGTGTTGGTATGAGCTCCTCGAGTTAGGATTAGTGTAGGAGTAGAGTCTTAGCTCTAACAGTCTTACTTCATTTGTTACTTAGGGGACAGGGTAGATCCGCCTATAGCTTTTTGTGTGGTTTCCTTACGGGAATCACAGAGAGTTGGTTGGACTTAGGAGGTCTTATTTTCAGGCCATTGGGTCAGCTGATTTTCAGTTTTGAGGGATGGTGTTGCGGGCACTTCACCCTTTTTATTTGGATTGTATATATTGCCTACGGGCGTCGCACTTTTCTTTCCGTCACTGGAGGTTACTCGTGACGAGGTTGCTACTACAGCGGGGGCTGTTTATATATTGTATATTAGTTCTGGTTTTTGTTATTGCTGGGTTTTATTTAATTCCGTCTCGTCTTAGTTATTATTATATCGAAAAAAAAAATATTCACGTTTTTCCGCATTAAGTTTATTTTGGTTACTAAAGTGACGCCACCGAAATCGGGGTGTTACAATATGCATGGCTGCGAGATAGAAATCAACCTCCAATGCTCAACAAAGAGTGGAATTGGCTGTGGAAAATTCCAGTTCCAGAGAAAATTCGCATTTTCTTATGGTTGGTGTTGCACCAAGCTCTACCGGTTAATGCTAAATGCCACCTAACATCGACGAAGAGTTGTTCCTGTTGTTCAAACGCGAGGGAAGATTGCCTCCACTGCCTCAGAGATTGCCCTTATTCAAGGGAGCTGTGGGCGAAATTAGGAGCTTGGTCTTGGCACAACTTTGCCGCAACGGACCTGTCAGAGTGGATCATATCCAAGGCTAGGGGTAGGAACTCAGTGAGATTCATAGCTGGCCTTTGGGGAGTTTGGAAGTGGCGCAATAATATGGTTCTGGATCCTCACCCTTGGCCTCTTCACGTCGCTTGGCAAAATTTATGTCGTGAACATGAAGAGATTTTATTTGTGTTGCAACCTGATCAGTAAAGTATTGGAGCTGGTTTACAAAACAATGTTTGGAGGCCGCCGATGGGTGATTGCATTAAACTAAACACTGATGGGAGCTACAGAGAGGTGGAGAATTGCTCGAGCGGAGGAGGGTTATTGCGGAATAAAGCTGTGGATGGCTGGCTGGTTTTTCTTCCCACACGATCGGAGGTGGACCGTTTGCTGCTGAAGCTGAGGCACACCGTGATGGTATCCGATTGGCATGATCACAAGGCTTGCTGCAGTTATCCTGTGATGTGGACAGTGAGGAGTTAGTTAATATCCTGGATCACTCACATCAGGACCAGGTTAGGCATCATCCCCAAGTGTTACTTCTCAGGGAAATCATGGAACTTATGGCTAGGAATTGGCAAGTAAGTGTAGTTTGGATTCATCGTGTTGGAAATGCAGCAGCGGATTGGCTTGCAAAACATGTTCAGAGTCTTCTGACTCCGGGTGTTTGCTATATCTCTCAACCGGCAAGTGAGCTCCAGACGATCCTTCTGAAGGACTCACTTGTTGTGCCTTAGTTTTTCCCTTCTGTCTTGTCGTTAATTTTCCGATGTAACAAAAAAAAATTATAGAATCATCCCATAGAATAAGGAGTCAATATTTAATTTAAGTTAATGTGTTTCCTTTTTTGAAAATTGTAAAAGAAAATTGTAATTTGAGTTTGAAATTTAAAATTAGTACTAAATAATAGTAATTGAGGTCAAATATTCAGTCATACTTTAAAACATTTTTCTTAAATGATTACTATATACTTATATTTAGTGTACTAAAAAAATATAATTATATTTAGATCACATGGTAAAAAGCTTCAACGGGGAAAATATTTTACATAAAAAATAATTCAATGTAAAAACTAATAATTTTTGCTAACTCTTCATTCCCCTCCAACCCTTGTGTCTCATAGCTATTGCCACTTTTACAACTCTCGGTAACAATTTTTCATCTAATTTAAGTATGTTTTTCACAATTTTAAAAATGTTTTTCACAAAATATTTAACATTAAAGTTATAAGAATTTTTTGTCAAATTTTGCAAGTTGTGTGATACTCATTGTGATTTTGCTTGGTTGAATACACATTTTTGCGAGATCGTCGATTCATTATTACGTGCCTAAATAATGAGATCAATATTCGCCGTGCAACGGACGGGGTAAAAACGCTAGTATTGTTTTAAATAAAAATTATAAAAGCTTGTAGGAGCCATGGCAGGGTGGGAACACCAACTGGCTCCGCTCATGATAGTGAAATAAGATATAATCCAACCACACCCACTTATCATATATACACTTGTACAGATGTACCGAAGGTTCGTAACATATATGTAGTGATTTATACTACGCCATCCAAGTTTCATCTTGACCAATGACCATTGTCTTCCGGTCTATCACCCATAAATCACTGAGAAGCTTCTCCTCAATATCAAATTATCAATTCTAACTTTAGAATTCTAGTAGGATTTAGTAGTGTATGTCTTTATAGTTTATACCAACTTTATAATCACTAATATCTGCATGTTTTTGCATCCCTTTCAACCCTTCTAGAAGAACGAGATGCGGCTTAAGCCTTTTGATCTTGTAAGATACGTTCATAGCATGGAAATCCATCTTCCATGGAGATTGTTCTTATTAAAGGTAGATCCTGCCTTTTCAGCAGCATCAACTTGTCCTTGATTTAGGATGTTCCATAGAAATAGGCAGGGGCGTATCTAGGTAGAGGCAGGCAGGGGCCATCGCCCCCGGTTGTTAGCACTTGGGACTGGGAGAAGAATATGAATTTGAAGGCTTAAATGCCCCGCTCCGTACCCCTCGGAAGATTGAGGATACATTGTAGGTTTCATTGCTTTTGATCCCTTTCTTTCTCTGCGGAGAATTAAAGCAAGCCATGCTTTTGAGGATCCAAATGATGGTTAGTTCGAGTTAGCTAGCTGCTCATTCCCTTCCCCAAGAATTTTGAAATGTTCACCGACTATATGTATTTTTATATAGAAGATGTTATAACATTTTGTGATGCTCATCAAGTTGAAGTTCCTGACATGAAAACCCATTATTTTATAGGTAATGGTCGTCAGAAGAAACAAGATGGAGATATGGAACATCATTATATGATATATGTATTTTATTCTGCAATTGATTTGTAACTATATGAATTAAATAGAAGATTAAATGTAGAGGCAGTGAAACTTCTCATACTTAGTTCACCTTTAGATCCTAAGGAAAACTTTAAATCATTTGGTAATGAGAAAATCTGTAAGCTTGTTGAGAAATTTTATGCAGATGGTTTTTCCGAACTAGAAAAGAGAAATTTGTCGTTCCAACTAAGACATTATCATTTAGATGTTTCCCGATGTCATAATTTAGGAAAAATTTCCAGTTTATCCGAGTTTTACCAGAAGTTAGTTGAAACTGGAAAAACAACATTTTCACTTGTTGATAGATTGCTACATCTTGTTTTAACATTCCCTGTTTCAACAGCATCTACAGAGTGATCTTTTTATGTAATGAAAGTTGTTAAGACTCGGCTTTGCAACAAAATTGAAGATAATCTTCTCAGAAATTTATTAGTTGTATATATCGAGAGAGAAATTGCTGAAAAAACCTATATTGATACAATAATAGATAAATTTAGTATTAGAAGAAACGGACAATCTATATACTTTATAAAACAATAACACTATGAGAGAGACTCTGTTGATGTGTCACTACCACATTCAATCTGCTAACATGTCACTCAAAGATCCAGGCTCAAGAAATGCTTACGTGTCGCGTTCTCCTTTCTCTTCACTAGCTGGCCCACACTTGAGCATTTTATTGTTTAATAAATCCTTCCGTTTTCCAATATCTCTTTTCTCCTTGCTATTTTTGTCTCCCATTCCACCAATCACGACTCTTTCCCTCCGCTATCCCTTAATTTTTTAATTTTCACATGCTTTTCTCACTATCCATTATTTCTTCCTTCTCTCTCGCACTCAGCCGTTCCCAATCAAATTTATTCATTCCCACTTGATGCATTCATTACCTGTTTCAAATTCAAACTAGCTGGACTCCACTTCCCTTCTTCTCCCTTAATCTTTCTCCTTCTTCTCTCTCTGCAAATAAATCTTCGAGTTCCCCACTTACGCATGCCCCATTACACCGTCTCCAACCCATTTTCTGGCCAATGAAATCTTTTATCCACCCCTTCATTAATCATTATTTTTTCCAGTCCATTTATTTTCATAATTGTTCGCCGCTTCCAATCTTCTTCATTTCCCAATCCCACGTTTTTCCTCTCCACTCACCTCTCTGTATGGCCAATTGGATATCTCCGCCTCCCACTTCTCCCAATTATGTGGTTTCTTCATTTTTAATTTCTCATCTCTTAAAGAAATAAATTCTCTCACACTCTTCTTCTAAATATTGCCATTGCTGCTTTCGAGCTCCACTTTAGTTTTTTTAACTTCCACTTAAAGGCTAGCTCTCTCGATCCCCTCATCTCCATGATCAAAAACCCTCCTCCCCAAAATTTGTTCCACTGCTGACTGTCCCCGACTCTTCCTTCAATACCTAGGTTGCCCCTTATTTATAGGTATAGGGGTGTGTGCCCCATGTGCTAGCCTATTCCTAATGGGATAGTTGGGCCGCGTGTGTAGGCCCTGTTTATAGGCCAAGGTTCCCGCCAATGGGCGGGGAACCCCAGGCGTCGCCCCTATAAGGGCTCGCCCGGTCCAGGAGTCCACAAGACACCAGGCTTGAGGTACGAAATTCGAGCGTGTCTTAAAGAATTTTACAGCCCCCTTAGCCTAATTTAGCTCTAAAGTATGCATTTAACATAGATCGCCAGCATGGCGTTTCAACCGAAGGTTGCGAACACAAGTCCATCAGTCCACAAGTCCACAAATCCACTAGCGGTGAGGGGCGAGCAACGACTTTAAATGGACGCTGTCTCTTCAAATCCATCACACGTCACTTCAGAACTGAAGCTGAAAGGTCTCTGCACCAATCATTCGCGTTCATTTTCATTAATGCGCCGCCTGCTCTTCCCAATGTAATCATTCGCTCTTGCCATCATGAATCACGCTTTCCCACTAACTCTACGCGAACACCACGTGCTACATGCAAAACGTCACCATATGCCTATAAAAACCTTGCTCCTTCATCACTTCTCACTTTCCAAACTCCACCTTCTTCCCTGGATTTCTTTGAGCAAACCTCCGGCGTACTTCTATTCCGGCACCACTATCAGCCTGCCACCTATCCTTTCTTCAACCCTTTGCTCACTCCATCCTCTGGTCAGTCCTCTCCTCCCTTACCTTCTTCTTCTTCTTCATCGTCACATTACTTTTTTGAGTGGTTTCAAGCTTTTCCCTTCCCAAACAATGTCTCATAAGCTCCAAACCACATCTTCCTCACAAAACCCCCATCGTCGTGAACCCGCGCCTGACTCCTCCGCTGCCGGCGGAGTTCCCCCTGAGCCTTCGAAGGTTTCTGCCTTCCGTCTAAGAACCTTTGCCACGCTCTCGATTCCTGTTCAATTGGCCCCCCCCCCCTCAATCGGTGATTCATCAGCCCTCAGAATACACCTCTCGGGACATGGTGATCGACCTCATTGAGGCGGTCGACGGTCTATGTTATGAGGACGATCTTAATGAAAAGCTTCGCGCGGCGGCCTGCAAAGAAGAGGACCTCCCCTAACTTCATAAAGCCGACGGCGACATAGCTCGCTATCATATTTTTTATGTTTATGAGTATCAATTCACGAAGCTGGGAATTAAGTTCCCTTTTTCGCCTTTCTTCTGCGACGTTCTGGCCGACATCAATGTGGCTCCCTGTCAACTGCACCCTAACGCTTGGGCGTTCATGCGGTGCTTCGAAATTTTATGCGTTGCCATCCAGGTCACACCATCGCCTGTCCACTTCTTCTATCTATATGATGTGGACGCTAAATCTTTGAAGGTCAAAGGTTGGGTCTCTTTAAAGGCGTGCACGGGTCGTAAATGCCTGAACCCCTTTAAGGGTAACGCCAAAACTAGCTTCGCCCAGAAGTACTTTATGGTGGCGGTTCACCAGGCCTACCCTGAGGTTTTTACCTTAAGGGACGGAACCGCCAGTTTCCCCTTCTACTGGACCGACAAACCCAACGGGATCGTCGACCCTCCAGTAGATTCGCTGACCGTCGAGGACAAAACCATCATCGGCTTCTTCGCTTAACTCCCAATCCTTGATTGTTCCAAGGTTATTGAAGGCGCTCACCATTCCAAAACCCCAAAATACCTAGGTCGCCACCTTATGCCAGAACACCTCCACTTGCTTCCTTTTCCACCATTTACTTTCCCTGCTTTATTATTTAAAAATTATGCTTGATCTGAACTTCACTTATTTAACTTGCTCTTTCCTCTTTCGCAGCTGACATGGGTTTTACTAACGAGGAACTCCAGCTCGCCGCCGCGAGGAGGCTTGCGAAGTTTCCACCTGTAACGCCCGTAGTTGATTAAATAATAATCGGGGAAATTGTTAATTTTTAGCCGGGAGAAATCAATATTAGAATAGTATTATTTTTTAGTCGATTGAGCATACATCCGGGAGCTACTAAGATGTATCAGGACTTGAAAGGTTTGTTTTGCTGGCCTGGTATGAAACGTGATGTGGCACAGTTTGTCTATGCTTGCTTGACCTTCCAGAAGTCGAAGATTAAACATCAGAAACCTGCAGGGTTGATGCAACTGTTAGAAGTCCCAGAATGGAAATGGGATAGCATTTCGATGGACTTTGTGACGGGATTACCGAATACCTCGGGAGGGCATGATTCGATTTGGGTGATTGTTGATAGGCTTACAAAGTCGGCACACTTTATCCCTATTAACATCACATATCCAGTTCCCAAGTTGGCGTAAATCTATACTAAGGTAATTGTGAAATTACATGGTGTTCCTTTGTGTATTGTGTCAGATAGAGATCCGAGGTTTACTTCTGATTTTTGGAAGAGTTTGCAAGAAGCGTTGGGATCTAAGTTGAGGTTGAGCTCGGCGTATCATCCGCAGACAGATGGACAGACCGAGAGGACGATTTAGTCTTTGGAGGATTTGTTAAGAGCATGTGTTCTTGAGCAGGGAGGTTCGTGGGATACTTATCTTCCGTTGGTTGAGTTTACTTATAACAACAGTTACCATTCTAGTATCGGGATGGCCCCTTTTGAGGCGTGTTATGGTCGGAGGTGTAGGACTCCGTTGTGTTGGCATGAATCAGGTGAAAGTGTAGTACTTGGACCTGTGATTTTTCGAGAGACTACTGAGAAGGTAAGGTTAGTTCGAGAAAAGATGAAAGCTGCTCAAAGTCGACAGAAAAGTTACCATGACAAGAGGAGGAAAGATTTGGAATTCCAAGCCGGTGACCATGTGTTTCTGAGAGTCACACCTGTGACAGGTGTTGGCCGAGCTCTGAAGTCTAAGAAGCTCACTCCTCGTTTTATTGGTCCGTATCAGATATCAGATAGAGTTGGAAAAGTTGCTTACCAAGTGGCGTTACCGCCAAATCTTGCTAACTTGCACGATGTGTTTCATGTATCACAACTCCGGAAATATATACCCGATCCATCACATGTGATTCAGATGGATGATGTGCAAGTGCGGGACAATCTCACAGTGGAGACGATGCCTGTACGTATTGCAGATCGTGAGTTGAAGAATCTGTGAGGAAGGGAAATTGCATTGGTGAAAGTCGTCTGGTTAGGAGCTGCTGGAGAAAGCATGACCTGGGAGTTAGAGAGCAAGATGCGAGACTCCTATCCCGAGTTGTTTGCACCAGGTAAACTTTTATTTTCGAGGACGAAAATACTCTGAGTGGGGGAGGGTTGTAACGCCCGTAGTCGATTAAATAATAATCGGGGAAATTGTTAATTTTTAGCGGGAGAAATTAATATTAGAATAGTATTATTTTTAGTAGCATGTTAATTAAGTAAGAGGGCTTAGTTTTGTGATGGTAATAGTAATACTGGAATTATAATATATTATAATTAGAGTAGTCAGGGGGGGTTAAAAAAAGAAAGAAAAAGAAGGGTTTGGAGAGGAAAAAAGGAAGAAGGTTGTGCGTGAAGTAGTAGGAAGAGAGGGAGAGCGGATCGGCTTCGGAGAATTCGATCGGGAACGGGGAGCTGCACTCAATCCAAAGGTAAGGGTGGGATTTTGAGTTTCTAATGGAATTATGGTGAATGATATTAGGGATTTGGGAGATGTGGAATTGTTGCTGTTAATGATGTTCTGGAAATCTGATTTGAAATCCATTGATTTTAGGATTTTCTTTTGTGTGATTGAACGGGGTGAGGGCAGAACCACAGTATGCTAGGAGTTTTGGGTTGAGGTTTCCTTTTGATTTTCTTTATGATCACGCACATAAGGACTGTTAGGTAGCATGCTTGTTAGGTTTTGTGTCTTGTTTGATGAGAAACAACTTTAACCACTTATTTTGGAACATAAAACGGACTGGTCATTTTCCTGGTATGAACCGTGACTTTCGAAGCCTTTTAGAGCCTGTTTAGAGTGCTCGAATAATGTTGCGTTGAACTGAAAAAGTGTAGGCCTTTGAAAGAGCTTTCTGGAATGATATGGTACATAATTTTTGGTTGAGAGACGAGGTCTGTAAGTTCAGTTTAGTAAACCATGTTTTTCTGCGGTCTGTATCTGCTATCTCTGCCAGTGAACTTCAACGTGATTTTTCACCTTGTTAATGTGCCCATAAAATTCTTTGATGAACTATAAAGTGGTAGAGTTTTCTGTTAGCTTTTCAAATTGAGGTCATTTGTAATTTTTGAACAAGTAACGAATCCTGTAGGTTATCTCTACTGAAACATGTTTCTGCTGTGAGCGTAATTCCTGAACTGCTATATGAACTTTAAAGCTGTCTTATAATTGGTTTTCTTCCCTACTGCAAGCTAGAATGAATCAAATTGAGTACGTAGTATAACGTTAGTGTTTTATAGTAAGATTGATGATTTCTTGAATATGAGCCAAAAGAATAAGGTGCTGAGTTATGTGGTTTTAAGCGATGATAGTGATGTGGTGATATAGGTGCAATGCCTCATGTTGAAGTGATGATTATGAGATGTATACGCCCTTTCGAGTCGCATAGCATTTGCATACTCTGTGATGGCATGTATTGGCGTTTTGTGATGAAGGTTTATGCCTTGTGCCTCTAATAATTGGCAATTAGTGATGAGGGCTGAAGCCCTGTTGGTACCTCATGCACATGCATAGTCCTTGTTGTGTTCAAGTTGCATCCGAGTCGATGACGTTATTTGTGACTGTTTTAGTAACTGATCTAAATGAATGTAAAAAGAAGTGGTGTGGCATTAATCTAGCATATTCATTGCCATTCTTATATTTATGATACTCGATATCTCACCCCTTCTGTTTGAATGTTACCCTTGTTGGTAACGTGCAGGTAATCAGGAGGAGTAGTCTATAGCCTTTATTTCGAGTTGGAGTCCTTGCTCTGATACGTAGCACTCGGGGGGGGGGGATGGACGCTTGTTTCGTTTCTGTTATATTTGTTGTTGAATTAAGTTATCACTAGTGTTTTTACCCGTGCGCTGCACAGCGAAAGATTTTTCTAATTTTTTTATGACAATTATTTTTACATGAAATTGACATGATTAACTACCACAAAACCATAGATAACAATAGAAATTAGATTTGATTCGTTTACACAACAATGAAAAACTGAATAAATCTAACAAAGGTTGATGATTACAAAAATATATATATCAGCAACAAAAAGATGTCATATGAACGTTATGCATTCCACTTGTTGCTTGCTGCCCCATTATCATTGAAAGTCTGTTGAATCTGCAACAATTTAGAAAATGTTTTAAATAAGTAGATAAAAAAATACAGCATGCTAAATACAATGTGCATTATACAAAGAAGTACGAATTCAAAGATAGATAATCTAACCATTCATATTGACTGGAATACTTCTTCACACACAACATTCCGAGTGCAATTAGATACTACTCCTTTGTCATCGACTATAAGTATCTTCAACCCTTTTCTAGATTTTACTCTTGATAGAGCTACATATAGCTGGCCATGCGTGAACACCGGCCTAGGAAGGTATAATCCAACATGCGATAACGACTGGCCTTGGCTCTTATTTATAGTCATAGCAAAACAAACAGTAATAGGGAACTGTCTCCTTGAGAATTTGAAAGGAAGGCCAGTATCAGAAGGAGTTAAGCTAAGCCTAGGAATATAAACAGGTTTACCTGTTTTAGAACCGGAAAGAGCTCTTGCAACAATGATATAAGGTGTCAAAGTGCTCACTATCAATCTTGTTCCATTACACAATCCAGCAGACTGATCAATGTTCTGAATTAACATGATAAGGACACCAACTTTGAGAACAATTCTGTGGTTGGGAATACCATAGCACTTAACATCATTTAGAAATTCTGAAGTGAACCATTCTACATCTATTTCAGAGTCTTCATCTGACCTGCATGGTGTGTCATAACTCAAATATTCTGTTTCCTCCCCAGGGATCATTGACATCATGAAGTTATTAACCTCTTCAACACTTTCAAGAGTGGGAGCAAGGAGTGCTCTTTGTTCAAAATATGCATAGTTCTCCAAATTAGCAACAACATTGGGATATGCAAAATTGACTAACTCAAGTAAGGGATTATCGGACTCCCTCACCAATAAATCAGAGGGAATTTCTATAATAGAATCATCCTCATCGATTGGCTTAACCGTGCCATCGCCCACTTGAAGAAGCCAATCCGCAAATTCTTTGATCTCCAAGGATGAAGAAGAGGACCCTGCTTGTTGTAATCTCATGTTGGTAGTTAACTTCGTTACTTTACAATGCTTCCATAGGTATGATGAATTCACAGAAGAAGAAATGATTTCTGATCTACTTCCTTTCAAAATTACTGGCAGAATCTGTCGAAAGTCCCCACCCAAAACAACTACCTTTCCTCCAAAGGGTTTATCGTGGCCAAAAGTTGCTTGGGTCTTCATGATGTCATTCAAAGTTTTGTCTAGAGCTTCAAAACAGTGCTTGTTAAGCATTGGAGCTTCATCCCAAATGATAAGACTTGCATTCTGAAGCATTTCAGCTTTATGAGAACCTTGACGGACATTACATGTTGATGATTCATGGATAGTGATAGGAATGGAAAATCTAGAGTGAGCAGTTCTACCTCCAGGTAATAGTAATGAAGCAATGCCACTTGACGCAACATATAGAACAATCTTTCCTTCAGAACGCAGCGCAGCTGAGAGGGTACTCCACACAAAAGTTTTACCAGATCCGCCAAATCCATATAGGAAAAAAAATCCTCCGTTATTGGACGAAACAACATCCAATATCTGTAAATTGACATAATTTGTCAAAAAGAAAATACGAAACACATAATAATCGAATTTATTCATTTTTTCTTCTATTATGCTTTAATCATAATTTATTACCTGGGTATACGCTCCTTTCTGTTCAAAAGTTAGGGAACAGACCAATTGTTGATGTTGTACGTTCATTTCATCCTTATTGTAATTAAGCTCATCTGCAACAAATTGATTTTCAAAATGAAAGGTCTCACAAAATGATGGATAAGGTAAGCTAGGCCATTCTTTAAGTGACCTTCCATTGGTTCTCAACACCTTCTCTATCTCAATCAAACATAAGTTCATCAAATCCTCATCATTGATTTGAAGATCTGCAACAAATATTAAATGGATTTAAAACAATATAGAAAAACATTCTCTAAATCACGTAATCTATATAATAAAATCCAATTGTACAGAGGTTGTTTCTTTGATATAGCAAAGGAAATGATTCCTTCTAAGATGCCCATTTCAAATAACACACAAAAATAAAAAACGTCATTAAATATATTTAATAAGAGCATAGTGCAAAAATACCTGGCATTTTAAGCAACCTTCTTCTGTGGTAAAAAATGTCGTCAGCTAAAAATCTCCATGTCTTATCCCACAATTCTCTTGGCTTTCCTATAGCGTTTGTTGAGAGCAACGTTACAAACAAATGCCTCAAATAAGACCCTGAACCAATCTCACTCATGTGAATAATCCCATCAACATACTCCCTCTCATCTTCCATTAATCTCATAGCATCGCACGCATCTTGGAATGTTGGATAAACAACCCCTTTGACAGTTCTTAAACTTGCAAAACTGTCACAGCCTCTCTGTTTGGTTAATAGAATCCTCATGTAATATACCTCGCCCATGCCTAAAGTGATATATTGAAGACGACCAAGGGAGAAACCTCTCTTTCTTGGCTCCCATACTTGCTTATCTTTCTTATAAACAATCATAGACGGATATTCAGCATACGTTAAAATTCTTCCCTCCGAGTATAGCTTATTCGAATTCATCCATGCTAAGAATTGAGTATCTTTAGTTGAACATTTTTCAACAACGCCTTCCAAGTCTTCATCGTCGTTGAAAGTTACACACTGTTCACCGGGAAGATGAAATGATAAGCGCTTCACGGGCGGCCATCCTCTCGTGGATATCAAATTTAAATGTCCTCCATGCTGCCTCACATGGAGTTAGATACCTGCCATTTCATTTCAGTTTAATAACTGGGTAAAAATCAACCATGCATGTACACTTTGGATCAATAACCCCACACGGATCGTGGATCATGAAGGAGGAAACGGCCTTGTAAAGCTTTGGATACAACTGCGGGTCAGGAAGCTCAGCTGAAATGAATTTATCAATGTCCTCTCCGGTTATCAATTTGTACTGGGGTTTCAACCATTGAAGAATGTGCGCGTGTGGCAATCCACGTTTTTGAAACTCTACTGTATACATACCTTCACAAAAAGTTAAACGAAATTAAATGGAAATCTAAAATTGCAGTATTAATGATATTGCAACAGAAACATAGATTTCCGGAAAAAAAAATAATAATAAATGACATACCTGCATCAACAGGACCAAATATAGTGATTTTCCTTAAATCAGACATCAGATTATCGAGCTTCATCTTGAAAACTCTAACA
The DNA here is from genome assembly GCF_012489685.1 of Lotus japonicus. Lineage (NCBI taxonomy): Eukaryota > Viridiplantae > Streptophyta > Magnoliopsida > Fabales > Fabaceae > Lotus > Lotus japonicus. Next base: position 58,868,005 of record NC_080041.1, on the reverse strand, counting down.
CAAATATCAGGTCTATCTTCAGCTCTCAAATTCCTAGCACGGACATACCTTTGAATTTCCCCCCATTGTGAATTACATGTTGCTGTAATAAAAAGATCAGGGTACCCAAACTTTTTGCAAATTGACATGGCATCCTGACAATTATTAAACATGTAACGACGACCTCCTGTAAAGGAAGGAGGCAATATAATCCGCTTTCCTACAGATGACGGGTCTGTCTCTCCCTTCTCAATTGCCTCTGCAACCCCATTTAAATAATCTGCTCTTATGGTTTTCTGATTAAATCGAATATATGAAAGACGGTTTGCTTCAATCATGGTATATGCGTCAACGACGAACTGTTGGAACAACCTCTTAGCAAAAATAATGTTCCCATACTCACTGTTTCTGTCTTGAAGGCGGAATGAAATGAATTGCCTCATAGAGACTTTCCATCTTTTGTAGCTTCCCATGTTTCTAAAAATCTCACTAATGGGAATATCTTCACGGAAGCCATCTTCACCGTAAGGAAATATAAGTGGATAGTGCAAGGGAATGAAAGCAGTATGTGTTTCAGGTATGTTTGAAAGATATCCATCATTCATTTTCACTACAACATCTCTGCCAACGTCTGACTCCCCAATGTCCCCAACAATCAAGGCTGCAACCTCATCCATTGACGACATATTATAAGTTCTAGGATCTTTCCCCTGGGCTCTGAACAGACAGATAGATAATTGGGTTGATTCATCAGAGTTCAATCGTTCTCGGACCTGCCTAAATATTTTGGCTAGGACATTGTGTCTGTCAATCATCTGCTTAAGATCTTCCACTAAAGAAAGGTCAAGACCCTGTCCTCTCCCATTAGAGCTACAAAAGAAATAGAATTTAAGATCATAAGGCTGTTAACAATTATATAATAAATAATCAAAATGATCAAAAGAATTAATTTCAGGATTTCGTACCTTAGATTCCTCACTCTATTAGAATTCTCATTCTGTGTATCATAAATATACAACTGAGCAAACTTAGGAGGTTGCCCCTGACGTGGAATTAAAGAACCCATACGGTGATAGTTCTGTCCACTCAATACAAATTGAGGGGGGCCTCCACCGTCATTAAGAGCAGTTAAAACCTTCCCACCCATAGACGTAAAGGAAAACATGCTATTATATGCTCTTATATTCTCCTTGAAATTTTGCGCCCTTGGTTCTTTATCTGTTATCAAGTCAAGAAGTAGAGGAGGAGGCGTAGGGATTAAGGGTAAATCAACCTTCCCCTTCATACAACACAATGAAAAAGCTGCAGCCCCATCAGAATCTATCTTCCCCGATTTCTCAGAAGCCCACATGAAAGCTCCGCAGTAAAAGCAAGCGCTGGTTGGAGCTCCAAAATCAAGAACGTCTTTAAAAAAAATAGATGTCATCAATAGAGCCTCATGATTCAATAAAAAATAACATATATAAAATTTTGGTTTATGAAAAAAGATTAGGATGATACCTGTATTTTCAGCTATCTGAAGCAAAGCAACAATGTTTGCTGGAATTTCAGGAATCACTTCATGCGTATGTTCCACATAATCCTCATCTGAATCCCCATGAGGTATCATATGAATTAAGAAGGTAGGTTAGATGTAAATAACAAAAATAATATCAAAAGAACTAATATTAAACAATTTTCTCTTAAAATAATTTTGATGTATGAAATATAACCTGATTCAGCATCTTCAGAATCACTGCTTAATGCTCCAGGTTCACATAAAGCCACATTAGATGGCCCTGCTTCATCTGCAGTTCCATTAGAGGGAGAAAACCTTCCTCTCTTGGTATCCAAAGCTTTCTTTCTTAAATAACGCGACCACTTTGATTCCGAACGGATAGGGGTAGGCAACTTTTTAATTATTTTAACCTTTTTCATTCTAGATGGAGCCCTCATTTGTTTTTGTTTTTCACCTTTGTTTGGCTTCAATATTGATGGAGAAGGATGTTTTGATGACGTAGCAATGACAGTAGATAGGAGGATTGGAAGAATTACTATCAAAATTAGAAAATTGTTTTTTCTCTGGCACATGAAGAAACACCCCATACAATTTTAACCCATTCATTGAAACACACCAACAATTACAATACTATCTAAATATCAATCTGGTCTCCATAGTTCATGTATGCAATTCCTTCTTCCGGGCTTGTAAATTGAAATAGTAAATAGTCATATGGGGAGAACTGGTTAGCTTCACAGAAGAACCTCCATCCACTTCCAATTTTGGCATAACGATGACAGGAACTGATTAGGATACGACACTCAAACGGGATTCTTTTAGGACCTACGAACATCCAATTGTGTAGGCCAGCTTCTATAAGATACGCAGCATCATCCTTTGGGACATACTGAATATAAATCAAAGAAAAATATAATGGAAACATGCATGTCAAAAGAATAAAAGACATGAACAAAAAAAATGAACAAAAAGGAAAAACATACGGTAAAAACAACTCACCAAATGACTCTTTTTTGCATAGTATGTAGTAAGAGTGCATGTGAAAATACACTAAAAAACGATGCCAGGAACTGGGATAGGCGCCACAGGAATTATAACATCTCCATCCACTAAGCCATCATCAATTTCAATGATTTCTGGTTCTATTTCTGCACCATCAACGACATTATCAGCAGCAACAACATCAGGCACTTCTTGACCACCTTCTACATCGAGTTGTTGACCATTTGTTAGACCAGTTGTTGCAACAACTCCACTACTTTGGGCAGAAATATACCCATCGCCCTCTATATGATCAAGCAAAGAACTTTTTGAAGAAAGGCTTTGTCGAAGATTACTATAAAATTCATCATCATCATCATCATCTGATTTGTAAATATCTCTAAGAGGAGCGCCAGGTACATCAAGTTCCTTGCCTTCACTATTGAAAATATACATGTTAAAAACACAATCCTCAATCAAATGCATCCATATAGTGCAGGTTCCTCGCAGATAATAATCTTTTCTCAACTGCTTTCATCCATGGGTTAATCTAGGTCTAACAACACTCATGTTAAACTTAACGACGTTGGTACACCCCCCATCATCAATCAATAACCAATTCTCTTTTAATTCATCCTTAAACTGCCTGACAAACTCCAGCATCACTTCGCCTTCATTCTGGGAATGAAAAAAAAAAGGATTACAAAGGGATGAAAATAAAAAAATCAGATTAAAAAAATTCAAAAGATGTAACTCGTGCCTCATCCTCACGACTAACAATAGGCAGAAAGAATTTATAAAACGGGGGAGGAGAATGTTTGGACTTGGGCATTGAGATTGAGATAAAGGAATAACTGAAGGTGAAGCAGAACTATGGAGTACTTAAAAGAGAGAAAAGGGATTAACACAAATGGGGCAGATAGAAAAATTGATTCAACCATGATATTGAATTTATAGTCACACGTTAGAATGTGGGAGGTCAAAAAAATACTCAAAACGTAAAAATGTGTGAAATAAATTACATTTGGAAATCTGCACACAGAATTATAATCACACATAAGGAGATTAACAGTCTCTTTCATTTAAATATATTTACTATAACAACCTAGTATAAAATCATGGAAAGAGATAGATATTTTGGGGAAGAAAAAACATTTATACAATAGGAATAGATGTCATCATTTATAATCATAACCATAAATTATCACACTTTCCCAAAGAATTCAGTAAATTACCAAAAGAAATAACTCCAACTCGAAAAATAGATATATAATGAAGAGTATAAGATGGGTATTCAGCATAGAGTATAGGAAATGAAGAAAATATAAAAACTGAGTAATTATTTAAAATAACAATGTAAAAAAAAAACCAAAAACAGAAATCAATTATTTGATATGTAGTGATAAATTTTTTTGAAATCCAAAATAAATAACCTCTCAATGAAATACGGATAACAATGAGTTGAACATATATCAATGATTATTGAAGGAATGAAATATTGCAAAATTTAATGTGCATTTAAATTCCACTTAACCTTTAAAACAAAAATACACTTAAAAATAAAATATACTAAAAGAGTTTAAAACATGGCTCTACGTGGACCCCATATATTCATCATCTATTAAAAATTGAAAAATCATTGCAAGATATCAAACAAAAAAAATAAATTAGAAAATATACAATTTGAAAAAACTGAGTTATCAATTTAAAGATATTTTTGGGAAAATGTTCATACGCTCAATTGTTATATCCATTAGTTTGTTATACGAATAACAATAAATATAAAATCCTCTATCAAATACAACACTTATCATCTGGCAACCCATAATAAACACAATGGGGGATCCTTATAGTCAGTTCTGTTAAAAATCATAATGAAGGAGGATTTCTTAAATATCCCACTCTCTGGAGGGCTGTTTGTATTCTTGACAATTTCTCTAATATGAATTATTACTTAAAAAAAAAGGATAATCTAGGATAATATATAAAGGGGATAGTTCGTTTTCCCTTCCACAACATCTATATATATTTTAAACAATAGTCAGAAGCATGGCTATAGGTGATAGGCATGGATTTAAAATTTTTGAAAAAATCATAAATCACTTAAATAGTTCAGAATTATAAATCACTTAAATAGTTAAAACAAAAAACAATAATTTTAAAGGTTTAACAGATCCACAAGGAGTAGTATATATTGGAAGTTGTTGTTGAGAAAATTATAATAAAATTTATTGTTATATCCATTAGATTGTTATAGGAATTACATTAACCTTAGAAGTTTCTATTAAATATCCCCCTACTCATATGCCATACAATGGAAAACATAGCCACCCAATTTAATACACATTTTTTTTAATCCTATCACTTTTTTCTTAATAAATATCCAACCTTATAATTTAATCCATTTGTTAAATTAATCCTTATTGAAAAAGATACTTTTAGAAACACGTTATACAACTTCTAAAAATGCATTGCACGCTTCAATTATCTATATATATAATTTAAACAATAATAAGAACCACATATTTGAATTTAGGAGTGCAAGGTGATTGAAGCTTGGAATAAAATTGTAAAAAATATGAAAAGATTAAAACTTCTTCTTCATTCCATGAAAAGCAACATTACACATAATGCAAGCATTCCTTGCAATTCTTCAACGTTAGAAGCACATAGATATGATACTTGACCAACCCATCGATACAAACAACCCCAATTCCTTACTAATGTTTGGTATAAAAAATATAGCCATCAAATGAAAATGAACCCAAACTTCCAAACTATCAGATCAGATATTCTCTAACAGAAGGATGAATTTGTCATCCTTGATATAAAAAGAAAATAGCCAGATTTTAGCAAGGAATTGTTTTTATTACTGATGGATAGATAGATAGTCAAAGAGGATTAAAAACATGTTGTAACCAAGTTCATTACATTTAGATTCTGAACACAGGAAAAAAATCATCTAATTTGTAGTAGATGCTTAAGTAATGTAAGAGAAGATGCACCATAAAAGTTCACATAGTTCATAAACTTTTAACAAAAATGATAAAATAAAATACCAGTATGAGAATCTGAGGATATCCGGAGCTTGCTTCATTCAATGATGTATCCCCTATCTGCATCTTAGCTGCAAAAAAGCAATCAATTAAAGGGTTAATTTGCAGTTAGCTTCAGATAGACAAAAAAACGTTTGAGAGAAAGAGAAAGCAAGAAGAAATAAATTCAGGGTAGGCCACTCACTTGAAGCAAGAATCGATCAAGAAACAGAGCAAATAATGTTTACACATAAAGTTCACTTTATTTGTTGTTGTCTAATCTAATCATTTACATGAGTGCGATATTTTTTATTCTTTCGTTCATCATCTCATATCATGCTAAACTCCTAGTATATAAAAAATAATTATGATTCATACGGGACTTACACAGTGAGTAAATTCCATTCGTTTGTAGTCTTCCCAAGTCAATTCAACTTCCCCTGCTTGCTTCTTGAGTCTGGCAATTTCATTGTGCTCTTCCTATCATTATTCATTACACAACAATGGAAAAATAATTAATAATCAAGAGAAAAACTCAATAGTTTTTATGATAAAAGCTGAACTAAGAAAATATATATGTACTCTGACCCTCAGTTGTTGCATACCTTGAGGACAAAAATGGGGAAAGGTCCTCTTGTTAAAGAGCAGAGGGCATCTTGGAATCAATCTGAAGGAAGCGGTGGCGGTGGGGATCGCATGTTCTGATTCGGGTTGGGAGCAGAGGAGACGCGAGTTCCTCAACGTGGAAAGCTGGGCGAGGAATGACGGTGCAGAGGAGTTGAGAACTATGAAGCAGACTCGGAAATTTGAGTTAGTAGTGAGAAAGAGAACAATATATAGAAAGCAAATTTGAAATTTCAAAACTTTGTGCAGATGCAGATGAACGTAACCACCGAAAAAGTTTAAAAGCTTTGGTTCCCAATGTGTCACACGTGAATAAAGCTTGTTGAAGAAAGGGTACATATGAATAAGGCTTCTTGGGGAAGGAGGATGGTTGGGTTTCCCATTGGTCACAACTAAATGGAAAGGGGGGATTTATTTTTTTGGGTAAGCAAGAGAAAGAGGGAATTAATGAGCAGTATTGGAAAGGGGGAGAGACAGAGAGTGGAAATTCAAATATTAATGGGAGCTGTGCAGTGTTTTCCTTGGAAAGTGGTGGGGGCGGTTGAAGAATTTTGATTAGGCATGAATGGAAGAGATTAATTGGAATGGGGAAAATATAACTATTAGAGCAGATAATGGGAGAGAGAAGAGTGAGTGGGCGGTTTAAATAATACATAGGGAATGTTGAAATACAAATAAAGGAGGCTGAATAATTAAATCATTTTCGAATATAAATGAAAAAGGGACCGGATTCATAATCTATTTTTCAACATGAGAAAAGGGAGGATAAAGAGATAAAATCAATGAAGATTAATGTTAATTGTACATTGAAATTTGACCAACAATAAACACTCAATGATTTTATGCTTATGCCGAGATAATGGGGGAGACCAAATTAATGGAGATAGTGGAAGAAGAAGGAAAATGAAGGTTGGAGGAATAAAAATGAATATAATATTCATGGAGGGACACGTGTCACGTTGTGATGCAAAGGGGAGGGAATAAAATATTGCAAAATATTCAGGAGCTGAGGTTTTTGATAATGGCATGCTTAGAGTGTTACTGCTTTAATATATATACTAGTATGTATACCCGTGCCGATGCACGGGGGACATATTTCCAAGTATACAATAATTTTCTTTTAATATATAGAATTATTTATTTTGTATGAATTAACAAAAAATATAAATATAATTTATTGTGTTTTTAATTTGTTTATGATATAATAATACAATAATTGTATGATTTTTGTTTTTATCCTTTTATTTTTATTTTTCATATCTCAAAATAAGATGATAGAAAATATTGATTACATATTAAATTTACCTGTGCCGTTGCACGGTGGCATATTTCCGAACATATTAAAAACTGTTTTTAATATAAGGATTAATTTTTTTATATATAAATGAGGATTAATGTGTTTATGATGTAAGAATATAATAAATTATATGATTTTTGTTTTTTTATTGTTTTTTTCCTATCTCTAAATAATTATACACAATTTATAACATATGGAAAATGTGATAGAAAAAATGAATCACATTAAATTACATTTTTTTACACTATATATTTTTGATTTCATAATCCCTAAATAATTAAAAAAAATATATAAAGAATGCAATAAATAGCTCATTCAGAGCATTTGAAACAGATGCTTTCAAATGAGGATAGGCGGAAAAAGATGGAGAAGCTTTTATGTAATTTGGGAATTTCTCTCTCTCTCTCTCACACCTCTCTCTCCCTCTCCCTCTCTCTCCCTCTCCCTAGATCTCTCTCTCTCCCCCTCTCCCTAACTCTCTCTCCCTCTTCACCTCCCTCTCCCCCTCTCCCACTCAATCCATAAAATTACAATAAAATTTATTTTTTTGTTATTTTTAATTAGAAATATTTATAGTAAACGTTCTTCCCCGTCGGATTCTATTTTCAAAATCAAATTGTAATGCTTCTGTATATCTACTCCTAACAATATAAAAAAAGTCTAGGAAAATTATAAAAATTATATTAAAATATTTTCTATTAGTTTCAACTTGAAGGTATTTTCATGCAAAATGTTCCTCATCGTATCAACTTTTTAACCTAAACACCAATAAATATAGAATATATATTTTCAATCCCCGTGTGACTATATATTTATATGTATTTACTTCTTAAAATTTAATATTGATTATTTTTAACTTGGAAACATTTTAATGTAAATGTTCTTCCCTGTGAGATCCTCATTTTCACAATCAAATTGCAAAGCCTTGTATATCTACTCTTAAAATTACTTTAAAAGTCTGAAAAAAGAACTAAAAGTATAACAAAAAAATATTTCTATTAGTTTCAACTTGAAAGTATTTTCATGAAAAATGTTCCTCCTCGTATGAGCTTTTTAATATGTAACTAAAACATAAAAAAAATTAAACTATATATCTTCATTTATTCTGGACTGGGCGATCCCCTAGAGGGGCAACGCCCAGCATGTATCCCGCCCTGAGGCGGGGCCCTGGCCTTCAGATGGGCCTTGATCTCGGAGGCCCAATTGGCCCAATAGGTAGTACCCAAGCTCTATAAATAGGAGGTAGTTATCAATTGTAAGGGACTTTTGGCTCATTTGATGAGATAACACTTGAAATTCAGCACTCTCTCTCATTCTCACTCTCTCTTGGCACAATCCCTCTACCTCTAGGTACTATGCCTCTCTTCAATGTTCATTCCTAGAACATTTGGCGCCGTCTGTGGGGACCGAACACCACCACCTCCTCCATCGCCTTCACAGGTGGGATCTCTGGAGCGCTCACCAGGGAATTCACCTGCTCCGGAACAACAACCGGCGGTGACGCAGGAGCAATGGCGCCATTTGATGCGCAGCATTGGCAACATCCAGCAGCGGAATGAGCATCTACAGGCTCAGTTAGATTTCTACCGCCGCGAGCAGCGAGGTGATGGAAGCAGAGAAGCAGATTCCGTGGCTGAGTTCCGTCCGTTCTCGGAAGATGTCGAGAGTGTGGCGATTCTGGATAACATGAAAGCGTTAGTTCTGGATTCTTACAGCGGAGATTCCGATCCGAAGGATCATCTTCTGTATTTTAATACGAAGATGGTGATAATTGCGGCGTCAGATGCGGTGAAGTGCAGGATGTTTCCATCGACGTTCAAATCGACGGCGATGGCGTGGTTCACAACTTTGCCGCGCGGATCGATTTCAAATTTCAGAGACTTCTCATCCAAGTTTCTAGTGCAATTCTCGGCGAATAAGAATCAGCCGGTGACGATCAACGACCTATATAGTATTCGCCAGCAAGAAGGAGAATCACTGAAAGAGTACGTGGCAAGGTACAGCGCAGCGTCGGTCAAGGTTGAGGACGAGGAGCCTCGAGCTTGTGCTTTAGCATTTAAAAACGGTTTGCTACCGGGAGGGTTGAACAGCAAATTGACACGTAAGCCGGCGCGTTCGATGGAGGAGATGCGTGCTCGCGCCAGCACTTATATTCTTGATGAGGAGGACGACGCTTTCAAAAGAAAGCGCGCGAAGTTGGAAAAGGGCGACACGTCGCCCGAGCAGCGATAAAAGGAGGAGTTTCAGATCGGTGGCAAGGCGGAGGGGAAAGAACAAGGTGCGTTCACGAGAGAATGACAGATCGAGATTCTTCAAGGCGCATCCAGCGATGGCAGATCGGAGCAACACGGTTCAGTCCGACAATGAAGAGCGTCAACAGAGGTGAGGCTTCAGATCGAGGAAGCATGTAGGCGAGGGAGAGCAGATTGGTAATGACGAAGGAAAGAACGAAGGCGAGGAATCTGTCCAGAGCACAATACATGAAGAGCAGAGCCAATCCCGAGGCGTTGTATGAGGCGTTGGAATTCTGGCGGGCACGTTTTGTTTTGGCGAGCACATTTGCTTTGGCGAGCACGCGTTGGCTTTGGCGAGCACGTTTTGAGGATTAGGCGGCGAGCAAGTGTTGTTAGCGTAGCGTGCTGGCGTTGGAATCTGGCAAGCACGTTTTACTCCGGCGACGGCCCTTTTCCACCGGCGGCGGAATTCTGGCGGGCACGTTTTGTTTTGGCCGTGGAAGTTTGGCGAGTAAAGCGTTGCTATGGTTAAGATCGCTGGCAACAAATTTTCCAATTCCTTCAAACTTTTCCTCCATCTTTCATTTGATTCCCTTCTCAGTTGTTGTATTTCCTAATTTTCTTATTTTGAAGTTGATATTAGAAGTTATATTGTCTTCGCTGGTTTTGATTCAGGCAGAGAGGAGCAAATCGGATCAAAGAGAAGGAGTGGGTGAATTGAGGCACACCATTAAAGTTTTATGAAACTTGGAAGACTCTTCCATAAGCGGTTTGTTATTGGGTGGGACAAGCTCCTGATGGCGCGATTTAGTTACAAAGTGAAACAAGTTTCACGATGAACTAAATTAGCCCCGGAAAAGCCCACGTAACCACCGGATTCATTGGCGATGTGTGGGGTACAAATTGCCCATTCTACTGAGCACCGCTTTGGTAATCCAACTGGCCATTGGAACCCAAAGCACTTTGAGTCCCGAAATGGGACGATCACACCAAGGGTGGCGACCTACCGCTAGGGTGGTGACCTCATGCCAAAGGGTGGCGACCAAACGCTATGGGTGGCGACCTGTAAGACTCAGTTTAGACACACAAAAGTCGCCAAAAGGGTGGCGACCTCACGCTAAGGGTGGCGACCTACCGCAAGAGGGTCGCGACCTACCGCAAGAGGATGGCGACCTACCGCTAAAGGGTCGCGACCTACCGCCAAAAATGAGGGTAGCGACCTACCGCAAAATGGTGGCGACCTACCGCAAGAGGGTCGCGACCTACCGCAAGAGGGTTGCGACCTACCGCCAAAAATGAGGGTAGCGACCTACCGCAAAATGGTGGCGGCCTTACGCTGAGAGTGGCGAGCAAGTCAAACTAATTTCTTATAAGGCTAAAGCAAGATGGTGATGACGATGCGGCGGCGACTAAAAAATGTACGGCGGAAGCATTCCAACATGATTTACAAAATATCCAACGGCGATATAAAAAGCTATGGCGAAGGGTTGCTTAAACATAGACGAATGGCGGAAAAGTACACTACAAGGTGACAGTAAAAGCTAAAGTAATGTTAAAATTACATTATTCATTGTTTTCTTTCTCCTGTTCTTCTTCTTCCTCTTCTTCTTCAGTCGCTGTCCAGAGGTTTTGGTCAATCAGGGGAGGATCGTCGGGACCAACCAGTCCTGCGGCGGTTATCTCTTTCATTACTCCCATGGCGCTAAAGTCAAAGTTCGGGTACAAATGTTGGGCCTGATCTTTGGCGAGGTAGAAACCGCGCTCGCGGTTGTCAAGGGCGATGTCAGCGGCTTGTTCCCTCGCCTCAATGGCTTTGGCCTTCTCCGTCGCCAGCTCGTCCTCTAGACTTTTGATCTTTGCTAGTTGGGAAGCAATCTCAGCATCTTTCGTGGCGAGGGCCTCGGCATGAGTTTCGGTCGCTTTCTTGATCTCCTCGGACGTAGCCTGCATCACCGCCTCCATGTCAGATTTCGCCAAGGCCAAGGACTCCGCAGACTTTTTCTCTTGCTCCGCCAACGCTTTTTTCACTAACTCCAGCTCAGCGCACAGTACGGCAAGCTCTGACTCCTTAGCAATCAGCGCCTCGCCTCGGGCGATCAAGTCCTTCTCAGCTTGCTCTTTTTCCTTCTTGCAAGCTTGAAGGCTTGCATCAAGCTCATCTGCTTCTTCCTTCATCAGCGCCAGCTGATCCTCCAGCTCGCCGATTTTAATCCCCGCCGTGCCAATCATCTTGTCGGCATAGACTTTGTCTTTTCCTGCCTGCGTCGCCAGTTTGTCGAAACGCTTTTCCCAAGCAGCGGCGGCTTCTTGATGCTTAGCACTTTCGACCTTCAACCGCTCAGCTTCAACGTTGGCGGCATTGAACTTCTCAAACGTGTGAGCAAAGATGCACCCAGCGCGTAGGAGGCAAGCAAGAGTCTCCTCCTTGGTGTCATTCAGGCCCCGACTCAAAACTTCTTTTTCTATAACGTCACGGTTGAGACCAGCAAGAAAGAATTCTGAGGGTTCAATGGCGTTGGGGAGCATATTATAATAGCTTGAAGAACCGACCTCGGGAGCAGGGGCTTGTTCAATTTGAGCTGCTTCAGAGGTAGTGGCAGCGCCAGGACAGGATTTTTCCCCTTGAAGAGGCGGGGAAGGCATGGAGCCTGCATCATGTGTTGAGGGCGGGCTAGGAGGCGCATCTTGGCGAGGGGGAGACTTTGGGGTTTCATTTTCTTTTTCCTTATCTCCAATAGGAGTGTCGGAAGACGCAGCAGCTTTTGTGGCGTTAACGCCGGCGGAGGCGGCTGTTGCGCCAATAGAGGACTCAGCGGCAACAGCAGCGGTCGCACCAACGGAGGCAGGAGAAGAAGCTGGTACGGCGGTTGGCTCGGTAGCTGCGGCGACAGAGGCTTCAGCGACATTTTTGCCTTTAGGCGCAGCAGCAGTGGTGGGCTGAGCGCCAGGGTTGGATGTGCCGGCGTCGGAGGAGGCTTTGGTCAATCTTCTCCTCTTGGGAGCTTTGGTGCTCTCGGCTTGGTTCTCAGCACCGCCCCGTTTTTTCGCGTCGCCCTCAGTGTTGAATTTTGGGGAAAAGCGAGCCATTCTCCTCTCGCGGGCCTTCAGGAGCTCGGCGTTCGTAAAATTCATATCTTCTGTAACAATAAAAAAAAAAACGATCAGTGATAACATAGGAGTCGAGAAAGGAAATGTCAATAATAAAAGTGAGCTATGGGCAACCTAAGTATTTGGGAGTTCTTGAGAGGTCAGCGCCCTCAAGGACTGTTGTGCAGTCAAGAATAGGAAGTGGGGCAAGGAGATTAAGAAAGGCTTTATCGTTGGCGGACAAGGAATCCTCTGAAGGATCGGTGATCCCGTTGGGCTTCTCTGTCCAGTAAAGAGGAAAGAGGGCGGTCCCGTCTCTGAGGGTGAATGCCTCTGGGTAGGCGGGATGAACCGCCACACGGAAGTACTTTCGTGCGAAGGAGGACTTCGCGTTACTTTTGTGGGGATGCAAACACTTCCGGCCGGCTCGGGCCTTCAAGGAAATCCATCCTTTGTTTTTGATGGACTTGGGGTCGACGTCGTAAAGGTAGAAGAAACTGGTGGGGGATGGGGCGATGCCGACAGCGGCGCTTAGGATTTCAAAACATCGAATGAAGGCCCAGGCGTTAGGGTGGAGTTGACAGGGAGCCGCGTTGATGTCGCGGAGGACGGTTTGGACAAAGGGCGAGAAAGGAAGCCTGATCCCAAGCTCGCTAAACATGTATTCGTACGCAAAGAAAAAATGGGATCTCTTTACGTCGCCGTCTGGCTTGTGAAGCCAGGGGCGATCCCCGGGACTGCAAACCCAGATCCTGAGTTTGGCGTTAAACTCATCGTCATTGGACAAGCCACCCAGGGAGTTCACGAATTGCACAATGGGATCGCTATCTTGGAAGATGGAAGGTTGATCTATAGCCTCGTGTTTGGGGGCTACTTGGACTGGAAGGGGCAGAGTGGCGTAGGTTTTTAGTCGGTGAGCTGGGATCTCCGGAACCTCTAAACGGAGGCCGCCGGCAGCGGTGGAGTCAGGGTCGCTTTCGGAGGAGGAAGAAGAGTGATTAGGGGAGGTAGGGTTTGAAGCCATTTTTAGAAGACAGTGAAGTGAAAGAAAGGAAAAGATCAGTATGTGTGCGATGTAAAGATAAGGACAGTGGGACTCACCGGAGTAGGATGTGAAGAGTGGGTAGCGGAAAGGGTGACAAGCGACGACTCCGGAGCGGAAGTGGGCAGAAGGAGTTTGGTAAGCGATTAGGGAAGTGAAGAGGGGTCTCGGAAAGGGATGACAGTGGGGAAGAAGGGTTTTTATAGGAGAAGGGAAGAAGCTGGAAGGGTGACGCATGTTGGACGCGTGTGGAAGGTTGGAAGTCATGATGGTTTTGGGGAGGTGGGTCGCGTGCAAAGGGGAGTTACTGCGCATGATGGGACGGTTATGAAAGGTGAAGTGACGGTTCCGGAGAAAGAGGGAAATTGATGTAACCAACACAGCACGTGGGGCAGCCACGTGAGGCAGATAGAAATTTGAAAGGGTTTTAAAATAAGGGAAAGCGCGAAAAGCCTCGCCACTATAAGGATCAAACGCCATCGCCTGACGATTGACACCAACAATGAAGTTCAGCCGCTCGCCAGGGTCACCGCCAGTCAATGATTGAATGATCGGCACATGACCCATGCCTGCCACCTTTCCCGCCGGCGAGCGATCATACACCTGCTCCAACTTATCACCAATACAAAGTAGTCGTTCTCGCCGCTTGCGGACTTGTGGACTTGCCAGCTTGGTTTGCTCGTCAAGTCGGTGGACTGGGTAACTGAAAATTCTAGTTTCCTTTTGCTCACGCCATGTTGGCGATATAGTTAACTTCTCTTTCCTCAAGCCATGTTGGCAGTGTAGATTCCGGTGTACAATAAGACATGTAACAGCATTTAAAAGACACCCTTAGCTCTCGTACCTCGAGCTCGGTGTCTTGTGGACTAGTGGACTGGGCGAGCCCCTAGAGGGGCAACGCCCAGCATGTATCCCGCCCTGAGGCGGGGCCCTGGCCTTCAGATGGGCCTTGATCTCGGAGGCCCAATTGGCCCAATAGGTAGTACCCAAGCTCTATAAATAGGAGGTAGTTATCAATTGTAAGGGACTTTTGGCTCATTTGATGAGATAACACTTGAAATTCAGCACTCTCTCTCATTCTCACTCTCTCTTGGCACAATCCCTCTACCTCTAGGTACTATGCCTCTCTTCAATGTTCATTCCTAGAACATATTCCAATTCTCGTCAAAATTTTCTTATATATATATATATATATATATATATTATATACCTTTAAATTATGAAAAAAATTATAAAATTACACTTTTTTTATTTTCAACTTGAAAATAATTTAATATAATGTTCTTCCCCGTGAGATCTATATTTTCACAATCAAATTAAAATGGTTTTGTATATCTACTCTTAAAATTATTTAAAAATATGGATTAAGTACTAAAATTTTACTATAACATTTTCTATTAGTTTCAATTTAAAGTATTTTCATGCAAAATGTTCCTCATATAGGAATTTTCTACTATATATTTAATAAGTATAGACTAAATATGTTTATTTTTCTCTAATTCCCCGTGGGAGCCCTATATTCAGAATCAAATTATAGTGTTTATGTACATCTACTCATAAATTAATTTAAAAGTTTGGAAAAAGTACAAAATTAAATTAAACCATATTTTCTATTAATTCCAACTTCAAAGTATTTTCATGTAAATTTTTCCTACCTGTATGAGCTATTTAATATGTAACTTAAACACAAATAAATAAAAGGTATATATGTTCATTTATTTTAATTCCCGTCAAAATTTCATATTTTTATATACATTTAACTTTAAACTTATGAAAAAAATCTAAAATTATATTAAAGTCTATTGCTTGTTATTTTCAAAATTGAAAATATTTAATATAAATGTTCTTCCGCGTAGAATCCATATTTTTACAATCAAATTACAATGGTTTTGTATATCTACTCTTAAAATTAATTAAAAGTCTGGAAGTATTACTAAAATTATATTGAAACATTTTCTATTAGTTTCAACTTGAAAGTATTATCATGCAAAATGTTCTCATGTAGGAGACTTTTATTATATAATTAATAAATATATAGTAAATATGTTTATTTTTCTCTAATTCCTCGTGGGAGCCCTATAATCACAATCAAATTATAATGCTTATGTATATCTGCTCTTAAATTATTTAAAAACGTATGAGAAATTACTAAAATTATATAAAACATTTTATATTAATTCTAACTTGATAGTATTTTTAGATTGAAAAAAAAAACTTCATAGTATTTTCATGCAAAATGTTCTTCATGTAGGAGCTTTTTACGATATAATTAATAAATATAGACTAAATATGTTTATTCTACTCTAATTCCCCGTGGGAGCCCTATATTCACAATCAAATTATAATGTTTTAAATTATTTTAAAGGGAATGAAAAATGACTAAAATTATATTAAAACATTCTCTATTAGTTTCAACTTGAAAGTATTTTCATGCAAATTGTTCCTCATGTAGGAATTTTTTACTATATAATTAATAAATATAGACTAAATATGTTTATTCTACTCTAATTCCCCGTGGGAGCCCTATATTCACAATCAAATTATAATGTTTTAAATTATTTTAAAGGGAATGAAAAATTATTAAAATTATATTAAAACATTCTCTATTAGTTTCAACATGAAAGTATTTTCATGCAAATTGTTCTTCAATTGTTCCTCATGTAGGAGTTTTTTACTATATAATTAATAAATTTATACTAAATATGTTTATTGTTCTCTAATTCCCCGTGGGAGCCTTATATTCACAATCAAATTATAATGATTTTGTAAATCTACTGTTAAATTATTTAAAAAGTTTGGGAAAAGTACTAAATTAAATAAAAACATATTTTCTATTAATTTTAACTTGAAACAATTTTCATGTAATATGTTCATCCTTGTATCAGCTTTATGTAGCTTACACAAATAAATATAGACTATATTATTTGTTAATTTATTCCACTCCCCCGTGTGACAAATTTTTGATATCAAAATTTCATATTTTTATATATATTTACTTCAAAAATTTTTAAAAAAAAATCCATAATATTGGTAACATTCTTTTTTATTTTAACTCAAAAATATTTTAGTGTTAGTGTTTTTCCCCGTGGGATCCCTAATTTGACACTCAAATTGCAATTTTTTGTATTTAAAAAGTGACATTAAAAATATTATCTATTTTTGTATATATGATTCGAATAGAACTATTTTCAAAGAATATGGAAGTACCGAGCAGCAACATAAATAAATCTTCCCAATAGGAGTTAATTTATTCATAAATAAATAGACTATACAAGTAAATTTATTCCAATCTAGCGTAAAAAAAGAATCTAAGTTTTAAAGTTATGAAGAAAAAAAATCTTTTAGTACCCCGTAGAAGCTCTAGTTTTACCTTCTAATTTATGTTACCTTTAATATAGCATACATTTAAGAACTAAGCTTGTATTGTATTGAAAAAATATAGTAATATATATATATATATATATATATATATATATATATATGTAGAGATATATATAGCATAACGATAACAGGTACAAAATGAGGAATCAAAGTAAGCAGTAATTATATAGTTTTTAGCCATGTATGATTAAAAACAATAACCCGGCGGCTTCACGGACATCACCTCAACGATTTCACAACCAGTACAGCAACAATTTTGCCTTGAAAATAAGCAAGCACAGCAGTACAACAAAACCAGTTCCAGTGCAGTAAAAGCAAAAATTCATCACAACACAGACCAGATTTCCATCGCTCTATTGCAACCTGACGTGCATTCCCTTGTTGATGCCTCCCAGTGCTGCTGCTTCTTGGGCTTTATTAGTTATTAGCTTTTAGTTATCATATATCTCTTTTCATAGCTTGTGTCTTGTTATTTTTCTAGCTGTAGTAGTTATTTTTCCTATTTGGCAGTGTTTGCCACTTTAGTAATAGAGCTCTTTGCTGTCTCTTTTGTAGTTTAGCTCTTTGCTTATCACAAGATGGTCTTTACCTGTGTTGTAATAACTTTTATTCCTATTAATAATATATTATTCTCTTTTGTCGAAAATAAAAAGGATAACAGGTACAAAAAAAGTAAAAGACCAACCCTGCTAAGAATAACAAAACGGAGATAAAGGGCAGCCAAAACAGAATTGGCTTAAACTCCAAAATGAAAGCAAACACCCACTTAAACAACACAACCAGCAAGGAGGCTTCACGAGATGGCAAGAATTCAAGCATCAGTAATATTTATGCTCTATTTCCCGTTCCTGAATAGAAGGAATACAAAAGTTTTGTTACTTAGTTAGCCTACATCATCATCCACAATATATCTCTCAGTCTAAATTCTTATACAATGAATTTGCAAACATTGCAAGCATCTCACATCTTTGGAAAGCTAAAACAGATTCATAATTAAATATGATATCTATTATCTATCTTTTGGACCTCTGCGGTTTAAAGAGAAACATGAAAAATACCATAAAAATGCAAAAGAACCACGATCCAAAAAGCAAAATAAATTGCTAGGAAAAACTATTCATTATACCTCTCGAGAATTGCAATATCTTGTGAAAGAAATAATCCAAATATACTTGTGTTAAATTTTCTTTTGCTTTGAGGAAACAAACTTGTTCCACATCAATACGAAATTGAAACAGCATTCATATTTATAATCGCAAAAAAATGGGGAATTTGAAGTTCTCGATGAAAATAACTTAGAATACCTTTCCTTCTGAGAACTGAGATAGAGTTGAAGCTTCCACAACACAAAGAACCACCCTCTAATTCTTCCGAAAGAGAAAAAACTATGATAAAAGGGGTAGATAGGGAACTCACCAAAATGCAAGCGCAGGAACATGCATTCAGTGGAAGATCTCAGAGGAGAAGAGGAAGAGATCGAAAGTGATTCGCACAGAGCCTACACAAACAGAGGCAAAACGATCATGAACTGTTATGTTATAAACTCAAGTTAATATGGAAAAGCTTCAAAAATTGAGTTCGTCAGCCAAAAATTGCTAATCAAATTCCATGAAAAAAAAGCGTTCATAATTGTTAGAGCCAATGGAAAAGAAATTCATCAAGGCACTCAAAACTGTTATCAATGGTCTGCAAATGATGAACAAAATACTTGACCATATAATGTTTTAAACTTCATTAAAGGGTCATAAAACTTATCTGCAAAGAAAATTGTTGCAAGCAGCCCTGCATTGGATATTTGAAGTTATAGTTAGAAATTAGTGACTGTCAAACATGAATCATTAAAAAGAAAGGGTGAAAGTACGCAGGCACCTGGGTTGCATGAAAAATTCTCACATTTGGATGAGATCACCTCCTCTGCCTAAAAGATACAATTTTTAGGAACAACCAATTTCAAAAATCAAAAGTGAAATTACTTACTTGAGTGAGTCTCCACATAATAGCGGGTATAGAACTGAAATATTACAGGAATTTCATGTTTATGAGATGCATCCACAATGGGCTCATGGAAAAAAATCACTTGCTCACAATTTGGGATAAATATACCTTAAAATGGAAGCTAGTCTAACAAACCCTGGGAATCATTTCTAACAATCCTTGCAAACAGGTGAAATAAGTAACCTTAACACAAAGAAAAAGAAAAAGAAGCGGACAATGATGAGTAAAATTATAGCAACGCTCAACTGAAAGAATCACAACACACCCACTCATAACTAAAAAAGAAAATAAGGTACCATAAATTTCTAATTGATAACACATGAAAGAAGAAGAATACCAAGAATCTATTCAAGTTTTTGCTATACCTTTTGAAAGAAAAAGATTACTGCTTTGGGCATGTCATCTATCTCTTTTGGACTTATCTCTTTTCAACATCAACCAATACAATCAAATTTTTTCAGCCTGGTGAAATATAGAAAAATTGAAATAAATTATGTGAAAAGTAGAACACGGTAGGTCAAGCAGAAAGATAAGGGAGAAGAGGTTTACCCAGAAATCAGCCCACGAAAATTCTGGATCTCCTTCGGTCCAATATCTCATCTTTGTGTTCTTCTCTCACTCTTGTTCTGGAAACCCAGATGCACCGATGAAACGCGACGGAGAGAGAGAGGGGGTCAGACTTCAGAGAAGAAAGACGCGAATCCCTTGGCGTGGTGGAGCTAGGCAAAGGATTGCTTCTGGCTTGAGAAGCTTGTGGAAAAAATATTGAGACCGTGAGAGGATTGATGCTTTGGTTAAGTGGGAATGTGGGATCTCATTTTTGAAATTGAAAAAATATTTAAGGATAATTATTTCAATCCTTGGAAAGTGAAATTGAAATAATTATTTCATGGGTCATGTGCCATTGCCTTGTGTGCTTGGGATTCAAATAATAACATATTTCGAAGCAAATTCAAACGAATAAACAGAATGGAGCAAGCAACGTGATTGGATAAAGAGGGAGGTGATAGATAATTTGCTATGTGATTGGTGCAGTGGTAGGTAGTGGGATTTAAATTTGAACGGATAATTAATGATAGATATATTATAAATTAAAAAAAAACAAAAATAAAATTAATTTTATGAGTTATTACATGGTTATCCTTAGATAAAAAACATTTAGCAAAAATGCCACTCCCAAGTTTCCTAAAGTAGTAATACTAATTTCTTTTTAATTTTTTTTAATCCTAGAAAAATAGTTGAAACATCTCCTAATGGATGCCAAGTGTCAAAACTTGCCATCTTTTAGGTTCTCTTTTATATACTATTTAGATTTAGATAGATTCAGGAGTTGTTCCTGTTAAGTTGTGAACAAGATGTTATGTTTTCTTTAAGTTTTAAAGACGTTATATCTGCTGTTTATTTATTGATTTAGTGAACTATTTTTATTATTAAAAATTAATTATCTGCCACAGGAATAATTATGTTTAACGCAGTTATGTTCATCATTTTTATGTTCGTCTGCTATGAGTCCTTCTCAAGTTTATGTGCTATGTATCTGTTACAGGAGTATTATGTTGATGTTTTAAGTGATTATGTAATGCCTCATGATCGTTTGAAATTTTATCATTCTGATATTTGCAATATATGTACCGATTAGGATTGGGGTGTTACACCACCAAACTTCAACACCGAGAACCCCAAGAAGAAACACCATCAGCGTGACGGCGAGGGTGAGAAGAATCAGTCGCCTCACAAGAGGAAGACAACAAGGTCTTCCCAGCCTATCCTCGACACCGCCACTCGCCAAGGGGAGGAGACCTCAACTCCGAAGTCCCCTCTTCGCAAATCATCGCCACCACCGACTCATCAGACACCGACGACTCCACCACCTCGTCAAGTTTGTGAGAATTCCAGCCCCGTTCGCCAAGAGACTGGTGAGAAAGAAAGCCGCACCGGCTTAAGGGAAAAGGAAGGCCATTCTGACTTGGCCGAGAAAGAAGCTCGTCCTAACTTGGGCGAGAAAGAAAAAGAAGTTCCATCTGATCCCTCCACCATGTTGCGCGACGCCACTGACCACGTGGAGTTTTTGCTTTCCAGGATCAATCATGATTACCTGGAAAAAGAAGTTTTCGGCAAGGGGATCGATGACGCAGGGCAAGAACGTGGCGTCACTCTTTCACACCGGGTGTATCTTCGCCCATGCTTTCCAGAAGTTTGGGGCCTCCACTGCTGAAGGAGAGAAGCTTCAAGCCGACTACGCTGCGCTCCATGCGGAGCATGCTAAGTGTGATGACCGCCTGGACAAGGTCTTGAATGAGGCGGCGAGAGAGAAAATCACCATTGATAAAAAACTTGTGTCGATTGCCAATGAGGTGGGCGAGGCGCGGGTTGAGCTTGTCCGCCGGTCCGAGAGGATCACCGATCTTGAGGAGGAAATAAAGGAGACAACGCAAGAAGCCCAGTTGGCGCTGGAGGCCAAGGATGATGACCTTGCTTTGAAGGGACTTGCTGAAGAAAAAGTGAAGGCCGCTAAGGCGAGGGAAACAGTTGTGGATGACGCCTACGTGCAACGTGAAGAAGGCTTCTATCACGCCAAATACTAGGCTCAATGGCTCTTCCCGAACATAGATTTGAGCCCAATGGGATTGCTTAAGGAGATAACGGACGTTGGGCTGATCGGGCCAGATGATCCACCAAGGTTGGGACCAAACCTTTGGGCTGCAGGAAATGAGGAGGAAGAGAATGAAAATATTTAGCTTTTGCATTTTACCTTTATCATGTTGCATTTTTCTTTCTCTTTTTTTTTGTACTTTCATTCGGTAGTTCATCGTTCCGGCCGTATGTAAGCTACTCGCCCACTAGGCCTTAATGCATTTCGTTTTATTTTCCTTTAGTCTTCGTGCGTTCGCCCTCCGTATTAAAGTACTTGTTTTCCTTGAGAAACAACGAGCTCGTCTTCCACCTTATTCATTCGCCGACCTTATTACTTACGCTATTATTACACGCGTCGTTTTTTAACTGAATTACGTTTAACGATTTAGGTGTGTACAAATTTGACTAGGACTTCGTGCTTGGTTTATCCCTGCCAAGGCTTTTAAACACTTCTCCTAAAAAGGAAAAGTGGTCTCTATTCATCGTCTCATCATCAGTTAAAGAATCCTCTAACTGACTCAACTTGCTTGGATAATAACAATTAAAACGAAATATTACTTGAATCCAAAATAATATTCAAAGCAAGAATTAAAGAACATAAATCAACTTGAATAAATATGAAATTTATTAAGAACTGAACCTATAATAATAGATAAAAAATTTCATCAAGTAACAATTCTTGTTATCTAAATCTTTTCTAAATCTTCAGAATATCGGGCCCACAAAAAGGTGTAAGCTGCTGAACACTCAGGCATTCGCGGATCTCACAAGAAGGCCGAAAATTCAAATAAATAAACATAAAAGTTTTATCTCTTTAAGTCAGCTTCACGGGCCTTCAATCAGATCCTAATTCGGAGTTCTGTAGCCCAAGATATGATCGTTGTAGTGCAGACTGTTCCAAACTCCCAAGATTAGCGATAGCAACTTTGCAAGGAAATTATGACCGCGTTAGAGGTATTTTCTGCAATTTTGCTAAACATAAAAGTTGTAGGGCTTTGAGATATCTTTCCAATAATATATTACAAGCTGTATTCGAATCACGATATCTCCAGATTCAACATGTTCTAGCAAAAGAGTCATAGAAGCTAAAAGTGTAGAATTAAGCAGTTTTTCATGAATAATTCAAATGAGTTCTAATGGTCAGAACATGGTTAAGTCATAATAATTAAGCACAAAAATGTATATAATAGAACTTAGAAAGACACACATAATGTTCATTAATGATGCGCTTATCAATTTTATTGTAATTGCCAAGGGTTTTAATTTTGACTCTTATAAGTTTCCAAAGGTTTAAAGTTGAATAACTATTTTCAAAAAAAAAAAGTTGAATAACTTAGTTTATATTAGGCGGAATGCAACGATCCAAATCATTTAATAATGTACATTAACCTTTGATACCACTAGCTAGCCAGCCTCTTAATTCCCTCACAATTAAAATTGAGAACCCAAATTGTATCACATAGTTAAACCAAACATTTTACTTTAATTATAAGCGTTATCTTATCTTATATATATCCATCCAAAAGTTGAACAAATTCCTTCCATCCAACACAAGAGCATTACATTAACTAGTTAATCATGTATAAAACAGTAGCAGGCTCTACCGACTGCCAACCAACACCTCCTCCGCCACCGCAACCTCCCGTCGAATGGTCCACCGGGCTATATGATTGCTTCTCTGACTACAACAATTGTAAGTGTGTGTTTGTTTCTTTGATGCACTAACTAACTCAAACATGATTTCATATATCCTAACATATAAACGGAGAAATTAAGAAACAAGAATTTGTATCACTTAGCTTCTGGTTATACATCACATTCATTATATATGAATTAACTCTATTTATGAGTTATTGTGTGTGAATTTCTTTCAGGTTGCCTAACGTACCGGTGTCCATGTATAACATTTGGTCGAATTGCAGAGATTGTTGACAAGGGATCCACTTGTAAGGAGTTAACTCATTCATTTATATATGATTAATTAATATATAACAGCTTTTGGATATGTTATGTTTTGAATTAATTTGTTGCATGCAGCTTGTGGTGCTAGTGGTTTCTACTTTGTTCTACTTGGGGGCTTATACTCAGCCAACTACCGGACAAAGATAAGATCTCAGTACAATTTGAAAGGAAATAATTGGTTGGATTGCTTGACTCATTGCTTCTGCAATAAATGCGCATTGTGCCAAGAGTACCGTGAGCTTGAAAAACAAGGATTTAACATGAAGATCAGTATAATGTGTATCTCATATTAATATCCATCTTCTTTTTTCTTGAGGATAATTAACTAATGTTTGGAAGATAGATAGATAGATACTAATAATTAATATTATCTTTTTTTGGTTGAACTTAATTGATTAATATATAGGGTGGCATGGAAATGTTGAGCAACAGACAATAGGAGTAGCCATGACTTCAACCGCTCCAACAGTGGAACAGGGCATGACCCGTTGAAATGAGGATGTGTGCATGCATGCATGTGATGAAGTTCTTAATTCATACAAGTTTGTTGTGTTTTTTTTTTGTTTTTGTTTGAGAACAAGCAAATTATATTAATAGAAAAGATAAATCATGAGAACAATTCTCTCATGTGGATTGGTTAATAAAGACTATAAAAGATACAACATGGATCCCGATCATGAGAACAATCCTCACAAGTTTGTTGTGTTAGATCTGAAGCATGACAAAATAAATATATATAAATATATATATATATATATATATATATATATCTCTGAAGAATAAAGTAGTTTTTGTCTTAATTTTCTTTTTCTTTTCATTTCGCATTTTGTACCTAGAATTCTCAAAATGTGATGCTAGTTCTAACTTCATCAATTCTGGATATGAAAATTCTGTAACGAGTAAAAGCAGACTCCTTATCATGAATTACAGTATAATAAATTTAAGGAATAAGGATATAAGTTGTTTTAAAAAAAAGATATAAGTTTATTTAAAAACAAATGTATGACCTATTTAAGTATTTCAAGTATTCATTTTCTAATGTAGCAAAAAAAAATTATCTCAAGTATATTAGGTTGCTTTTTTCTTCATAATTTTGTGTCCAACTTATCTAAATTTGCACTACTTTTTAGTTCTTTGAACTTATTATATGTATATAGGTTTCTAAGCTCTCCTTGTGCTTAATTTAATTTAGTTTGCTTATAAAAAAAATCTCACTATAAACTAAAGTATGATTCTGAATAAGTTTTGATAACCTTGAAAATCCAACATATAATTTATCTTATTTCTATCTCTATCTATTATCTTATATAATCGTTGCTATTTTAAAAAAATTATTTTATTATAATTTAACATGTTTGCTTACAAATCTGCTAGTTTCTTTATAAATATGTTCGTATTTTTATTTTATGTCAAAGTGTTGTCTAACAACACTTACAAAATGTAAGATTAAATACTAAAATGTTGTCGAAATTATTAAAAGAAAAATATAATTACTTTTAATATTTATAATTTATCATATCTATTATCTCTACACAGCCTAACAACACGAGAGATTCACATTATAAATTCTCTTCTTTTTCTATCATAGTAAAGAATATACAAACTTTAATTTTTTTTCTCACACCTTTTTTTCTACTGATTTTTTTTCTCTTCAATTTTTCTCTCTTGAACAAGACAAATCAAAGCATAAATGACAACAAACATCAAACTTTATTGTTTTTGTTGTCTCTTTGTAATTTGAAGCTCTTTCTCGTAATTAACTCAAAAGTATCAAACCAAATAATGGCACGCATTCAGGATTCGGCTTTGATTAAGTGGATAAGAATGCGGCATTCTTTTCCACTTAATCAAAGCCGAATTCTGAGATAATAATTTTAAGACTCAAGATGGACCTAGAAGAAAAAAGTGGATGTTATTTATTTGTCTCGATCTGCAAGGGTCAGGTATCTTCCCCTTCTACTGCGAATTCTCCAATCTAGCTCTGATATCATCCTGAGCTAGATTTTTTTTTTTTCATGTTTTATTTGTTATCCTTTTGGGAAGGGGAAATTCTCTCAGCATAACTTTCTTCAATGAAGAGCAAGCCGAGCTAGTTCAAGGACCCCTTATTTCAAGAACAACAACATGAAGGCTATGTAATTTAACAACCCTAATAGTTTGATAATCTCTCTACCATGAAGAGAAAAATCTGATTGACAAATTAAAAGTGTTTGTCCGTAAAATTTGCCAAAAATAGCAAGCCGAGCTAGTTCAAGCTAGGACCTCTTATTTCAAGAACAACAACTTGAAGGAGAGAAAAATCTAATTCACATATAGGAGAAAGCCAACGGTTATTTTAATTTCTACGATCACATATAAATTAATTATTTGCACATAATTCCCTACAATTTTTTTTGTTTGTCCCCCATTAAATGAAGAAATTATAAATAGAGTTAAATACGTAATGTTTGAATTGTTAATAACGTAGTATTTTAAATTAATATAAACAACCTCAATATAATATACATGGTTTATTATATTACGGTTCAAGGTTTATTTTAATAGTATTCAAGGTTTTTTATATTCAAGGTTTATTAATAAATTACGGTTTTTTATAATATACATTTTTTAAAAAAAAGACCCAAGTAAAATAATTAATAAGATTTTAATGCATTGATTATTTATTTTAGGAAATTGGTATTAGAAATTAATTCATTAATTCCTTCAATTTCCTTATATAAACTAATTAATGACGTAAATCAGTGCAAATATGTCTTGAAATAATTTCCTTTTTTAAAATAAAGAAAAAAAACATTTTAAATAATGCATTACTTATTAAATTCATTAGCTATCTATTTAAGGAAAAACCCACTTAATGGTATATTCGTTTTAATATTTAAAAAACCTGCAAAAACATGAAAAATAGGCTATGCAAGGTCATTGTGTAGATAGGAGCCGGCCTATTTTAAACTCATTTGAAATAATTTACTACATTCTAATGCAATGACAATTTGTTTAAGGAAATTCTTTTTCAAATCTCATAGATTAATTAACAAACAGTTTAATTATAACCGTTGATTCCCATCACTTAATTTAATTTTGTATCACTGAAAAATTTCAACATTTAATTCGAAAACATTTTTAAAAAAGTCATAATACAATATTTAATACTAATTAATATTTACAAAAGAGAAAACACTTATTTCCTTATTTAACATGAATTAAATTGAATTGAATTAAAAGTATTATACTACACATCAATCCTAGGCCAAATTTTAAATAGTCATGCAATTAATTCTGAACCAAAATTATGTTATTAACTTTGTTTATAATTAATGGTTTCCAATTTTAAAGCAATAATTAAGATGATTAATGATTGTAAAAAAATTAATCCAAGTATGTTTTATTTCCCTAATTACAAAGTCATTAAGTTTCGAAAAAGTCAAAATATTTAAATATAATATGCGTGTGTTGTTACTTTATAAAGCTGATTATATGTTTGTATAATCATTAAATAGAAATACATTGGCTGTATGTACGGTACACTTTGATTTTTTGGGTGTCAAATAAAATTGTTTTTGAATTAAAAATACATATTATATTTGGGAATGAAATATTCTTGACAACTTTAGTCATCATTAACCCTAATTTCAACTATATAAACCCCCTTATGTTACATTTCTCCTCCAACATTTCCATCCATCTTCCAACACTTGATATATTTGAAATTATCATTTCGTCATCAAAAAATTGAGATTTGAAATTCAAAATGAGTACTAAATATTAATTATTCCACCCAAATTTTGAGGAAAATTTTAAAACCTTATTCGTATATATGGAAAAAAAAATTCAATTTGAGTTTGAAATTTAAATTGAGTACTAAATAATTGTAATTTGATCCAAATTTTCACTCGGATTTTAAATTATTTTGCTTAGATACAAAATACATTCTTTTTCACACTAAATCATTTGTCAATCCATTCATAATAATTAATTGAGTTTTTTTTTTAAGGCCACAACGGAGCTAGAGATCAGCTCCGTGGTGGCCTGCGTTTTCGTTTGGGGAAGGGAGATTCATCAGTGTGGTTCTCGGATTGGACTGGAGACGACCTTCTCACGTTGAAAGTCCCTTTTGTCCATATTTCAGACTCTGCCTTGCGACTTCAGGACCTTATCAGGGACGGGCAGTGGATGTTACAAAGGTGCAGCACGATGATGACAGAGGATGTTCTTGCGCTGTTTGACAAAGTTCTACCGCAGGTGCTGCCAAACGAGGAGGATATTTGGTGTTGGGATCATGGAGGTTCTGGGTCTTACACGGTGAGAGATGGATATGCATGGCTGCGAGATAGAAATCAACCTCCAATGCTCAACAAAGAGTGG
This sequence comes from Lotus japonicus, assembly GCF_012489685.1. Classification (NCBI taxonomy): domain Eukaryota; kingdom Viridiplantae; phylum Streptophyta; class Magnoliopsida; order Fabales; family Fabaceae; genus Lotus; species Lotus japonicus. The sequence goes on along the minus strand of NC_080041.1, from coordinate 58,839,894 downwards.
AATTGGCTGTGGAAAATTCAAGTTCCAGAGAAAATTCGCATTTTCTTATGGTTGGTGTTGCACCAAGCTCTACCGGTTAATGCTAATCGATTTAAATGCCACCTAGCATCGACGGAGAGTTGTTCCCGTTGTGCAGACGCGAGGGAAGATTGCCTCCACTGCCTCAGAGATTGCCCTCATTCAAGGGAGCTGTGGGCGAAATTAGGAGCTTGGTCTTGGCACAACTTTGCCACAACGGACCTGTCAGAGTGGATCATATCCAAGGCTAGGGGTAGGAACTCAGTGAGATTCATAGCTGGCCTTTGGAGAGTTTGGAAGTGGCGCAATAATATGGTTTTGGATCCGCACCCTTGGCCTCTTCACGTCGCTTGGCAAAATTTATGTCGTGAACATGATGAGTTTTTATTTGTGCAGCAACCTGATCAGTATAGTATTGGAGCTGGTTTACAAAACAATGTTTGGAGGCCGCCGATGGGTGATTGCATTAAACTGAACACTGATGGGAGCTACAGAGAGGTGGAGAATTGCTCGAGCGGAGGAGGGTTATTGCGGAATAAAGCTGGTGGATGGCTGGCTGGTTTTTCTTCCCACACGATCGGAGGTGGACTGTTTGCTGCTGAAGCTGAGGCACACCGTGGTGGTATGCGATTGGCATGGTCACAAGGCTTCCTGCAGTTATCCTGTGATGTGGACAGTGAGGAGTTAGTTAATATCCTGGATCGCTCTTATCAGGACAAGGTTAGGCATCATCCCCAAGTGTTACTTCTCAGGGAAATCATGGAACTTATGGCTAGGAATTGGCAAGTGAGTGTAGATTGGATTCATCGTGATGGAAATGCAGCAGCAGATTGGCTTGCAAAACATGGTCAGAGTCTTCTGACTCCGGGTGTTTGCTATATCTCTCAACCGGCAAGTGAGCTCCAGACGATCCTTCTGAAGGACTCACTTGTTGTGCCTTAGTTTTTCCCTTTTGTCTTGTCGTTAATTTTCCGATGTAACAAAAAAAAAATTATAGAATCATCCCATAGAATAAGGAGTCAATATTTAATTTAAGTTAATGTGTTTCCTTTTTTGAAAATTGTAAAAGAAAATTTTAATTTGAGTTTGAAATTTAAAGTTAGTACTAAATAATAGTAATTGAGGTCAAATATTCAGTCATACTTTAAAAAAAATTTCTTAAATGATTACTATATACTTATATTTAGTGGACTAAAAAAATATAATTATATTTAGATCACATGGTAAATAGCTTCAACGGGGAAAATATTTTACATAAAAAATAATTCAATGTAAAAACTAATAATATTTGCTAACTCTTCATTCCCCTTCAACCCTTGTGTCTCATAGCTATTGCCACTTTTACAACTCTCGGTAACAATTTTTCATCTAATTTAAGTATGTTTTTCACAATTTTAAAAATGTTTTTCACAAAATATTTAACATTAAATTTATAAGAAGTGTTTGTCAAATTTTGCAAGTTCTGTGATACTCATTGTGATTTTGCTTGGTTGAATACACATTTTTGCGATATCGTCGATTCATTATTACGTGCCTAAATAATGAGATAAATATTCGCCGTGCAACGGACGGGGTAAAAACGCTAGTATTGTTTTAAATAAAAATTATAAAAGCTTGTAGGAGCCATGACAGGGTGGGAACACCAACTGGCTCCGCTCATGATAGTGAAATAAGATATAATCCAACCACACCCACTTATCATATATACACTTGTACAGTTGTACCGAAGGTTCGTAACATATATGTAGTGATTTATACTACGCCATCCAAGTTTCATCTTGACCAATGACCATTGTCTTCCGGTCTATCACCCATAAATCACTCTGAAGCTTCTCCTCAGTATCAAATTATCAATTCTAACTTTAGAGTTCTAGAAGGATTTAGTAGTGTATGTCTTTATAGTTTATACCAATTTTGCTATAATAACTAATATCTGCATGTTTTTGCATCCCTTTCAACCCTTCTAGAAGAATGAGATGCTGCTTAAGCCTTTTGATCTTGTAAGATACGTTCATAGCATGGAAATCCATCTTCCATGGAGATTGTTCTTATTAAAGGTAGATCCTGCCTTTTCAGCAGCATCAACCTGTCCTTGATTTGGGATGTTCCATAGAAATAGGCAGGGGCGTATCTAGGTAGGGGCTGTAAGACCCAAGTTTTTAAGTTATGCTAAGTGAATAAAATCTTATTCACGATTAGGGTTGATGTATCGTGAAGGGAAACCTGAACAAGAGTTTACTAAATGAAATAAATTTATGAAGGAGAAAGTTCAGGAAAAGTCTAAGGATTTCATCTAAGTCGATAAAAGTTATAGCACGACTAATTTTAGCTTAAACCTAGGGCAAAACCCTAGTGAATAGCTAGTTTACACTTAAAGTCACGATGGAAACTTATTCCAAAAATCTTCAGAGAAATGTTAGAACTTCTCTTAATCCTTATAGGACAATCGTTTCAAGGCGAAACTCTAGGATCTACGAACGTCCGATTCCAATCATCGGAAGTTTGCCGAAACTAAAACCCTGATAGTTCAAGAAACCTCAAATCAACCGACGATGAAGACTTTTTCTATTCGGAGCTTCGAATGAAGATTCCACACGCGTACGCCATTTCTCTTGATGTTTTCAATCTTTCTTCAGAAGGAAGTTTTCTACTCCGACATCCACTGCAAAAAGTAACTTATCGGGTAAAATAGTTTTACACCGACTTTGCATTAGTCACCTAAAATACAAGGAGACCTCTTTTTAGTTTTGGAATTATGTCGCCAAAACCTATCTTAAAATTCACGGAGAATGAAACCGGAAAAATCGGAATCGCGAAACTTTCATTTTCCCGCGTTTTTCCAACCTCTATATATAGCAAGAAAATGAGAAAAAATGGCAAAACTTCACCATTTTCTCTCTCAAGGCCGCGAGCTTCACAAGAGGAGGAGGAAGAAGAGATTTTCTTCATTTCTTGCTTGATCGTTGATTCAACAGTTGCTACTTGAAGGTATCGAGGTATAGTCGCTAATCCTTACCTCTGATCGTCGTTTCCGTAGCTTTTCACTATGTCTCTCTGTGCTCTTAGTTTTGAGGTTTTTGAAAAACTATCCAGATAATTCCATTTTTCTATCTAAACATCTTCCCAACGTGCTTCTGAGTATGTTTAGCGAATAATACTGCGCCGATTCTCGAAAAACTACCGTCGAGTTTCAATTCTGCTTCAAATACCCATTTTTGGACAAAGTTTCGTCCTTTGGGCTGAAAACTATCGCCTTGGCTTAGTGCTAGTAGGATTAGTTGTCATAAACGTCGTTGGTGACGTCCCCATCCAATTTGCTTCTCGAAATTCCAATTTTGAAATTCTGAGCTAAAAGTATTGACCAAAATACCCCTGCGACAGTTTTTGATCCGATAATTTTTCCGAGTTTAGAATACCCTTAGTTACGACTAATGATAACCTAGGAACCAAGTTTGATCGAAGAAAAATCAACCCGCACAATTACCAATTGTGGCCGAGAACACCCTAGGAGGAGGAAGAAAATTCTTTTTCAAAAAACTTGTCCTTTCGCGCTAGATTATCGTACCTCGGAGTATATGCTACTTCGTGTAACCTTAGTGAGTATTGATAGCTTAGTTTCCGATAGATTTTGATGGAATTCTGTGGTTTTACTTTAAAGGTTCATTTGAAGAATTTCCAGAGGAACAAGGCTTTGACTGTGAAGAAGTGTTAGAGGAGAACCCTGGAGAATCTACAGGTGAGGGCTTCTCACTGAAGTATTAGTTAATGCTTAGGGTCGACGTTTTCGACTTGATTTACTGTTTATGCACTTGTTTGTGTTTGATTGGAAAAATGTTTTCTGAGGCTTCGGCTGACAATGTAGATGATTCATCTACTGACTGTTTTTGAGATTGACTTACATGCTACGTGCTAAATGGTTAATCTAGGATGTGTGATAATTGCTTATATGCTAAGTGCTACGTGATTATTCTAGAATGTGTTGATATATGTGATATGTTTGTTGACTGAGCTGATTAACTATGCCTTTTACATATATCTGTGGTTCTGAGGAGTGAGAATAACGGGCAAGTCATGCCGATTTTATTTTGAGATTTTGAGAAAGTTTGATAGGACGAACGGAGTTTCGGGCCTTGTATTGTGTTAGTGGATCGAGACATTCTCGGGATGTTATTTGAGGCTATGGGATGTTGAAAACTCATAAGATTTACAATAAGATTAAATGGAAGCTATTTTGTAAGAAAAACTCATAAGACACTAAACAACCTCTAAATCTTTAAGTAATGATAACAATTTCGAAGGAAAGCTTAGAAGTCAAATCTTAGTTTTGGAAAATGAGAAGTGTCGTCGGATCCCAGTGTTGAGAAAATTTATAAGTTCTGAGTATGTTGATACTCCTTGCTCTGGGAGCAGTTGTGTTGTTGGGCTATCCGAGAGATAAGCCGGGAAACAGGTAGTTTTCGAGTATGTGGAAACTCTTTGCTCGTTGAGCAGTTTTGACCATCGGATGGAGATGAGTCGGATGATTTGGAGATCATCATGAGGGAGTGTGTTGTTGTGAAGTGTTGTCTTTTGTCGCAGAATCGACTTTACCTTAGGGTAAGCTTTTAGAGACATTGATTTAGATAAAACACGTGGCGACGTGTCGAGTGAGGTCGGAGACGTTGTTTGACTAATCATTTCGCATTCATGCACCATTAATGAGGTATTAACATGAGACGGACTTCAGACCTCGGCGGATTCCAAAATGGTCATAAGACCGGATTTCCGCGTAAGAGCGCTATTAGGCGACTCTTAGTAGCAGACCGAAATGGCAGGCCTTCGGGTTTTATGCTGATCTGACTACGTGTTGTTGTTGGAGTAAGAGGCACGCGGGCCGAAATGGTCCCACCGTGGCTGGTGCTAGGGCTGATTCGTTGATGTCCATCCCTTCCGGAATGCATTTGGTTAACTGGGTTAACCGACATCTGAATCTCATGCAACATGCATACTGACTTAGTTGTTGAGTGTGATTGATACTTGTTAATACTATTTGATACATGATATTTGCTATTACTGTCCTTTATATTCACTGTGGAATATGCAACCCTAGGATGCTATCTTAACTTATAAGCCTAAGTGGCTACTTCTTATCTGTACCTATTGGGTTTATTATTTACATAATTCTTTGGAGTTGACCCTCGCGTCTTCTGTGTGTGCTTTGGCGGACTACGCCCATTGTCAGATGTCTTTGGCGGACTGGTTCACGATGGTCCACCCTTCGGGGGGGACTAGATACGAGATGATTGATCAGGATGACCCCGACGCGTGGGTGGTCGACCCCGCTAGCCATCGAGCGACGTACTCAGGGAGGATCATGGAGGATCGTGTGGATCGCGAAGGACACTTGATGGAGGGAGTGCTGAGGAGATGCACTGTCAGTTTCAACCTGCCGCCCGGCGTGCACTGCGGACCAGGAGTAGGAGCACCACCACCACCGTCATCTTCTGATGTTGAGGACCCCTCAGAGGACGAGCCTGTGGGAGTGACTTCTTCGGAGTCTAGCTCACCCACGGTTGCTATCATTGATGATCATGGTTCGGGCCCTAAGCCCGAGAGGCCAGCACCAGAGCGCATCACGGTTGTGAGGGGAGGACGGATAGTGTTTGTAGACTTGGTCGTTCTGGATTCAGATTCAGACGACGATCATGCTAGCACATAGTTTTGCGTGCTGGTGTGAGCTCCTCGAGATAGGATTAGTGTAGGAGTAGAGTCTTAGCTCTGACCGTCATTTATTTCTTTGGGGACAGGGTAGTTTCCCGCCTATAGCTTTTTGTGTTGTTTCTCTACGGGAATCACAGAGAGTTGGTTGGGCTAGGAGGTCTTGTTTTAGGTCGTTGGGCTAACTTATTCTCATTTTTGAAGGTTTGTGTTGCGGACACTCAACCTTTCCTGTTGGTTTGTACATATTGCCTACGGGCGTTACTTTCTCTTACTTCCCGTCACTGGAGGTTTACTCGTGACGTGGTTTGCTACTTACAGCGGGGGCTGTAATTATTATTGTATATTAGTTCTGTCATCTTTTGTTGTTGAGTTTCATTTCTTTCAGTTTATGATTCTATTATCAAAAAAAATATTCATGTTTTTTTCCGCATTAAGTTTCTTTTGGTTACTAAAGTGACGCCACCGTAATCGGGGTGTTACAATTGTGGTATCAGAGCTTGTTGAGTCTTTCGGGAGTCTTTGGGGAATAGGTCTTCTGTGCTAGGTTGTGTGACTCTGCAAAGAGTGAAAATTGATTGTCTGCAAGCGATTTTTCGCTTAGAATTGATTGAAGTTATTGCTTAATCATATTGTATAGTTATGCTAGATGCTATCTTATGATGAGTACTAACTATTTGTTTCACTTGACAGAACATGGTGAACACTAACCTGTTAGCTGAGATGATGGCCACTATGGCCCAAGCTGTGACTGCACAAGCGAACGATAGTGCTATGAGGCGTGCTGCTGAGGAAGCACGTGAACAGCATCAGCGTCAGAGGGAAGTAACTCTGGACCAGAACAAAGGCCTGAATGATTTCAGGAGGCAAAACCCACCAAAGTTCTCGGGTGGTACTGACCCGGACAAAGCGGATCTCTGGATTAAGGAGATTGAGAAGATATTTGGTGTGTTACAAACTGCTGAGGGTGCCAAGTTGGGTATGGCAACTTATCTGCTGCTCGGTGATGCGGAGTACTGGTGGAAGGGCACCAGGGGGATTATGGAAGACAACCATGAGGAGATCAACTGGAACTCCTTTCGAACTGCGTTCTTGGAGAAATATTTTCCAACAAGTGCTCGGGATGAGCGGGAGTCACAATTTCTGACACTCCGTCAAGGAGGTATGTCTGTACCGGAATTTGCTTCCAAGCTGGAATCTTTGGCAAAGCATTTTCAATTCTTCCATGATCATGTGAATGAGCGCTACATGTGCAAGCGCTTTGTTAATGGACTGAGGCCTGATATTGAGGACTCAGTGAGGCCGCTGGGAATCATGCGTTTCCAGTCTTTGGTGGAGAAAGCCACAGAAGTGGAACTGATGAAGAACCGGAGGGTGAACCGTGCTGGAACTGGAGGGCCGATGAGGTCGGGCTCTCAAAATTTTCAAGGCAGAGGGAAATTTCAGAACAGGAGGCCGTATCAGCGTCCTGTTGGAAGAGGGTTTGCTTCAGGATCTTACAGACCCATGACGGGTGCTGCTGGTGGTTCTGGAGATCAGACTCAGAACAGGGAGTTGACCTGCTTCAAGTGTGGGAAACCGGGGCACTATGCTCGTGCTTGTCCCGACACGAGACCCCAATGCTACAATTGTAACAAATTGGGGCATACTGCTGCACAGTGCAGGGTACCAAAGGCGGAACCAACCGTCAACACTGCTCGTGGAAGGCGTCCAGCAGCTAAAGCGAGAGTCTACACCATGGATGGTGAAGATACTGAGGGAGTCGATGGGCTGATCAGGGGAGACTGCGAGATTGACGGTAATCTCCTAACTGTACTTTTCGATTCAGGTGCAACGCATTCATTTATCTCTAGGGAATGTGCGACCAAATTAAAACTTCCTATTACTGCTTTGAGCTTCGATCTTATAGTTACCACTCCTGCCAAAACTCTACTTCCAAATACTGCATGTATGTATTGTCCGGTAACATATAAGGATAGAATCTACCATGCTAACTTGGTATGCCTAACTCTCAAGAACCTAGACGTTATCCTAGGAATGGATTGGTTGTCCTGCTATCATTGTCTTTTGGACTGCAACCGAAAGAGAGTGGTATTTCCTGATTCGGATCTTTCCGAGTATCTATCTGCCAATCACATTAGCGTCTCTTTGAACGAGGGATCTCAAGAGTATTCCGTTTTGCTAAGCTTGGAGAGTAAAGGGAATCCGGAAGTTGATAATATTTCAGTGGTGAGAGACTTCGTGGATGTTTTTCCTGGCGATGTACCTGGATTGCCGCTTGTACGCGACATTGAGTTTGCTATAGACATCGTACCGGGAACAGGGCCGATTTCGATTGCTCCATATCGTATGGCACCTGCGGAGTTAGTGGAATTGAAGTCCCAACTAGAAGATCTTCTGTCGAAGGGATTTATCCGACCAAGCGTTTCACCTTGGGGAGCGCCAGTCCTATTGGTGAAGAAGAAAAACGGGAAATCTAGATTATGTGTCGACTACCGACAACTGAACAAAGTAACCGTCAAGAATAGGTATCTGTTACCTAGAATTGATGATTTGATGGATCAACTGCGAGGAGCTGCGATATTCTCGAAGATAGACCTAAAGTCGGGCTACCATCAAATCAGAGTCAAGACTGAGGATATTCAGAAGACGGCATTCAGAACCCGTTATGGACACTATGAGTATTTAGTGATGCCATTTGGGGTGACAAACGCACCTGCCATTTTCATGGACTACATGAACAGGACTTTCCATACATTCTTGGATCGATTCGTCGTGGTGTTTATCGACGATATTCTGATCTACTCAAAGAATGCTGAGGATCATGAGGGGCACTTGCGACAAGTCTTACAAGTGCTGAGGGAGAAGGAGTTGTACGCCAACCCTTCAAAGTGCGAATTCTGGCTCGAAGAAGTAAAATTCTTAGGTCACGTGATCTCTAAGGAGGGTATAGCTGTAGACCCAGCAAAGGTAGAGACCGTATTGTCATGGGAACGGCCAAAGACAGTGACTGAGATCAGGAGTTTCGTTGGTTTGGCAGGATATTATCGTCGTTTCATCGAGAATTTCGCCAAGATTGTTGGACCTTTGACTCAACTTACGAGGAAGGATCAACCTTTTGCGTGGACCGAAGCGTGCGAAACTAGTTTTCAGACGATGAAGGAACGTTTGACGACGTCACCTGTACTCGTTCTACCGCAACCGGAGGAACCTTATGAGGTGTATTGTCATGCTTCGCATCAAGGTTTGGGATGTGTGCTGAAGCAACATAGGAAGGTCGTTGCTCATGCTTCACGACAATTGAAGGTTCATGAGAAGAATTATCCAACTCATGACTTAGAGCTGGCTGCAATCGTATTTGCACTGAAGATTTGGAGACATCACTTATATGGATGCAATTTTACCATATTTAGTGATCACAAGAGCTTGAAGTACTTGTTTGAGCAGAAGGAGCTGAACATGAGACAACGTCGGTGGATGGAATTCCTCAAGAATTATGAGTTTACTCTACAATATCATCCTGGAAAGGCGAACGTTGTTGCTGATGCCTTGAGCAGGAAGATGCATATCTCGTCGATGATGGTTAAAGAGCTGCAACTGCTGGAACAATTTAGAGATTTGAGCTTAGATGTGAGATTATCCGAGGGAGAACTGAAGTTCGGAATGATCAGAATTGCCAATGGATTGATGGAAGAAATCCGAGAGCAACAGTTACAAGATGAGTTTATGCTCGGGAAAAGGAACTAGGTAATTCAGGGTAAGGACCCGGAATTCAAAGTAGGAAGTGACAATATCCTGCGATGTAAAGATAGAGTTTGCGTACCTAGCAACCCTGACTTGAGGAGGTTGATTATGGATGAAGGCCACAAGAGCAAGTTGAGCATTCATCCTGGAATGAAAAAGATGTATCAAGACTTGAAGATGAATTTTTGGTGGCCAGGGATGAAAAGACAAGTGGCTGAGTATGTAGCTGCATGTTTAACATGTCAGAAGGCGAAGGTGGAACATCAGAAATCTTCAGGTATGCTACAAAGCTTGGATGTACCAGAATGGAAATGGGATAGCATATCGATGGATTTCGTCGTGGCTTTGCCAAGAACTCAAAAGGGATATTATTCTATTTGGGTAATAATAGATCGGTTGACTAAGTCGGCTCACTTTATACCTGTGAGGACTACCTACAACGTGGAGAGACTATCGGAGATATACATAGCTGAGATTGTACGCCTACATGGGGTACCGACCAGTATTGTTTCCGATCGAGATCCAAAGTTTACTTCACATTTTTGTGGAGCTCTTCAGGAGGCTTTGGGAACGAGGCTGAGACTAAGTTCTGCTTATCATCCGCAGACTGATGGACAGACTGAGAGGACTATCCAATCATTGGAGGATTTGCTACGAGCTTGCGTGTTAGACAACAAGGGCAGTTGGGATAACCTATTGCCATTGATTGAGTTCACATACAACAACAGTTTTCATACGAGCATAGGCATGGCACCGTATGAGGCTTTGTATGGCCGCAAGTGTAAAACACCTTTATGTTGGTATCAAAATGGAGAGAATCTGTTAGTAGGACCAGAACTTCTGCAACAGACAACCGAGAAGATCAAGCAGATCAGAGAGAAGATGAAGACTTCTCAGAGTAGACAGAAGAGTTATGTAGATCAAAGGCGCAGGACTCTAGAATTCGAAGAAGGAGACCATGTGTTTCTGCGAGTTACTCAGACTACGGGAGTTGGTCGAGCAATCAAGTCAAAGAAGCTTACGCCCAAGTTCATTGGACCTTATCAACTCACTTGTCGAGTTGGACCAGTTGCTTATCAGATTGCACTACCTCCATTTCTATCGAACATTCATGACGTATTCCACGTGTCACAATTGAGGAAATATATTGCGGATCCGACACATGTTATCGAGCTGGATGACATTGAGTTGAAGGATGATCTGTCTTTTGAGACACCACCAATTATCATTGGTGACACCAGGATAAAACAGTTAAGAGGAAAAGAGATCGAGTTAGTGAAGGTCATATGGAACAAAGACACCGGTGATGCGACATGGGAGCTGAAGGAGAAGATCCAAGAACAATATCCAGAACTTTTTACTGACCCTTAAGTTTCGAGGTCGAAACTTTCTTTTTGGAGGGTAGTAATGTAAGACCCAAGTTTTTAAGTTATGCTAAGTGAATAAAATCTTATTCACGATTAGGGTTGATGTATCGTGAAGGGAAACCTGAACAAGAGTTTACTAAATGAAATAAATTTATGAAGGAGAAAGTTCAGGAAAAGTCTAAGCATTTCATCTAAGTCGATAAAAGTTATAGCACGACTAATTTTAGCTTAAACCTAGGGAAAAACCCTAGTGAATAGCTAGTTTACACTTAAAGTCACGATGGAAACTTATTCCAAAAATCTTCAGAGAAATGTTAGAACTTCTCTTAATCCTTATAGGACAATCGTTTCAAGGCGAAACTCTAGGATCTACGAACGTCCGATTCCAATCATCGGAAGTTTGCCGAAACTAAAACCCTGATAGTTCAAGAAACCTCAAATCAACCGACGATGAAGACTTTTTCTATTCGGAGCTTCGAATGAAGATTCCACACACGTACGCCCATTTCTCTTGATGTTTTCAATCTTTCTTCAGAAGGAAGTTTTCTACTCCGACATCCACTGCAAAAAGTAACTTATCGGGTAAAATAGTTTTACACCGACTTTGCATTAGTCACCTAAAATACAAGGAGACCTCTTTTTAGTTTTGGAATTCTGTCGCCAAAACCTATCTTAAAATTCACGGAGAATGAAACCGGAAAAATCGGAATCGCGAAACTTTCATTTTCCCGCGTTTTTCCAACCTCTATATATAGCAAGAAAATGAGAAAAAATGGCAAAACTTCACCATTTTCTCTCTCAAGGCCGCGAGCTTCACAAGAGGAGGAGGAAGAAGAGATTTTCTTCATTTCTTGCTTGATCGTTGATTCAACAGTTGCTACTTGAAGGTATCGAGGTATAGTCGCTAATCCTTACCTCTGATCGTCGTTTCCGTAGCTTTTCACTATGTCTCTCTGTGCTCTTAGTTTTGAGGTTTTTGCAAAACTATCCAGATAATTCCATTTTTCTATCTAAACATCTTCCCAACGTGCTTCTGAGTATGTTTAGCGAATAATACTGCGCCGATTCTCGAAAAACTACCGTCGAGTTTCAATTCTGCTTCAAATACCCATTTTTGGACAAAGTTTCGTCCTTTGGGCTGAAAACTATCGCCTTGGCTTAGTGCTAGTAGGATTAGTTGTCATAAACGTCGTTGGTGACGTCCCCATCCAATTTGCTTCTCGAAATTCCAATTTTGAAATTCTGAGCTAAAAGTATTGACCAAAATACCCCTGCGACAGTTTTTGATCCGATAATTTTTCCGAGTTTAGAATACCCTTAGTTACGACTAATGATAACCTAGGAACCAAGTTTGATCGAAGAAAAATCAACCCGCACAATTACCAATTGTGGCCGAGAACACCCTAGGAGGAGGAAGAAAATTTTTTTTCAAAAAACTTGTCCTTTCGCGCTAGATTATCGTACCTCGGAGTATATGCTACTTCGTGTAACCTTAGTGAGTATTGATAGCTTAGTTTCCGATAGATTTTGATGGAATTCTGTGGTTTTACTTTAAAGGTTCATTTGTAGAATTTCCAGAGGAACAAGGCTTTGACTGTGAAGAAGTGTTAGAGGAGAACCCTGGAGAATCTACAGGTGAGGGCTTCTCACTGAAGTATTAGTTAATGCTTAGGGTCGACGTTTTCGACTTGATTTACTGTTTATGCACTTGTTTGTGTTTGATTGGAAAAATGTTTTCTGAGGCTTCGGCTGACAATGTAGATGATTCATCTACTGACTGTTTTTGAGATTGACTTACATGCTACGTGCTAAATGGTTAATCTAGGATGTGTGATAATTGCTTATATGCTAAGTGCTACGTGATTATTCTAGAATGTGTTGATATATGTGATATGTTTGTTGACTGAGCTGATTAACTATGCCTTTTACATATATCTGTGGTTCTGAGGAGTGAGAATAACGGGCAAGTCATGCCGATTTTATTTTGAGATTTTGAGAAAGTTTGATAGGACGAACGGAGTTTCGGGCCTTGTATTGTGTTAGTGGATCGAGACATTCTCGGGATGTTATTTGAGGCTATGGGATGTTGAAAACTCATAAGATTTACACTAAGATTAAATGGAAGCTATTTTGTAAGAAAAACTCATAAGACACTAAACAACCTCTAAATCTTTAAGTAATGATAACAATTTCGAAGGAAAGCTTAGAAGTCAAATCTTAGTTTTGGAAAATGAGAAGTGTCGTCGGATCCCAGTCTTGAGAAAATTTATAAGTTCTGAGTATGTTGATACTCCTTGCTCTGGGAGCAGTTGTGTTGTTGGGCTATCCGAGAGATAAGTCGGGAAACAGGTAGTTTTCGAGTATGTGGAAACTCTTTGCTCGTTGAGCAGTTTTGACCATTGGATGGAGATGAGTCGGATGATTTGGAGATCATCATGAGGGAGTGTGTTGTTGTGAAGTGTTGTCTTTTGTCGCAGAATCGACTTTACCTTAGGGTAAGCTTTTAGAGACATTGATTTAGATAAAACACGTGGCGACGTGTCGAGTGAGGTCGGACACGTTGTTTGGCTAATCATTTCGCATTCATGCACCATTAATGAGGTATTGACACGAGACGGACTTCGGACCTCGGCGGATTCCAAAATGGTCATAAGACCGGATTTCCGCGTAAGAGCGCTATTAGGCGACTCTTAGTAGCAGACCGGAATGGCAGGCCTTCGGGTTTTATGCTGATCTGACTACGTGTTGTTGTTGGAGTAAGAGGCACGCGGGCCGAAATGGTCCCACCGTGGCTGGTGCTAGGGCTGATCCGTTGATGTCCATCCCTTCCGGAATGCATTTGGTTAACTGGGTTAACCGGCATCTGCATCTCATGCAACATGCATACTGACTTAGTTGTTGAGTGTGATTGATACTTTTTAATACTATTTGATACATGATATTTGCTATTACTGTCCTTTATATTCACTGTGGAATATGCAACCCTAGGATGCTATCTTAACTTATAAGCCTAAGTGGCTACTTCTTATCTGTACCTATTGGGTTTATTATTTACATAATTCTTTGGAGTTGACCCTCGCGTCTTCTGTGTGTGCTTTGGCGGACTACGCCCATTGTCAGATGTCTTTGGCGGACTGGTTCACGATGGTCCACCCTTCGGGGGGGACTAGATACGAGATGATTGATCAGGATGACCCCGGCGCGTGGGTGGTCGACCCCGCTAGCCATCGAGCGACGTACTCGGGGAGGATCATGGAGGATCGTGTGGATCGCGAAGGACACTTGATGGAGGGAGTGCTGAGGAGATGCACTGTCAGTTTCAACCTGCCGCCCGGCGTGCACTACGGACCAGGAGTAGGAGCACCACCACCACCGTCATCTTCTGATGATGAGGACCCCTCAGAGGAGGAGCCTGTGGGAGTGACTTCTTCGGATTCTAGCTCACCCACGGTTGCTATCATTGATGATCATGGTTCGGGCCCTAAGCCCGAGAGGCCAGCACCGGAGCGCATCGCGGTTGTGAGGGGAGGACGGATAGTGTTTGTAGACTTGGTCGTTCTGGATTCAGATTCAGACGACGATCATGCTAGCACATAGTTTTGCGTGCTGGTGTGAGCTCCTCGAGATAGGATTAGTGTAGGAGTAGAGTCTTAGCTCTGACCGTCATTTGTTTCTTTGGGGACAGGGTAGTTTCCCGCCTATAGCTTTTTGTGTGGTTTCTCTACGGGAATCACAGAGAGTTGGTTGGGCTAGGAGGTCTTGTTTTAGGCCGTTGGGCTAACTTATTCTCATTTTTGAAGGTTTGTGTTGCGGACACTCAACCTTTCCTGTTGGTTTGTACATATTGCCTACGGGCGTTACTTTCTCTTACTTCCCGTCACTGGAGGTTTACTCGTGACGTGGTTTGCTACTTACAGCGGGGGCTGTAATTATTATTGTATATTAGTTCTGTCATCTTTTGTTGTTGAGTTTCATTTCTTTCAGTTTATGATTCTATTATCAAAAAAAATATTCAAGTTTTTTTCCGCATTAAGTTTCTTTTGGTTACTAAAGTGACGCCACCGTAATCGGGGTGTTACAGGGGCAGGCAGGGGCCATTGCCCCCGGTTCTTGGCACTTGGGACTGGGAGAAGAATATGAATTTGAAGGCTTAAATGCCGCTCCGTACCCCTCGGAAGATTGAGGATACATCGTAGGTTTCATTGCTTTTGATCCCTTTCTTTCTCTGCGGAGAATTAAAGCAATCCATGCTTTTGAGGATCCAAATGATGGTTAGTTCGAGTTAGCTAGCTGCTCATTCCCTTCCCCAAGAATTTTGAAATGTTCACCGACTATATGTATTCTTATATAGAAGATGTTATAACATTTTGTGATGCTCATCAAGTTGAAGTTCCTGACATGAAAGCCCATTATTTTATAGGTAATGGTCGTCATAAGAAACAAGATGGAGATATGGAACATCATTATAGGATATATGTATTTTATTCTGCAATTGATTTGTAATTATATGAATTAAATAGAAGATTAAATGTAGAGGCAGTGAAACTTCTCATACTTAGTTCACCTTTAGATCCTAAGGAAAATTTTAAATCATTTGGTAATGAGAAAATATGTAAGCTTGTTGAGAAATTTTATGCAGATGGTTTTTCCGAACTAGAAAAGAGAAATTTGTCGTTCCAACTAAGACATTATCATTTAGATGTTTCCCGATATCATAATTTAGGAAAAATTTCCAGTTTATCCGAGTTTTACCAGAAGTTAGTTGAAACTGGAAAAACTACATTTTCACTTGTTGATAGATTGCTACATCTTGTTTTAACATTCCCTGTTTCAACAGCATCTACAGAGTGATCTTTTTATGTAATGAAGGTTGTTAAGACTCGACTTTGCAACAAAATTGAAAATAATCTTCTCAGAAATTTATTAGTTGTATATATCGAGAGAGAAATTGCTGAAAAAATCTATATTGATACAATAATAGATAAATTTAGTATTAGAAGAAACGGACAATCTATATACTTTATAAAACAATAACACTATGAGAGAGACTCTGCTGATGTGTCACTACCACATTCAATCGGCTAACATGTCACTCAAAGATCTAGCTCAAGAAATGCTTATGTGTCGCGTTCTCCTTTCTCTTCACTAGCTGGCCCACACTTGAGCATTTTATTGTTTAATAAATCCTTCCGTTTTCCAATATCTCTTTTCTCCATGCTATTTTGGGCATTAGTTTTAACACCCCCCTTATTAATCTCACACCCTCTTTTATTTTCTAAATTCTCTTAATACCCTCTCTTATAAAGAGATAATCAAAGGGTGATAGTATTTTCACACCTACTAACTGTGAAACATTTTTTTCACACTCAATGAGTGTGAAAATATTTCACACCCACTAAGTGTGAAACGCTTAAAACGAAAGAAAGAATGTGAAGAGAGAATGAGCATACTCGATTCACACAATTGTGTTTCACACTCAAGGGTGTGAAACACAATTCAGTTTCGCACTCAAGATCAGGATCGGAGTGTGAATGGACCAACTATTGAGGATTTTATTTTCAATTTTAAATTTTTCGTTTTTTTAGAATTAGATTTCACACTCAAGTGTGTGAAATATTTTCAAATTTCACACTCAAGAGTGTGAGTTATTGAACTGTTAATAATTTTTTTAATTAGAGAGATGTTTAGAGAGAGAAGCACTGGGAAGGGACCTCCACCACGGCGTTTTCAGCCATGGCGAGGAGCGGCGGTGCCATCTCAGAACAGGTGGACGCAACAACATAAAGAGGAGCAAACTCGGCATTGGGATAACCATGGCTATGGTGGTCCTCAACGTCAGACAAGATTAAGGAGAGCTGATGTAAATCCTTTGAGCACGCAGCAACAGGGGCGGTGGTGGTCACGTAGAGAGGAGCAGCAATGGCATCGAGATACCTATGGTAATGTTGGCTTTCAACGACAATCAGGATCTGGTGTAGCTAATGCAAAATTGAAAACGCAGCAGCAGCGGCGAACACAACCAGAGGGCAGACATGAGAAATTTGAAAGGAAGAAATCAGGCCAGCAGTCATTCTCAGTGTTCATTGACGGTCTAGGCGAGAGGATTACGCGGGCGAAATTAAGGTCAATCTTTGGTAGAGCAGGGAATCTGTGTGACGTTTTTATACAGTAGAGAAACAAGTACGGGCGACGCTTTCGATATGGATTTGTTCGTTTCTAGAGAGATGATGAGGCATGGAGGGCCATTCGTATGTTTCATGGCCTGCGCTTGGAAGGAAATTTTATTGTGGTTCAGAAAGCAAAAATACAACGGCCTTCTCGGATGTCGAAGGTGCCGTCGCCGGGACGCTATAAGTATGAAATTCAAGGAAAAGTTTGG
The DNA here is from genome assembly GCF_012489685.1 of Lotus japonicus. Taxonomy (NCBI): domain Eukaryota; kingdom Viridiplantae; phylum Streptophyta; class Magnoliopsida; order Fabales; family Fabaceae; genus Lotus; species Lotus japonicus. The sequence goes on along the minus strand of NC_080041.1, from coordinate 58,822,689 downwards.
AGACCAAAGGGACAGCCACAGACGAACACCCAGGGTGCAGAAAAACAAGAAAATGAGGTAACAGAACAGCAAAGGGAATTATCTCAACAGCCAGTGTTTGGCCCGCTGCGTTTCACGAATCCAGAATCTGGTGATGGTTGGTTCAGGAGATGTGCTCAGGCACGCACCCTTGACCTCACGTCTGTCAACATTGTGCAAGATGAGTTGAGTCGAATTGGGATGTATGATTTTCGCCTTATTCCATTAGGAGCAAATGAGGTGATTCTGGAATTTGAGAATAATGAAGAAATGCTGGACACAATTACTGAATGCCGGACTTTTTTGGAACAAAAGCTCTCTAATATTAGACCGTGCACTGCGCTTACTTTTGGCGTTGCACATCTCGTTTGGATTCGCCTCTGGCAAGTACCATTAGGATTATGGACTGAACACTTTTTTACTGCAGTTGGAAACAGAATGGGAAATTATGTGTTGTCGGATGCAGCAACGTTGTTGAGGCATCGAGTTGATTATGCCCGAGTACTAGTTAGAATGCATCACCCGCTGGTTCAAAGTCTCACAATGTCTGTTGATGTCGATGGTACTTCCTGTATTATTTTAGTTGAGAAGGATTATGTTACTTATGATTACGGGTGTGTCGAAAATATGCCAACTACGCCATGGAAGGAATATGTGTCAGAGGAAGACGATTCTAATGATGATGATATGAACGATGGTTTTGGTATAATCATGGACGACGCTAAGGAAAAAGATTTTCAGCCCGCCGTAGATGTTGTTTCCGATGAGGAAGATGAAGTGTATCGGGACGATAGATTGGAAGGCCTTGCTGTTCTTGAAGTTGAAGCGGTTGTGCAGGGGCTGGACGGTGGCCTGAAACAGAACACGGAGGAGATGGATTCACAGACGGAGCCGCCGGCGAGAGAACAATCAGAAGCAGGATTTTTGAATTCTCAAACGGTAGCCATAAATTCTGGAATTAATTCAAGGGAGCAGTTACAGGACCTATTTGATGCTGGTTATACGTTGAATGACATTGAGGATTGGAGGAAGAATTTAAAAGGGAATCAGATTTCTGATAATGGAAAACAAATTTTGAATAAAGAAATTCAAAATCCAGCCCTAGATGATTCAAAACAATATCCGGTTACAGGATACTCTTTTAATTCCAAGGATTTGGTTTTAAAAACAGATTATTTTAGGCATTCAAATGCTTTGAACTGGGGCTCACGTTTCTCTCCTCAACAACAAACACAAGGGATGTGTTTGCCAGGAAACAAAGCAGCACAAAACGTGTTTTTGAGCTTCCAAGAACAGACGTGTTTGGCTAACAAGGAAAAAATCAAAAACGAGTTTGGGGAAGCTGTATGTGCAACTGAAAAAACAGAGGTGTTCGTTCACACAACTCCAAATCAGATTGTGAGGAAACTCATCTCCACATCCGTGCAAGTGACTCCAAAGCACGATCAAGGTAAACAAGAGGAGATTCAGAAGCAAATTTCGTCCCCAACTAAGCATGCCGAAACTCCTGTCCAGAAATCCACTTCTGTTATAGTTTCACCACAAACAAACTCATCACAGAAAAGCTCTCAGAGGGGGCGCCCGAAGGGGAGTAAAAATAAGCCTAAACCACTGCCTATTGAATTCTTGGAACCAGTTCCGGGAGAAGACGGAGTGACGACTCGCGCACAACGAACTTGGCTAGTTGGAAAACAATTGGGTCTGAAAGCACGAGGGTCGGAAGCTTTGATGATTAGAGGCTTGGAAGCACAAATCCGACAAAATCATCCACACCTTACTTGATATGCCAGGTCCGTGGTTTACATGGAATGTACGGGGGTTGGGAGGGTCAACGAAGAGGGAAGCCGGAACTTTTGTTATTACAGGAAACAAAGTTAATTGAGCAGCGACAGCGTACGGTAGAGTCATGGACACAAGGTATGCAAATGCATCATGTGGAGGTTCATTCTGAGGGTGCAGCGGGGGGCCTCATGTGTCTGTGGTGGGAGAACTCTTTACAGGCAGCAGATGGTGTCTGTTAAGTTGTGGTGGCCTTGGTGAAGGCTGTGGGAGAATGCTGCTGTTGCATAGTTGCTGCTGTTACTGTTGTGGACGTTTACTGTTGCTGAGGCGGGTCTTTTTTTGTTGCTGTCGCCTGTTGCTGTTGCTGTTATGTAAACACAGAGCTCTATGATGCTGTTGTTGTTGGCTGTGTTGCTGTTGTGCTGTTATGCTGTTGTTGAAGCTGTTATTGAGTTATGTTGTTGCTGTTTGCTGTTGCTGTCACAAAAAATGTGATGCTGCTGTCAAAATGAAAGTGTTGTTGCTGTTAAAATAAATGTGTTGTTGCTGTATGCTGTAGGTGCGAAAAATGGATGATTCTGACAGTAGCTGTTGCTGGTTAATAAGAGATATGTGGTATGTTATGGATGTTGTTGTGCCTGAGTTTGCTGTTTTGCTGAAGCTGTTCTTGAGTGTTGGTGTAGATGCTTGCTGTTGTTGTCAAAAGAAATATGTTGTTGTTGCTGTCATAATCCACATGTTGTTGCCGTTAAAATAAAACAGCTTCTGATAGTTACTGCTGGTGCGAATATGGAAGGTTTTTTATAGATGCTGTTGCTGGTTTTGGTGATTAATAAGGTTCATGTTGTTGCTGGTTTTGGTGATTGATTTAATGCATTGAGCTTAAGGATGTAATATCATTGAACTCAGATACAGACTGGCTATCTCAAGTTTGTAGTACTCACTACTACAGAAAAGGCTTTTCGCCACGCCCTAATTGCCACGGTTATAGGCGGAACCGTGGCAAAAGGTAAGTTGCCACGGTTATACACGGAACCGTGGCAAAAGGGGAAATATTTTATTATTATTTTTAGGAACCGTGGCAATAGGCATTGTTTTTTTAGAAACCCCACCAGCAAATTAACAATCTGCTCCATTCTCCATTTTTTTTCCCTCCCACACGCACTCTCCAATTTTTTCCTAAGCAGAACCCTAACCCTCGATGAGAGTGGCGAAGTCATCTTCTCCTCCTCACGCCGTCTCCGTTCTCCATTGCCGTTCACGCTAGCTGCTCGCCATCACGCCGTCATGCCGTCTCCGTTCTCCATCGCCGTTCACGCTAGCTGCTCGCCGTCACGCCGTCACGCCGTCTTCGTTCTCCATCGCCGTTCTCACTGCAAGACCATCCACAGGTACCTTTCTCATCTCCCTCTTGTTATGTTCCTTGCAAGATTCTAGAACAATCAAAATTTTAGCAGTGATTGGTATCTCTACATGTACAATCTATGAAGTTGCAATCAGTTAAAAGAATAGTTGTCAAAATTGCAATAAGGAAAACAAAATTGAATCACGTAATTGGGGTTTCACCCTCCAATGTTTTTATGTACTTTGTTATTTATTCAATTCAGTGAATTCTCTGTATTCTCTCTTCATTTTGACTCCTGAAACAGTCTTAAGCCTGTTCCTTGCAAGATATAAATAAATTTCATGAAATTTATCAACTAATCACATCTTTGTGGAAGGTACAACCAAGGTATACTAGCATATTAAGTAATTAGAAGCAATAACTAAGGAAGCTCCTACAAGAACTGGTTCAGATTGCAAAGTCAGGAGTTAATAGAAGCACTCCTATATGGTCTTTTTATTACTGATAATCAAATAGATGACAAAGGAATTTGCAGTGCTTAATTGGAGAATGATTGTACTGTGCTGGGTCTAAATCTACTGGTTTGATCTAAATATCTCATGGTTTTGGATTATGATATTTGAGATAGTGTCATAGGAATTAATGGAGCCTATAGTGTGTGTGTGTGCTGCTTGCTTCAATTGGTACCTCTGATACTTTACAGTCTATGGGATTGTCATTGGGGTCTTTCTATCAATACTTTTAGCTCTTGTACTAGTGTGCTTTGTTTCTTTCTGTCTTTTTTGTTTATTTCCATTCTGTTTATTTCCACTTTGTTGTACCGAATTTTTAGCTCACTTTGGAAGAGCATGTTTCCAAAGATTTTAATTATCAATTTGATTCTCCTTTCTAAAAAAAAATGACCATTTTGACAACTATCAAAACTCCTTGCAAGATATCAAAACTCCTTGCAAGATAGTGTGTAGGTTTTTTTTATTTCAGTTCCTCACTCACTCAATACTCATTGTTCTTCTTCAAATAGGAAGTAGCAGCAGGTTGGATCAATATGCGGTCTTGGGATTTAGCTTTTATTTGGGATGTCTTTGAGCAATTTAAGTTACTATTTTTCTCCTTGGATGGCTCTTGATCACTACTGATTTGCCTCAGAGTACTATAAGGGATTTGTTCTAACCATGAAGCTCTATAGGAAAGTCAGGAACGGCAAGCCCCTTATGCTGGTGCTTTCCTCGTAAAAGATGAGTCAGATGCTGATCCTAGTGTAGTATCTAGCTCCAACACAGAAAAAGTGTATATGATTTAAAAGGAAAAGAGTTGTTTAACCCTCTTCACGAAGTTGGGACTCTTGCTCAAGTATGTGAATTTTATGCAGCTTATTAGTTACTTTATGCCTTCAATGGATTACTATTATAGCTTTATAAGTGCTTCAAACTTTGTCACTAATCTCCTTTTCAATACCGGATTACAAGTATCCATGGGGATCAAATCATTTGGCTGATTATCTTGCCAAATCAGGTTGCTTTCGCCAATGTGAAATTTGGTCTTTGTTGAGGAATTAGGTTCTCTATGCTCGAAATTCGGATGCTGATTTGATGCGGTTTTCATTGCTGGCATGTGCCTGAGTTTGCTATATTGCTTCTGCTGGTTTTTGGCTGATGGAATTAAGAAGTTACCACTGTTGTTGCTGTTCGGTGGGCATTTTTGTTGCTGCATAAATTTGTTGCTGTTTGTGCTGTTATGGTGCTGTGATTGCTATTCTTGCTGCTGCATCTTCTTTTGCGGAAACCTGTTGATGTGTTGCTGTTTGGCTGTTATCTGCTGCTCTTTTGTGCTGAGAGGAGTTCTGTTTTCTGTTATGTGCTGTTGCTTTTTTACCTTGCATTTCCTGCTGTACAACAGCTTTGAAGTGCAACTTTCTTGCTGTTTTTTATTACTGTTTTTTTTTATTGCTGAACCTTGCTTGTTTTATGGTTCCTGTTTCCTTTTTGTATTGTTGTTCTCTCTTTGCTCTTTTGTGATTTTTGCTGTAGATTGTAAACTTCTATTCCGATGAGAAGCTTTCTCTCATGGCTTTTTATATATTATTTCTCTTGTTTCGAAAAAAAAAGTATCCATGGGGATCAGCTGATTCTGATTGGTCATCGATGTCTCCGCATAACAGAGATCATGTTCAGACATACACTAAGGTTTGCACTTTGCACCCTTCATTTAATGTGTTCATTAGAATATGGTAATGGGGGGAGGGGAATGAAGTTGTCCTTTGTTTGTGTTCCTATGTTTGTTTTCATATTGATTTGCTTGATTTTTTGGAAGTTTGAATGTAAACTTAAAAGTTAAAACTATTTGATTAAATGGGGTTCTCTTTTTACACTTTGCAGCATGTCTAGTTACTTGTTTTTGAACAAGCATTTGTTTTGTAAACTTTATGGTTACTTGTGTTTCAAATAAAATCACTTCAGCATGAACTTTTGTGGAAGAAAGGGAAAGATTTGAGTGTCCAAATGAGGGAGCTGTTGTGAAATGTGATTTCTCATTACCTTGAATGATGATTTTTCATTTGTTAATGGAGATAGTGCACAGCTTCTGATTTTTTTTTGAACCTCATTTTTATCTTTGCAGTGAAACTAGTTGGGAAGGTTTAGCTAGTGGTTCCTCCTAACTCCACTGTAATTATGAGCTTGAGCTAGTGCCATTTGAGAAGGTAAGTTAGTAATTGGATATGTGAAACAATTTGTTGCTCATTGCATTTCATTGGTGAATCCCTTCAACCATGATTTGCAGTTATGTTTAATGGAAGCTGAAAAGAACTACATGCTAGGATTGGACTCCAATATTTTTTACTTTCTTTTTACTAGATAGTTGAGAATTACAACTATCTGTATGCTAAAATTGTCAAATTCCTTTGGTTTTCTTCTAGGATATGGAAAATGGAGGATGCTATAAATTGTGGTGCACCTTTGGATTATGCTTCAAAACAGGTTAGCTCTAAAACTGTGTCGAGTTAGAGTTGGCTTCATGCCTTCATATGAGGTTTGGTTATGAGTGTGCTCTTTAGGTTCTTGATTTGAATTTTATCAGTTTGGTTGTGGGAATGCTATCAAATAGTTTTTTCCCGTTTAACTCTATTTTTAAATTGTAACACTGGTGTTATACTTTCCCTGTACTTATAGTGTGTAGTTCTCACAGAAAATTCTTTATCTTTTGCTTTAATTTGCTTTGTATTATGATAACTTGTTTCCAATATCATAGTTTGAATGTCGTTTTGTTTATAAGTTCTCTATGTGCAGTATTTAGTCGTTTTATTAAGTATGATGAATGGCAATTGTTGTTAAAACCGCTGAGGAAGGCTTGTGGTGTAGGTCCTGTAAAAATCTCTGAAACATATTTGCGGCGGTTTACAACCTCTACTAATAAGCAGAACTTTTAGCAACCACCTATTGCCACGGTTCAGCCCTGGACCGTGGCCATAGAGTCCACCTATTGCCACGGTTTCGTCTAAGACCGTGGTAATAGAGGCCACATATTGCCACGGTTATCTTTTATCCAACCGTGTCAACAGCGAAGCAATTGCCACGGTTCGATGTTCAACCGTGGCAATTGAGCAATTGCCACGGAGCCTATTGCCACGGTTAAACCGTGGCAAAAGGGCGGATTTAACCGTGGCCATAGGCCTTTTTTGTAGTAGTGACTCTTTTTCCTTGCTAGGATTTTCCCACTGGGTTTTGCCTAGCAAGGTTTTAATGAGGCTCTATCTTGGGATTTCGTTTATGTCATTCTGTGGGATGGTGGTGGGATTTTTTTTTTAATCAGCCAGCTGGTTCATAGGTCGTTCGAGTTCAGTTTAGATTGTATTTGGTTCTCGCCTTGAGTTGCAATTGACTCAAGCACTTCTATTAATAATATACATTTCATTTTCAAAAAAATAATTTTTTTATTTTTTTATATTTTCATTTCACACATTTCACACTCAAGAGTGTGAAATCTTGATAAGGTTTCAACTATGGGAATTCTCCGATCATCTCTTCTTGGAAAACCATGGATTTTTGTTCTAATGCAAGTTGGAGAACTGGGAAGGCTTGCACGAACTGAGTTCATTTTCCTTTCAATTCTTTTCTTCATTTCAGAAATCAGAATCGTTCTGTTCAAGTGTTGCTGATCAAATCTTTTATTTTGCATTTCAGCCTCATCATCAACTATTATTTATTTATTTATTTTCTTCTGGATCTGATTCAGGGCTTCTCATCTTCTGCATCGGTTCGACCATGGTAAGCATGCAGCTCAGCCCTGCCTCTCCATAGATGTGTATTTATTTTGAAAAATGTTAGTTTTATTTTGATCATGACTTTGAGTGTAGTTGGTGTTAGTTTTGAAAGTGTGTTTTTCAATTCTTTGCCATGTTTTCTGTTACACACATTAATGTTCCATGTTGGTTGCCTATCTCATGTTATATAAACTCAGGTTAGCAAGATTGTTTAATATTACTAATTTCTTTGTTTTTGTTCTCCAGAGTATGAGATTGATTGAAAAGAGGTCATTTTCTGAAACTGGGCATTCAAGGGGGAGTTTGAGTGATTTGGTTACCGTGGTATTTGGAGTGGATGCCATTATAGAGCAATAGAGAGCAACTGCGACAGAAATCTTGGGTGAGAAAGGGTTGCAATTTGTATTAACTACATTTTTCGTTTTGTAGAACTTATTTTTGGACTTGAATTTTTTTTGGAAACCATTTTTTATTCTTGGTGTTAAATTTACAGGTTATACTAAAGGGGGCTTGACTAAGGGGAGACTTTAAATAGCAAGTGTAGTTAAGCATATAAAGGACGCATTCAATTTCAGGTGTGGTATCGTTTCTTTTTTTCAGGACTAGAAGTGTACCTTGCTTTATTTTGAATGCTTAAACTAAATTCACTTCAGATATTCTGCTTCCTTTTGTTTTCAATGCTCAGGTATTGAAAACTGAGAAAGAAAGGCTTTAGATATGCAATTCTAAAAAAAACAGCCTTGAAGCTTTTCAAGTTGTCTTTTTCTTCAGTATAGTGAACGATGAGGGCAAAAAATGTATTACAGAAGCTTTGAATGTACAAGTGCAGGTTGTTATACATGTCAACTTGCAAGATGTTGTAACTGAATACAACTAAGTGAATGATATATAAATTTTCCCCAATTAATTTGACTATGTTAATATTTGAAAAGATATATAAGTCATTTGTTCTCCACGTTAACAATAGAGTTTTTAACTATGCAGAGGACCTTTATGAAGATTTATGCTAGAGGGTACAAAGACTTGACATGAATGAGTTTAACATGAATGAGTTTAGTGGACCAACTTGGACTGATTCTTTGATAGAAGTCTTAACTTGAATGCATTTATATCATTCTTAATCTTCCCATTTTTCAAGGTGTGTGATGAAACTGCATTGTTACGGGAAAATGATTTGAAAGATTTCTATAAAAATCAGGTCTGGCGTTTCATGATGGCCATAGTTCTAGAGAAATCTTAAATTTTCAATGGACAAATGAAAATAATTGAGTAAACTGAAGTATTTTGATTTAAATCTCTATTTCCTACTCAACTCTAATCTCATTCATTGATCACTTAACTGATTTAAGCAAATTAATGGCAGGGGTCTTGAATGATGCCTAAGATGGATGGAGTCATACAGAGTCCATGACTTTTAAGATGGCCTCAGTTATAGCTTTTGCTTTTGTATCTATAAAGAGTTCATATTTAGCTTTCTCAATTTCTTGTGATATCATGTCTTCAACGTAAATTGCTAGATATAATTTACGCCTTTCATTTTTATCTTCTGTTCATTTTTAAAACCTGTCTTGGGACAAATCTTTAATTCTTTATTGATATGATTGTAGTTTTCTCCTATTCCAGAGTACAAGGGATGTCACTTCCAGACTCATCTCAATATCAATAAGAGAAGGAATGAATAACAAAATGACAATCTTGCAAGCAATATGAGATGAAGATGATAAGAGCCAATTATATAGTCATCTTTTGAAGAGAATACATTCTATTCAGCTCTATGTAGTCCTTTTTGTTGAGTTAGGGGACTTTGACTTTGATAGGTGGTTTATGGTGTGGATTTTCATGGTTAAAGGAAATGTCAATTCTCTTTTTCGTCCACTCTCTTATCTAATAGTATGTTCTGGATATTTTATGTTGCGGGGTCTAATATTTTACTTGTTAGAGTAAGACATAAATTTTCCAGTGTATCCTAATAAGCGAAAATAGGGTTTCTTATGTCACTACGAGATGCTTCTCTCCTTATGTTTAGTATTTCTTTTGGAAAAGCACTCCATTGTGCCTTGGTTGAGAACCAATGAACACCTAGACGGTGGAAATAAAATCACTGTTGTTTACTGTTGTATGAGTTAATTTGTTTATAGACTGTGGAAATAAAAGCATGTCCTTGCTGCATATTTAATCCTTGCTGCATATTTAATCTTATTAGTTTTTAATGTGATTGTGTTACAATTAACTTTGTGATGCCATGGGCCATTCTTTTCCTTTAGCATGGGAACAGAGGTTTGGGAAGAGCTTATTTGATAGCATAAACTCTTATGCCAATGTTTGGAGGGCTTAGGCAAATTGTTTATGACCTATTATAAGTTGTTTTGAGTTCATTTTAGCTTATGAAAAAGAGTTTATGTTTATATATAGCTTATTTTCAATTTATTTCAATCATTTTTTTAAAATAGCTAATGAATAAGCGCTTAATTAAGCTGTTTTCCCACACGGGGCCTGATTCCATCACTTTGTAGTTGTAACATTAAGGATTCCATTGAGTTCAAAAAACATTATGATTCCATAAAAAAGATAAGGTTTTAGTGGACAACAAATTGAGAGGAATTTACCGTGAAGATAAGCATAGTTGGTTTTTCAAGCTATTTCTTCCAAAAAGGATTGCACCAATTTTATATATACAAGTAAGATAATTTGATGATGAAAATATGTCGTGCCGAGATTAGAAGACATTAATACTTATATAATTATTATTTATATTTAAATTACAAGGTTAAAGCTCGGGGAGGAAAATTTTACAAGAAAATACTTTCATATAAAAATAAATAAATAATAAGTTTTAATAAGATTTTATCAGTTTGCAATATATAACAATATAACCCTCTTGCATTTTTTTTATAGAAATAACAAGGGTAAAAACTCCCACGAAGAGGAACATTTGAATCACATAATAAATACTTTTCATGGGAGGAATTATTTTACATGGGAATTTAATTTTAAATTTATAGATAATTGAATTCAATCCGTTTTCAGTAATGGAAAAAATATAATCGTTTAATTTGATAGTGAGAATATAGTATGAGGATAAAAAAAAATAGATATATACTAATAATTTATTTATGCTAAAACATTAAGGTTATGAGCTCCCACGGGGAGGAACATTTTACATGAAAATTTGTTCAGGTTTAGACAAAATATGACGTTATAGAGTAAACATTTTCCATGAGAAGAGCTATCTTATATGAAAATAATTTAATGTTTTTATTAATGGAAAATAAATTTAATATAATTAGTTTTAGTATTTTTTCATAATTTTAAGAGTGCATATTGCCTGTGAGGGTTAGTTAGCATAAATAACAGTTGGTTATAACAAGTGAGGATAGTTAGTTGGAGTAAAATAAATAAGTGATGGTACTGCTTTAGGGGGTATCTTGTTTGTTATAAAGAAAATTAGGGAGAGTCTTGGTCTCTTGAATACCAGGGATTTGTGTAGTTTTCATGTCATTCTTTCAATAAAATTCAGTATTTCTCATTGGTCATAGCTGGTACCAATCAATTATGATACCCATCCTACTAAGTTTCTTTTCCAATTTTCATTTCAATGTAATGAAGGGAAAAAAGAGTTAAAATTTGCTAGATTTTATTAAAAAAATAAAGGCATATAATTCAATAAATATATAGGGAAAAAAACACCTTTCGGGCCCTCTGATCAGCAACAGATTTTGGTGCCCCTTGTGTATAAGATTCCAACTCCTCTTTTGGGACAAGCTCCATAGCTTCACAAAATGAGATAAATTCCTACAGAAAGGTATTGTTTTGGTAAGCTTCAATCAAAGGGCATTAATTATGAAGAATGTCAGAAATTTAATAAGAAAAGAGTGCATTTTATGTTGGATCGACAGTTAGGGGAAGGGGTGGGGTTTCTTTCCACAGATTAGCTCTCACCTTGAGTTTTGTCTGGGAAGCCTTTACAATCTGTATCCTGTCATCCTGTGCTATTTGTTCAGTCATCTCAGCAAGATAAAATGGCACCTGAGGGAATTTTCATGTAAAATTAATAAAATAGTAAAAAGATATCAATATTAGTTGCTCAGTTATCCAATTCACAAAAAAATAAATTCTCAGTTATCCTCAATCATCAGCAGTTAAAAGTCAAAACAAATGAAAGAATTGCATAGGAGGCGCATATGTCCAGCTTTCTACATTTATAGGCATCCATGAGATCCTCATACTTAGTTGAAATAAGTAGGGGTAAATGCATACTGTCATACTGATGCTAGAATTTATTTATAAATACTAACTTACCAGTACAAACTTTTCACTTTCCCTTCAGGTAATGTAAACACCATTTCTCATGAAACTTATTCCATAAGAATATCCACCACTAAATCTACTACGTAAACTGAATTGTGGGTGAGCATGGCAAGTGAGTACTTTGGCTAACCAATATATATATTTCACTTCACCTTCAATGGAAGCTCAAAATAGAGTGAAATCAGCCAATCTATTCCTTCTAGAAACAAATAGTATCCTAAGTTTCTAAACTGAAGCAGGATACCCAACAAACTGTATCTATCTTTTCTAGTACAATGCATAATGCAATACAATTAATTGTCCTTAAATTTGGTTTTGTTGATAACAGATTCGCAGCATGAACGGTGAACCTGTTGTGGTTAAATGCACAAAAATATTTAACCTATGTTAGAATCAGTTTGTAAGGTGCCACATCATAGAGTTGAATGGAATAGAAACTATTCTCTACATAGTTTGGATATTATAACTGCACGAACTAATTACTATAGCTCCTTATAAGAAATTCTCATGTAAAATGTATGCTTAATGGCCAAGCTTTTACTACAAAACATTATAAAGTTAATCTAACTACACGAATTAAATTATTGTCTTACAAGTTATATTTTGATGCCCTGCTTATCAGAAAAAAAAAAATGATGCCCTGGTATATTAAAGTGCATAAACTTCTCCATTTCTGTGGGGAAGAGGGATTTGGAACCCTCCAATCAAGTTCATTCTACCAGCCGAAACAGTCTCAAACAGATGGCCCTATCAAATCCACTATAAAGTAACTTGTTCCCCAAATTAAATGTGGAAACTTAGGTTTACAAACATACACTAAACTAAAAATGAAGACATATCGAAGAGGAGTAACACGAATAACGATGAATCAAAAACTGAAGTTCAGCAATAAAAATTAAAAATGAAAACAATTTTACAAGAAAGAACAAGCAGACGAACAAGTGCCAGAATGTACTTAAGGTTGCCGGTGCTGATATCCTCTTTGGTTTCATTTGAAGAGAACAAACCGAGCTTATTAACCATGTCCTCACATTTCTGCAAGGTCTCGTAACCCTTCTTCACAACCTTCTGAACAAATCGAACACCAAGAGACTCAAAAGCATGGTCAAAGCCGAATAAACAGCAACAAGGAGCGGAACGAAGAACTACCTGATCGGCATTGGCGGTGGCGTGGATCTCCCGCGCTTGCTCAAACAGCGCCGGTAACGGCAACTCCTCCACTCTGGTGTCGCCCATCGCTGAATGAAATAAACAAAACATTCGGGTCGGTTCTAATATGGAGCATAGGGGTGGAAAGGCATTATTTGATAAGTTTTCCATAATCAACACCCACATACAGATGCAACGCCTCTTTGACCCGAGCCCCGAGCCTACACCGTTGAAGACGCCGCCGGGAGCTTGGCTGCGGAGGAAGAAGGGTTGCTTCGGTCAAAGATGATGGAGCGGCACTGGTTTGCAGTGGCGGAGTGGTGCGGCTAAGGTTTGGCTATGGAGATGGTGATTGAGTTCGAAGCATGATTGGATATAGTTTCGGCATTAGGCTATGTTTGGATTGATGGAACGTAACTGAGCGAAATTGAATGAAATATAATGGAATGGAATGAAGCGGAAAGGAATGGAATAAAAATCTCACTCCATTGTTTGGGTATCTTATGATGGAGCGGAACAAAATTACCACACAATTGTTTGGGTAATAGGCGGAGCGGAATGAGTTAGTATCAATTTTTTTTTGAAATTGGCCCATTGTAGCTTTTTTACTTTTTAGACAAACTCCATCAAACAATTTACGTATCTAAATTGACCAAAAATAAATCAAAGTATCTAACCTAGTGACACTATCAAATAAACTCTATTATGAATATATATATACATTAATTGATGATGTATCATATGAGAAATGTATTCTTATATGAGAAAATAAGAATAAATCATGACCGTTAAATCTAATTATGAATGGTCAAGATTAATACATGAAATCATGTGACATTTTAAAAAACTCACATGACATTTTTAAGTGGTCATGTGAGCATTTAAATTGTTTTATTTTTAACCATTCATGATTTATTCTTATTTTCTTATATAAGATCATCTTTCTCATGTCATATACATCCCTCACATTAATTTTACATTAGTTAAACGAAAATTAATTAAAATACTTTTGTTATTCTAGTTTTTATATACTATCCAGCACTAACACGGAGTTGTTCTAGTTTAAACAGAGGTCTCGGGTTCAAGCCGGAAGAAAAAAACAGTGTCAAAAGAAAAAATGAGTAAGTCTGCTAGGTTGGAAACCCAAGTAGGGTTAACCTAGGCAAAAGTTAAGGCTAAAAAAATATTCCTTAGAGTGAAAAAACCGAATGGCAGTGAAGGACAAAATAAGTCGGCACAAAAAAATATTACTTAGAGTGAAAAAACCGCAAGAGTGATAAGGTTGGGAAATAAAACTAAGTAGGAATGAGAGTTGGATACTAAAAGAGATGTGAAGATGTTTGCATATCCGAAGTCTTAGCCGAGAAATGAACACAATATCGACAAGCTTAATCGGTTTCTTTGATCAGTCATCATTTTTAGGCATCAATATAGGTTTATTCTAAACTAGAGTCTTGATCCTTAATTATAAAAACAATGTAGTCAGCCCTTTTAATTTTCTGTTAGGATCCGAAACCGTTTTTATTTCTTATCGGGGTCCGAAACCCCTTTTATTTTCTGTCGGGGTCCAAAACCCTTTTTAATTTCACGTCGGGGTCTGAAACCCCTTTTATTTCCTGTCGCGGACCGAAACTCCTTTTCATTTCATGTCAGGGTCTGAAACACTTTTAAATATCAGTAAAGGTACATACACCCTTTTAGTTTAAGTCAAGGAACTAAACCCCTTCTAATTTCCTGCAAGTACCCTATTATTTATCTCCAAGATTGGCGAAGGAGGCTGATATTAAAATGGTTGGTGATCTTATCTCGCCGTCTATGGCTTGTTTGGATCGCCACCTTATTTCTATGATTTTTAGTCCGAACATTGGTAATAATTATTTTCTGTTATGTTGTCTTTGTTTTCTCAATAAGATATTTTTATTTTCCATTTAATGGTGATGATATTTATTCTAATTGTTTAGGTTACAATTTCATTTTGCAGCAAGAGTAGTTCTCTTCAGCTTCTTCTTCATCGGAATTAAGTTTTCCACCTGTAGCTTGGAAACTCCTATGGCATTCAAAGGCACTACCGAGGTGTAAGGAGCTTGTTTGGAAAAATTGTCTTGAGATTGTTTCGGTGCGTGGGGCTCTTCGCTATCAAGGGATGGGTGTGGATCCTTCTTATCCATTTTGTGGTGCTGCTTGTGAGACCCCTACCCATGCTTTGCTATTTTTTCCGGAACCCCAACAACTCTAGTTTGGATCATCTCTTGGATTAGAATTGCAAGGCTTTTTGGATTTAAATTTTGCTCAATTTTTTGACAGGTTTTTGCAGGATGTGGATGATATGTATCTCCATGCCTTTATTACTATTTCATAATGTATCTAGGAGAGGAGGTGATGACTCGAGATTTAAGGCTATTTTCCTAGCTTATTTGCATGTAGTTTAGTATAATTTTTAGGATATTTCATTCATTTTAGGACACTTTAGGCTTATTTCATACATTTTAATATTTTTATTTGGTTTTAGTATTTTTCTACATTTTATATTATTTTCTAGATATTATTAGGATTTATTTACTTTAATTTAGGATTAGATAAGTTTATTTTAAGTTGCAATCTTATTTTTATCTCTTATATATTTTTATTTGCTTTATTTTAGGAGAAGATTTGGAGAAAAAACGAAAGAATCCAAGAAATAAGGAGAATTTCGTATCTGATATCTTCCCCAACGGAAGAAACCGCTGCAATAGCACTAGATTTTACTTTTTGTTTAATGTAGCGAAACTTAAACCGCCGCAAAAGAACCTGACGGACCAGAACGAAAAAATTACTATAAATTCCATTTTTGACCTACTTTTTGGGATTTTTTTCATCTTTTCTTTTCTCATAAACCTAATAAACACCTTTGGGAGACTTGGAGGCAATTTCTTAGTGGAGAGGAAGGCTAGGCCCTTGAGGGCCGGTGTTAGGGCCATGGAGGAGGTGACAGCTTCTCCGGACGTGCATGGCTCCGTTCTTTTTGGGGTTTTGTTTTTCTCTTTACCTATTTTTGTGTTGACTCTCTTTTGGTATTTGTAATGACTTAATTTGATTTTCTTTCTTGTTCATTATACTTTTATGCAATTATAAGTGTGAATTTTCATTATTTGGCGTTTTTCTCTATTCTTAATGCTTTAATTGGTCGATTGATAATTTTAAGGGTTTATATTAATTCGTAAATAAATTGGGAAATTGATATGGGTTAATGTAAACTTAGTTCATATATAGGGGAAAAATTCCTATGTCTTAGGTTATTAATTCTCTTTGCGCGTTCATGTATCTTTTGCCAATAGGATGATTTTTAGGATTTGCATGACAATTGAAAAGTTGGTGTGAGTTTAGTTAATGAGAGAAACCACTCTTGCATCAGTCATCTTAAGAAAGACATGTCTTAGGTATGGTTGGGGTTTTCTAGGTGACAATAGGAGACATTAACTCTTAGGTATGAACCGAGTGACAGTCGGGATACTCACCTCTCTAGGATATGATTATCTAGTAGGAACTATTACGATTTCTTGAGTGACAGTCAGAGATTCTATCCACTAGGACATGGACTTTTTAGGTTAGGAACAGAGCTTGGGAATGTCTTATCGAGCAGGTATGTGCTATAATGCTTCTTTTATGATCACTAGGGCTTAAGAGATTAAGGCTAGGTTCTTAATGGGTAGATTCGCTTAGCTAAAAAATTAGTGGGTGAATAGCTCTTATCGGCATCTTAAATATTAATTTCATCTTATAAGAGTATATTGGTTGAGAATAAGTTGTAAATCAAATGAACTTATTTTCCAAATACATTTTCTTCTTTGTTTGCCTCCGTAAAACTTCTTTTATCGCTTTAATTATAGTTTTTCCTTTATTTAAATAAACCCACATTTTACAGCTAGTAAGATTAATACGTAGCAACACAATCATTGTGGAGACGACAAAACCCGATACTATACTACGATTGAGTCTTAAAAGGTATTTGATAGTAGTTAGTGGAGGAAAACCTCTTCATTAAATATCCTTTCATCAAAATGGCGCCGTTGTCGGGGATTGTGCTTCCGCTTCTATTAGTTAAGCTAGTCGAGTGTTGTTTAGAGCATTATTATAGTATACATTTTTTTTTGTTATGCTCTTATATGTCAATTCAATTGATTTGTTCTTGTGCTGAATGCTTGTTGTGACCTGATCAACTATAACATGATATGAGGTTTGGAATTCTGTGAACCTGACTTAGAATGAATTAGCTAGTGGATTTAATGAGAATTAAGTTCGTTAGTCATGAATTGATGATTTGATGCATAGGATTTTGAGTCATAGTGTCTCATTTAATTATTTGAGTTATTTTCTGGTGTTTTAATTTGTGTGCTCATTTTTTCCAAGGACTAAGTGATTTTACAGGAATTAATCTGAGTTAGAGGGCCCAACTGACCATGTCCTGGTACTTTCAAGTTTGCATCCAATTTGAGTACAGGGAGTTTTTCTGAACCACTCATCTCTCATTTAATTTCATGATCATGCATTTAGCATTTAGTTATTAATATTGCACACACTAGTATGCACATGCTATGCTTTGGATTCTTGGTATTCACACCTTTGTGCTTGAATAATGCTTGTTGTTATTTTTAATATTTGTTATGGGTTTGATGCTAGTTGTTTCAATAAAATGAGCTTGATGCATGGGTGTGAGTGAAACTTGTGGTACATGTGGAGAGTTAAGTGATAGAGACTTGAGTGAGTTTTGGAAAAGTGCAGTAAGATTATTAAGATTCCAAGTTAGTGGGGATAATGCATAAAATATGTAGTTTTCCTTTTAATCTTTATATTGAGTCTACACTCTTTTTGGCTGTGAGGTTAAAAAAAAGGGCACACATGTGAAAGTAAAGCTAAAGCGCTGAAAATAAAATAAAATGGGGAAAGGATGTGAGTAAGGGAATGAGAAGTATTTGCACCACTAAGCATACCCCCAATCATATCCTGGCCTTGTTAAATAAAAGAAAAGAATTTCGCCCTGAGTTGGTAATAACTGTGAAGGGTTGGGAAAAAGCTAAATTCAAAAGAAAATAACGTGTGTGTGCTCAGAATAAAATAAAACTGTTGGCCATCATTAGTGGGTTCTCAATATGGGGTTGGGGAAATTGGAATAAAATGTGAAACCCCACATCTTGGTATCTTCTATAATTCTTCCTTGCCCTTACTAAAGGTTACTCAGTTTTTAAAGCTTGATTCTTTGCACGAACTATTTTGAGGAACTCATCCCATATATCTTTTGTGAAAATATGTTTACTTGCATCTTACTTTGAACTGTTTTCTTGAGCTTGAGGACAAGCAACCTTAAGTTTTCGCTTGAGGACAAGCTGCCGTTGAGTATAGGGGTATGATGACCCGAGATTTAAGGCTATTTTCCTAGCTTATTTGCATGTAGTTTAGTATAATTTTTAGGATATTTCATTCATTTTAGGACATAGGCTTATTTCATACATTTTAATATTTTTATTTGGTTTTAGTATTTTTCTACATTTTATATTATTTTCTAGATATTATTAGAATTTATTTACATTAATTTAGGATTAGATAAGTTTATTTTAAGTTGCAATCTTATTTTTATCTCTT
This sequence comes from Lotus japonicus, assembly GCF_012489685.1. NCBI lineage: Eukaryota > Viridiplantae > Streptophyta > Magnoliopsida > Fabales > Fabaceae > Lotus > Lotus japonicus. The sequence goes on along the minus strand of NC_080041.1, from coordinate 58,804,213 downwards.
ATATATTTTTATTTGCTTTATTTTAGGAGAAGATTTGGAGAAAAAAAAAGAAAGAATCCAAGAAATAAGGAGAATTTCGTATCTGATATCTTCCCCAACGGAAGAAACCGCTGCAATAGCACTAGATTTTACCTGCTGTTTAATGTAGCGACACTTAAACCGCCGCGAAAGAACCTGACGGACCAGAACGAAAAAATTACTATAAATTCCGTTTTTGACCTACTTTTTGGGATTTTTTTCATCTTTTCTTTTCTCCTAAACCTAATAAACACCTTTGGGAGACTTGGAGGCAATTTCTTGGCGGAGAGGAAGGCTAGGCCCTTGAGGGCCGGTGTCAGGGCCATGGAGGAGGTGACAGCTTCTCCGGACGTCCATGACTCCGTTCTATTTTGGGTTTTATTTTTCTCTTTACGTATTTTTGTGTTGACTCTCTTTTGGTATTTATAATGACTTAATTTGATTTTCTTTCTTGTTCATTATACTATTATGCAATTATAAGTGTGAATTTTCATTATTTGGCGTTTTTCTCTATGCTTAAGGCTTCAATTGGTCGATTGATAATTTTAAGGGTTTATATTAATTCGTAAATAAATTGGGAAATTGATATGGGTTAATGTAAACTTAGTTCATATATAGGGGAAAAATTTCTCTGTCTTAGGTTATTAATTCTCTTTGTGCGTTCATATATCTTTTGCCAATAGGATGATTTTTAGGATTTGCATGACAATTGAAAAGTTGGTGTGAGTTTAGTTAATGAGAGAAACCACTCTTGCATCAGTCATCTTAAGAAAGACATGTCTTAGGTATGGTTGGGGTTTTCTAGGTGACAATAGGAGACATTAACTCTTAGGTATGAATATCATGAGTTGGAAAAGAGGTCTAAACCGAGTGACTAGTCGGGATACTCACCTCTCTAGGATATGATTATCTAGTAGGAACTATTACGATTTCTTGAGTGACAGTCAGAGATTCTATCCACTAGGACATTGACTTTTTAGGTAAGGAACAGAGCTTGGGAATGTCTTATCGAGTAGGTATGTGCTATAATGCTTCTTTTATGATCACTAGGGCTTAAGAGATTAAGGCTAGGTTCTCAATGGGTAGATTCGCTTAGCTAAGAAATTAGTGGGTGAATAGCTCTTATCGGCATCTTAAATGTTAATTTTATCTTATAAGAGTATATTGGTTGAGAATAAGTTGTAAATCAAATGAACTCATTTTCCAAATACATTTTCTTCTTTGTTTGCCTCCGTAAAACTTCTTTTATCGCTTTAATTATAGTTTTTCCTTTATTTAAATAAACCCACATTTTACAGCTAGTTAGATTAATACGTAGCAACACAATCCTTGTGGAGACAACAAAACCTGATAATATACTACGATTGAGTCTTGAAAGGGATTTGATAGTAGTTAGTGGAGGAAAACCTCTTCTTTAAATATCCTTTCATCAGGAGGAATAAACATGTTTTTCAGCAAGTGCGACTTCCGTTTGATTTGGTGTTTTAGCATGCCAATTGTCTTTGGCCTCCTTCTGATTTGCATCGCATTGCCCACACACCTCCAATCTTCTTAGGGTCGTCCTACCAGGGGGTTGTTAAGGTCAATTTCAATGCTTCCGTTACTTATTGACATGTTGTTAGATTTGGATTCATAGTGGGGGATCATGAGGGTGAGGTCTTAGTTGTACCTATTGCTTCCATGTTCGATGTCCTTTCACCAGTGATTGCAGATGCTTTGTCTTTGAGATGAGTTCTGTCTTTAGCTTTAGTCTTGGTTTTGAAGAGGGTGAGCTTTGAGACAAATTGTTTGCAACTCTTCAACCTTTGGTGTAAACCCATCTTTGGTACATCCCATCTACATTCAGCTTTGACTGATTGTCATAATCTTGCTCTTGATTTTGATTCTATGGATGTTTTCTTTGTGCGTAGAGGCGAAAATAGAAGAATCCACTATTGGAAGTCAGCTCCCAGCCAATCACCACTTTGTGTCCCCCACTTTCCATTCCCAAAAAAACAGTATGCCTGAAGTCATCATGAGACAAAAGGTATCTTTTATCCCCTCTACATATACAACAAGCAATCTCCTCACAAACCATAGACCCAAGAATGTTAGTCCAAGAACAAGCCTGGCACAGCTAGGGCTTCACTTTCCTCCTTACATTAAATTCGCATACAACATGAAATTCTAGCACTCGTAGGACATATGTTCCACACGATGACTAAGACATCTGGTACAACAAGTTGCAATTAACAATGTTTAAATAGGCAAGTTAAAGAGCAGAAATAGCAAAATAGACACAAGAGAGCCCCTCTCACTTTCTCACACAATCACTGCCACAGTTATTGATCTTTTACAAACAAGAGTAAAGACATATTAAGATCAAACAACTAACACACACAACTCTCAGCTAATACAAGAACATAAAGCTGCTGAGAGAAAAATAAGTGTGAACTCATAATAGCAAAACCCTAATCACACACATGGAGCACGCCTAGCAACTAGGTTTTGGTCTTCTTAAATATCAGCTCTTCAGGCCTTGTCTTCGATCGGCTTGAACGAACAAAGAGTCCACACAAAACAGGGACAAATGTCACAGGCACGATGTTACAATATCTTGTCCCACATCTTGGCACACATAAAACTACCTTAGCTAAAATGCAAACAACCATGATCAAAGGCACAACACAACATTTTATACAACAACAATTAGAGAGCCCACTACAAATCATCTAAGGAAGCAATCAGTTCATCAATCCATTCAGACACAACATGATTAAAGTTCCTACTCTTTGATTTGCGCCAAACCTAAGCTTTTAACCTGGCTTGATCAAAACATGCTACTAGATCAAAATCCTCCCCCTGAAATTCTTTGCATTATAGACAACCCAAATCTGCTAAATTACCGCTAACCAAATCACCAAAAATCCTACCTTTGCTTTTAAAGATCCATTCCCAACAAAATGCAGTAAGTGGATGTAACACCCCGATTTCGGTGGCGTCACTTTAGTAACCAAAAGAAACTTAATGCGGAAAAACGTGAATATTTTTTTTTATAATGATAATAGAACCAAAGACTGAAAGAAGTAAACTCCCAACAAAAGATAACAGAACTAATATATATTATAAATACAGCCCCCGCTGTAAGTAGCTAGCCTCGTCACGAGTAAACCTCCAGTGACGGGTAATGAGAAAAGTAGCGCCCGTAGGAAAAAGGTACAGACCAAAAGAAAGGTCAAGTGTTCGCAACACTATCTTTCAAAATGAGAATAAGCTGGCCCATCGGCCTAAAACAAGACCTCCTAAGTCCAACCAACTCTCTGTGATTCTCGTAAAGAAACCACACAAAAAGCTATAGGTGGGAAACTACCCTGTCCCCAAAGAAACAAATGATGTTCACAGCTAAGACTCTACTCCTACTCTAATCCCATCTCAAGGAGCTCACACCAGCACTAAAACCTACATGCTGGTATGATTGTCGTCCGAATTCGAAATTCAGAACGACCTAGTCTATGTACACACTCCGTCCTCCTCTCGCGACCGCGATGCGCTCCGGTTCCGGCATCTCAAATCTAGTTCCCCCCGAAGGGTGAACCATCGTGAATCAGTCCGTCATAGACATCTGACAAAGGGCGTTTGTCCGCCAAAGCACACACAGAAGACGCGAGGGTCAACTCCAAAGAATTATATAAATAATACCACCAATAGATATAGATAAGAGAATAGCCACTTAGGCTTATAGCTAGGGATAACATCCTAGGGTTGTATATTTCACAATGAATATAAACGCAGTAATAACAGATAGCATGTATCAAATAGGATTAACAATTATCAATCGCACTCAACAACTAAGTCAGTATGCATGTTGCATGAAATGCAAATGACGGTTAACCCAGTTAACCAAATGCATTCCGGAAACGGATGGACATCAACGGATCAATCCTAGCACCAGCAACGGTGGGACCATTTCCGCCCGCGTGCCTCTTACACCACACAAAGGTAGCCAGATCTGCTACTTAGAGTCACCTAACAGCGCTCTTACGCGGAAATCCGGGTCTTATGACCATTTTGGAATCCACCGAGGTCCGGTATCACGCCGTGTATTAACCTCCTATGTATGCATGAGTGCAATGTGATTAGCCAAACAACGTCTCCGACCTCACTCGACACGTCGCCACGTGTTCTAGCTAACTTAATGTCTCTATAAAGAATACCCTAAGGTAAAAGTCGATTTCTGCGACAAAATACAATAATCATAAAATGAGTGCAACCACTCACGATAACTCTTCGAGTCATCAATGCTCTCACGAAGTCTCACGCTTCAGTGGAGTCTCACACATTCACAAAGTCTCACGCTTCAGTGAAGTTTTATGCTTTCACGGGGTCTCACGCCCCAGTGAATTTACACACTTGCACGAAGTCTCACGCTTCAGTGAAGTTCCATGCTATTCACGAGGTCTCACGCCTCAGTGAAGATCCATGCTTTCCACAAGGTCTCACGCCTCAGTGGAGTATCCCGCATTCACAAGGTCTCACGCCTCAGTGAAGCTTCATGCTGTTCACGAGGTCTCACGCCTCAGTGAAGATCCATGCTTTCCACAAGGTCTCACGCCTCAGTGGAGTATCACGCATTCACAAGGTCTCACGCCTCAGTGAAGCTTCTCGGCACATCCCTTGGATGGCTAAACAAACTGCTCCCAGAGCGAATGAGTATCAACATACTCAGAACTCACAATCTTTCTCAACCCTTGGATCCGACGACACTTCTCGCTTTCCACAACTAAGATTCAATCCTCAACTTGCACTCGAGATTGTTATCATTATTTAAAGGTTTAGAGGTTGTTTAATGTCTTATGAATTTTCCTTATAAAATAATATCCTTTTAGTCTTATCGCAAATCTTATGAGTCTTCAACATCCACCAAAATCCCAATTAACTCCCCGAGAATGTCTCGATCCGTCATAACCATAACAAGGCTCGAACTCCGTTCGTCCCGTCAAACTTTCTCAAACTCTCAAAATAAAATCGGCATGACTTGCCCGTTATTCTCACTCCTCAGTACCACAGATATATGTGAAATAATATAGTTAAATTAGTGCAATCCAATAAGCATAAACAGCATATTCCAACACATCCTAGATTAACCATTTAGCACATAACATGTGAATCATTTAGCACACAATATCAAGGCATCATGAAATCAACAAGCTCGGCCGAAGCCTCAGAAATCATTTCAGACATTTAGCAATTAAGTGCATAACACATAAATCAAGTCGAATTCGTCGACACCTAAAACATTATCTAGTAATTCAGAGAGTAGCCCTCACCTTAGCCAATTTCCAGGGTTCTCTTCAAACGCTCCTTCATAATCAGCTCCTCAATCTTTCCTTCACAATCTCCCCCCTCGAATCCACAAAGTTCCTTGTTCTTCGGGAAATTCCTCAACGAACCTTTAGAGTAAAACCACAGAATTCTATCAAAATCTATCGAAAACTTAAGCTATCAATACTCACTAAGGTTACACGAAGTAGTATGTACTCCGAGGTATGATAATCTAGCGCGAAAGGACAAGTTTTCGAAAAAGGAAATTTTCCTCCTCCCCCCCTTATAGGGCTCGGCCACTTTTGGTAATTGTGGGGTTCGATTTTTCTTCGATCAAACTTGGTTCCTATGCTATCATTAGCCGTAACTAAGGGTATTCTAAACTCGGAAAAATTATCGGATCGAAAACTGTCGCAGGGGTATTTTGGTCAATATTTTAGCTCAGAAATTCAAAACTGAAATTTCGAAAAGCAAATTGGATAGGGACGTCACCAACGACGTTTATGACAACTAATCCTACTAGCACTAAGCTAAGGCGATAGTTTTCAGTCCAAAGGTTGAGACTTTGCTTAAAAATGGGTATTTTAAGCAGAAATTGATTCCGGCGGAGTTCCGGCGACATAACGGAAAAACTAATCCGACAGAAGTGCTCTTGGGCACGTAAGGAAGATGTTTAGAATAAAAAATGAAGTATTCAGGATAGTTTTGCAAAAACCTCAAAACTAAGAGTACAGAAGGACATAGAGAAAAGCTATGGAAAAGACGATCAGAGGTAAGGATTAGCGACTATACCTCGACACCTTGAAGTAGCAACTGTCGGATCAACGATCAAGCAAGAAATCAAGAAAATCTTCTTCTCCTCCTCTCCTCTTGGCCGCGGCTTGTGTGTGTGTGTTTGTGAGGTTTTGTCTCAAGCTTCAACATATATATATAGGGAATGAAATGGAAGATATTTAGCAAGGATCGGATAAGTATGAATAGATATTTATCAAGATTGGATAGGTATGAATAGATATTTATCAAGATTGGATAAGTATGAACAGATAATTTGAGAAGATATTTTGTAAACCGGTACAGATTTGTTTAGATATCGGAGGATTTTGCTCATAGAGTTAAGATAAAAATATGAGAGCGATTTCCGATTCTTCCTACTGATTCCAACGTATTTTAGACACGATATTCTCCCCGCTGAATCTTCTAATTCTTCAAAGAAATATCGGTATGATTTTTGGTTTTCGAGGCTTGTTTTTAATGCTATATATTGAGGTTGGCAAAACGCGGGAAAATGAAAGTTTCGCGAATCTGATTTTTCCGGCTTCATTCTCCATGAATTCTAAGATAGGTTTTGGCGACATAAATCCAAAACTAAGAAAAGGTTTCCTTGTATTTTTGGTAACTAATGCAAAGTCGGTGTAAAACTATTTTACCCGATAAGTTGCTTTTTGCATCGGATGTCGGAATAGAAAACTTCCTTCTGAAGAAAGATTGAAATCATCGAGAGAAATGGGTGTGCGCGTGTAGAATCTTCATTTGAAGCTCCGGATAGAAAAAGTCTTCATCGTCGGTTGATTCTAGGGTTTTGAAATACCAGGGTTTCAGTTTCGGCAAACTTCCGATGATTGGAATCGGACGTTCGTATATCCTAGAGTTTCGCCTCGAAACGATTGTGATATATGGAAAAAGAGAAGTTCTAACATTTCTCTGAAGATTTTTGGAATTAATTTCCATCGTGACTTTAAGTGAAAACTAGCTATATACTAGGGTTTCTGACCTAGGTTTAAGCGTATAACGATCGTGCTATACCTTTTATCGATTTTGGTACAATCCTTAGACTTTTCCTGAACTTTCTCCTTCATAAATTTATTTCATTTGGTAAACTCTAGTTCAGGTTTCCCTTCACGATACATCAACCCTAATCGTGAATAGGATTCTATTTACTTGGCATAAGCTTAAAAAACTTGGGTCTTACAGTGGACTTTTGGTAATATGTGAATTGCAGAAGAAAAACCCAACCATTTGCAAACCAAACCCCACACTTTCCAACTCATCACACATGACAAAAAGAGATGACTCGAATCTTCCTCCATATCAGCACATAAGGGACACATCGAGTTTGAAATTGGAATGTTTCTATGGATCAGATTTAATTTAGTTTGAACTCTATTTAATAGTACCTTCCATCCCAAAGCAACTGCGTTTGACAGAGCTAGAGCTTTCCACAGTAATTTAAAACTTAAGTCTTCCTCAATGTTCAAATCAAAAGCAAGAGTCTCGTAAGCTGAACACACAGAATAGACACCATTCCCTTCTTTGATCCACACCCATTTATCCTTCCGTCCTTTAGCTGGAGAAAAAGATGAAGGTATGAAAAACGATAGAAAGGGGGGTTTGAATAGCGTTTTACAACTAAAACTCAACCCACTTGAGATTTAAATAAATCTCTTCGAACACCAAAGATAAGAGTGCAGAGATAAGAGATAAGGAAAGCACACAAATGATTTTATCCTGGTTCACTTGATAAATCCCTCAAGCTAATCCAGTCCACCCGTTAAGGTGATTTCTTCCTTCTTAGAATGAAGGCAATCCACTAATCAGAGTTTTGTTACAACTGCACTTGCTACCTGCAAAGTGACTAACAATACACTGACTTAGCTAACACTAAGATTCACTCTCTTAGTCTTCTCTAGGATCCGATCAACCTTGATCTCCTAAAGATAAAACAAACAACTGTTTGAAAGTATTGGGTTTACAAATAAGTGCTTCTATAAAAGCTGATAGTAAACACACTTAGTTCTATTTGAAGAAAGATTGCTAAGAAGATTTGAAATATTTCTTGCGCGTGAGTAAGTTTCTTAGACGACATCTTTCAATCTTCAGCCTCTTTATATACTCCAAGGATTAGGGTTTGAACGTTGCATGGAGATGCTACCGTTGGAGGGCAGATCCGGAATTTCCAAGTTCTGCTATGGCTGAATCAGTTAGGTTAGGTCGTCAGGAATGGTACAATTGCTTTTGTACTTTGGATAGCGACATGACCTTCAACCTTGTTGACTTCTGATCAGAGGATGCTTCATCTTGGAACTTGTGAAGCTTAATGATCAGAGTCATAGGGAAGCTTGGATCCTCTGACCTTTGTACCTTCTGTTTCTGGACTCAGAGGAGAAGTACTTGGTCTTCAGAGCCAGCTTACTCTTGGACTTCGGAGTCTTCACTACTCAGCTTCTGATGCTTCAGAGCGTCTGATCCTTCAGAGCGTCGGATTCTTCAGAGCGTCTGATCCTTCAGAGCTTCTAGTGAGCTGAATCCATATCAGAGCTTTGTAATCTTCAGATCTTCTGAAGCTTGATCTACTGTTCAGATTGAACATAGTACGTGCGAAAGCGTTGCAGAGGTTACTCTTTGAGCATTGTGCTTCTGATTTTTGTGAGATAGGTCTAGAGTCTTGGCCTGTCATTTGAACACTCAGAAAACAACGTTAGAGTACCATAATTGTTCATACTTAATAGTTAACTTGTAATCATCAAAACATAGAGTTTTACTACTAGATCAAAACTTGATCTTACAAAAGATGATTGGATATGTAACAGAGTTGATAATTTCCTAGCACACACTTCCTCCAAACCTCATACCCAGCAAAAATCCCATCGCCACCTATCCTCTTCTTAGTAACCCATGTCCACCACCTTGCTGTCTTGTTGAGCCGAAACCTGGAATAATGCACCAAATACGTCACAAAAATTTCCATGTCCAAGCCAATCCTCCCTCCAAAACAAAGTATCATCTCCTTCACCTACTCTTCTACTAATCTCGTTTTCAAACCTGAAATTTGCCTCATAACCAACACAGGATTTAAGAAGGCCAGTCAACCAAATCGATTTCTTCTTTGCTTGACCATCTCCATACTCCGCAATTAAGACTTTGCACCATAATTGGTCCCTCTCATGTAGAAGATGTCGTATCTCCATTTACCCAACAATGCCAAATTAAAGCATTCTAGGTCTATAATTCCAAGTCCCCTTGCTAATTTTGGCTTGCATAATTTGCTCCAATTAACCCACGCAATTTTCCTCACGTAATCTGAACCACTCCAAAGGAAGTGAGCCATGATTTGTATACACTGCTTAAGCACCCCTTTGGGCATCCGAAAGAAAGACAGATAAAACAAAAGAATTGCAGATAAGACACTTTTAAAAAGACACACCCTTCCTCCAAAGGTGAGATGTTTGCCCTTCCATGAGGAAAGCTTCCGCTTCAATTTTTGCACCACCGGATCCCAAGTCCTTAATCGTCTCGGATTGCAACCAACATGGATGCCCAAATACGTAAATGGTACATCCATTGTCTTACAAGTCAACAGAGAAGCAAAATACAGTATAGTAGGTGGCGCAACCGAAACACCTGCCAACTGGCTCTTATGAAAATTAACCCCCATACCTGAGGCTAATTCCTAACATCGGAGAATGCACTTAAGAACTCTCACATTCTGGTTGTTCGCCTCTCCAATACACAGTGCATCATCAGCAAATTGAAGTAAAGAAACATCTACCTTCTCTTCCTTACCGATGCCAAGTGGTTGGAAAAAGTTTGTTGCCACTGCTTGTTTCATAATCTCATTTAAATCTTCAACTACTACCAAGGAAAGAAAAGGTGCAAGGGGATCCCCTTGCCAGATACCCTTCTCCATTTTAAATTTATTTGAGGGGCTACCATTAACTAAAACAGAGACAAAAGGCGATTCAAGACAGCCTTAAACCCATTGGATCCACCTCTCATCAAAATTAAGTCGTTGCATCATATACATAAGGAAATTCCATATAACAGAGTCATATGTCTTTTCAAAGTCCACTTTAAAAACTATGGAAGGGACCTTGGAATACTTGGCCTCATGGATAGCTTCATTTCCTATGACAACACAATCTAGCATACTTCTCCCACCAAGAAAAGCGAATTGATTTACATCCATCACTTTATACAGAACCCTCTTCATGCGAGCTGCCAGAATTTTTGTGACTATTTTATATAAACAACCAACCAGAGAGATAGGCCTAAATTCACTAAGGTTTTGAGGTGATTCAACCTTAGGAATTAAAGCAATGAAGGATGAGTTTGTGCCCTGAGGCCAATTTCCACGTAAATAGACATCATCCACCGCACGCTTCACGTAATCTTTTAAAATATCCCAAAACTTCTGAATGAATTTAAAATTATAACTGTCCGGGCTAGGACTCTTATTACAATCACAATCCCATATAGCTTCCCGAACTTCTTCCCCAAATGTGGAAACTTGTTTATGTTTCTAATCATACACTAAACTAAAAATGAAAACATATCGAAGAGGAGTCACACCGATAACGGGAACAATGATCAATTAAAAACTGAAGTTCAGCAAAAAAACATCAAAAATGAAAACAATTTTTACAAGAAAGAACAAGCAGAAGAACAAGTACCATAATGTATTTAAGGTTGTTGGAGCTGATATCCTTTTTGGTTTCATTTGCAGAGAACAAACTGAGTTTATTAACCATCGTTCTATTACTTTGCATTGGGGTACTCGCGATTTTGGCCCAAAACCATTTTGCTTCTATAATTTCTGGCTCATGGAAGAAGGATTCAAAACAATGGTGGAAGAGTGGTGGGGCTCTACGATTGTTGAGGGCTTGTCGGGTATGTGGTTTTGAAAAAGTTAAAGGGCCTCAAGGAAAAGATTAAGGTCTGGCGCAGAAGCAAAGGGTCCTGGGGATCTACCAAGATTAAACAACTTGAAGACCAGCTGAAAGAGATTTTAGCTAAAATAGAACAAGAAGGGGTAGATGATGCCTCAAGGAAGGAAAGGCTTATGATTCTGAATGATTTATGGATAGAATACAAACTTGAAGAGCGCATGTGGTTACAAAAATCAAGAGTCAGATGGCTGAATGAAGGTGATAAAAATACTAAGTTCTTTCACAAAGTGTGCAGGACAAGACAATCCAGAAAGAACCTTGATCACCTTTGCTTCAACGGCGAAGTGTTGAAGACCCTAGTGCCATCAAGGAAGCGGTGTTCAATCATTTCCAATCTTTTTTCAAAAGAGGAAGAAAATTCAAGCCAAAACTAGCTTGCTCAAATCTGCCTAAATTTTCCACAATGTGCAGAGCTGAATTGGAAGAGCCTTTCTCCAAAGAGGAAATTTGGGCATCTTTACAATCTTGTGAGAGCAACCGAGCTCCAGGACCGGACGGTTTTAATATGGGATTCTCCAAAGAGTTTTTGAGCTGGGTTAAAGAAGACATTATCAAGGTGTTTGAAGACTTTCACTCACATATAAAATTAGTGAGGGGTTTAAATGCTGCATTCATAGCTCTTATACCAAAATCCCAAAATCCGAGCTCTATTTCTGAATTTCGGCCAATAAGCCTTATAGGGAGCATTTACAAACTAATTGCAAAAGTGCTAGCTAACCAATTGCAAAGTCTTATGCCCATCATCCTGGCGCCAAATCAATTCGCATTCACTCAAAGACGACAAATCTCTGATTGCATTTTGATTGCCAATGAAGTTGTGAACTCAATGAAAAAGAGAAGTGAGGGAGGGCTCCTTCTAAAACTTTATTTCACCAAAGCGTACGATAACATCGAATGGGAATTCTTGCTGGATCTGTTTGAGGAAATGAGATTTGGTTCGAAGTGGATTTGGTGGATTAAAGCTTGCATCTCTTCAACCTCTTTGGCTGTTTTAGTCAATGGTTCACCCACGGATTTTTTCAAAATTGAAAAAGGTCTCCGACAAGGGGATCCTTTATCACCCTTGCTTTTCAACATTTGTGTCAATGGCTTTTCATGCTTGCTAAACTAACTTTTGGATGGTGATCAACCTGTTGGATTCAGGGTAGGAGAAGGTTTAAGGATTAATCATCTCCAATTTTCCGATGACACACTTCTTTTATGTGAGAAGGATGCAAACCATCTCGAAAGATTGGGTGGAATTCTAGAAATTTTCCTTGCTATTTATGGCTTAAAGGTTAATTACTCTAAATCACAACTCCTGGGATGTAACATAGAGGCAGAGGAAATGGTGCAGCTGGCTAATATTCTCGATGTCGAGTCGGGTCCCTTCCTATTCAATATCTTGGGGCTCCCCTTGGGGAAAACCCTCGAAGGAAGGAATTTTGGTTGGTTCTAATTGAAAGGATGGGAGTGAAACTAAACTCTTGTGACTCAAAATTCCTTTCCTTGAGTGGAAGATTGGTACTCTTAAGGTCAGTACTAAGTGCTATTCATGTGTATTTGATGTCAGTTTTCTTAGCCCCAGTTAGGGTGATTGGAGAATTGGAAAAACTGATGAGAAGATTCATATGGGGATGTGCCGATGGAGGGAAGAAAATCCATTGGATAGCTTGGGAACAGGTCTGTAAGAACTCATATTTGGGTGGTCTTGGACTTGGTTTCCTCAGCTGGAGAAATAAGGCTATTCTCCTCAAGTGGCATTGGAGCTTTTGGAACAAAAGGCATTCCTTTTGGAGAAAAAAATTTGTGCATGAAATATGGCCTTGACGATAGGTTCCTCATGTTGTTCTCTCAAGTGAAAAACTCACGTGCACTATCACCTTATCTTCAGGACATTGTTAAAAATGCCTTGGAAGACACAGTGATAGCAATGGCTTTTAGAGATGGATGTTTCTGCAGTCTAGGATAGAGGCACAATATCCGATTCTGGATTGATCCCTGGGTAGGGCCAGAACCTTTGCATTCTCTCTTTCCTAGAATTTTCGCTTTATCCATTGAGAAGTCCTCCATGGTAAGTGAAAACGGTGTTTGCTCTAATGGTCTGTGGACTTGGAATTTAAATTGTAGAAGACGCCTCTTTGACAGGGAATTAAGTATACATGAAGCACTGATGTATATGATTAAGAAAGTCATACCAAGCCAAGTAGAAGATAAACTGATATGGACAGGGGAGTCTCGGGGTTGTTCTCAGTGAAAGCAATCTTGATTCAAGTGGAAGCAAGGATTTTTGAGGCACCTAGTTGGTCTATCTCCTCAAAGATTCGTAAAGTGGCACCTCCTATGGTGGTCCAATTCTTTTGGCAGCTCATTGAGAACCGCATAGCAACAAAAGCCAACCTTATGGCTCGAGGAATTGCTGTTGAAAACGAAGGCCTCTGCCGCTTGTGTGGACTGGTAGTTGAAACCGCCGATCATTTAATGTTGTTTTGTAAGTTCTCTTGGCTAATTCTCAGCAACGTGATTCGCCATGAAGGCTTATATTGGTGCTGCCCGCATAATATTCTGGAGCTGATGATGGAATGGCCATAACTGCACAGGAAATCAGATAGCTTGTTGTGGGATTTAATCCCATACTCCCTTTTCTGGTCCATTTGGTTAAAAAGAAATCAAGTTCTTTTTAACAATCACATTATGTCCCTTGAATCTATATGGGATCTTCACCTTTCCCGAATCTCTTTTTAGATTCAAAGCTGGTGGAAGGAGTGCCCCTTCTCTACTTATGACTTTGCCCAATTCTATGAAGAGCTTCGAGTTTGTAAGTCCTCTAATTCTCAGCGATTGACAGAATGGACAGCACCATAAGGGGGAGTATTAAAATTCAACGTAGATGGCTCGTCGAGAAGCTACCCGGGATTAAGTGGTGTTGGTGGTGTAATTCGCAACCATGAAAAGGTATTCGTTGGAATTTTTTCTTAATCTTTGGGCAATAAATGGGCTTACGAGGCTGAGGTCATTGCCATTCTGAGGGCTCTCCAATTTTGTAAACACCACTCTCTTAAACACTTGGTGATGGAAAGCGATTCCACACTTGCGGTTGGCTAGGTTAATAGTAATGCAAAAAGACCATGGAAGCTCAAAAGTGAGTTAAAGTTAATTGACATCCTAGCTGGTGAAGTTGACTGCATCAGAGTGGCACATATATATAGGGAGGCGAATTCAATAGCGGACAACCTAGCGAAAACTGGTTGTGACAGATCCTCTCCTTTATCTGTTTTCCTCGGTATGGGCTCAGTTTGAGTCTAACCGTGTGATGTTATTTTTACTGCGTTTTTACTGCATTTTAACTCTACTACTCTGTTTCTTGCTTTGATATTGTAGCTTTTGCTTTCTTAGTCTTCCTTTTCTCCTGTATCACACCTACTTGAGAGGGTTTGTCCCAAGGATCTTTTCATTGAATATATTCATTCCCCTTTCGAAAAAATTAACCATGTGCTTACATTTCTGCAAGGTCTTGTAACCCTTCTCACAAGCTCCTGAATAAATCGAACACCAAGAGACTCAAAAGCATGGTCAAAGAAGAGGAAAACCGAAAAAACAACAACATGGAGCAGAACGAAGAAATACCTGATCGGCACCGGATTCCGTCGCGGTGGCGTGGATCTCCCGGGCTTGCTCAACCAGCGCCGGTAACGGCAACTCCTCTACTATGGTGTCGTCCATCGTTGAATTCAATCAAAAACACCCGGAGATTGATTTTATATATTATGTTGTGAAAAAAAAATCAAAACTTTCGAGTCAGTTATAATATGGAGCACCAGATGGATAGTGCATAGGTAACCCTCCACCTGTCGGTCGCGTCACAATGAAGAACCCAATGAAGCGGCATGCTGGTGATGGATGTTATTTCAATCATCCCGAATGGAGTAGAAAAGAAACATGAGGATGCCTACACTACCAACATCAGTCAAGGTAAAAAAAACCACAGATAAAATCCTGCATATAGGTAATACAATCCACTATATTAACAAGACAACTTGCAAACGATAAGGGTTGTAAAACAAGACCAATTAAAAGTGTGTGGTGTGTCGTCTCAAGAGAGACAAGACACCATAGACACACTAAATCCATCACCACGCCAGAACAAAAAAATACACATTTATCACAAAAAAACTTTAAAAATTCTAATAAAACTAATATATTAGTACAAAAATATAATTTAGAAAATACAACAAAAAATCATAAAAAAAACACAAAATAAATAAAAATGGATATCCCCGTGCATCGCACGGGTAAAAAATACTAGTTACTTCATAAAAGAAAGAGACAACTTAGGAATATAAATTCCTAAAATTATAGTAGTAGAATAGTAAACATAAAAATAATTATAATTTTATTCTTGTTTTCAAATAAGCTCTATAAAATAAAAAATATTTGAAAATAATTATTACTTGATTAATTTCCATGAACCACGATTAATTTTGAGTCTGTAAAATAATATGAAAATAGTAAAATGTAAGCTCGCAGTTAAATCAAATATAAGGAAAATATTCCTTAAGATATTTCCCACCATCATGGCGCGAATAATATTTTAATAAAAAATAATTAATAAAATAGTACACCTTGCCATAATTAATGGAAATTAAATAAATAACCGGTCTATTTAATTTCGGGTCCTACACTAGCAGCTCTATTCCGTAAATTTTCCAGAATTGCGTTTCAAAGGTACCTAAGCTTCCAGAATTCATTCCCAAGCTTAGATTAATGACTTATTACATCAAAAACATAGTTTTAGAGGTTGGTATATGAAATTCGAGTGAAATTTTAGCTGCACCAAGCATGTCTAGTTTTGTGATCTTAGGACTGTTGTAAATGAAGGTATGAAAAACACTAGAAGGGGGGGTTTGAATAGGGTTTTTAAACTTAACCGCTTTCTCTCAAAGATATTGACTACCTTTTCGGTAAAAGAATATAAAGTGCTAAGGAAGAGGGATAAAGAAAAGCACACAATGATTTTATCCTGGTTCACTTGATGAATCACTCAAGCTAGTCCAGTCCACCTGTTAAGGTAATTTCTTCCTTCTTAGAATGAAGGCAATCCACTATTCAAAGATTGTTACAACTGCACTAGCACACCTTGCTCAGTGACTAACAATACTAAGAACTAGCAACACCAAGACAACCTTGGCTTAGTCTTCTCAAGAATACTGACCTCATCGTTCTCTCAAGGAACTACAAACAGAGTTTGTGAAAGGTTTTGGTTTACAATGAAATGCTTCTAAAACATGCAGAGGTAAACACAATAAGAACAATGAAGAAATATTACTAAGGTATTCGCTTGAAGGTTTTTCACTTGTATGCACAATAGTTTCTTAGCTGATTTCTTCTATCTTCAGCCTTTAAATACTCCAAGGTTTAGGGTATGTATCCGTTGAATGAATCTGTCCGTTGGAGGGCAGTTCTGGGATTTCCAGAGCCTGCTATGTCTGAACGTCGTAGGAAAGGCGGTCAGAAAGGTACATCTTCTTTTGTACGAATGACAATGACTTGCCTTAGCCTAGTTGACTCTTGATCTTGGGCGACGCTTCATATTGGAACTTGTGAAGCTTATGCGATCAGAGACAGAGCGAAGCTTGGATCCTCTAATCTTCAAAACTTCTGCTTCTGGACCGTTCAACAGAACTTCTGGTCTTCAGAATGTGAAGTGCTTCAGATCTTGAGAGCCAGCTTGTTCTTGAACTTTAGAGCTTTCAAGCCTTCAGCTTCTAGACCATTCATCAGAACATCTGGTCTTCAGAGTTTCAGCGCTCGAGTCTTCAGAGTCCACATCAGAGCTTTAATCTTCAGAGCATCTGAAGTGTTTGCTACCGTTCAGAAGAACGTAGTGAATGCAGAAGCGTAACGTTGGTTACTCTTGAGTCTTTAACTTCTGATAAATGTTGAGTCTTTGAATCAGAGTCAGAGCCTGTTTGCCACAACTTAAAAGACAAACGTTAGAGTACCATAATTGTTCATACATAATAAATAAACTTATTATCATCAAAACATAGAGTTGTTCCACCTGACCAAATCTTGGTCTTACAATCTCCCCCTTTTTGATGATGACAAAACCAATAAACTGAATACACTCAGAGTTTAAGGTATCAGAGTTAAACTTATCCTGATATGTATAGTTTATATAGCTCCTTCTGAATCCAAGCAATGAGCTTGATTCTGAGCTAAGCTCCCCCTGAATCTATGACTTAATGAAAACAATAGAATAGTCTAGATTCTGAGCTAAAATAAAATAAATAAATGATCAGAGAGTGATGTATCAATCAGAGTCAATCATTTAATGGTTAATATGACATATAGACATTTAGTAGATCAGAGCATTAAGGGAATCAGAGCATATGATCACTTCAGGAGAAGTGAAATGTATTCCTTGCTAGTGCCTCATGAAAGATCTATAGTCATAACGATATGTAACTTCAAATTCTCCAAAAGAAAAATAACACATCAAAAATTGGGTTGTACTCCCCCTTTTTGTCATAAGCAAAAAGAACAGGGGTGTGAAAAACTTAGCATTGAAGTGCAAGGCACTCCCCCTGAGAAAGGACTAAGTTCACAAAAAGAAAGAAAATAAGGAGAATAAGTTAGATAATAAAGACACATATAATCAGAGAAAAATAGAAAAAGAAAATAAATGAAGTGAAGAACATCGGCCAAAGGAGGGGAATATAGAATGGACGTTTACTACTGGCCAAGTGAATTTAAGACATTCAAAGGTGATCTTGGTAACGGCTTCTTGGAAAGGTGTTTCAGTGATAAATACTGGCAATCGATCCTGAAGTATAAATAGAAGGTTTTCCTTGGTTAAGCTTGCATACATCTCTTAGAGAATCAACATGGCAAATTTTGAGAGGGATCTGAAGGAGTTAAGGGAACGAGCCTTCGAGCAAAATTTGTATGCTGCGTTGTACTTCAAGATCACAACGATAAGCAGCATGCGTCAGGGGTATTCACCTTATCAATATCTCAAATCAATGATGGTCTGGATCCAGTTCTGGACGCAACTCTTTGAATTTTTCTAGAATTCGTTGAGGAACTGGGTGAGCTCTTCTGTGCAGAAGCGGATATCACCATGATGATTGGTGGCTGGGAGACAGAGCTGGAGCTTCAAGCAGATGACACAGAGGAGAGAAAGGAAGAGTGTAAGGAGGAGATGGCGCGTCTGATAACTCAGAGGCGGCCTATTGATAGGCAGTTGGCAGCAATGCTCGAATGATACCATGAAATGAGGAGAAATCCTCCTTTCTGAACGTAACCAGAAGTTTTAATGAATAAAAGGATGTTATTTTTTAAAGCATTTTGTGTATATGTGATGTGTTAGAATATGATGATAAACGATCAGAGGATGAAAAAATAAAAGATAATAAGTAAAACGTGAACTGACGTAAACATGAAAATCAACAAGATAAAAAATGAATTAAGTGAAAAATTAAAAAGAAGGGGAAATAAAGAGAAATCCTAGTAGACTAGGGTTTAGGATTCGGAAGCCTCTTCAGAATATCTTCAAACATTGCTTGCACACTCTTGTTGAACACAGCTTGGTCGTCAATGTGCCTCTGAAGCTATCAAGCCTTTGCGCAATTGTAGTTAAATCAGGTGGAGCAGATGCAGGTGGAGCTGCTGGAACTGATGAAGTAGTAGGAGCAGAGCTAACATCCATAGCAGAAGTTGCAGGTGGATCTGGAGCAGATGTAGAAGCAGATGCAGAAGCAAGAGCTTTGGCCTTCAGAGTGGCGGCTTCAGCTTCCAACTTAGCGGCTTGTTCTAGAGCGTCTAAGTGAGCAGCCTCTTTTTGAGCGGCTTCAAATTTTGTAGCTTCAAGACGTGCACCAGCGGCTCTGGCCAATTCGTCAGCTTGAGCAACTAATCGTTCCAATTCAGCTTCTCTGGCTTCAGCTTCAGCACTCTTAGCCTTGGCTTCCTCTGAATGTTCTTCCTTATTCTTGGTATTCTGAATGGCTTCTCTTAGCTTAATGAAGATTTTGGATTCACGAAGAACTTGTCTTCGTTCAGTCAGAGTCTCTTTCGTTACCTTGGCAGCCTCAACTCTAGCATGTTGTTACTTTGTTGTATTGCATTTTGTCAAAACTACCGGATGTCGAAGCCGATGTCGTGGCATCTGATTCTTTGTTGCTAGGACATCTGTCCTCTGCTTGAAACGTGATTGTGGGCCCTTGAAGATTTTATGAAGATATGTTTTTGTAGTTACTTGAGGATCAAGTAGCTGTACCAGAAGGGTTTGATTTGTGGGTTGTTATTTGTTGAAACAATCTTTGTTAAAAGATTGGTTTCTATCTTTACTTTTGAAAATCGCAACAATATCTTGGAGATTCAGTTTTGATCTGTTGTTGCAATCTGTTACTTCAGCCCAACCAAATCCTAGTGCCTACCTACCGCTGTTGAAGTGTATAGAAGGATGAAGACCTAAAGCTTGAAGACTACCGAAGCTAATAGAGAGATCAAGTGTTTTAGGATTGTTATTGTTCTTTGTCCTTGTTACTTGTGATCATACTTTACTTCCTGATTCTATAAAGTAAAGTAGTGATCTGTGTTGTTTGATTCTTCAAACTCTGATTGTTGATTGTTAGTTACCAATCACTGAGGCAGTGATTGAGAGAAAGTGAGAGGGGCTCTTATACTTAGGTTGAGATACTAAGTAGAGAGATCAAGTGTTTTAGGATTGTTATTGTTCTTTGTCCTTGTTACTTGTGATCATACTTTGCTCCCTGATTCTATAAAGCAAAGCAATGATATGTGTTGTTTGATTCTTCAAACTCTGATTGTTGATTGTTAGTTACCAATCACTAAGGCAGTGATTGAGAGAAAGTGAGAGAGGCTCTCATACTTAGGTTGAGATACTAAGTAGAAATACACTGGGTAGATTAGGAAGTTAACTATGAACTGTGGTGTTCATGAGTGTCTGTAATTCCTGAATCTTGAGATAGTGGATTTTCTTTCTTTGGGTGCAAACCCTCCAAACGTAGGTGAGGTTTTTCACTGAACAGAGTTAACAATTCTTGTGTCTTGTTTACTTGTGTTTTAATTACTGCTGTTATTGTTAGTCGATTGTCGAACCTGTTGTCCCAACATCGCGTAGGACATTTATTCTAAGGGAACCTAAATTTCATAGCAGATCGCTCATGATCAGTGAATGCATGCATGTCCTCAATCTGTCTTTACATCCAACTTACAAGACTTTCCCATTGAGCATTAACCAGATTTGGCTTTTCACTTAGGGCACTGATAGCATAGAGATTTTTCAGTCTTGTTGTTGCCTTATCATTAAAGATTTTAATGCATTCCAGAAGGTTGGTAGGATCTGGATAGGTATAGGGAATGATTGGGAGCTGTGTGAGTTGAGCAACGACTTAGTTAGAGCTAGTGGCTTCTGAGCAGAGGTTTCTGCTTCAGAAGTTGGGGGCATAAATTAAGTCACCTGATCAGAAGTGGTCTGATCTGGAATAGGTTGAGGATCAGGATTGGAGAATGCAAAATCTTTTGAGATAATCGGGGAGTAGTTAGACAATGAGATTGTAAGAAAGACACTTAGCAGTTTGAAAATACGTGCAATATCTGTGGAACGTCGGAGTGTGGGGAAATGTGAAGTTATGCCATACTAGAGACTGGGTTTTGGGAGAATATTTGATAGGCCTGACCAAGGTTCGAGCCTTTGCCGCTATAGGGGATCGAGACCTTCTCGGGGAGTTACTTGGGTTTAATGGGATCTTTTGACTTATAGAGTTAGAGACAAAAAGAAATAGAAATCGATTTACAAATGAAATTCATAATACGCTAAACAAAGCTAGAATGCTTCTAAATAATGATGATAATATCTTGAAAAAGATTTAGGAGTCGAAAATGTGTTTGGAAAACGGGAAGAGTCGGTGATCCTAGTTCGGGAAAATACCTTGTGTTCTTCGGCACCTTCTGCTCGACGAGCAGTTCGTTGTTTTGGCTACCTAAGGGTGACCTTGGGAGACTAAAAAAGTTTCCAAGTACATTTGTACTCTTTTGCCCACTAGGCAGTTTCGACAATCTAATGGATGAGTCATATGACTCGAGTAGTCATCAAGGGTATTTGCACTCTTTTGTTGTTGGAATTTGAGGTCGATGATTCGACAATTACCTTAGGGTATCTTAGAGACAATATTCTTACCTAGACACTTTGCATTGTAAGGATACTACGATGTTTGGCTAACCATATTGCATCATTCATTCATTTTGAGGTTATGCGGCGGGACACCGGACCTCGGAGGAACCAGTGGTGATCGAAAGATCAGGTTTCCACATAAGAACATCAAGAGTGTTCTTAAGTAGCAGACATAGTAGCTAACCTACGAGTTACAGCCGATTTGACTACATTTAGGTGGTAAGCGACACCCGAGCAGAGAGGTTAAACACAAGTGTAATCCAGTTTCCCTGTAGTACGATTGTCTTGCACGATGCTAGGACAATAGGTTCGACAATCGCTTAACAGAAAAACAGAACTTAAAAACATAAATAACAAAAACACAGTAATTGTTAACCCAGTTCAGTGAAAAACTTTCACCTACGTCTGGAGGGTTTGCACCCAAAGAAAGGAAATCCACTATCTCAAGATTTAGGAATTACAGACACTCATGAACACAACAGTTCATAGTTCACTTCCTAATCTACCAGTGTATTTCTACTTAGTATCTCAACCTAAGTATGAGAGCCCCTCTCACTTTCTCTCAATCACTGCCAAAGTGATTGGTGAACACAATTAACAATCAGAGTTTGAAGGCAATCAAACACACAGAACCCTTCTTTGCTTTATAGAATCAGTTAGCAAAGAGGATTCACAACTAACAAATGAAGGTGCGAAAAACACTAGAAAGGGGGGTGGGGGGGTTTGAATAGAGTTTTTAAACAAAAGTTTCCCCTTTTTAAGTTTAGAAAAACTTAAAGATAAGAACTAGGTGCTAAGGAGAACGACGAAGTAGAGCACACAAGTATTTTATCCTAGTTCACTTGAGATAAAAGCTCAAGTTATTCCAGTCCACCCGTGAAGGTGATTTCTTCCTTCTTCTGATGAAGGCAATCCACTAAAATCAATGAATGTTACAACTGCACTTGCAACCTGCTAAGTGACTAACAGTACACTAATTTTCTCACTAGTATTCTCTCTAGACGCTGATCAATCGATCCTCTCAAGACTAGCTAAACACTGAACCAAACTTGATTCAGTCCTCTCAAGATCCGACCAAACTTGGTCTCTTAAGGAACTTTACAAAGTGTTTGTAAAAGGTTTTGGGTTTACAAGAAATGCTTCTGAAAAGCTAATGGTAAACTCAGATGTTCAAGAACAGTGAAGAAATATTGCTAAGAGATAGGTTTGAATGAACTCAAGAAAATCAGCAAAGTTTCTTAGCTTCTTTCTTCTATCTTCAGCCCTTATATACTCCAAGGCATTTGGTGTATCCGTTGCTAGGGTTTTGTCCGTTGGAGTGACAATCTTGTAATATCAGACTGCTAGGCTGAACGAGGTAGGTGGCAGATAGGCTATGACAGTACGATGTGTACTATGACAGCGACCTGTCCTTTCACCAGCTGACTTATGATCTGGAGTGCTTCAGATGGACGTTGGTGAAGCTTCTGATCAGAGTCAGACGGAAGCTTTGATCCTCTGACCTTGCAACTTCTGCTTCTGGACATGTTCCTCAAAACTTCTGAACTCCAGAGCTAGAATAGCTTGGGTCTTCAGAGCCAACTTCTTGCAGGTCTTCAAAACTTGAGTCTTCTACTTCAAGACCGTTCCTTCTGGAACATCTGGTCTTCAGATCTTCTAACTCCGGTTCTTCAGTACCTCTTGAGAGCTTCTATCTTCAGAACTTCTGAAGGATTTGCCACTGTTCTGAACGAACATGGTAAGCTTTAGAACTCTCTTTTGGTTACCCTTGGGTCTTCTTCTTCTGATTGAATCGGCTTGGGTCAGAATCAAAACCTGTTTGTCACAACTCAAAAGGTCAAACGTTAGAGTACCATAATTGTTCATCCTCAAAAACCTTAATTGTAATCATCAAAATATAGAGATGCAACCACTGATCAAATCTTGATCTTACAATCTCCCCCTTTTTGATGATGACAAAACAAGTATTTTGATGAGCAATTCTTAGTCAATAAACTGAGTACACAAGAGAGAAGAGATCAGAGTTTAAAATTATCCTTGTGTAACGGTTTATGTTGCTCATTCTGAATCTAGGATAGCACCTGATTCTGAGCTGGGGACTCCCCCTGACTCCCCCTGAATCTATGACTTGATGAGATGATGAAGAGTCTAGATTCGGAGTCTTGTGAGGTGATCAGAAGATACGCATAGAAGAGTGTATACTCATCAGAGCTTGATGGTTCAGAACTTGCGTAGATCACTTGGAAACATAGAGTATTGTCCAGATGGATTGGGATAAGGCGTCAGAGGCATGTTTGTTCAGAAGATTGAACAAAATGTATTCCTTGTTTAGGACGCTTGGCAATATCTATGTGCTATAAGTATTTGATACTTATTCTCCTCAACTGGTTTTATATTATATAAACAAAGTTAAAAGTTTATCAAAAACCATTTTATGTACTCCCCCTTTTTGTCATAAGCAAAAAGATTGAAAAACAAAAACAATAACAACAAAGAATTAACTTAGATAAAACGCATGTTATTATTAATGAACGGAAATGAGTACAGAGGATAAGAAAATACTAGGAGAACAATTCCTAGACACATAAGAAGGCACGAGATTCCTTCATTGAAAGAAGCTGAAGGTGCAAAGGACGAATGTCCTGATCAATGGAAGCTAACTGGGCAGCCAGTTCTTCCTTCAGAATCTCACTCTCATTGATTGTAGGAGTGGAGGCAGCAGCTTGAAGCACTTTACCTGCTTCTTCTTGATCTTCTCGTTCCCTCTTTTTATGCTCAATGAGCAGACAAATGCTCTCGAATTGAACTTCAAGATCCTTTCGGTGAGAGGCCAGGCGAAGGAGTTCTTTCAGAACTTCCTGAAGAGTATGCAGACAGTAGGTCTGATTCGATGTCAGCCAGCAGTCCAGCAGATACTCAATTTTCCCAAGAGCTTGGGAGATTTGAGTGAGTGAAAGATTGACACTCCAGGGAAAGGTCCGGTCAAATACCAGAGCCTTAAGTTCAGAAATCAAATCAACAGAAGACATTTTGATTTGAGGAGAGAAAGGAATGAATTGAATTGCGATGGAGAAGAATGAAAGCAATAGATTATAAAGAAGAGAAGTAACAGAAAAAACATGCATAAAACTCATCGAACATAAATGCATGTGAGTTACTAAGAGATGTGGACGGTGCATGAAATAAGTTGTAGCAGAAACACATAAGAAAATAAAACATGGTCAAACATAGAATAAGTTCACAGACAGATAAGATGAATAAATATGCATGAAAGATAGATGGGAGGGGTTCAAGACTTTGAAGAGGATGGTAGATTCTCGATTAGATACTTCATCATATTCTCCATTCTGCTTGTAGATTCCCGAATCTGCTGACCTTGTTCATTCTGAATGATGCCTTCTTGCTCAATCATCTGAAACAGCCTCTGCTGATCATCTTGTATCCTATCAATTCTGGTGGCCAGGAGAGCAACTTCCGGATGTGGAGCTGGTTCTGGAGCTTGAACAGGAATAGGAACTTCAGCAGCAACTGGAATAGGTTCTTCCATCTGAACCTCATCAACCTCTGCAGCCTCATGAATGATAATCTCTTCAGCACTGTCCTCTGCAACCTCTGCTGGAATCATCTCAGCATCTTCTGAGGTACATTCAGAGACAACATGTGTTCTTGCAGCCATTGCTCTTCTCATGGGTTCACAAACCTTGTGTAACACCCTCTGCCTCTGCTCATAAGCTCTCTCTAAGGCATCATGAATTCTCAGATGCTTCTCTCTGCTAAGCTGCTTCTCAAGCTCATAAGCTCTACTTTCTGACCATCTTCCGAAGGCATACCACATACCATCAACCCTTAATGAATGAATTAAAGAGAGGTACAGACTCAGTGGTGGTGGATGTGGAAGAGGTTTGAATTGGGATGGATGGAATGGAAGTGGTAGCAGTTTGGATGTTTAAGTGGGGAGCTTGTGTTTCGGCTTGAGATATGGTTTGTGTGTGAGGTTCTGTTTGAGGTGAAACTGTTTGGATTGAGGTTGGCAGGGAGGTAGATATAGGTACAGGTTGTTCAGGAATAACTACTAAGGCAGAATCTAAATTAATGCTTTGGGTAGATGCCTTACTTGAACCTCTGAGGGTTGTAGATCTGATGAGTCTGGCAGTCCTTGCAGGATCAGAAGCTATCTTTGATCTCCTTTCCCTTTGTACCTCTGAAGCACTCTCAGATGCTTGCTTTGGTTCTGGCTCCTTCTTCTGAAGTGGACCCTTCAGAGGCAGTTTCTTCCTCTTGCTTATGGGCGCTTCATCAGAATCGGTGGATTCTTCAGCTTCTGGAGATTCCCATATAACTTGGAGCATATTCCCAATAATCTCACTATCATCCTGCTCAACTTCCTCCTCAACTTGAATTACTTGAACTCTTTGCCTCTTGGTCAGAGGAACATCATCATCTTCGGTTTCCTCATCAGAAGACTCTTCCATGACAGCTTTCCTCTTGACATTCCTTCTAAGTGAACCTTCTTCAGAGTTAGAGTGAACAGCTCCTCCTCTGTTGGTGTCATCTTCTTCTTCTTGAGCTCCAATGGAGGAAGCCATAGAGCTCTTAGAGCTATCAGACTGAGATTTCTGAGGTGACTGCACTGGAGTTCTTTCAGGAGAGGGTTCTGGAATTGGTTCCCTGATGACTACAGATTTTGATGCAGCTTTCGTCTTCTTGGTTTCCTCTATCAGAATCCCTTTGCCCTTTGGATCTGAAGGCTTTCTGCTTGTTGTTCTCTTAGACTTCCTTGTTGGTACCTCAGGACGACTATCAGGAAGTCTTTTGATAAATTCCTCGAGAGTGATTGGATCTCCTTCACTTCTGAGCATTCTCACATATTCCAGAATGCTGGCTGGATTATCCTTCTTGGACCAGAGAGGATAGTCATCAACAGGGTGGTTCTTCTGATGAACTTCTTCAGATGATTCTTCTTCAGGTTCAACTTGAACTTTGTCAATGATTTGCATTCTCTTCAACTTAGTCCCATTGAGAGCATCTCCAATGGACATAGCCAGATCCTCATGAAGTCCTAGGTCAGACAGAGTCTTGACCAGTTTGTTCTGAGTGAAAATATCTGAGAGCAGCCTGCCATAAGGAATGTAGGAGATAGACCTCTTGGTCTCAATTGCAGTAGTTCTTGACTTCTCAACACATTCCTTCAGATAGTTGAAGAGCAGAAATGGAAGACACACAGGCTCACCCTTGGAGATATAGTACATGATTACCTTTTGAGTTGCATTGAGGTAATCAGTTCCTCCTGTTCTGGGGTGAATGCAGTAGATGAAAATCTTCTTCCAGATCTTAATTGTTGGCTTCAATTCCTTTATGGTATACTTTGTCTTCTCCAAAGACCAGTTATCATAAATAGCCTTATTTACTAATTTCCTCATGCCAGGAACATTAGCATCCACATTCTTGATTCTCTTGCCCTGTTGGAACTCCATTCCCAGCAATTTTGCAATGGATTCCTCGGATTTAACAATTTTTCTATCCAACACATGAGAAACGACGTAGTAGTCGTTGCATACAGCATTCTTCCAGAATTCCACAACTAGTTTGTAGTAGATAGGGCCACAAAGTCGATTGAAATAGCCAGACCAACCTTGCAAATCGACTTGATCCCTGATGTCAAACCCATGTTTAGCCAGGTTGTCGAAGTCCACTCTTAACTCGTTGCACACAACCAGTTCTTCAATCTTCTTGACGCAGGTGACCGCATTGGCCGCGTTCAGAATTTGCTGAGCTTCTTCAAATCTTTGCTTCTCTTGCTCTTCGACAGTCAGCTTGGAAGAAGCAGTAACATTTTCCTTCGATTTCCTTGATTTGCCCATGATTCTCAGGAATGCGAGGTTTAGGGTTCAGAGAGAAAGGAAATATTGGAGGGAGAAGAGTGAATGAAATGTAATGCACACAAGAGTTTTGAAAACCGTTTGAGTAAGTGTGTGGATTAGATCGTGTGTGAGATCGTGCGTATAGTGGGTTTAATAGTAACCGTTGAGATTTTAAGAAGCATAAGGCAAAAAGCAAGATCAACGGTTTGTAAAATAATTAGTCAGAAAATAGCACAGTGGAGGAGAGTATGTATCATCATTATAGCAGATACACCACGCGACACAAGGAACTATGTCACAAAAGAAGTGACACGTGTATTGTTGTCTACCACAGAAGTTTAACCGGTGGGTAAAGTGCTTCTGATCGAGTACCTTCTGAATAGGTAACATCTTATGACTTCAGAAGCACCATGGTCAGAGGTTCTGTAAATACCTTACTCTGGACAAAAGTCCATGTTCAGATTTTCAAGAATAAATAAAAACCGATCTTCTGCTAATGGCTTAGTGAAGATATCTGCCCATTGATGGTCAGTATCAACATACTCTAACGATAGAGTGCCCTTCTGAACATGATCTCGAATGTAATGATACTTTACCTCTATGTGCTTTGCTCTTGAGTGTAGAATGAGATTTTTGTTGAGGGAGATGGCAGCTATGTTGTCACAGAAGATTGGAATCTTCTTCAGAAACAAACCATAGTCCTCCAGATGATTCTTCATCCATATGGTTTGTGTACAACAAGTGGCAGTTGAGACATATTCTGCTTCTGCAGTTGATAAGGCAATTGTGTTCTGTCTCTTGTTTGACCAAGTGACAAGATTTGCTCCAAGGAAATGGCAACTTCCTGAGGTGCTTTTCCTTTCCACTCTGTCTCCAGCAAAGTCAGCATCACAAAAACCTGAAAGTGTATACTCTGATGTTTTTCTATACATCAAGCCAAGGTTAGTGGTTCCCTTCAGATATTTGAGGATCCTCTTAACAGCTGTTAAGTGAGTCTCTCTAGGATCTGATTGAAATCTAGCACAGAGATGCACACTGAACAATATATCAGGTATGGAAGCTGTTAAATAAAGAAGAGAGCCTATCATTCCACGATAGAGCTTCTGACAAACCTTAGAGGAAACTTCCTCTTTCTCAAGAATGCATGTAGGATGCATTGGAGTCTTTGAGATGTTGCAGTCACTCATGTTGAACTTCTTCAGAAGTTCGAAGATGTACTTCTTCTGATGGATATATGTGACTCCTGGTCGTTGATCAATTTGAATTACCAGAAAGTACTTGAGCTCTCCCATCACGCTCATCTCAAATTCAGCCTGCATCATCTTAGAGAATTCCTTGCAGAGAGAGGGATTAGCATAACCAAATATAATATCATCAACATAAATCTGAACTATGAGAATATCATCCTTATAGGTTCTGCAGAAAAAAGTGTTGTCACCTTTACCCCTTACAAACTCATTCTTCAGAAGAAAGGAGCTAAGCCTTTCATACCAAGCTCTGGGAGCTAGTTTCAGTCCATAGAGTGACTTCCTGAGCTTGTAGACATGCTCTGGATGCTTGTCATTTTCAAAGTCAGGAGGTTGTTTGACATACACTTCATCTGAAATGTAGCCATTTAGGAAGGCACTTTTGACATCCATCTGATGAAGAATTATGTTGTGATTCACTGAGAATGAGATCAGTAGCCTTATAGCTTCAAGCCTTGCCACAGGAGCAAAGGTCTCAGTTTAATCAATCCCCTCTTGTTGACTGTAGCCTTGAGCTACCAGTCTTGCCTTGTTTCTCGTGACTTCTCCTTTTTCATTCAGCTTGTTTCTGAATACCCACTTGGTTCCTATGACATGGAAACCTTTGGGTTTAGGCATTAAGGACCAGACATCATTCTTGGTGAACTGATCTAGCTCGTCTTGCATTGCCAGAATCCAGCCTTTATCTTCAAGAGCTTCATCAACTGATTTGGGCGTAATGAGAGATACAAGTCCCTTCAGACTCAGAAGAGTCTCTTCTGAAGGTTTGAGCATGGACCTAGTTCTGACAGGAGCATCTTTGTTGCCAATAATCAGTTCTTCTGGATGAGAGGCAGCTATTCTCTTCTTCTTCTGAAGTTGATCAGAAGTTGTTGGAGCATCTTCTGATGGTTCTGCCTCTGGAGCAACATCCTCTGGGCAGTCCTTTGGTTGATTTGCTTCCGATGGATCAATGTTGAGATCTGCAAATCTTTCAAACAGCTTTGACTTTTCTGAGCCAAGCTTGTCATCAAATCTAATTTGGATAGATTCCTCAACAGTTTGATGGTCAACATTATAAATTCTAAAACCTTTAGATCTTTCAGAATAACCAAGAAAATAACATTTTAAAGCTTTAGAATCGAATTTAGCCAATTGCTCCTTTGTGTTGAGCATGTAGCAAGTACTCCCAAAGGGATGGAAGTAAGAGATATTAGGTTGTCTTCCTTTGCAAAGCTCATAAGGAGTCTTCTCCAGAATTGGTCTGATGGAGATTCTGTTCTGGATATAGCATGCAGTGTTGGCTGCTTCTGCCCAGAAGTGCTTAGCCATACTTGATTCTTGCATCATGGTGCGAGCCATCTCCCAAAGAGTTCTGTTCTTTCTTTCAACAACTCCATTTTGTTGAGGAGTGCGAGGACAGGAGAAGTTGTGAGAGATCCCTTCAGAGTTGAACAATTCTTCAAAAGCTTTGTTCTCAAATTCTCCACCATGATCACTTCTGACAGTAATCACTGAAGTTTGGAACTCCTTCTGAACTTGAGTAATGAAGTTTGTGAACATAGTGTGTGTTTCATCCTTGTGCCTTAAGAATTTTACCCATGTCCACCTGCTGTAGTCATCCACAATGACTAACCCATACTTCTTTCCTCCAATGGATTCAGTTTTCACTGGTCCAAAGAGATCAATGTGAAGTAGCTCAAGGGGTCTTGTTGAAGATACCACATTCTTTGCTTTGAAAGGCTTCTTGGTGACCTTGCAACTTCTGCTTTTGGACATGTTCCTCAGAACTTCTGAACTCCAGAGCTAGAATAGCTTGGGTCTTTAGAGCCAACTTCTTGCAGGTCTTCAGAACTTGAGTCTTCTACTTCAGGACCGTTCCTTCTGGAACATCTGGTCTTCAGAACTTTTGACCTCGGTTCTTCAGTACCTCTTGAGAGCTTCTATCTTCAGAACATTTGAAGGATTTGCCATTGTTCTGAACAAACATGGTAAGCTTTAGAACTCTCTTCTGGTTACCCTTGGGTCTTCTTCTTCTGATGGAATCGGCTTGGGTCAGAATCAGAACCTGTTTGTCACAACTCAACAGGACAAACGTTAGAGTACCATAATTGTTCATCCTCAAAAACCTTAATTGTAATCATCAAAATATAGAGATGCAACCACTGATCAAATCTTGATCTTACAACAAAGGACAAAGCACAATCACAAATCCTAAAACACTTGATCTCTCTCAATAGCTTCGGGTAGTCTTCATGTTTTAGGTC
This sequence comes from Lotus japonicus, assembly GCF_012489685.1. Classification (NCBI taxonomy): domain Eukaryota; kingdom Viridiplantae; phylum Streptophyta; class Magnoliopsida; order Fabales; family Fabaceae; genus Lotus; species Lotus japonicus. The sequence goes on along the minus strand of NC_080041.1, from coordinate 58,773,637 downwards.
TTCATCCTTTTATAGACTTCAGCCGCGGTAGCATGGGCTCCAGGGTTAGCACGGGATGAAGTAACAGATTGCAGCAACAACAATTCAAAACGCAATCTTTATAGATTTGGTTACTTATTGCACAAGTAAAGATAGAAACCAATCTTTTAACAAAGATTGTTTCAACAAATAACAACTCATAAACAGAACCTTCTGGAATAGCTACTTGACTCTCAAGTAACACGGAAAACATATCTTCAGATAATCTTCAGAGGGCCCACAACATAAACTCAAGCTGAGGACTGATGCCCTAGCTTCGCATAATCATATGCCACTGCGTCTGCTTCGACAATCGGTTGTTTTGACAAAATGCAAGACAACATGTACCAACAACAGAGAATCTTAATTCTCCCCTTTAAGCATAGCTTCCCCTCAAATGATGCATCCATACCAACAACTAGCATAGTTGGAACATAACACTTAGCAGCAAAAACACACAAACAGAATTACTATTTGGCCTTAGCATATGATGACTTCACAGTAGATCAGCTTGAGATATCCACATAAAACTAGAAGATGCAACTTGAAACAAACATAGCCATTGTCTTGAACTTGTCTTCAAATTACACAGACCAAAGCTAACACTAGCAAAACACACATAGTCTTCACAGTAGCAACATAGGTCTTCACAGTAGCAACATAGATCTTCACAGTAGCACCACAAATTATTACAAACCATAGTAGATAGAATCTTTAAACTGCAAACTACTCCCCCTTTTTAGCACAAATTTGCAAAGGGTGCACAAATACATCCAAAAACAAAAGAAAGTAGCAAAAAACATATCAGACTAGTCTTCAGAACTGGATTCCTCTCCAGACTCTTCTGCACTCTCCTCCTCACTTTCAGCAGATCCTTCCTCCTCTTCATTGCTCCCATCCTGAGCAGCAGTAGCAGCAGCACTTTGCTCTCCTCCTTGGCGTTCTTCTTCTTGCAGCTTGAGAAGCAAAGCATCAACCTTGAGCTTCCTGGCAGTGCTCACCCTAATTGTCTCCTACAAAGCCTTGAAGACTTCCTATAATTCAGCAATGATGGCCTGAGTGCCAGATTCAGTCACAGGAGAGGTAGATGTCCTGTTGGTTGGCATGGCAATGTCTAGGAGATGTGGTTCCATAAACAAGCGTTGATCCAGAGTGATTGGAACTCCACGAGACATAGCCACTTCATCAGCCCTGAGTATTTGAGGATGCTGCTTGAGAATGATCTCAGTAAGAAGTGAAGGAAATGAAACACGCAGCTTCACAGCACAAGTATCAGCATGCTTCAATGTCTGCTCAAAAACAAAAGTTCCAAAATCAAATGCAATAGACTTGCCAATCTTATAGATCAATTTGGCAAGGGTAGCAGAAACACCAGAGGTATGCTGAGTAGGAACCCAATTCACAGCACCAATCCTGTTAAGGATTGCATACTTCACACTGAGATTTCCAGTGAACAACAATTTCTTGCTGGGCCACTTCTTCACATGACTAGCAGTAAGTTCCTTGGCCACATCATCCATGGACACTTCTTCATCAGCAAATTCAATAGCACTTCTTCCAATTGCTTGATTGATTACAGCAGGTGAGAACACGACACATTCAGCCCTCACAAAGACTTTCCTGAATTCATCACTCTCAGGATGACCAACATCAACAGAGAGATTCACCAAGAATTCTCTCACAAGCTTTTCATAGCACCTTCCAACATTCTGAATAGTCTTCATCAGATCTGCTTTCTCAATAAGAGCAATACCATCTCTGCATTCAAGAACATCAGGGCCAACTTCTCTTTCCTTGGTCATTCTTCTCTTGCAAACAAACTTCCACTTCTGACCATTCTCTTCTAAGTGAAAAGACACTCTATCAATAGGAACAACAGGGACATTTTGTGGAATACGCTTACCAGAATATTTCTTTTTCTCTGAAGGTCGAATGTCCTGGACATCGGCGTCAGCATCTGACTCAGAGTCTTCAATTTCAACTGGAATCTTCCTTTTCTTCTTCTCACTGGGAGTCTTCTCTTCCTTTTGCTTTCCTTTACCCTTCACATTGGCTTGTCTAGACTTGTAGGTTATAGGAGAAGACTTAGATCTCTTTGGTGGAGAAGGAGTAGTTTCAGGAGTAGAGACCCTTCTTTTTCTCTTCAGACTCAGTCAGAGGAACATCATCAGTATCATCATCAGAGATGTCCTGAGCAGGGGCTGGAGCCTGGATTGCCTCTTCAGAATTGGTATCCTCAGAGTTGCCATTCTTTGGATCAGCATCCTTCGAAGAGGATGATATAGAAACATCAGGCTGGGTAGCATCGCCTGAATCTTCATGAGAAGTGGAATCATTTCCAGGATTTTCTTGATCACAAATTTCCTTAGACCAAGATGTCTCAACATCGGGCATAACATCAGGGGGCGATTTCATAGGAGAATCTTCATCATTGATTTCCTCTTCATCAGTAACATCCTCATAGTGAGGAACATTTGTGGGTTCTTTGTTCTGAACCTTTGACATGTAGGTCTTTCTTGCTGGGTTTCTTGTCTTCGTCTTCCCAGGAGCTTTCTTTGACACAGAAGATGGTTGAGAAGAACCACTCTTCAAACCTATGCATTTGACTCCTTTAGAAGTTCTTTCAATCTTTGCCTTGACAAAATCATTCTTTCCTGAACTTTGAGACATGATGAATTGAGAGCAAACACAAACAGAGCACAGAACGATGAAAGAGAATTGAAAATGAGAAACAATGAGACTAGAAGAAGATAGATGCATAAGCGGTTGAGAGAACACAATTTGCCCGTTGGAGGTAGTTATAGGATGAGTGAACCATAAAGTAACTTTCTCTCTGCTGATATCACAACGGTAGTTAATGATGATCAAGGATAAACTAGCCGCTAACACAAAGTGGCACGCTAATTGCTATGCCTCAAAAACGCAAATCCCTAGATTTCCTCTTAACTTTTCAAAAGTGATTGCATCAAGGGGTTTTGTGAAAATATCAGCCAACTCCTTGTGAGTTGTAACATGCTCCAAATTGACAATTTTATCCTCCACCAAGTCTCTAATAAAATGATGCCTAATATCAATATGCTTGGTCCTCCTATGCTGTATGGGATTCTTGGAAATATTGATTGCACTGAGATTGTCGTAGTACAATGTCATGACATCCTGCTCAACATCATACTCCTTCAGCATTTGCTTCATCCACATGAGTTGAGTACAACTACTTCCTGCTGCAATATACTCTGCTTCAGCTGTAGACAATGAGACATAGTTCTTTTTCTTGCTAAACCATGAAATCAAATTATTCCCTAAGAAGAAACACCCACCAGATGTGCTCTTTGTATCATCTGCACTACCTGTCCAATCTGCATCACAAAATCCAACTAAAGAGGAATTTGTATCATGAGTATAGAGAATACCATAGTCACTGGTGCCATTGATGTACTTGATGATTCTCTTGACTTGTAGCAGATGACTTGCCTTAGGAGCTGCTTGATATCTTGCACACACACCAACAGAAAATGTGATATCTGGTCTACTAGAAGTAAGGTACAACAAGCTTCCAATCATGCTTCTATAGAGACTTTGATCAACATCTTCTCCTTGCTCATCCTTGGACAATTTTATGTGTGTTGCAGCAGGAGTTCTCTTGTGACCAGCCTTTTCAAGGACAAACTTCTTGACTAAGCCTTTAGCATACTTACTCTGTGATATGAACATAGAATCCTCCATTTGTTTGACCTGTAGCCCTAGGAAATAATTCAATTCACCGACTAAGCTCATCTCAAATTCAGATTTCATTTGTCGGACGAAATGCTCCACCATCGAGTTTGACATTCCTCCAAAGACAATGCCATCCATATAAATCTGTGCTATCATGAGCTTACCTTTGTCATTGTTCACAAACAGAGTCTTATCAATTCCACCCTTACAGTAACCATTGCTTACAAGAAATTCAGTTAACCTTTCATACCAAGCCCTAGGTGCTTGCTTCAACCCATACAAGGCTTTCCTCAGTTTGTACACATGGTCTGGATGATGTGGATCTATGAATCCTTTAGGTTGCTCAACATAGACTTCTTCACTCAAATAACCATTCAGAAAAGCACTCTTCACATCCATCTGATAGAGCCTGAACTTCAAAAGACAAGCAACACCTAACAAGAGTCTTATAGATTCCAGTCTAGCTACTGGAGCAAAGGTCTCATCAAAATCAACCCCTTCTATCTGAGTATATCCTCCAGCAACTAGCCTTGCTTTGTTCCTTGTGACTGTTCCAGTTTCATCTGATTTGTTCTTGAAGATCCACTTGGTTCCAATGATGTTTACTTCTTCAGGTCTAGGCACTAAATCCCACACTTCATTTTTCCTTAACTGCTCTAACTCTTCTTGCATAACATTTATCCAGTATTCATCAGTGAGAGCTTCATTGACATTCTTGGGTTCTATCATAGAGATGAAACAACCATGAGCAATAAGACTTCTGGATCTGGTAGTCACCCCTTCTTGGAGATTACCAATGATGTTTTCTTGAGGATGATTCTTCTGAACCCTGATCGATGGAGCTTTGTTTGATGGGATCTCTTTGTCTTATTGTTCATCTGCACTTGTCTCAGAATCATTGTCGAGGACGGTTGTTGGAGCATCGGCTGGAACATCTGCACCATCATCATCTTCATTCAAATTTGTTTCTTCCTTCTTACTTGGTTCATCATCCACAGTCACATTCACAGATTCCATCAAGGTCCTTGTGCGAAAATTAAAACCTCTATAAGCTTTGATGTTCATAGAATACCCCATGAAAATCCCTTCACCACTCCTTGGATCAAGCTTCCTCCTCGGATCACGATCTGCAAGAATATAGCATTTACTTCCAAATATGTGAAAGTATTTTACAGAAGGCTTTCTACCTTTCCATAGCTCATACTGTGTAGAGGATGTCCCGGCCCTAATGGTGCCCCTATTGTGTATTTAACAGGCAGTACTCATAACTTCAAGAATTTTCTTAGCATGTAACATTACTCTAGCTGATTCCTGGAGAGTTCTATTTTTTCTTTCAACAATTCAATTTTTCTGTGGAGTGATGGGGGCAGAAAACTCATGACTGATACCTTCTGTTCCACAGAACTCCAAAAATTTTGAGTTCTCAAACTCCCTTCCATGATCACTTCTGATTCTCACAATCACACAGTTCTTCTCATTCTGAAGTCTCAAACATAGGTTCTTGAATATTTCAAAAGTCTCTGATTTTTCTCTCATAAATTCAACCCATGTATACCTTGAAAAGTCATCTACACAGACAAATACATACCTTTTTCCTCCCTAGCTTTCAACCTGCATGGGACCCATGAGATCCATGTGAAGCAATTCCAGAACCTTTGTCGTGGTCTGATGCTGGAGCATCTTGTGTGACACTTTGGTTTGTTTTCCAATCTAACATACTCCACAAAGCTTTCCTTTTCCCAAGCTCAATTTGGGCAAGCCACTTATTGCTTCATCAGCAATAACCTTTTGCATGCTCCTGTAGTTGAGATGTCCTAGTCTTTGATGCTATACATTCACCTCATCTTCCTTGGTTATCAAACATCTAGAAACATGAGCTTTTTCCTCTGATGTCCACATATAACAATTGTCTTTTGATCTGACTCCTCTCATCACAAATTTTTCATCATCAGTGGTCGCAACACATTCTATTTTATTGAACTTCACATCAAACCCTTGGTCACACAGTTGGCTTATGCTGATCAGATTTGCAGTTAAACCATTGACAAGTAACACATTATTCAAGTTAGGAGATTCTGTGCTAACAAGCTTTCCTACTCCCTTGATCTTTCCTTTAGCTCTATCTCCAAAAGTAACATAGTTGGTGGAGTGACTTCTGATGTCTTGTAAAAAGCTCTTGTTCCCTGTCATGTGCTTTGAGCAGCCACTATCAAAATACCAGTCTTCCTTTGATGATGCTCTGAAAGATGTGTAAGCTACCTGACATTTGGACTTCACCCTTGGGCTTCCATTGCTTCCTCATCTGAATAGGCTTTGAGGACTTGATATTATTGTGCATCTGAGGATAACCATATAACTTGAAACAGTAGGGCTTTATATGACCATTCCTACCACAGTAGTGACACTTCCAAGGTACAGTTTTTCCAAACTTAAGCTGGGGGTTCACATGCTGAGGCACATGTCGGGGCAATGGATCTGACAACTGATAATTCCTGGGCTTCTTGAATTCAGTTTGTTTTGTAGCATAAACAAATTTCTTTGATCCTTTCTGATCTTCTTTTTTTGCTGTTCTGTAGTCAAAACCAATTGCCTTCAAACTCTCTCCTTGCTTGCTAGTTTCTTTCAGAATTTCATCAAGCATATCAGAACCACTATTCAGCATTCTAACCGATTTGTGAGTAGCTTCAAGCTTTCTTGTCAGAGTTGCCACTTCCTCTTGAAGTCCTGCATTAGTCAACATTAGGTTAGCCTTTTCCATAACATCAGCATTATTAAACTTACTCTGTCATTCCTCCAGCTCTTCCTTCAGCTTTGTGCTGAGCTCTTTCAGCCTTTCATTCTGAGAAACAAGTTGTTCTATCTCACTTTGCTTTTCTCTCACAAGTTTACATGCTTCTTCCCACTTGTTATGTAGCAGCTTGTAAGTCTCAGACAGTTCCTCATCTGAGATGTCCTCATCACTTGTCTCAGACTCATAGATGGTTCCAGAGAAAGCATTGACTTTGTTTGCAGATATCTCCGCCTCATCTTCAGTGTCTTCATCTGACCAAGTTACCATCATACCTTTCTTTTGCTTCTTTAGATAGGTGGCACATTCAGACTTGATGTGACCATATCCTTCACATTCATGACACTGCACTCCTTTGTTCTGACCAGATCTTTCTTCTTCCTTAGTCTTCCTCTGTGAATTAGAAAACTTGGGTTTGTTGTCGAACTTCATGTCCTGGACATTAGGCCTGGTTCTTTTGTCAATCTTTCTCAATGCTCTGTTGAATTTCTTTGCTAGCATAGCCAGAGCCTCATAAAGGTTTTCATCCTCACAGTCTTCATCATCACCTTCATCAGTGTTAGACACAAAGGCAATACTTTTATTCTTCTTTTCAGACTTTCCACTCAGTTTCAACTCAAATGTCTGCAAAGAGCCATTAAGTTCATCAACCTTCATGTTCTCAATGTCTTGAGCCTCCTCAATTGCAGTGACTTTCATAGCAAATTTCCGGAAAATAGATCTCAAGATCTTCCTTACAAGCTTATCATCTGACATAGGTTCTCCCAAAGCAAATGAAGCATTAGACAAGTCACAGACACGCATGTGGAATTCTGAGATAGTCTCTTCTTCAGTGATCATCAAATTTTCAAATTGAGTAATAAGCATCTGAAGTCTTGACATCCTTACTCGAGTAGTTCCTTCATGTGCAGTCTTCAGAATTTCCCAAGCATCCTTTGCCACAGTACATGTATTGATCGGCCTAAACATATTCTTGTCAACTCCATTAAAGATAGCATTTAGAGCCTTTGAGTTTCCAAGAGCAGCTTCATCTTCAACACTGGTCCATTCCTCTTCAGGTTTCTCCACAACAGTGGTAGAGGTGCCTTCAGCCTGAGGTTTAGTAGGGTGCTTCCAACCCTTGACAACAGCTTTCCAAGTCTTGTTGTCAATTGACTTGAGAAAGGCTGTCATGCGAACCTTCCAGTAGTCATAGTTAGTACCATCCAGAATGGGTGGCCTATTGACTGATCATCCTTCCTTGTTATCCATTAGAACTTGAATCAAATTCCCCGGAGCTCGCCCAACCGGAACAGGGTGCCTGCTCTGATACTAATTGTAATTCAGGTTCCCTATAGTACGATTGTCCTGCACGATGCTGGGGCAATAGGTTCGACAATCGCTTAACAGAAAAACAAAACTTAAAAACATAAACAACAAAAACACAGTAATTGTTAACCCAGTTCAGTGAAAAACTTTCACCTACGTCTGGAGGGTTTGCACCCAAAGAAAAGAAATCCACTATCTTAAGATTTAGGAATTACAGACACTCATGAACACAACAGTTCATAGTTCACTTCCTAATCTACCCAGTGTATTTCTACTTAGTATCTCAACCTAAGTATGAGAGCCCCTCTCACTTTCTCTCAATCACTGCCACAATGATTAGTGAACACAATCAACAATCAGAGTTTGATGGCAATCAAACACACAGAACCCTTCTTTGCTTTATAGAATCAGTGAGCAAAGACGATTCACAACTAACAAAGGACAAAGCACAATCACAAATCCTAAAACACTTGATCTATCTCAATAGCTTCGGGTAGTCTTCATGTTATAAGTCTTCATCCTTTTATAGACTTCAGCAGCGGTAGCATGAGCTCTAGGGTTACCACGGGCTGAAGTAACAGATTGCAGCAACAGCAATTCAAAACGCAATCTTGATAGATTTGGTTACTTATTGCACAAGTAAAGATAGAAACCAATCTTTTAACAAAGATTGTTTCAGCAAATAACAACTCATAAACAGAACCTTCTGAAATAGCTATTTGAATCTCAAGTAACACGAAAAACATATCTTCAGATAATCTTTAGAGGGCCCACAACGGAAACTCAAGCTGAGGACTGATGCCCTAGCTTCGCAGAATCAGATGCCACGACATCTGCTTCGACAATCGGTTGTTTTGACAAAATGCAAGACAACATGTACCAACAACAAGGGCCTGTGTTATGACTTACTCGATGGTGCCCACTTCCCAGCCTGTCCGGAGCATTTTTTTAGCATAACATTGCACGTCATACCATGCACTTGATGATTTGATGTTGATGAACATCGTTATGCAAATTAATAATTTGATGATTTGATGATTAATGAACACTGTTATGCAATATGATGATTTAATGAATTGATGATTAATGTATATTTTTATTGCAACTTGAGGATATGATACTTATATGCTATGTTAAGACCTATTGAACCTAAGTATCTATTCCCCTATACTTTATCTATTGTCTGTATTACCTACATTATTCTGTGAGTTGACCCTCGCGTCTTGCCTTGTTTGTATTGTTTTTGTTTGGGAGGTCGACAAACTGCTAGACGATCGACAACTAGTTCGAGATGATTCGTCACTTGGGGAGGATCCGAAGTGGAATGACTACTACTGAGCCTTACGATGAGGACTCAGACTACACACATGATTAGATGAGGGTCGATTATAGTGGTGTAGGGTATGGGTGGTTTAGAGTCTACTGATGTTGGGTTTCGTTGTCATAGCTCTGACTAGTCGTGTCTGTACTTTTGGGGCAGGGTAGGTTCCTGACATTTTTCTTTTTGTGTGGTTCTCTGTATGGGAATCACAGGGAGTAGTCGAACGTTAGGAGGTTTGGACGAGACCGTTTTGGGCTGACTCTCCCACACCTCAGGATCTTGTATTTATAACTGCACTAGTTTCACTTTACTTTGCTTACTGAACTTGTACCTTTTGCCTTCAGTCTTACTTTAGCACTTTGGGGTTTGGTTATATATTGTGTTATGTCGTGCATCACATGAATTTCATGCTTTGTTTTAAAAAGGAAAAGAAAACGAAAAAAAAATTACTTGAATTTCCTGCATATAGTATGACAGGTTACTATTGTGACACCCGAAAGTCGGGATGTGACAAAAGAGGTCATTCCTACTTTCTTCAAAGCATTCAAATCTCTTCAAGTTCAAAGCAAAAAAATTCCCTAAGTGTCAAATCTTAGCCACCAAATCCGCAAAAAGAAAGAGAGAACCTAGAACCTTAAAGAGTCCAATCTCTTCATTTATTTTCTCTCTTAGATTCAGAACTCTTGAGTGATCCAAAGTCAAATCTGTACCAAAACACTTAGAGTTCCAGTGCCATAAATTCTCAACCATCACTCTTGTAAGAAGAGAACCTTTGTAGAGCTAAACGATCTTGTAATGATTGTAGGAGAAGTCCTGGACAATACTTGTAGGAGATGTCCTGTAGAATGCTTGTGGGAGAAGTCCTGGTGAATACTTGTGGGAGAAGTCCTGGAGAATACTTGTATTGGAGAAGTCCTTGATACTTGCTAGTGAAAATCATGGTGGTGGCCAAGTACTGGACGTAGCCCAATCGTTTAAGGTGAACTAGTATAAATTTGTCTGTGCTGATCGTCTGCTAACTCTATTTATATTTCCGCAACATTAAACGTTTGCGAAAAGCTTTCAAAAACTCATATTCTTTTGAAAAGCAAAGTCTTAAAACGTTTTTGAACATAACACAATTCAAACCCCCCCTTTCTTGTGTTATTCATTTACATCTCAGTCTTCAATTACATGTTCATGTTTGAGTTGAACCTCAGCTTCAAAGAGCCACATGACAACTTACTACATGCTTCATGTGTGGGTGAACTATATCCGCATGAGAAAACATTTAGGTATTGCATTTCTTTATCATTTAAGTATTCTCCCCCCTCAACTTGTGCACGGTGTTGTCTTTTCTTCATTTTGCTTCTGACTTGATCTTTCTCATAAGCTCATAGATTCAAATTATTCTTCTGGATATCTTTCTTTTTCATCTCACTTGCCTTTATCTTCTTTCATGATTTTCTCTCTCATACTTTCACTTTCACATACAATTTCTCTACGACAAGATCTTTTCTTAGTACTTCATTTATACTCGGTCTTTAGAATATGAGTGTTACATAGTGTGTATCTTACTGAGTGGTTTGCGGTAGACGTTAGATAGAGAAAAAGGGACGTTTTGACCACAAGTACTATGAAAACAGTTTTTCTAATTTGTGTGAGATGGATGAAGACGTAGTATGTAAGACCCAAGTTTTCAGATATAGATTAAATAAATTTCCTATTCACGCCTAGGTTTCTGTGTATCGTGAAAGGAACATGAAAAGTGTTTGCTGATTTCGATAACTTAATGAAGAAGAAAATTCAGGAAATATCTAAGGATAGTACTGTAGTAAGTTTAAGTGATAGCTCGAGCCATTTCCGCACCCGGCTAAGGTCGAGAGTGTATGAAATAGGCTATCTCCGCTCCTAGAGCACTGTTTAAGTGAAACTCAATATTGTTAGAGAAATAAGAACCTCCAGGTATTTTTCCCATGACTAGTGTTTCACTACGGAACTCTGGACTGTACACACGATAGGTTTGGCTTCCCGCAATTCCGTCAAAGCTAGGATTTATCTTCTTGGGGACTTTAATTAAGACCCTGAATGAAATTTTTTTCAATTCAGAGCTTTTAACAAAGTTTCCATCCACGTAGCCTGATTTGTTTTGACGTTTGCAATTTTTTTCCAGAAGGAAGTTTCTTCTTCCGATGCCAACTGCTAAAAGTAGTTTTTCGGCGTATTTTGATCCATACTGTCTTTGAATCGTTTTCTTCAATTTAAAAAACCTCGTTTTGAGTTTTGGCATTCTGTCACAAAATACTCACTTTTAATCAGCAGATGAAAGCACCAAGACGACCCGACCCGTGAAATATTTCTTTTTCCACATTTTCCCCTTCCTATAAAAGGGAAAAAAATCACAAATATCTACCATTCACCACCATTAGAGTCGCGGGTAGAGAGAGAAAGAGAAAATTCTTCGTTCTTGCCCGATCGTCCCGATTTAAGTTGCGTTGGATTCCTAGCGAGGTAACCTTTCTACTTCTAGCTTATGTTTCTTCTTTCCGTTGTGTTTCTCTATGTCTTTCTGTGCTCAAAGTTTTGAGCATTTTGCAAAAATGTCTTCTTAATTCGATTTCTTCTTTCAATCATCATCTATACCTTCCTTGCATTCCATATTCACTGCTGGTGCGCTTAGATTTTCACCGAATCGTCGTAGATCTGAAAATCTAACTCAAAAACCCATTTCTCTGTGAGTTTACTTTTAGAACCGAAAATTCACGACTTAATTTAGTGTCTTTACGATTAGTAGCTATAAACGACTTTCTCTACAACTCTATCAGTTTACTTTTTCAAAATTTCAAAATTGAGTTTTTTAGCCTAAAATCTTGACCCAAATACCCCAATTTGCATTTCAAACCCGATAATTTTTCCAAGCATTGTTTTACCTTAGTTATGACCTACCTTGGAAATAAATTAGATCGAAGAAAAAGTTCGGAAACCTTGTTTCTGATAGTGGCCGAAACTTGTTGAAGTTAGGACTGGGAGAAAAATAAATTATTGGCAAGGGTGACCTTAAGCTTACTGTAGCCCTTTAAGTCGCCGAAATTTGGGCTTTGGTTTCGTGTCATTCCGAGTTCTATAGCTCGAGTTATGCGCATTTTTTGAGAAAAGATTATGCAGCCCATGGGAGAGACCTTCAGTCATTATATGATTTATTCTGAATTCCTTACTTGGAATTTAGACTTGTTTTTTACTAGGATTCCAAGTGCTTGTTTTCGATCATGTAGTAAAAATATTATAATTTTCTGGGTTGATTTCATGTGTCAAAATTCACCAAGAAGCTATATAGTTTGAAGTTCGTTGAACAAAGTGTTTTGAACAAAACCTAAATCGAGTCAAGACTCACCCATTTAGGGAAACTCTTCCATTCATGCTTAGATGTTGCACACTGAAGCTTATGAAGTTTTTTCCGATGTTAGTTAGCATTGTTTAGACTTAATTGTTTCTTAGTAGCTAGGCAATGTTGTTTTTGCTTAAGGTTCCGAATGAGCTGAACCAAGAGGAGTTGATTTGGAGCAAGCGAAGCGTTTTCAAGAGGGAACAGAACATACCAGAGGTGAGGGCAACTTACTTTCTAGTTAATGACTTTGGCGTCGATAACTTCGACTTGCTTATTTGATTATTATGATGTTTATTGAGCTCAATTGGAAAATGTTTTCTGAGGCTTCGACCGTTGTTAAACCTTGAGAGTGTTGTCTTCGTTTTCTGGGGCTTCGACCGACATTTGTTGTTGATGTTTTGATTATTGCTATGGTTGATGTTGACTGGATCACATACTATATATGTGCTAAGTGGCAAATCATAGGATGTGTTGATATATGTGCTTATGCTTTGTTGGATTGTACAATTGAATTGTGCAATATAAATATAAATATAAATATATATATATATATATCTGTGGAACGTCGGAGTGTGGGGAAATGTGAAGTTATGCCATACTAGAGACTGGGTTTTGGGAGAATATTTGATAGGCCTGGCCAAGGTTCGAGCCTTTGCCGCTTTAGGGGATCGAGACCTTCTCGGGGAGTTACTTGGGTCTAATGGGATCTTTTGACTTATAGAGTTAGAGACAAAAAGAAATAGAAATCGATTTACAAAATAAATTCATAATACTCTAAACAAAGCTAGAACGCTTCTAAATAATGATGATAATCTCTTGAAAAAGATTTAGGAATCGAAAATGTGTTTGGAACACGGGAAGAGTTGGTGATCCTAGTTCGGGAAAATACCTTGTGTTCTTCGGCACCTTCTGCTCGACGAGCAGTTCGTTGTTTTGGCTACCTAAGGGTATGCTTGGGAGACTAATAAAGTTTCCAAGTACATTCATACTCTTTTGTCCACTAGGCAGTTTCGACCATCTAATGGATGAGTCATATGACTCGAGTAGTCATCAAGGGTGTTTGCACTCTTTTGTTGTTGGAATTTGAGGTCGATGATTCGACAATTACCTTAGGGTATCTTAGAGACAATATTCTTAGCTAGACATTTTGCATTGTAAGGATACTACGATGTTTGGCTAACCATATTGCATCATTCATTCATTTTTAGGTTATGCGGCGGGACACCGGACCTCGGTGGAACCAGTGGTGATCGAAAGATCAGGTTTCCACATAAGAACACCAAGAGTGTTTTTAAGTAGCTGATAGAGTAGCTAACCTACAGGTTACAGCCGATCTGACTACATTTAGGTGGTACGCGACACCCGAGCAGAGAGGTTAAACACAAGGGCCTGTGTTAGGACTGACTCGATGGTGCCGAGCCTGTCCGGAGCATTTTTTAACATAACATTGCACGTCATACCGTGCATTTGATAATTTGATGATTTGATGATTAATGAACATCATTATGCAATTTGATAATTTGATGATTAATGAACATCGTTATGCAATTGGATGATTTAATGAATTGATGATTAATGTATATCTTTATTGCAATTCGAGGATATGATACTTATATGCTATGTTAAGACCTATTGAACCTAACTATCTATTCCCCTATACTTTATCTGTTGTCTGTATTACCTAAATTATTCTATGAGTTGACCCTCGCACCTTGCCTTGTTTGTATTGTTTGTTTTTGGGCGGTTGACAAACTGCAAGACGATCAACAGCTGATTCGAGATGATTCGTCGCTCGGGGAGGATCCGGAGCGGAATGACTACTGCTGAGCCTTTGTTGTGATTGTCTGCATTTTAGCTAAGTGTGTTTTTGTTTGCCAACATGTCGGACACATTGTTGTAACATTTTGACTATGACATTTGTCCCTGCGTATCTGTTGTGAGTTAGTTTAAGTTTTCTGTGAAGCTTTGTATTGAGTACTTGGTATTCAAGTTAGGGTTTTATTGCAAGCTTCTATGCGCCGTCTGTAAGACCCAAGTTTTTAAGTTAAGGATAAGTGAATAAAATTCCTATTCACGATTAGGTTTGATGTATCGTGAAGGGAAACCTGAACAAGAGTTTATTGAATGAAATAAATTTTATGAAGGAGAAAGTTCAGGAAAAGTCTAAGGATTGTATCAAAATCGATAAAAGTTATAGCACGATTAGTATTCGCTTAAAACTAGGTCAAGAACGCTAGTAAATAGCTAATTTACACTTTAAGACACGATGGAAACTAATTCCAAAAATCTTCAGAGAAATGTTAGAACTTCTCTTATTCGTCTATAAACAAGCATTTCGATACGAAACCCTGGAATGTACGAACGTCAAATTCCAATACTCGGAAGTTTGTCGAAACCGAATCACTGATAGTTCAAAAAAACCTAAAATGAACGGTTGATGAAGACTTTTTCTATTCGGAGCTTCAAATGAAGATTCCACACGCGTACACCCATTTCTCTTGATGTTTCCAATCTTTCTTCAGAAGGAAGTTTTCTCTTCCGACATTCACTGCAAAAAGTAGTTTTTCGGGTAAAATAGATTTACACCGACTTTGAATCGTTTACCTTAATTCCAAGAAACCTCTTTTGAGTTTTGGAATTCTGTCGCCAAAACCTATCTTAGAATTCACGGGGAATGAAGCCGGAAAAATCGGAATCGCGAAATTTTCATTTTTCCGCATTTTCCAAAACCTATAAATAGCAAGAAAATGAGAAATTTTGGCAAAACTTACCCATTTCTTTCCCCAAACCCGCGAGCAACATAGGAGGAGGAGGAGAAGAATATTTTCGTCATTTCTTGCCCGATTGCTTCACAGTTCGTTGCTACTTGAAGACTACGAGGTATAGATACTATCCCTCACTTCTAATCGTCAATTCTGTCGTCTTCTTCTATGTCTTTCTGTGCTCAAAGTTTGGAGCTTTTTGTAAAACTGTCCAAATAGCTTGATTTTAGTGTCTAAACCTCTTCCCTACGTGCCCAACAGTACTTCTAGCGGATTCCATTTTGCCGACTGTCGCCGAAATTCCGCCGGAATTCATTTCTATAGGAAATACCCATTTTTAGGCAAAGATTCATCCTTTAAGCTGAAAACTATCGACTTAGCTTAGTGCTAGTAGGATTAGTCGTCATAAACGTCGTTGTTGACGTCCCCATCCAATTTGTTTTTCGAAATTTCAATTTTGAAATTCTGAGCTAAAAATATTGACCAAAATACCCCTGCGACAATTTTCGATCCGATAATTTTTCCGAGTTTAGATTCCCCTTAGTTACGACTAATAATAACCTAGGAACCAAGTTTGATCGAAGAAAAGTCGGCGCACACAATTGTTGTGTGTGGCCGTGAGCTACCCTAGGGGAGGAAGAAATTTTCTTTTTCGAAAACTTGTCCGATTTCGTTAGATTATCGTACCCCGGAGTATATGCTACTTCGTGTAACCTTAGTAAGTATTGATTGCTGAGTTTCTGACTGATTATGATGGAATTCTGTGGTTTTTGCTCTAAAGGTTCTTTTGAGGAATTTCCCGAAGAACAAGGCGTGGATTGTGAAGGAGCGTTTGAGGAGAACCCTGGAGGAGCTACAGGTGAGGGCTACTCACTGAACTATTAGATAATGCTTTAGGTGTCGATGCATTCGACTTGATTTACTGTTTATGCACTTGTTTGTGTTTGACTGGGAAAATGTTTTCTGAGGCTTCGGCTGACAATGATGATTAATCATCTATTGACTGTTTTTGAGTTTGAATCACATGCTATGTGCTAAATGGTTATTCTAGGATGTGTGATATCTGCTCTATATGCTAAGTGCTACGTGGCTAATCTAGGATGTGTTGATATCTGTGCCATGATTGTTGGACTGTGCTAATTTAACTATGCTATTACTCATATATCTACTGTACTTCAGAGTGAGGATAACGGGCAAGTCATGCCATATTTTTATGAGATTTTGAGAGAGTTTGACGGGACGAACAGAGTTCGGGCCTTGTTATTGTTTTAGTGGATCGAGACATTCTCTGGGAATTACTTGGGATTATGGGATCTTTGGAATTGCGATAAGACTAAATGGAAACTATTTTTACAAGGAAAATTCATAAGATATTAAACAATCTCTAAACCTTTAAATAAAGATAATAATCTCGGATGCAAGCTTAGGATTGAATATTAGTTTTGGAAAATGAGAAGTGTCGTCTAATCCAAGTTTTGGGGAAATTGTAAGTTCTGAGTATGTTGATACTCCTTCGCTCTTTGAGCAGTTTGTTTAGCCATCCAAGGGATGAGCCGTGAAGCTTCACTGAGGCGTGAGACCTCGTGAAAAGCATGGATCTTCATTGAGGCGTGAGACCTCGTGAACAGCATGAAACTCCACTGAAGCGTGAGACTTCATGCAAGTGTGTAAATTCACTGAGGCGTGAGACCTCGTGAAAGCATAAAACTTCACTGAAGCGTAAGACTTCGTGATTGTATAAGACTTCACTGAAGCGTGAGACTTCGTGAAAGCATTGATGACTCGAAGAGTTATCGTGAGTGATTGCACTCTTTTTATGATTAATTGTATTTTGTCGCAGAATCGACATTTACCTTAGGGTATTCCTTATAGAGACAGTATGTTAGTTAGAACACGTGGCGACGTGTCGAGTGAGGTCGGAGACGTTGTTTGGCTAATCACTTTGCATTCATGCACTCATTTTGAGGTTAATACACGGCGGGATACCGGACCTCGGTGGATTCCAAAATGGTCATAAGACCCGGATTTCCATATAAGAACACTGCGGTGATTCTTAGTAGCAGACGGAAATGGCAGACCTTCGGGTTCACTGCTGATCTGACTACACTTTGTGTGGTATAAGAGACACGCGAGCAGAAATGGTCCCATTGTGGCTGGTGCTAGGGCTGACTCGTTGATGCCCATCCTTCCGGAATGCATCTTGTCAACCGGCATTGCATTTCACGCAACATGCATACTAACTTAGTCGCTGAGTGTGATTGATACTTGTTGAACCTACTTGATGCATGCTAATTGTTATTATCGTCTTTTATATTCATTGTGAAATATACAACTCTAGGATGCTATCTCTAACTTATAAGCCTAAGTGGCTACTCCTTATCTTTACCTATTGGATTTATTATTTACATAATTCTTTGGAGTTGACCCTCGCGTCTTCTGTGTGTGCTTTGGCGGACTACGCCCATTGCCAGATGTCAATGGCGGACTGGTTTACGATGGTCCATCCTTCGGGGGGGACCCGGTTTGAGATGCTGGACCAGGATGACCCCGGTTCATGGGTGGTCGACCCCGCTGGCCACCGTGCGACTTATTCGGGGAGGATTATGGAGGACCGCGTCGACCGACTAGGACACCTGACGGAGGGAGTGCTGAGGAGGTACACTGTGAGCTTCAACTTGCCACCAGGCGTACACTGCGGACCAGGAGTAGGAGCACCACCACCACCGTCATCTTCTGATGATGAGGACCCCTCAGAGGAGGAGCCTGTGGGAGGGACTTCTGCGGAGTCCAGCTCACCCATTGTTGCTGTCATCGATGATTTTGGCTCGGGCCCTAAGCCCGTGAGGCCAGCACAGGAGCGCATCGGGGAAGCGAGAGGAGGTAGGATGGTGTACATAGACTTGGTCGTTCTGGATTCAGATTCGGACGACGATCACGCTAGCATGTAGTTTTGAGTTCTAGTGTGAGCTCCTAGAGACAGGATTAGTGTAGGAGTAGAGTCTTAGCTCTGACCGTCATGTTTCTAGTTGGGGACAGGGTAGTTTCCTGCCGATAGCTTTTTTGTGTGGTTTCTCTACGGAAATCACAGAGAGTTGGTTGGACTAGGGGGTCTTGTTTTAGGCCGTTTGGGCTAACTTATTCTCATTTTTTAGGGATGGTGTTGCAGACACTTAACTTTTCCTTTGGATTGTACATATTGCCTACGGGCGTTACATTCTACTACTTCCCGTCATTGGAGGATACTCGTGACGTGGTTTGTTTCTTACAGCGGGGGCTGTAAATATTATTGTATATTAGTTCTGTTATCTTTTGTTGTTGAGTTTCATTTCTTTCAGTCTTTAATTTTAGCATCAAAAAAAAATATTCACGTTTTTCCGCTTTAAGTTTCTTTTTGGTTACTAAAGTGACGCCACCGAAATCGGGGTGTTACACCGTCAAGGAATATTTCAAGTGTTGTCAAACCCGATTCAGAGGGGATTTGATTTGAAGATATTTGTGGAAGTTTTAATCTGCAATTGTAACGCATCTTTGGAGATTCTCTGCAGATTTGTTTTATTAACAACTTCCTGTTTTAGTATGGAATATTTTGCTCGCTCAAGCTCATTGAAGACAGGCCTAGTCGACTGCTACTTTTGAAGACAAAAACCTAGTTGTTAAGTGCGCTTTGTGTTGAGTGAATTAAGTTTTACTCTTGTTAGTTCATACTTGTAATTGTGCTCTCAGCAGCTTTATGTTACTGTTCTAGGCTGAGAGTTGTTTTGTGAGTTGTTTGATCTTGAGATCATCTTAACTCTTGTTGGAAGAGTTCAATCACTATGGCAGTGATTGTGAGTGAGAAAGTGAGAGGGGCTCTCATACTTAGGGGAGAACTAAGTAATAAGCCACGGGTAGAGATAGGTAGAAAAGGTAGTTGAACTGGGGCAGTTTTGTTGAGACCTTTATGTACAATTTCTCTATAATAGTGGATTATCTTTCTCGGGTGAAAACCCTCCAGACGTAGGTGATATTGCATCGAACTGGGTTAACAATCTCTTGTGTGGTTTAAATGTTTCTGTTTTTATACTTGTTTAATTGTTTGCTGTATTTTGTGTAATGTTGTGCAATATGTCTTAGATATCTGGTAAAACATCTGTCCTACGAGTTGCTAGAATTTCAAGATGAGGGTCAATGATAGTGGTGTAGGGTATGGGTGTTTAGAGTCTACTGATTTTGGGTGTTATTGTCATAGCTCTGACTAGTCGTGTCTGTACTTTTGGGGCAGGGTAGGTCCCCGATACATTACTTTTTGTGTGGTTCTTGGTAATGGGAATCACAAGGAGTAGTCGTACGTAGGAGGTCTGGAGGTGGCCGTGTTAGGCTGACTCTCCCACATTTCAGGATCTATAACTACACTAGTTTCACTTCACCTTGGTTACTGAACTTGCACCTTTTGCATTTGGGCTTACTTTAGCACTTTGGGGTTTGGTTATATATTATGTTATGTCATGCATCATAGGTATTGCATGCTTTGTTTTAAAAAGGAAAAGAAAACGAAAAAAAATATCTTGCATTTTTCGCATATAGTTTTAGGACAGGTTACTATTGTGGCACCCGAAAGTCGGGATGTTACATAATATGGCATAGATAAGCTTTAAGAAAGTATTCATTGTCCATGATAGTTGTGACTTGTACTTTTGTTGCTTCTTTTCAACAAAGAGTGTTCAAACTTGTGTTGACCTTTGAGAGCTTTTTGACTGTTACTACCAAGTTCCAGATAATACTTTTCTCTTTTAGGCATATAGGCATGCTTCATAGCTTTCTGATGACTTGATAGCATTGTACTTTTAATTCTGACGAATGTACTCTTGTCAGGATAGGAAAGTCATATGTGAACGAGATTAGCTCATTGTCCTACTTGCTTCTTTGGAAGATTCATATTTGTTTTCCTTCGCTCATCCTTCATAGTTATAGTACACAAAGTGATATAGTCCTTTATCATAGTTGCTCAGATGAGCCGATAACATTCTTGAATGAGTATCTTCTTGAACTAGAAGAGTCAGACTATGCTTGTGTGGACGATGGTGAAGCTTGATGTAGATAGTCACTTCACTTTGTGTACATCCGTTGACTTTTCAATGGAGTTTCACGCTACTTGCTTTGTATCGGTCCTTCTTATTCTTCATGTTGATCTTGAGTAGTAGCTTTGACGTTTTGTCATCATTCAAATATTTCTTCTTCTTGAGAGAGAACTCATATGAACCTTACAAAAAGTGTCTTATGGGTATTTCACTTCCTAAGCAAATAGGAAGTTGGAAACATATGAATTAATCATGAAGCCTGTAGTTATGAGCGAGTTATTATTAGTTCTGTAACGCCCCGATTTTCAGAGGTCACCATAGTAACCTTAGACGAAATTAGAGGATGCACATTACTAATCGTTTTAAGTCGTAAAATGCAAGTATATTTTTATCATTATTTTACAAAATATGCTCTGACAAATGCATAATTAATACCCAAATATAGGTTACCCTATAACGATAAGTAATATGTACAAACGATGCTCCAATCGAAGAACAAACGCCACTAGAAAAAGTAAAACAAAAGACCTCATATGTCTGATATGCTCCTTGTGATCTCCACGCAGGGCAGACCGCACAAAAGCAAAACATCAGGAACCTACCTGATTCATAACCTTGAATGTACAGACACAACAAGTCAACCCTACACCTACAACTTACACACGATCTACCCACTCTACTCTAGAGCCCACCAAGGCTAACGTCAAACATCAACAGGGGCATCAAAATCACAGATGAGCTCCTCCGGGTCCTCCTCATCATCCTCTTAGAAGTCAAAGTTTGGCACGATCGCATCAACACCATTGTTATCGCAATCCTCCCCGTCAAGGATAAGGACCAACTTGTCGTCTCAGACCACAAGGGTAAAGGGGAAGGTGCAGATCTGATCCCCTTCGTAGAGCTCCCGCTTGACCAACTGTTTGTAGCGTCTAATTCGTACTCAACAGTCCAACCAATGTAGATAATCTGGCGCATGAGGTAGTCGGGAGCCCAACCCCGAATCTCTCATCGACTAGTGGTGACCTCGAAGCAACAACCAAACACACATGCGAGAGTCAACTTCCAGAAACAACATATCATGTGATATTTAGCAGGGATGAAAAAGATCAATACATAGATTTATCTTCAAACAATTTTGTCCACTTGACTCATGATATCCTTTGAATCAAGAAGAGATTAGTTTGCATATTATCTCAACCAGTCTAGTTTACGTAACACATATCCAGGAAAGCATAACAATCATATCAACATCTAGCTTATCTCAAGCAGATCAATTCTCACAACATATGTATCATATAACACAATAACCTCAACCTAAGTCTCAATCAATTGTCATATCTAAGGTTAGCATATATGCCCATGCACATGCAATTCATTTTCACCAAATTTGGTTATCATGCCACCAACCAATCATGGGAGGTGGAATAGCCACCCGATCTCTAGTCGCACATTCTATGCTACAACCTCGTCGGTGAATGCCACTTGCACATGCATGTTCTCACTAACGTCCATAACATTTACACATTCTAGTCTGATACTTTGAATAGTTTGAACCCCGGTCAGTCAGCGTACAATTAGCGCTCTTTATAACCACTAAAGCTATATTCACTAATGCATGTATGTTATGTCAAAATATAAGCCAATCAATCAAACCACCGGAAGCGTCTTCATACGAGTATGAGTTCCCTAATAAAAAAGAACCGCTCGTCATTAAACGTTTGCGTCATGTTGCCTTTCAAGCATGACCGTTACTTGCCAATAGTCCACACTGATTACAATCAATGCTAATTTTTATAACTCATAAATGTCATGCGAACATTAAGAATGCCAATTCAAAAAAAAGTCATATGGAATCATCATGCTATCACAATTTAAATATCATCATGCTATCCCAACTCAAATCTCCGCATGTTATTCGACAAATAAAAACATATATCCAACAACATCACAACAAGCCATTAAACCACTAAGAGCTCCAACCAATAAACATCAACATATGTCATTATATCATCATATATTACAAGAATCACCAAAACTAATCATCAATCACCCGATGATCCTAAACCAGCATGCAACACGTTGCATTTTATCAAATAATGCATGCATTAGAGTGCCCTCACCTTAGCTTGTTTCCTTCCTAAGTCGTGACTCTAATTCGGTCACGTCCTTGCTCCTCATTCCTTTACACACACATCCCTTAACTTAGTCATTGTCCTCAATTTAAACTTTACTCTATCGCTAGGGCCTCAAGGTCCAATTTTTCCCAAATTATTCTCTCAAACTCTTTTGCATCACCATCAATCTTTTGTGGCAAATCTCACCCCAAAATCATATTTTTAACACAAAATATTTCTCTCCCAAACCCTCTAAAGTCTCGACCTTACTTACCCAAACATAACCAATGTTTTCTTTAAACTCTTTTGAGCCATAAACCATTTCCTCTACTTATTCAAAAGCCATCTTAATAAGGTTAAATTATAAATTATTTTCCCATTGCTTAAATCTCAATAACCCATCAAAACCAAGTTTTTTTCCTAGAAACTCAAACCCTAGCATATAAGCTTTAAAATGTGATTTTCAAACACAAAAAATGGCATAGAGTTCTCGACCTCTTCTCTTTGAATACCAAGGAAGACGTTTCTTCTAAAACTAATTAGCACACAAGCTATGACTAGGGTGTTTATGGTAAATTTTTCATCAAAACTCAAAAATACATTTTTGGAATACTCTTGACATCTGCAACAACTTTTGTGAAGGGCTTAACCTAAAAATATCAAAACTTCATAATTAAAAAAAACAAAAATAAAACTTTGCAAGAACTAAACCCATCAACTTGAAGATCAAGATACTAGGGAGCACTTTTGTGAGGCCATCAAGAAAAAAACTCAAACTTGCGTCGGTCACCCGCTCATCTCAAATCAATCGCTCTCTAATATCGAGTCCTAGTCGTGAAAATATTTCTAACATTTTCCCTGGGGTCCAACACTTTTCCAGCCTAAGAACACATTTTTTGAAAATACTTTAATCATAGAAATGCAATTCTCTAGACACTTAGTCTCATTCAAAATCCCTAAAAGGTCTCGACTAGCCTTCTTTCCTCACGTTGAGGTTCTTTCGCGAGCTCCAAAACGAAAGCATATCAACATCACAATCATTCTTCACCTAATCAAACATACATCGTCATAAGGTATAGAAAAAAGTTAAATTCACACTCTAACCCTAGTCAAGGTTTTGTGATGTTCCTACGGCAAAGCGTTCTTTTAGAACTTTTCAAAAGAGCAAATGAATTTAGCGAGGTCGTTCTAAATCACACCATGGCAAGGTATCCTCATTTCAGATGAGTCATCAATATATATTCTTACATAAAACACACAAGGCACAATAATCACATCAACTTATACTTAATAGCATTTAACTAATTATTTAATCTAATAAAATGTCAACGGTTTCCATCATTAATCTTTTTTATCTCCGATTTTCAACATTTTCTTTCTCCAACATATTTTCTTGCGGAATTTCCCAATCCTCAATTTATGTTTATTAACAGGCGATTTTGTGTTGGGCTATGTTTAAAGACTTGTTTTTGGCTTGTGTTTTAAGACTCAGAATGGACCTGGACCTAAAATTTAACGTACACAAACTAGCAATCATCAAGTGAGTACTTCTTTCTTAACAAAAAAAATGAGTATCTTTTTCCGACAATGCCCACAGCCAGTGTTATTAAACTCAGCTCGAACCGGCCGGTTCAACCAGTTGAACCGTAAACCGGACCCCTGACCGGTTCGAGTCGAGCATCGGATCGACCATGCAAGTGACTCGGTACGAACCGGATAGAATCGGCCGGTTCGGTCAAAAAACCGGCGACTCGGATGTGTACTGGTTGGACCAGAGACTTAGATTTTTTTTATAATAAACCTGTCAAACCGAGGTCGTTTTGGACATAAAGGTTTCATCTGCACGAATCGTGGCTGTTTGGAACATGGTCGTTGGGGGCTTTGGGTGGGGTTTGTGGCTGGTTGAGAGGATGAAGATCGAAGAAGACGCGAGAGGGAGAAGAAGGTTAGGGAGAGAGGAACGTGACCGAGGAAGAAGAGAGGAAGAAGGAAGGGATGAGACTTAAACTTGTGAATTGAATCACAATTGATCTGGTTGCAGCAAAAGAAAGATGAAAAGGTTTTAGAAGAGAAAGAAAGTTGGACATGGAGAAAGGCAAAAGAAAAGAAATATGTGCGGCTGTAATTCTAAAATGAGAAGTGTGGAAAGTAAATATTAGGGTTTAGTAATTTGGACTTTACTATACACTATACAGGGCCCAAAAGTAAAACTATTCATTTTTTTGTTTTGAAAATGGGCTTAATAGAACCGTTGCCCAGCATAGTAAAGTTTCCATGTTTTCTTTCTTTTCTTTTTCATAAATCTCAATTTCTTACTTGACCTTAAAACAATGCAATGATGTGTAACCAAACTATGTATGTCATAGTAGGTTTTAAAATAAAAATGTATGTCATGGTAGTGTTTTTAAATATAGATTATCAAGTAATGAAATAATGATAGCTAGTAGTCTGGTATTATTATTATTTTTAATTTTTTAGTGTGAACCGAGTCAAATGGTTCAATCAGTGACCCAGTGGTTAGATCAGTGACCCATTGACCCAATACCCTGATCGAATCGATCACCAAACCGAGTTTAATAACAATGCCCACAACAGACAACCATTACACTAATCCCGAGTCTTCGAAATCACATTAAGCTACCTTTTTTTCTGAAAATTCAAACAGCTGAGCAGTTTGAAGACGGTTATGTGTGACTTGACATCTTTAAACGAGGACCTATTATTCAACATTATCTGCACTAAAAGATCGTAAATTAAAATTAATCGAACAAAACAACCCCCAATTAACAAGGTGCCTCTTAACTAGAGTGCAACGTGTCCCATCAAAGCTAAATTCATTAATTTACCTTATCTAACTAATGTCCTCATCAGTATAATATATTTAATGTGAGCGTGTTAAAAAACAAATGTGAGCGGAAATTACTAGTTAAGGTAGGCATGTTTAGTTTTAGGAAACATTTTATGTTTTCATTTAACATTTTTATATTTTGAAATGAAAATATTTAATCCGATTTAAAACAAATTATTCATTAATCATTTAAATTAAATAAAAAATATTTTCTCATATTTTTCAAATCTAATTATTATTTTTATACAACAAAAAATTCCGATTGATTAACTTTTTTTTTTATAAGCATTGATTAACTATTATCAATGGGAAATAATAGGTTCAAACACTCCATTCTAGTTGCACTCATAACTAGAGAGATACGGATTAAAAAAAAGAGAAAAAATGTGATTTAAAAGAAAAAGAAAATATGATTTTTTTTTTGTGTGAAAATGAGATGAAAATGAAACCTCAATGTGAAGATATTAAAACCCTTAATCAATACATATACAAACATATTTTCTTATGGGCATATCAAGTGGTCTTTGTATCAACCAAACTAATCATAGTTAAATTAACGCCAAGCAAACGGTGTTAACTTTTTTTGGTTTTGTTTTATTTTTGTATAGTTTTTTGTCGGTGTGAGTCAATGTATGTACGTACCCAAAATATTGTATGTGTTGTATCTTTATTTTCCGAAGAAGAAAAAAAATAAAAATTGTATGTGACCCAGTCCTTTGGCACAATGCCACGTGGTGGAACCACTGATTGCCAGGCTTTGTGAAATATGATCTGAACAAGCCACGTCGACACCAAAAATCGCTGCTGGTGGACTGTATTTCCTTGTAAAGCAACCATTGGCCAAATGGGGACCACGTGTCAATCCTTTTCCAACCAATGTCGACAGACTTGTGTGTTGTTAGGAAAAAAGAAAAAAGGAATATTTTAACAGCAAATTTTACATAATTTTGTCACTTAACAATCTTAACAAAAAGTACGTATAAAAATATAATAAATTCACTTGTAATTTCGTACTCAAGTCACTTGTTAATAAGAAAAAAAAACACCCCTTTCAAAAAATGAAGAAATATTTTAATTATAAGAACTATTTACTTTAAAAAAGAATATTGGTTTTAAAAACAGTTTTAACAAACTTCCATAAATTAACGTATTAGGTAGTTTCAATTTTTTTTTGTCAGAGTTTCAAATTGAAATAACTACTTCTTTTTCTCCATCGAAAAATTACAAGAAATGCAAAAACTAACTAGCTCTCAACTTATCCCTAAGTATGAGAGGTTCTAACTCAACAGGAGGGCTATCCCAAACTCTAGTACCAGCAAACAAAGATGCAGCTGCTAGTTTTGCCAACTCATCTGCCACCGTATTACAATCACAATTGAACTAACTACTAGTGAGAGTAATAATTTTTTCTAAAATTTTGTACGTGTCTTATACAAAGGGCACTATAATGTCTCTAGAGGGTCTTATAATTAGAAATGGAGGGAGAGAGTATTAAAATGCAATAATACAACACAAGAAAGTGAGAATATTTGAATTGAATTGTATTATGTACATTTCAAAAAAAAAAGAATTGTGTTATGTAAAATTTGAGTTTTCAAACGATTATAAGTTTTTAAAACGTTTTCTCAATTGTTTGGTGCTGCGGATAAATGCGTGAAATAGTAAACAATTAAAACACAAACAATATATTCTAGTTCACCCACAAACGATGGGGCTAGGTGCAGACTTTGGCTTCACCAAGATTTCACTAAAAAGGTATCAAGGACTTCTCCTGCACCAAGTATTAGACATGACTTCTCCCAACCAAGTATTCTAGGGACTCCTCCTTAACAAAGTATTGTTTAGGACTTTTCCTAAGATCTTTTGCAAGATCGTTTGGCTCTACAAGGTTCTCTTCTCACAATATGGATAGTAGGAAATTCTAAGCACATAAACTACAAAGTATTTGATAAGATATGAATCTATTGTGAACTTTGAGTTCCAGATCTAGAGAGAGATGTGCATAAAGATTTTACTCTTAGGTATTTCTCTCGAACGGTATGAGGACTTTTCTTTCTTGCTTGCTTGATGAAGATTTTGTTAGGTTTCAAACGCCTTCATCGTCTATCTTGTTTTGAATGATAACAATTTTCAAGAGTCCTCCAAGAGTCTATTAATGATATCTGAAGAATCCTTGTTGTTTACTTTTCAGGAGCTACATAAATGTGACTTACTTGTTACGTCTTGGAACTTCATATGAATTAAACTTCAGGACAAACAAGCATAGTCAAAAGAACGAAGAACTTGTGATCTACTTGTTTCGTCTGGAATTCTATATGCATTGGAACTCGGGGCAAATAAGGACAGTCTAAGTAATTAGCCACTTTCTCTAATCATACAGTTCGATTGTAAAGAAGAAAAATTATATCTGCAAAGACTGTCTACACGAGGAAAAGACAAAACTCGACAAAGAACATTCTATCGTTTGACTTAAAGATGACAAGGAAGATCAAGAAGAAAGTTGAAGATCGTCTCGTCAGAAGAAATTGCTACAACAAGAGATACGATTCTTCAACAGGAAGATTCCGAGCAAAGTAGAAAAGAAGACAAGCCAACAGACATCATAAAGTTGATTAAACGAAGAGCTGTCAGCAGAAGATCATAAGGCTTCCAGAAGAAGAGCATGATCGTCTCAAGGAGAAAGAACGATCGTCTGCAAAAGAAAGAAAAGGATAACTTGCAATGGATAATCAATTGTCCAGCTCGAGCTGGCCAACCAAAAGAACTTGTGTTCGGAGAAAACAAACATCATGTCAATATGGAAAAGATCTCTGACACCACAAAAGAGAGAGAGAAAGGTCAAAGTGCAAAGCTTCAAGCAACCATCAAACATGCGAAATGGCCAAGGGAAACTATCAAAATCTTCAAACCTAAAGTTTCCCCTTATCTATATCTAGGAATGGGATGAAGTCCACCTTCTATGTCGACTGTTCCTCGACCAGATATCATCAGATCATCCATCTCCTAAGGAAGAAGCTTCAAGTCATTTTGCCTACAACCATCGTCCACATCAGAAAGGCAAACATTTGTTGAAACGTGAAGAGACGATGTTACTCATTGAACTCAAGCTACCTCATCAGTGGAATATGCATTATTGTCTGATTGAAGGAATTCCACAAGGAAGCTAGTAAAAGAAATCTCGACATTTGCAGCAGCACGTGATCCGACACAGTGCAGTAACCAAGACTGAAGACACAAAAGCTCCATCTATCAAAGAGCCTTTGGTCATCTCAACAGATAGGTCTGCATCGAGCTGTACCAACTGATCGAGGCCATACCCTATGCAAATAATTAATTTAAGAAAAACTGTAGTAACTAGGAAGTGACTCATAGGTCGTTTCCCAAGGATTATCATTTCAACAAAGATTCAAGAACGCACACACACTGGCGGATTTATGATTCAGTTTCAGTAGACAAGTAAAAGATAATAAGCGGATTAACATAATCAAGTAAAACGGACGAATTCATTTGTTCAGTATATCGCTACTCAATCACCGGTATAAAAAGATCAATTCTTCTTTATTAATTTCCTAGTTCGTGAGAATTAATTAACTAAGTGATAACTAATTCACAGATTCCTAAACTAAGCGATTAAGAACCGTTTACGACCTAACATGAACTAAGCGAACATGCATCATCTTCTAATTCTAAATTACGGAATTAAGCAAACCTAAATCAGAAGTATAGATGAAGAATATTAATTAAGAACGAATTCTACATTAAGGACTATACCTCAAGAGCGCGATATACGTTGCAAAGGAATTTGATCCAAGGAAGTTAGCCTTCCATGGAATGAGCGAAATCAGCAATATTATTGGAGAAGAGAATAGGGATTAAAAGCCTAAACCCTAGCAGAACTCTAATATTACTGGAAAAAAAAATTGCATTAAAATAATAAAGTAGAAGGTAAATTGTTGTCTCAGCACAAATCCTTAAATAGAGCTGAGATCAAATCCTAATAAAAATCAAATCCTAAAAGATAAAATCCTAAAAGATAAGATCCTAAAATAACAAACTTAAATCAGTTTGAATCCTAAAGATAATATATTCCGAAATTAAATCCTAATATAATCTAAAATACAATCTTCACTTCAGCACAAATTCAATCTTCATTCGGTAATTCAAAAAATGCCCTTGCTGCCAATTATAACCTAAAAATAATAATAAACTTAATTAGACCTCATAAAATAAATCCATTCCAAACAAAGTCAATTAAGCATAAAGAACCATCATCAATGGAAAATTAAGGTTATGAAAAGTGGGTAAGATATTGATCATCACCAACTCAACACGTTTACTGACTTCAGCCCACTTCGATGCAACAATCATAATTTTTGTGAAGACCATCCAACGACTAAATTTCTACTCACAGAATATCAGGAGCTAGAAATACAAAGACTGAAACCTTCACATGTTGACTTTTGCAAGTCCAAACACCAGACTTTTAGAAATCTAAATTGAGATTCAATCAGAATATCCTAACCTAGTTCAACATTTCCAGACGCGCTATCAAGAACATATTTCCATCGTCTGAAGAAAAGTCTAGAGGCTCAAGCTCAAAAGAAGACTTCTTCATTAGCCTCTACAATAAGGAGAAATGCCCTTAGGAGATAAACCTCTTATTTTCTTTCTTGTTGTAAAAGAACATAAAGTAATTTTATAATACTTTGTAGTTCTTAGTTCTTCATATCCCTACTATCCATCTTATTTATAAGAGATTGTAATGTAGTAGAAATGGTCTTGAAAAAGATCATTTAGGAGAAGTCTTTTATACTTATAGGGAGGAGTACTCCCGTCTAATACTTGTTGAGGAGGAGTCCTTAGAATACTCAATGCCTAGAGAGGTAGTGGCCAAAGAATACTCAACTTCCTAGAGAGGCAGGGAAAAAGAATACTTGATTTGCTTGGAGAGGCAGGGACAAAAAATACTTTTCTTCCTGCAGAGGCAGAGACAAAGAATACTCAATGCCTAGAGAGGCAGTTTTGAAACAATACTTAGCCTGGAGGGGCTTTAAGAGTACTCAATACCTGGAGAAGAGTTCTGAAATAATACTTGCCTAGAGAGGCTACTCAATGCCTGGAGAGGGAGTTGCTAAAGAATATTCTTGCCTGAGGAAGCAAACTCAAGAATACCTTTAAGGAGGAGTCCTTGGAACTCACCCTTAGTGAAATCTCGGTTAACGTCGAGGACTCGATGTAACTCTATCGTTCTGGGGATAAACCAGTATAAAAGCTTGTGTGTAATTGTCTCTTTCATTTACTCTTGCTTATCCGCTACGCCAAATGATTAAGTTCATAGTCTATCATCAAATATCGTTTGGATCTTAAATTTTTTGAAGGCCCCCCTTTCTTGTGCATTTCTTAGGTCAACATATTTCTGATTAAGATGAAAGTTGATCGTCGTTAAAACTCAATTTCTTCCTTTTGAAAATCTTCAAGTCCTCTTTTTATACTTCAGGTGCTTCTAGGGTTTGTTGATAGTCGTTGGAGCGTGTAGAGCACTTTGTGTTCTAGCCGTTAGATCAAACGGTCTTCTCGTTAGATGAATTAAATACATTGTGTCCTTTGACTGAGACTTGTTGCTACAAAATGCATCTGTTTTGTCGGTTGGTAGTATATTGAGCATCGTTCAAGTCATTTTGTGAGAGAAAGAGGAAACATGATCATGACAACGTTGTTCTTGTTTCCTTGATCAATGTGCTTCGTAGAGTATCACATGATTCTTTGCACTTAACTTTCTCCTCAAGGGTGTCACAAAGATATCTTCAATTTGAACATGACGCTCTTTCTCTAGACATTGTCTTCATTGGTCATCTTTGAGATAAACAATGAATTTCTTCACTGAGTGTAGTCTTCTCTTCTGGCAGACGGTCTAACAGATTTGACTTTTCTTTGCTAGCTTGTAGCTTTGGCCGTTCTTCTCTTGTATGGATTGTCTTCTTGAATTGTCTTGCACTTTGAACATCAGACGATGAGGAACGTGAGTCATAAGTGTTGTTTCCTGAAATATAATTCATATGAAATTTTAACCATTACAAGTCTACTCTTGAAAATTTTTATCATTCAAAATATGATAAACGGTGTATCTCCCGCTTTTTGGTGATGACAATCTTAAGGAGAAAAACAACAGGGATAAGATCAATTTTTAAAAAGAGATAGAATACTCCCCTAAGTTCTCTACTTATGTGCTCCCCCTATCGTTTGCACATTAAGAACGTATTTTTCAAAAGAGAGTTTAATAAAATTTCATAAATGTTTGTTCTCTCATTTTATAAGAACTTGAAAAAAAGTTCTAATAGACTTTCAAAGCGCTTTTCTTTTAAAGACTTTTTTCATAAAACACTTTTACAACTTTTTGATCTTTCAAAACTTTTTCAAAATTGTTTCCTTTTTACTCTCCCCAATCCACTTTCACAAAAAATCACTTTTCTCTTACTCTCTCCCCCTTTATCATTATCAAAAAGCATCGTACAGACTAAAGTAGTAAACGACAACATGACATACAACAATGATAAACGATAAGATGCATATCAGCCAAAAACACGGTAGCCAAGTCAAATTGTCAGAAAATGAAATTAATAGAAGTGTGTGCATAAAAGTAAAAAAGGGTTGAGAGTTGAG
This sequence comes from Lotus japonicus, assembly GCF_012489685.1. Lineage (NCBI taxonomy): Eukaryota > Viridiplantae > Streptophyta > Magnoliopsida > Fabales > Fabaceae > Lotus > Lotus japonicus. The sequence continues at coordinate 58,741,683 of NC_080041.1, read as the reverse complement.
AAGATAAAGCCTCTATTTGAGTATGTCCAGGATCTTGAGCAACACGTCTTTGATAGTGGAAAGTTGTTGTTCAACATTTGCTTTGTGCTCCTTCATATCTTGCGCAAGCTGAGCAACCATATCTGCATTTATTGGTGCATCACCCTGTAAAAGTGCATCACCAGCATCAATTGGTGCTTCCTGATTATGGAACCAACCTTCATCGTCACCATCTAGTGGTGCAACATTATCATCGTTCAAGGGTGCATTGTCCTCAGCACCAAGTGACACATCAAGAGCATTATCATCATCAGATAGTTCTTCAATTAAGACCGATGATTGAGCATTATTTCTTCTTGTTACTGCAGTTGAAGTAGCCGATGCGTCTTTATTTCATCATCCTCTGGTTCTTCAACAAGGTATTCCTCTTGAGGTTCAAATTCAGTAGGAGCGCGCAACAATCAATTGCAGATTATTTTGCATCATTTCTCTACTTATCTGAATTAGAATTGAAGATCGAAATAAGCAATTTCATCTACACCAGGATGAGCATAACCTGCAGGAAATAGTACAAAAGGCCAAGAGGACCATGGAGCTATGAATGCCCAAGGTCTTTAGAATAGAAAGTATGGTGTTGTTCCCAGATATCCAGACGTTGGAGATAGTTGTTATTTTGAATGATCAGCTTCAGGTTCAGGGACAATGCCTCTTCTTGCAAATAAAGTGAATCTCATGCCATGTGCAAACGGCACAACCCAAGAATGCATGACCTACTAAAATTATGAAAATTGTTATTATTCAAAATATGATAAACGATGTATCTAGCGTTTGAACTTAACAAGTATTATCAATGACTAGCGACGATCAAGCTGTCAATAACGTTTTTTTCTAAAAATATTTTGGCGGATCAGTTGCAGCTAAATTACCAACGAAATTATTGTTGTCGGCCAATAACTTGGCATGCTTTAAAAGAATTGGCCATCAGTACCTGCGGCTAAAACATTCAAAATTTGAAATTTTCGTCGGCCGATAACTTGGCGGGCTTTTGAATATTTCATCGTTGACTACAGACGATTTTTCACCATCTATAACATATAAGTATCCTAAAGAAATTCGTCGATGTCCTATATATCGACTTTTGCAAAACCTCTTGCTTAGACGTCCTGCACGTTCATATAAATTATGAATGTTGATGATTTTAAAGGTCGTAAAATGCTCATTTTGATGTAGGGGTAATGGTGGAGGGTGCAAGGTAATAGAGACACTGGTGGATGGTGTTGGTCCAATGATAGTGGCACAATATGTCATGTAGTTGTGGGAGTGCCTAGAAGTAATGGCCAAGAAGGGTGTCAAACAATAGTGGACAAGATATTAGATGGTAAGGCGTCCATAGATGGGACGAGATGATGATGGTAATGAAATATTCATGATGTTATTAACAGCGCAAAGTGGAAAATGTGATAGTTGGGGAGGTGGGAGATTGGGTTGATGAAAGATTTCGAGTGGTAGTGATAGACATGGAAGGTGGTGACTGAGATGCAAGTAAATAACACAAGAAAGGGGGGTTTGAATTGTGTACTTGAAAATTTCTTTTTAAAACTTTGGTTTGTGAAAAGAATATTAGTTCTTAAGAAAAAGTTTAGTGGCTTTTCGTAAACCGTTTAGTGCAGTTGAAATATAAGCAAGTAAGTAAGGCAGACGATCAACACACAGAGATTTATACTGGTTCACCCTAAACGATTGGGCTACGTCCAGTACTTGGCCATCACCAAGATTTCCACTAGCAAGTATCAAGGACTTCTCCAATACAAGTATTCTCAAGGACTTCTCCTACAAGTATTATCACGGACTTGTCCAAGTATTCTACAAGACTCCTCCTACAAGTATTGTTCAGGACTTCTCCCACAATCTTAAAAAGATTATATACTCTACAAGGTTTCTCTTCTTTCAAGAGTAATGGTAGAGAATTTATGGCACGGGAACTCTAAGTGTTTGGGTTCAGATTTGACTTTGGTTCACTTAGAAGTTCTTAATCTAAGAGAGAAAGGAATAAAGAGGTTTGACTCTTTTAAGGTACGAGGTTCTCTCTTTCACTTGTAGAATTAAAAGCTTAGGTTTGACACTTAAGAAGTTTCTGCTTGAGCTTTGAATGCTTTGAAGAAGATTGGAATGAATGCTTGAGTTCTTGTCTTTCAGAAGTTAATTCTCTCGGTCTTCAATCTTCATGAGTGCCTTATATACTCGCTTGCTAGTGTTGTAGCCATTGTGAGACATAATCTGACTGTTGCTCTAGCCGTTGTGTAATAAGATCAAACCGTTGATTCAAATGGCTTCGGTTGGTAGCTTCATTAAATGCAAGCTTAGAGGCAAGTCTATCCTTTAGCCGGAAAGGTGATGTTTGTCAGCTAGTAAGTGGCGATAGACTTGGGCTACTTTTCAGACATGAGACAATTGAGAAATATGATGTTGACGGCTTGTCCTTTTCCCTTGTCGGTCAGCGTGTCTTTAGCTAAAGTAAACTAGTCTTCACGTGATCAGATTTGAATGTAAGTCAATTGGTTGCCTTTTGATTTGAACGTAGGGAAATTGGTTGCAATCTGACTATAACTTTGGCGCTCAAAATTTGTCTTCAATATTTCTGACTGATGACGAGGCATTGGACGGTCAGAGAGTTGTGTCTTGACTTGAATGAGTTTGCTTGCCAAATAGTCTTGTGAATTCTGAAGTTTCTCTTTTTGTGATGATTGAACGTTGAAGCATATAACATGAATTGATTTTCTCTTGAAATTCAAGTGTTATAATCAGTTTAGTTTTCAATAGGAATATTTCTATAAAAATTGTTATGATCAAAATAAGATTTTAAAAACGTTATGATGCGTTTGAACTTAACAGTGACAGTGTGAAGAATAATGTTTGACGGTTGTGACGACAATAGCAGTTGCAATGGATGGTATTGGACAATAGTGGGGTGATGAATGCGAATATAGAAAAATAGTGGGAAATTATAAGTTACTTAAAAAATTAAATTAAAAATACAATATATAATACACTTTAAAAATATTCATGTATTTTATAATGAACTATACCATATGATGTGATATTGTTTTTGGAATATGGATGACAATGAACATAGTACGTGGAGAGTTGTGTAGCACCTATTTCGCCAATTGCTAAGAGCTGAGGTCGTGGTTCACCATAAATTCTTGATGCAGAACATGAAGACTTAATAGAATTGAGATCTAGCTCGCTTGAGCTTCAAGAAACAATAGAACACATGAGAGCACATATCAAAACAGAAGGAAATAAAATATTGGATGAGGAAGAGCAGTGGTAGAAACCACAATGATCTCTATGGCGGAAAGCTTGATAATTCCCAAGCAAGTTCCTCATGAGAAACCCTATGAGAGATTAAGCTGAAAAGAATTCAAAATTCTTCACAAATGACTTAAAAGTACCAAAACACACACGAGACTCTCCTTATATAAAGGAGATGGGTGAAATGGACGGCTGTATAATGTTGGGCCAAAAATTATGGCCCAACTTGGTGCCATTCCCTCACATGTAAACTACATGCTAAATGAGACGGAATACAAATCCAACAAGAAATGACAATGAGACAAAATTCAAACCCAACAAAGATACAACCTAAATAAGGCAAAATACAACCCAAAAAGTAGCACAAACACATCAAAAATACAAGAAAAATATAGAGAACTCCTAAGACTTTTAATACTTAATAGATAAGAGTATAAAACTCTTTGGATCCTGTTTGTTCAAATGGATTTAGGTCTAGGTTAGCCATGTCAGTCGGCTGAGAAATCAATGTAACGATTCTCAAATCAAGCAATTACTCGATGAAGAGACTTCGTTCCTCGATGTAGGTTCCTAAGACACTCCAAAAATATCTTAGTGATTGCTATTGAGAGGTTGAAGACGATCGGGTAACTAGTCGAAACTAAGGTATTGGATAAAATGGATAAATAAAGACTAGAAACAGTTGAAAGTAAACGCTGGAAATGTAATACAAAAGATAGAAATTAAGTAAGAGATTGAACATAAATACATAACTAAAATTATAGGAGAAAAAGTAAATGAATAGAGAAATGCGAGAAATGTAAATAGTATTGATGGTTTGATTGTGTCCCCTTACAAATTAGCCTCAAACGACTATTTATAGAGGCACATCACACATGATTAGAACAATTATTCGCCTCCCATGAAGTATACCACGTTCTCTTGACACTTAGAACATATACGAATATTTAGGTTCAAGGAATCCTACCACATTCTTTAAAAATCGTCATATGGACTATGAGTTTTCCTTCCGAAGTTGATTGACTAGCTCCACTACTTCCATTAGACATGAAGCTCCTATATTTGTGGAAAGTGAATCCATTATGACTTTCTCTTCAAGTTTTAGATGAAAATACCACTTAAAGATTAATTAGTTATAGTAAAAGTCTCAATATCTTTGTAGAACATTCCTTCCTAAAAAGTAGGGATTTGTTATTTTCAACAAGAAACTACAACTTCTCTTTTACAACGTAGTTTATTTGGGAATTTAAAGGTAGGTGATTATCTACCCGATCAAACAATTAACAGGTGATTATCAGTCGTTCATCACCTAAGACTTGTCCCAATAAGTCATAATTGGCTGCCTAATTTGGAATGTCCAAATCAATTAATTAGCAGCCAATCCATCAACTAATGACTAATTGGGAGTCAATGCGTTGCTAATGACTGATTGACAGCTGATTCATCGACTAAAGACTTATTGATAGCCGATCCGTCGACTAACAATTAATTATTAGTCAATCCATCAACTAACAACTTACCCAATTAGCACCTTACAACTGAACTAACTAAAATTAGTTACCATATTCAGATAATTCAAATTAGCTAATTAAAGCTGACACGATTAACCGAATTTCCCTATTTTTTTGTGCCAACACGTCCTCAAAAACTTTAATAGAGAAATCATCTCTTAAATAATAAATCCAATAGATTCTCAACTATAAACCTTGACCTAAGTCCTGCAAGCCATCATTCACCAAGCATGTGTCAACATTGGACCAAAATACACAGGATGTACAACAAAGAGCCATCAAGGGTTACAAATAAAACCTTACGCCATCAACCTCCAAAACCCTAGGAGAACACGTTGAAGGTACTCTATCATGGATTCATGGAATGGTCAAAGAATGAATTTTTCACTATTATTTTTCTTGATACTCTTGAATTATCGTTTGGTAAAAAAAATCTTAATAAATTGAACTAGTTTAATCAGTGCAATGTCCATTCCTATCAAAATTCACCAATCAAAACATTATATATTTCAATGAAAACATAAAAAATCTCAATTTCTCACCTCTTTAACCCATAATTTCATATCCTACAAAATCCTTCAAAATTTATCAAGAATTCACTATTTTTTGTTACCTTCTAAATTTTCAAAATTGTATCAAATTCAACATAAATCCTAAAAAAATTAATGATTTGTTTTGGTACATTAGAAAATTAATTGCTTATATTGATTATATACATATAAAATTTAATAAGATGACTAAATTTATTTAATTTTGAAAGTAGAAAAAACTTCATTCATAAAAATCGTACATAGGTAGTACAAATTAAGAAAAAAAATCAATTCAATCATACTATCTCCGTTCCTATTCAATTGTCCAGAGAGAATAAACACACATATTAAGGAGCATAATTAATTTTGTTAATTTTCATGAAATTGTTTTATTTGTTTTCCTATTTCACAATTTATAATGTATTTTATCTTTCCTCATTTATTATTTCTGCAAGAGCTTATCAAAAAAAAAATTTGTTTCTGCAAGAGCATTTCTTGGAATAACCTTAGTCCAAGTTCATTTCTCGATTACCATGTTTTCTTTTCTTTTCTCTTCCCCTCCGTCCAACCAAACATAGTGTAAGTAAATAGATATATAGAAATGGTTAATAGTTTTTTTTGAAAGAAGAAGAAGTAGTTTTTTTTGAAATGGTTAATAGTTACTACTCCCTCCGTCCCTAATTATAAGCTAACATTGAGACTTTTTTTGTGTCACTAAATATAAGCTAACCTTGCAAAAGTTAATATTTCTTTCCATATTCACCCTTGCATTTATTGGTAGTGGAGCACCACCATTAGTAGTACAATGATGAAAAAGTGTTATCATAAATAGGGGTAAACATAGAAAGTTGTACATTTTTTTTGAAAACCAATGCATCAATTAAGGCTTTCTTAATAAGTGTGATTTTTACAACTTTAGCTTATAATTAGGGACGGAGGGAGTAATAAAGAAGTAGTAGTTATTTTTGCACCCATAGAATTTAGACGTGATTGCCATATCTTTCATAAACCAGACCCACACACCAAGGCATTGTGGTCCGGACATTACTCCCTCCGTTCCTATATAACTGATACTTTAAGGTTGTGGCACAAATATTAAGAAGTAGCAATTAATATTCTTGTTTTACTAAAATTACTATTTAACTTCCTATTATATCCTCTATCTCTCTTATCAATTCTAACTTTTCAATTTTCCTACCAACAATAAATGAAGGGCACAATTGATAAAGTAGCATTAATGTTCTCTTGAAATTGTAAAAGTATCAGTTAAATAGGAACAAAAAAAAGAACCAAATTAGTATCAGTTATTTAGGAACGGAGGGAGTAGCATTTTTAAGGGGTAAATAGTCAACTTGGTCCTTGAATGTGTTAGCCGTCTTCACATTGGTCCCTAAACTTCTAAAATGTCTCACGCAGTCCTTGAATGTGGCAAAACTCCTTCACGGTAGTCCCTGAGTTAAAAAAAGTTGACAGACGTTAACGGAATGCTGACATGGATTTTTTTTTGGCAAGGGTTAAGCTTATGTGGCATTTGAATGTTGGGAAAGGTTTAAAGCTTCAATTTAGTCCCTGTCCTTGAAAAAAAAATTCTCTCTCCCCCATCTTCCTCTACCTCTCCCCACCACCATCACCCTCTCTTCCTCCCCAACCGTCCACCCACTCCACCACCACCACCACTCTAAAATCTCATGTCAAAAACCATAAACACATGATTCATGTTGTCTCCTTTTTTCACACCTGAAAACCATAGATCTTGACAAGGAACGCCTGAAATAGCAAATAGAAAAAGGAAAAAAAATGATTTTTTAGGTACAATTCTCTTGATTGATGAGGAATCTAAACAAAATTGAACCAAATCTGATGAAATCATGGGCAAACACAAACAGAGAATAAAACTCATTTGCTCAAAGTTTCCTTCTTTTATTTTTTCCCTTTGGCACTTGAAGAAACCCACAAAAAATTTAGATTTTTGAGACTTAAAACCAAATAAGGTTGGGGTTGGGGTTGGTGGTGGTGGTGCGGTGTGGTATGGGAAGATGGGGGCCACGTGATCCAAATCTAGAAAAAGAATGGTGGCCGACGGCGTGATCGCGGGGAGAGGAAAAGGTTGTGGGGGTGAATCAGTCGAGCCCATGGCCGGAGGTAGCGGTAGTGCGGGTTTGAGTGTTGGAGGTTCTGGGTTCCTTTATTTCTTCTCCTTTCTCTGTTTATGGCTTAGGGAAGGTTGGGGTTGTTTCGGGTGAGGGGTTTTGGCAGTGGCTTGGATTTAGAGAGGAGAATCAGCGGTGGTGGAGCTTTTTGAAAAGGGTATTTGAAGGTGTTGAGGAGAGAATCGATGATGGTGGATGACGAAGATTGATGGAGAAATGGATTTTCACTTCTGCAATTTTTGTAGATGATGAAGGGGATTTGCTCTGATTTTGTTATGTGGTGGAAGGGGAAAATCAAAGAAAGAGATGATGAGTGAAGAAAATGGTGATTATTATTGAAAAAATTTTGATGTGGGTTAAGGAGCTGGGAATGGAAGAGATTTCATGGAGGTTGTGGCTGGTTTAGGAAGGAGGTGACGGTAGCAGCATGATTTGTTTTGTTTATTTATTTATTAAACTATTTTATTTTATTATTTTCTGGGTTAAAATGCCACATAAGCTCAGTCTTGCCAAAAAAAAATTCATGTCAGCATTCCGTTAACGTCCATCAACTTTTTTTAACCCAGGGACTACTGTGAAAGAGTTTTGCCACATTCAGGGATTGTGGGAGACATTTTAGAAGTTTAGGGACCAATGTGAAGGCGGCTGACACATTCGAGGGTCAAGTTGGCTATTTACCCCATTTTTAAGTAACGGCAGACGAGAACCGTTGAGTGATCTTAATAACGGCAGTTAAATGGAGCCCACAATGTTGCCCACGGATTCCAATGGCGGGCCCCACCTTCCCTCCCCCCCCCACCTCACTCCCTATAAGTACACCAATCGGCCACCTCTTCCTCCGCTCTTTCCGCAAACCCTCACCGCTTCTTCTTCTTCTTCCTATTCGAATTCACTCTCTGAAAACCCTAACCAGTAACCACCATGGAGCATTTCAACAACGATGACCTCGAGTACGTCGTCGACGATGGCTTCTACTCCGACAACGCCTCCGACTTCGAAGACGACCACCACGCCTTCTCCTCCGACGACAAACGGAGCTCCTCCTCCGCCGATTCCCCTGACTCCGACTCCGACTCCGATTTTGAAACGGTAATTTCTCTCTCTTTCTCTCTTTCTTGTTTTTGAAGTCTTTGTTAGCTTCGTCGATGGTGTTCACAATTCATTGGTTCAATTGATTTTGAAACAGAGTGGTAATAATAGTGCGAAAACTGACACCTCTGCTTCGGAAGCGAGGAACGGGAAGGATATCCAGGGAATTCCATGGGAGAAGCTTAATTATAGCAGAGACGAGTACCGTGTCACGAGATTGAAGCAGTACATGAACTATGAGAATCTCTCTCGTTCACGTGAAGACCTACACAAGGTTAATTTTTATTTTTATTTATAATTTGGAATACTACTACTATGTATGTAGCTTTTTAATTTTGTTATTAATTTTTGGTGTTTTTTGTTATTTTTGGTTCACAGGAGTGCTTGGAAGTGCAGAAAGGGAAGAGCTTCTATGACTTCCAGTTCAATACCAGGCTTGTCAAGTCCACAATTCTGCATTTTCAGGTACAGTTGAGGCTTTGTTCGTCGCGATTCATTAGTTAACTTAACTATGGATGTTCCACTATATTTGGGGGTTTTGGGGTGATTCATTTGACTTTTACTGCTATTTATATGTTGGATTTTGACTAGAGTTGCCGTTATTTAGTGACTAAAAACTATTAATCCCAGCTTATGTTCATTGGTTTACTGCTGTTATGTTATCATGTTTGTTATTGCTCATATTTTACTGATATTGTTAACTGCTACTGCTAACTGACCATATAAATAATTTTTCTATGCATGATTTTGGTATTGTTCTAGTTTTGCAGGATTGTGTAACCTGTACTATTTCTTTACAGGATGGAATTAGTGGCTGCGCCTCCTGTATATAAAGATTTATATCAAATCTCTTTGGAATTTCACATGCACAAAACTAACAACCAACTTCAAGTTTGAGAATTTTTCAACACTAATTTATGAAAACCTTGTTCTTCGACTGGAACCCAAAGAAATTATTCAACTTTTTTGGAAGCAAGTCTTGAGTCTGATCTGGGTGAATTTTTTTCCATGCCCAGATAGAAGAGAAATGAGTTTTCTTTATGATATATTCTTCATAAAGGGTTTCCATACAGAATTTTATTCACTGCATCCTCTCTCTGTTTTTTTACTTTACAAATTTTCTCCAGGATGCTTCTTTCTTTCCTTAAAACTGTTTTTGAAATTTCTTTCTTTTTAAAAACAAAAAGTAAACTTTTCTAAAGAATGATCTCCAATAGATGCCACATATTCTTTTGCACAGACAAGACGGTTTCATGCTAATTTATGGATATGGAGGCATCAAGGCTATGGTATGACTTGGCATTCTTAAAATTTTGGTGATGATTTCCTGTGAAAAAGATGTTTTTTTTGCCTCTATGTAATGAGCTTTCATGCGACATACTGAATGACTGTGCACACACAGCACTATGGATCATCCTATAAAAGCTTTAGAGACTTCATACCATCTTCTTCCAGTGTCTGAAATGGATTTCTGATTAAGATTCAGCACCATGAATTGTATTATACAAGTACAGTTTCTAACTAGAATCAGCAGAGTATTACACTAAAAAAAAGTTGGCCCCTTTATGTTAGTTCTTGTCAAACTAAGCCAACAATCTGTCTGGGTCCTGAAGTCAAATATTCTAGTTAAGTGAAGATATGTTCAATAGGCTTGGAGACGAAAGCCTACATGGCTGGCAGATTGTCTTTTAAGGCGGAAGGATTAACTTACATGGCACGAAACTGGTGACCATGCAATTAGTTGTCCTTTGATAATGATAAATTATGTACTTACATGGTTTCAGAGTAGTCATTACAACTGCAACAACAGTTAATAATTCTTAAGCCAAGGTTTCAATATTACAAATTTTTACACCTTGAATAATTTTGGAAGCATTGTATGTTTCCCATGATTATGTCTGCTACGTTATTGTTATATCATTACCTTCTACAGTATATGTGTTCATTTGCCTTTGTAATTATGCACCTATTCATCTAGTAGCTGTTGCACTGTACGTTTCTGCTATATAATTTATTGCTTGACTTGTTTCTGCATTTAGGCCTTCTATTTCTCTCTTTATGTCAGCTTTTAAAGCAGGTGGAGTGTGAGCAGCTTGGCAGGACATTATCTTATGGTATGGTAGGAAAAATATCTGACCACATTTGAGAGGGCTCTAACATTATCAGTTATTTGTTAGTGTTGATTTTGACATTATCAGGAGAGGCCTTGCCTCATATTGTTTGGCTATATATTTTTAGGATCTTCTTGTCTATAGAATAGTTATCATTTAAATATTTTTTACTTCATATTTAGTTACCTGTTAGATTTCTTGTCTGTCACCTGATTTCTGCAGTAGATTTTGTTTCATTTAGTATATGAAGATCACATTTTTTTTTGGAAGATAAATCATATCGTTATCATAAAATTGAGTACAAAGGTCATTACAACATCCTTCTCATGAAGGCCCCTTAATTGTGAGCCATATCCTCAAAGCAAAACCAAGGAGGATCAACCCTATTACAACCAATCTTAGTTAGATAGTCTGCAATTGTATTAGCTTCCCAATACGCGTGTCTAACACCCCAGCAATTCACCTCCCCCAACAGAAAATTGATTTGATTCCACTCGTTGAGGAGCTTCCACGGCCTGTTTTGTTTTGAATTCACCCTAATATGAAGATCAATTATACTTCATGGAACTAGTTTTTTTTAATCACTAGTATTTTGAAGAATTTTTAATTTTACATTTTTATCATCACAGGGCACAAGGTTTAAGTTGATGGAAATAAGTATAGTCACGTTTTCTTTAGAAGTTCTGTATTTTTGTGCTGGGCTTCTTGTTTGAGATCATAAACTCACTCTGCATAATAGTGATTCTTGACTTCAATAATGTTTCATGATTGATTATATAATGACCATTTTTGTGTTTACAACTTGATATTAACCATTTCCGTTTCTGTACTGTCATTGTCTTCCGCTTTCTCTCTACAGAAGTCAGGCTCGTCAGCTGTAGTTTGGCCACTGACTTGCTTCATAATTTTTAGCATTTCTATTTTTTAAATTCTACCTTTCTTGCATAGTAAAAAGAGAAAAGTGGGAAAATGGCTTTTCTATCGTCTATTTTTCTGTGCTTTTGGACCAATATCAACCCCAACAAATCAAACACTAACCATCCGGTGAAGAAAAATAGAATTGAAGTAACGTATTTGTGTGGAGTTCAGTAGTAGTGTAACTTATAGAGGGTTATATCCACTGTTGAAGTTTTAGGATTATTATGGAAAAGCGTAATGAGAATTTGTTGTAAATATTACTGACCTCATATCTATATTTACACTAACAATCTAGGTCAAGTACGAAAATAGTACATGTGTACTTGATTGAATGATATTGTCTTAGTGCTAATACTATAACTTACCAGATATTTGACATAGAATACCCTACTAATCTAACATTGTATTGATATTTATTGATACTAACGTTTCTCATTAACGGATCATGTTTGATAATGGATTGTGATGCTTGATTTAACTAGAATGGTATCAATACCTTATTTACCAAAATCATATAATTATAATATCTTTCTTTCTTTTCCTGGTTGTGTATTATTACTATTATCTTCATTATGTTTCTTTCCTGTGCAGCTGAGGAATTTGTTGTGGGCAACATCAAAGCATGATGTGTACCTTATGCAGAACTATTCAGTGATGCATTGGTCCTCACTACTCCGAAAGGGTAAAGAAGTGCTTAACGTAGCCAAACCAATTATTCCGAACCTTGTACGTATCCATTTAGTTGATAAAATCTGCTTCTTTTGTATTCAATTGCATTGGATCTAAGTGTTCTGATATTATTTTGCAGAAGCGTACTGGCTTTTTAGCTCAACCTGTCTCCAGAGTGCAAGTAAGCACCATGGCTGTTAAGGAAAATCTGATGGTGGCAGGTGGTTTCCATGGGGAGGTTATTTGTAAGGTAGGGTAAATCATGATTTCTTGCAATTGAATAATCAACTATATGAAGGGCCCTTGTTTAATGCACGGATTATTTGTGTACCAGAATTTGAATCAGTCTGGAGTTGCATTCTGCAGTAAAATAACTACAGATGACAATGCCATCACCAATGCTGTGGATGTTTTCCGCAATCCTGGGTAAGCATCTAAATGCAGAATCTTTGAATTTGAAATTTTTGCTTTGGTTTGATTTGTAACCGAACCTTCACTTTGCAGTGGATCATTGAGGGTCATCGCAGCAAATAATGACTCCCAAGTTCGGGTTTTTGATGCAGAGAATTTTGCTTCTCTTGGTTGTTTCAAGTATGTTTGGTCTGTCAACGTGAGTGTCATCAACTGATATTCCTATTACTAACTTCATCTCTAGGAACAGTATGCAAGTAACCATTATGTTTACATTTGCAGAATATTTCTGCTAGTCCGGACGGCAAGTCGTTAGCTGTTCTTGGGGACAGTACCGAGTGTTTGATAGCTGATGTTAATACCGGGAAGGTATGTTTAACTTGCAGTTGTATTTTAGGTGTTATTATCCCTAATTTTTTGTTTAATATCTGATTTTATGCATTTTACGGTGTCGCGTAGGTTACTGGGAGCCTAAAAGGACACTTGGACTATTCTTTTGCATCTGCTTGGCACCCAAATGGACAAATATTGGCCACTGGGAATCAGGACACAACATGCAGGTTGTGGGACATTAGAAATCTTTCACAGTCCATGGCGGTGCTCAAGGGAAGAATGGGTGCAATAAGGGCCTTAAGGTTCACATCTGATGGAAGGTTTTTGGCCATGGCTGAACCAGCTGACTTCATCCATGTTTTTGACTCACATTCTGGATATGAGCAATGTCAAGAGATAGATATATTTGGTGAGATTGCTGGAGTATCGTTTAGCCCGGACACAGAGGCTCTGTTTGTTGGTGTTGCTGACCGAACCTACGGTAGCTTGTTAGAGTTCACCAGAAATCGTAATCATCATTATGTAGATACCATGTTTTAATGGAGTGGAGTGCCTTCAAGATGTACAGCGATCTGCTCCATGTTCATATTTACCAGAGAGGATCTAGTATAGGTTTAATAATTAATATATGATTTTGCCAGGTCTCCTAGGTTATTTTGCTGTTGAATTTAGTGGAGAACGAGAGTTGTAAATTTTGGCTCTAGGAGCTGTTCCCTGAAGTTTTTTTCCTTTATAGTGTATGTTTTTTAATCTTTCTACAATTGATTTAAGTAAAAATCAATTTTAGAGAGAATTTGTGTGAGTAGTTTCTTGTATAAGAATTGATTATAAGAAAAGAGAAGTTAATCCAAATATACTGGAGATCAAATAGTTGATTGATTTTGCGTATGCATAAATTCTGCTTCCATAGTATTCTATACTAGAAACAATAGAATTAAGCAGTATATTGCTTTGAAGGTAGACTGCTCATTCTTAGCTCTTATCTGCAAAGCCTTGGTTCTCTATTCATTCATAAAGAAGCCTAAAAAAAAGCAGCTTTCATATTTTCAACTCACATTTTTCTCTCATTCTATTTTCACTCACTTTTTCTTAATCATTTACTATCTTTATGTTATCCATCCCATCACTTATCAATACAATATCTGTCACTTTTATTTTTATGTCTATCTAAAGATGTAGATGAAATTCAAGTGAACAAAACATTTTTTTAAAACAAGTCAAGTTCTTTGTCTCAATGGCTCAATGCATGTTCGACACCTCATGTCATCTTCTTTTGTTGTTTGGGTTAGGGAGGGAAAGAAATGAGGGTATAGTGCTATCAACGTGGGCACTACATGTTGGGCTGATTAGCCCTGGACTGTTCCAGGGGCTGACAAAGATGAAGTTTGGTTATCCATATATTAAAAAATGATTATTTAACTGCCGACCAAAACAAATGAAGAAGAATTGACGTTTTTTTTGAAATATGCAAGAAGAATTGACGTTTTACTCGGTTGGGTTTGGTGTCCAAATGTTTAAAACTAAAAAGTGATTATTTTGCTGCCGACAAACAAATGAAAGAATTGACATTTTATGCCATTAACAACGCTTAATGGCACGAAATGTTCACACAAAAAATATGAAATACATCTGACCTTTTACAAGTAATTTTATCTCATTGACCATATAATCACATCAACGTCTGCGATATATATTTCGTAAGAAATAACTTAACTATCAAATAATAGTGCTCATTATTCGATAAGGCCATTATCATGAAAGTTTACCATTTTACATACAAAAGTGTAGTCATGCAAGAAACCCCCCACTATCTGAAGAAGGCGTGACGAGCAAACAATGACCAAAGTGAACCCTGAAACCGGCCATAACAGTGATTTGTCCTTAAACGTCTCCCCCTATGACGATAACGACGTCGTTACACTTAAACCCTCAGGGGCTGATGGGGCGCCCGCTTGGTTTTACCTCCATGGCTACATCTTTACCGAGCTTTTCATGAAGCTCCCATTTTCTCTATTTGTCTGCGACATTCTTACCTTTTTAAATGTTGCCCCTTGCCAACTACTACCGAACGCCTGGGGATTCATTCGATGCTTTGAGTTGCTATGTGATCAACTAAACGTCACCCCGACTTATCCTCTATTTTTCTTTTTCTACAAAACATGTATCGCCAAACCCTCCTGTGTATCCTTTGTCCATTTGTCGGCCCGTCCCAATATGTCAATCTTTAAGCCTTTGAAAAGTAATTTTAAACATTGGAAAAAGAAGTTTTTTAAGATTGTCCATTCTCCTGAAATTCCCAACCTTATCCTTGACTTGAAAGATCGCCCTTTGTTCCCTTTGCACTGGACTGTCAATCCTCGCCGCGATATTACTGTTGTGCTTGAGGCATTAACCGAGGAGGAGCAACATGTCGCCTTGTACATCCTTACTCTTCCCCAAATTTCCTGTTGTGACCTTCTCCAAGCCGCCAAAGATGGGAAACTTCAAGAATTTTTTAGTAAGTTTAGATTTATCGAATGCTTATCTTGAAGTATTGCCCTCTTGAATCGCCTATAACTGACCTGCATATTCTTTATATTACGTGCAGCTGAAATGGGCAAGAACAAAGGCGGCGTCAATCCTGATAGCATGCAGGCCTTTATTTCGAGCCAGGTCGAAACTGTTAAGGGTCAGAGGAAGAATGAGAAGAAGGACCCCAAGGGCGAAAGAAAGAAGTCGTCGCTGGTTGATGATCGTGAGCCCAAACGCCAGAAATCTGGTGGCTCTTCCAAAAGTGAGCCTAAGCAAACAACTTTGAATGATTCTTTGTCTAAGGCTCACAGAGAGAGGAAACCTCACAACAACATTCCCCCGCCCATGCATCAAACTCCTGGTGCTTCTGACAACTTGGTGGCCGCCTCCAGCCCTGTTCCTCAATCATCGCGAGATGCAGTGCCCGGTAGTGATACCGGCGCTCTTCACAACGTCTTCGACACTAGATTACATGGGCTCCACTTTATGGAGAGGAATTTCAATACCCAAATTCCTCATGAAGTGGCCTGTCAAGGTGTCCGAGGTGCGGTGACCCTCGCCGTGAACCAAGCCCTCGCCGCTGCCAGTTGTGCCGCCGGTCTTCTCCCTCATCTGAAGAACATTGAATCTGAGAAGGCTCGCACCCAACTGAAGCTTGAAGAGGCAAAGGTGGCCTATTCCCATTTGAAAACTGAGACGGATACCGCCGCTAAGCGTGCTGATACTGCCAAGAAGCAAACTGAAGATGCTTTGGCCGGTGTTCGTCGTCAGTTACAAGGGGCGACGGAGGATCTCGCCAAGGAGAGGGCTGCGAAAGCGGGTCTTGAAACCAAGCTTGATGCTGCGGAGAAGAAGATCAAGAAGCTTGAGGCCGAGCTGAAGGAATCTGACGAGACTCTTTTGGAAAAGAGTTCTCGCTAGTATGTCCTTGGTCATCTAGGCGCCAAGGCTCAACTGCAGATTCTGTATCCTAAGCTGGATTTCTCCCAGTTTGGCTTCATGAAGAAAATTGTGGATGGAAAGGTCATTGGTCCCGCCGATCCCGACGTGCGCAGCCCTCCCTTTATGCAAGAATCTGATGATGAGGAAGATGAGGAAGCCACGGGCGAGGGCGTGAAGAAAGTTGCCACCAACACCGATGGAGAAACCCAAGGGGAGGGCGTGGAGAAAGATGCCTCCAATGCTGATGCAGACAAGCAAGTGAAGAATAACTAAGTTTAAATTTTTCTGCCTGTTTGTAATTGGGCTCTTTGTTTTTAAGTTGTTATTGTTTGGATCTTGGGCCTCGCCCTTTTTTTTGTAATGACTATAATATTTGGGCCTTGCCCCTTTTCCATTTTTAATTACCATGTGTTGCAATTAATATGATTATGTTGGCTTTTTTTACTGAGGCTTTGCTCGCCCTTGGCGAGACTTTTTTGTGCTCGGTACGATGACCAAGGCTTAGACACATTTTATTGGCCTTAGTCGTTTTACCGACGAGGCTTGGATTCTAGTGGCCACTAGAATTGCCAAGGCTATGTTTGCTCAGTGATGACTCTTTCTGATTGTGAAATTTTTAGTCATACTAGATCATTGCCATAGAAAAATTAATTAGGAAAGTTTATAAGTTAGATCTTATCAATTGTGACGAACATCAAACAGTAAAACATTTCTCATTTCTTTAATTAAAGCTAGGATCTATAGACCCTTACATGAGAGGTTCCTCCCTTCATTTACATAGGTCGCCTCATTAAAAACCTTTTCCAAGGAAAAAAGAGTGCGACTTTCTTTTTGCTTAACTATAATACTGCCTCAAACTGGAGGCGTTCCACGTGCGACGCACTATACCGCCATCGAGTTGTTCAAGTTTGTACGCCCCTACGCCTACTTCAGCCTTGACCCTGAAAGGTCCTTCCCAATTTGGTGTCAATTTGTTTTTTCCTGAAGTCAAAGTTCTTTCTCGCGGCACTAAGTCTCCCGCCTTCATCTTCCTAGGGACGACCTTAGTTGCATAGTTACGGGCGACCCGTACCTTCCCGACTTCGTTGCTTAAGTGTGCCTCTCTTTGCAACTCCGGGAGCATGATCAAGTTTGCAATCAAATTGTCGTTGTTTTCCTCTTCATTCCTGTTCATAACTCTCCAGCTTTGGTTTTCTACCTCCACGGGCAACATAGCATCAGAACCATAGGTCAGCCTATAGGGCATTTCCCCGGTACTTGTTTGTACCGTAGTGCTGTATGCCCACAAAACTCCTGGAAACTCTTCCGCCCACCATCCTTTCGCCTCATCCAGTTTTTTCTTCAACCCATTCAATATGACCTTGTTGGCTGCCTCAGCTTGGCCATTCGTTTGAGGATGCTCAACTAAAGCAAAACGCATGTCAATCCCTAGATCAGCACAAAATTCCCTGGTCAACGCACTCGTAAATTGTGTGCCATTGTCCATGACTAAAGCCATTGGAACTCCAAAGCGACACACAACACGTCGCCACAAAAAAATTCTTATCTTGGCGGCAGTAATAGTGGCTAGTGCTTCAGCTTCTATCCATTTGGTAAAGTAGTCTACTGCTACCACAATATATTTCATTTGTGCCATATCTTTTGGGAAAGGTCCTAAGATGTTCGTCCCCCACATGGCGAAAGGCCAAGGGGCGGTCATTGTCGTGAGTTGTTCTGGGGGTGCCTTAT
The DNA here is from genome assembly GCF_012489685.1 of Lotus japonicus. Taxonomy (NCBI): domain Eukaryota; kingdom Viridiplantae; phylum Streptophyta; class Magnoliopsida; order Fabales; family Fabaceae; genus Lotus; species Lotus japonicus. The sequence continues at coordinate 58,723,486 of NC_080041.1, read as the reverse complement.
GTACATCAGAAAAAATTTGACACTTTGAGCATTTCTTCACATATTCTAGGCAATCTTTTTTGATAGTTGGCCAGTAAAATCCCGCCCTGAGTACTTTCACAACCAAGGACCGCCCTCCAATGTGGCTTGAGCAGACTTTTTCATGCACTTCAGCCATTATTTCTTGAGACCTAGTAGTATCTACGCACTTAAGCATTGGGGACATAATTCCTCGCCTGTACAACTGTCCGCCAACCAGAGTATAAAAACTAGCCTCTCTTCTTTTCTCCCTAGTATTTTTGCTTTTCTCCTGAGGTTGCTGACTCAAGAATTTAGTGATTGGATCCATCCAAGATGGTTCCCCGTTCTCTATAGCCTTTGCCACTTTGAATTCAACGATATATGTACTTGGGTGAGGTAAAGTTTCTTGTATCACAGTTTGGCAATTCCCCAATCGCCCAGTACTGGCTAGTTTAGCCAATGCATCTGCACGCTCATTTTGACTGCGTGGTATATGCTCAATCTTAACTTGACCGATCGCCTGAGTAAGCCTCTGCATAATTTCCAGGTACTTAGACAACTGTGGGTCCTTCACCTGATATTCGCCTCGAACTTGCTTCACGACCAATTGAGAGTCGCCCTTTATATATAGTTTATGTACCCCTAGTTCAATAGCAAGTCTCAAACCAGCTATCAACGCCTCATACTCGGCTTGATTGTTGATCGCCCTGAATTCAAACTTTAACGATTGCTCAATCAACATTCTATCTGGGCTTTCAATTGACACACCAGCCCCACTTCCTAACTCATTTGACGACCCATCGACTGAGAAGACCCATTCTGAATTTTCTTTGTCGCCTTCCGTAGGCGTTAGTTCTGCTACAAAATCTATCAAACTTTGAATTGTGACTTGTCGTCTTGGCTCGTAAAGGATGTCGTATTCTGACAGCTCTACCGACCAACTGACTAATCGCCCTGATAAATCAGGTTTATGTAAAACTTTCCGCAGAGGAATATCAGTCTTGACCCTTACTTGAAAACTTTGAAAGTACGGCCGAAGTCGCCTGGCAGTTTTCAGTATCGCTAAGGCTGCCTTTTCAATTTTTTGGTAGCGCAACTCTGCTCCTTGCAGTGTATGACTAACAAAGTATATGATTTTGCTTGTTTTCCTCCTGAAGTAAAACTTTACTGACCGCTGAATTAGTGACCGCCAGATAAAGAATCAAAGGAATCGCCGGTGTAGGTTTGGCCAACATAGGTGGCGAGGCTAATAACTGTTTCAGCTGTTGGAAAGCTTCTTCACACGCCTTTGTCCATTGAAAGTTTGTATTCTTTTTTAAACACGCAAAGAATGGCGCCACCTTGTCTTCTGCCTTTGGCAAAAAGCGAGATAAAGCCGCCAATCTTCCTGTTAATCACTGAACCTCGCGAATATTAGACGGGTTTTTCATGTCCAAAATAGCTTTGCATTTATCTGGATTAACCTCGATACCTCTTGAAGTGATCATGAATCCTAAAAATTTGCCGCCCAAAATTCCGAAGGAACACTTTTCCGGATTCAATTTCATGTTGTACTTCCTGATCCGGGCGAATGCCTCAGCCAAGTCTTGGTGGTGCTCGCCCCCTTTGACAGTTTTGACAATCATGTCATCCACGTATACTTCCATATTTCTTCCCACTTGGCTTGTGAAAACTTTGTCCATCAATCGCTGATAGGTTGCTCCTGCGTTTTTCAAGCTGAATGGCATTGTCTTGTAGCAATAGTTCGCCTGACTTGTCATGAACGCCGTTTTCTCTTCATCTGGGCAGTGTATCATAATTTGATTATATCTTGAGTATGCATCCATCAAACTTAGCATTTCATTTCCGGAAGCCCCATCTACCAACTTATCCACATTTGGGAGTGGATAAGAGTCTTTTGGACACACCTTGTTTAAACTTGTGTAATCTGTACACATCCTCCATTTCCCATTCGCCTTTCGTACCATGATGACGTTCGCCAACTATGTAGGGTACTGAACTTCTCTGATGAACTTCCCTTCAAGTAGTTTTTGCGTTTCCAATTGCACCGCCTTATCCTTTTCCTCACCCATTCGCCTTCGAGCCTGCACGACAGGTTTGGCCCCTGGTTGAATTGATAAGTGAGGAGATATGATATTGGGGTCAATGCCTGGCACATCCTTGATCGTCCAAGCGAACAGATCCAAATTGTCTTTGAGTAGTTCGACCAGCCGGTCCTCCTACTCTTTTGACAAGGTGCTTCCAATTTTTAAAGCTCGCCTAAGCACTTGAATAGGTTTTGTTTCCTCCGTAGGTTGAGGTCGCAATTCCTCTGAGTCATCACGATGATCCAAATTAAAGTCCTCGTGTGGAAAGATCTCCGTGACACGATGACTCTCTTTGGCCGCCCTCTTGCCATAAAGCGCCAGACTTTCAGCATAACATGCTCTTGTAGCCTCTTGATCCACCCTTAAAATTCCGATTTTGCCATTACAAGCTGGATACTTTACTGTCAAATGGGCGGTCGAGATTATTGCACACACTTTGTTTAAAGTATCGCGCCCCAAAAGTACATTGTACGTCACCCTGCATGGAAGAACTAAATACTTCACTTGGAATTTTTCACAAATTCCCCTTCTCCAAAGGCTGTTGCCAACTCCACATATCCTCTGACCTTGGCCTGATCGCCGGTGAATCCCACCAAACATCCCGTGTATGGCTTCAAGTCTGTCTCCTTTAAGCCTAGCCTTTCAAATGCGTCGCGATAAATGATGTCTGCGGAACTACCTTGGTCCAAAAAGACCTTCTTAGTAACATAGTTGTTCACTCGCAAAGTCACCACTATTGGATCGTTGTCATGTGGAATCACATGAGCGAAGTCTTTAGGTATGAAAGTGATAGGAGTGTGGCTCAACCAACACTCACCCTCATAGGCTTTGTGTACTGAATTCACCGCCTCCACATACCTTTTTCGCCCTTTACAAGATAGACGCCCCCCACCAAATCCTCCAGCGATTGACGAGCACGACCCATCGGGTGCTCCCAAATCCTCCACTACCTCATTTCCTTTTGACAATCCGCCCCCGGCGGCCTTAACTGTTTCAGACTGTGTGTTTTCTCCTAAGACCAAATTTGCCAAATGACCTGCTTTAATCAATCTCTCAATCTCCTTGCGCAGAGTCCATCAATTATCCGTAGTGTGTCCCATAGTTTTATGAAATTCACACCACTTTGTAGTGTTCACATTCGCAGGAGGTCACCTAGGTGGCCTTGGGTATTGGACTACATTTGTTTGCCCTACTGCTCGCAAGATCGTACTGAGAGGAGCATTCAGTTTGGTTTGTTGCCCTTTGGCGGGTGCGTTTCCTCCTTGATTCGCTAAAGCAGGTTGAGCATTTCGATGCCAAGTGTTACTTTGTGGCCCCTGCCTTCCTGAAGGGTAGGGCGCCGACCTTTGCTGGCGCGGTGTTTGAGCTGGGCGTTGCTCTTTTGAACCACGCCCCCTTTCTGCTGTAACTTAAGGTTGAGTACGCCAGTTGTCTCTATCGTTTTTGGTCTGTTCATCTTGTTCCACCAAGATGAATTCCTGTGCCCTGGCACGTAGGTCCATCATGTCCTTGGCGGGTCTTCTGGTTAAGTCTTTGTTCAACGAGCCACACCTGAGCCCATTCTTGAAGGCCGCCACACATACTTCTGGATTGGCGTCCTCTAACTGAACTGAAACTCGAATGAAACGAGCCATATACGTTTTGATGCGTTCGCCATGTGCTGACGGATGTTGAACAAATCAGCCGGGGTCTCCTTTAGAGTTTGATTGGCTGAAAATTGTGTTAGGAACTTAGTTGACAAATCGGTGAAGTTTGAAATGGAATATGGAGGCTGCTTGATAAACCAAGTCATTGCCACGCCCTTAAATGTGGAAGGAAATAATCTGCATTTTACCGCATCAGTCGCCCCTCCAATTACCATTTTAGTATTGAAATACCGTAGTTGATCTATCGGGTCAGTGTCGCCCCCATACATATCCAATGTCAAAGTTTGCAAGTGCTCCAGAATCTCAACTGCAGCCACAATGGGCGCATAGGGTTGAAAATCTACCACATCCTCCGCATCCACACGCTGGTCACGCCTCAGATCACGCATTTGATTAAGATACTCCACTTGAGCTTGTAAGTTCTCATTCTGACGCTGCACCGTCTGGATAGTATCCAACACCTACTTCAATTCAGCAGATGATGCTCCCAATGCATTGTCTGGCGCCCTCACAGGTGTTTCAGCTTGCTGATCACCCAAAGCATCTGTCTCCGGGGTGGGAAGCTTCGTTTTAAGGTCCAAACCCGACCTGACAGCCACACATGGCTGTACCAGATTTTCTGGACCGTGGTGGCGTGAGATCGTACTGCCACCGAGGCTCCATCGGAAGAAGCTTCCCCCTCCAGTTCAGGTTGGATCACATGTTCCTGACTTCGACATCCACTATGACGACCACCACGACGACGACGTGGTGCTCGCCCACCACAAGAACGTGTCTCCATCAAACTGATCTACCTCTATTACATTCAGTAAAAGAGAAACCACTGTGTAAGAGCCACAGACGACGCCAGTGTTCTGGCCTAAGGTCTAACAATGGATATAAAGTATCCTTGATAAACCCTAGCAGAACTAAAAGAATATATGTAATGTATGAATAAGGAAATTATCTCATTAATGATCAAAAAGGTGTCTAGTACAAGGTGAGGACACCCCTTTTATAGTGGGGGGTGGTCCTTATCTAGAATATTCAAGGATTTGGGCCTTACATGCAAGGCCCAAATCCCTATGTAGAATAAGACAAATGCTTATATCCTTAATACAAACAAGACAAAGTAACCCGGGCCCACGTCTTCATACTGGGACCCCATCTCTACCTATGAGGTGTCAGGCCTACTGGGCGGGCTCTATGATCTTGTACTAGCCCGCCCAGTCCAATTTTAATAAAAGAAAATGATTTTGGTTTTGAAGGGACATCCACTCTGAAAATAGTACTAGTTACTACTCATTTTTCGGAGTTTAAACTTGTGGTATTTAAGAAGTTGAGGGACATGTAGGAGTTTCATATACCAAGGATGAAAATCTCTTAAAAATATTGGCCGATAAAAAAAACTTTTAGAAAATTTGTGTTTTGATCCTTACTCGTGTCTAACTTGTTTACTATTAGTCCAACACTTTATTGGTTTTGATAAAATTAATTATGTTAAAATTTAAATGATTTATGTTTAAATATATTTACAGGAAAAATAATTTTGTAATAATATTTTGTAATCCAACTAGTATTTTTTACCCGTGCGTTGCACGACGATTAAGTTTATTGTGTAAAAAAACGTATTTACAAAAAAAGGGTGAAAAAAAACGTATTTACCAAACTGGTGTGTTTTGGAGAAAAGGCCACGCGTGCAGTGCCACGCACAGTAAACCGTGGCCTTAAGCAGGGAAACGCAACGGTTCTGGGAGTGTGGCCTAAACCCCGGTTTCTATACATTCACACTTTCTCTAAAAAATTCATATAAATAATTTTCACTTATGAAAAATAAATTTTTATATGTTTGTATAATTTTATATAGATTCACTATATTTATTTGTACTTTTTATAGATATTTATTTTAAAGAACAAAAGTAAATATGGGCTTATTTATTTATTACAATATTTTTTTCAAACCAATTTTTATTTCAATATTTAAATAATGAAAAAATATCATATTTATTTTTGTTATTTAAAATAAATTTTTATATGTTTGTATAATTTCATATGAGATTACTATATTTATTTGTGTTCTTTATAGTTATTTATTTTGCAGAACAAAAGTAAATATGGATTTTTTATTTATTTAAATTAAGAAAAATTTCATATTTATTTTTTTTATTTATTTATTATGAAATTATACAAACATATAAAAATTTATTTTTTGTAAGTGAAAATTATTTATATCAATTTTTTAGAGAAAGTGTAATGTAAAGAAGGTATAAGGTATTTAGAAACCGGGGTTTAGGCCACACTCCCAGAACCGTTGCCTTTCCCTGCTTAAGGCCACGGTTTACTGAGTGTAGCACTACACGTGTGGCCTTTTCTCCAAAAACACACCAGTTTGGTAAATACGTTTTTTTTCACCTTTTTTTGGTAATTTTTTTTTCGCATTATTCAAATTTTTTTTCTAGATATATCTGGAGAATAGTTGTATTACTTGTATAACAGAGAATAGGTTCAAACATGTATGTGAATAGACTAACTTAAAAATATTAAATAGAAAACGTTGTATAGCCCACCAATGTCAACACATGAACAGTAAAATAAATCCAAGTTTTTACGGAATACATTGCAAAAACAAACAAATAAAATATCAAAGTTGATCTTGAATGGATGGGATGTTGGATGAAAATCACGACCGCTTTCACCAACAACAAAGAATGAAATCTGATACGCGTCCTTCACTTAGCAAAACTGAAATCGATAAATCAGAGTCTTCCTAGCTGAAGCATGAATCTTACAACCCTGGAATTTAAAAAGTAAAAAAGATAAGAGATTTATCAACCATAAAAAATTGATATTAAAACAGGGTGAGTAATTAAAAAAATGCTATACCTTGTCATCCATAAGAACCATGTCCATAAAAAAGGGAGCTTCGAACCATATAAGCTCGGACTTAGAAACAAACGATTGACTTTTGTAACAATAGTACAGTTCTCTTTGGAGGCATCGATTTTGGTAAGATCGTCGATTCTGGCAGCCATCATAACAAAGGTTAATTTTAAAGATATATATCAAGTGCTGAAAAATGGATGGAATGATGGAGGTGAAGAATAACATAAGGGAGTATATATAGTTAAGTTGAAATTAGGGTTAATGATGACTAAAGGTGAAAAGAATATTCCATGGACAATTCAAATATGTTTTTTTATTCAAATTTGAAATTGAATTTCGGAGAATTAAGACACTTATAATCAAAATAAATCAAATCAAATCCTTTGAATAATTCCGGTTTTTTAATCTGTAACAGCCCTGCCAAAAAGTCAAATTTGAGGAAGGCACTTTTCTGATTTTCATTAATTCAATTTTATGATTTTTATTTTTAATGAATAAAAAGTCAAGCATTAAAAACAACAATTCTAATATGTTTTTTTATTCAAATTTGAATTTGAATTTTGGAGAATTAAAACAGTTTTATTCAGTACCGAAAAAATCAAATCCTCATAAATAATATTGGTATTAAATTTTGTAACATCTGAAAATAAACTTTTTTTGGTACATACAAACCATGCATTGACATTTACCATTTTGTGTAAAGTTTATATTGAGGCCCGTTATTAATGAATGAAATTTGAATTGAAAAACGTCAAATTTGAGGAAGGCACGGAATCATGTTGTCAATCTCTAGAGATTACCTAATCTCGTGGAGGGGAGGTAATCTCGTAGCGTAATCTCGTAACGTAACCTTGTGCAAAAATAATACTTTTAAAACTATAATAATGAATAAGTCACACTAATAGTACTGAAAATTATCCAAATTATCCAACAATAACAATTAAAATCATGCAGAAAATTACCAAATATCCAAACCTAAGGTACATAAGTCATAACAAGTTAACAAAACATCAATACAAGTTAGGATAAACTTAAAACAAGAACAAATAAGTCACGAGTCATCCAAATTTAAAATCCTACAACACCATCAAATTTAGAACAACTTGAATCATCATCTCCAACATCACGATCAAGTTCTTCCTCAGATGAGATAGACTTAGACCCTCCAACATTAGGATCAAGAACCAAATTCTCAATGTTGTCTTGAACTAATTCAATGTATCCACAATATCATCATCACCATCAATATAATTCTCCTCTACATCTACCTCTTTAGTTATCAATTCATCATCAGATTGGATTTGATCAAAAGGAGGAGGAAGCCGCGTTGGAGGAGGAGGAAGTTACCCTGGTGGTCGCGCGAGAGGATGAGAGAAGAAGTGGAGAGAATGACAGAGTTGATTGGCAAGAACGACAAAGATGAGTGAAAACCCTAAAATTTGTGGGTTAAATGACTGAAACAGCCTTAGAGAAAATATTTTTTTGACATTTTTAACAAAACAAGCTAATCTCGTAATCTCGCGATATTACACGAGATTAAGAGATATCTCGAGATATCAGCCGAGATTCGAAAAAACAATTATTACCCCCGCTAGTCTTGTTTTTAGTACGTGATATCGTAATCTCGTAAGAGATTAAGAAATATCTCTAGAGATTGACAACAATGCACATAATGAAACTCATAATTTGAAAGCAATTTATGTGCATGAATAAATTGATTTCAATTAAAATGGTTTATATTTGAAATGAAAAAAGTCAGGCATTAAAAAGTAAAACCAAAAACGGTTTTTTTGCGCATTAATAACTACATTCATATTTAAACTTTTATTGCATTAATCGCATTCATATTTAAACTTTTTAAAAGCGGTTTATTTTCAAAAATATAGAATAGTAAATGATAAAGTGCTCAAAATTCTCTTTTAGTAATAAAATAGTTTAAATGCATTGACCACCATCATTTATTTTACTTATTGTAAACTGACTAAATAGTTTAAAGGTATTGATCACCATCATTTAATGTAATTTTATTTCCTACACAATTTAATACAGTAATTACGTTGACTAAATTTTAAAAAATCATGATATAAATTAACCTTCACTTACACATTTAAAATTGGAAACGAATATTAATATTAATGTCTAATACTATTTGACTAAAGTTAATTATGATTCATGCCAGGAAAAAAAAGTTAATTGTGTCTAAAGCAATTAAACAGGTTAATTGAAATCACGTGTATTATGTAAATAATATATCATTCAGGTAAGGAATATATCATTTAATGCATTAATTATATTCATATATAAACTTATTTGAAAACGGATTTCTTTTTTAAAAAAGGAAATTAACTACAACATTTATTGATAAATAAATCAAAACTTACTCCATTCATAAAACAATTTAAATGCATTGACCACAGTGTTATTTATGTACATAATAAATTTTTAAATAAGGAATGTAGCATTTATTGCATTAATTGCATTCATATTTAAACAGTCATCAATTTTTTTTAAAAGGGAAATAAATTTAGTTAATGATGGTTGTTATTTCAGTAAGAATTATTTTTGAATTATTTGTGTAAGAACTGTGGTCAAATATAGTATTTTAATAATTTTGCTGAAAAATGTGGAAAGTACAAAATTTGAAAATGTTACATTTTTTCGAGAATCTATAATCTCCAAATGCAAATTTTAATGATATTTATTAATAATAATGAATTCGAGATTCAACCACTCATTTATAACGTAGGTTTTATTACTAAAGACTAAGACGTTAGGAACGTTTGAATCAAAGGAATATTTAATCCATTAGAAATAATAAATACAACTATATTAGAATCAATAAAAACATAAGATTAAATATTTACATAAACAACCTTAATATCAATAATTCTATTTGCTTTTTTCAAAGCTAAAACAAAGTATGTCAGATGCTGAAATTTTCATGTCCTTGCAGAATTTTCGCCACATTGATCCTAGACACACCTCAGATGATTTTGAAGAAAGCACGTTACATGAAATGTCGTTTATTACACCAGTATGCGGTTGAACGGGAGAAGTACCAAAACTTAATAAAAACGGAACGATTTGATGAGGTAAAATCTGCAAAACAACACTAAATATTAAATGATGAAATAAAATATAAAACATGTTGATTTAAAAAAAAAAAAATGGAATCCTTGCAATCTAACCAATTCGTATTGTGCACATTGATATGCGGTGAATGTTAGTACCAACACTGGATGTTAGCGTTGGTAAGAAACAATGACTTGAGATCTAGCGTTATTTTTCCAGCAATTTGGACGATCCCTAATGTCTATGATCGAATATAGTATTGTAAATAGAAATATTTAGTACAGTAATATGTACTTGGAATTTAAAAATTGGAAACGTTTTTCAGAGGTTAGGAAGAAATATAGAATCTGTTCCCCACACATTTAAAAATTGGAAACGTTTCCTAGAAAGTCCAGAAGAAATTTTTCGACGGAAATTGATTTCAGACCAAATTTGCTCACCTTAATGTGTTAATTCGTAGATTGTTTTTCTTCTAAATGCTAATTTGTTGAATTTTAGTCAGATATCCCTTTCTTGTCTAATGTAGCAATGCTGCACCATCCAAAGAAAAAATGGTTAGAATATAACATATGATAAATCACATGAAACTAAAAATTTGCAACATAAGGGTGATAAAAGTTCGATTGATATGAAAAGGTCGATTGAAAAATATCTCTTATTTGTAATCATCAAATGCAATTGAAAAAACCAATAGCTCGGTATTAGTTAACGGAAAAAATTTAGATCTAACAGGTCAATTGAATAGATAATAGGAAAAAAATACCTTTTGATATGAGAAAGTCGATTGATATAAGAAGGTTGATTCAAATGGTTAGAATTCTTGTTTTAATCAATTGTGCATATTATTTGAAAGGATCTATAATTAATGGGGGATAACAAAACCAAATTATAGGAGAAATTTTTGCATTTAATAATAAAATAATCTGAATTGTTGTCGGTGTGACACTTGTCAGCTAGTGAGGGAGGTGAGAGGAGAGTGAACCTTGGAGTGCCATCTCATCTAATGGTTTAAGATAAGGTTGTTCATTTATAAAGTATATAAAATATGAAATTTTACAATTTATTACAACAAAAGCTAAGTTTCTCTCGAGTTTGTTATGAGATTGATAATATGTTTTTGTTTAAAATTTGGAAGAGACTTTCTGAAGAATGCTCTTATTTATATGGCATTATTAGCGACTGTTGTGATTTATCTTTGTCTTTTGATTTTGTTGATTTATCTTATATATCCGTAGAACTGACAATTCTATGGCGGTTAGTTTGACCAAACTTTTCTTTTCGTATGGTGATTCTATTTAAATTGACAAAATAATGATGGAACTTATTTTCGTAATTCAAGTTGATGTACTCGCCTTTGCGCCTATTGTTTCTGCTTAATATTCATTTTGTAAAAACTTGGTTTTCAATGTAAAGTTAATTATAAAAGAAATAATCTTCTAAATTACCAAATATTCATCTCGAGTAAAATCAGTATAGATTAAGTGACCTAATAACATTTTGATGCATGATTTAATAATTTTTTTAACCCATGACACAAAGTTAAGTATTAATGGAGTTCTGAACATGCATGAGTCTGATGTTACCAAATATCTACTTTTAGTTAACCCCTAAAAAACACCAAAATTCTGTTAAAAAAAAAACACCAAAATTAATTTTATGTGAAGAATCAATTCTATCATTTACAAACTCCCATCACAATATTAGTGTCCAGTGTTATACGCAAGCTACCAGTCTATTTATTATTAAATTTTTCAACCATCAACATGACAACATATACATCTACATACATTAAATAAATACATAGGATAATTGGTCATGCACGAGAGGTAGAAAAATATACAAAGTTAAGATTTTGGAATCTATAATCCGTTTCCTTTTGCAAACATTTGTACCTTTGGAACGTACGAGTTCCATTCCTGGAGGATATTTACTTAATAAACTAAGATATCTTGAAGCCGAAGTCTGATCTTTCACTATCATTGGGTAGCTTCAAATAACAACAGATGGAAATCTGTGATTAGTGGTATTCTAGATATCTTCATTTATCGAAGTAACTATCGTTTTTGTAGTTTCAATTTAGCTCAAAATCGACGAGTTTGCCTTCACTGCTAACAATGTGTTTGAATTTAAATGAACCACAAACAGTACTTAGTCGGTCTATAACTATTGAAAGTGATTTATTATTCATTTTTCTCCCAATTTTACGATTATAAATTGCAATCGATTTTTCTTGGCGTATTTACCAATTGAAATTTGAACCGTAGGCCGGTGATGATCGGTCCAAGTAAACTTCACAAGGTTGTGGAGAGGTGAGCTGAGCAGCGAGTCGTGGATCGATGATGGGTTGAGCTGCTAAGAGGGGTGTCAGAGAGTGTTGGAGAAGAAGCACCAAAGGTACTTACAGAGACTCTAATGCTTAAGTCAGTAAGGGGATTGGCAGCGTGAAGATAAAATGAGAATGAGAACGAGAACGAGCGAACTTACCTTAGCGTTAGGGTGAAGGTTGGTATTTATAGTGGTGGCGGCTGCATTGGGCCTCAAGGGGTGATCGAGGCCTGAATACTTTTGGGGCGTTGGGTTATTGCCCGCCACAGAGATCTTGCAGTGGGGATTGGCGTGGCAAGTCTGCCAAGCTCAGCGCCTGATGCGAGTCAACTGCGGTGTTGTAGGGTACTTGTGTAGATGGTGGTTGTGATAGGTCGTTTTCATGACGTCAAAAGTGGCATGGTAACCTTGAAGTCAGCAACCCCTGGTCACTTGCTGATCGACCAGCGGGGGTGTTTTCCTCGGCCCTCGGAGGTCACACATTAGTTATCTCCGACAGTCCTTGGATGGTATGTCCTTGGGCTTCGGGTGATTGAGCTAGGTGATGGACGAGCAAAACAACTCGTCCATAACAGTTGCCCCTCGGCTCAGGTCTCGAGCTTTCCTAGGCCGAGCTGTCGAGGGAGAAGTCGGATGAGCGAATAGCTCATATATAACAGTTACCCTTCAGCTCTGGTCTCAAGCTTTTTGAGGTCGAGTTGTTGAGGGAGAAGTCGGACGAGGGAATAGCTCGTCCATGACAAAATTTATTTATCATCTAGTCAATTTCCTTATTAACTTTATCCAAGATCCAATCTGAACTAAATTGAAATAAATTATAATTTCATTTCAATCTAGCCGACTTAGTTGACCCTTAACACACACCTTTTAGGAGATTGTGTGCCCTCTTGTAAGACCCAAGTTTTAGACTTAGTGTAATTAATTTAATTTCCAACTCACGCCTGCATTTCGGTGTAGCGTGAGGGGAACCTAAACAAGTGTTTGTTGATTTGAATAGCTTATTGAAGAAGAAAGTTCATAAAATGACTAAGGATAGTACTGTAGTCAGTTTAAGTGTTAGCACGGGCCATTTTCACACCCGGCTAAGGTTGAGAGTTTCCAAAGAAGGTTATTTCTGTTCCTAGAGAACTGTTTAAGCGAAATTCAAAATCATTAGAAAAATAAGAACCTTCAGGTATTTTCCTCTTGACCAGTGTTTCGATACAGAACTCTGGACTGTACACACGATAGGTTTGGCTTCCCAGAAGTCAGTCGAATCTAGATTTTATCTTCTCGGGGACTTTAATTAAGACCCTGAATGAAGAGATTTTCTATTCGGAGCTTCTAACGAAGTTTCCATCCACAAAACTCATTTCTGTCGATGATTGCGATCTTTTCTCAGAAGGAAGTTTCTTCATCCGACGCCAACTACAAAAGGTAATTTTTCGGCGTATTTTCATCCATGCTGCGTTTGAATCGTAAGGTTGCTTTGCTTCCTTCACGTGAAAATGAATAAATGGACAAGCAAATCGAAAACGAAAAATGAGGAGCTCCGGAATGAGATTAGCTTGATTACGCACCTGATTGACTTTTAGTTACTGAAAGCGCTGATGAACGATCTTCCGGATTCAACTCGGATTCCTCCTTCACGGTTTGAAGCTTAAGGGTTTTCGGAATTCCCTTTCAAGCTTTATCGAGTTACCCGGCTAAGAGAACTTGGCTAACTTCAATCAATTCCACGACTTTCTATCCTTCCGCCGTTTCTAAGACCGACCGACGCCTCTGCCTATTTGGAGGGCTGACAGTTGCTTGCTTGTCTAGCTCATCCCCTACTGAGCTTTCCGGTAGGCTTTCTTCAATTTAAAGAATCTCGTTTTGAGTTTTGGCATTCTGTTGCCAAATATTCACTTTTAATCAGCAGATGAAAGTACTAGGACGACTGGAACCGCGAAATCTTTCTTTTTCCACATTTTCCCTCCACTATAAAAGGAGAGAAAATGAAAAACAACCCCTATTGAGCCCCAAGACAGCCGCGGCCTAGAGAGAGAGAGAGAGAGAGGAGAGAGTTTTCTTCGTTCTTGCCCGATCGTTCCGATTTCTATGGCATTGGATTGCTAGCGAGGTAACCTTCTTACTTCTTACCTCGGTTTCTTCTTTCCGATACTTTTCTCAAAGTTTTGAGATTTATGCAAAACTGTCTTTTTAATTCGATTCCTTCTTTCAATCATCGTCTACACCTTCCTTGTGTTCCATATTCACCGCCGGTGCGCTCGAATTTTCACCGAGTCGCCGCAGATCTGAAAATCTAACTCGAAAACCCATTTCTCTGTGAGTTTACTTTTTGAACCAAAAAGTCACGACTTAACTTAGTGCCTTTAGGATTTGTTGCTCTAAAAGGCGTTGTCTACAACACTACCGATTCAGTTTTTCAAAATTTCAACCTTGAGTTTTTGAGCCTAAAATCTTGACCCAAATACCCCTATGTGCATTTCAAATCCGATAATTTTTACGAGCATTGCTTTACCATAGTTATGACCTAAGATTACCTAGGAATTAAATTAGATCGAAGAAAAAGTGCTGAAACGCTAAAATTGGGTAGTGGCCGAGACTTGCATGTTTTAGCACTGGAGGAAACTCAAATCTGGGAAAGGTTGGCCTTAAGCTTACTGAGGCCCTTTAAGTTGCCGAAATTTTGGCTTTGGTTTCGTGTCATTGCGAGTTCTGTAGCTCGAGTTATGCGCGTTTAGGTGAGCAAGGGTCATGTGGCCCATGAGCGAGACCTTCAGTCGTTGTATGATTTGTTATGAATTCCTTACTCGGATTTTGGACTTGGTTTTCCACTAGGGTCTTCAGAGGCTTGTTTTTTGGTCATGTAGTAAAAATATTAGAATTTTCTGGGTTGGTTTCATGTGTCAAAAATTCGCCCAAGGGGCTACATAGTTTGAAGTTCTTTGAACAGAGTGTTTTGTACAAAACCCGAATCGAGTCAAAACTCACCCATTTGAGGAAACCCTTCCATCCGTGCTTAGGTGTTGTACTATGAAGCTTATGAAGCTTTTTCCGACGTTAGTTAGTGTTGGTCAATCTGCAAGTGTACAGAATCTACCCGGTTTTAAATTATCGAACCACAGGGAATTGGTGTGGCCATTCAGTTTAAGCCTCGAGTTCACGGTAGGAAAGCGAGTAAAATTCAGTTTTAAAGGTTGGTTGTTTGTTGTGATACTTAATTAGAAAACTAACAAAGATTAGTGTGTGATAATCAATGGTGAGAATGCCTTGGGTTCTTGCTTGACTAATTCAGTTCTAATCAACCTATTCTACCCACAAAACTCTGAGTCTCTCCTTGATGATCTAGCCTAAACAATCATCTATCGATGCCTCGCATAGACAATCCTCTCAAGCCAAAAGATAAGCACAATTCCTTGATAACCTAAACATTTGCTAAAGGCATTAAGCATGCAATTCAGACCAACAAACCCCAACCCTTCCTCTATTCCTAGAAGCAAGCATAGAAGGAGTAATCCCACAACAAGTCCCTAATCTATAACAAACTTCCGTTCTATTATAGAAAAGCATAAAGCTAGTTCGCGATCAAGCATAAAACATAAAGCATGGATGTGGGATTCAAGGGTTTACTCAGAGGATTCATGAATAGAAATAGGAATTAAGATTAAAACATCATAAGTCTTACAAAGAACCCAAAGCAAAGGGGTTTAGCCAATCATGGCTATGAAATCCATACAAGAAAGTAAAGATGAAACCTGGAACATAAAGCTTAGAGAAAGCTCCTCAAGCTCCAAAACTCAAACCCTCTCTTCTAACTTATGAAAATATGATAAAATGACAAAAGGTTCCAAGAGAAATGTCTAAAAACCAATTTATAGGCAAAACAGGCGAGTATGGGCGCTCAGGCGCCAATTCAGAGCGCCTGAGCGCCAATTCCAGCTCAAAACAAGCTCTCTGGAAGGTAATTGGCGCCTAGGCGCCAATTCCCAGCGCCTGGGCGCCAATTCCAGAAAGCTCAGAAAATGTAACTGGCGCCTAGGCGCCAATTCCCAGTGCCTAGGCGCTCAAAGCTCGCTGGAAAAACTTTTTAGCTTCTTCATAACTCCTCTTCAAGCCTCTTTAAACCCTCCTTCAATTCCATGCTTCTTGGCCTTCCTTCTCCTTCAGTTTCAGACCTGAAAACTTAACCAACAAGCCAAGGAAATATCCAGAAGCTCAAAGAGCTTATTAGCAAAGAGGACCCTCAAATAACAGAAGAAAATCATGCAAGTCCTAAACTTACTTAAAATGCAAGAAAAGTCCCTATAAAACTACAAAATCACCAAAATAAAGTAAAGACTCAAAGAAAGATAAAAATGCAATGAGAATGCATGAAACACTACATGAGACTCAACAAAAAGACTTAAAACAAACTAAGAAATGACCCTAAAAACACTACTAAACTAGGGTCATCACACCACTATACTCAACAACAGCTCGCCCTCGAGCGTAACCAACACTCGCTTGCCCTCAAGCGCAAGAAATGCTCCCAAAACAAGTGCCCAACAAGGAATACTTCACACAAAAGCAGGGGATTCAACAACTACAGTTGGTTCCAAAAGAAAGACACAACAATCCACTTCATGCAACTTTTACACAAAGGAGAGTGTAAAATCCATCATGAGAAGCATATGGATCTAAAATCATAGGATCAGAGAAATATTTAGTGCACTGAGCACACAAGCAATTCATAGGTTCTGGATATCATTCACTCAAGAGCAACCAAGATCAAACATGCACAAATTCAGTGAGACTTCAAAGGGTTGAAATGTTGGCTTAGTGAAGTACGAGGTGGTTGGTCCCTAAGGAAGGCTAGAGCTTCAAGCATCTTGAGTGTGGTCCTATTAGTAACCCCGGAGCTTTAACAACAAACTTTTTAAGCACAAGTCTCTTGACCCCTTTTTCAACTTTCTTTTCTTCTATTTTTTCCTTTTTTCAACTCCAACTTGATTAGGAGTCTTTTTTTTTCTTTTTTTTTCTCTTCTTTTTTACATTTGGGGCAAGAGACATTCCCAACTTTAATTACTAGCTCCAACACAATGCAAGGACCAACACTCCCCAAAATCCAACCTATCATCCATCCCAATAATATAGCTAACAAAGAAATCTTCAATAGGCTCAAAAGGGACAACTAGGGACAAATGTTCAAGCCAACAAACTCTGAAGCTCAAAAACCTACAGGTCTCAAGAATTGTGCAAGTATCACAAAGCATGCAAAGAGTGAAATCAATACAGAACAAAGAAGTACGAGTGAGTCAGGATCCTCCAGGGAAATTTTATGGTGAAGGGTCAAAGATGGACCCTTATGGACTCACACCAACTCTATCCTCAATAAACACTTGGAAGACCGAAGTCTCCTCCTCTCTTCCCCAAAACATGCAATCACTCATCCCCAAAAGACAACACAAGTATTGTAACGCCCCGATTTCTCGAGGGTCACTTTAGTAACCTTTTTCCAAAAACGTGTGTAAATTTTCCTTTGAAAAAAAACCTTTCAATAACATTGCTTACAAATAAAAAGTAGTAACTTGAGAAGTAGACTGAATAATTCATCTTATTAATAAAAGCTTTGGAAGCATACAATGACTTTCAAATTAAAACATAATGATTAAACTAATGTTCGACCGCCCCCGAGCCAACACAACAAAAAGGTCTCTAGGTTAGGTTCGAACCCTATAAACAAACTCAGCTCACCCCCAAGTACAGTCTCAATTATCACACTCAATACCCGACTCATAGGTCGCGTGCCCTCCAAGGCCTCCTCCAGCGCTCGCATCATATCGTCTCGCATCCTCTGCTCTCGCCAATCTCATAGCTGAACCATCAATCGCGTAGTCGATGTCTCGAGCCTTGCCGTCGTCCACATCAAGCAGATATAGGGTCGCATCTCGACTGATCACACGCATGCTTGTTGTCTAGGCGTTAAGCGCCCCAAACAACAAACAGCAAACAAGCAAACAAGCAAGGGTCAACTTCTAACACACACACACATCATAAGTAGGGTATACTACCCTATCAATCACAAGTTCTTCACTATGCTAACATTCACAATTATGGGAACTATATTAAGTTCTAAGGTTCACAAGTATAGGGAACTATCTCATAATTCTAAGTTTCACAAGTATAGGGAACTATCTCATAGTTTATTGTTAGTCAATGCTTGTGCACATGCATGCAGACGCTTTGGATATCCATAAACCAATCCCTCATGGAAAGGCAGGACGAACACGACTCCACGATCGGGGTTGGACACCTCCAACGCACCGCTGCCCAACAGCTTGATGATCGAGGTTGGACCTCTCCAATGCACTGCCGTATCACGTTCGTCTTTTGTTCAGGTCCATCCCCTGAACGTCATCACTGACTAGCCCAGTCCAGGTCACTAGTCGTGGCCAACCAAGCCCAGTCCAGGTCACTTGGCCCACAAATGCATGCCATGCAAGTCAGTCATCATCACTAGGCCCTAAGCCCATCACGTTCATCTCATATGAACAAAATATCGTAACATAGTAACTTGCATGCATAAAAGTAGCTAACATCCTAGGCATATAGGCATGTTCATAATAACACTAGCTAACATTTATTGCATTATCATCATATAGCATATCTAGCACATATATCATCGATAGTCCTAGCATCATGCTTTTTAACAATCACTATCACAACCAATTTATCTAGGCCGAGGCCGAAGTGCCCTTACTAGCATATTCGAAAATCATAAGGTCCTTAACATTTCACAATCATACAATCATATTCAATCATAGCCGAAGTGCCCTTACCTAAGTCACAGCAAAACACGTCCTAGGACTTTGGATTTGGCGGGATCACGCTCGCTCCGAACTTCCTAGTCATGTGGACAGAGTAACGGTACGAAATAGTAGTCGTTTAGCGATAATATATCCCTTCCCCGTCGTTTCAAAAATACTATCTTAAAAACCTCGAAAAATGAAAACTTTCTCTTTCATAAGATCAAAACCCCTTTTCTAAAATAATTGTTTGAAGATCATAAGAACGTTATAAGAACATCATGAATTTCTTAAGAAAAACCCCCAAAATCATAAGCATTTGTAAGGCCCGGATTTGCAGAACTGGATTTAAAGTTTAATTTCCGACTCACGCGTAGAATCAGTGTAAGCGTGATAGGAGTTTACAGTTTGGGAAAGTTTAATGAAGAAGAAAGTTCAGGAATTGCTTGAGGATAGTACCATAGTTGTTTTAGGAGTTAGTGCGAGTCGTCTGCACACCCGCCTTATGACGAGAGTGTCCAGAATAGGCTAATTCCGCTCTTAAAGCAATGTTTAAGCGAAATTTCAAATCCTTGGAAAAATAAGAAGTTCTCTTTATTTTTCCTTCGACCAGTGTTTCATTTCGGAACCCTGGACTGTACGCACGATAGGATTCACTTCTCAGAAGTCCGACGACGCTAATTTCTTTGCTTTAAAATCCTAAATTCAATCACTGAATGAAGACTTTTTCTATTCGAAGCTTTTAACGAAGTTTCCATCCGCTTTGCCAGATTTCTTTCGACGTTTCCAATCTTTCTTCAGAACGAAGTTTTGTCATCTGACCTTCACAGCAAAAAGTAGTTTTTCGGGGCAAATTAACTTACACCGCTTTTAGATCGTTTTTCTCAAATTCATGAAACCTGTTTTGAGTTCTGGAATTCTGTCGCCAGAATCTCGCTTAGAATTCACCGATGAACGTGCTGCAAAAATCGAAATCGCGAAATATTCATTTTCCCGCGATTTCACTCTCCTATAAATAGTAGAAAAATCATAAAATCTCACCATTCCACCACATAGAGGCCGCGGGTTTGGAGGAGCAAGGAGAGGAGAAGAACTTTGTCGTTTCTCGACCGATCTTCGAGCAGTTTGTCTCTATTTCACGACATCGAGGTAACTTGCTTGATTCTTACCTTTGATCGTTCTTTTTGTCGCGTTTCTTTATCTCTTTCTGTGCTCAAAGTTTTGAGCTTTTCGTAAAACTGTCTGATTTTCCCGATTTTTCTGTTGAACTACCTTCCATGCTTGGCCAACAACCTAGAACACTCGCCGTTGTGCGCCGATTTCGACCGAGTTGTCAAAGATCTGAAAAACTGTATAAAAACCCTTTTGTGCACATATTGAAACTTTAATGTCGAAAAGTCACAATCCGACTTCGTGCCTTTAGGATTAGTTGTTACAAATGTCGTTGTGAACGTTCCCATCAAATTTGTTTTCCGAAGTCTTAACTTTGAGTAATTTTGGACCAAAATGCCCCTAACTAGTCGTATTTCGACCCGGTCGTTCTAAAATTTTTCCGACAGTTTCTTTACCCTAGTTTTACCCTAAAACTACCTAGGAATTAATTTAGATCGAAGAAAAAGCGCCGGAACCCTTTTCTCTTTAGGGCCGAGAGCATGTTTAGGGGGGGGAGGTTTTCGTTTTTGCGATAACTCGTCCTCTCGTGCTCGATTGTTGTACTCTGAAGCTTTAAATGCTTTGTCTATCGTTAATTAGTTGTGTGTGATCGAGCTAATCGATTTTGTATGGATTTCTGCTTTGTTTTCTCTGAGGTTCAGTTGAAGGAACTTTGGGTTCTACGGAGCAACTTTGTGAGGAAAACCTATACCGCGAGGCTGGAACAACTCGAGGTTAGGGTAACTTACCTATTAGCTAAGATTGCATGATAGGCGTCGATAAATTCGACTTGTGTCTTATTTTGGATAATGGTTATGATGATGAATTATTGTTATGTTGCTACCATGACTTATGATATTGATGTTCTATTAAATTGTGCGTATTGACGCGACTTCGTAGCGAAGAATCACTGAATTGATTCCTTTTGATCTTTCGGGTTGGAGGAACAATCCTAGGCAAGTCCAAACATGGGGTTTGAGACCTAGCCATTCGTTTGTACACTTAGACTTTCCCCGGGGTTTACAATTGGGGGGATTTTTGGCAAACTTAGAAAGAATAGAATTTTAGAAACTAGAGACTTTAGGAAACTTAGACTTCAAGAATTAAACTCATAACTTGACTAATTCAATTCGAAACGTTTTCATTAACGAATAAACCATAGGGAATCTAAAAAGGAAAATGATTGCGAAAGACGGGGAAAAGTCGACTTTGACGTGGGTTCTGGAGAATTGGTTGAAGGTATGAAAAACGGTAGAAAGGGGGGGTTTGAATAACGTTTTCAAGATAAAACTTCCCCCTTAAAGATTTTAACAAATCTTTCGATAACTAAGTGCTAAAGATAAGAGATAGAAAAGCACACAAGGATTTTTATCCTGGTTCACTTGATAAATCCCTCAAGCTAATCCAGTCCACCCGTTAAGGTGATTTCTTCCTTCTTAGAATGAAGGCAATCCATTAATCAGGTAAAGTGTTACAACTGCACTTGAAACCTACAAGTGACTAACAATTACACTGACTTAGCTCACACTAAGATTCACTCTCTTAGTCTTCTCTAGGATCCGATCAACCTTGATCTCCTAAAGGCAACTAAACACACTATTTAAGAAAGAATGTTTACAAGAGATTTGCTTCTGAAAAGCTAATAGTAAACACAATGAATTCAGATGAAAGAATGCTTAGAAGGTTTTTGAATATAGCTTGCGCGTGTGTAATTCTTCCAACTGCATCTTTCAATCTTCAGCCTCTATTTATACTCCAGGATTAGGGTTTGAACGCTGCATGGAAATGCTACCGTTGGAGGGCAGTTCTGGAAATTTCAGCTTCTGCTGTGGCTGAGAATGTTAGGTAGGTCGTCAGGATAGTACATTTGCTTTTGTACTTGGATAGTGACTTGACCTTTAAACCTAGGAGACTTCTGATCAGGGGAATGCTTCATGTTGGAACTTGTGAAGCCGGTTGATCAGAGTTAGAGGGAAAGCACAGATCCTCTGACCGTTGTATCTTCTGATTCTGAACTCAGAGGGAAGTACATGGTCTTTAGAGTTTCTTGCTTCTGGACATCAGAGTTTCCACTATTCAGCTTCTGGATCTTCAGAGTCTTTTACACCATCAGAACATCTGAACCTTCAGAGTTTCTTGGTTGTCAGAACTTCTGGATCTTCAGAACTTCAAGTGACTGAGTCCATATCAGAGCTTGTATAACTTCAGATCTTCTGAAGCATTTCTACTGTTCAGAGTGAACATAGATGTTGCGAAAGCGTTGCTTGGGTCACTCTTTATGCTCAGTGCTTCTGATTTGTGTGAGATTGAATTGAGGTCAGAGCCTGTAAATAGCACACTCAGAAAAACACGTTAGAGTACCATAATTGTTCATACTCAAATGTTAACTTGTAATCATCAAAACATAGAGTTGTACTACTCGATCAAAACTTGATCTTACAATCTCCCCCTTTTTGATGATGACAAAACTAAGTATTTTGATGAACAATTCTTAAACAATAAACTGAATTCACTTAGAGTTTAGAGATATAGAATAAGACTTATCCTGATGTGAATAGTTTATTTTACTCATTCTGAATCCAAGTCACAGCTTGATTCCGAGTATAGCTCCCCCTGAATCTAAGACTTAATGAAAACGTTAGAAATGTCTAGATTCTGAGCTTGATAATGTAAGAGTTCAGAGTGAAGGCGCATGACATAGATGAAATAGAATAATCAGAGCGCATAAGTATTCAGAGTCAACGTTAAGTGGTATCAGAGTCAAATAGAATCACTTCAGAAGAAGTGAAATGTATTCCTTGTATTTGCCCAGTGACACATCTATGGTCATAAAAGTGGAACTCTTAAACTCTCCAAAATAAATCACACTACACATAAAAAACTAAATGTACTCCCCCTTTTTGTCATAAGCAAAAAGTATGGGGTGTGAAAAACTCAGCTTGAAGTACAAGGTACTCCCCCTCAGAGAAGGTCTGAGTGAAAAGATGGAGAATTAAACGCGGTAAGAAAGAGAGTTACGCGAAGTAAAGAAGGGAGTTAATGCAGGGGAAGAACGTTTACCACCGGCCACGGGAGTAAAGAGAACTTCAGTTACCAAGGACTTAACCTCGAGAAACTGTAGGAGCAATAACTTCAAAAGAGAGAATGAAGCTTATATAAAGCGATTTAGAAGAGGGTAAGCTTCACAACTCGATCAATTCCATAAAAAGAAAAATGGCATCATACATGGTAGCACTGGAAGAGCTCAGAAGGAAGGCCTTCGAGGAGGACATGTTCCTTAACATAAGGCATCCAGATGGTACAAGGACCATACCAGAGCTGACGAGGACACTGCTTGAGGAGGACCTTCGTCCAGAGCTGAAGAATGACTTGAAGGAATTCCTTGCCTTCGTGGAAGAAATTCTAGAACTCAGCCAGCTTGAGCTGAGGCTGCTGGAAGAAAAGGAAACCATAGAAAAGAAGCTCAAGACGACAGAAGAGATTCTGGAGAGGGATGAGCTAAACGTCAATCTCAACAACATCCAGTATACATTGGATCGTCTTGAGAAAGAGAGGTCAGAGCAGCGCCAAGAGTGCAGAAGAATGAGGAGGGATCCTCCATTCTAGATTTTAGGGAAAAGCAAATGTATGATGTAAAAGCATAATGATTATGAATAAAGAAAAGAAAATTTTGCAAACACAATGTGATAAATATATATATATATATATATATATATATATGTATGTGCAATGATAAAACGAAGAGATCCTAAGACTAGGGCTTGTCAGAGCGACGCAGAAGTTCCTTAAGAATTTGCTTCATGTCCATCAGCAGAGACTCATGAGTATCAAGACGTTGTTCCATGAGATCGTGTCTGAAAGAGCTTGACTGTGTGGAGCTAGAAGGAACATTCTAAGCAGAGTGATGAGATGGAATGGAAGCAGAAGCAGCAGGAGTAAAGACCACTGGTGCAAGTGCTTGGCATCTAAGGGCTTCAGCTTCAGCTTCAAGTCTCTCAGCTTCTAATCGTGCTTGTTCAGCTTGAGCTGCTGCTTGACGTGCAGCTTCCTCTGCTTGCTCTTTCTTTCTTCTGGCATCTTCAACAGCTTCAAGTAGCTTATTTCTTTGCTGTTGTTCATGCAGAGCCACTCTCCTTGCAAACCGCTGCTTAGCAGTCTCGATCCTCTGATCCCTTTCTGCAGTCAGATGCCTTATCATAATAGGAACCTGAGCTACTAACCAAGTACTCAGACTATTCCACTCTTCAGCAACAGATTCAGCATTCTCACTCAGGTCAGTGTGACCTTGCACATTGCGTAGCATCAATGAAGCTTCATGATTAAAGACATTAATGCACTCAGAGAGAGAGGTTGGTCTGAGGTAAGTGTAGGGAACTATGGAGAGGTTGGTTTCAGGAGAGGTTGGGTGATTGCTACTGTTTGCCTTAGAAGCACCTTGAGGAGAGCCAATGTTAAAGGTTTGGACATGTAGTTCAGAGGCTCCAAGGTGAGGGTCAGAAGTTTCAACAAGAGGATGTGGTGATCTAACCGAAGAGTGGTTAGACACAGAGTGTTCTGGTTCTGGTTGAACTGGCTCTTGATGGACAGGGTCAGGTTGAGCTTGTTGAGCCAAAGGGTCTGCCTCATGTAAAGGGTCAGCCGGGATAGGATCATCTGGGTCAACTAGACGTTCTGGTCTAGGTCCAGGGTATCTCCTAGGGCTTGGGACCGTAAGGTAATACTCTGGGATGGCAGACACTTTTTCTTTTCTGACTTCCATGAATTTACGAAGTGACTCAGAGTTATTGGAAGGTGAGGAGTCAGCAACGTTGATTGGGAATGATACAGGAGTATAGGCAGTTGAAGAATCTGTATCAGTGGTTCTGGCAACCGGACGTTCTGATGCTCTGGGGACAGAGTGATCAGACGTTCTGGGTTCAGGTTCTGGTTGTACAGGAATGATTGCTTCATGTTCAGAGGGTTCAAGAATTATGGGTTCTTGTTGGATTGTGATGGGTGAGGTTGGTTCATCTGGACGTGGGGTTTGAAGCATATTCCACAAAGGGGCTTCTTGTTGGGAAGGTTGGAAAAAGGAAGACCTTGGGGAATTTGGTGGAGATGTGGTTTGGACAGCATGTTGAGACTCTGGGATAGTAGTGAGTTGAGTGGATGTGCGTTTGAGGAGGGTAGAAATGGGAAGTGCATCAATAGAATTTAAATCATCATCAGATTCAATGATAGCAGACTTACTTGTACGCACGGCAGAGCGAGTCACTCTGGAAGAAGTCTCCATCCTGATGACTGCAGCAGCAGGTTCCACACGTGTAGGCTTCACCACGATTCTGACTTGTTTCTTCTTCTTCTTGGGAGGAGAAGGACCATCTTCATTATCACCATCATCACCATCATCTGGCTTGGTGGTTTCAACATGTTTCCTCTTAGGCTGGTCAGCCTTCTTCTTCCTCTTCAGAGGGACATTAGATTCCTCAGAGGATTCTTCTAAGACCATCTTCCTCTGAACTTTCCTCTTGGGAGGAGAGTCAAACTCTGGAGCTGGTGGCAAACTTCTGAAGAATTCATCTACATCAATCTCATACCCTTGTTGCTTCAGACCATCAATGTAGCACAATATTGCCTGTGGGTTGTCTGCTTGGGTCCACAGAGGGAAGTCATTCAGAGGCACCCTTCTTTGTCTGATTTCAGCAGACGTATCTTCATGAGCAGGGGCAATTTTCTTCTTGATCAAGCCCATCTTCTTCAAGGATGTGGCAGTGAAGACATCACTGACTATTGTGGACAGATCTTCTGTGCATCCTGCATTGATAAGATCTTCGATGAATTTACTTTCAATGAAGAGATCTGAAAGCAATCTCCCAAAGGGGATGTACTTGATGGCAGACTTGATGGAGGCAGTAGTTCTTGACTTCCTGATACATTCCTTCAGGTAAGAGAACAAGAAGAAGGGGAGGCAGATCTTCTTCTTATCTTGAATGAAGAATAACATCGCCTTCTGGCAGAAGTTGATGTAGTCAGGAGAGCTACCCTTCGGCCTTTGATTGATGCAGTGAAGCAGAATCTTGTGCCAAATTCTGAGTTTGGGATGAAGATCCACCACCTTGTAGTCACTCTTGCCCGGTTTGTAGGTGGTGTACAGAGCCTTGTTGGTTTCATCCTTGGTTCTGGGTTTCAGCTTCGATTCAGTCAATTGAAATCGATACCCATTTCCAGTGTCTGCACCCAGCAGATTCACAATCGACTTCTCAGTGATGATGATCCTCCTTCCAGCAATGTAGGAAACCACTTGAGTGTCATCGCAGTCGGCATGCTTCCAGAATTCCTTGACCAATTTGTCATAAATTGGTCCTCTGAGCCTGTTGAAGTACTCTTCCCATCCCTGAGCTTGAACTTCAGGACGCAGGTCATACCCATTTGCAGCAATGTTGTCTAGGTCGAATCTCCATTCTGCAAGCACTTGGAGTTCTTCCGGAGCATAAACGCAGTGAACGGCACAGCCCCGTTCTGCGATTGGAATCATCTTCTCCGACGCTTGACCTTGATTTGGATTTTCAGGACCCATTTGGCCTGTAGCTTGACCTACTACCATGTAAGGGAACCTGGTTGCATCGTCAGCTTCAGTTCTGGTTTGTCTTACCATCTTGGAGTTGGTTGAAGGTTTTGGGTTGAAGGTGAAAGATGAATAGAGAGCGAGAGAGATCGTGGGTAAGAGGTTTTTGACACACGTTTACTATCTCAGCTTCAGAGTCAGCACCAATGGGTACATAAACTCTGATAGAATTACCTTCTGGACTAGACATCTTCTGATGAAGAAGCATCATAGTCAGAGGTTCTGATCCATCTTCATGCTGGACAAAAGTCCATATTCAGATTTTTCAGAATGAAATTAAATCAATCCTCTGCTAAGGGCTTTGTAAATATATCTTCCCATTGATGGTCAGTATCAACAAACTTCAGAAGAAGTACGCCCTTCTGTACATAATCTCTAATAATGTGATACTTTACCTCAATGTGCTTTGCCCTTGAATGTAAGATAGGATTCTTACTCAATGAGATTGCAGCAGTGTTATCACAATATATTGGGATATTGCTCTCAAGGATTTGATAATCCTCCAGCTGATGTTTCATCCAGAGCATCTGAGTGCTGCATATTGCTGCTGAGATATATTCTGCCTCTGCAGTTGATAGTGCAATGGTTGATTGCCTCTTGCTTGCCCATGAGACTAAGTTGCTTCCCAGAAATTGACAATTTCTAGAAGTGCTTTTTCTCTCTGTTCTATCTCCAGCATAATCAGCATCACAATAACCTGAAAGCTTATACTCTGATGTTTTCTTATACATCAAGCCAAGGTTAGTGGTACCTTTCAGATACCTTAGGATCCTCTTAACAGCAGTTAAGTGGGTTTCCCTTGGATCTTATTGGAAACGAGCACATAAATGAACACTAAACAATATATCTGGCCTAGATGCAGTTAAGTATAGAAGTGATCCTATCATACCACGATAGAGCTTCTGACAAACTTTACCACTTGCATCTTCTTTCTCCAGAATGCATGTAGGATGCATTGGAGTCTTGGCCACTGTAGAATCCAGCACATTGAACTTCTTCAGAAGTTCTTTAGTGTACTTGCTCTGATGGATATATGTTCCTTCTGGTGTTTGATCAACTTGTATTCCCAGAAAGTACTTGAGTTCTCCCATCATACTCATCTCAAATTCAGCCTGCATCATCTCAGAAAATTCTTTGCATAGAGATTGATTAGCAGAACCAAATATAATATCATCAACATAAATTTGCACTATTAAGATATCATCTTTGTAAGTTTTGCAAAAGAGAGTTGTATCTACTTTACCCCTTACAAACTCATTCTCCAGAAGGAATGAGCTGAGTCTCTCATACCATGCTCTGGGAGCTTGCTTCAGACCATAGAGTGATTTCTTCAACTTGAACACATGGTCTGGATTCTTGTCATCCTCAAAACCTGGGGGTTGATGAACGTAGACTTCCTCTGATATATATCCATTTAGGAAGGCACTCTTAACATCCATCTGATGTAGAGTTATGTTGTGATTCACTGAGAAGGAGATCAACAGTCTGATTGCTTCTAGTCTTGCTACTGGAGCAAAAGTTTCAGTGTAGTCTATTCCTTCTTGCTGGCTGTAGCCTTGAGCAACTAGCCTTGCCTTGTTTCTGACTACATCTCCTTTCTCATTCAACTTGTTTCTGAACACCCATTTTGTTCCAATTACATGGACACTTTCAGGCTTCTTCACTAGGCTCCAAACATCATTCTTGGAAAATTGATTCAATTCTTCTTCCATGGCCAGAATCCAGTCCTTGTCCTGAAGAGCTTCATCAATTGACTTGGGTTCAATTAAGGACACCAATCCTTTCAGACTAAGCAAGGTCTCTTCAGAGGGTCTGAAGGCTGATCTGGTTCTGACTGGTTCTTCTTTGTTGCCCAGAATCAATTCCTTAGGATGAGCTGCAGTGATTCTGCTCTTCTTCAGAGTTTGTGAATCAGAGGGGCCAGCTTCTTCTTCTGGTTCATCTTCCTCTGGCTCAGCTTCCTCTGGAGCTTTGCCTTTGTCAGAAACATTTATTCTGCAAATTTCTCAACTAGCTTTGACTGGTCAGAGTCAAGCTTATCGTCAAATCTAACATGAATAGATTCTTCAATAGTTTTAGCATCAGTATTATAAAATCTAAAACCTTTAGATCTTTCAGAGTAACCAAGTAATAGACATTTAGAAGACTTAGCATCAAATTTATGCAATCTATCCTTAGTATTAAGAACATAACAAACACAACCGAAAGGATGAAAGTAAGAAATGTTGGGTTTTATGTTCTTCCACAATTCATAGGGAGTCTTATTCAGAATTGGTCTCACAGAGATTCTGTTCTGAATGTAACACGCTGTGTTTACTGCCTCTGCCCAAAAGTGCTTAGCCATGCCAGTTTCTTGGAGCATGGTTCTAGCCATCTCCTGAAGAGTTCTGTTCTTCCTCTCAACAACACCATTTTGTTGAGGAGTTATGGGACAAGAGAAATCATGTGCAATTCCATAGGAATCAAACAGACTCTCAAACTTGTCATTCTCAAACTCTCCACCATGGTCACTTCTGACACGCACAATCCTACAAGCCTTCTCGTTTTGTACTTGGGCTATGAAGGTAGAGAAACAGCATGAGACTCATCCTTGCGGGTTAGAAACTTTACCCATGTCCAGCGGCTATAGTCGTCAACAATGACCATCCCATATCTCTTGCCACCTATAGACTCAGTTTTCATTGGTCCAAAAAGGTCGATATGCAGAAGTTCCAACGGCCTTGAGGTTGAGACAACATTCTTTGCCTTGAAAGGGACTTTTGTGAATTTGCCTTTCTGACATGCTTCACAAAGAGCGTCTGAAGCGAACTTCAGAGTGGGCATGCCCTTGACAAGGTTTAGCTTGCTCAGCTGAGAAATCTTTCTCATACTGGCATGCCCTAACCGTCTATGCCATACCCATTGCTATTCATTAACAGACAGAAGACACTTCACATTCTGAGCCTCCAACTCAGATAATCTGATCGTATAAATGTTGTTCTTCCTCTTGCTGTTAAAAAGAACAGAGCCATCGATCTGACTTACAGCCCGGCAGGACTTTTGATTAAAGATAACATCATAACCCTTGTCAGCTAATTGACTTATAGACAATAAGTTATGAGTTAAGCCGTCTACCAATAAAACATTATCAATGCATGGACTACTATCTACACAAATAGTACCAGTACCAACAATTTTACCCTTTTCGTTGTCACCAAAGCCAACTTCACCTCTGTAAGGCCCAAGTTTTTAAACTTATGCCAAGTAAATAGAATCCTATTCACGATTAGGGTTGATGTATCGTGAAGGGAAACCTGAACGAGAGTTGCCAAATGAAATAAATTTATGAAGGAGAAAGTTCAGGAAGAGTCTAAGCACTGTACGAAAGTCGATAAAAGTTATAGCACGATCGTTACACGCTTAAACCTAGGTCAGAAACCCTAGTATATAGCTAGTTTTCACTTATAGGCACGATGGAAGTTAATTCCAAAAATCTTCAGAGAAATGTTAGAACTTCTCTTATTCCATATATAACCATCGTTTCGAGGCGAAACTCTAGGATCTACGAACGTCCGATTCCAATCATCGGAAGTTTGCCGAAACCGAAACCCTGGTATTTCAAAACCCTAGAATCAACCGACAATGAAGACTTTTTTCTATTCAGAGCTTTAAATGAAGATTCTACACGCGTCCACCCATTTCTCTTGATGATTTCAATCTTTCTTCAGAAGGAAGTTTTCTATTCCGACAATCGATGCAAAAAGTAACTTATCGGGTAAAATAGTTTTACACCGACTTTGCATTAGTTACCAAAAATACAAGGAGACCTCATTTTAGTTTTTGAATTCTTTCGCCAAAACATATCTTAGAATTCACGGAGAATGAAGCCGGAAAAATCAGATTCGCGAAACTTTCATTTTCCCGCGTTTTTCCAACCTCTATATATAGCAAGAAAGGAGAAAAAATGGCATATATCTTCACCATTTTCTCTCCAAACCCGCGAGCTTCACCAAGGAGGAAGGAAGAAGAGCTTTTGTTTATTTCTTGCTTGATCGTTGATCCGATAGTTGCTACTTCAAGGTGCCGAGGTATAGTCGCTAATCCTTACCTCTGATCATTTTTTCCATAGCTTTTCTCTATGTATTTCTGTGCTCATAGTTTTGAGGTTTTTGCAAAACTATCCTGAATATCTCATTTTTGATTCTAAACATCTTTCCTACATTCTTCTGAGTATGTTTAGCTAATAATACTCCGCCGATTCTCGAAAAACTACCGTCGAGTTTCAATTCTGGTGAAAATACCCATTTTGGGACAAAGCTTCGTCCTTTGGGCTGAAAACTATCGCCTTATCTAAGTGCTAGTAGGATTAGTTGTCATAAACGTCGTTGGTGACGTCCCCATCCAATTTACTTTTCGAAATTTCAGTTTTGAATTTATGAGCTAAAAATATTGACCAAAATACCCCTGCGACAGTTTTTGATCCGATAATTTTTCCGAGTTTAGAATACCCTTAGTTACGGCTAATGATAGCATAGGAACCAAGTTTGATCGAAGAAAAATCGAACCCTACAATTACCAAAAGTGGCCGAGCACTCTAAGGGGGAGGGAGGAAAATTCCTTTTTCGAAAACTTGTCCTTTCGCGCTAGATTATCGTACCTCGGAGTATGTACTACTTCGTGTAACCTTAGTAAGTATTGATAGCTTAGTTTCCGATAGATTCTGATAGTATTTCTGTGGTTTTGCTCTAAAGGTGATTTTGAGGAATTCCCAGAAGAGCAAGGCTTTGATTGTGAAGAAGTGTTAGAAGATCATCCTGGAGAATCTTCAGGTGAGGGCTACTCACTGAATCTCTAGTTAATGCTTAGGGTCGATGCTTTCGACATTGTTTACTGTTTATGCACTTGTTTGTGTTTGATTGGAAATTTTTTTTTTTCTGAGGCTTCGGCTGACAATGTAGATGATTCATCTACTGAATGTTTTTGAGAGTGAATTACATGCTATGTGCTATGTGGGTAATTTAGGATGTGTGATGCATGCTTTATATGCTAAGTGCTACGTGGTTATTGCATAATATGTTGATATATGACATGTTGGTTGATTGTGCTGAGTTAATTATGCTTTTGCAATGAAATCTGAGTTTCTGAGTAGTGAGAATAGCGGGCAGGTCATGCCGATTTTTATTTTGATAGTTTTGAGAAAGTTTGATAGGACGAATTTGATTCGGGCCTTGTTATGGTGTTTTATGGATCGAGACATTCTCTGGAGTCAGTTGGGGATTAGGAGATCCCGAGAACTTATAAGATTTTGCGATAAGAGTAAAAGGATATTATTTTGTAAAGAAAACTCATAAGACATTAAACAACCTCTAAATCTTCAAATAATGATAACAAACTCGAAAGGAAGCTTAGGATGCAAATCTTAGTTTTTGGAAAACGAGAAGTGTCGTCGGATCCAAGTGTTGAGGAAGTTGAGAAGTATTGAGTATGTTGATGCTCTTGTGCTGTTGGAGCAGCTGTGTTGTTAGGCTATCCGGGGGATAAGTCCGGGAAATTGATAGTTTCCGAGTATGTTGATACTCTTGCTCGTTGAGCAGTTTTGACCATCGGATTGAGATGAGTCGGATGATTTGGAGATCATCATGAGTTATGTGTTGTTGTGAAGATGTGTCTTTTGTCGCAGAATCGACTGTTACCTTAGGGTAAGCTTTTAGAGACTTTAATTTAGCTAGAACACGTGGCGACGTGTCGAGTGAGATTCGGAGACGTTGTTTGACTAATCATCCTGCATTCATGCAACATTAATGAGGTATTAACACAGGACGTACTCTGGACCTCGTCGGTTTCCAAAATGGTCATAAGACCCGGAATGCCGTGTAAGAGCGTTTGTAGACGACTCTTGTAGCAGACCGAAATGGCAGACCTTCGGGTTTACTGATGATCTGACTACCGTTGTTGTTGGAGTAAGAGGCACGCGGGCCGAAATGGTCCCACTGTGGCTGGTGTTAGGGCTGATCCGTTTGATGTCCATCCCTTTCCGAAATGCATGTGGTTAACTGGGTTAACCGTCATTTGCATATCATGCAACATGCATACTGACTTAGTTGTTGAGTGTGATTGATAATTGTTAATCCTACGTGATGCATGCTATTTGTTATTATTGTTGTTTATAATCATTGTGGAGTATGCAACCCTAGGATGTTATCTCTAGTTATAAGCCTAAGGGGCTATTCTCTTATCTGTACCTATTGGGTGTAATATTTACATAATTCTTTGGAGTTGACCCTCGCGTCTTCTGTGTGTGTTTTGGCGGACAACGCCTTTTTCAGATGTCCATTGCGGACTGGTTCACAATGGTCCACCCTTCGGGGGGGATTAGATACGAGATGATTGACCAGGATGACCCCGGTTCGTGGGTGGTAGACCCCGCTAGCCATCGCGCGACGTACTCTGGGAGGATCATGGAGGATAGAGTAGATAGGGAAGGGCGCTTGATGGAAGGAGTGATGAGGAGGAGCACTGTCAGCTTCAACTTGCCGCCAGGAGTGCACTGCGGACCAGGATTAAGAGGAGCACCACCGCCACCGTCGTCTTCGGATGATGAGGACCCCTCCGAGGAGGAGCCTGTGGGAGTGCATTCATCAGAGTCCAGCACACTCACCGTTGCGATCATTGATGATCATGGTTTGGGCCCAAAGCCCGTTAGTCCAGCACCGGAGCGCATTGCGGTTGCGAGGGGAGGTCGGATAGTGTTTGTAGACTTGGTCGTTCTGGATTCTAATTCAGACGACGATCATGCTAGCATGTAGGTTTTAGTGCTAGTGTGTGCTCCTCGAGATAGGATTAGTGTAGGAGTAGAGTCTTAGCTCTGAACATCATTTGTTTCTTTGGGGACAGGGTAGTTCCGCCTATAGCTTTTTGTGTGGTTTCTTTATGGGAATCACAGAGAGTTGGTTGGACTTAGGAGGTCTTTTCAGGCCGATGGGCCAGCTTATTCTTAGTTTTGAGGGATGGTGTTGCGGACACCTAACCTTTATATTTGGTTTGTACATATTGCCTACGGGCGCTACCTTTGGGTTTTATTTAATTCAGTCTTGTCTTTATTATTATCGAAAAAAAAATATTCACGTTTTTCCGCATTAAGTTTATTTTTGGTTACTAAAGTGACGCCACCGAAATCGGGGTGTTACAACCTCCAGGCTTAAGTTTTAGCTCTTGGAACATACGCCTTTCTCCCATCATGTGACGCGAGCATCCACTGTCCAGATACCATGACTGGTGTTTCAGTGGAGCTATCAAGTATATCTGCAACATAGATAATCTTATCCTTAGGTACCCACTTTCTGGGTCCTCTCTTGTTAGTTACCCCAGAGGTTCTGATCACCTTGGGTTTCTCAACATGATAATGTAAAGGAATTTTTGCATGATATTTAGACATAGAGAAAGATCCCTTTTTAAGAGGAGGTTTAGCAACTTCAGCTGGTAAAGGATCAGGCAATATGGTACCAGAGGGAACAAAGCATTCATACAAAGATTTAGCTTTAGGCACAGAAGGCTCATTTCTAATTGGTTTAGAATAGCCAATGCCATGCATTCCATTTCTGCTCACGCCATAGATCAATGAAGCCATCAAGCTTCTATCTACGCTTTTAGCCAGGAATCTTTGAAAAGATTTTTCATACTTAGATTCATGCTTACTATCAGAGGCATCGCAGGCAATAACTTCTTCTAACTTAGCAATTTGTTTCTTAAGCACAGAGTTAGAGTTCACTAAAGCATGATTATCATTTTTCAAATCAGAAATGATTTTCTCATGTTCAGAAGGAGTTTTAGAAACAGCAGATAAGTTCTTTTTCAGCTTCTTATGCTTAGACAATAAAGAGTTATACTTATCCATAATATTAGACAAAGCATGTTTCAGTTCAGAGGTTGAGAAAGAAGCGAATACCTCATTTTCATCGTCTGAATTAGGATCTCCTTCTGATTCTGAGTCAGAGTCAACAGCTTCCTTTGACTCTGCTCCTTTGTCTTTGACAATGGCCATGAGTCCTTGGACTTCACCATCAGAGTCAACATCCTCTGACTCTGATTCATCAAAAGTCACCATCAGACTTTTCTTGGTCTTGAAGTGCTTCTTTGGCCTCTTGTCCTTCTTTAATTTTGGACAGTCACTTTTGTAGTGCCCTGATTCCTTGCACTCAAAGCATGTGACTTCCTTAATTGAGGACTTCTTCTGACCTGAGGATTCAGACTTTCCTTTGGCCTTTCCAGAGCCTTTGTACTTGCTCTGCCTATGCTTCTAGATACGGTTGAGTCTTTTAGAGATCAGAGTCAGCTCATCTTCATCAGAATCTTCTGATGCTTCTTCAGATTCTTCTGCTTCAGCTTGAAGAGCTTTTGACTTCTCTGCTTTAGCCTTCTCAGATTTGGATTTTAAGGCTATTGACTTCTTCCTCAGATCTTGCACCTCTGAGCGCTTCAGCTCATGGCACTTCAGTATGCTGATGAGTTCTTCTAAACTCATACGCTCAACATCTCTTGTGAGCTCTATTGAAGTCACCAAGGGCATCCAACTTTCAGGAAGACTTCTGATGACCCTTATGACATGATCTTTTGTTGTGTAGCTCTTGTTGAGAGGTCGTATTCCAGCTACAAGCAACTGAAATCTGGAAAACATTTCTTCAATGGACTCGTTTGGCTCCATGAGGACGGATTCATACTTTTGGATCAAAGACAATTCCTTTCATTCTTTGACTTTCTTGTTTCCTTCATGATACATCTTCAGGGATTCAAAGATGCCTTTTGCATACTCACGATCTGTAATCTTCTGGTACTCTTCATAAGAAATAGCACTTAGAAGAATTGCTCTAGCTTTGTGATGTTGTGAGTAAAGCTTCTTTTGATCTGCAGTCATCTCTGACCTTGGGATCTTCTTGCCTTCTTCATAAGTTGGACGCTCATAGCCATCCACAATAATATCCCAGAGATCTGCATCAAAACCCAGAAAGAAACTTTCAAGTCTATCTTTCCAATATTCGAACCTTTGACCGTCGAACATGGGAGGCTTTGCATTGTAACCATCTCTTTGAGTTTCACTGGTGGTAGCCATTGTTTTTCACACCGGCCCGGATCACTGAACACTGTTAGGTGTGGTAATCAGAACTTGCGCTCTGATACCAATTGAAGGTATGAAAAACGGTAGAAAAGGGGGGGGGGGGTTTGAATAACGTTTTCAAGATAAAACTTCCACCTTAAAGATTTTAACAAATCTTTCGATAACTAAGTGCTAAAGATAAGAGATAGAAAAGCACACAAGGATTTTTATCCTGGTTCACTTGATAAATCCCTCAAGCTAATCCAGTCCACCCGTTAAGGTGATTTCTTCCTTCTTAGAATGAAGGCAATCCACTAATCAGGTAAAGTGTTACAACTGCACTTGAAACCTACAAGTGACTAACAATTACACTGACTTAGCTCACACTAAGATTCACTCTCTTAGTCTTCTCTAGGATCCGATCAACCTTGATCTCCTAAAGGTAACTAAACACACTGTTTAAGAAAGAATGTTTACAAGAGATTTGCTTCTGAAAAGCTAATAGTAAACACAATGAATTCAGATGAAAGAATGCTTAGAAGGTTTTTGAATATAGCTTGCGCGTGTGTAATTCTTCCAACCGCATCTTTCAATCTTCAGCCTCTATTTATACTCCAGGATTAGGGTTTGAACGTTGCATGGAAATGCTACCGTTGGAGGGCAGTTCTGGAAATTCCAGCTTCTGCTGTGGCTGAGAATGTTAGGTAGGTCGTCAGGATAGTACATTTGCTTTTGTACTTGGATAGTGACTTGACCTTTAAACCTAAGAGACTTCTGATCAAGGGAATGCTTCATGTTGGAACTTGTGAAGCCGGTTGATCAAAGTCAGAGGGAAAACACAGATCCTCTGACCGTTGTATCTTCTGATTCTGAACTCAGAGGGAAGTACATGGTCTTCAAAGTTTCTTGCTTCTGGACATCAGAGTTTCCATTATTCAGCTTCTGGATCTTCAGAGTCTTCTACACCATCAGAACATCTAAACCTTCAGAGTTTCTTGGTTGTCAGAACTTCTGGATCTTCAGAACTTCAAGTGACTGAGTCCATATCAGAGCTTGTATAACTTCAGATCTTCTGAAGCATTTCTACTGTTCAGAGTGAACATAGATGTTGCGAAAGCGTTGCTTGGGTCACTCTTTATGCTCAGTGCTTCTGATTTGTGTGAGATTGAATTGAGGTCAGAGCCTGTAAATAGCACACTCAGAAAAACACGTTAGAGTACCATAATTGTTCATACTCAAATGTTAACTTGTAATCATCAAAACATAGAGTTGTATTACTCGATCAAAACTTGATCTTACATTGGTGGACACCACGGGGGCTAGAGCCACCGTGGCTCACCCCCGTGGTGTCCACCAATGTAAGATCAAGTTTTGATCGAGTAGTACAACTCTATGTTTTGATGATTACAAGTTAACATTTGAGTATGAACAATTATGGTACTCTAACGTGTTTTTCTGAGTGTGCTATTTACAGGCTCTGACCTCAATTCAATCTCACACAAATCAGAAGCACTGAGCATAAAGAGTGACCCAAGCAACGCTTTCGCAACATCTATGTTCACTCTGAACAGTAGAAATGCTTCAGAAGATCTGAAGTTATACAAGCTCTGATATGGACTCAGTCACTTGAAGTTCTGAAGATCCATAGGTACTCTTGTTGTTGGAGTTATGTCGTAGGGTCGGCATTAAACTCTTGAGTTTTGAATTTGAGAATTAAGCTAAACACTTGCGTTGTGAGGACGATTCGATGTTTGGCTAACCATATTGCATCATGCATACATTCGAGGTTTGTACGATCGAAAGATTGGGCCTCGGTGAAGTTGGGACGGCTTCACGAAGGTTGGGACGGCCTTCATCGAAGAACACATGGATGTATCTTCGGCATAGCGGGCAGAGTGGTACGACCTAGGGTGGTTGGGACTGATCTGACTATGCATGGGTTTGTAAGTGACACCCGAGCGGAAATGGTTAAACACTAGGCCGGTGTTAGGACTGACTCGATGGTGCCCATCCCAATTGAACTATCCGGATCATATTGAATTACATTTCACGCATACATTCACCCTGACTGGAATCGTATGCTATTTGAATTATCGAAGCATTGTTAGAGCCGATAACATGCTAGGATTATATATATATATATATATAAACCTATATATATCTATACTCCAATCACATGTTGTATGTATAATTACTTTATTCCGTGAGTTGACCCTAGCGGCTTGGCTTTGGTTTCATGTTTGTGTTTGGGCGGTCGGCCTACTGCCAGATGTCGATGGCGAACTGGTTTTCGATGGTCTCTCCCTCGGGGGGGATCAGGTTTGAGTTGGTTGACCGACATGCCCCCACCGCTTGGGTGATCGATCCTGTGGATCATCGGGCGACGTACCGGGGAAGGGTCATGGAGGACCGTACTGACGAGCGTGGACGTCTGACGAGAGGAGTTCTACGACGCATGGAGCTGAGCTTCAACTTGCTGCCTTCAGTTCGCTGTGGACCGGGTACTGGTCGAGGACCACCTGCACCACCTTCATCTTCATCGGACGAGGAGGACCCATCCGAGATCGAGGCTAATGTTGACGCACCTGTCGCGCCACTTCCTGCTACTGTTGTCGATCCTACCGACGTTGCGTCGTCCTCGAGGCTCGTGGAGCCGAAGAG
Source organism: Lotus japonicus (assembly GCF_012489685.1). NCBI lineage: Eukaryota > Viridiplantae > Streptophyta > Magnoliopsida > Fabales > Fabaceae > Lotus > Lotus japonicus. The sequence goes on along the minus strand of NC_080041.1, from coordinate 58,685,237 downwards.
GGAGCCTGTTGTTCCATCTGCCTCTCGCCGTTTTCCGTATACTCCATCACGCGGCTACCGTGTGGAACCCCTGGTTCGTGTGGTGGAGGAGGATATCCTTTCTGAGGAGGTAGATATTGAGATGGGCTCGACTAGGGTTGTTCGCAGGACAGTTAAGAAGGAGGTCGTGGACTTGGATACCGAGATGATCACGGTGGACTCTGACTCCGACACCGACGTCGACAGCTACTCGCCGAGCGAGGAGGAGGAGGAGGAGGAGCTTTGAGCGGTACTGGGAGGGTAGGTTTAGGCAGGCGTCATATTTTGTGTAGAGCTCTGATTCGTTTTGCTTTTGGGACAGGGTAGGTTCCCGACGCATGGCTTTTTGTGTGGTTCTCTTACTGAGGGATCACAGTGAGTCAGTCAGACTGTAGGGGTCTTTGTTTAGGCCATTTTGAGGCTGACTTACTCTTGATGGATTGTAATTATGACTTTCTTATTCACACTTTTGGATCTGTACATATTTGCCTACGGGCACACTACTTTGGAGTCACTGCGAATGCGTGCGACGTAGGAGTGCAGCTGAGGCTATACATGTTTATATATGTTGTACATCGGTTAGTTTAGTTTGTTGGGTTATGTCTTTATTTTTCCATTACCATAAATAAAAAAAAATACCTGTTTTCAGCGTAAAGTTTATTTTTGAGTTACTAAAGTGACACCTGGAAATCGGGGTGTTACAAGATTCCTAAGCAACTTGATCAAGATCATTCTCTTATGGTTTTTGGCAGATCAGCTTAAGCTGCAACCACAGAGTATATTGAGAATGGCCTTGCTCAAGGCTTAGAAACTAAAGCAATAAAAATAAAAGAAAGACAAGAGAGGGAGGAGAAGCTCACGGCTAGGGAGAGAAGAGAGCAAATGAGCTTGATGTGAAGAAAATGAGAGGGAGGAGCTCTCTACTTATAGTGAGAGGTGAGAGCAAAGCATTAATTGCTTTTCTTCCTCTCCAAGTGAGGCCCATGGCCGCACCCCCCTTCAGCCCATTTTAGGGTTTTCAAAGTTTTCCAAACTCCCCATTTTTAGCCCTCAAGTTTAGGTTTATTTCCTAATTAAACCTTTAAGAAATTAGCATTTAAATCCCTAATTAATTAAAATAATCAAATCTGAATCCCAAGGTTTTAAATCAGATGTGGAGAGATCCTTGGAAGTTTTAAAAATTTAGAAATCAATCCCCCATTAATAGAAAGTCAAAGAATAAAAAATCCCTAATATCTCTCCATCATAAAACCTAGCTAGGAAAGGAATTTTTTGCAAAAGTCTTCTTTTTCCTTCCTCCACAAGTCTTGGCCGACCACACACTCTCCATGCTCATATTTTCACCGAAAACTTTTAAAATAATAATTTAAATAAAAACCCCAAAATAATTAATGCATTAAATGCACCATTTCCCTCCTAAATGCACCCAAAACTTCAATTTTAAAATCAAAAATCCTTAACAATAATTTTGGCTCCAAAAATTTGTGCACCAGCTCCATAATATCTCAAAAATATTTTCAGAATAAATTTTGATATTAAACCATAGGTTAAAATTATTTAAATGCATTTTATTTAAATAAAACCCCATTTTATTTAAATAAAACCTTCAAAAATAAAACCAAGGAATATTCTCTCCTAGAATATTCTTAAAATCATTCCCAGCACCTCCCCATAAGGTGCGGCCCACGAAATCGTCATCGTCGACTCGATTCGCCAACTCATCGCTGCTGTCGGGTCGATTTTGACCTAAAAGTCGCCGTCGCCGAACCCTGGTAATATTACAGTCAAAATGCTCGTATCGTCGCGCTCATCAAATTCTAGAGGTTTCTAGGACTTATTATTGCTTCTAACAATTAATCACCTTTTTAAAAGGCATAATATCACATATAGCATAAGCAATTCACAGAATATTATTTAATATTATTATTAAAATAGTATGTCCTAAAACCGGGTCTTACAAGTATTCATAAAAATATTTTCAAAAACCAGCACAAGCTAGAGAGCATGACTAAGGGAAAAAACATGTGAGTATAGGGAAGTAAAGACCCAAAAATGACTCTAACTTACAATGCATGAATAAAAGAAAAATAAAAGCTACAAAAGAAAAATATGCAAAAATGCATGAGCTTAACTAAGGGAAAGAGTCGACCTTCTTTTACCAATTACCATGGAGGCCTTAGACACACCTCTGACTCCAAAATCCATGCTCTCATTCCCTGCAATGCAACAAACAAACAAGCAAAAGAAAACAAGACTTGGGTTGTCTCCCAAGCAGCCCTAAGTTATAGTCCTAGGTGGACTCTCTGTCCTTTGGTGTTAGGAAGGAAATTCCTTACCATCAATCTTCCTTCCACGTGTGCAAGGTAGGAAACTTGCACAAAACTTTTGGAACAACATCACCCAAGAGAGGGTATCATTTAAACCATCGTACCAAATCCTTGACCCCCCCCCCCTCAAGGAGTGAGGGAAGAGCTTAATCTTGAGCTCATCACTAGTCACACCTTCCATTTTTATAAGGTGACTAGCTTGAATGAATCGGGCCATGTGGTCTTGGAAATTCTCCTCTTTAGACCCCCCATACTTGTTTTCACTAACAAGCTTGATGAGAGCTTAATGAAGCTCAACATCTTTTTCACTTATCTTGGGGGTCTCCTTTGGAGACCTGGACAAGCTTTTGATCATATCACAAACAAAACCATCATTAAGGTTAGTTCGCAAATTAGGATTGAAAACCGAAAATCTTACCTTGTCCTTACCAACTCGGAGGATGAGCTGACCCTTATCAACATCAATCTTAGCCCTAACTGTGGCTAAGAAAGGTCGGCCTAGAATGAGAGGAATCTTTGCATCCTCCTCCATGTCCAGCACCACAAAGTCCACGGGGAACACGTACTTGTCCACCTTCACCATCACATCCTCAGCAATCCCATATGGGGTTTTCAAGGATCTATCCGCCATTTGTAAGGAGAGCATGGTCGGGGTGCCCTCTCCTAAGTTCAGCCTTCTAAACATGCTAAGCGGCATCAAGTTGATGCTCGCTGCCAAATCACACAAGGCTTCAACAATAGTCAACCCCTCAATCTCCAATGGGATGGTAAAACTCCCAGGATCCCTTCTCTTCTTAGGCAATTTTCTTTGCAAAATGGCACTACACTCCTCGGTCATCATGATAGTTTCATCAACCTCACTCAACTTTCTTCTCTTATTTAAAATGTCCTTCATGAACTTAGCATAGATAGGCATTTGTTCTAAAGCATCGGAAAAAGGGATATCAATATGGAGTTTCTTAAAAACATGCATAAATTTTGAAAACTTTTTATCCAAATTCTTTTTAGCCAATGCTTTAGGAAATGGAACTTTGCTAAGCTCAGGAATATGATCATTCATCAATCTAGTTTTAATAGGAACACTTCTTTCCTTCTCAACTATCTTCTCACTTTTTCCCTCAATTTGCTTTTTTAACTCATGTAACACTCTCCCACTCCTAGTGGTAACAACAGCAGAATTTTCTTGTTCGGGATTGGGGATAGTATCGAAAGGAAATTTACCTTGAGGCCTTTCTGCAATTTGCTTGGCTAGCTGGCCAAGTTGGTTCTCCAAGTTCTTGATAGCCGCCTCTTGGTTCTTATTGTTGTTGTTCATGTGGTTGATGCAACTCTCCAATAGCTCCTCTAAGCTCTTCTTGCCACCATCATTTTCACCAACTTGCTCTTGGACTTGTTGAGAAAGTCCAGAGCTTTGACCTCGGAAACCCTGACTAGTAATGGTGCAAAATTCACTAACATTGGGCCCTCCAATAGCCACACACTCCACTTTGGCTGTTGTAGCACCGACCAAATTGGTCGCCTTTATGTGATTTTGAATCTCCGCAATTCGTTCGGAGAGTTTCTTGTTGGAGGCCAAGAGCTTGTCGTAAGCTTCCACTTCAATCTTACTCCTTTGGGTTTGGCGATCATTTTCAGAGTTCATAGCTCTCGCTGCCATCTTTTCTATTAAGTCATACCCCGCTTGTGGGGGAAGAGCATCGAACTCGCCATTTGAAGCCGCATCTAGGCCAAACCTCCAAGTGTATTGTAGACCATCATAAAATGTTGCAACCAATTCAGCTTGGGTGAGATTGTGTTGAGGACATTTCCTCAAGAGCTTCTTGAAGCGCTCCCAAGCTTCATAGAGATTTTCTTCAATGGGTTGCACAAAATTCATGATGTCTTTTTTCAATTTCCTCAAAAGGGCTCTTGGGAAGAACCTTGTTGTGAACATTTCTGCTAAGTCTTCCCAAGTAGTGAAGCTCCCTTGAGGTTGAGAATTCAGCCATTCCTCAGCGGTGTCCTTCAAAGAAAATGGAAACAAGCTCAACCGAATTGCATCCGCCGGAACATTGTTCACCCGGTAAGTGTTGCAATTCCGGATGAACCTCTCCATGTGACCATGTGGATCTTCCAAAGTACCTCCACCATATTGGTTTTGGCTCACCAAGTTGATGAATGCCGGTCTCAACTCAAAGTTTCCCACTCCCTCGGGAAAAACAATGCTCCCGGGATAGTGATAACTCATAGTAGATGAAGTGAGTTCCCGAAGAGACCGGTTGGCATCCTCAACTTCTTGTTCACGTAATCGAAGGGTGATCCCCTCTTGGATTCTTGCCTCAATATGGGCTTGCTTCTCCTCCTCCGTCATTCGGCCACCCATGGCGGTGTCTCTCGTGAGAGTAACCTGAATCTGTGACACTCAAACAGAGAAAGATTAGTAGCACCAATTCTAGACAAAGATAAAAATAAAAAAATAAAACCACAAACTAAAAACGAAAAAAATACCCGCATTTGTAAATCCTTTTGAAAAAATCATTTCTTTTCATTTAATAGGTTACTATTTGTGACCCCCGAAAGTCGGGATGTTACACCTCCGACCCAGTCGGCTTAGAGGAGACATTCTCCCATCCAATAAAAGTATCCCGAGCCCAACCCAAGCTCATCTATGCTATCAAATCATTAGGTTGCAAACCTACTCACCCGTCTAGTATGGATTAAAGGGGGACCACAGACGATATAAAGAAGAAACATAACCTTAAGACATAAGAGCTAGAAGCAACATGAAGCAGAGATTCTTGGGACAAGGAGAAAAAATAGTATGTTTGAACTAGAAACGCGTTATCTAGTAGCTCACATACCCAAAAGAAAAATGGGACAACAACACTACAAGACTAAGCGATAGAGAAATTGGGCTGAAGCTAGGAAGCCCAACTTACAAGTTCTTCTCATGGTTTCGACCTCATTTCAACTGCAAGCGGGTCTCTTGAGTTAAATTTTTCCTAGCTTCAAAATTGGGTCTTGTTTGTACTTCTTCGACAAGGGATATCCCCCTATACAATTCCATGAGGCAAACTCCTGTTGCTGTTTCAAATACACACGCAAAGAGCTAGTGAACTTTATCGAGAAAGAAATTTAAGAGTTACGTCTCAGTCATAGACCTAAGGGACAAAGACATGGATTCCTAATTCTAATGACGTGTTCATGTTTAGGAAATTAAAGATGTTAGAAATAATATTATAAAACCATTCATGTGGTCCTTACCGAAAAACTTAAGCTTTTAGGGTAGTTATTTGTTTGATTAGTATCAAAGCCAAGGGTAGAGGTGCTGCCCAAATAAGAGGATAAGGAGGGAGGACGAGCAGAGAAAATGACAGTTGCTAGCGATCCAACTTCATGTTTTAACTGATCTAGGCAACACAACCATTAAGTAGGTGGCGGTGGAGTCAACCCGCCGTTGGTTAAGAGGCGCTGGTTGTCACAAAACACCTATAATGGCCGACTAAGGAAGAAGTGTTGTCGCGGAAGGAGACGCATGATAGAGGGAGAAGCCAGAAACTGAATATGAGAAATGGTTTTGCATAAAAGTTGCTTCGATAGGCTCCACCACTATGGGGAAAACACAGATGGGCTCCACCGCTCCAACTCACAGGGAGTTAGATCTGTGAAAGCTGTGTCGAAGATCAAATATTCTCTTAATGAAATAATAATTAATATAAAATCATTCATGTGACCCTTACTAGATAACTCAAGCTTTTGAGATAACTGATTGTTTGACAAATGAGTTGATTTATTGTGAGCGTGCAGGAGATAAAAGAAAGAAAATAAAATATAGTTCTTTGGTGAGATAAAATATGCTCAATGTTATGATGGTAATAGACTCATACCCCCAATTTATGTTTTAACTATTGAATCTTATGATTGCCAATTACACATTTCAAGTTGCCAAACTGGAGAGAATTGTTGATCACGAGATCACAGTTTTTCCCGAACACACAACTTGGAATTACAAAGAGAAGGATCAGTAAATGATTACAAGGTAAAGTTGTAGCGATTGGATCAGACGAACTTTTACTGAAAATTGAACCAATCCAAATCACAAAAACTCTTAAACATTTACAACTCTTAATAGTACAAGTTAAAGGTATGAAAAACACTAGAACGGGGGGGGGGGGGGGTTGAATAGGGTTTTGAAGTTTAACCGCTTTCTCTCAAAGATTTTGACAATCTTTTCGGTGAAAGAATATAAGGTTCTAAAGATGAAGGATAAAGAAAAGCACACAATGATTTTATCCTGGTTCACTTGATGAATCTGTCAAGCTAGTCCAGTCTACCCGTTAAGGTGATTTTTTCCTTCTTAGAATGAAGGCAATCCGCTATTCAAAGATTGTTACAACTGCACTAGCACACCTTGCTCAGTGACTAACAAATCTAAGAACTAGCAACACCAACACAGCCTTGTCTTAGTCTTCTCAAGAATACTGACCTCACCGGTCTCTCAAGGAACTACAAACAAAGTTAGTGAAAGGTTTGGTTTACAAAGAAATGCTTCTAAAACAAGCAGAAGTAAACACTATAAGAACAGTGAAGAAATATTGCTACGATATTCGCTTGTAGGTTTTTCACTTGTATTGCTTAATAGTTTCTTAGCCAATTTCTTCTATCTTCAGCCTTTAAATACTCCAAGGTATATGGGTTGTATTCGTTGAAAGAATCCATCCGTTGGAGGGCAATTCTGGATTTTCCAGAACCTGTTGTGGCTGAACGTCGTAGGTAAGGCGGTCAGAATAGTACACTTGCTTTTGTACGAATGACAATGACATTGCCTTAGCCTAGCTGACTCTTGATCTTTGGCGACGCTTCATGTTGGGACTTGTGAAGCTATGTGATCAGAGTCAGAAGGAAGCTTGGATCTTCTGACCTTCAGAACTTTTGCTTCTGGACCGTTCACCTGAACTTCTGGTATTCAGAGCATCTTAAGCGTTTGCTACCGTTCAGAAGAACGTAGTGAATGTAGAAGCGTAACATTGGCTACTCTTGTGTCTTCAACTTTTGATTAATGTTGAGTCTTTGAATCAGAGTCAGAGCCTGTTTGCCACAACTTAAAAGACAAACGTTAGAGTACCATAATTGTTCATACATAATAAAAAACTTGTTATCATCAAAACATAGAGTTGTACCACCTGACCAAATCTTGGTCTTACAATCTCCCCCTTTTTGATGATGACAAATCCAAGTATTTTGATGAACAATTCTTAAACAATAAACTGAATACACTCAGAGTTTAAGGTATCAAAGTTAAACTTATCCTGAAATGTATAGTTTATATAGCTCCTTCTGAATCCAAGTAATGAGCTTGATTCTGAGCTAAGCTCCCCTAGAATCTATGACTTAACAAAAACGTTAGAATAGTCTAGACGTTGGGCTAATTTAGATAAAGTGATCAGAGTAATGTATCAATCAGAGTCAGGCATTTTAACATGACATATAAACGTTAGTATATCAGAGCAATTAAAGGAATCAGAGCATATGGTCACTTCAGAGGAAGTGAGATGTATTCCTTGCTAGTGCCTCATGAAAGATCTATAGTCATAACTGAAGGTATGAAAAACGCTAGAAAGGGGGGGTTTGAATAGGGTTTTGAAGATTAACCGCTTTCTCTCGAAGATAAAAACAATCTTTTCCGTGAAAGAATGTAAAGTGCTAAAGAAGAGGGATAACGAAAAGCACACAAGGATTTTATCCTGGTTCACTTGATGAATCACTCAAGCTAATCCAGTCCACCCGTTAAGGTGATTTCTTCCTTCTTAGAATGAAGGCAATCCACTATTCAAAGATTGTTACAACTGCACTAGCACACCTTGCTCAGTGACTAACAATACTAAGAACTAGAAGCACTAAGACAACCTTGCCTTAGTCTTCTCAAGAATACTGACCTCACGGGTCTCTCAAGGAACTACATACAAAGTTTGTGAAAGAGTTTGGTTTACAAAGAGATGCTTCTAAACAAGTAGACGTAAACACAAATAAGAACAATGAAGAAATATTGCTAAGGTATTCGCTGAAAGTATTTCACGTGTATGCACAAAGTTCCTTTGCTAAATTCTTCTATCTTCAGCCTTTAAATACTCCAAGGTGTTGAGGTTGTTTCCTTTGAAAGAATCTATCCATTGGAGGGCAGTGCTGGAATTTCCAGAGTCTGCTGTGGCTGAACATCGTAGGTAAGGCGGTCAGAATAGTACCTTTGCTTTTGTACGAATGACAATGACATTGCCTTAGCCTAGTTGACTCTTGATCTTGGGTGACGCTTCATGTTGGAACTTGTGAAGCTGTGTGATCAGAGTCAGAAGGAAGCTTGGATCCACTGACCTTCAGACTTCCTGCTTCTGGACCGTTCATCAGAACATCTGGCCTTGAGAGCATGAAGTGCTTCTGGTCTTGAGAGCCAGCTTACTATTGGACTTCAGAGCTTTCAAGTCTTCAGCTTCTGGACCGTTCCTCAGACCATCTGATCTTCAGAATTTCAGAGTTTGAATCTTTCATAGTCCATATCAGAGCTTTAATCTTCAGAGCATCTTAAGCGTTTGCTACCGTTTAGAAGAACGTAGTGAAAGTAGAAGCGTAACGTTGGCTACTCTTGTGTCTTCAACTTCTGATTAATGTTGAGTCTTTGAATCAGAGTCAGAGCCTGTTTGCCACAACTTAAAAGACAAAAGTTAGAGTACCATAATTGTTCATACATAATAAAAAACTTGTTATCATCAAAACATAGAGTTGTACCACCTGACCAAATCTTGGTCTTACAATCTCCCCCTTTTTGATGATGACAAATCCAAGTATTTTGATGAACAATTCTTAAACAATAAACTGAATACACTCAGAGTTTAAGGTATCAAAGTTAAACTTATCCTGAAATGTATAGTTTATATAGCTCCTTCTAAATCCAAGTAATGAGCTTGATTCTGAGCTAAGCTCCCCCTGAATCTATGACTTAACAAAAACGTTATAATAGTCTAGATTCTGAGCTAAATTAGATAAAGTGATCAGAGTAATGTATCAATCAGAGTCAGGCATTTTAACATAACATATAAATGTTAGTATCTCAGAGCAATTAAAGGAATCATAGCATATGGTCACTTCAGAGGAAGTGAGATGTATTCCTTGCTAGTGCCTCATTAAAGATCTATAGTCATAACGATTTGAACTTCAAATTCTCCAAAAGAAAAAAAAATAACACATCAAAAACTGGATGTACTCCCCTTTTTTGTCATAAGCAAAAAGGTCGCGGAGTGTGAAAAACTTAGCTTTGAAGTACAGGTACTCCCCCTGAGAAAAGGACTAAGTCCACAAAAGGAAAGGATAATAAGATAGATAAAAAAGACACATATAATCAGAGTAAAGAAAATATATGAAAAGAAGGAAGGAGAAAGAGAGTCGGAGCAAAGAACACTGACCAAGGATTGGGAGACGATGAACAGACGTTTACCACCGACCAACTGAATTTAAGACATTCAAAGATGAACTCGGTAACAGTGTCTTGGGAAGGTGTTTCAGTGATAAATGCGGGCAACCGTTCCTGGAGTATAAATATCAGTTCTTTCTTGTCATTCTTCATACTCACACTTTCTCTGAAGTAATCTGTCAATAGTCTCCAGAAGCTTAAAATGGCTGCCATTGAATAACTTCGTATGGAATTGAGAGAACGTTGCTTCGAGCAGAATCTTTATGTTGCTTTGTACTTCAAGGTCACAACCGTGAGTAGCATCCGTCAGCTTATTGCGGACTTCTTGGTATGGGTCCGGATCCAGTTCTGGATGCAGCTCTGCGAGTTTTCCTTGAGTTCATGGAGGAGCTTGGCGAGCTCTTCCAAGCAGAAGCGGAGGTCACCATGATGATTAGTGGTTGGGAGATAGAGCTGGAGATTCGAGCAGAGTACACAGAGGAACGACAGGAAGAATGTAAGGATGAAATGGCGCGTTTGATAGTTCAGATGCAGCCTAGAGATAGGCAGTTAGCGGTAATTCTAGAGCATTATCAAGATATGAGGATAAATCCTCCTTTCTAAGTGTAAAACACAATTTCAATGAATAAAGGAAGTTTATGTTTAAAGCATTGTGTGTATGTGTGATGTTAGAAAAAGAGGTAAAGGATCAGAAAGTGAAAACCTTAATAGAAGATAATAAATAAAATAAGTACCAACGTAAACAGAAAAACCAACCAGATATATATAAAAAAAAGTTAAAAAAAAAAGAGAGAAAAGAGAGAAATCCTAAGAGACTAAGGTTTGGGATCTGGAAGCCTCCTCAGAATGTTGCCAAACATTGCTTCCACACTCTTGTTGAACGCATCCTGTTTATCAAATTGTGTCTGAAAGCTATCAAGCCTTTGCACTATCGCAGTCAGATCAGGTTGAGTAGAAACAGGCGGATCAGCGTGAATTGAAGAAGTAGTAGAAGCAGATATAGCAACTAAGGTGACATTTATAGCAGAAGTTGCTTGCGGATCTGGAGAAGAAGTAGAAGCAGATGCACAAACAAGAGCTTTGGCCTTCAGGGCAGCAGCCTCAACTTCTAACTTAGCAGCTTGTTCCAGAGCTTCTAGGCAGGCAGCCTCTTTCTGAGAAGCTTCAACTCTGGCAGCTTCAAGTCTTGCACCAGCGACTCTGGCCAAGTCATCAGCCATAGCAACTAGTCTTGCCAATTTAGCTTCTTTGACTTCAGATTTAGCTCTCTTAGCCTTAGCTTCCTGTGAATGTTCTTCCTGATTCTTGGTATTCTGAATTGCTTCTCTTAGCTTGATGAACATTTGAGATTCTCGATGAGCTTATCTTCGTTCAGTCAGAGATTCGTTCTTGACCCTTGCAGCCTCAACTTGATCAAAACGTTCTAGATCATCGAACGCATGCATGTCCTCAATGCATCCTTGCATCCAGCTGCAGAATCTCTCCCACAAGGAATTAACCACATTGGGTTTCTCACTTGTATCGGTGTAAGCATAGAGATTTTTCAGCCTTGTTGATGCCATATCATTAAAAATTTTAATGCATTCCAGAAGGGTGGTAGGCTCTAGATATGTATAGCGGATGATAGGAAGGTTTGGTTGAGGAGTGGGTTAAGGAGCGACAGCTTGGTTAGAGCAGGTTGCCTCTTGAACAGAAGTTTCTGCTTCAGGTGTTGGGGCTAGAGTCTGAGTCACCTGATCAGAAGTAGTCTGATCTGGAGTGGGAATGGTTTGTGCTTCTAGGTTGGCGAACACAAAGTCTTTTGAAATAACTGGGGAATAGTTAGACAAAGAGACTTGTGAGGAATCAGGTGAAGAGAAAGGAGGAAACACGTTGTAGAGAGAAGAGGATGGTGGAATAGGATTAAAGATATCTTCTGGGGGTGTAGAGATCCTTTTCTCTAGGATTTGTTGGAATTGTTTTTCTGTGGAGGAAGTTTTTATGAGAGAGGATGGTTGTGGTAGTTCTGGATGGAAGATGGATAATTGGAGGAGTTGGAGCAGAGGATGCTTGACGAATCTGATCTAAAAGATCTGGTTTGGGAGGTGGAGGAGAGTTTTGTTCTGGAGTGGTGGTGACTGCTATTGCATATGTGGAAATGGCAGAGGTTGAGGGAAGAGGGGTTGTGAGAGATTGATATCTTGGGATAATTGGGGCAGAAGAAGGAGGAATTGTCTGGGATGAAGAGGAGGAAGGAACGACATTAACAACAGTAACAGGAGCAGAAGAAACAACAGCTTGAGGCTTACTTGTCTCCTTGGCAGAGGATCTGGTGATCCTTTGAACTCTGCTCTGAGTTAATTGAGGCTTAGCAGCCTTTGATTCCGTCTTGATCTTCTTTACCTTCTTCTTCGTTAGTTTCTTCTCAAAGTCTTAATCTGAATTTGATTTCTGAGGCCTTTTCTTGGAAGGTTTGGACATATCTGGCGGACAATCTGGAAGAGAGTTGAAAAAGTCTTCAAAATCCACTTCAACTCCTTGTTCCTTCAGAAGATTGACATACTCCTGAATTGCATCTGGAGAGTCCAGCTTTGTCCAAAGAGGGAAGTCATCAATGACAATCCTCCTCTGGATTATTTCTTCCTGAAGCTCCTCAGGAGGAGGAACGACAATCTCGTCAACGATTTTCATCCTCTTCAGATTCTTTACATTGAAAGCTTCTCCAGAAGTTGTGGTTAGATCCTCTGTACAGCCCGTGGCAATCAGGTCTTCAACTAGCTTACTCTCCACAAAAATGCCAGAGAGAATTTTTCCAAAGGGAATGTAATAAATTGCATTCTTCATGTATCCGACAGTGGTTCTTGATTTCTTGATGCACTCCTTGAGATATATGAATATGAAGAAGGGAAGGCACAACTTCTTCTTCTTGATTAAGAAGATCATCAACTTCTGAGTAGCGTTGATGTAGTCAGATGAACTGGACAGAGTCCTAGGGTTGATGCAAGAGAGGATGATTTTGTGCCAAACCCTCAGTTCAGGATAACGATCACTGGATTTGTACTCTACCTTCTTTGGCTCCCAGTTGACAAAGAGTTCCTTGTTGACAATTGGCTTCATCTCTCGAATCCTTTTGTTTACACTGTGAAACCGCTTTCCAACACCAAACTCCATTCCAAGAAGTTGAGAAATTGATTTCTCAGTAATGACAATCTTTCTTCCCAGAACATGTGAAACAACATAGTAGTTGTCGCACTCAGCATGTTTTCAGAATTCTTTGACTAGCTTGGTGTAGGTAGGCCCAATTAGCCTTTCAAAGTAGTTACTCCAAACTTGTGCTTCCATCTCCGGTCGGATGTCGATGCCGTTGTCAGCCAAATTTTCAAAATTAACCGTAAGTTCTTTGAGAACCTTGAGTTCTTTAACTGAGAAGGTGCAGTAAATGGCAGCAGTTCTCTAGGTAATTGGGATGACTCTTGCTCGGTCTGCCGAGTCAGTTTCCTCTTGCTGTTGAGGTTCTTCATTTCTGCATTGAGAAACTTCTCTAGATGCAGATTGCCCAGTGGGAAGACCCACAACCATAGTAGGAAAACTAGAGGGTCTTTCACTAGCAGCCTTTTCTGCTTGCTCTTCAGCCATGTGCTCAACCAAAATTCAAGTACTGATTGCTCTTGAGGATCGGAAGAGTTGAATTGAGACATGATGAAGGCTTGGGTTGAGAGGGATTAAAAGCAAGAGAGAGAACGAAGAGAATAGAAATTCACTGAACAGTTTTTTTAAAAAAATAAGTAGGTGAAGTGATGGAAACGTGTGTGAGAACGTGGGTAGATAGTGATTTTTTAAAAAGTAACCGCTGAGAGGTTGAGACTACAAAAGAAAAAGTGAAAATCAACGGTTGGAAATTAATGTGATAATAATAAGCAATAAGTACTATTAACAAGCGGTGGAGAATCAAGTAGATATGAATCATTACAACAGAAATTCCCGAGAGGCACAAGGAACAAGGTATCAGAATAAATCCGACACGCGTTTAATGTCTTATCTCAGAAGTAATACCAATGGGTACTCAACTTCTGATTAAGTGACCTTCTGGACTAGACAACTTCTGATAGTGAAGCATCATAGTCAGAGGTTCTGAACTATCTTCATGCTGGACAAGAGTTCATATTCAGATTTTTCAGAATAAACTTAAATGTATCCTATGCTAAGGGCTTTGTGAAGATATCTGCCCATTGATGGTCAGTATCCACAAACTTCTGAAGAAGTACGCCCTTCTTAACATAATCTCTAATAAAGTGATACTTTACCTCAGTGTGCTTGGCCCTTGAGTGTAAGATAGGATTCTTACTTAGAGAAATAGCAGTTGTGTTGTCACAATATATAGGGATATTGCTCTCAAAGATTTGATAATCTTCCAGCTGATGTTTCATCCAGAGCATCTGAGTGCTGCAAATAGCAGCTGATATATATTCTTTCTATGCAGTCGATAGAGCAATTGTAGATTGTCTCTTGCTTGCCCATGAGACTAAGTTGCTTCCCAAAAATTGACAATTTCCAGAGGTGCTTTTCCTTTCAGTTCTATCTCCAGCATAGTCAGCGTCACAGTAACCAGAAAGCTTATACTCTGATGTCCTTTTATACATCAAGCCTAGGTTAGTATAGCCTTTCAGATATTTGAGAATTCTCTTAACCGTAGTTAAGTGAGTTTCTCTAGGATCTGATTGGATCGAGCACATAAATGAATGCTGAAAAGAATATCTGACCTGGATGCAGTCAAATAGAGAAGAGAGCCTATCATACCACGATAAAGCTTCTGACAAACCTTTGAGCTTGTGTCTTCTACCTCTAGAATGCATGTAGGATGCATTGGTGTTTTAGCAGGAGTACATTCTAACATATTGAACTTCTTCAGAAGTTCTTTGGTATATTTATTTTGATGAATGTACGTTGCCTCTGGTTGTTGATCTACTTGAATTCCCAGAAAGTATTTGAGTTTTCCCATCATACTCTTTTCAAATTCAGCCTGCATTAACTTAGAAAATTCATTGCAAAGAGAGGGATTAACAGAGCCAAATATAATATCATCAACATAAATTTGTACAATCAGAATATCATTATTGTAGGATTTGCAAAAGAGAGTTGTATCCACTTTACCCCTTACGAAACCATTTTCCAGAAGGAAGGTACTGAGTCTCTCATACCATGCTCTTGGAGCTTGCTTTAAGCCATAAAGAGATTTCTTCAACTTGAAGACATGGTCAGGATGTTGAGCATCTTCTAATCCAGGGGGTTGATGAACATACACTTCTTCAGAAATGTAGCTGTTGAGAAACGCGCTTTTGACATCCATTTGATGAAGAACACACTACAAAAAACTTGCCATTTACCCACGGATATATTTCTGTCGGTATATCTTGTAGTGACGGTTATGAATCCGTAAGAAAAATATTTTGATATATACCTACGACTTCTGTTCCGTCGGTAAAGGGTTTAAAACCGTGGGTATAACCCAAAAAACCTTTACCGACGGACATTTCATTTCGTGGTTTTTAAGTCGCTATACCCACGGATATATTTCTGTCGGTATATCTTGTAGTGACGGTTATGAATCCGTAAGAAAAATATTTTGATATATACCTACGACTTCTGTTCCGTCGGTATAGGTATTAGCACTACAAAAAAAAATGTTTTTTAGTGGCGGTTTCTGACCGCTGCAATTGCACAAGTTCTTGGAAACTAACAATCAATTGTGGTAATTAACAACCTCAAATAAAGTTAACATATCAAACATAAAAATATCTTAACATCAGATAACATAACACTTAATACTACTTTATAAAAGAAAACAAGATAACAAAGCTTACATATAGAGAGTTCTGATATATTTCATTTACTACATTAACCAAGATCTATTCTAGAAAACTTGTGTAGTGGCAAAATAATTGCAAAAATAGTTACATAGGAGTTCTTATGTATCCCTATCACTCAACCTATCAATTCATCCCACATTCAGAACCAGTGTTGTCAAATCGCGATCGCGGAAAATCGCGGCGAGGCCAAAATCCGCTATTGCGTTTAGCGGATAGCGTCGCGGGCAAATAGCGGAAACGACATAGCGGTTAAAATAAGTAAAATATTATAAAAAAACAGCAGCTTATCAGACATCTATTGCAATATTAGAGCAGAAACATTTGAAAAGAACAAATAAAAACTGCATAAAAAATAACTGCTTATCACATAACAATAAAAACTGCATAAAATCATCATTTTTAACAACCAAATTTTAATTATTAAAGGCTGCCACCAGCTCAAAACAAATGTCAAAGGACTTAAAACAACATAAACCAAACACAAGTCTTAAAACAGTGAAACAGAAAAAGGAAATGCAACAAAAACGAATTAATGGAGAGTTAATTGGGCTTGTAGAAGGAGGATGAGAGAAGGAGAATTAGGATTTTGGAAATCTTTTCAATTCTGTCGTGATTCTTCATGATGAAGCGTAAATATAGAAAAAAATAATTAATGGGGAGTTAATTGGGCAGTAACAGTGAAACAGAAAAAGGAAATGCAACAAAAACGAATTAATGGGGAGTTAATTGGGCAGTTGGTGGCCCACTAGTCAAGAATTACCATATTTAAAAACCCTAAAACTAAAAAAAATGTGCAGTATTCCTCAAAATCCGCTATTTCCGTTTAGCTTACAGCGCCGCTACGGCCGTCGCGGCCGCAATTGCGTTTCTCGCGGTGTCCGCTATGTCGCGGCGTAGCGATTGCGGTGGCCCTAAAATCCGCTACGCTATAGCGGGTCGCGGCCGCTATAGCCGCTATTTGATAACACTGTTCAGAACAAGTACAAAGTTTGGAAGTGTATTAAAATAATAGATGAGACAAACTCGTAAGATGAAAAGCTCAAGTCCATAACAGCTAAATATCCAGATCTGCGACTTCAACTGCAATGCCTTCATCAAGGACTCAGCATGCCTCATTCACCACAAGAAAGAAGATCATCTATATGATGTCCTTTTATGCTAAGCTAGTACATGCTTTTGTAATAATTGCCTGCATCTGTGACCTACAATGCAGCAAACACACAATCAAAATTCATTTCTATAACTGAAAACTAAGTAAAATAATGTCTGAAGTTTTCTCTCAGACATAAAAACTTAACGCACTGCACATGCATGTCTCTAAAGGTTTGGTTATCACAGAGCAAAAGGTTAAAATGTTAATCTGAAAAGCTTCAAATATAAGTGAAGAACTTAGTTGTACCTCTTCCTTTCTCAACTTTCACAACAAGCACCTAAGAACATTAAAAGATTCCATGAAACCAAAAAAGAGTGGACCTCTAACCTTGATGCAAATATTGGATGCACAAAAGAACATAGTAGCATAAATCAACAGTCATGAAGCATAAATATCCTTGATGAAAAAATTAGACCTCAGTGAGGTGTGTGTTCCCTCTCCATCCCAAGCTATAGATTTGGCAAGAGATTGCATTACCTGTAAAGGAAAATTAAATCATAACTTCACAATTAATGAAAGAAGATAACATTGAACAATAAATTACAAGCTGTAAGGGAAACGTGAGACAAGATCTAAAGGAAACAATTCATGATAAAAAGGAAATTGCAACATAGAAATTGCATTTTTAAACGGATATCCAACTAAAAATCATGCCCCAGTGCACCTTGTAATGGATAAATCATCAAAAACCACATGCATACTTTTGCAAAGCCAAAACAAAAGCATATGAACAAAACAAAAGCATCGTTGTGTAGTTATAGTTGATATCTACTCTTGCACCCTCCGCAAATTTTTTGATGTTTTTCAGCATGATCAATTTTAGCATTCAAATCTTGAATGCCTCTAACTACTGTATGGTTTTTGTATTATATTTCTCTGTGATATTGCCCTGCATGCCACAAAGCCTCTCAAACCTGCATCAATGATTATTGGATAAATATCAAATTCATGGCATGACAACTCCATACAAGCCATAAAATGAATAACAAAATAATACCAATTGGTTTTATAGTAGCATCTCAGCCACTACAAAGCATCACATCCTGCACAAAATTTCCACATTTATTAAATTTGTTAGTACCTTTGGATAAAGTGAAAATCTCATTAAAACACACTTTCAGGCCAAAAAATAAAAAGAAGAAAAAGCTAGGAGAAGAAATCCAGGATCCTAAGCGTAAGTATCAAACTCAAATACTTATAGCTTCACCTCTATGATATGGTTTGCTGCATTCAACATACAAAAAGTTACTAGTAGCACAAGCTGTAGAGATAGAATAATTAGGGCTCATCCATGCCTGCAATCCATAAAGAATCATTAATCAAATATCAATAGGAAAAATAAAGAAGCTTATGAGTAAAACCAAATACCTAATTATGGTGTCTATAGTATGCTCTAAAATCTATTCAAACAAACCAGATCCATTGTAAGAATGGAAAAACCCATATTTGTTGTTGCAAAAGGGTTATTAAAAACCTGTTCAGAAGCATCATTAAAAACCTGTTCAACAGCATCATTATATTTGGGTGAGACTTGGGTAGTGGTTAACATGAACTGCTACCCCATTTCCGCTGCCCATCTCACTTTTTTTTGTAGTGCGACCACTTTCACCTCCTTCAATTGTACCTCTCAATTTGCAAAACTGCAACCACATAAACAAAAAGGAAAAAAAATTAAGAAAAAAAGAAGGAGCAGGAGTGTGGAGAAGCCCATAAGGAATGCCAGTTAGGTTTTAAACAGCAGATGCAGAACAATTAAATCAAGCGATTAAACAGTAGTATTTTTCGAATTGGGGGTTAGGGTTTGCACAATCGTAACTTCCCTTTGTTGCTTCGCGACGTCCATGCTCTGATTCTTGTGCTCTTTTCGTTTCCACATCCGCAATTAGAGTTATCCACCGTGAATTGGAGACCATGGCAGCTTCTCCCAAGTCGCCTTCGTCAAGGAACCTTTTCCATCTGCCCCGGTAATTATCTTTTCCTCTTCGTCGAGGAAGATTTCAGTTTCTTTTGAGAACCTTTGCATTTTTCAGACTATGGAGAAGCTGATAACTGGCTCACGAAGACACGACAGGTAGTGAGATTAACAGGATCCCGTGAGTAGCCTCCGTGACTGGTGGTGGCGATGCGGCGTAGAGGTTAAGTGGATGGGAGGGTGCGCCACAAGGATCCCGTGATTCAGCGAGCAAATGAGAGTGTGAAGAAGTTGAAATTTGGGAAGAGGGCAGATGAGAGCATGAAGATGAGCGCAGGGTGAAGAGAACGAGAGTTTGTGGGTTTTCAAGTCTTAACTCTAGTGAGTAGTGAGGTTTCATGTCCGCTGATTTTAGATTTTAGTAAAACTTAAACTTATAGTGACAAATGAATTTATTCGTCACTATATCATGTTTTTACCCACGGGAAAGCTTTTGTCACCAAAAGAATTAGCAACTTAAACGAGTAATCGAGGGTATATGATACCTATACCCACGGTTTACAATATGTCTGTAGGTATATGAAGCTTATACCCACAGTTTTATATTTTGTCGTTAAAACCTATAGTGACAAATTAAGATTTTTGTTAGTATATAGTGCATATACTGATGGTTTAAGTTTCGTGACTAAAGGATATAGCTACGGTAATACTCATCTGTAAGTATATCACACTTATAGCCACAGTTAGTAATTTTTCTGTTGGTATATAATGGCTATACCCACGCTTTTCATACCTGTCACTAAAAATATCCGTTGGTATATGGCAAATTTCTTGTAGTGACAATGTTTTGATTCACAGAGAATGAGATCAACAATCTTATAGCTTCTAACCTTGCTACAGGAGCAAAGGTTTCAGTGTAATCTATGCTTTCTTGTTAACTGTAGCCCTGAGCAACAAGTCTTGCCTTGTTTCTGACTATTTCACCCTTCTCATTAAGTTTGTTTCCGAATACCCACTTAGTTCCAATGACATGGGTATCTTTAGGTTTCTTGACGCGGTTCCAAACACCATTCTTGGTGAATTGATTCAATTCTTCTTCTATAGCCAGAATCCAATCTTTATCTTGAAGAGCTTGATCAATAGACGTTGGTTCGATCAGAGAGACTAGACCTTTTATGCTTAAGAGAGTCTCTTTGGAAGGTTTGAAGGCAGATCTGGTTCTCACTAGTTCATCTTTGTTGCCCAGAATCAATTCTTCAGGATGAGAGGCAATTATTCTACTCTTCCTTTGCAGTGGTTGATCACAGGTTGTAGCAGCATCCTCTGATGTAGTTACTTCTGAATCAGCAACTTTTGATTCTTTGCCTTTGTCTCAGATGGTTATATTCATATCTGCTAACTTTTCAGGTAGCTTTGACTTGTCAGAGTCAAGCTTAACATCAGATCTTACATGAATAGATTCTTCAATAGTCTTAGATTCAATATTATAAACTTTATAACCCTTAGAACGTTCAGAATATCCTAGCAGAAAGCATTTCAAGGACTTAGAATCAAATTTATGCAATCTATCCTTAGAATTCAACATATAGCAGACACAACCAAAAGGATGAAAGTAAGAAATGTTGGGCTTTATATTCTTCCACAATTCATAAGGAGTCTTATTCAGAAATGGTCTTATGGAGATTCTGTTCTGAATATAACACGATGTGTTTACTGCCTCAGCCCAGAAGTGCTTTGCCATGTCCGTTTCTTGGATCATGGTTCTTGCCATCTCTTGAAGAGTTCTATTCTTCCTTTCCATAACGCCATTATGCTGAGGAGTTCTAGGACAAGAAAAATCATGTGATATCCCGTAGGTATCAAAGATGTTCTCAAACTCCTCATTCTCAAACTCTCCACCATGATCACTCCTGACACATACAATTCTGCAACCCTTCTCGTTTTGCACTTTGGCAACAAAGGTAGAGAACAAAGAATGCAACTCATCCTTGTGTCTTAAGAATTTTACCCATGTCCAGCGGCTAAAGTCGTCAACAATGACCATCCCATATTTCTTGCCATGTAACGCCCCGATTTCTCGAGTGTTACACAGTAACTAATTAACCAATTTTCGTAAAGAGTTTTCGTCGATTCACTTATTAATCTTCAATTAATGACAAACCTTTCATTTTACAAAAACTCTTGAAACATAACCTTTCCAAAAAACACGCGGAAGTAACCAACTTCGTAAAACTTTTTAAATAACCAACTGTAAAGAGTACGAAACAAAGGCCTGAATGAAAATAAAGATTACATCAAAACTTGTTCATTCGAATTTAAGCAATAAAATTGTTCGATACCGACACTTCGGAAACTCTCAACCCCAACAGAAAACAAAAGACTCTCAACCCAAACCCTATTCCTTAGCCTCTTCCTCTTCCTCTAAAGTGTAGTCGTCCTCCAGTATTGGCACGTCACGTAGCATCAACTCCCAAGAATGAGTCATCGCCATTATCTTCACGACCATCTACCCCCCCCAAACAAACACATAGCAAACAAGCAGGGTCAGGTCCAACAAAAGAATGATAATGACAAAATCAACAATAACATATATAATATAAGTACATTATATGTCTTTTATGGGAAAGAGTCAGTTACTAACGGAATCTCACTTCACACAACCCACCAAAACTTCCATGGCCATAATCACGATCATCCGCAGATGAACAAATCTCGGAGGGGACTCACCGTACAACCCTCAACCATGTGGGGGGACTCACCGTCCGCCAGACTCACCGTCCGTCCACAGAATCACAAGGCGACCGCAGTCAGCCAATCATGTGGGGACTCACCGTACAACCCACAAAACACCCTCGCGTGCAAGGTACCATCGTTCTCATGGTCCATAGTCCTCACCAGACCTATGTCCAATTATTCACATTTACTTGCAAGCGAGTTTATTACACTGTTCTCTTTGTTAAGTCTCTAAAATCAATCCTAGAGTCTTATCATACTCTTTATACAACAACCTTCACAACACAACATTCACGGGTTACAAGGGAATTACGGCTAGGTGAGCGACCCTTGAACCATTAACTCAGAAAATAAATATAATCCACGTAAAGGAACGCAAGAACATTCACTCATGCATAATATATCATCGCAACTTCAACATATTGACAGCAGAAACAACTTTCACAAAAATAGAGCCACAGAATGCATCTTTCAACCAAAAATCACGTATGATACCTTTCTAGAAAGCTATTTTAAATATCTACAACTCTCTAGTTACAGACTTGTTCATTTGAGTCCCAGAATTAGGTGATATTAGGCCTTAAAGCTAACTGTCCGGAACAGGAAGACAGCAGGTGTGACAGTTACTAAACACGACCCCCAGATCACATTACTAAACCAAAAATTATGATTTTTATATGTCTGGAAAGATATTTCGAAAATCTACAACTTTCATTTTAATCACTTTTTCATTTGATGACCATAAACAGGTAAAAAGGGGCTCTGAAGTCCGCTGTCCAGTACAGGAAACTGGCAGCGAAACTTCCACCTCTAGTTTAAGCTATAAACCATCTCAGCCCAAGGCTTTAAGCTATGTTCCAGCAATAAAATCAAATCACATAGGTCTCATATGATAATAGTACAGCAAGCAAACCTTCAACCCAAACCCTCATGCAAACCCTCAACAATCAAGATTCTTCACAAACAAACATAGCAACAAGTCCCTAATAAACTACCCAAGTCCTAGGACCAGCCCTTACCTCGGGTTTTGAATGAATTTAGATGAAAAGAAGAAGCTTTGGTGATGAAAACAAATTCCAGAACGCTGCTGTCCTCGTTCCTCTCTCTTCCTTCTTCCTCGCGAAACTCTCCCCCTTGTCGTTCTCCTCTCGCGCGCGCTACACGGCGGTGGTGGTGGCTTGGGCGGCGGCTCCCCTTGCTCTCTCTCTCTCTAGAGTTCTCTCTTTTCTCTCTTCTGTATTTTCCCTTTCTGTTCTTACGTGAAACTTGTGCAGGTTCTGTTCTGAATGAGGGAAAGAAAATAGGGTTTTCCCCTTAATCCCATGCAAACCACAAGTGGGCTAGGGTTTTGTTTTCCCTTTTCAAGCCCAAATCTCATCACCTTTGACCCAATTAATTAAAAACCATAACCAGGTCTTATTTAATTAAAAACCTAATCTTTTTAATTAAATAACCAAACCAAATTCGGAATTAAAATAAAAATGCACAAATTAATTCGCTGGCACTTTACTGCCAGAACCACACTCGGTAAAATTCGAATTTCTCGAGCTACAAGGGTCGGAATGACCTGATTCCACTTCGAGAATTTTCTAGACTTAAAGGGCTACAACGCTCATGAAGAAAGTTTTCCCAAATGAAGTCGTTAAGACCCTCTAAAAATTCACACAAGTTGACAGTTCTAATCTGCCAGTTATCAAACATTAGCTAAAACCTCAATTTTATTCAAACTTCCATAAAATTGTTCCAAATTGGACTTAGGGCCTTACAATACCACCCCCCTTAAAATAGTTTCGCCCTCGAAACTTAAGGGTTTACAAACAAATCGGGGTGTGACTCCCGCATCTTATCCTCTAACTCACAGGTCGCGTCACCGGTCTCCTGGTTCCACACGATCTTCACTAAAGGTACCTCCTTGTTTCTTAAGCGCTTTATACTTCGATCGACGATCTTGATGGGTGGCACCTCCATTGTCAGATCATCTCTCAGTTGTATATCGTCTGGCGTAATCACATGCGAATCATCTGCCATGTACTTCCGCAACTGCGACACATGAAGAACGTCATGGATGTTGGATAGAGACGGTGGTAGGGCGATCCTGTACGCCACCGGTCCAACTCGCTCCGTGATTTGGTACGGCCCAATAAACCTCGGAGTAAGCTTCTTGGACTTGATTGCCCTTCCGACACCTGTCGTCAGGGTAACCCGCAAGAAGACATGGTCTCCGGCCTGAAATTCCAACTCCTTCCGTCGGTTGTCGGCGTAACTCTTTTGGCGACTCTGCGCGGTTCTCATCTTTTCCTGAATTCTCCTGACTTCCTCGGTGGTCTGTTGCACCAATTCCGGGCCAATCACCAAATTTTCCCCATCTTGATGCCAGCATAAGGGCGTACGACACCTCCGACCGTACAAAGCTTCGTAAGGTGCCATGCCGATGCTCGCATGGAAACTATTGTTGTAAGTAAATTCGATCAATGGCAGCATCTCATCCCAACTGCCCTTGTGATCCAACACACAGGCCCGTAGCAAATCTTCCAGTGACTGGATTGTCCTCTCTGTCTGCCCATCGGTTTGGGGATGATAGGCAGAACTCAACCTCAACTTAGTTCCGAGGGCCTGCTGCAAGGCTCCCCAAAAGTGAGAGGTAAACCTCGGATCTCTGTCTGACACGATGCTGGTCGGTACACCATGTAGACGCACAACCTCAGCCACATAAATCTCCGCCAATTTCTCCACCTTGTACTTCAGGTTGATCGGGATAAAATGAGCGGTCTTTGTCAAACGATCAACAACAACCCAAATTGCATCGAACTTCCTCCGAGTTAAAGGTAAAGCCGTCACGAAGTCCATAGAAATACTGTCCCACTTCCACTCCGGAACATCCAACGACTGTAGTTTTCCTGCTGGCTTCTGATGTTCCACCTTAGCCTTCTGACAAGTCAAGCATGTCGACACATACTCAGCTACTTGTTTCTTCATTCCAGGCCACCAGAAATGAACTTTCAGGTCTTGATACATCTTGTTCATCCCCGGGTGAATGCTCAACCTGCTCTTGTGACCTTCATCCAAGATTAATCTTCGCATAGCTGCGTCATTGGGTACACAAACCCGTCCCTTGCAACGCAGTATGTTATCGTTTCCGATAGCGAACTCCGGTGCCTTCCCTTGAGTAACTAGTTTGCGCCACTCAAGTAATCCTTCATCAGTCTCTTGCTTCGATTTGATCTCATCCAAGAGCCCACTCGACACCGTCACCATCCCGAAACTAAGTTTCCCGGGAGCTATCTTCACATCCAAACTCAGATCTCGGAACGCCTCCAATAATTCTAACTCCTTGACCATCAACGAGGATACATGTATAACCTTTCGACTAAGAGCGTCAGCTACCACATTAGTTTTCCCCGGATGATACTGTAGGTCAAACTCGTAATCCTGAAGAAATTCCATCCACCTTCGTTGCCTCATGTTCAGATCCTTCTGATCAAACAAATACTTCAGACTCTTGTGATCACTGTAGATCGTGAACGTACTGCCATACAGGTAATGTCTCCAAATCTTGAGAGCGTATACTATAGCAGCCAACTCCAAATCATGCGTAGGATAATTCTTCTCATGAATCTTCAGCTGTCGCGAGGCATAAGCAATCACTTTCTTCTCCTGCATCATTACACAACCTAAACCATTGTGTGACGCATCACAGTACACGTCATAAGGTTCTCCTTCCTTAGGTAAAGCTAGTATGGGTGCGGTGGTCATCCGCTTCTTCAAATCCTGGAAACTAGCCTCACACTTCTCCGTCCACGCAAACGGTTGATTCTTCTTTGTCAACTGGGTCAACGGCGAAGTCAACTTTGCATAATCTTTGACGAATCGTCTATAGTAGCCAGCAAGCCCAACAAAGCTTCTGATGTCGCTTGCTGTCTTAGGTTGTTCCCATGACATGATCGATTCAATCTTGCTGGGGTCAACAGCCACACCCTGACTTGATATGACATGACCTAGGAACTTCACCTCTTCCATCCAGAATTCACACTTCGAGCCATTAGCATATAGCTCCTTCTCCCGCAATACTCCTAGCACTTGACGCAAATGCTCTTCGTGTTCTTCTTTACTCTTCGAGTAAATCAAAATATCGTCAATGAACACCACCACGAACTTGTCCAGGAATGGCCTGAACACTCTGTTCATGTAGTCCATAAATATTGCGGGTGCATTTGTAACTCCAAATGGCATCACGAGATACTCATAATGCCCATAACGAGTTCTGAATGCGGTTTTCTGTATGTCAGCCTCCTTGACACGGATTTGGTGATATCCTGACTTCAGATCTATCTTCGAGAAAACAACAGCACCCCGAAGTTGATCCATCAAATCATCTATCCGAGGCATCGGATAACGATTCTTCACGGTCACTTTGTTGAGTTGTCGGTAGTCCACACATAGTCTGGACCTTCCATCCTTCTGCTTCACCAACAGCACTGGTGCACACAAACGCACACAGGCGTACACCTTGGGCGCAAAAGGGATTCCAAAGCCCACTCTTCCTTCGATTGACATTCCATCAATCGATCTCAGAGTTCAAACATCTTAATATAATCAAACACTTAGTCTCAAGTATCACGGCAATGATACTAACTACAGACAATCTCACAGCCAAGCAAACATCTTAGCAAACAAGTCTACCCAATCCTCACCGCGGAATTTCAAAAACACCTTTCTCAAAAATAAAATACAACGAGTTCGGAAACTCGTAAGCCCAAAACCCTTAGTGCTCTGGTTTCTCAACCGGAGCTCTGATACCACAATGTAACGCCCCGATTTCTCGAGTGTTACACAGTAACTAATTAACCAATTTTCGTAAAGAGTTTTCGTCGATTTACTTATTAATCTTCAATTAATGACAAACCTTTCATTTTACAAAAACTCTTGAAACATAACCTTTCCAAAAAACACGCGGAAGTAACCAACTTCGTAAAACTTTTTAAATAACCAACTGTAAAGAGTACGAAACAAAGGCCTGAATGAAAATAAAGATTACATCAAAACTTGTTCATTCGAATTTAAGCAATAAAATTGTTCGATACCGACACTTCGGAAACTCTCAACCCCAACAGAAAACAAAAGACTCTCAACCCAAACCCTATTCCTTAGCCTCTTCCTCTTCCTCTAAAGTGTAGTCGTCCTCCAGTATTGGCACGTCACGTAGCATCAACTCCCAAGAACGAGTCATCGCCATTATCTTCACGACCATCTACCCCCCCCAAACAAACACATAGCAAACAAGCAGGGTCAGGTCCAACAAAAGAATGATAATGACAAAATCAACAACAACATATATAATATAAGTACATTATATGTCTTTTATGGGAAAGAGTCAGTTACTAACGGAATCTCACTTCACACAACCCACCAAAACTTCCATGGCCATAATCACGATCATCCGCAGATGAACAAATCTCGGAGGGGACTCACCGTACAACCCTCAATCATGTGGGGGGACTCACCGTCCGCCAGACTCACCGTCCGTCCACAGAATCACAAGGCGACCGCAGTCAGCCAATCATGTGGGGACTCACCGTACAACCCACAAAACACCCTCGCGTGCAAGGTACCATCGTTCTCATGGTCCATAGTCCTCACCAGACCTATGTCCAATTATTCACATTTACTTGCAAGCGAGTTTATTACACTGTTCTCTTTGTTAAGTCTCTAAAATCAATCCTAGAGTCTTATCATACTCTTTATACAACAACCTTCACAACACAACATTCACGGGTTACAAGGGAATTACGGCTAGGTGAGCGACCCTTGAACCATTAACTCAGAAAATAAATATAATCCACGTAAAGGAACGCAAGAACATTCACTCATGCATAATATATCATCGCAACTTCAACATATTGACAGCAGAAACAACTTTCACAAAAATAGAGCCACAGAATGCATCTTTCAACCAAAAATCACGTATGATACCTTTCTAGAAAGCTATTTTAAATATCTACAACTCTCTAGTTACAGACTTGTTCATTTGAGTCCCAGAATTAGGTGATATTAGGCCTTAAAGCTAACTGTCCGGAACAGGAAGACAGCAGGTGTGACAGTTACTAAACACGACCCCCAGATCACATTACTAAACCAAAAATTATGATTTTTATATGTCTGGAAAGATATTTCGAAAATCTACAACTTTCATTTTAATCACTTTTTCATTTGATGACCATAAACAGGTAAAAAGGGGCTCTGAAGTCCGCTGTCCAGTACAGGAAACTGGCAGCGAAACTTCCACCTCTAGTTTAAGCTATAAACCATCTCAGCCCAAGGCTTTAAGCTATGTTCCAGCAATAAAATCAAATCACATAGGTCTCATATGATAATAGTACAGCAAGCAAACCTTCAACCCAAACCCTCATGCAAACCCTCAACAATCAAGATTCTTCACAAACAAACATAGCAACAAGTCCCTAATAAACTACCCAAGTCCTAGGACCAGCCCTTACCTCGGGTTTTGAATGAATTTAGATGAAAAGAAGAAGCTTTGGTGATGAAAACAAAGTCCAGAACGCTGCTGTCCTCGTTCCTCTCTCTTCCTTCTTCCTCGCGAAACTCTCCCCCTTGTCGTTCTCCTCTCGCGCGCGCTACACGGCGGTGGTGGTGGCTTGGGCGGCGGCTCCCCTTGCTCTCTCTCTCTCTAGAGTTCTCTCTTTTCTCTCTTCTGTATTTTCCCTTTCTATTCTTACGTGAAACTTGTGCAGGTTCTGTTCTGAATGAGGGAAAGAAAATAGGGTTTTCCCCTTAATCCCATGCAAACCACAAGTGGGCTAGGGTTTTGTTTTCCCTTTTCAAGCCCAAATCTCATCACCTTTGACCCAATTAATTAAAAACCATAACCAGGTCTTATTTAATTAAAAACCTACTCTTTTTAATTAAATAACCAAACCAAATTCGGAATTAAAATAAAAATGCACAAATTAATTCGCTGGCACTTTACTGCCAGAACCACACTCGGTAAAATTCGAATTTCTCGAGCTACAAGGGTCGGAATGACCTGATTCCACTTCGAGAATTTTCTAGACTTAAAGGGCTACAACGCTCATGAAGAAAGTTTTCCCAAATGAAGTCGTTAAGACCCTCTAAAAATTCACACAAGTTGACAGTTCTAATCTGCCAGTTATCAAACATTAGCTAAAACCTCAATTTTATTCAAACTTCCATAAAATTGTTCCAAATTGGACTTAGGGCCTTACATGCCACCTATAGACTCAATTTTCACCGGTCCAAATAGGTCAATATGCAGAAGTTCCAACGGCCTTGAGGTGGAAACAATATTCTTTGCATTGAAAGAGGCTTTTGTAAATTTGCCTTTCTGACATGCTTCACAAAAGAGCATGTGAAGAATACTTCAGAGTGAGTAAGCCCCTGACAAGGTCAAGCTTACTTAGTTGAGAAGTCTTTCTCATGCTAGCAAGCCCTAACCGTTTGTGCCATACCTATTGCTCCTTGTTAACATAAAGAATGCACTTTACTTTCTGAGTTTCTAACTCAGATAATCTGATCTTATAGATGTTGTTCCGCCTTTTGCTGTTAAACAGGATAGAGCCATCGATCTGACTTACAGCCCTGCAAGACTTTTGATTGAAAATAATGTCATAACCCTTGTCAGCTAATTGACTTATTGACAATAAATTATGCATTAAACCATCAACTAATAAAACATTATCAATGCATGGACCCTTACCAATACCTATGGTTCCAGAACCAACAATCTTACCCTTCTCGTTGCCTCCAAAACAAACTTCACCTCCAGGCTTAAGTTTTAGGTCTTGGAACATACGCTTTGCTCCCGTCATGTGACGCGAGCATCCACTGTCCAGATACCATGATTGGAGTCTCAGTGGAGCTAAGGATATCTGCAACATATATAATCTTTTCCTTAGGTACCCACTTTCTGGGTCCTTTCTTGTTAGTTACCCCAGAAGTCCTGACAACTTTGGGTCTCTCAACAGGATAATGCAAAGGAATCTGAGCATGATATTTTGACATAGAAAATGTTCCTTTCTTAATAGGTAAAGCAACTTCAGAAGGTAAGGATTCAGGTATAATGGTGCCAGAGGTAACAAATTGTTCATAAATAGATTTAGATTTAGGCATAGGAGGCTCATTTCTACTGGGTCTAGAATAGCCAATACCATTCATTCCATTTCTACTGACGCCATAGATCATTGAAGCCATTAGACTTCTATCTATACTTTTAGCTAGGAACCTCTGAAAGGAGTTTTCATATTTGGTTTCATTTTTATGATCAGAGGTACTAGATGCAATAACTTCTTCTAACTTGGAAATTTGATTTTTAAGAACAGAGTTAGAGTTAACTAGAGAGAAGTTGTTTTCATTTAATTCTGAAATGGTTTTCTTATATTTAGCAGATACTTTAGAAGCATCAAGCAAATCCCTTTTCAACTTTTTATGCTTAGTCAGAAGAGAGTCATGTTTACTCATAATTTCAGCTAAAGCAGATTTAAGTTCAGACAATGAGAAAGATGCGAATACCTCATTTTCATCTTCAGAGTCTGACTCAACTTGTGATGTTGGATCAGCGTCTGATTCAGCTTTTGAATCTGCTTTCTGGTCTTTGACAATGGCCATGGGTCCTTCAACAACTTCACCATCAGAGTGCACTTCTTCTGAGTCTGAATCATCAAGAGTTACCATGAGACCTTTCCTAGCCTTGAAGTGTTTCTTAGGCTTTTTGTCTTTCTTCAGCTTAGAACAATCACTCTTGTAGTGTCCTGGCTCCTTGCATTCAAAGCATGTAACTTCTTTAGGTGATGATTTGCGTTGACTAGATGAAGACTCTGGTTTTCCTTTGACTTTTGGTGATCCTCTGAATTTTCTTTTCCTGTGCTTCCAAAGGGGATTGATCCTTTTAGAAATCAATGAGAGCTCATCTTCATCAGAATCTTCAGCAGATTCTTCTAAAACTTGTTTAGCTTGAAGTGCCTTGGCCTTCTCAGGTTTTGATTTCAGAGGACGACATGATTAGCACGATTTATCTCGTGACTTTTCAGAATGCTGATGAGTTCTTCCATACTCATCTTGTTGATGTCTCTTGACAACTTCAGAGACGTCACCAAGGGCATCCCCTTCTCAGGAAGACCTCCGAGGATCCTCTTAACATGATCAGCAGTGGTGTAGCCTTTGCCAAGCACTCTAATCCCAGCAATAATCATCTGGAATCGGGAAAACATGGCACCTATTGATTCATCAGTTTCCATCATGAAAGCTTCATACTTTTTTATTAGAGACAGCGCCTTTGTCTCCTTGACTTCCTCATTTCCTTCATGAGACATCTATAAAGAATCAAAGATGGCCTTTGCAGAGTCACAGTTAGTGATATTCTCATATTCATCATATGAGATAGCACTCAGCAGGAAAGTTCTTGCTCTGTGATGATCCTTGTACATTTTCTTTTGATGATCAATCATCTTATCTCTAGTAAGCTTCACTCCAGCTTCATAACCTGGACGAGTGTAGCCATCAACAATATGATCCCAAAGATCAGCATCAAAGCCAAGAAAGAAACTTTTGATTCTATCTTTCCAGTAATCCAACTTTTCTCCAACGAAGATAGGTGGTTTAGCACTGTAGTGATCTTTTTGAGCATCGTTGGTGGTGGTCGCCATTTGAGTTTTTCACACCGGTCCGGATCTCTGAACACTGTTAAGTGTGGTAATCAAAACTTACGCTCTGATACCAATTGAAGCTATGAAAAGCACTAGAAGGGGGGGTTTGAATAGGGTTTTGAAGATTAACCACTTTCTCTCGAAGATAAAAACAATCTTTTCCGTGAAAGAATGTAAAGTGCTAAAGAAGAGGGATAACGAAAAGCACAGAAGGATTTTATCCTGGTTCACTTGATGAATCACTCAAGCTAATCCAGTCCACCCGTTAAGGTGATTTCTTCCTTCTTAGAATGAAGGCAATCCACTATTCAAAGATTGTTACAACTGCACTAGCACACCTTGCTCAGTGACTAACAATACTAAGAACTAGCAGCACTAAGACAACCTTGCCTTAGTCTTCTCAAGAATACTGACCTCACGGGTCTCTCAAGGAACTACATACAAAGTTTGTGAAAGAGTTTGGTTTACAAAGAGATGCTTCTAAACAAGTAGACGTAAACACAAATAAGAACAATGAAGAAATATTGCTAAGGTATTCGCTGAAAGTATTTCACGTGTATGCACAAAGTTTCTTTGCTAAATTCTTCTATCTTCAGCCTTTAAATACTCCAAGGTGTTGAGGTTGTTTCCTTTGAAAGAATCTATCCGTTGGAGGGCAGTGCTGGAATTTCCAGAGTCTGTTGTGGCTGAACATCGTAGGTAAGGCGGTCAGAATAGTACATTTGCTTTTGTACGAATGTTAATGACATTGCCTTAGCCTAGTTGACTCTTGATCTTAGGCGACGCTTTAGGTTGGAACTTATGAAGCTGTGTGATCAGAGTCAGAAGGAAGCTTGGATCCTATGACCTTCAGAACTTCTGCTTCTGGACCGTTCTTCAGAACATTTGGCCTTCAGAATTTCAAAGCTTGAATCTTTCAGAGTCCATATCAGAGCTTTAATCTTCAGAGCATCTGAAGCGTTTTCTACCGTTTAGAAGAACGTAGTGAATGCAGAAGCGTAACATTGGCTACTCTTGTGTCTTCAACTTCTGATAAATGTTGAGTCTTTGAATCTAAGTCAGAGCCTGTTTGCCACAACTTAAAAGAGAAATGTTAGAGTACCATAATTTTTCATACATAATAAAAAACTTGTTATCATCAAAACATAGAGTTGTACCACCTGACCAAATCTTGGTCTTACAATAAAGATTGATCACTTGAAATTCTCCAAAAGAAAAATAACACATCAAAAACTGGGTTGTACTCGCCCTTTTTGTCATAAGCAAAAAGGACACAAAGTGTGAAAAACTTAGCTTTGAAGAACAAGGTACTCCCCCTGAGAAAAGGACTAAGTTCACAAAACCAAAGGAGAAAATAGGTAAACAATAAAACACATATTTTTAGTAACAAAAAAATATATGAATGCAGAAGGAAAGAAGAATACGAGGAGCACCGGCCAAGTGAATTTTGACATAAGTACTGGCGTTTACCACCGGCCAAGTGAATTGAAGGCTTTCAACAGTTTACCAGGTAACAGCTTGGGAAATGGTTCCATGCAATAATTCCTGGAAGCCGTTCCTTGAGTATAAATAGCAGGTAGTGCTTTTCATGTTTCATACTCACATCTTCTAAAGAAAAAGTTGAAGGTATGAAAAACGATAGAAAGGGGGGCGGGGGGGGTTTGAATAGCGTTTTCAGAACAAAACTTCCACCTTAAGATTTTAACAAATCTTTCGAGACACAAGTAAAGTGCTTAAGATAAGAGATGAGAAAAGCACACAAGGATTTTATCTTGGTTCACTTGATGAATCACTCAAGCTAGTCCAGTCCACCCGTGAAGGTGATTTCTTCCTTATTAGAATGCAGGCAATTCACTAATCAGAGATTTGTTACAACTGCACTTGAAACCTACAAGTGACTAACAATACACTGACTTAGCTCACACTAAGATTCACTATCTTAGTCTTCTCTAGGATCCGATCAACCTTGTTCTCCTAAAGGTAAACTAAACAACTGTTTAAGAAATATTGTTTACAAAGAAATTGCTTCTTAAAAGCTTGTAGTAAACACAATGAATTCGATGAAGAAAGATTACTTAGAAGATTTAAATATAGCTTGCGCGTATGAGTTTCTTCCAACCATATCTTTCAGTCTTCAGCCTCTATAAATACTCCAAGGATTAGGGTTTGAACGGTGCATGGGAATGCTACCGTTGGAGGGCAGATCTGGGATTTCCAGCTTCTGCTGTGGCTGAGAATGTTAGGTTAGGTCGTCAAGATAGTACATTTGCTTTTGTACTATGGATAGTGACGTGACCTTTAACCTTGTAGACTTCTGATCAGAGGAATGCTTCGTGTTGGAACTTGTGAAGCTTGTTGATCAGAGTCAAAGGGAAGCATGGATCCTCTGACTATTGTACCTTCCGATTCTGAACTCAGAGGAGAAGTACTTGGTCTTCAGAGCCATTTTGCTTCTGGACTTCAGAGTCTTCACTTTTCAGCTTCTGGATCTTCAGTGTCTCTTGCACCATCAGAACATCTGTACCTTCAGAGTTTCTGGGTTATCAGAACGTCTGGATCTTCAGAACTTCAAGTGAGCTGAGTCCATATCAGAGCTTGATTAACTTCAGATCTTCTAAAGCTTTTCTACTGTTCCGATTGAACATAGAGATTGTGAAAGCAATGCTAGGGTCACTCTTTAAGCACAGTGCTTCTGGTCAATTCGCAAGTGTACGAATCCACCCGGTTTTAAATATCAAACCACAGGGATTGTGAGTGACTAAATTCAGTTTAAGCTTTGAGTTTGAAGGTTGGTTTCATAAAATAACATGCTTTGGGTTCTTGTTCAACTAGTCAATTCAAGTACATCATTCTAAGCACATGTTCTCATGGATCTCTCCATGATGATATAGCCTAGTTACTCACTTATTGATTCCTCACATAAGCAATTCTCTCATACTAAAAGCTAAGCCCAATTCCTTGTGTACTTAGTCATTTATATGAGGTTTTAGATCATGCAATTTCAGGCCATCAAACCCCAACCCTTCCTCTATTCCTAGTAGCAAGTATAGAATGGGTAATCCCAAATCGGTTCCCTAATCTATAACAAACTTCCGTTCTGATTATAGAATAGTATAAAGCAAGCATGCATACAAGCTTAGATTGAAATTCAAAAAATGGGATTCAAGGGAAGAAGAAGAACATGTGGGAAAGAACTTAAGATTATAACTCAAATATAAAAAGTCTTACAAAGAAATCCAAAGCAAAAGAAGAGAGATTAGCCAAGCATGGCTCTTGCCATGCTTGGCTAAGAACCTGAATTACAAGCTTAGAAGCCCTCTCACACTCTCCTAGATGCTCCTCTACCTCTGAGTTTATGTAAAAATGAAAGTAGTATCAAAGATTACAAAAGAAAATGACTAAAATCCTATTTATAGGCAAAATTCCCGAGTCAGAGCTGTTCTGGGCGCTCAGGCGCCAATTCAAAGCGCCTGAGCGCCAATTGCATGCCCAAAACATGCTCTTTGGAGCTAATTGGCACCTAGGCGCCAATTCCCAGCGCCTGGGCGCCAATTCCAAAGGCTTCAGGAAATTGCACTAGCGCCTAGGCGCCAATTCCCAGCGCCTAGGCGCTCAAGCTCGCTTGGAAAAGACTCCTTGGCTTCTGTAACTCCTCTTTCAATCCTCTTTAAGTCCTCCTTCAATTCCATGCTTCTTGGCCTTCTATTACCTTCAGTTTCTGCTCTCCAAACCTAACCAACAAGTCAAGGAAGAATCTAGAAGCTCAAAGAGCTCATTAGCACAAGAGGTCCTTCATAAAACAAAAGAAAATCATGCAAGTCCTAAACTTAACTTAAAATGCAAGAAAACTCCCTATAAAACTACAAAATTACCAAAACAAAACAAAGAGTCAAGAAAAGATAAAAAAGCATGAGAATGCATGAAACACTACATGAGACACAAGAAAAAGACTCAAAACCTACAAGGAAAAGCCCTAAAAACAACATATAAACCCGGGTCATCACACCACTATACTCAACGACAGCTCGCCCTCGAGCGTCACTAAGATTAGCTTGCCCTCAAGCACAAAGAATTGCTCCCAACACACATGCCAAAAGAAGGATACATTTTTAGAAAACCGGGGGATCAAGTAAATGCAGTTAGTTCCAAGAGAAAGATTCAACAATCAACTTCATGCTACTCATAGATAAAGAAGAATTAGAGTCCACTATGAGAAGCATTTAGAACTAACATCCTAGCATGAGACAATTGTTTAGTGCACAGAGCACACAAGCAAGTTCATAGGTTCTGGGAATCATTTCCTCAAGAGCAACTAAAGTTGACAATGCATTATTGAATGAGACTTCAAAAGGGTTATGATGTTGGCTAGGTAAAGCACAAGGTAGGTGGTCCCTAAGGAAGACTAAGGCTGTACAAAATTTGAGTGTGGTCCTTCATGAAAACAGGAGCTTAAAGCAATTGATACTTAGCACACAAGTCTCTCAACCCCCTTTTGTTTCAGAATTTTTTCTTTTTTCTTTGAAACTCCACCCATTCCATGGAGTTCATTTTTTTTCTTTTGACTTTTTTTTTGGAACTCCATCCGGCCATGAAGTTCATCTTTTGAATTTTTTTGAATTTTTTTCTTTGGGGCAAGAGACAATTGCATTTTCTATAAACTAGCTCCATTGAGAGTTAAGAACCACAACTCCCCATTTTTCCAACCAAACAACTAGCCCAAATAACAAAGGTAACAAAGAAATCTCCATAAGGCTCAAAAGGGTCAACTAGGGACAAAGATGTTATAAAACAATTTTTGAAGTACAAGAAAACCTACCAGTCTCAAGAATGCAAGTCTCCTAAAGCTACACTCAAGGAGGCATAAAATGAAACACAGAACCAAGAAGTGCAAGTGAGTCAGGATCCTCTAGGGAAATTATATAGTGAAGGGTCAAAGATGGACCCTTGTGGACTCACATCAACTATATCCTCAAGACAACACTTAGAAGACCGAAGTCTCGTCCTCTCTTTCCCAAACATACAATCACTCCCCAAAAGAAAGCACAAAGTATCCACTTCAAAAACATTTTCAAAACCAGCGTCATGTGAGTGAGCAAGACTTGGGAACATGTCATTTAAGTAAAGGGCATAAAGACCAAGGTATAAAAGACTCTATAAAGAAAAAAATGCATGATCAAAAAGATAAACAAAATCTATAAAGGAAAAAGATGCTAAAAATGCATGGACTAAAATCAGAGTAAGAAAAGAACCTCCTTCCAAGTGATTGAGTGCTTCCAAGTGTTCTCCTTTGGTCTTTCAAATGCTAGAAAACAAGGTGCTCAAGTGCTAATTGCCACCGCTCGAGCGCCATTGTATCCATTTTATTTCCTGAAAAAAAAAAAACAGAAGAAACAAAACGTAAAATAGAAAAAAGAAACATGGGTTGTCTCTCATTCAGCCCTAAGTTTGAGTCTTAGGTAGACTTTACCTCAAACTCGTAACTCAAACCAAAAATCACAAACATGAAGGTGTGAAAAACGACTAGAAGGGGGGGGGGGGGTTGAATAGCGTTTTCAATATAAAAACTTTCCCCTTAAGATTTAAAGTAAATCTTTTCGGTTTCTCTAAGATAGATGGTGCAGCGGATAAAGATAGAGAGAAGAGAAAAGCACACAAGTATTTTATCCTGGTTCACTTGATAAATCCCTC
Source organism: Lotus japonicus (assembly GCF_012489685.1). Classification (NCBI taxonomy): domain Eukaryota; kingdom Viridiplantae; phylum Streptophyta; class Magnoliopsida; order Fabales; family Fabaceae; genus Lotus; species Lotus japonicus. Next base: position 58,648,442 of record NC_080041.1, on the reverse strand, counting down.
AAGCTAATCCAGTCCACCCGTTAAGGTGATTTCTTCCTTCTTAGAATGAAGGCAATCCACTAATCAGATAATTGTTACAACTGCACTTGAAACCTACAAGTGACTAACAATACACTGACTTAGCTGTCACTAAGATTCACTCTCTTAGTCTTCTCTAGGATCCGATCAACCTTGATCTCCTAAAGGAATCACCACTAAGATTCACTCTCTTAGTCTTCTTAAGGATACTGACCTACCCGGTCCCTTAAGGAAAATCAAACAACTGTTTGAGGTTGGTGTTTACAAAGGTTTGCTTCTAAATAAGCTGAGTGTAAACTAAATAAGAACAGATGAAGAAAGTAGAGGCTTGAATCTTTTCTTGTATTGCAGCTCTTTGTTTTCTCTCCCCCTTAGCTTTCTTCTTTTCTTCAGCCTTTTATAGTCCAAGGTGCAAAGGATATTTCTGTTGAGAGAATATGACCGTTGGAGGGCATTTCTGGAACTTCCAGAACCTGCTGTGGCTGAACCTTGGTAGGTAGGCTTTTCAGAATAGTACACTGCTCTTGTACTTCTTGATAGAGACATTTGCCTTTAACCATTGACTTCTGATCAGAGTTATGCTTCGTGTTGGAACTTGTGAAGCTTGGTGATCAGAGTCAGAGGGATGCTTGGATCCTCTGACCTTCGTAACTTCTGCTTCTGGACCTTCAGAGCTTCTGAACCTTCAGAGCCTCTGGTCCCTCAGAGCTTCTGGTCTTCAGATCTTCTGATCCTCAGATCTTCTGATCCTCTGATCTTCTGATCCTCTGATCCTCAGATCCTCTGATCTTCAGATCCTCTGATCTTCAGATCCTCTGATCTACAGATCCTCTGATCCTCAGATCCTCTGATCTTCAGATCCTCTGATCCTCAGATCCTCTGATCTTCAGATCCTCTGATCCTCAGATCTTCTGATCTTCAGAACTTCTGACGAATATATCTTCTGGTGTCAGAATCAGAACCTGTTTGTCAAAACACTCAAGACAAACGTTAGAGTATCATAGTTGTTCATCCACAAATAAATACTTGTAATCATCAAAACATAGAGTTGTACCACATGACCAAATCTTGATCTTACAATCTCCCCCTTTTTGATGATGACAAAACCATGTATTTTGATGAACAACTCTAAACAAATAAACTGAATACACTCAGAGTATAAGGTATCAGAGTTAAAACTTATCCTGATGTGTATAGTTTATCTTGCTCCTTCTGAATCCAAGACTCGTGCTTGATTCTGAGCTAAGCTCCCCCTGAATCTAATACTTAATATCAACGTTAGTAATATCTAGATTCTGAGCTAAATAATATAGGAGTTGTCAAGATACTATAAGTTCTCCCCTTTTTTGTCATAAGCAAAAAGAATGAAGGTGGAAAAAAAAATAGTAAGAGCATAAGACGAAATACTCCCCCTCAGAAGTAATACCAAGGGATACTTGGCTGCTGATTAGTGTATCTTCTGATGAGAGCAGAAGTGTCAAAGTCCAGAGGTTCTGGTGACATCTCCATTCTGGAAAAAATTCCATCTTCAGATGCTTCAGAATGAGAAGCTATGAACCTACTCTTCTTCTGATGACGCAAGTCAGAAGTTGTAGTAGCATCTTCTGATGTTGTTGCTTCTGGTTTGACAAGTTCTGAGTCTTTGTTTCTATCTGAAACAGTCATGCTCATCTCTACAAGCTTTTTCAGCTAGCTTTGACTTGACCAAATCTTACTCTACTGATGCCTCCAAGATTAACTTCACCTTCAGTTTCAAGTTTTGGATCTTGGGACATATGTCTTTCTCCCGTCATGTGTTGCTTGCATCCACTGTCCAGGTTCCATGGTTGGAGTTTCGATGGACCTATTGAAGATATCTGCAACATATATAATCTTATCCCTAGGTACCCACTTTCTGGGTCCTTTCTTGTTAGTTAGCCCAGAAGTTCTGACAACTTTGGGTCTTTCAGCAGGATAATGGAAAGGAATTTGAGCATGATATTTTGACATAGAGAAAGTTCCTTTCTTAAGAGATGATGCAGCAACTTCAGAAGGTTTAGAATAGACAATGCCATATATTCCATTTCTGCTTACGCCATAGATCATTGAAGCCATTAAGCTTCTGTCTACGCTTTTAGCCAGGAATCTTTGAAAAGACTTTTCATACTTAGATTCATTTCTACAATCAGAGGCATCACAAGCAACTATATCTTCTAACTTAGCAATCTGGTTCTTAAGCACAGAGTTAGAATTTACCAAAGCATGATTATCATTTTTCAAATCAGAAATAATTTTCTCATGTTCAGAAGGAGTCTTAGAAGCAGCAGATAAGTCATTTTTCAACTTTTTATGCTTAGACAATAAAGAGTTATACTTATCCATGATATCAGACAAGGCATGTTTCAGTTCAGAGGTTGAGAAAGAAGCGAATACCTCATTTTCATCGTCTGAGTTAGGATCTCCTTCTGATGCTGAGTCAGAGTTAACAGCATCCTTTGACTCTGCTCCTTTGTCTTTGACAATAGCCATGAGTCCTTGAACTTCATCATCAGAGTCAACATCCTCTGACTCTGATTCATCAAAAGTCACCATCAGACTCTTCTTGGTCTTGAAATGCTTCTTTGACTTTTTGTCCTTTGATGAGCCTTTGAATTTGCTCTGCCTGTGCTTCCAGATGCAGTTGAGCTTTCTGGATATCAGAGTCAGCTCATCTTCATCAGAATCTTCAGAGGCTTCTTCAGATTCTTCTGCTTCTGCTTGGAGAGCCTTAGCCTTTTCAGATTTGGATTTCAAGGCTATAGACTTCTTCTTCTGATCCTGATGTTCAGCACGCTTTAGTTCATGACACTTCAGTATGCTTATGAGTTCTTCCAAACTCATCTGCTCAACATCTCTAGTTAGCTCCAAGGAAGTTATCAAAGGCATCCAGCTTTCAGGAAGACCTCTAAGGATCCTCATGACATGATCCGCAGTGGTGTAGCTATTGTTGAGGGGTCTTATTCCAGCAATAATCAACTGGAATCTGGAAAACATATCCTCAATGGATTCGTCAGGTTCCATTTGGAAGGATTCATATTTCTGGATCAAAGACAGTGCCTTTGATTCTTTCACTTTCTTGTTTCCTTCATGAGACATCTTCAAGGATTCAAAGATGCCCTTGGTGGAATCACGATCAGTAATTTTCTCATATTCTTCATATGAAATGGCACTTTGCAGAATAGCTCTTGATCGGTGATGATCTCTGAACTTCTTCTTTTGATCTTCACTCATCTTCTCCCTTGGGATCTTTACACCATGTTCATCGACAGAAGGGGTGTAGCCATCAACAACAAAATCCCAAAGATCAGGATCAAAGCCAAGAAAGAAGCTTTTGATTCTGTCTTTCCAGAAATCAAATCTCTGACCATCAAAGATAGGTGGTCTTGCACTGTATTGATATTTGCTTGTAGTAGTGGTGGAATCCATGAGTTTTTCACACTGGCCCGGATCTACTAAACACTGTTAAGTGTGGTAATCAGAACTTGCGCTCTGATACCAATTGAAGGTGTGAAAAACGACTAGAAGGGGGGGTTGAATAGCGTTTTCAATATAAAAACTTTCCCCTTAAGATTTAAAGTAAATCTTTTCGGTTTCTCTAAGATAGATGGTGCAGCGGATAAAGATAGAGAGAAGAGAAAAGCACACAAGTATTTTATCCTGGTTCACTTGATAAATCCCTCAAGCTAATCCAGTCCACCCGTTAAGGTGATTTCTTCCTTCTTAGAATGAAGGCAATCCACTAATCAGATAATTGTTACAACTGCACTTGAAACCTACAAGTGACTAACAATACACTGACTTAGCTGTCACTAAGATTCACTCTCTTAGTCTTCTCTAGGATCCGATCAACCTTGATCTCCTAAAGGAATCACCACTAAGATTCACTCTCTTAGTCTTCTTAAGGATACTGACCTACCCGGTCCCTTAAGGAAAATCAAACAACTGTTTGAGGTTGGTGTTTACAAAGGTTTGCTTCTAAATAAGCTGAGTGTAAACTAAATAAGAACAGATGAAGAAAGTAGAGGCTTGAATCTTTTCTTGTATTGCAGCTCTTTGTTTTCTCTCCCCCTTAGCTTTCTTCTTTTCTTCAGCCTTTTATAGTCCAAGGTGCAAAGGATATTTCTGTTGAGAGAATATGACCGTTGGAGGGCATTTCTGGAACTTCCAGAACCTGCTGTGGCTGAACCTTGGTAGGTAGGCTTTTCAGAATAGTACACTGCTCTTGTACTTCTTGATAGAGACATTTGCCTTTAACCATTGACTTCTGATCAGAGTTATGCTTCGTGTTGGAACTTGTGAAGCTTGGTGATCAGAGTCAGAGGGATGCTTGGATCCTCTGACCTTCGTAACTTCTGCTTCTGGACCTTCAGAGCTTCTGAACCTTCAGAGCCTCTGGTCCCTCAGAGCTTCTGGTCTTCAGATCTTCTGATCCTCAGATCTTCTGATCCTCTGATCTTCTGATCCTCTGATCCTCAGATCCTCTGATCTTCAGATCCTCTGATCCTCAGATCCTCTGATCTTCAGATACTCTGATCCTCAGATCCTCTGATCTTCAGATCCTCTGATCCTCAGATCCTCTGATCTTCATATCCTCTGATCCTCAGATCCTCTGATCTTCAGATCCTCTGATCCTCAGATCTTCTGATCTTCAGAACTTCTGACGAATATATCTTCTGGTGTCAGAATCAGAACCTGTTTGTCAAAACACTCAAGACAAACGTTAGAGTATCATAGTTGTTCATCCACAAATAAATACTTGTTATCATCAAAACATAGAGTTGTACCACATGACCAAATCTTGATCTTACAAAACAATCCCCGGCAACGGCGCCAAAAACTTGTTGGTCAATTCGCAAGTGTACGAATCCACCCGGTTTTAAATATCGAACCACAGGGATTGTGAGTGACTAAATTCAGTTTAAGCTTTGAGTTTGAAGGTTGGTTTTATTGAATAAGAGATATGTTGAAGTAGTAATAAGGAAAAGGAAAAATAAAAAGACAATTCAGAAAATAACATGCTTTGGGTTCTTGTTCAACTAGTCAATTCAAGTACATCATTCTAAGCACATGTTCTCATGGATCTCTCCTTGATGATATAGCCTAGTTACTCACTTATTGATTCCTCACATAAGCAATTCTCTCATACTAAAAGCTAAGCCCAATTCCTTGTGTACTTAGTCATTTATATGAGGTTTTAGATCATGCAATTTCAGGCCATCAAACCCCAACCCTTCCTCTATTCCTAGTAGCAAGTATAGAAGGGATAATCCCAAATCGGTTCCCTAATCTATAACAAACTTCCGTTCTGATTATAGAATAGTATAAAGCAAGCATGCATACAAGCTTAGATTGAAATTCAGAAAATGGGATTCAAGGGAAGAAGAAGAACATGTGGGAAAGAACTTAAGATTATAACTCAAATATAAAAAGTCTTACAAAGAAATCCAAAGCAAAAGAAGAGAGATCTTGCCATGCTTGGCTAAGAACCTGAATTACAAGCTTAGAAGCCCTCTCACACTCTCCTAGATGCTCCTCTACCTCTGAGTTTATGTAAAAATGAAAGTAGTCTCAAAGATTACAAAAGAAAATGACTAAAATCCTATTTATAGGCAAAATTCCCGAGTCTGAGCTGTTCTGGGCGCTCAGGCTCCAATTCAGAGCGCCTGAGCGCCAATTGCATGCCCAAAACATGCTCTCTGGAGCTAATTGGCGCCTAGGCGCCAATTCCCAGCGCCTGGGCGCCAATTCCAAAGGCTTCAGGAAATTGCACTAGCGCCTAGGCGCCAATTCCCAGCGCCTAGGCGCTCAAGCTCGCTTGGAAAAGACTCCTTGGCTTCTGTAACTCCTCTTTCAATCCTCTTTAAGTCCTCCTTCAATTCCATGCTTCTTGGCCTTCTATTACCTTCAGTTTCTGCTCTCCAAACCTAACCATCAAGTCAAGGAAGAATCTAGAAACTCAAAGAGCTCATTAGCACAAGAGGTCCTTCATAAAACCAAAGAAAATCATGCAAGTCCTAAACTTAACTTAAAATGCAAGAAAACTCCCTATAAAACTACAAAATTACCAAAACAAAACAAAGACTCAAGAAAAGATAAAAATGCATGAGAATGCATGAAACACTACATGAGACACAAGACCTAAAAACATCATATAAACCCGGGTCATCAAGCACACTCAGAAAACACGTTAGAGTACCATAATTGTTCATACTAAAATGTTAACTTGTAATCATCAAAACATAGAGTTGTACTACACGATCAAAACTTGATCTTACAAAAGTCCAACATCCCACAGAAATTCCGAAATGGCTTCTGTAGAGAACTATCTTCAAGAGTTGAGGGCTAGAGCGTTCGGTCAGAACCTCTATGCAGCGCTCCTGGCCAAAGTCACAACTGTCAGCAGCATGTGGCAGCTGATTAGTCGGCATCTGGATATGGGGCAGGACCCCATTCTGGATTCTACTCTGCGACTCTTTCTGGAGTTTGTGGAAGAGTGAGGTGTATGGTTTGTGGAGTTGGTGCAGAGGAGGCTTGGTGAATTTGATCTAAGAGATCTTGTTTGGGAGGTTGAGGAATTTGTTGGTCAGATGTGGTGGTGACCGTGGTGATGATAGTGTTAATGGGTTGTGTAGGTAAATGTACGATTAGAGGGGTGAGTGAAGAGGTGAGAGGAATTTGAGTTGAGGTTGTGATGGAAGACGGAGAAGGCAGAGGTTGAGTTTCATCAATTAAAGTGAGTGCAAAAGAAACAGAGGCAGATGCGGATTTACTTACACGCTGTGCAGAGCCTCTGGTTGATCGTGGAGCAGGATTCTGATTCAGAGCGGTTGAGGCAGAGTCCTTCTTGGCCTTCTTCTTCTTTGCCTTCTAATCTCCTTCAGAAGTTTCCGTCACTGACTTTCTTTTTCTAGGAAGCTCAGCATCTGAGGTCTAAGGGAGATTCCTGATGAATACCTCCAGATCTACATCAACACCTTCATCCTTCAAGGCGTTCAAATATTCCACAATGGCTTCTGGAGAGTCCTCCTTAGACCAGAGCGGGTAGCCATCGACGTAGATTCGCCTCAGAGCCAACTGATCATTAGGAGATTCCTTCACTAGCTTCACAACAACTATCTCAATCAGCTTCATGTTGTGGAGAGTCTTGGCATTAATGGCTTCTCCAGTTGCTACAGTCAGATCCTCTGTGCAGTTGGAGTCCTTCAGGAATTGAACTAGCCCATTCTCAATGAAAATATCTGAGAGCATTCTTTCAAAAGGGATTTACTTGAAGGAGGCCACACCAGAGGTTGTTGTTGTTCTTGATTTCATCACAGCATCCTTCGGATACTGAAAGAGAAAGTAGAGAAGGAAGAGCTTAAACTTCTGATCCAGACAGTATAGCATGCACTTCTGGGTCACGTTCATGTAATCTAGGGAACTGGAAGTGGGTCTTGGATTGATGCACATCAGAAATATCTTGTGTCAGACTCTCATGTTAGCAAAGAGATCCTTTGTCTTTCCATCAGATTTTGAGGAGACCTTTTTCCCAAAAAGGTGGGGATTGACGAACTCTTGGACCAACCTTATCTGATTATCAACATTGGTGAAGCGTTTCCCTCTTTTGTTCTCCATTCCCAGAAGCTTGGCGAAGGAGATTTCTATGATGACAATCTTTTGCCCTAGAACGTTTGAAGTTATCTGAACATCACTGTAGGTAACCTTTCTCAAGAACTCTTTGACCAATTTCACAGAAATTGACCCAGGAAGACTGTTGAAGTAGCTTTCCCAACCCTGAGCAGCAACTTCAGTCTTCAAATTTACGTCATGCATCTCGCGATTATCAAAATCAACCCTCGGTTCACACAAGACAGTCAGCTCATCAAAAGTAAGAACACATGTGACCGGAGCTTCTTCCATGGGAGCAACCTTTGGTTCTTCAGGTTCATGCTTTCTGGGTTTGGCCTGAGAAGATGATGAAGATCCTCCAATATGAAGGTGAGGAATAACTGGTCCATTAAAGGTATCCTCTATACTCTTGGCTCTACCCTCCTGAGAAAAGGAGTTGAGATATTCCAGAGTGGCTACTTGTTTGTTGCTGTTTGATGAATCCATTGGTGGTGTTGAAGGTTTTGGTGACTAAGGTGATCAGAGAGATGAGAGAGAAGGAGAGCAAAAGGAATAACACTTAAGAATTTGAAAATATGTGTGAATGAGTGAAGTGATGGAAACGTGTGTGAGAATGTGGGTAAATAGTGATTTTCAAAAGTAACTGCTGAGTAGTTGAGAAACCAAAGGCAAAAGTAAAAATCAACGGTCAGAAATTAATGTGGCAATATTAAGCAATAAATACTAATAATACGCGGTGGAGAATTAAGTAGATGTGATCAGTACAACAGAAATTCCCGAGAGGCAAAAGGAACAAGGCATCAGAATAAATCTGACACGCGTTTAATGTCTTGTCACAGAAGGAATACCAAGTGGTACTCATCTTCTGATTAAGTGACCTTCTGAACTAGACAACATCTGATAAGGAAGCATCATAGTCGGAGGTTCTAATCCATCTTCATACTGGACAAAGATCTGATAATCTTCCAGCTGATGTTTGATCTAGAGCATCTGAGTGCTACAAATAGCAGCAGAGATATATTCTGCCTCTGCAGTAGATAGGGAAATTGTAGATTGCCTCTTGCTCTCCCATGAGACTAAGTTACTTCCCAGAAATTAACAATTTCCAGAAGTACTTTTCCTTTCAGTTCTATCTCCAGTGTAGTCAACGTCACAATAACCTGAAAGCTTATACTCTGATGTATTTTTATACATCAAGCCTAGGTTAGTAAAACCTTTCAGATATTTGAGAATTCTCTTAACAGCAATTAAGTGAGTTCTCTAGGATCTGATTGGAAACGAACACAGAAGTGTACACTAAACAGAATATCTGGCATGGATGCAGTCAGATAGAGAAGAGAGCCTATCATACTACGATAGAGCTTCTGACAAACCTTTGAGCTTGTGTCTTCTACCTCTAGAATGCATGTAGGATGCATTGGTGTCTTAGCAGGAGTACATTCTGACATATTGAACTTCTTCAGAAGTTCTTTGGTATATTTACTTTGATGAATGTACGTTGCTTCTGGTTGTTGATCTACTTTAATTTCCAGAAAGTATTGAGTTCTCCCATCATACTCATTTCAAATTCAGCCTGCATTAACTTAGAAAATTCCTTGCAAAGAGAGGGATTAGAAGAACCAAATATAATATCATCAACATAGATTTGCACAATCAGAATATCATTATTGTAAGATTTACAAAAGAGAGTTGTATCCACTTTACCCCCTACGAACCCATTTTCCAGAAGGAAAGTACTGAGTCTCTCATACCATGCTCTTGGAGCTTGCTTGAGACCATAAAGAGATTTCTTTAATTTGAAGACATGGTCAGGATGTTGAGCATCTTCAAATCCAGGGGGTTGATGAACATACACTTCTTCAGAAATGTAACTGTTGAGGAATGCGCTCTTGACATCCATTTGATGAAGGGCATTGTTGTGGTTCACAGAGAATGAAATCAACAACCTTATAGCTTCTAACCTTGCTACAGGAGCAAAGGTTTCAGTGTAATCTATGCCTTCTTCTTGAATGTAGCCATGTGCGACAAGCCTTGCCTTGTTTCTGACTACTTCTCCCTTCTAATTGAGTTTGTTTCTGAATACTCACTTTGTTCCAATGATATGGGTATCCTTGGGTTTCTTGACAATGTTCCAAACGTCATTCTTGGTGAATTGATTCAATTCTTCTTCCATAGCAAGAATCCAATCTTTATGTTGAAGGGCTTGATCAATAGAAGTTGGTTCGATCAGAGAGACTAAACCCTTTAAGCTTAAGAGAGTATCTTTAGAGGGTTTGAAAGCAGATCTGGTTCTGACTGATTCATCTTTGTTTCCCAGAATCAATTCTTCAGGACGAGAGGCAATTACTCTACTCTTCCTTTAACGTGGTTGATCAGAGGTTGTAGCAACATCCTCCGATGTAGTTTCTTCTGGATCAGCAACTTCTGATTCTTTGTCCATGTCTGAAATGGTTATACTCATATCTGCAAACTTTTGAGCTAGCTTTGACTTGTCAGAGTCAAGCTTATCTTCAAATCTAACATGAATAGATTCTTCAATAGTCTTAGATTCAATATTATAAACTCTATAACCCTTAGAACGTTCAGAATATCCTAGCAGATAGCATTTCAAGGACTTAGAATCAAATTTATGCAATCTATCATTAGAATTCAACATATAGCAGACACAACCAAAAGGATGAAAGTAAGAAATGTTGGGCTTTATATTCTTCCACAATTCATAAGGAGTCTTATTCAGAAATGGTCTTATGGAGATTCTATTCTGAATATAACACGCTGTGTTTACTGCCTCATCCCAGAAGTGCTTTGCCATGTCAGTTTCTGGGATCATGGTTCTTGCCATCTCTTGAAGAGTTCTGTTCTTCCTTTCCATAACGCCATTCTGCTGAGGCATTCTAGGACAAGAGAAATCATGTGATATTCCGTAGGTATCAAAGATGTTCTCAAACTCTTCATTCTCAAACTCTCCACCATGATCACTCCTGACATGGACAATTCTGCAACCCTTCTCGTTTTGCACTTGGGCAACAAAGGTAGAGAACACAGAATGCGACTCATCCTTGTGTCTTAAGAATTTTACCCATGTCCAACAGCTAAAGTCGTCAACAATGACCATTCCACATTTCTTGCCACCTATAGACTCAGTTTTCACCAGTCCAAATAGGTCAATATGCAGAAGTTCCAACGGCCTTGAGGAGGAAACAATATTCTTTGCGTTGAAAGGGACTTTTGTAAATTTGCCTTTCTGACATGCTTCACAAAGAGCATCTGAAGAGAACTTCAGAGCAGGTAAGCCCCTGACAAGGTCAAGCTTACTCATTTGAGAGATCTTTCTCATGCTAGCATGCCCTAACCTTCTATGCCATACCCATTGCTCCTCATTAACAGAAAGAAGGAACTTTACTTTCTGATTTTCCAACTCAGATAATCTGATCTTATAAATGTTGTTCCGCCTCTTGCTGTTAAACAGAACAGAGCCATCGATCTGACTTACAGCCCTGCAAGACTTTTGATTGAATATAATGTCATAACACTTGTCAGCTAATTGACTTATTGACAATAAATTATGCATTAAACCATCAACTAAGAGAACATTATCAATGCATGGACTCTTACCAACACCTATGGTTCCAGAACAAACAATCTTACCCTTCTCGTTGCTACCAAAACCAACTTGACCACCAGGTCTATGTTTTAGGTCTTGGAACATGCGCTTTTCTCCCGTCATGTGTCGCGAGCATCCACTGTCCAGATACCATGATTGGTTTTTCAGTGGAGCTATCAAGGATATCTTCAACATATATAATCTTTTTCTTAGGTACCCACTTTCTAGGTCCTTTCTTGTTAGTTACCCCAGAAGTTATGACAACTTTGGGTCTTTCAACAGGATAATACAGGGGAATCTGTGCATGAAATTTTGACATAAAGAATGTTCCTTTCTTAATAGGTAAAGCAACTTCAGAAGGTAACGGTTCAGGTATAATGGTGCCAGAAGGAACAAACTGTTCGTAAAGAAATTTAGTTTTAGGCATCGGAGGCGCATTTCTACTGGGTCTAGAATAGCCAATACCACTCATTCCACTTCTGCTAATGTCATAGATCATTGAAGTCATTAAGCTTCTATCTACCCTTTTAGCTAGGAACCTCTGAAACGATTTTTCATATTTGGTTTTATTCTTATCATCAGAAGTACTAGATGCAATAACTTCTTCTAACTTAGAAATTTGATTTTTAAGAACAGAGTTAGAATTAACCAAAGAGAAGTTGTTTTCATTTAATTCTGAAATGATTTTCTCATTCTTAGCAAAGACTTCATAAGCAGCAAGAAAATCTTTTTTCAGCTTTTTATGCTTAGTCCGAAGAGAATCATGTTTACTCATAATTTCTGCTAAAGCAGATTTAAGTTAAGACAATGAGAAGGATGTGAATACCTCATTTTCATCTTCAGAGTCTGACTCAGCTTTTGATGCTGGATCAACATCTGATTCATCTTTTGACTTTGCTTCCTTGTCTTCCTTCACTTCTTCTGAATCTAAGTCATCAAGAATTACCATGAGACTTTTCCTAGCCTTGAAGTACATCTTAGGCTTCTTTTCTTTCTTCAGCTTAGGACAATCACTCTTATAATGTCCTAGCTCCTTGCATTCAAAGCATGTGACCTCTTTTGATGATGACTTGCGTAGACCAGATGAAGACTCTTGTTTTTCTTTGGCTTTTGATGATCCTTTGTACTTGCTCTGCCTGTGCTTCCAAAGGTGATTGATCCTTTTTGAAATCAATGAAAGCTAATCTTCATCAGAATCTTCAGAGGATTCTTCTGAAACTTGTTCAGCTTGAAGCGCCTTGGCCTTCTCAGGTTTTGACTTCAGAGCTATGGATTTCTGCTTTTTCTGGACAACATGGTCAACACGATCTATCTCATGACTCTTCAGAATGTTGATGAGTTCTTTCAAACTCATCTTGTTGATGTCTCTAGACAGCTTCAAGGACGTAACAAAGGGCATCCACTTCTCAGGAAGACCTTTGAGGATCTTCTTTACATGGTCAGCAGTGGTGTAGCCTTTGTCCAGCACTCTAATCCTAGCAATGATCATCCGGAATCTGGAAAACATGATACTTATTGATTCATTAGGTTCCATCATGAAGGCTTCATACTTTTTGATCAGAGACAACGCCTTTGTCTCCTTGACTTCCTCATTTCCTTCATGAGACATCTTCAAAGAATCAAAGATGGCCTTTGCAGAGTCACGATTAGTGATCTTCTCATATTCATCATATGAGATAACATTCAACAAGATAGTTCTTGCTCTGTGATGATCCTTGTACATTTTCTTTTATTGATCAGTCATCTTATCTCTTGTAAGCTTCACTCCAGCTTCATCAACTGGACGAGTGTAGCCATCAACAATATGATCCCAGAGATCAGCATTGAAATTCAGGTTCGCTTAGACCAGATGTCCTACGCGATGCTGGGACAACAGGTTCAACAATCGACTAACAGTAACAGCAGTAATTAAAAACACAAGTAAACAAGACACAAGAATTGTTAACCCAGTTCAGTGAAAAACTTCACCTACGTCTGGAGGGTTTGCACCCAAACAAAGGAAATCCACTATCTCAAGATTCAGGAAATACAGACACTCATGAACACCACAGTTCATAGTTCACTTCCTAATCTACCCAGTGTATTTCTACTTAGTATCTCAACCTAAGTATGATAACCTCTCTCACATTCTCTCAATCACTGCCTTAGTGATTGGCAACTAACAATCAACAATCAGAGTTTGAAGATTCAAACACCACATATCATAACTTTGCTTTATAGAATCAGTGAGCAAAGTATGATCACAAGTAACAAGGACAAAGAACAATAACAATCCTAAAGCACTTGATCTCTTTATTAGCTTCGGTGGTCTTCAAGCTTTAGGTCTTCGCCCTTTTATACACTTCAGAAGCGGTGGCTTGGGCACTAGGATTTGCATGGGCTGAAGTAACAGATTGCAGCAACAAATCAAAACTGAATCTCCAAGATATTGTTGCGATAATCAAAAGTAAAGATAGAAATCAATCTTTTAACAAAGATTGTTTCAACAAATAACAACCCACAAATCAAAGCCTTCTCGTACAGCTACTTGATCTTCAAGTAACTACAAAAATATATCTTCATAAAATGTTCAAGGGCCCACGCTTAACGTTCCAAGCAGAGGACTGATGTCCTAGCAACACAAAGTCAGATGCCACGACATCGGCTTCGACATCCAGTTGTTTTTGACAAAATGCAAGACAACAAAGTAACAACAATGTCCCCCTTTGTCCAATTTTGTCTAAAACAACTTAATGAACAGAGAGGATAAAAAAAGAACCAAAGCTCCCCCTTAGTAGCAGACTCCCCCTGAAACGATGCATCCAACCAACAATCAGCACACTCCATAAAGCACAGTTGGAACATAGAACATGGCAGCAGAAACATACTAACTATCCAACAAGTGCAAACCAACAAACTAGAAGCAACTTGAACAAAAGCTAATCACCAAATGCATCAAGAAACATACAGTAGCTAAACAACCACTCAATTACTTGCCTCTGTCTTGAACTTGTCTTCAAATTATTATAGATCAAAGCTACCAAGAAACAAAACACCTAGTTTTCACAGCTAGCTTAAACAGCACATAAATCAAAAACTACTCCCCCTTTTTAACACAAATTTGGCAAAGGGTGCACAACCTACACGAAAAACACAAACTAATATTCAGAGCTGCATTCTCCTTCAGTTTCTTCTATACTCTCAGAATCTCCCTTCAGTGCCTGCATCCTGAGGAGCAGTAGCAGCACCACTTGGCTCACCCTCTTGACCTTCTTCCTCTTGAAGCTTGAGAAGCAAAGCATCAACCTTTATCTTCCTAGCAGTGCTGATCTTGATAGTCTCCTTCAAAACCTTAGAAACATCCATCAATTCAGCAATAATGGCCTTAGTGCCAGAGTCACTCACATAAGCAGGGACTGAAGTCCTCCTAAATGGCACAACAATGTCCGGGACATGTGGCTCCATGAACAAACGATGATCCAGGGAAATTGGAACACCCTTGGGCATAGCAACCTCATCAGCTCTGATGATCTGAGGATGCTGTTAGACAATGATCTCTGTAAGAAGAGATAGAAAAGAGATTGGGAGCTTCACAGCACAAGTGTCAGCATGCCTCAATGTCTGCTCAAACACAAAAGAGCCAAAATCAAATGCAGTAGATGTGCCAATTTTGTAGATCAACTCGGCAAGAATAGTAGAAACTCAAGAAGTATGTTGGGTAGGAACCCAATTCACAGCTCCAATCCTGTTAAGGATTGCATACTTCACACTCAGATTTCCAGTAGACAACAACTTCTTGATGGGCCACTTCTTGACTTGGCAAGCACTAATATCTTTGGCAACCACATCCAAGGACAATTCCTCATCAACAAAATCAACAACATTTCTACCAAGTGCTTGGTTGCTCACAGCAGGAGAGAACTCAACACATTTAGCCCTCACAAACACCTTTCTGAACTCAACACTTTCAGGAAGTCCCACTTCCATAGACAGATTGACCAGAAATTCCTTCACAAGCCTCTCATAACACCTTCCCACCTTGAGAATAATCTTCATCAATCCATCCTTTTCAATAACTGCGACCACTTCCTTGTACTCAAGTACATCAGAGCCAACATCCCTTTCCTTGGAAAATCTGCGTTGGCACACATACTTCCACTTTTGAACATTACCTTCAGCATGAAAGGAAACATTATCAATAGGTACAACAGGAACATTCTGAGGAATGTGTTTTCCTGCATACTTCTTCTCATAAGGCAAGATGTCCTCGACATCAGCTTCAACATCTGACCCAGATTCCTCAGCAGCAACTGGAACCTTCTTTTTCTTGACACTCTTGGATTTAACTTCCTGTTGCTTACCTTTTCCCTTCACAGCTTTTTGCTTAGTCCTGGAAGTTGCTGGAGTGGACTTGGTCTTTTTCTTTGGAGCAGGAGATTCTTCAACATCAGGAACCCTTCTTTTTCTCTTGATCCTGGCAGCAACACTATCAGGCAGAGAAGCAGTTAAAGAAACATCATCAGAGTCATCATCAGAGATGTTCTAAACAGAAGCAGGAGCCTGGCTTGATTCCTTGGACTGAGAATCATCAGTGGACACATGCACCAGTTCATCCTCTTTTGAAGGAGAAGAAGACCCATGAGATTTAGTGGGCACACCTGAATCTTCTCGTGGTACAGAAGCCCTAGCATCGGGCACAACATCTTGATCGAGACCAATGTGAGAGTTTTCAGCAGAAAGTTCTTCATCTGTGACATCCTCAAAAACAGGAACATTTGAGGGAGTCTCATCACGAGCCTAAGACTGATTGATAAGCGCATAATTGATACACTTTACGTGTGTCTTTGTAAGCTTCATTATATACATTTTTGTGCTTAATTGTTATGACTTAGCCATGTTTTGACCATTAGTGTTTATTTGGATTATTCATGGAAAAGAGCTTAATTCTACACTTTTAGTTTCTATGACTGTTTTGCTAGAACAGATTGAATATGGAGCTAACAATATCGAAATAGGGCGAGTAATATGTCGTTGGAAAGCTAACTCGAAGCCCTACAACTTTCATGTTCAGCACAATTGAAGAACAAGCTTCTAACATGGTCAGAATTGCCTTGAAAAGTTGTTGTCGCTAATCCTGCGAGTTTGGAACAGTCTGCACTAAAATGATCATATCTTGGGCTACAGAACTCCGAATTAGGATCCGATTGAAGGTCCGCGAAGCTGACTTAAGGAGCTACAACTCTCATGTTTACCTCAATTGAAGATTCAGACTTCTTGTGGGAAGATGTATCCCGGTGAAGAAGAAAATAAGTTGTTGGATGATTTCAAGAAGTGTTTTGCAGTGGATGAAGTTAAGAAGATGGATGTAGAACATGGATCTAAATTAGCTATATTTCCGCATAAGCCGCTTTTAATTAATCTAGACATTTTTGAAAAAGTCGTGCTTATTGGAGACTCTGTTGATTGCAAGGAGTCAATTTCCATGGAGGAATATGTTTTGAAATCTCTACCGAAGCCTCCAGACAAAGAGTTGATTGTAGAATGTACTGATTTTTCATTTACTCTTATTTCAGGTGGTAGACATGCTTGGAAAAAGTTTTCACTCAAACTGAACATTGTCATGAGTCATGCTGAAGGTGCTAGAGAACAATTTGAGTTTGTTAAGATTGTTGCAGATGAGATCCCTCCAAAGCCACCTGACTTGTGGATTGTCGTTGTTGTGCCTCAAGACTATGAGCTTCCCCTTAATGCAAGGCCTCCACCGGACCCAGGTGATAGCATTTTCAGAGAATTGCGAGGTTTCATGCCTCTCTAGTTCTTTCCTTAATCCCTGGTTTTTCCTAACCTTTCTCTTTTATTACACTTGTCTAATTTATTTGATGATTTGTGCCTCACATTGAGGACAATGTGTGATTTAAGTGTGGGGGTGGAAATCTTATTTAGGAGTAGTAGAACCTCAGTTAGGATAGTTTGCAATTTCAATTTATTTGTTTTTTTTTTTTTATTGTTTTCAATAAAAGAGTTCACACTTTTTCAATGAGTTTTAGAGATGCTGAGTTTGTGAGCAATGTAACCACTTTTCTGTTAAGTTTCAAGTCTCTTTTTGGATGAAGTTGCTTGCATTTTAAGTCCATCATGATATTGCATTGAGAATTTATTTGTTGGATTCGTTGTGTTATATGCTTGCCATGTGAGACTACCTTGTAATATCTTTGCCATGATTCTCTTCTTTCTTGTGTGATTTCCTCATGTTTATATGCACTGCAGAACTTGACTTGATTCTGACTCAAATTGTTGTTCATTTTTCATACTTTGATGTGATAAGGCATTCTTTTTCAATAAGCTATTGGCCTAAAAAGCTTACCTTGCATGTTTTAACCTTTGTTTCAACCTCTTTGAGCCTAATATCTCTATTCTTTTGCAGCTCATTACAAGCCTAAGTGAAAAACAATGATGATACCTTAACCTTAGGGAATGTAAGAGCTTTGGAATTATTTTGAGAATTAGTATTCAATAACTGTGGGGGTGAATTATTTGAATGCATGGTCTAATTTGCTCAAAAGAGGTACCTTCCTTGTGGATAAATTGTAAGCAAGCTGAATTTAAGCGCATAATTGATACGCGCATAATTGTGGGGGTATTTGATAAGCGCATAATTGATACACTTTACGTGTGTCTTTCTAAGCTTCATTATATACATTTTTGTGCTTAATTGTTATGACTTAGCCATGTTTTGACCATTAGTGTTTATTTGGATTATTCATGGAAAAGAGCTTAATTCTACACTTTTAGTTTCTATGACTGTTTTGCTAGAACAGATTGAATATGGAGCTAGCAATATCGAAATAGGGCGAGTAATATGTCGTTGGAAAGCTAACTCGAAGCCCTACAACTTTCATGTTCAGCACAATTGAAGAACAAGCTTCTAACATGGTCAGAATTGCCTTGAAAAGTTGCTGTCGCTAATCCTGCGAGTTTGGAACAGTCTGCACTAAAATGATCATATCTTGGGCTACAGAACTCCGAATTAGGATCCGATTGAAGGTCCGCGAAGCTGACTTAAGGAGCTACAACTCTCATGTTTACCTCAATTGAAGATTCAGACTTCTTGTGGGACCCTCGAATGCCTGATTGTTCAGCAGCTTACTCCTTTATGTGGGCCCGATTTTGTGAAGATTTAGAAAAGATTTAGATAACAAAGATTGTTACTTGATGAACAAGTTTATTTATTAGTATAAATAAGTGAGTTTAGGCTTTTGTTAGACACCACCACCTCACCACATCTCACCATCACCTCCTCCACCTTCTCCTAATATCTCTCTCCATCTTTTCTAGTATGAGTTACTAAACTCCATAGTTAGTCTTAGGATTTTTAATATTCTTGTGTTTGCAAACTTGAGGTTCTGTTCTTAATGCAAATTCTTTCTTTATTAATTCTTTTCATCTCTATTTCTGATCTAGGGTTTGCTTAATTCCGTAGTTTTAGAAATAAGAGTTGATGCATGTTCGCTTAGTTCATGTTAGTTCGTAACTGTTTCTTAATCGCTAAGTTTAGGAAACTGTGAATTAATTTTCGCTTAGTTAATTAGTTCTCACGAATTAGGGAATTGATAAGGAAGAGTTAATCTTTTGTAACCGATGAAGGTTTGTTGCACTTGAATGTTATAATCAGATGACTAACACTTTCTTTTATCTGATTAAATCTCTTTTAAGTTTTGTTTGTTACTTTACAATCAAATCAATCAAACCCCTTTTTAATTGCTTTGTTTTACTCTATTATCAATTAATACCTCACCGAGTCCTTGTGAGATCGATCCTGGTGTTCAACACCTTGTACTGCATTCAAAGCAGAATACTTTGGCACGCACCCACGACAGTGCGTTCGTCACTGATACACCTTTCTTGTCGGGGTCTTGGTCTTCTTCTTCACAAAACTCTTCTTTGAATCTGATGAACCACTCTTGAAGCCCATGCATTTCACACCAAGTGGAGTTCTTTCAACCTTGGCCTTGACAGAATCTTTCTTCCCTGATGCTTCAGACATGATGATTTGAGAGAAACAGCAATTTGAGCACAGAAAATTGAAGAATAATTGAGAATGATGGAAGTTGGAAATTTCAGAAATAAGAAATACAAGCGGTTGAGTGGAGACAATTTGCCCGTTGGAGGAGGTTATATAGCAGTTGGGCAAAGAAGCAACCTTCTCTCTGATAATGTCACAACGGCAGTTAATGATGAGTAAAAAGAAATTAGCCGTTAACACCTTTAGGAGCGTTGATTGTTATGCTCCTTCTAAGAGGCAAATCCCAAGATTTCCTCTTAGTTTTTCAAAATTACTTGCATCAAGGGGCTTTGTAAATATGTCAGCCAATTGCTTCTCAGTCGTAACATGCTCCAAAATGACAATTTTATCCTCCACTAATTCCCTAATAAAATGATGTCTTATGTCAATGTGCTTGGTCCTGGTGTGCTGAATTGGATTCTTCGAAATATTGATTGCACTGAGATTGTCACAATACAATGTCATGACATCCTGTTCAACATCATAGTCTTTGAGCATTTGCTTCATCCACATGAGTTGTGGGCAACTACTTCCAGCGGCAATATACTCTACTTCTGCAGTTGATAAAGATACACAGTTCTGCTTCTTACTAAACCAAGAAATTAAGTTATTTCCTAAGAAGAAACATCCTCGTGATGTGCTTTTTCTATCATCTGCACTACCTGCCCGATCTGAAATCCAGGTTCCTTAGACCAGATGTCTTACGCGATGCTGGGACAACAAGTTCAACAATCGACTAACAGTAACAACAGTAATTAAAAACACAAGTAAACAAGACACAAGAATTGTTAACCCAGTTCAGTGAAAAACTTAACCTACGTCTGGAGGGTTTGCACCCAAAGAAAGGACATTCACTATCTCAAGATTCAGGAATTACAGACACTCATGAACACCATAGTTCATAGTTCACTTCCTAATCTACCCAGTGTATTTCTACTTTGTATCTCAACCTAAGTATGAGATCCCCTCTCACTTTCTCTCAATCACTGCCTCAATGATTGGTAACTAACAATCAACAATCAGAGTTTGAAGATTCAAACACCACATTTCATAACTTTGCTTTATTGAATCAGTGAGCAAAGTATGATCACAAGTAACAAGGACAAAGAACAATAACAATCCTAAAACACTTGATCTCTCTAATAGCTTCGGTGGTCTTCAAGCTTTAAGTCTTCGTTCTTTTATACACTTCAGCAGCGATGGCTTGGGCACTAGGATTTGCTTGGGCTGAAGTAACAGATTGCAGTAACAAATCAAAACTGAATCTCCAAGATATTGTTGCAATATTCAAAAGTAAAGATAGAAATCAATCTTTTAACAAAGATTGTTTCAACAAATAACAACCCACAAATCAAACCCTCGTCGTACAGCTACTTGATCCTCTAGTTATTACAAAAATATATCTTCATAAAATCTTCAAGGGTCCACACTTAACGTTCCAAGCATAGGACTGATGTCCTAGCAACACAAAGTCAGATGTCACGGCATCGGCTTCGACATCCAGTTGTTTTTGACAAAATGCAAGACAACAAAGTTACAACAATCTCCCCCTTTGTCCAATTTTGTCTAAAACAACTTAATGAACAGAGAGGATAAAAAAAGAACCAAAGCTCCCCCTTAGTAGCAGACTCCCCCTGAAACAATGCATCCAACAATCAACACACTCCATAAAGCACAGTTGGAACATAGAACATGGCAGCAGAAACATACTAACTATCCAACAAGTGCAAACCAACAAACTAGAAGCAACTTGAACAAAAGCTAATCACCAAATGCATCAAGAAACATACAGTAGCTAAACAACCACTCAATTACTTGCCTCTGTCTTGAACTTGTCTTCAAATTATTACAGATCAAAGCTACCAAGAAACAAAACACCTAGTTTTCACAGCTAGCTTAAACAGCACATAAATCAAAAACTACTCCCCATTTTTAACACAAATTTGGCAAAGGGTGCACAACCTACACGAAAAACACAAACTAATCTTCAGAGCTGGATTCTCCTTCAGTTTCTTCTATACTCTCAGATTCTCCCTCTTCTTCAGTGCCTGCATCCTGAGGAGCAGTAGCAGCACCACTTGGCTCACCCTCTTGACCTTCTTCCTCTTGAAGCTTGAGAAGCAAAGCATCAACCTTTATCTTCCTAGCAGTGCTGATCTTGATAGTCTCCTGCAAAACCTTAGAAACATCCATCAATTCAGCAATAATGGCCTTTGTGCCAGAGTCACTCACATAAGCAGGGACTGAAGTCCTGCTAAATGGCACAACAATGTTCGGGACATGTCGATCCATGAACAAACGATGATCCAGGGAAATTGGAACACCCTTGGGCATAGCAACCTCATCAGCCCTGATGATCTGAGGATGCTGTTAGAGAATGATCTCTGTAAAAAGAGATGGAAAAGAGATTGGGAGCTTCACAGCACAAGTGTCAGCATGCCTCAATGTCTGCTCAAACACAAAAGAGCCAAAATCAAATGCAGTAGATGATGACCCTAGTTTAGTAGTCTTTTTAGGGTCATTTCTTAGTTTGTTTTGAGTCTTTTTGTTGAGTCTCATGTAGTGTTTCATGCATTCTCATGCATTTTTATCTTTATTTGTGTTTCTACTTTGTTTTGGTAATTTCATAGTTTTATTGGGACCTTTCATGTATTTTAATTAAGTTTAGGACTTGCATATCTTTTCTACTTGAATTGAGGGTCTTTTGTGCTAATAAACTCTTGGAAATCCTAGATATTTTCTTTGCTTTGTTCCCAAGCAGCTAGGTCTGAAAACTGATGAAGAAAGAAGGTCAAAAGGCTTGGAAAATTGAAGGAAGGCTTAAAGGGGAGTTAAGAAGAAGGACAAGAGGCTTTCTAGCATGTAGAGAGCGCTCAGGCGCTCGTGTTGAGCGCCTGAGCGCCAATTGGATCGATGTTTACAAGATGCTAGAAAGGAATTGGCGCCTGAGCGCTCCTGATTGAGCGCCTGAGCGCCAATTACCTCCAGAGAGCTTGTTTTGGCTTGGAATTGGCGCTCAGGCATGCTTAATTGGCGCCTGAGCGCCCATACTCGACCTGTTTGCCTATAAATAGGCTTTTTGTCATTTCTTTTGTAACTTTTGTCATTTCTATACATTCCTAAATAAGTTAGAAGTAGGGTTATGCTCTGGAGCTTGAGGAGAAGCATTTTCCAAGTCCATGTTCCAGGTTTTATCCTTTTTTTCTTGTATGGATTCTATAGCCATGCTTGGCTAAAACCCCTTTTGTTTTGGGTTCTTTGTAAGACTTTGGATGTTTTAGCTTTCATTCCTTTTCTATTCATGTTGTTCTGAGTAAACCCTTGAATCTCACTCCTATGCTTTATCTCTCAAGCTTGAATGCATGCTAGCTTTTTACTTTTCTATAATCATAACGATAGTTTGTTATAGAATTGGGACTTGTTGTGAGATTACCTCTTCTATACTTGCTGCTAGGAATAGGGGAAGGGTTGGGGTTTGTTGGCCTGAATTGCATGCTTAGTGCTTCTAACAAATGTTTAGGTTATCAAGGAATTGAATCTATCTTTTGATTAGAAAGGGTTTTCTTTGCGAGGCATCGAAAGATAACTAACTAGGCTAGAACATCAAGGAGAGACTCGGGATTAATTGAATAGGAAGGTTTGCTAAAACTGAAATAGTTGAACAAGAACCCAAGGCAATCTCATCTCTGTTTTTTCAATCGCTTTATTACTTGATTACTTGTCTTTTTACAAACTCAAGAAACAACCAATTATTAAAACTGAATTTTACTTGCTTTTCAACCTTAAACTTGAATCTTAAACTGAATTGCCACACCAATTCCCTGTGGTTCGATAATTTAAAACCCGGAGGTATTCGTACACTTGCGAATTGACCAACAGTAGATGTGCCAATTTTGTAGATCAACTTGGCAAGAGTAGTAGAAACTCCAGAAGTATGTTGGGTAGGAACCCAATTCACAACTCCAATCCTGTTATGGATTGCATACTTCACACTCAGATTTCCAGTAGACAACAACTTCTTGATGGGCCACTTCTTGACTTGGCAAGCACTAATATCTTTGGCAACCACATCCAAGGACAATTCCTCATCAACAAAATCAACAACACTTCTACCAAGTGCTTGGTTGCTCACAGCAGGAGAGAACTCAACACATTTAGCCCTCACAAACACCTTTCTGAACTCAACACTTTCAGGAAGTCCCACTTCCATAGACAGATTGACCAGAAACTCCTTCACAAGCCTCTCATAACACCTTCCCACCTTGAGAATAATCTTCATCAATCCATCCTTTTCAATAAGTGCGACCACTTCCTTGTACTCAAGTACATCAGAGCCAACATCCCTTTCCTTGGCAAATCTGCGTTGGCACACATACTTCCACTTTTGAACATTACCTTCAGCATGAAAGGAAACATTATCAATAGGTACAACAGGAACATTCTGAGGAATGTGTTTTCCTGCATACTTCTTCTCATAAGGCAAGATGTCCTCGACATCAGCTTCAACATCTGACCCAGATTCCTCAGCAGCAACTGGAACCTTCTTTTTCTTGACACTCTTGGATTTAACTTCCTGTTGCTTACCTTTTCCCTTCACAGCTTTTTGCTTAGACCTGGAAGTTGCTGGAGTGGACTTGGTCTTTTTCTTTGGAGCAGGAGATTCTTCAACATCAGGAACCCTTCTTTTTCTCTTGATCCTGGCAGCAACACTATCAGGCAGAGAAGCAGTTAAAGGAACATCATCAGAGTCATCATCAGAGATGTTCTAAACAGAAGCAGGAGCCTGGCTTGATTCCTTGGACTGAGAATCATCAGTGGACACATGCACTAGTTCATCCTCTTTTGAAGGAGAAGAAGACCCATGAGATTTAGTGGGCACACCTGAATCTTCCCGAGGTACAGAAGCCTTAGCATCGGGCACAACATCTTGATCGAGACCAATGTGATAGTTTTCAGCAGAAAGTTCTTCTTCATCTGTGACATCCTCAAAAACAAGAACATTTAAGGGAGTCTCATCTCGAGCCTAAGACTGATACACCTTTCTTGTCGGGGTCTTGGTCTTCTTCTTCACAAAACTCTTCTTTGAATCTGATGAACCACTCTTGAAGCCCATGCATTTCACACCAAGTGGAGTTCTTTCAACCTTGGCCTTGACATAATCTTTCTTCCCTGATGCTTCAGACATGATGATTTGAGAGAAACAGCAATTTGAGCAAAGAAAATTGAAGAATAATTGAGAATGATGGAAGTTGGAAATTTCAGAAATAAGAAATACAAGCGGTTGAGTGGAGACAATTTGCCCGTTGGAGGAGGTTATATAGCAGTTGGGCAAAGAAGAAACCTTCTCTCTGATAATGTCACAACGGCAGTTAATGATGAGTAAAAAGAAACTAGCCGTTAACACCTTTAGGAGCGTTGATTGTTATGCTCCTTCTAAGAGGCAAATCCCAAGATTTCCTCTTAGTTTTTCAAAAGTACTTGCATCAAGGGGCTTTGTAAATATGTCAGCCAATTGCTTCTCAGTCGTAACATGCTCCAAAATGACAATTTTATCCTCCACTAATTCCCTAATAAAATGATGTCTTATGTCAATGTGCTTGGTCCTGGTGTGCTGAATTCGATTCTTGGAAATATTGATTGCACTGAGATTGTCACAATACAATGTCATGACATCCTGTTCAACATCATAGTCTTTGAGCATTTGCTTCATCCACATGAGTTGTGTGCAACTACTTCCAGCGGCAATATACTCTACTTCTGCAGTTGATAAAGATATACAGTTCTGCTTCTTACTAAACCAAGAAATTAAGTTATTTCCTAAGAAGAAACATCCTCGTGATGTGCTTTTTCTGTCATCTGCACTACCTGCCCGATAGGAAATCCAGGTTCCTTAGACCAGATGTCTTACGCGATGCTGGGACAACAGGTTCAACAATCGACTAACAGTAATAACTGTAAGGCCCAAGTTTTTAAACTTATGCTAAGTGAATAAACTTCTTATTCACGATTAGGGGTTGATGTAATGTGAAAAAAAACCTGAACTATAGTTTACCAAATGAAATAAATGTATGAAGGAGAAAGTTCAGGAAAAGTCAAAGGATTGCATCATGATCGATAAAAGTTATAGCACGATCGTTATACGCTTAAACCTAGGTCAGAAACCCTAGTATATAGCTAGTTTTCACTTTTAGGCACGACGGAAGTTAATTCCAAAAATCTTCAGAGAAATGTTAGAACTTCTCTTTTTCCATATATCACAATAGTTTCGAGGCGAAACTCTAGAATCTACGAACGTCCGATTCCAATCATCGGAAGTTTGCCGAAACCGAAACCCTGGTATTTCAAAACCCTAGAATCACCCGACAATGAAGACTTTTTCTATTCAGAGCATCAAATGAAGATTCCACACGCGTACACCCATTTCTCTTGATGATTTCAATCTTTCTTCAGAAGGAAGTTTTCTATTCCGACATCCGATGCAAAAAGCAAC
Organism: Lotus japonicus; assembly: GCF_012489685.1. NCBI lineage: Eukaryota > Viridiplantae > Streptophyta > Magnoliopsida > Fabales > Fabaceae > Lotus > Lotus japonicus. Next base: position 58,622,663 of record NC_080041.1, on the reverse strand, counting down.
TTATCGGGTAAAATAGTTTTACACCGACTATGCATTAGTTGCCAAAAATACAAGGAGACCTCATTTTAGTTTTGGAATTCTTTCGCCAAAACCTATCTTAGAATTCATGGAGAATGAAGCCGGAAAAATCAGATTCGCGAAACTTTCATTTTACCGCGTTTTGCCAACCTCTATATATAGCCAAGAAAGGAAGAAAAACACAAAAATCTTACCCATTTTCTTCCAAGAGGCCGCGAGTTTGCATAGGAGAGGAGGAGGAGAGATTTTCTTCATTTCTTGCTTGATCGTCGATTAATCAGTTGCTACTTCAAGGTTTCGAGGTATAGTCGCTAATCCTTACCTCTGATCGCTTTTTCCATAGCTTTTCTATAGACTTTTCTGAGCTGATAGTTTTGAGGTTTTTGCAAAACTATCCTGAATATTTCATTTCTGATTCTAAACATCTTCCTTACGTGCCCAAGATCACTTCTGCCGGATTAGTTTTTCCGTTATGTCGCCGGAATTCCGCCGGAATCAATTTTAGCCTTAAATACCCATTTTTGGAGTAAAGCTTCAACCTTTAGGCTGAAAACTATCACCTTAGCTTAGTGCTAGTAGGATTAGTTGTCATAAACATCGTTGGTGACGTCCCTGTCAAATTTGCTTTTTGGGATTTCAGTTTTGAAATTCTAAGTTAAAAATCATGACCAAAATACCCCTGCGACAGTTTTTGATCCAATAATTTTTTCGAGTTCAGAATACCCTTAGTTACGGCTAATGATAGCATAGGAACCAAGTTTGATCGAAGAAAAATCGAACCCTACAATTACCAAAAGTGGCCGAACCTATAGGGGAAGAGGAGGAAAATTTCCTTTTCCGAAAACTTGTCCTTTCGCGCTAGATTATCGTACCTCGGAGTATATACTACTTCGGGTAACCTTAGTAAGTATTGGTAGCTTAGTTTCCGATAGATTTTGATAGAATTCTGTGGTTTTACTTTAAAGGTGCTTTTGAGGAATTTCCTGAGGAGCAACGCTTTGCTTGTGAGGAAGAGTTTGAAGATCACTCTGGAGAACCTACAGGTGAGGGCTACTCACTGAATCTCTAGTTAATGCTTAGGGTCGATGCTTTCGACATTGTTTACTGTTTATGCACTTGTTTGTGTTTGATTGGAAAAATGTTTTCTGAGGCTTCGGCTGACAATGTAGATGATTCATCTACTGATTGTTTTTGAGAGTGAATCACATGCTATGTGCTATGTGGGTAATTTAGGATGTGTGATGCATGCCTTATATGCTAAGTGCTACGTGGTTATTGCATAATATGTTGATATATGACATGTTGGTTGATTGTGCTGAGTTAAATATGCTTTTGCAATGAAATCTGAGATTCTGAATAATGAGAATAGCGGACAGGTCATGCCGATTTTATTTTGAGAGTTTGAGAAAGTTTGATAGGATGAATGAGATTCGGGCCTTGTTATGGTGTTTCATGGATCGAGACATTCTCTGGTGTTATTTGGGGATTAGGAGATCCCGAGAACTTATAGGATTTGCGATAAGACTAAAAGGATATTATTTTGCAAAGAAAACTCATAAGACATTAAAGAACCTCTAAATCTTCAAATAATGATAATAAACTCGAAAGGAAGCTTTGGATGCAAATCTTAGTTTTGGAAAGCGAGAAGGGTCGTCGGATCCCAAGTGTTGAGAATGTTAAGAAGTTGTGAGTATGTTGATACTCTTGTGCTCTGGGAGCAGTTTGTTTAGCCATCCAAGGGATGAGCCGAGGAGCTTCACTGAGGCGTGAGACCTTGTGAATGCGGGATACTCCACTGAGGCGTGAGACCTTGTGGAAAGCATGGATCTTCACTGAGGCGTGAGACCTCGTGAACAGCATGAAGCTTCACTGAGGCGTGAGACCTTGTGAATGCGGGATACTCCACTGAGGCGTGAGACCTTGTGGAAAGCATGGATATTCACTGAGGCGTGAGACCTCGTGAATAGCATGGAACTTCACTAAAGCGTGAGACTTCGTGCAAGTGTGTAAATTCACTGGGGCGTGAGACCCCGTGAAAGCATAAAACTTCACTGAAGCGTGAGACTTTGTGAATGTGTGAGACTCCACTGAAGCGTGAGACTTCGTGGGAGCATTGATGACTCGAAGAGTTATCGTGAGTGTTTGCACTCATTTTACGATTATTGTATTTTGTCGCAGAATCGACATTTACCTTAGGGTATTCTTTATAGAGACATTAAGTTAGCTAGAACACGTGGCGACGTGTCGAGTGATGTCGGAGACGTTGTTTGGCTGATCACATTGCATTCATGCACACATAGGAGGTTAATACACGGCGTGATTACCGGACCTCGGTGGATTCCAAAATGGTCATAAGACCCGGATTTCCACGTAAGAGCGCTGCTAGGTGACTCTTAGTAGCAGACCGAAATGGCAGGCCTTCGGGTTTTATGCTTGTTGGTAAATCCGCAAGTGTACGGAATCCACCCGGTTTTAAATATCGGACCACAGGGATTGTGAGTGAATAGATTCGGTTCAAGCTTTGAGTTTGAAGGTTTGTTTTACTTAGGCAAACACATGTCGAAGTAGTAATAAGGAAAAAGTAAATATAAATTCAGAAATGAAACAGAAAATGAAAAGAAAGAGTGATTTACTTTGGGTTCTTGCTCAACTAATCAATTCAAGCACATCATTCTAAGCACATGTTCTCATGAATCTCTCCTTGATGTTATAGCCTAAGCAACTACCTATCGATGCCTCGCATAGATAATTCTTTCAAACCAAAAGATAAGCCCAATGCCTTGTGTACTTAAACATTTGTTTGAAGCATAAAGATTATAAAGTTCAGGCCAACAAACCCCAACCCTTCCTCTATTCCTAGCAGCAAGTATAGAAGAGGTAATCCCATAACAAGTCCCTAATCTATAACAAACTTCCGTTCTATTATAGAAAAGCATAAAGCTAGCACATGTTCTAACTTGAAACATAAAGCATGGATATGGGATTCAAGGAAAGAAGAAGAACATGTGGGAAAGAACTTAAGATTATAACTCAAAAGGAAAAGTCTTACAAGAAAACCAAAGTAAAAGAAGAGAGATTAGCGCCATGCTTGGCTAAGAACCTGAATTACAAGCTTGGAAGCCTTCTCTCACTCTCCTAGATGTTCCTCTACCTCTGAATTTTACAAAGTATCCAAAGATGTCAAAGATTACAAAAGAAAATGACTAAAATCCTATTTATAGGCAAAAATCACGAGGTTGGGTTGTTCCGGGCGCTCAGGCGCCAATTCAGAGCGCCTGAGCGCCAATTCCATCCTGAAAACATGCTCTCTGGAGCTAATTGGCGCCTACCCAGCGCCTGCCAACGCCTAGGCGCTCCAGCTCGCTTGGAAAAGACTCTTTGGCTTCTGTAACTCCTCTTTCAATCCTCTTTAAGTCCTCCTTCAATTCCATGCTTCTTGGCCTTCTATTACCTTCAGTTTCTGCTCTCCAAACCTAACCAACAAGTCAAGGAAGAATCTAGAAGCTCAAAGAGCTCATTAGCACAAGAGGTCCTTCATAAAACAAAAGAAAATCATGCAAGTCCTAAACTTAACTTAAAATGCAAGAAAACTCCCTATAAAACTACAAAATTACCAAAACAAAACAAAGACTCAAGAAAAGATAAAAATGCATGAGAATGCATGAAACACTACATGAAACACAAGAAAAAGACTCAAAACCTACAAAGAAATGACCCTAAAAACACTACTAAATCCGGGTCATCACACCACTATACTCAACGACAGCTCGCCCTCGAGCGTCACTAAGATTAGCTTGCCCTCAAGCACAAAGAATTACTCCCAACACACATGCCAAAAGAGGGATACTGTTTTAGAAAACCGGGGATCAAGTAAATGCAGTTAGTTCCAAGAGAAAGATTCAACAATCAACTTCATGCTACTCTTAGATAAAGAAGAATTAGAGTCCACTATGAGAAGCATTTAGAGCTAACATCCTAGCATGAGACAATTGTTTAGTGCACTGAGCACAAAAGCAAGTTCATAGGTTCTGAGAATCATTCACTCAAGAGCAACTAAAGTTGACAATGCATTATTCAATGAGACTTCAAAAGGGTTGTAATGTTGGCTAGGTAAAGCACAAGGTAGGTGGTCCCTAAGGAAGACTAAGGCTGCACAAAATTTGAGTGTGGTCCAATTTGGAATTACGGAGCTTTCAAGCTATTGATACTTAGCACTCAAGTCTCTCAACCCCCTTTAGTTTCAGAATTTTTTTCTTCTTTTTTTTTGGAACTCCACCACACCATGGAGGTCATTTTCTCTTTTGACTTTTTTCAATTTTTTTTCTTTGGGGCAAGAGACAATTGCACTTGATCTCTCTATTAGCTTCGGTGGTCTTCAAGCTTTAGGTCTTCGTTCTTTTATACACTTCAGCAGCGATGGCTTGGGCACTAGGATTTGCTTGGGCTGAAGTAACAGATTGCAGTAACAAATCAAAACTGAATCTCCAAGATATTGTTGCAATATTCAAAAGTAAAGATAGAAATCAATCTTTTAACAAAGATTGTTTCAACAAATAACAACCCACAAATCAAACCCTTCTCGTACAGCTACTTGATCCTCTAGTTACTACAAAAATATATCTTCATAAAATCTTCAAGGGTCCACACTTAACGTTCCAAGCAGAGGACTGATGTCCTAGCAACACAAAGTCAGATGCCACGGCATCGGCTTCGACATCCAGTTGTTTTTGACAAAATGCAAGACAACAAATTAACAACAAGCATCAAAGCCAAGAAAAAAACTTTTGATTCTATATTTTCTGTAATCAAACTTTTCTCCTTCAAACATAGGTGGTTTAGCACTGTAGTGATCTTTTTTAGCATCGTTGGTGGTGTTATCCATTTGAGTTTTTCACACCGATCCGGATCTCTGAACACTGTTAAGTGTGGTAATCAGAACTTACGCTCTGATACCAATTGAAGGTATGAAAAACACTAGAAAGGGGGGTTTGAATATGGTTTTGAAGTTTAACCGCTTTCTCTCAAAGATTTTGACAATCTTTTCGGTGAAAGAATATAAGGTGCTAAAGGTGAAGGATAAAGAAAAGCACACAACTATTTTATCCTGGTTCACTTGATGAATCTCTCAAGCTAGTCCAGTTCACCTGTTAAGGTGATTTCTTCCTTCTTAGAATGAAGGCAATCCACTATTCAAAGATTGTTTCAACTGCACTAGCACACTTTGCTCAGTGACTAACAAATCTAAGAACTAGCAACACCAAGACAACCTTGTCTTAGTCTTGTCAAGAATACTGACCTCACCGGTCTCTCAAGGAACTACAAACAAAGTTTGTGAAAGGTTTGGTTTACAAGTAAATGCTTCTAAAACAAGAAAAAGTAAACACTATAAGAACAATGAAGAAATATTGCTAAGGTATTCACTTGTAGGTTTTTCACTTGTATTGCTCAACAGTTTGTTAGCCATTTCTTCTATCTTCAGCCTTTAAATACTCCAAGGTATAGGGGTAGTATCCGTTGAAAGAATCAATCCGTTGGAGGGAAGTTCTGGATTTTCCAGAACCCACTGTGGCTGAACGTCATAGGTAAGGTGGTCAGAATAGTACACTTGCTTTTGTAAGAATGACAATGACATTTCCTTAGCCTAGTTGACTCTTGATCTTTGGCGACGCTTCATGTTGGGACTTGTGAAGCTATGTGATCAGAGTCAGAAGGAAGCTTGGATCCTCTGACCTTCAAAACTTCGGCTTCTGGATCGATCACCTGAACTTCTGGTCTTCAGAACATGAAGTACTTTTGGTCTTGTGAGCTAGCTTACTTCTGGACTTCAGAGTCTTCAAGTCTTCAGCTTCTGGACCGTTCCTCAGAACATCTGGTCTTCAGAGCTTCAGCGCTTGAGTCTTTTAGAGTCCACATCAGAGGTTTAATCTTCAGAACATCTGAAGTGTTTGCTACCGTTCAGAAGAACGTAGTGATTGCAGAAGCGTTCCGTTGGTTACTCTTGGGTCTTCAACTTCTCATATATATATGGTCATTGAGTCAGAGTCAGAGCATGTTTGTCACAACTTAAGAAGACAAACGTTAGAGTACCATAATTGTTCATACATAATAATAAACTTGTTATCATTAAAACATGGAGTTGTACCACCTGACCAAATCTTGGTCTTACACAAGTTAAAAAAAAAAGCATAACTGATGTTGTGTGTGTTTGTAATTACAAACATTCAAGTTGGAAAAAAAAACTATCGCTCCATTGACATAAGGAATATGGATTAACTAAAAGCACATTCAAACAACCTTGGAATATGCAATGACAAAAATATAAACACACTCATATTCATGTCGTTGGAGTGAACTTATATCTATCAATGATAAGGTTTATGTCATTATTTAATCTTAATACACGAGCAGTCACGCGTTGTAGTATCTATCTAGTTGTGCTAATCAATGACATACCTTATCAACTACTCCCTCCGTTCCTATATAACTGACATTTTAAGGTTGTTGCACAAGTATTAAGAAATAACAATTAATGTTTTTGTTTTATTAAAACTACTATCTAACTTCCTATTATACCCTTTATCTCTCTTATTAATTCTAACTTTTTAATTTTCCTACCACCAATAAATGAAGGGTACAATTGGTAAAGTATAGTCAATTCTCTCTTGAACTTTGTAAAGTAGCAGATAATTAGGAACAAAATTCAGCTAGAAATAGTGTCAGTTATTTAGGAACGGAGGGAGTATATTAATATGAAGAAAATGGATCAATAAATGATTACATGATAAAATTGAATGGGTTGGATCAGATGAAATTTTACCTGAAAATCGAACTAATCCAAACCACAAATACGTACAACTCCTAATTGTACAAGTCAAAAAGGAAGAATAACTTATATGGTATACGTTTATAATTACGTACGTTCAAGTTAACAGAATCACATTCTCTCATATGATACAAGGGATATGAATTGACAAAAAGCACATTCAAACAGCCTCGGAATGTACGATAACATAAATAGAAACACATTCGTATTCATGTGCCTGGAGAGAATTTATATGTTATCAATGATTAGGTTTATGTCGTTATTTAATCTTAATATATATATGAGCAGTCGAGCATTGTAATAGCTAGTTGTGTTCATCAATGGCTTGCCTTATCAATACGAAGATAAAGGATCAATACATGATTACAAGATAAAACCGAAGGGATTGGATCGATCATGTGAGATGTCACCTGAAAATCGAATGACACACAATCACTCCTAAACTTATATGACTCCTATTAGTACAAGTCAATCAGGAAGAGTGCCTGATAGTGTGTGTTTGTAATTATGTCTGTTCAAGTTGATCAAAACACATTTGTTCCAGTAACACATGCAAAATATATGAATTAGTCAAAAACACATTCAAACTATCTTGGAATGTCTGATGATGACAGAAATACAAAAACACATATTCAAGTGATGGAGAGAATTTATGTTATACTCTCTCCGTTCCTAAATATAAGACCTATTCCCTTGATTTGTATTCGGTAGCATCTTGAAACTATGAAAGCTCAATAAATGCGAGGGGTATAAATGAAAAATAATAATAAATGTTTCTCAAACTTTGTAAGAGATCTTATATAAAGAAACACCAATTTTTTTATTTAAGGTCTTATAAATAGGAATGGATAGAGTAAATGATTAAGTTTATGTCGTTATTTAAACTTAATACATGAACAGTCCAGCACTATACTAGCTAGCTGGTTGTGCTTTAATGACATGCCTTATCAACTATCAACACAAAGAGAAGGGATCAAATATTGATAATGATCCTTCTTCATATAATATGAATTATGGAATACATTATATTATAGAAAGCTAGCAAGCTATTATTTCTTTTTCTTTTATTGCTCTTGCGTAGGTTACTTCATCCATGAATCTCTATATAGCCTCTATCCACTTCAACTTTCTGATATGGAAATCAATAACATGCTCCTTCCACATGTGGCCATCGAGATAAAGTTCATAAAAGCTTACATGTCCACTTGATTTCACGGTTAAGGCAGCACTACTCCTAGTACCATATAGACCCTGCACATAATATAATAGGATTTCAGTTATCATATATAGGTTCCAATATTCCATGATTTTTATCACTTTGTTTGCAATTTTTAAGTTACCATTGGTGTTTGTACTTCAACAAAAATGGAGCTAAGATTGAATTCCCAATCAAGTGAGCATATACGAGGTAGTAAATTTTTGTCAGCTTTAACTGTGTCCTTCATTAGCTTCTGGATTACCTCCTGCACAGGTATCTCACCTTCCCCATATTTGGCAACATGTTGTCTAAAACTGAATTCAAGGCGCAGAGCCTACAAGAGGTAACTCACACATTCCTTATTATGTACAAGATACTCAATGGCCTATAATGAACTTCAGGATTTGGAAGGAATAATTTATATTTTTCTAATAGCTTGCATAGAACGTAAATAACTGATATATAATGATATTTTATCGTAAAATGGAGAACTGTTAGTGTATTCTTCAACTTTTTCAACATAAATAATTTGTGTACCATGCATTTAGCTTATAAAAAGTCTACAGTTTCTTCCACAAACTGCATGTGTCTTGTTTGCTCGAAAAATGTGGTACACTAAAAAAGACTCATGTACCATATGTACAAGGAAATTGTTTTTCTCGTCCATCATCTAGGGACCACAGATCCCTAAAATTGGTAGGTATGTGAAGGGAGAATAAAAATAGAAAATGGATCTGAATTAGTTGTTAATTTAGATCATAAAAATTAAACACAGAATTTTGAGGGAAACCATGGAATACATTTTTATTATTTTGTTTTTGACCCAAAGTTTATTTTACTTTTTTTCCCATATGTCAAAATAAATATAAATAGTACTTTTACTTTTATCATATATAATTTTACGGTAAATTATGTCCAATACTGATTTACTAATGAACCATGTATTTAGTAAATATTATTTCCAATATAATTCTTAGAATGTGATAAAATTAATTTGTAGAAAATGTGTTTTACTTCATGAATCACATTTTTCTTAGTCCGTGATAGATAACGTTTATTGAAACAATTTTATAATAACCATGTTAAAAACTGATCCATCCACGAACTATATTTTTACAGCTTGCATTTAATAGATGTTATTTACAATATGTCTTTTGTATGCTAAAATTTATCCACTCTTTTAACTTGTGAACCATATTTTTCGTGGTTCACGGTAGAAAAAGCCTATTAAGTAATTTTTTTGGAGTCAATCTTTGTTAACCAACCTTATGCCATGGCGAATCTAACTTTGCATTTGTAAGAACATGCAGCCCTGGCGGAACCTCTTGAATGGTAATAGGTTGTCCCTTGGGCCTATTGGAGATGTAAACCATGGATTTTGATGTAACATCGGCCACGATTAAGTTGAAGCCATTGTAACATGGAGCCTCTGTTTTCAGGCTTTCTGCAAATTCTTTGGGATGCTTGTTGCTCTGAAAAACAGAAAAGAAAAAAACGAAGAAATTAAAATGAACAGTAAATTTGGATGTTAATTTGTAATTGTAATACAAACATTTCCCACTAAAACATATGTGACACCAGTTTGTGACAGTTTGAAATTTACAGTTTGTCACAGTGTTTCTGCAGAGATAATTCTTTTTTATAAACACTGCAGATTGTAGTGATAAAATTGTCACCTACTGCAGGTGTCTCGCTAGAAATGTGTAGTTCAAAAATCTTAATCGTTTCTGATATACTCAATGAGTGTAGACATATCTGGAGTGTGGAAGTAAAAGAATAGAGAGATAAATAATGAATAGGATGTATGATGCAGTGATAAAAAAGTGAAGAGTAATGATACATAGACCCTGCATTTCTAGAACTATTGTTTGGCGTACGCGTTTAGTGGGGTGTTTTCAACCTCCGCCAATAAACACATCAATATTGTAGCATCATTAAAATGTTCCCAAGCTGCTGGACTTTTTTTAAAGTACTCTGCATATTGTTACTTTTAAAAACCGATGTCGGATTGTGGTTAGAGGATTCATATGTATTAAAACAATAAAACATTAGAAAAAAGTTAAAGATAGAGAGAAAGTGGCATATTTAATTTGTGAGGTGTTATACTGTTTAATGTGTACCTATCATGGCCAAAAAATTTAACATGAAAATATCAGCATATAAAATTCAGTTCAGGAAAGAAAATAACATAGGACTAATGCCCATGCTTATACCTTGAGAAACAGAACGGGTAGGTCTCCTCGACTTTTGGCCACAGGGAGTGTATGAAGCTCCAAAACATTGGTCAGAAAAGCCACCCTTCCTTGTGTGGAACAAGCTAACCATGTACCCTTTGCTATTTCGTCCCTCCCTCCCACTATATCACAACCTTCCCACCATGACACTGGCTTCGTAGGCCTTCATCCAAATCAACATTTACATAAAATTGAAAGTTAATGACAAGCAAATGCATGCATATTTAACCAATCAAACAAGTACCAAACGCTTTTAGGGCCCGTTTGGTGGTCAGGATAGGATATGATAGAATATGATATGTGAACAGGATATCAACAGGATAGGATAAGAGCAGGATAGACTCTTATCATATCCTGTGTTTGAGGTGCACATGATAAGGACAGGATATGATAAGGAAAAATGTATCAGATTTATATTTGAATAAAAAATACATTTAAAATTCATCATTCTATTAAATTTAATTTCTTTACATTTTCATGAATGAGTCTATATTTTAAAATATATAAAATTAATTTAAATTTTATTAATTAGCCTATTTTATTGTTTTGAAGATACCCTATATTTTAAATAAAATTATGCAGTTATCCGATTGGTTTTCACTTAGTTGTGAGACGTGATAATTAACAATAAAAGTTAACTAAATTAAGAATATTATTATTTCAAAAGTACTTTATATTTGAATTGTAAATTATTAGATAAGTAGATAAGTAGTTTTAAACAATAGGAGATGAAAATAAAAAATTAATCTATTACTATTAAAAAATCAATATTTGTAATCAATGTTTTTCACTTAATTGTGACACGTGATAAACAATAAAAATTAACTAAATTAAAAATATTATTATTTCAAAAATACTTTATATTTAAATTATTATATAAGTAGATAAATAATTTTTAAATAATAGGAGATGAAAATATTATATTAGTCTATTATTATTATTAATAAATCAATATTTATAAGTAAGTAGTCTATTTTACTATTTATGAATAATAATTTTATTTATTTTTTATTTTAGTTAAATTAATATTTTTATATTTATTAATTAATATTATTATAAATTATATAATATTAAAATAAATTAATTTGGAGTTAGGATACTGAAAGAAAATATATAACTGGTATCCTATCCTGCTCTATCCTAGCTCCCCCCTCAGGATAACTTTTACACATGATTGACAGGATAGGATAGGAGACAGAATAGTGTTATCATATCCTGCTGGTGCAACAAACAACAGATAACAGCAGGATATGATTATTATCCTGTCCTATCATATCCTGTCCTGGTCACCAAACGGGCCCTTAAAGAAAAATAATAAAGAAAACTTGCCTATTGTGATATTCATCCCTGTTATTCAAAAGAAGGAACGGATAGAGTGGGTGGGATTGCCAAAGAAATAAAGCTACGCACATTGTTCACAAACTTCTTGAGTTGGCTGCAGTATCAACCAAAACAGAACAATGTATCTTATAACTCGCAAAATTGTTTTTCTTTTTTATTGACTGGAATAATGGAATGGCTTTAAATTAAAGGCTACCTAGCTATATAAGTTGGCAATTTTGATTGAATCATTTTTGTCATTAAAGCTAGCTAGTAGCTAATGAGCACAGCACCGATACACAAAAATGCCAGCATTAAAAGAACAATCCATTGCTAATAACCGATTATGTGGTTACATTTTTGCTATAGCTCCTTCATGTCCTAGGTCCTAGCTGTGAATTCTGGAAGTTGGAATATTTAAGAGAAAGTGTGGGGGCACAGAAGGAGATCATCAATATGATTAAGTGCACAAGAAAGTAAATCACAAAATTCATTCATGAAAACTTGCAAAGTTTTAACATTCCGATGTTTTTATTTTTAAACCAGGACCCAATTATTTGGAATCTGAACCCCTTCCCCACCTTAAACGATCATGTGATTGATAGCATGCTTAGATTAGCATACTTATTCAGAATCAATTCTAACATTCTTAAGTTACACTAATAATCTTTCTAAAACCGAATCAATAAAACACTAGAATTTTTTAGTGATTTTATCAGTTGATCAAACTTCAAAGTAACATGTATATGCTTCACAAGAACTTACAGTTTTTGAAGTACCAAAAGAAGAAAACATAACTGGACATGCTTCGCTTTGCTGAGTTGTTTGCTTTATGATGGGGAAATGTTATAGTACCCTGCTAGTTTGTCATCAAGGTAAGCACTTGATGGGAGTAGAGCAAATTAATATCCCAAAAAAAGCTACATTATACTCACCGAGCAATTTTCTAATGGTGGAGCAGTATAGATGACCCCAGTGAAAAAGTTCATTGGTTGGTTGGGTTCAATTAGTAGTTGAGAGGGCATGTTGAATTTAATACATCTATATAGTTAGGACACCACTTTCAATCCTAATTCTGATATGATAGATTGGCTAGTGCTATAATGTGCCACCATATTTGGAACTGTTGGGAATTCTTTAAGTGTGAGTAATAAGAAAAAATATATAAAGAAGTCTCAAATTAAAAAAAGAGGAGACTAATGAATAGTTTATAAGTGAAATGACTCATACACCCATTACCTTAGGATTTTGGGAAAAATATGTAGTGTACTTCGTTAATGTGATTCACTCCTCATAAAATGTGGTTAACATGATCATGCCTCCTCTCAAGTACACTCCTCATATTAATAACAGGAACAAGAAAAAGCAACCCCATATGTTAGATACCAAGATCCACACGTTCAACATCCAAGCAATATTACAGCTCATAATTTCAGCACATGTTTTTCTAGGATTGAAACCTCTCTTCAAGTGCGAGTCACTACTACATTCTCATGCTATTCACATTTGCATTGTCGTTCGCTTCACGGCGTCAACAGAACACGCAGCCTGACCACATCGCCAGGTAAATTTTTGATACAAGGAGCTGTCTCGTGGCTACACCAACATCGTCTCTGATACCACTTGTTGGGAGACAGGTGGAGCCTAAATCATGAGATCATGTATCAATGGGCCAACATCAAAGATCACCAAGAGATTTAGACACAACATATTTACCCAAAACCTTAAGGTATTAAGTTTATAGATCTCATATAAAGTATTCACTTCACTCGTTGTTAACCATATGTGACTCCAACTCACATTTGAATTCTGAACAGTTTCGTTATATGTCTTTACCAATTAAATTATATTATGTCATTTAAAAGATAAACGTAAGGGTATAATCATCATGCTCATACTATGGTAAAATTCCATTGGTAAATTATAGGAGAGACCAATTAGGAAAACTACATCTGTATTTCTAGGTTTTGATTTTTTAATTCTTAGTTTTTAATTGGCTTAATTGCAACTTTAGTCCCTGACGTTTACTAAAACCACGATTTTAATCCCTCACCTAATTTAATTACAAGAACAGTCCCTCACGTTCCCTCCCGTTTGCAGCGTTAGTCCTTCCGTCCAATTTTTAATAGAGAAGTCTTATGTGGCAACGCGCATGCCTCTCATGTGACCAAGAAAAATGATTTAACTGCACTTTTAGTCCCCTACTTATACACATTGTGTAGTTTTGGTCCTTAAAGTTCAAAAAATGCATCGAAATTAATAAAAAAACAATAAAGAAATAAAAAATGATAACTATTCATCTTCTTCAAAAATTCTACTCAAATTAAAATTTATTTTACTATGCCTGATTATGATTTTATAAAATACCTATTTAAATTCTTATTCAGTAATGTTTTGATAACAATCATAATTGTTTCTCTTTCCATCCTATTTAATTTAAATTGAAATTATTTATATATAATCCTTCATGTTTTTTTTTCCCGATATCTTTTATATTAAGTTAAATGTATTGATTAAATATATTTTTATTATTCTATAAAGTATACACAAATCAATACATATGTTTTTAATTATTTAAAATTAAAATTTATAATATTATGCCTGAGTATGATTTAATAAATATGTAATTAAATTTGAAGAATATGAATACTTATCATTTTCTGGTTTTTTTTTGTTTTTATATAAATGTGAATGCAATTTTTGGACTTTAAGGACCAAAACTACATAATGTGTATAAGCCAGGGACCAAAAGTGCAATTAAATCATTTTTCTTGGTCACATGAGAGGCATGTGCGTTGCCACATAAGCCTTCTCCGTTAAAAATTAGATGGAAGGACTAACGTTGCAAACGGGAGGGAACGTGAGGGACTATTTTTGTAATTAAATTAGGTGAGGGACTAAAATCGTGGTTTTGGTAAACCATAGGGACTAAAGTTGCAATTTAGCCTTTTTAATTCAAGAGTTATCTGTATATTCTATCATATTCTAACATTATCTTCACCCTAGATCTACATATGAAGATATGAGTATAAAACGAAGATATGAGTATAAACCAAATGCTAAATCATATGTATTCTATATGCCAATATCAAACTCATACCTAAATATGAAAAGCAAATACATTTTTCTAATAAAAAATTGTTGAAGGCTTCAAGAAACTCAACTCTTCAAATGTTTCTTATAAACCAAGTTGGATAGGTCAGGGGTGATCAGGCTTTAAGGTCGCCTGAATTATGTGCAAAGTAGGGTGACATCTTCTTCTAGTTGCCTCTACATACTAGGCCCTGACGGGCAAATGATCTGTTGAGAAGCACGGGGTGACCGATTTTGGCTAAAGCCTTGAGACGATCACTTGAAGGTTGTGGAGTATTTGGAAACTACCTCATCCTACAAGCGACTAGCGAGTGAGAACTGCCTCATTAGGCGAGCGAACACTTTATTGGCGACTTCCTTATCTGGAGAGAGACATCTTCGTGCAATGTGTAGTGCTCTCACTTGGTGAGTGACCTTGGTTGGGCGAGCGACAACATCTTATTTTGTAGTGACTCAAACCTCTTGTAATTATGTGTGTTCACTATTAAAATGAAAATAGTTAGGATTAAGATTCCTTCCGTAGAAGTTTTTAATCTAGTCTTGGTTCACTATGTGAACACAAATGCTTCCTCATATTTTAAACGAGGAATTCAACTCTTCAATTGAGATCATACAACTTAAGCAAAAGGTTTAGGATCTCAATAATATCTAGCCCCATTTACACAGTGCATGATAAGTTAATAAAATATTATTGAGCCCGAAGAGCCTTATACAAAATAACATTGGTAAGTGTGTTAATTGTGTCATTCTCTTATGTCATACCTTATTTTCATTGTCTTCTAGCAAACTAGTTGAATCTCGTGCACTGCACGGGTGACTTTATCATTAAATTTGTGTAGTAATATCTTTTTTTAAGTTTTGTAATTTTAATTGCACAAATATTTTTTAAAGAACTTTTTAATTGCATAAATTTGTAAATGTTTGTTAGAAATATATATTTAATGAATTAAACCGTAAAAAAAATTTAGTTTGTTTATGAATTTATATATTAATATTTTGAAAGATCTTTAGGATGATAATTTTACATATGATATTTCAATTTAATATCATAATAATAAAAGAAATAAAATTAAGGGGTTAGAATGATAAACTTGCTTGGTAATTATTTTCATAATTATCAATATATAAAATTTGTATGACCTGCATTTATTCATAAGAGGAGCTCATTTTGTCGTTTGCTGACCACGTTAAGTTCCGTAGAGGACAAACAGAGGCTTGATTTGCTTGTGTGAACATCTTTTAAAAAATTATATATATTTCTTTTGTTGAATTTATAGTATTTTTTTGGTACATCGGAAAAATAAATTACACTTGCGAGAGATTGATCTCGGAACCTTTCTAGCACTTACCACTTAAGCTAACATAATATGATGAAAAAATAAAATAAATTAAAAAGTAAGTTGTTTTCTTAATTTGATTTTCTAGGATAAAGTTTATTTTCGTATATATATATATATATATATATATATATATATATATATATAATGTTGAGAAACAACCCCTCTCAAGATGGGTAAAGTAACCAAGTCAACAGAAAGCCGACCAAAAATCCAGCTACTACAACAAAACCCTCCACCACTAAAAAACCCACAAGCATGCAACCATGCTTTAACACCCAAATCAACAACCCCTAATGTCAACGTCTACACCTCTAGGAGAGCCCCCATTTGAAATCGTAAACAACGACAGGTTCAACCGGATGGGATCCTATCAAGTCACACGACACCTGCAAAATATGTTGGTACATGTTGTCATGCATTTTGTCAAAACAACCGATTGTCGAAGCAGATGTCGTGGCCTCTGACCTCGTGAAGCTAGGGCATCAGTCCTCAGCTTGTGTTTCTGTTGTGGGCCCTCTGAAGATTTACTGAAGATATGTTTTTGAGTTACTTGAGGAGAAAGTATCTATTCCAGAAGGGTTTATTTGTTGGGTTGTTATTTGTTGAAACAATCTTTGTTAAAAGATTGGTTTCTATCTTTACTTGTGCAATAAGAAACCGAATCTATCAAGATTGCGTTTTGAATTGCTGTTACTGCAATCTGTTTCTTCAGCCCGTGCCAACCCTAAAGCCCATGCTACCGCTGCTGAAGTCTATAAAAGGATGAAGACCTAAAACGTGAAGACTGTCGAAGCTGATAGAGAGAGATCGAGTGTTTTAGGATTTGTGTTTGTGCTTTGTCCTTTGTTAGTTGTGAATCTGTCTTTGCTCACTGATCCTATAAAGCAAAGAGAGATTTTGTGTGTTTGATTGCGTTCAAACTCTACTTGTTCATTGTGTTCACCAATCACTGTGGCAGTGATTGAGAGAAAGTGAGAGGGGCTCTCATACTTAGGTTGAGATTCTAAGTAGAAATACACTGGGTAGATTAGGAAGTGAACTATGAACTGAGTTGTTCATGAGTGTCTGTAATTCCTGAATCTTGAGATAGTGGATTTCCTTTCTTTGGGTGCAAACCCTCCAGACGTAGGTGAAAGTTTTCACTGAACTGGGTTAACAATTACTGTGTGTTATTGTTTCTGCTGTTAAGTTTTGTTTTACTGTTAAGCGGTTGTCGAACCTCTTGTCCCAGCATCGTGCAAGACGATCGTATCAGAGGGAACCTGAATTACAATTGGTATCAGAGCAGGCACCCTGTTCTGGTTGGGTGAGCTCCAGGGAGTTTTATTCAAGTTCTCATGGATAACAAGGAGGGAGGATCAGTCAATAGGCCACCCATTCTGGATGGTACTAACTATGACTACTGGAAGGTTCGCATGACAGTCTTTCTCAAATCAATTGACAACAAGACTTGGAAAGCTATTGTCAAGGGTTGGAAGCACCCCACTAAGGCTGAGGTTGAAGGCACCTCTACTACTGTTGTGGAAAAACCTGAAGAAGAATGGACCAGTGTTGAAGATGAAGCTGCTCTAGGAAATTCAAAGGCTCTAAATGCTATCTTTAATGGAGTTGACAAGAATATGTTTAGGTTGATCAATACGTGTACTGTGGCAAAGGATGCTTGGGAAATTCTGAAAACTGCACATGAAGGAACTACTCGAGTAAGGATGTCAAGGCTTCAGGTGCTTACTACTCAATTTGAAAATTTGATGATGACTGAAGAAGAGACTATTTCAGAATTCCACATGTGTGTCCGTGACTTGTCTAATGCTTCATTTGCTTTGGGAGAACCTATGTCAGATGAGAAGCTTGTAAGGAAGATCTTGAGATCTCTTCCTCAGAAGTTTGCTATGAAAGTCACTGCAATTGAGGAGGCTCAAGACATTGAGAACATGAAGGTTGATGAACTTATTGGCTCTTTGCAGACATTTGAGTTGAAACTGAGTGGAAAATCTGAGAAGAAGAATAAGAGTATTGCTTTTGTGTCAAACACTGATGAAGGTGATGATGAAGATTGTGAGGGTGAAAATCTGTCTGAGGCTCTGGCCATGCTAGCAAGAAAATTCAACAGAGCATTAAGAAAGATTGACAAAAGAACCAGGCCTAATGTCCAGGACATGAAGTTCGATAACAACCCAAATTTTCTAATTCACAGAGGAAGACCAAAGAAGATGAAAGATCTGGTAAGAATAAAGGAGTGCAGTGTCATGAATGTGAAGGATATGGCCACATCAGGTCTGAATGCGCCACCTATCTTAAGAAGCAGAAGAAAGGTATGATGGTAACTTGGTCAGATGAAGACACTGAAGATGAGGAGGAGATATCTGCAAACAAAGTCAATGTTTTCTCTGGAACCGTCTATGAGTCTGATACAAGTGATGAGGACATTACAGATGAGGAACTGGCTGAGACTTACAAGCTGCTACACATCAAGTGGGAAGAAGCATGTAAACTTGTGAGAGAAAAGCAAAGTGAGATAGAACAACTTGTCTCTCAGAATGAAAGGCTGAAAGAGCTTAGCACAAAGCTGAAGGAAGATCTGGAGGAATGGCAAAGTAAGTTTAATAATGCTGAAGTTATTGAAAAGGCTAATCTAGTGTTGATTAATGCAGGACTTCAAGAGGAAGTGGCAACTTTGACAAGAAAGCTTGAAGCTACTCACAAATCTGTTAGAATGTTGAACAGTGGTTCTGATATGCTTGATGAAATTCTGAAAGAAACTAGCAAGCAAGGAGGGAGTTTGAAGGGAATTGGCTTTGACTATAGAACAACAAACAAAGAAAATCAGAAAGGTTCAAAGAAATTTGTGTCTGCTGCAAAACAAACTGAATTCAAGAAGCCCAGAAATTATCAGTTGTCAGATTCATTGCCTCGACATGTACCTCTGCATGTGAAACCCCAGCTTAAGCTTGACAAAACTGTACCTTGGAAGTGTCACTACTGTGGTAAGAATGGTCATATAAAGCCCTATTGTTACAGGTTATATGGTTATCCTCAGATGCACGATAAAAAGCCTGTTCAGATGAGGAAGCAATGGAAGCCCAAGGGTGAAGTCAGATGTCAGGTAGCCTACACGTCCTTCAGAGCATCATCAAATGAAGATTGGTATTTTGATAGTGGATGCTCAAAGCACATGACAGGAAACAAGAGCTTCTTGCAAGACATCAGAAGTCACTCCACCAACTATGTTACTTTTGGAGATGGAGCTAAAGGAAAGATCAAGGGAATAGGAAAACTTGTTAGCACAGAATCTCCTAACTTGAACAATGTGTTACTTGTAAATGGGTTAACAGCCAACTTAATCAGCATAAGTCAACTGTGTGATCAAGGATATGATGTGAAGTT
The DNA here is from genome assembly GCF_012489685.1 of Lotus japonicus. Classification (NCBI taxonomy): domain Eukaryota; kingdom Viridiplantae; phylum Streptophyta; class Magnoliopsida; order Fabales; family Fabaceae; genus Lotus; species Lotus japonicus. The sequence goes on along the minus strand of NC_080041.1, from coordinate 58,603,253 downwards.
CAATAAGATAGAATGTGTTGTGACCACTGATGATGAGAGAGTTGTGATGAGAGGAGTCAGATCAAAAGACAACTGTTATATGTGGACATCAGAAGAAAAAGCTCATGTTTCCAGATGTTTGTTAACTAAAGAAGATGAGGTGAATGTATGGCATCAAAGACTAGGACATCTCAACTACAGGAGCATGCAAAAGATTCTTGCAGATGAAGCAATAAGGGGATTGCCCAATTTGAGCTTGGGAGAAGGAAAGCTATGTGGAGAATGTCAGATTGGTAAGCAAACCAAGGTGCCACACAAGATGCTCCAGCATCAGACCACGACAAAGGTTCTGGAATTGCTTCACATGGATCTCATGGGTCCCATGCAGGTTGAAAGCTTGGGAGGAAAAAGGTATGTGTTTGTCTGTGTAGATGATTTTTCAAGGTATACATGGGTTGAATTTATGAGAGAAAAATCAGAGACTTTTGAAATATTCAAGAATCTATGTATGAGACTTCAGAATGAGAAGGACTGTGTGATTGTTAGAATCAGAAGTGATCATGGAAGGGAGTTTGAGAATTCAAAATTCTTGGAGTTCTGTGGAACAGAAGGTATTAGCCATGAATTTTCTGCCCTCATCACTCCACAGCAGAATGGAATAGTTGAAAGGAAAAATAGAACTCTCCAGGAATCAGCTAGAGTAATGTTACATGCTAAGAAGATTCCACACCAGTTCTGGGCTGAAGCTATGAGTACTGCCTGTTACATACATAATAGAGTCACCATCAGGGCAGGGACATCCTTCACACAGTATGAGCTATGGAAAGGTAGAAAACCGTCTGTAAAATACTTTCACATATTTGGAAGTAAATGTTATATCCTTGCAGATCGTGATCCTAAGAGGAAGCTTGATCCTAGAAGTGATGAAGGAATTTTCATGGGATATTCTATGAACAGCAAAGCTTATAGAGTTTTTAACTCTCGCACAAGGACCATGATGGAATCTGTGAATGTGACTATGGATGATGAACCAAGCAAGAAGGAAGAAGCAGTTTTGAATGAAGATGATAATGGTGCTGATGTTCCAGCCGATGCTCCAGCAACCGCCCTCGACAATGAGTCAGAAACAAGTGCTGATGAAAAGGAAGACAAAGATATCACATCAAACAAAGCTCCATCAATCAGGGTTCAGAAGAATCATCCTCAAGAAAACATTATTGGTAATCTTCAAGAAGGGGTGACTACCAGATCCAGAAGTATAATTGCTCACAGTTGTTTCATTTCTAAGATAGAACCCAAGAATGTCAATGAAGCTCTCACTGATGAATACTGGATAAATGCTATGCAAGAGGAGCTAGAGCAGTTCAGAAGAAATGAAGTGTGGGAGTTAATTCCTAGACCTGAAGAAGTAAACATTCATCATGTCTCATAGTTCAGGAAAGAAGGAATCTGTCAAGGCCAAGATTGAAAGAACTGCTAAAGGAGTCAAGTGTATGGGTTTGAAGAGTGATTCTTCTCAACCATCTTCTGTGTCCAAGAAAGCCCCCAAGAAGATGAGATCAAGAAACCCAACGTGTAAGGTCTACAAATTACAGGTCAAGAACAGCAAAACCCCAAATGTTCCTATCCTTGAGGATGTTCCTGATGAAGATTCTCTCGTGAAATCGCCCCCTGATGTTGTACCTGATGTTGAGACATCTGGGTCTGTGGAAAGTTCTGCTCAAGAAAAACCTGGAAAGGATTCCACTTCTCATGAAGCTTCAGGTGATGCTACCCAGCCTGATATCTCTGTGTCATCCTCTTCAAAGGATGCTGATCCATAGACTGGTAACTCTGAGGGTATCAATTTTGAAGAGCCAATCCAGGCTCCAGCCTCTGTTCAGGACATCTCTGATGATGCTTCTGATGATGTTCCTCTGACTGAGACCTTTGCTGATAGTGTTGCTGCGAGGATGAAGAAGAAAAGAAGGGTTTCTTCTCCTGAAGTCACTCCAGAGAAATCCAAGTCTTCACCTATAACCTACAAGTCCCGACAAGCCAGTGTGAAGAGTAAGGGAAAGCAAAAGGAAGACAAGACTCCCACTGAGAAGAAGAAGAGGAAGATTTCAGTTGAAGTTGAAGACTCTGAGTCAGATGTTGAAGTCGGTGTCCAGGACATTCGATCTTCTGAGAAAAAGAAGTTTTCTGGTAAGCGTATTCCTCAGAATGTTCATGCTGTTCCTATTGATAGAGTGTCTTTCCACTCAGAAGAGAACGTTCAGAAGTGGAAGTTTGTCTGCAAGAGGAGAATGGCCAAGGAAAGGGAAGTTGGTTCTGATGTTCTTAAATGCAGAGATGTTATTGCACTTATTGAGAAAGCAGGTCTGATGAAGACTATTCAGAATGTTGGTAGGTGCTATGAGAAGCTTGTGAGAGAGTTCTTGGTGAATCTCTCTATTGATGTGGGACTTCCTGATAGTGCAGAATTCAGGAGAGTCTATGTGCGGGCTGAATGTGTGATGTTCTCACCTGCTGTGGTCAATCAAGCACTTGGAAGAAGTGCTATTGAATTTGTTGATGAAGAAGTGTCCATGGATGATGTTGCCAAGGAGCTTACTGCAGGTTATGTGAAGAAGTGGCCCAGCAAGAAGTTGTTGTCTACTGGAAATCTGAGTGTGAAGTATGCTATCCTTAACAGGATTGGTGCTGTGAATTGGGTTCCTACTCAGCATACCTCTGGTGTTTCTGCAACGCTTGCCAAGTTGATCTATAGGATTGGCAAGTCTATTGCTTTTGATTTTGGAACTTTTGTGTTTGAGCAGACATTGAAGCATGTTGATACTTGTGCTGTGAAGCTGCCTGTTTCATTTCCTTCACTTCTTACTGAGATAATTCTAAAGCAACATCCTCAGATTCTCAAGGCAGATGATGTGGCTATGTCTCGTGGAGTTCCAATCACTTTGGATCAACGTTTGTTTATGGAGCCACATGTTCTAGACATTGCCTTACCAACCAGCAGAACATCTGCTCCTCCTGTGACTGAGTCTGGCACTAAGACCATAATTGCTGAATTACTGGAAGTCTCCAAGGCTTTGCAGGAGACAATCAGGGTGAGCACTGCCAGGAAGCTCAAAGTTGATGCGTTGCTACTCAAGCTACAAGAAGAAGAACGTCAAGATGGTGAGCAAAGTGTTGCTGCTACAGTTGCTCCGAATGTGAGTAATGAAGAGGAGGAAGGATCTGAAGAAAGTGCAGAAGGATCAGGAGAGGATTCCAGTTCTGAAGACTAGTTTGTTTTTGTTTTTGATGTATTCGTGCACCCTTTGCAAATTTGTGCTAAAAAGGGGGAGTAGTCTCCAGAAGTTTGTGTTTTCAGATGTTTGAAGATCTATGATCAGAAGTTTGTGAAGACCTATGTTTCTACTGTGAAGTTGCTTCTGCTATGTGTGTTCTGAGAGTGTTAGCATTGAAGACAAGTTCAAGACAATGGCTATGTTTGTTTCAAGAGGCATGTTCTGATGGCAGTATTTCTGAAACGTTACTTCTGAAACGTTACTTCTGAAACGTTACTTCTTAAACATTACTTCTGATATGTTAGCTTCTGATAGTAGTACTTCTGATCATGTGCTGCCAGCTTCTGATGGTAGTGTTTCTGATACGATGATGTTCAAGCTAATCTATTTTGGTGTCATCATGTGCTAAGCCTGATTGTACTTTTGGTTGTGTGTTTGTGCTGCTAAGTGTTTTGTTCCAACTATGCCTTCTGAAGTATGGTAGTTGGTTGTGGAGTTGCATCAGTTGAGGGGGAGATTTGACTAAGGGGGAGAATTGTTTCTCTAGTTTTTATCCTCTTTGATTGTGAGTTGTTTTTAGACAAAATTTGACAAAGGGGGAGATTGTTGGTACATGTTGCCATGCATTTTGTCAAAACAACCGATTTTCGAAGCAGATGTCGTGGCCTCTGACCTCGTGAAGCTAGGGCATCAGTCCTCAGCTTGTGTTTCTGTTGTGGGCCCTCTGAAGATTTACTGAAGATATGTTTTTGAGTTACTTGAGGAGCAAGTATCTATTCCAGAAGGGTTTATTTGTTGGGTTGTTATTTGTTGAAACAATCTTTGTTAAAAGATTGGTTTCTATCTTTACTTGTGCAATAAGAAACCGAATCTATCAAGATTGCGTTTTGAATTGCTGTTACTGCAATCTGTTTCTTCAGCCCGTGCCAACCCAAAAGCCCATGCTACCGCTTCTGAAGTCTATAAAAGGATGAAGACCTAAAACGTGAAGACTGTCGAAGTTGATAGAGAGAGATCGAGTGTTTTAGGATTTGTGTTTGTGCTTTGTCCTTTGTTAGTTGTGAATCTGTCTTTGCTCACTGATCCTATAAAGCAAAGAGAGATTCTGTGTGTTTGATTGCGTTCAAACTCTACTTGTTCATTGTGTTCACCAATCACTGTGGCAGTGATTGAGAGAAAGTGAGAGGGGCTCTCATACTTAGGTTGAGATTCTAAGTAGAAATATACTGGGTAGATTAGGAAGTGAATTATCAACTGAGTTGTTCATGAGTGTCTGTAATTCCTGAATCTTGAGATAGTGGATTTCCTTTCTTTGGGTGCAAACCCTCCAGACGTAGGTTATTGTTTTCACTGAACTGGGTTAACAATTACTGTGTGTTATTGTTTCTGCTGTTAAGTTTTGTTTTACTGTTAAGCGGTTGTCGAACCTCTTGTCCCAGCATCGTGCAGGACGATCGTATCAGAGGGAACCTGAATTACAAAATATATCTAACCCAGCTATGCAAACCAAAGGACCCAAGATTCTAGGATAAAGTTAGTTGACTATTTCTAAAATAAGGTAGAGCTTATTGTATAGGATTACTTTTTGGCAAAGAAAATAATTATAGGACTTCAAATTCAATTTTTTTTTTAACAAAACATTTATTGTTTTTATAAAGGTAGCATTTGTTGTCAAAAGTGTTAAAAACATCATAATTTTTATGTTCTTCGTAAGTTTTTTTAACAAATTTTATTTTAAATATAATATATAAGAGTTTAAATATGTCTTTAATCGTAAGACCTTCCATATTTCTTTCTAATGGACATGTTTTTTAGAAATTAATTTTATTAGGGTAAAGTAAAACTTCTTTAATCAGAAAATAAATCGGAGGACCCCCCTCAACCCATGAATGAACATAATTACATAAAGCTAACTTTGATATACAGTTTGCCACCACATTAGCGAAAAACTTCACATGAACCAAACTGCAAGAGGCAAAATCGACTAAGGTCCAAAAAATCCTCCACAATCATCCGCGAGTAGGATGCCACTAGTGATTTACGCCCATCCTTCAACAAAAGACTATCTGTTTCAAAAACCAGATATGAAAACCCCGATGGATAGCAAATATGAATATCCCATTTCAAGAACAGGCTCTTGGCTGGCATAGGATCCAACGTAAGTCATATCACGCTAAAGCCATGATCTAACTCTAATAATCGATTATAATTAGGCTTAAACCAGCAAAATACATGATAGATTTTGTCTAATATTAACGCTTGAATCTATTTTTTTAATAATTGTTGAAGAATTGAATTAAGTAATCTCATATATTTTGTCATTTATAAAAAAATTGATAGTATATTTAAATCATTTCATATAATTTTTAAGTATTATTTAACAAATACCAAAAACTCAAAAACATAGAATTTTTAAAGTGAATGATTATGATGTTCGTATGAGACATAGATCACATCTATAAAATAAATTAAATCCTAAAGTATAATATTATATTCTTGAAATCGTTCATGGTATTGGAATTAAAAAAATAGTATATGGAGAAATAATAGACCTTGGAGACAAATCTTTAAAATGTTAGCTTAGAAGATAAAACACACTATCTCATGGGTAAGAAGAAAATAAATGTACACATGCACCTATTGAAATTGATGAAACGATTGAGTGTTGTCATTCGCTAAAAGGCAAATAAGAAGAAGTGAAGAAAAAATATGTGTATAGGAGAAAATGATGTGATAGTCTCTATCTCATCAACTTTTAAAATAGGATATCAAGTCAAATCTAGTAATTACGATGATATTGATGATGATTTATTTAGTCCATTAATTTAAATTTTGAATTTTAGAGAATCTTTGGTTTTAATTAAAATATTTTCTAATTTACTAGTGAATATTTGTGACGTTCAGAAAAAATAAATGAATACTTGTGTTTTAAACTTGAATATTTTTTTCACCAAAACAAATTTGAATTTTTTCCAAATTCGAATTACATTAAGTTATAACCTTCCTTTTATAGCTTTCATATTTATGAATTATTATATTTTAAGCGTAAATAAAAATAAAAATCTAATTATGTTTTAAATATAAATATCCATTAACTGTAACACCCCGATTTCGGTGGCGTCACTTTAGTAACCCAAATAAACTTAATGCGGAAAAACGTAAATATTTTTTTTTTGATGACAACTAAGACTGAAATAAATAAAACCCAAATGCGAAAGGTAACAGAACTAATACACAATACATATAACATTCTCCGCTGTAAGTAGCGACCTCGTCACGAGTAACCTCAAGTGACGGAAAGTAGAAAAGTGTAACGCCCGTAGGCAAAATGTACAATCCCAAAATGTTAGGTCAAGTGTCAGCAACACAAGCCCTCAAAAATAAGAATAAGTCAGAGCTAGGACACTAACACCCAACCTTAATAGACTCTAATTACCCATCCCCCATACTTCCATCATCGACTCACATCTGGTCATGCATGAAGTCCGGGTCCACGTCGAAGGCTCAATAGTAGTCATTTCGCTCCGGGTCTTCCCCGAACGACGAGGAATCACGGAAGAATCCACCAACAACATCTGACAAAAAAGGGCATACATAGCCCCCCAAACACAGGTAGCACGTGCAAGGGTCAACTTACGGAATATAGGATAGAGAATACAAGACACCAGGTAAAGTATAAGGGGTATAGATATATATGTTGTATATATACATATAAGTTCTGCATTGTCTACCCTAAGGTTTAAACATAGCATGTTATCAACACTCTAGTACAATTCCATCATCAAAGCACATAACGATATCTATCAACATCTACTCATCAAAACATATAACGATGTTTATCAACATCAACTCATCAAAACACATAACAATCTCTATCAACATCTACTCATCAAAACACATAACGATGTTTATCAACATCAACTCATCAAAACACATAACGATACAATTAGAGTGCATGATATGTCAATGCAACGTCACTCTCGACGATTCCGGAAAGAGTAGGCTGGGCACGTTTGAGTCGGTCCTAACACTGGCATTGTGTCGACCATAACTCCCGAGTGTCACTTACAACCTTGACATAGCCGGATCAGTCCTAACCCTGCGGGTCGACTTTTCCCTCCGCTATGCCCGACAATCAACAGGTCGATCCTAACCTCACGGTCGATCATATCCCCCGTCGATGTCCGAATTACCCGAAGAAAGAATAGGCTGGGCACGTTTGAGTCGGTCCTAACACTGGCATTGTGTCGACCATAACCCCGGAGTGTCACTTACAACCTTGACATAGCCGGATAAGTCCTAACCCTGCGGGTCGACTTTTCCCTCCGCTATGCCCGACAATCAACAGGTCGATCCTAACCTCACGGTCGATCATATCCCCCGTCGATGTCCGAATTACCCGAAGGTATAAACTGTACCCGAAGGTATAAACTGTACCCGAAGGCATAAACTGTACCCGAAGGCATAAACGGTACCCGAAGGTATAAACTGTACCCGAAGGCATAAACTGTACCCGAAGGCATAAACTGTACCCGAAGGCATAAACGGTACCCGAAGGTATAAACTGTACCCGAAGGCATAAACTGTACCCGAAGGCATAAACTGTACCCGAAGGCATAAACTGTACCCGAAGGTATAAACTGATGCCTTCCTTCGAGGTTGTTATCATTACTTAAAGATTTTGAGGTTATTTAAGGTCTTATGAATTTTCTTTATAAAATAGATTCCCTTTTGTCTTATCGCAAGTCTTATACATTTGCAGGATCTCCCAATCCCAAGTCGCTTCCAGAGGAGGTCTCGATCCACTAAACAAAATTAAGGCCCGAACCTCATTCGTCCTAACAAACTTTCCCCAAACTCTCAAAATAAAATCGGCATGACCTGCCCGCTATTCTCACTATTCAGAAACTCAGATTTCATTGTTAAAGCATAAATAACTCAGCACCATCAATCAACATGTCATATATCCACATAATAAGCAATAACCACATAGCACTTAGCATATAAGGCATGCACCACACATCCTAGATTACCCACATAGCACATAGCATGTAATTCACTCTCAAAAACATTCAGTAGATGAATCATCTACATTGTCAGCCGAAGCCTCAGAAAACATTTTACCAGTCAAACACAAACAAGTGCATAAACAATAAATCAAGTCGAATTCATCGACACCTAAAGCATTAACTAGCAAGGTAAGTTGCCCTTACCTCTAGTTATTCCAGCGTTCTCCTCAAACGTTCCTTCACAATGAGCTCCTTGATCTTCAGGAAATTCTTCAAAAGAACCTTTAAAGTAAAACCACAGAATTCTATCAAAATCTATCGGAAACTAAGCTATCAATGCTCACTAAGGTTACACGAAGTAGTTCATACTCCGAGGTACGATAATCTAGCGCGAAAGGACAAGTTTTCAGAAAAGGAATTTTCCCCCTCCTCCCCTATAGGGCTCGGCCACTTTTCACAATTGTGGGGCTCGATTTTTCTTCGATCAAACTTGGTTCCTATGCTTTCATTAGCCGTAACTAAGGGTATTCTGAACTCGGAAAAATTATCGGATCAAAAACTGTCGCAGGGGTATTTTGGTCATGATTTTTAACTTAGAAATTTCAAAACTGAAATCCCAAAAACCAAATTTTGCAGGGACGTTACTAACGACGTTTATGACAACTAATCCTACTAACACTAAGCTAAGGCGATAGTTTTTAGCCTAAAGGTTGAAGCTTTACCTCAAAAACTCCAAAAATGGGTATTTAAGGCTAAAATTGATTCCGGCGGAATTCCGGCGACATAACGGAAAATCTAATCCGGCAGAAGTGATCTTGGGCGCATAAGGAAGAGGTTTAGAATCAGAAATCAAAGATTCAGGATAGTTTTGCAAAAACCCATAAACTATCCACTCAGAAAACTCTACAGAAAACCTATGGAAAAAGCGATCAGAGGTAAGGATTAGCGACTATACCTCGAAACCTTGAAGCAGCAACTGATTAATCAACGATCAAGCAAGGATTGAACAAAATCTTCTTCTCCTCCTCTCCTCTCAAACTCGCGGCCTTGGTGGGTAGAAAATGGTGGAGTTTTGTGATTTCTTCTCACTTGCTTGCTATATATAGAAGATGGCAAATCGCGGGAAAATGAAAGTTTCGCGAATCTGATTTTTCCGGCGTCGTTCTCCGTGAATTCTAAGATAGGTTTTGGCGAAAGAATTCCAAAACTAAAATGAGGTCTCCTTATATTTTAGGTGACTAATGCAAAGTCGGTGTAAAACTATTTTACCCGATAAGTTACTTTTTGCATCGAATGTCGGAATGGAAAACTTCCTTCTGAAGAAAGATTGAAATCATCAAGAGAAATGGGTGTACGCGTGTAGAATCTTCATTTGAAGCTCTGAATAGAAAAAGTCTTCATTGGCGAGAAATTCTAGGGTTTTGAAATACCAGGGATTCGGTTTCGGCAAACTTCCGATGATTGGAATCGGACGTTCGTAGATCCTAGAGTTTCGCCTCGAAACGATTGTGATATATGGAAAAAGAGAAGTTCTAACATTTCTCTGAAGATTTTTGGAATTAACTTCCGTCGTGCCTAAAAGTGAAAATTAGCTATATACTAGGGTTTCTGACCTAGGTTTAAGCGTATAACGATCGTACTATAACTTTTATCGATCATGATGTAATCCTTTGACTTTTCCTGAACTTTCTCCTTCATAAATTTATTTCATTTGGTAAACTCTAGTTCAGGTTTCCCTTCACAATACATCAACCCTAATCATAAATGGAAATCTCTTCCACTGATCCTAAGCTTAAAATCTTGGGTCTTACATTACTACCCTCCAAAAAGAAAGTTTCGTCCTCGAAACTTAAGGGTCAGTAATAGTTTTGGATATTATTCCTTGATCTTTTCCTCTAACTCTCACATAACACCGTCCGTGTCTTTATTCCAAATAATTTTCACTAAAACACTCTGCTTTCCCTTCGATTGTTTCACTCTTCTAGTCCCAATGTTGACCAACGGCGTCTCGACAGACATATCATCTTTCAACTTGCCGAGGTCTAACTACAATCCTCAATGATACCACCACTAAAACTCTTACTCGAATATGATCTCCAGCTTCTGAAGTCAATCTTTACCCTAAGATTCTCATTCCACATAGCAAAATTCACTCGCTAATCTCTAGCTCGTATCACCAAAATCCATAACAAGTTTCATTCACTCTTAGACTTTAAGCAACTTGTCCAAATATGACAACCTCAAGTGTTCATCTTAATACTAACACTTCCCTTTTCTGTAACTTGATCACCATCTCGTCAATCAACTTCTTAATCTCTCTATCAAATTCTAACCAACTTCGAGTCCTAGAAACTTAAGACAACGGTTCATAGACTTAAAACCTGAACCTTCACCAAGTTTGGACCTCTAATGTCCGTTAATTCTTCAATGCTTCCTAAATGAATATCCATTTCTTCAAACTATATCTCCTTCGCAAGAGAACTTATACTTAATGCGAACTTTTTCCTCCCAGCTCGACTAATCCTCGATCCAATCAAGTTAATCTTACCAATCCTTCTATCAAAGTCCATAGCCAGCTGTGATTCCGAATATCACCCCCTCAATATTAAGTTGATCAGGCCTAATACATCGAAGGTGGAAATCTAGAAAAACCTACTGGATCAGTCAATGAGTTCCTATCATCCAATAGTCACAAATATCTTGATATTAAATCCTCAATAATGTCGCTACGGAACTACACACTCTCGACATCATACGTATACTATCCATACGAAATCTCTCTAAGATTCATTCTTTAGCTTCAAGCTTCTGGTTAAACGCATCGGTACAAGACAACTTTCTAGGCTTAACGTGTTATCTTAAACCTAGTGTACTTCTATAGCTAAAATACGAGCTACGGTCAAATAAGGTATTCATAGGCGTAATAACTATAAGGTCAAAGCTCAAACAGTATAAGTAAGATAGGTGTGCTTGCACACGCTACGCGATTAATGGAACATATTATACTGAAATGAGAAAGAATGGTTAGAAGGTTATCATCGTTCGGTTTAGTTAAACCAACAGTTAGTACTAATCATAAGATAGCTTTTCCATAACTATACAATATGATTAAGCAATAACTTCAATCAATTCTAAGCGAAAAATCGCTTGGCAGACAATCAATTTTTTACTCTTTGCAGAGTCACACAACCTAGCACAGAAGACCTATTCCCCAAAGACTCCCGAAAGACTCGACAAGCTCTGATACCACAATGTAACACCCCGATTTCGGTGGCGTCACTTTAGTAACCAAAATAAACTTAATGCGGAAAAACGTAAATATTTTTTTTTGATGACAACTAAGACTGAAATAAATAAAACCCAAATGCGAAAGGTAACAGAACTAATACACAATACATATAACATTCTCCGCTGTAAGTAGCGACCTCGTCACGAGTAACCTCCAGTGACGGAAAGTAGAAAAGTGTAACGCCCGTAGGCAAAATGTACAATCCCAAAATGTTAGGTCAAGTGTCAGCAACACAAGCCCTCAAAAATAAGAATAAGTCAGAGCTAGGACACTAACACCCAACCTTAATAGACTCTAATTACCCATCCCCCATACTTCCATCATCGACTCACATCTGGTCATGCATGAAGTCCGAGTCCACGTCGAAGGCTCAATAGTAGTCATTTCGCTCCGGGTCTTCCCCGAACGACGAGGAATCACGGAAGAATCCACCAACGACATCTGACAAAAAAGGGAATACATAGCCCCCCAAACACAGGTAGCACGTGCAAGGGTCAACTTACGGAATATAGGATAGAGAATACAAGACACCAGGTAAAGTATAAGGGGTATAGATATATATGTTGTATATATACATATAAGTTCTGCATTGTCTACCCTAAGGTTTAAACATAGCATGTTATCAACACTCTAGTACAATTCCATCATCAAAGCACATAACGATATCTATCAACATCTACTCATCAAAACATATAACGATGTTTGTAACACCCCGATTTCGGTGGCGTCACTTTCGTAACCAAAAGAAATACTTAATGCGGAAAACGTGAATTATTTTTTTTCGATAATAAAATGAAAGACTGAAGGTAAATAAACTTCTCGACAAAAGGTAAAAGAGAACTAATATACATCTACGTAAATATATACATGCCCACACTAGTACCAGCCACATCGCGAGTAACCTCAAGCGACGGGTGACAGAAGAAAGTAACGCCCGAAGGCAAAAGTACAAACCAAAAGAAAAGTCAAGTGTCCGCAACACTATCCCTCAAAATGAGAATGAGTTAGCCCAGATGGCCTAAAACAAGACCTCTTAGTCCAACCAACTCTCTGTGATTTCCGTAAAGAGAACCCCAAGAAAAGCTAAAGGTCGGGGACCTACCTTGCCCAAAACGAAAGACTGAACATCAGAGCCAAGACGCTACTCCTACACTAATCCCAACTATGCATCCCCAAGATCGTCGTCTGAATCTAAATCCAAGACGACTATGTCGATGACTGCATCGGTCTCCACAGTTGGTCGAGCGGGTTCTGCACCCGATCCCAAGTCTATAGCAGCCGCGACAGTGGGTGAACTAGTGCCTGAAGAAGTCCCTCCCACAGGCACCTCCTCCGAGGGGTAGACGTCGTCCGAAGGCGACGGTGGTGGTGGCACTCCCAGTCCAGGTCCGCAGTGTACACCCGGTGGCAAGTTGAAGCTGATAGTGTAGTGCCTCCAAACTCTGTGCGTCAGGCTTGGTATCCGGTCAATGCGATCCTCCATTATTCGCCCCGAATAGATAGCTCGGTGGCCAGCGGGGTCGACCACCCATGAGCCCGGGGTGTCTTGGTCCAACATCTCAAACCTGGTCCCCCCCGAAGGGACGACCGTCTCGTACCAGTCCGCCATACTCAACTGACAATGGCGTAGTCCGCCCAAACACACACAGAAGACGCGAGGGTCAACTCCAAAGAATTATATAAATAATAAAACCAGATATATAGGGTAATAATTATTTAGCCTCTCAGGCTCATACGTCTAGGGATAACATCCTAGGGTTGCATATATCACAATGAATATAAAGATCATAATAACAATTAGCATGCCTCAAGTAGGATAAACAGGTACCAACCACACTCAGCAACTAAGTCAGCATGTATGTTGCATGAAATGCAATGCTGGGTAACAAAATGCATTCCGGAAGAAGGATGGACACCATCGAGTCTGCCCTAACACCGGCCAAAGTGGGACCATTCCGCTCGGGCGTCTCTTACACCACACAAAAGTAGTCAGATCAGCAGTGAACCCGTAGGTCTGCCATTCCGTCTGCTACTGAGGACCACCGTAGTGTCCTAAATATGGAAATCCGGGTCTTATGACCATTTTGGAATCCACCGAGGTCCGGTAATCCGCCGTGTATTAACCTCAAAATGAGTGCATGAATGCAAGTGATTAGCCAAACAACGTCTCCGACCTCACTCGACACGTCGTCACGTGTTCTAGCTAACTTATTGTCTCTAAAAAGCCTACCCTAAGGCAAACGTCGATTCTGCGACAAAATGAATTAATCAAAAAGAAGAAGAATGTACTTTGGAACTCATGGTTCCCGGCTAAACTTTAGATAGCCAATCAATAAACTGCTCATCGAGCGAAAAGGTACCGAAGTACTTGGAAACTTATAGTCTCCGGCTAAACTTTAGATAGCCAAACATTAAACTGCTCATCGAGCGAAAAGAGTATCAACATACTCGAAAACTTGTTAGTTCCTCAAAACTTGGACTCGACGACGCTTCTCGTATTTCCCAAACTAATATTCAGGCTCTAAGCTCTTATCTAAGATTATTATTATTGTTCAAAGTATTTAGAAGTTGATTAATGTCTTATGAGTTTTTCCGTGATGAAATAGTTTTCATTTTAATCTTATAATACTTCCTAAGAGTTTTCAGAGATCCCATAATCTCAAATAATTCCCTGAGAAGGTCTCGATCCATTAAAACATAACAAGGTCCGAACTCCGTTCGTCCTTTAAAACTCTCTCAAAATCTCATAAAAATTCGGCATGACTTGCCCGTAATCCTCACTTTCCAGAAACATAGGCACGAGTGGAATAGCATCAATGAAACAGCTCAACCAATAGGCATAAACAGCATATTCCAACACATCCTAAGTTAACCATGTAGCACATAGCATGTGAATCATTTAGCACACAATATCATGGCATCAAGTACTCAACAAGTTCGGCCGAAGCCTCAGAAATCATTTCAGACATTTAGCAATTAGGTGCATAACACATAAATCAAGTCGAATTTCATCGACACCTAAAGCATTATCTAGTAATTCAGAGAGTAGCCCTCACCTGTAACTCCTCCAGCGTTTTCCTCACAACCTCCTTCACGTTCCTCGCCTTGATCTCCAGGAAACTCCTCAAAAGAACCTTAAGCCAAATCACAGAAATCAACACATTGAGTCAGAAACTCAGCAAGCAATAAGTCCTAGGGTTACACGGTACATTACAAACTCTGTGGTACGACAATCTAACGCGTTAAGACAAGTTTTCGAAAAAGTCGGATTTCCTCCCCCCCTTGGTATAGCTCTCGGCCACTTTCCTTAATTGGGAGGGTCGATTTTTCTTCGATCAAACTTGGTTCCTAGGTTAACATACGCCGTAACTAAGACGGTTCTAAGCTCGGAAAAATTTTCGGATCGAAAACTGATATAGGGGTAGTTTGGTCATTATTTTTAGCTCAAAATTTCAAAATTGGATTTTTGAAAAACAGATTGGATGGAGACGTCCACAACGACGTTTATGACGACAAATCCTACTAGCACTAAGCCAAGTCGATAGATTAGAGCTTAAAGGTTGCGACTTTACCGAAAAATGGGTATTTAAGGTAGAAATTGATCCCGGCGGCATTTCGTCGACATTTGACAAAATCTAATCCGCAGAACACGCTCAGGAGCATGCAGGGAAGAAGTTTAGACACTGAAATCAAGCTATTTGGACAATTTTACAAAAAGCTCCAAACTTTGAGCTCAGAAAAACATAGAAAAAGTCGACAGATCTGACGATCAGAAGTGAGATATAGTTTACCTACCTCAAGGTCTTCGATTAGCAACGATCGGTGAAGAAAACGGGCAAAGATTCGCGAAAATCCGGATCCTCTCTTTCTCTCTAGCTGCTCACGGTTTTGGGGGAGGGAAAATGGGTATTTTTTTGCAAAAATCTAATTTTCAAGCTATTTATAGGTTTTGGAAAAAGCGAAAAATGATTTTTTTGCGATTCCGATTTTTCCTGCGCGTTCCTCTGCGCATTCTAAGATAGGTTCTGGCGACAGAATTCCAGAACTCAAAACAGGATTCTTGGAATTAAACCAAAAGATCCAAAATCGGCATAAGTCGCTGTAAGTCGGTTTATCCCGAAAAACTACTTTTTGCAGTGATCGTCGGATGAGAAAACTTCCTTCTGAAGAAAGATTAGGAATGACGAGAGAAATAGGGGAACGCGGGTGGAATCTTCATTTGCAGCTCCCAATAGAAAAAGTCTTCATCGTCTGTCGATCTTAGGTTTCTCGAACTATCAGGGATTCTGTTTCGGAAAACTTTCGAGAATTGGAATTTGACGTTCGTACTTTCCAGAATTTCGCATCGAAATAATTGTTTAAGGACGGAAAAGAGAAGTTCTAACATTTCTCTGAGGATTTTTGGAATTAGTTTCCATCGTGTCCCTAAGCGTAAATTAACTATTCACTAATACCTTTGACCTAGGATTAAGCGTATGTTAGTCGTGCTATAACTCTTATCGGTTTTTCGATAAATTCTTGGACTTTTCCTGAACCTTTTTCCTTCCCAAATTTATCTTAATCAAATAAACTCTTTTATTTTATTCACTTATCCAAAGCGTTAAAACTTGGGCCTTACAATGTTTATCAACATCAACTCATCAAAACACATAACGATCTCTATCAACATCTACTCATCAAAACACATAACGATCTCTATCAACATCAACATCAACTCATCAAAACACATAACGATACAATTAGAGTGCATGATATGTCAATGCAACGTCACTCTCGACGATTCCGGAAAGAGTAGGCTGGGCACGTTTGAGTCGGTCCTAACACTGGCATTGTGTCGACCATAACTCCCGAGTGTCACTTACAACCTTGACATAGCCGGATCAGTCCTAACCCTGCGGGTCGACTTTTCCCTCCGCTATGCCCGGCAATCAACAGGTCGATCCTAACCTCACGGTCGATCATATCCCCCGTCGATGTCCGAATTACCCGAAGAAAGAATAGGCTGGGCACGTTTGAGTCGGTCCTAACACTGGCATTGTGTCGACCATAACCCCGGAGTGTCACTTACAACCTTGACATAGCCGGATCAGTCCTAACCCTGCGGGTCGACTTTTCCCTCCGCTATGCCCGACAATCAACAGGTCGATCCTAACCTCACGGTCGATCATATCCCCCGTCGATGTCCGAATTACCCGAAGGTATAAACTGTACCCGAAGGTATAAACTGTACCCGAAGGCATAAACTGTACCCGAAGGCATAAACGGTACCCGAAGGTATAAACTGTACCCGAAGGCATAAACTGTACCCGAAGGCATAAACTGTACCCGAAGGTATAAACTGTACCCGAAGGCATAAACTGTACCCGAAGGCATAAACTGTACCCGAAGGTATAAACTGATGCCTTCCTTCGAGGTTGTTATCATTACTTAAAGATTTTGAGGTTATTTAAGGTCTTATGAATTTTCTTTATAAAATAGATTCCCTTTTGTCTTATCGCAAGTCTTATACATTTGCAGGATCTCCCAATCCCAAGTCGCTTCCAGAGGAGGTCTCGATCCACTAAACAAAATTAAGGCCCGAACCTCATTCGTCCTAACAAACTTTCCCCAAACTCTCAAAATAAAATCGGCATGACCTGCCCGCTATTCTCACTATTCAGAAACTCAGATTTCATTGCTAAAGCATAAATAACTCAGCACCATCAATCAACATGTCATATATCCACATAATAAGCAATAACCACATAGCACTTAGCATATAAGGCATGCACCACACATCCTAGATTACCCACATAGCACATAGCATGTAATTCACTCTCAAAAACATTCAGTAGATGAATCATCTACATTGTCAGCCGAAGCCTCAGAAAACATTTTACCAGTCAAACACAAACAAGTGCATAAACAATAAATCAAGTCGAATTCATCGACACCTAAAGCATTAACTAGCAAGGTAAGTTGCCCTTACCTCTAGTTATTCCAGCGTTCTCCTCAAACGTTCCTTCACAATGAGCTCCTTGATCTTCAGGAAATTCTTCAAAAGAACCTTTAAAGTAAAACCACAGAATTCTATCAAAATCTATCGGAAACTAAGCTATCAATGCTCACTAAGGTTACACGAAGTAGTTCATACTCCGAGGTACGATAATCTAGCGCGAAAGGACAAGTTTTCGGAAAAGGAATTTTCCCCCTCCTCCCCTATAGGGCTCGGCCACTTTTCACAATTGTGGGGCTCGATTTTTCTTCGATCAAACTTGGTTCCTATGCTTTCATTAGCCGTAACTAAGGGTATTCTGAACTCGGAAAAATTATCGGATCAAAAACTGTCGCAGGGGTATTTTGGTCATGATTTTTAACTTAGAAATTTCAAAACTGAAATCTCAAAAACCAAATTTTGCAGGGACGTTACTAACGACGTTTATGACAACTAATCCTACTAACACTAAGCTAAGGCGATAGTTTTTAGCCTAAAGGTTGAAGCTTTACCTCAAAAACTCCAAAAATGGGTATTTAAGGCTAAAATTGATTCCGGCGGAATTCCGGCGACATAACGGAAAATCTAATCCAGCAGAAGTGATCTTGGGCGCATAAGGAAGAGGTTTAGAATCAGAAATCAAAGATTCAGGATAGTTTTGCAAAAACCCATAAACTATCCACTCAGAAAACTCTACAGAAAACCTATGGAAAAAGCGATCAGAGGTAAGGATTAGCGACTATACCTCGAAACCTTGAAGCAGCAACTGATTAATCAACGATCAAGCAAGGATTGAACAAAATCTTCTTCTCCTCCTCTCCTCTCAAACTCGCGGCCTTGGTGGGTAGAAAATGGTGGAGTTTTGTGATTTCTTCTCACTTGCTTGCTATATATAGAAGATGGCAAATCGCGGGAAAATGAAAGTTTCGCGAATCTGATTTTTCCGGCGTCGTTCTCCGTGAATTCTAAGATAGGTTTTGGCGAAAGAATTCCAAAACTAAAATGAGGTCTCCTTATATTTTAGGTGACTAATGCAAAGTCGGTGTAAAACTATTTTACCCGATAAGTTACTTTTTGCATCGAATGTCGGAATGGAAAACTTCCTTCTGAAGAAAGATTGAAATCATCAAGAGAAATGGGTGTACGCGTGTAGAATCTTCATTTGAAGCTCTGAATAGAAAAAGTCTTCATTGGCGAGAAATTCTAGGGTTTTGAAATACCAGGGATTCGGTTTCGGCAAACTTCCGATGATTGGAATCGGACGTTCGTAGATCCTAGAGTTTCGCCTCGAAACGATTGTGATATATGGAAAAAGAGAAGTTCTAACATTTCTCTGAAGATTTTTGGAATTAACTTCCGTCGTGCCTAAAAGTGAAAATTAGCTATATACTAGGGTTTCTGACCTAGGTTTAAGCGTATAACGATCGTACTATAACTTTTATCGATCATGATGTAATCCTTTGACTTTTCCTGAACTTTCTCCTTCATAAATTTATTTCATTTGGTAAACTCTAGTTCAGGTTTCCCTTCACAATACATCAACCCTAATCGTAAATGGAAATCTCTTCCACTGATCCTAAGTTTAAAATCTTGGGTCTTACATTAACTAAGGGCATTCATGTAAAAAATTAAGTTAACAAACAAATTAGAATTTACAGTCTAACTATAAAAAATATGAAAAATGTTTATGACTCATGAACCAAGACTCAGTTAAGGAGAGAGTTATAAACCTAGCTATTTTATTATCAAGATGAACATTCATAATATAATAAGTCATCCCTATTTTATAGAGGTGTCTAATCCTAAATACATGGATTTAGAATTGATCATACAAACATAATCTGCCCATAAAAGTGGATTGGTCACCTAAGCCTGTAAAAACATATATCGCTATTATGAGATAAATAATACATGAATCGCTAACATGACGTAAGAAATACATAAATAGTGTGAGACCACCCATATATGGAATAGGGTGATTGAGTTATAATTAATGGTTCGCCACATGTGAGATAGCTCGCGTGATAAGGATTTGCTCGCCAAGTAAACGGGGTCACACGCCAGGTAGTAAGACCGCTCGCCTGGTAGTGCTAGAGTCGTCCAATTAACCAAAAAAATGTAAATATGAATTTCATTGTTCATATAAATTAAAGAAAAATCTAGGAAGTATGAATTAAGAAAGAGATAATTCAGTTATAGTTACTCTGTGAAAATATTGAAAAACATGTTGCACTTTCTATGTGTTAAGGAACATCTAAAACAACACAAACCAACAAAAGATCAAAATTTTACAAAGAGAAAGCAACAATACTCATAATAGTGAAATAGGAAGATGAAGATTTTGGATGTGAAATGCGAAAGTAAAATATAAAAAGAGCACATAGCCTTTTTCCTTCAAAGAAACTCACCTCTCCTTCCATCTCACAAATGCATTCTTTCCAACCTTGTCTCTCAATGTATCAGACCTTTCATTGAAAGCGTCAAAACATCCATCAAGTTCTCCAGAGGAAATATTTTATTTTTGGCACGGATAAAAAATAAAAAATATACAGATGGATGGGGTGGATATATATATTTTTTTAATGCAGATTTAAAATTGAATATGTATTCAAGTTAAGAGAAAACAAAATCTTGCATATTTAATATTGAATATGTATTCAAAGTTAAGAAAAAACAAAATCTTGCATAAAATATTAAATAACAAAATTTGTATATTTTTTATTGGTATGATATGAGGGTGACACATTTTTTTAATGCAGATTTAATATTGAATATGTATTCAAAGTTAAGGAAAAACAA
This sequence comes from Lotus japonicus, assembly GCF_012489685.1. Taxonomy (NCBI): domain Eukaryota; kingdom Viridiplantae; phylum Streptophyta; class Magnoliopsida; order Fabales; family Fabaceae; genus Lotus; species Lotus japonicus. The sequence goes on along the minus strand of NC_080041.1, from coordinate 58,582,931 downwards.
AATCTTGAATATTTAATATTGAATAACAAAATTTGTAAATTTTTTATTGGGATGATATGAGGGTGACACGTGACAAAAAATTCTAGAAAAAAACCTTTCTTTTAGTATATTATATAGAATATAAAATAGATAGATGAGTCAGATAAGAGTTTTAAAAAGGTTTTTAAAAATTAAATTTACTTAATAAACTCGATTCAAAAAGTTGTTTTAAAAAACACAATTGAATTTCACTTCTTGCATCCATGTGGTATTTCAATGATCATGTTGTGTGGAAGGGAAGAAACGCGTTGGAGTAGATGGTGGGATATTTTTGTAAAAAAAATTGAAAAATGTTAGCAACGCTATCTTTAACCACTGTCTTTCTAACGTTCTTTCATTGATTAGTTGAAATTCATGTGAGGTTAACTAAAAATATGACCTACATAAATTACAAATAATTAATAAGAGAGTGTTTAAAAGTAAGTGTTGCTAACAGTCATTTTTAAAAAGAATGGCAAGATTGGAAGTGAGGGTGGTGAGAATAGGAGTAATGATATATACACACCTCATTTTCAAAACACTTCATTTTCACATTTTTTTATTTCTATCTCTCTCCTCTTATCATCTATCACATCTAATATTTTCTCTCTCTTACTTTTCCTTTTCTTCCTATCTCTCTCTTCATTCCACCTCTCTCCACCTCAGAGAGAGGTGTGGAGATAACATTATTGTGAGAATAGGAACTCCTCATTTTTTTGGTTGTCACATATAATATTTTTTATTTTATTTTTTTGGTCAATCATATAATATTTTTTAAGAAACTCATAAGTATTGGTCTCTAGGCCGTACTTTAGCCAAGTCCAAATATTGACCCAGAATCCATCTATCGCAAATAATGTTTTGGGCTGCAAGAATAACGTATAAAATAATTGAGGTGTGCACACCATATAAAATTACTAGTGTAAATGTTTAGTCTGGCCTAATCAATTTACAGCACCATGTTTTTTGACTTTTTCTCATAAACGCACAGTACTAGCGATTTTCACTTCGTGCAGATGCATTATGAGCTTTATATATCTGTAAGTTTAGGGGATCGAATAGATCCTCTAATATTAAATTTTCCGGTGTGTTTTCTCAAGTTAAAAATTGTGTTTATCTCAGGTTAAAAAAAAAAATTGTGTTTATCTATGTATTCAAAAATACTTTGAGCGTTCCACCTGCAATTAGTTAATGGGTTAAGCACCGCGGAAATTCACCAACTTGGTAACCAAAGGGGTGTTGGCGAAGGAGAACGTCAACGGCTATCGATTATTTCCTAGTTTCGATTTTGTTGAGGAAGCGGAGTATGATAATATCTGTCAGCCATGGCAGGGTTGTCTAGTTGTCAAACTGCTAGGCAAGCATATCGGCTATACTGCCTTGTGTGATAAGCCGCGTGCGCTTTGGAGACCTACAGGAGGTATGGAGGTGTTCTATCCAAGAACATAGAATAGGGGTATAGTACCCAAAGTGTGAGGAAAGTGATGTGAATGCTTAGAGAGAGAGGTTCTAACCGCTAGAGAGAGAAAGAGTAACTGATTTTCAATCTTGTTATGTCACAAATGAGCTAAGAGTCCCTTACATTTGGTAACCGTCCCCTATTTATAGGTGTCGAGTTGGGCTTGGCACCTCTAGTGTACCTTAATGGGCCAGTTGGGCCTCGGGGAGGGAGGCCCAAGTCTCAGGTGCGCCCTCGCCTGAGGCCAGCGCTCTTGGGCGAGGGACCCTGGGGTCTCGCCCAGACCACAAGTTCAAAAGACACCGAGCTCGAAGCATGAGAGCTAAGTGTGTCTTTAAGCAGGAAAACTAGGGCGAAGGCCATAAGAAACTAATCAACGCTAAATCCTAAAGCCTAAAAACGAAGATCAATGGCCAACACGGCTTGGTGAGTAAAGCTTTTAAAATCTACATCTCAAACTTTTGTTGTGCTCCTCTTCTCTAGGCGGTCTGAGTCCACAAGTGAGCTTGTGGCGATGGCATTTGGTCATCTCGCCCCACCATAGCTATGCGCGTGCTCTGAATCGTGACATTTTGACATGGGTCGAGCCTTCGCCACGCGTCGTGCCCTGAAGTGGTGCTAGGGTCAGAGAATCCACCGAATCCCAACTGCTATCTTTGAAAAGTCCTTTCGAATCACGGTAAAGCCTGACAATTTGAATTCAAACCAATCAGCTTCAACCGTTGTAACTTTTCATTTAATGCGTTGCCTTCGTTTCCCGAAATCCGCACCACAGTCCCTTAAGTAATCATTCCACCTTTGTCATGATAAGGCACGATTCCCCAACCGTTTCTTATATCAACTTTTAAATTCTCCTTCCTTCTCTTGCTTACCGCTTCTGGAATCCTAACACTTTGCTGATGTAACACCCCGGTTTCTCAACTGAGGAGTCACATTAGTAACCTAACAAAGTCTAAGGACTATTTCGTAATCCTAAGATAACACAGTAAATTTTTTTCCTTTTCAAAACAACTAAACACAGTTTAATACATAACAGTCTTAATTAAACAACTCGTTCCCGACATATAGTAATAGTGTCTTACAATAGCATAAGTAAGTTTCCAAAATAAGTGCGCACACTTAAACAGTGGCGAAAACAGGATTTTTGTAACAGAGTTTTCAGATAGCGAAGAAGACTCAAAACATAAACTACTAAGAGGAAACTATATAGCTTCTTCCATCCTTGCTCCGCCAGTTACTATCCCTTCTCCATCTCAGCATGGCTAAGCATCGCCAGAAGGCTCTTCATCGCCTAATAGCGTTAAGCGCCCAAATAACAAGTAGCAAATAGAAAGGGTTAACTCCATGCAACTACCACATATAAAGGAGAAAATCATGCTATTCAAATTTAATTACCTAGCATGGTAAATAAACGAGCGGACGAGAGGAGTTGGAGGTAGGTCCGTCTCGCCCTGATAGGTTGAATGCTCAGGAACGTGATCCGGCGGGGAAGCAACTGTACCTTCAGGGGCGGGATGTATGATGGCGTTTTCCTGAGGTGCAGACGAGATAGCCACCTCGCCCTCTGGGTCTTTTGGAGTAGCGATGGCGTCGCCAGACACGGGTTTCTTGGTTCTCTGGGATTTCTTTTGAGCGAGGGGCCAAGGGCCTCGCCGTCAGCATCTGAAGCCGCAGTACGTCTCCTCTTGCCCCTGTTAACGTTGAACTCAGGGGGAAATTGGACAACCTTGGCAACAAGAGCGCTCTTCAGTTCGGCTTTGGTGAACTTCATTTCTTTTGAAAAGGGAAAGCAAAACTTTGGCAAAATTAAAGGAAAAATGGCAGAATATATGTCGAACGACATAAGGGGGAAGCAGGAAAGGACTCGTGGCAAGAAGAGATCGTGACCTAAGAACTGAGGAAGGGTGTTTTCACGAGCAGCCTTCAGCAGTTGGGAGCATTCAAGGATGGGGACTTTGGCGAAGAAGCTGAGGGTGATTTTGTCTTCGTCTCTCAGCAATGCCTCTGACGTTTTGGGAACATCATGGGGGGCCTTGGTCCAATAAAAAGGGAAGCGGGCGGTCCTGTCCCGCAAGGTGAATACCTCAGGATACGAGGGACAGACCACTACCTGGAAGTACCGGTGAGAAAATATGTCTTTTGCGCTACTCTTGTAAGGGTGAAGACGTTGGCGCCTGGCGCGGGATTTCAGAGAAACCTTACCGTGGGACCGCAAAGACTTAGGTTCCACGACGTAGAAGTAGAAGAAGTGGGTGATTGAGGGCTCAAGGCCAACCGCGTCGCAGAGCATTTCGAAACACCTCGCAAAGGCCCAGGTGTTCGAGTGAAGTTGACACGGGGCGACGTTGACCTCCTTCATTACTTGGCAGAGGAACGACGAGAACGGGAATTTTATTCCGAGATCGAGGTGCAGGTATTCATAGACATAGAAGAAGTGAGACCTCTTATTTTTCGCAGCGTCTTCGATCCCTTGGTTTTGCCACAGACGGTATTTGCTCTTACAACCGCTGGCGCAGAGGATAGACTCAAGGGGCTTCTCGAAGCAAAGCCCACCGGCCCGACGAGCGAAGTCGGCGACAGATTCGTCAGTAGTATGTTCAGAGGGCTGACGGATGGCCTCTTGAGTAGGGCTATCAGAAACAGATTGGGGAACGGTGGCGAATACTTTGAACCAGAAGGCCTTAGCCGCCTCCTCGTCAAGGGGGATTCCATTGGTGGGAGGGGGTCAACCGGAGTCGCTCGTGCCGGGGTGGCGCTCCGGGTGGAGTTTCTAGCGTGACGCTTGGGCGGCGGAGCGGGGAAAATTAGAGGGAATGAAAAGCAGTGGTGCTAGAGCGACGGTTTTCTGAGAAGTTTTTGGGAGAAAAGTAAGGATGCAAAGAGTGGAGGTTTCGAAAGTGGTAGATGGTAGAGGAACATGGTTTTTATAGGAAGGGGGTGATTGTTGGAAGGAGACGCGTGTAAATCTCCTGTGGATAGTTGGTTGAAATCGTGGGAAAGTAGTGAAGAATCATGCCCCATAATGACGAAAAGAAATGATTACTTTGGGGAAGGACGCAGATTTTTGGGAAGAGCGAACGACGCATTAAATGAGCTGCAGCGGTTGATTGGCTTAAATCTAGAGGGACATGCTTTATCATGATTTGAGGGGACGTTTTGAGAGCAGCGGTTGAGATTCTGAAGATTCGTTGACCTTTGCAATTCAACCAACACATCATGTGTGACCCCCACGTGCCAGGACACCAAACTAACGGACGCTCGCCAACGCTAAATGGCGAGCAGGCTTGTCTTCGTCGCCACAAGTGCACCTGTGGACTTGAAGAAATTTGTAAAGGAAAATTTGTATTTACTTCACACCATGTTGGTGACCTACTATATTCCTCAGTAGACTTAACTTAGGCTAGCTTCTATTAATGTTTGTACCTTCATTCTTAAAGACACACTTAGTTCTCATGCTTCGAGTTCGGTGTCTTGTGGACTTGTGGACTGGGCGAGTCCCCTAGAGGGTCACGCCCAGGGCCGCCCGCCTCGTGGCGGTCACACAGGCTCATAGTTGGGCCTCCCCCGCAAGGCCCAACTGGCACAATAGGGGTAATTAAACTCGCATGGCCCAACCCCTAGCCTATAAATAGGGAACAACTACCACATGTAAGAGATTCTTAGCTCATTTTGCTCAATAACAAACTCTAAATTCAGTTATTTTCTCTCTCTAAGCGGTTACACTCTCTCTAGGCAGTTACGCATTTCCCTCTCTAGATTGTCTCTCTTATTGCAATCCCTTCACTCTAGGTATTATATCCAATCTCTTTGTTCTTGGCTAGAACAGGGGAAAACAAGGATTGGCTCCACCACTCCAACTCACGGGGAGTTAGATCTGTGAAAGCTGTGCCGAAGATCAAATAATCTCTTAATGAAATAATAATTAATATAAAATCATTCATGTGACTCTTTTACTAGATAATTTAAGCTTTTAAGATAACCGATTGTTTGACAAATGAGTTGATTTATTGTGAGCGTGCAAGAGATAAAAGAAAGAAAATAAAATATAGTTCTTTGGTCAGATAAAATATGCTCAATGTTACGATGGTAATAGACTCATACCCCCCAATTTATGTTTTGACTATTGAATCTTATGATTGCCAATTACACGTTTCAAGTTGCCAAACTGGAGAGAATTGTTGATGACGAGATCACAGTTTATCCCGAACACACAACTTGGAATTACAAAGAGAAGGACCAGTAAATGATTACATGTAAAGTTGTAGGGATTGGATCAGACGAAATTTTACTGAAAATTGAACCAATCCAAATCACAAATACTCTTAAACATTTACAACTCTTAATAGTACAAGTTAAAAAAAGAAGCATAACTGATGTGGTGTGTGTTTGTAATTACAAACGTTCAAATTGGGAAAAAAAAAACTATCGCTCCAATGACATAAGGAATATGGATTAACTAAAAGCACATTCAAACAACTTTGGAATATGCAATGACAAAAATATAATCACACTCATATTCATGTCATTGGAGTGAACTTATATCTATCAATGATGAGGTTTATCATTATTTAATCTTAATACACGGGAAGTCACGCGTTGTAGTATCTAGTTGTGCTAATCAATGACATAACTTATCAACTATATCAATATGAAGAAAAGGGATCAATAAATGATTACATGATAAAATCGAACGGGTTGGATCAGTTGAAATTTTACCTGAAAATCGAACTAATCCAAACCACAAATACAACTCCTAATTGTACAAGTCAAAAAGGAAGAATAACTGATATGGTATATGTTTATAATTACGTACGTTCAAGTTAACAGAATCACATTCTCTTATATGATATAAGGGATATGGATTGGCCAAAAGCACATTCAAACAGCCTCGGAATGTACGATAACATAAATAGAAACACACTCGTATTCATGTGCCTGGAGAGAATTTTTATGTTATCAATGATTAGGTTTATGTCGTTATTTAATCTTAATATATGAGCAGTCGAGCACTATAATAGCTAGTTGTGTTCATCAATGGCTTGCGTTATCAACTATATCAATACGAAGATAAAGGATCAATACATGATTACAAGATAAAACCGAAGGGATTGGATCGATCATGTGAGATGTTACCTGAAAATCGAATCACACGCAATCACTCCTAAACTTATATGACTCCTATTAGTACAAGTCAATCAGGAAGAGTGCCTGATAGTGTGTGTTTGTAATTATGTATGTTCAAGTTGATCAAAACACATTTGTTCCAATAACACATGCAAGATATATGAATTAGTTAAAAACACATTCAAACTATATTGAAATGTTGATGATGACAGAAATACAAAAACACATATTCAAGTGATGGAGAGAATTTATGTTATACTCTCTTCGTTCCTAAATATAAGACCTATTCCAAAAAATGACGCTTATTAAGAAAACATGTAAATGTATTAATTGTTGTATTTATTGGTTTTATTAAAAGTTAAATAATTTTCCTTTTTACCCTTGATTTGTATTCGGTAGCATCTTGAAACTATGAAAGCTCAATAAATGCAAGGTGAATAAATGGAAAATAATAATAAATGTTTCTCAGACTTTGTAAGAGGTTTTATATAAAGGAACACCAATTTTTTTTATTTTAGGTCTTATAAATAGAAACGGATAGAGTAAATGATTAAGTTTATGTCGTTATTTAAACTCAATACTTGAACAGTCCAGCACTATACTAGCTAGCTAGTTGTGCTTTAATGAAATGCCTTATCAACTATCAACAAGAAGAGAAGGGATCAAATATTGATAATGATCCTTCCTCATATGATATGAATTATCTTCTATCCTACAATTGAAGGTTTTCAGATCACTGTTCATGTACTATCTTTTTTTTTGTTACGGGAGAGGAGTGGGTTGGGCCTATTGAGTTATATGGTGGCCCCTTTCACTGCTATTCTTCACCTTCTCTTCTTTCTCTTCCCGTAGGCAAGCGTCAGCTGCTTACTTGCCGTCCCTTTGATTCAACGTGTTGCTGAGATCATAGCCTAATTTCTTGGATAGCTTGCTGCTTTCCTTTCACCTACTTCATCATCCTCTTGAAGTAGCTACCTCTGTTAGTAGCCCAGTTCACGACAGCATCAAAGGTTTCTGCCTCTATCCTTCCTCTTCCCCTAGCACTGTTCACGCGTCATCTTCCTCCTCACGTAGGCACTGTTCACGCGGCAGATCTAGGGTCCATAGCGTAGGCACTTATGCCACAGAGCAGAGACAAGATCTTTGTCTTCCTCTGACTGCCTATGCTCTGTTCCTTTAACCGTACCTCTGTAGCTAGGGTAGCGTGAGGGTTCTGCAATCGATGCTCAATTTCCAACTGGATCCAACTGGCGTGATTTGATGCATGCCTAAATTTATGCTTATAAATTGATCACTTTCTGATCTCATACGCTGCTCACCTGCTTGTGGTACTTCTTCGTGAAGGGCTCCCTCTTTCTGGTCTAAAGCAAGTGTTGTTTCTGCTTTCTGCTTTCTGGTCTAAAGCAAGAGAGGTCATTGCATGTTAATTCTTCACCAAGAACAGGTTTGTGCTCATGACCTCTGCTTTGGTTTGTTTTGATTATGCTTAAATGTCATTTTGGATAGGTTTGATAATATACATGTTATTTGGTATTTTATTTTGCTGAATGTCATTATTTTGAAATTTGGTTTGGTATGATAGTATATCTCATTTGAAATCTGAAATTTTACTTTGTCATGTTAGTTATTAAGAGCATGTACATGTTTTCATTTTCTTCATAGTGAAAGTATGCTGGTAACTCATTAAAACTAAGGGTGTGTTTGGTTCTAAGGAAGGGGGGGGGGGGGATTTTAGTGGAGGGGAGGGATTTTATATGTTATCATGTTTGGTTAAGAGAAGGGGAAGGGAGAGGAATTAATCCATTTTTTATTTGGTTCCAAAGGGGAGGGGAGGAATTTTAAAACATATTTACATTTAACCCCATATGGTGTCATCTTCCTACCACTGGCATTGAATACCACTGGTGTCGTGTCCTTCAAAATTGGGCATCACAATTACTACTAGCAAAGCAAAGAACCCTATCAAATGGTGAATTTAAACTTGCAGAAGACATGTATATATATATTTTTTCTTTGTATAAATGACATAGAAAGAAAGGGAAGACTAATCAGATGATCACATTTTCATCCTACATTTGCATAAATTAGGACTCAGGAGAATGGTTTATAATTTTGATGCAGCACATTTTGAAACATAACCCTGTTTTGGAATACTTCAATCACTTTTCTTTAGTAACTAAACACCACAAGGTGGGTTGGTGAAGGAGCTAGAATAAGCCACCAGCTGGTATCTTTTGGGCTTTAAATTTCAGTCAAGATTGTTCCTAGATTTTGTATTTCAATTTAATCAATATAATGAAAGAGGTTATCACTTAGAAACATCATGGTACCTTCTACATAGAGCTGCGATTTGAAGGCTATAGAGGTACCTTCTACTTCCCAAAGCCAGCTGTTAGTTATGCTTTACAGGTTGTGTCTATATTGTATAGCAGCCTCCTAACTCATCCTATCAGACATGTATGGTTATAAATTGAACAACTTAGTGTGAGGATCTTCATATGTTCCTTCATAATCGATTTATCCATTTTCTTCTGCACTATCCATCTTTGTTCTCCACTATTCAGTGAATCATTGTGATGGCGGAATCAGGTGGACATACGAATCCTATAAAGAGTCTTTGTCTGGGAAAAATACTTTGAGAACCAGGCTTAGAGTTCTTCGGATGTGGGAAATTCGTCCAGTGAGTGAACCACTGAGTCCATATTCCCTGCACATTGTTCTATTTTATGCTGAGGGTTTGAATGAAAAATCAATCTTTATCCATCTCACATCATTCCTTAATCAGTATTCCTTATAGCTTTTCGATAGATGTGTGTAGCTTTGTGTGGATTTGTATCTAATTGCATTTACTTGTGTTTACCTCTTAGTTGTTGCCAACAGCAACTAAAATCTGATGTTCTCCTTGGTGGGGATTCAAATGCAGTTGGGGAGTTATCCAGTAACCCAAAGTTTGACAGTGTCAGCCGTTAAAGAACACTCTAATCAGTTGTTGAATCATCATTCTCAGAGATTGGATCCAATAGACTAGCTTACGTAAGTTTCTCATTTTTCTAGGCAAATTTTTTCTTTTTTTTGTTTCTTTGATATAATAGTATGTAGAAGGAATATAGGGAGTACAATCCATGATGGCTTATGGAATAATTGCACCTGCAACTAAATGAGTAATTGTAGAAGAAAATAAAGCAGAAAGGAATAATGATCTCTAAAGCAAGTAAAACTTCTAAAGAACACAAGTGAAATGGATTGGTCTGAGAAATGTGGTCTCAAGGCTGTGCACTATCCTGAATTTTGAAGATGCCATGATTTATTCCAAGCTACAAACATAATATAATGCTTGCACATGCAGTAGCATGTCAAACATTTGGCCTGGATATTTTGCAATCAGGAACATTGAAATATTATAATGATTCTTTTTCTTTTTAAAATCATGTTTAGAGAAACTTTATAGTGTGTGCTTCTTGCCTTTGGCTGGTGGTGGTGATAATTTGTTGATCATATAATGACATTCATGTACCATGGATTATATTAGATATGATTGGCTTAGTGAGTAAACAACATATCCATCTCACGAATTTAACTCTGCAAGATCTTTGTGTCATGTCCTCAATTCTTTATTCTTTTTTTGGATTTTACAATCTTTAATCATGTAGAATCTTCTCAACTATTTGATATGCATGTTCATATGGTTTTGATTATTGAAAAGGTTATAATATGTAATTGTGATTTATCACCCAAAATGGGTTATTTTAATACTGATATCATTTAATGGGGTTTGATTTGCTGGTTTAGAAAAGAATTTTCTTCTTAGATGTTAGTGTGAGGACTCACAGTAACACTGGAGAGGAATTTACAGAGCATAGTCCCCTAGAGTGAAATAGTTAAGTTAAATTTTCTAAATTAACTATCAAGTGTAATTATTTGAACCTCATTAGTTTACATTGGTGTTTGACTTTAGGCATGTGTGCAGCTTGAAATCGTAAATTAGCTAGGTGGAAATGTGGGAATTAGGAACAACCAGTACCAGCAATAAATTTATGAACTGTGTTTGAGATTTTTTTTTTCATAAGATGAAATATATGTGACTTTTAGATTCTAAATGAGAAAATGAGAATGGGCATAGCCTATTTATAAGCAATGCATTGCGGATAATTGGGAATAAATCCATATACTTACTGTTGTAGCAATCTTCCCTACCCCATCAGTGTTCTATGATGTAGGGAATAGGTTATTATGTTTTTGCCTAATTCAGTTTCAGGTGAAGACATCAACTGTAATTGCTGGCCCGATTCCCAGTTGAAGGTTCTGGAAGCTTCAACCTCCCCTGCCGGCTAGATTGGAAACCTACGTCGTCCTCAAAAAACCAGCTGGGAAATTTGCTTTACAGGTTGGTTCATAATTTCTTGGGTAGCTTATAGCCTTGACTGGCACCTACTTCATAATCCGCTGAGAGCTAATGATGTCAAACTTCTATAAATTGGTCATCTTCCTTCCTGTTCTCCCAGAGGAAGGTATATTTTGTTTCAATGGTAAAGGGTAAAAAGCTTCAGAGTAAGGTAATTGTTATGTTCCAAATTGCTTGCTCATTTCCTTTATCCTCACCCCTTCCATATTTCCATTCTATATTCTTGCTCAATGTTTATAACCTAATTGCTTTGGTTTTCGTCCAGATGAAGAACAAATAGAAGCTAGGACTGAGTAAAATAGTGATTAAAAGAGCCTTCAGCTGTTGGCTTCAGCTACCTCCAGCCACAAAGTGTGCCAAAGAAGGAACAGAGGCAGGAGCTGAATCGAAACCAGGGTCCAAGTCACTAATTTGGTGTTGTTTACTTCTCACAACAGAAGAGGAAAGTTCCTGATGCATCAGACCCTCTTCACAACCGTTGAGTCATGGCTTGATGATTTTGTTTGCCTATTAGTTAAGCGAGAAGGAGCCAAAGTTGGAAACTGGGATGTTAAATTCCGTAGAGGTACTGTTAAAATTCTTTGAAGCATTTTGCCAACCATGGTTGGATGTTATGAGGGTGTGGGAAGCTGTTTTATTCAAAATACAATTAGGCCAATATTTGCTACTGTTCACATGTTTGGATCAGCTTATTATTTCACAGAATCAATTATGGCACGCAGAAGCTTCTCCCCGTAATTTACTCTGATTTAGATTCAATGGTAGAAGGATTTCTAAACATGTTATTAGGCGGTTGATCAGTTAGAAACCCCCACCCCCATATACTGTATTGTGCTGTAATCTATACATGATATGTAATTATAGCCATTTATTCAGTTTTCTACTTATAACATGTTTGGACTTTGAATCAACTTATTATTCATCAGAATTAAGAACACCGGTTCAGTAAAGAATTCAATACATTTTTCATGAGAACATCTTCTATTATATACTTTAGTTTAAACCCACCCTATTGACATGATCTCATAGAGCTTAACGCGACTGGATCCGAGCACGAATGGCAATCGTGAAGTCAGTTTTTCTATTTTTCTGTCCAATGGGTGATGTTGTAAAAGGTAAATCCCTACCACTGGATTTTCCTTGAATCATTGAGCTGTTTGGTTTTATTTACAAATTCAAATGGTAGTTATTTGCTAGATTTTATAAGTATGTTATTTACTTAGTGTTTCTTCTAGAACTCCATCTTTGAAATAATCATGGATAAGCTTATTTAAGTTCAACCACATCCAAATTACACTAAATACCTTTAATTTGCAAAATTGAATCACTAGCTGTGATTTTGATAACTAATATGGTTGCTTCTAACATGTCAAGTTTTCTGAAAAATGAGAATATTTTGGGGTTGAACCTTCATTAGTTAACATTCATGATTTCGTGATGTTCATTTTCTATATATGCATATCAAATTACATTTAAAACATTCTTCTAAAATCCTAAGAAAATCAAGTGAGGAGGTATCAACAAAACAAGATAAAACTGATGGATTAGCAGCCTGTAGGTGAAAAACTAAAGCATGTTGTTCCATTATTTCATGGTTTTGATAAGCTGCCTGAACTTGAGCTTTCTGCAGATGCAGAAGACCTGTGCTAATTTCTAAGTTCGAATGTGTATGGATGAAAAGGTGTGTCCACTAAATAATCATTCTCCACTTCTTCTACCAGATTTACCTAATGATGGTTCCTGGGAACAGACGAGAGGTTTTTGTAGCTTATCTACTTAATGGGAAATGAAAGATGAGAAAGGGGCATTATCATATGTTGAGTAGAGCTTTTGGATAGATGAGACACATATCAAGGTAACCAATGAATGTTTCTTTTACGGATGCTTTGGACATGAAGAAAATGTGTGGGATTCTATCTTTTCATTGTTGTGCAGAAATAGAGATAACATGTAGATCTTGTGTAGAAATAGAAATATATGAATTATCTGAAGTAAAAGCTTTTCATTATCATTCTTATAGATTTACATTTTCAGATCTTGATCTTCTTACTTGAAGAGAAGATCAAGATATCTAATGGGAAAACCTTAGACACTATTGGTGTGGATACTCAATTACTGCAAGTATGTAAATATTTATTTATTCATAAAAATTTTGCTATGTTTTTTGAACTTATCATCAGATATCATTAAGGCATTTGTTCATAGCCACTTTTACTTTGTCCTAGCAGTGCTATAGACTATAGAGTATAGACTTTAGTATCTTTCACTTATTTGTTTCTTTTCTGATGCTGAAGGACTCTGTCTTAAGGGCCTCATTAAGTGGAAACAGAAACAATCAATTGCATTTGCTGATTAGAACATTAGAAGAAAACAGTAGTAAATGGTATGGGATCAAACTTTCTCTTCCAACCCAATTTTCTCAAAATCTAACAGGATTATTTCAATTTCATCTATGGTAATAAAAGTAATTCCAGCTGTTGGTAACTGTAGGCGCATTGTTGTTGGAACTTGGAAACCAACCACTTACCATCTGTGGAGAGAATAAGGAGAAAATGAAGAAAAAGCAAGTTTGTGAACTGTATTTAGTAACTTTCGAATTGTGTAAATTCAGAGGATAGAAAGGATGTGCTAGGAGTTTATTTAGGACAAATGAGTAGATATGTTGATACAAAGCCTGAAAACAAGAATGGACAAGCCGACAAGTAAAGGAACAACACTATGAAGGATGGAGAAAACAACACTTACTTTTAAAGAACTTTTCTTTTAAATTTTTTTTTTACATTTGCACTTTATAGTTTCTATAAATTTATCCTTTAAATTCTAGAAAAGAGAAAATTAGCATGTCTTAAGTAAACTGGATCATCTCCATGAAAATCCCGTGCAGTTTTACCTTTTTTTTTCCTATTCTGTACGGGTGACATGCTGGTCTAGATGTTGTAGAAGAACAATTGTTTGATGATATTGATTGTCAAGGTGTTGTGAAGGATTTTGAGTAAGGGTGATGTCTAAGGTCTATCTGGATCATCAGCTATATTAAAAGATATTTTTTGGGTCATTTATTGGTGAGCACAATCATTCTGATTCATTTCCTGCACTCATTTCCTGTTGTGTTAAAAAAATGTACATTTTGAAGGAGGGTTCGAGCAGATCCAGGCAGCACTCCAAATAGGTCACTCCCATGCCCTCTATTTACTCTTCTCAAATACTTTCGCTGGATTACAATTACCACCCTTGAAAATACCATCACCCTTGAAATTATCTAATTAATTATGGAAGAACACAACTCACAGTTTCACCTGCTGAATTAAAAACCAAATTCAACCACCCACTGTCCACAATTTTTCATCACCCATCGTTGAAACTTGAAATTGTTCTTGAACAATTCAAATCAAATCTAAAAATTCATTTAACACATGCTTATTTGGTTCTAGGTCCTGCATTGAAAAAATGAAAGGGATGCATTTGACAAAGTAATTCATCAATTACAGGTGCTTCGCTGTGGTTTTGCAACTGCAGCAAAAAAAAAAACCACAACCCCCATAGCTACCCCAATGAGCCACAAGTAGCCCCATGAATTAACCTTCTACTTCAAACCCAAACCTCCCAAATACACCCATAACAGTAACCATCCAGATCTCCAAATCCCATATCCACCATCCTAGATTGAAACCCAACAACTCCAGCACCTGCAAACCCAGAAAATAACCAGAAGAAACCCAGAAAAATCAACAACAGAACACATCCACGGAGTGCATCTGGTTCCATGAGGGGTCATACCTAGGGTAGAGCCGCAGAGGGGCGGCTGGACTGGTGGACGATGGTGGCGTGGCGTGGTGGTGGCCGGTGGTGATGCGTCGTGTCGTGCGTGTTTGAATCTTGATGACCTAGTGAGAATGCGAGAGAGTGAGGGCGTGGTGAGCGTGAATCGTGAGAGGGTGAGAGCGTGAGTCTGTGAGTGTGTGTGAGAGAGAGGAGTAAGTTGGGGTCTGGGTGCAAATTAAATTTCTCAGGGGGTTCAAAAAAAAAACATAACAGGGGGTAAGTAGAATTTTTCTTTTTTTCAGGGGGTTCATCTGAACCCCCTGACTTGGCTGTGGGTCCGCCCCTGGAGAAGTGTATTACTAATAACTTTCATGAGAATGACGTGGGGGCAAGTGACCCTTCCACACCCAAAGTAGATCCGTTCCAGGTGATAATCTATCACTTTCACCACTTCTTTTAAGGTATATTTATCCAATTATTTTCATCAATTTATTTATCAATTTGAAATACATATTGGTATTACATATGTATACTTTAATACCCCAAAATACTCATTCAAGCTTTCTTTCAGCCCTTATATCATGTATAACCCCTTTCCTCACCACAAAACATCTGAACAAATATTTAATTCTTCACATCATTACTTTCATAAACCAACAAAAGTGTCATTCACATAACATCACATGTATGCATCATTATGCCATGAACATCATTGAAATTCTCTTCTGAAACTTGATGCCACGCATACCACCTCTTCACCATCTGGATTCATCGTTCCATAGCATTTAAATCCCCACATTATTCCTTCCACAAAATAACAAAATATTCATCATAACAAATATGAATGAATAGTAAAATTACTATTCACCATCATCATTATGCAAAGTAAAACTGAAACATTTTCTGCAACTCTGCACATCTCCGGCTCATGAATGAGCATCAGGCCTGCTCAGAAATTATGAGTTAATCACATTGCATGAAACTCCATTGGTGATGCAACATGTTTAAGGAGATAATTTCGATTCCTTGCTTAATCACTCTTGGCTCTATAAATTCATGAATTCTAAAGCTCCAGGGGTCTTAGGACACTAACCTTAACCTTAGACTCAGAAACGTGAGTGAGCCCTCAGTCCTCTCAAATTAAAGAATTGAAGCTTCAAAACTTCTCCTCTTCGATTCTCCCTTTTTCTCTCGTCCAAATCACTCCAAATCTGTTCCATTGTCTTTCTGGAAGTCCATAGTGTAATTCTGGGAGAAATGTGAGCGGTTCTGAGCAAGAAATCGTGAGGAAGCTAGAAGAAGATTCAAAATCTCCGGCGAATCTGCCCAGATTCCGACGAGAGTAAGTGACCTGTATCTGTCCTTTTCTCCCTCCTCCGATCGACCCACACCGCAAGACAACCACCATTCTCTTCCTGGAAGGGAGACGCATCAGACCATGCTCCTAGGTCCCTCAAAAACCATGAAAGACGCATCTCCGGTCATTTTCTCCGGCAAGCTTCTCGCTGGAAAAATTGTAGAATCATTTTCTGGTTCGTTTTAGCCATTCCAAACGTATTTTTAAGCTCTTTTTTAGCATTTAGGACATGAACAACGAATTTTTAGCGCCTGGGCATATCATTTTCGAACTGAACTAGGAAACTAACATACATGCCAAGTTTATCAAGTTCTGTAGCTTTCTGGACAGCTAGGAATAACCTGTGAGGTGTTCCTGATCATTAGAAATGGTATTAGGAAGGTTTTAGGGTCTGAAAGTTGAAGAGAAGGCATGGAAAGGAAAGTCTTGATTTTCTCTTATATGGCTTCCATGGGAATGACCCTTAAGGTGCTGAACAGCACGTGTTTGGCCCTGTACTTGCTGGATTAGGCTTCATGAAAAGAAATCAGACCTGAAAGTAAGAAGGAATAAGTTAGGCCTAACCTTTTGTATATAAAATTTCACTTTATTGCCATAATGAACACTAATCATGGTAGATTAATGGAGAAAATGGTTAGTTAATAGATTAGAATAGTTTGAATGTTGCTATGGCCATAATCAGATTCATAATGGAAAAGAAAAGTGCTAATTGTTGCTAATCATAATTTATTAGGGTTAATATAACTAATCAAGGATTAATTAAACTTAATTAAGTTAATTGATAATAAATAGTGCTAAAACCTAATCATGTAAGGGCTAAGTTAGATGAGATAATTAGATGATAGTAGACAAAAGAGTTAAGTAAAGGATTAGAAATATGCTTAATTGGGATTATTAGAGGATTGATCAAGGTAAAAGGCTAATGTTAATGTAATGATTACTTAAGTGTTAATGAAGTTAGATAATGAAGTAAGTAAGGAAATGGCAACTTAAGTAGACCATAATTAGTAAAGGAAATAGAATAGTTTAGTACAAGGAAAATGAATTAGGATATAACAACTAGTTTGTGTAAATGGCTAATGTAACCTAAATGTAGTTAACTATGTTGATTGGAAGTTTACTAAAGTACATAATTCAACCTAGATGACTGAGAATAATAAGAGGACATGAATAAAGTGTCTATATGAAGTAGTTAAAGGAACCTTAGGATAATCAACTAAAGTAGATAATTAAAGAAAAGTCACTTAATAAGTGCATATGCATATAGAACAAGTAGGAGCAAGACATAACTCAAGTAACATATGTGACATTGTATGAGTAGTGCTATAACATCATAAATCATTGCAGAATGAATGACTGTACGAGAACTTAATCAAGGAGATCGTCATTAGGCATCATAAAGGAAATGAAACCAAAACGAGGAACCTCCGAGCTTATATTCAATTGCATTGGATATCGAGGTCAGCGGAAGACTGAGTTTACCTGCATTATAAGGGCTTGAGTGTGGCTTTAGTGCATACTTTGGTTATGTGTTTGGTTGGATTATATGCTGATTGAATTGATTGTCTGATATATGCATGACTTGAATGAATGATTGCTATGATTGTTTGAATAACATGCTTAATGAATGTATATCTGATATGCCGTATGATAATACTGATTGTAATAAGCATGAATGAAGAAATGTCTGACTTGTTTGCACTGGATGTGCATGATTGTAATTTTGCACTATTTAGAAGGGGATTATATGTACATTATGGGATATAGTGGTACTTTAGGCAATAAAGCCTTTGACTTTGACCTTGGAAGAGATTGTGAAAGTGTGGCATAGTGATAGCCTAAGTCGAGGGAATTATTATAGTTTGAGCTCACAAGAATGGACGCTTATGCAACCTAAAAAGGTTTCTTTTGAAATAGTAGTTGTGGTCTTCAAGAGATTCCCATTTGAAATGTTAGGTAGACTTGATAAAACCCCGAAGAATAGGTTTACTCTTTTTGGTTATCGTTTTGGTTTGGAAAATGTTTCAATAAAGGTAAAAGTTGATGCATAGATGGACCCTCAATGATAATGCTTAGAGTTACCACGTACCAGGGACTAGTTGTCGACGTGAGTGAGGCATGATGTGGAATGGGACGCATCATGTGTCACAATAGAGTCGAGGACTAGCACCAAAAGGTGTGTCTCGTACCTCTCCAGGTTTTGAGGTACTAACCTTCCAGGGTGACGACTGAGTCTGAGGGGTATGTGTATGGAATTCATCTTAGTTATGAATATCCTTGAATGATAAAGAAGAAATAAGGGGGCGTATGTATTACATATGAAAACACAAGGAGCAATAAGGAGTAGGAAGGTGATGTCACTACCACTAGAGAGAGTGGGAATACAGAGACGCTAGTGGTGGCCTTGTTCAGAGATGAATAGGCCCGGGATTTACATGGTGGCACACCTCTGTTGTCGGTTACGACGTGGATTCATGAGGTCGGGCTGACAAGAAGTTTTAGGCAAAGAGTAGATTCGTGTATTTCTGTCGGAAAAGATACTAAGCGATCATTGTCCAGTAAAGAGTGGATTCTAAGGAGTGTCCATGTTCCCGAGACGACCTTCTGAAGCTAAAAGCTTCGGGCCCTAAAACACACATATGCATCCTACATAACTTAAAAAGGTCAGGCGAGAGACCCTCTTATCCCATGAAGCAATGGGGAAGAAGTCTGACTGAAGGAATGAGTAACAAGATGGTAAACACCTATACTGGATCATATTGTTTGTGTTTGATAACTTGCTTGAGATGATGATATAGTAAGTATGATATAATATTGTTGATATAATTGAATATGTGATAAGCTCATAATTGATGCACTTTATGTGTGTCTTTCTAAGCTTCATGATACACTTTTTTGTGCTTAATTGTTATGACTTAGCCATGTTCTGACCATTAGTGCTTAATTGGATTATTCATAGAAAAATGCTTAATTCTTTCTTTTTAGTTTTTATGACCCTTTGCACTAGAACATGTTTAATATGGAGCTAAAAATACCCAAATAGGGAGAATAATATGTCGTTGGAAAGATAACTCGAAGCCCTACAATGTTCATGTCTAGCACAATTCGATAGTCAGCCTCAAAATTGGTCAGAATTGCCTTGCAACGTTTCTATCGCTAATCCTGTGAGTCTGAAACAGTCTGCACTAAAATGACCATATCTTGGGCTACTGAACTCCGAATTAGGATCCGATTGAAGGTCCGGGAAGCTGACTTAAAGATATATAACTCTCAAGTTTACCTTGATTGAAGATTCAGACTTCTTGTGGGATCCGAGAATGCCTGATTGTTAAGCAACTTACTCATTTTTGTGGGCCCGATTTTGTGAAGATTTAGAAAAGATTTAGATAACAAGGATTGTTACTTGGAGAAGTTTATTTATTAGTATAAATAAGTGAGGTTTAAGCATTTGTTAGACCACACACCACAACACACCACAACACATCAACTCACCACCACACCACACCACACCACACCACCTAGGGGTGTTCGCGGTTCAGTTTGGACCGGTTTTAGGTGAAATCGAAAACCGATCCAATCAAAATTCATTGGTTCGGTTTCGATCGATTGTTAGCAAAAAAAATTCCAAAACCGAATCGAACCGATCCGATGATGAACGGTTTGGATCGGTTCGGTTCATTGGTTTCATAATTTTTTTTTGGTAAATATCATTTTCAAAACTTTAAATATATAGCAAATGTTGGTAAATCCGCAAGTGTACGAATCCACCCGGTTTTAATTATCGAACCACAGGGATTGTGAGTGAGTGAATCCAGCTTAAGCCTTGAGTTTGAAGGTTTGTTTTATTGAGATGATGAAACGTCGAAGTAGTAAAAAGGGAAAATAAACATAAACTCAGAAAAGAACATGCTTTGGATCCTTGCTCAACTAGCCAATTTAAGCACATCATTCTAAGCACATGAACTCATGGATCTGTCCTATTTGTTCTAGCCTAATCGACCATCTATCGATGCCTCGCATAGATGATCCTCTCAAGTCAAAAGATAGGCTCAATTTCTTGACAACCCAAACATTTACTAAAGGCACTAAGCATGCAATTCAGGCCAACAAACTTCAACCCTTCCTCTATTCCTAGTAGCAAGCATAGAAGGGGTAATCCTAAATTGGTTCTCTAATCTATAACAAACTTCCGTTCTGATTATAGAAAAGCATAAAGCAAGCATGCATACAAGCTTAGATTGATATTCAGAAAATGAGATTCAAGGAAAGAAGAAGATCATGTGGGAAAGAACTTAACTTAAACATGAAAAGTCTTACATGAAAACCAAAGCATAAGAAGAGAGATTAGCCAAGCATGGTAAGAACCTGAATTACAAGCTTGGAAGCCTTCTCTCACTCTCCTAGATGTTCCTCTCCTTCTAAACTTATGTAAAAATGGAATTGATACAAAAGAAAATGACTAGAATCCTATTTATAGGCAAAAAAACACGAGTTTGGATTGTTTCGGGCGCTCAGGCGCCAATAAAGCATGCTCAGCAATTAGCATGCTCAGGCGCCAATTCTAGCTCCAGAAACAATAACTCTAGCTTCAATTGGCGCCTAGGCGCCAATGGAGCATGCCTAGGCGCCAATGCACACTAGAAAACCTTTTAATCTTCTTTTTTACTCTTCTTTAAGCCTCCCTTTAATTCTCCAAGCCTCTTGACCTTCCCTCTTCAGCTGATTCAACCTGAAACCTTGATGAACAAGCTTGGAAAATATCTAAAAACATAAAGGTCAGTTTTGCACAAAGGCCCTCAAAACAAGTGGAACTTTCAATAACCTCTTAAACTAACCTAAAATGAAACTAAAGTCCTCATAAAACTATGAAATTACCTAAATGAAGAAAAAACACAAATAAAGATAAAAATGCATGATAATGCATGAAACACTACATGAGACTCAACAAAAAGACTCGAAAGAAGAAAATAAATGATCCTAAAAACAAGACTAAATCACGGTCATCAGCAAACACATATGATTCACAACTTAACAATGCATAAAAATGGCAAATCAACAACTCAATCATAGTTTAATCACAAATCCATAATTCATAATCAACAACTCAATCATAGTTTAATCACAAATTCATAATTCATAATCAACAACTCAAGTACTTAACAATGTAGAAATGCTAAAATTAGTGTTTAATTTTACTACCATTACAAATTAATAATAGAAAACAAAACATAATATGTCTAACAAACATAAAAAATATTACATTAACAATAATTCTTCAAAACATCATTTCTTTAATAATTACATATATATATTTAAATATTTTATAAATAAATATATATCATCGGTTCGGTTCACCGGTTCATTGGTTTTCAATTTTTCAAACCGTGAACCGAACCAATCTTCATTGGTTTTTATCGGTTTGGATCGGTTTTCAACCGAATAACAACATAAACCATCCGGTTGCTTTGGTTCAGTTCGGTTCGTCGGTTTCATTGGATCGATCCGATCCGATGAACACCCCTAACACCACCTCACCTCACCTCACCTCACCACCTTCTATCTCTCCCTCTTTTCTAGTACGAGTTATTAAACTCCCTAGTTAGTCTTAGGATTTTTAATATTCTCGTGTTTACAAACTTGAGATTCTGTTCTTAATGCAAATTCCTTCTTTATTAATTTTCTTCATCTCTATTTCTGATCTAGGGTTTGCTTACTTATGTAGTTTTAGAAATAAGAGTTGATGCATGTTCGCTTAGTACATGTTAGTTCGTAACTGTTTCTTAATCGCTTAGTTTAGGAAACTGTGAATTAATTTTCGCTTAGTTAATTAATTCTCAAGAATTAGAGAATTAATAAGGAAGAATTAATCTTTTGTAACCAATGAAGGTTTGTTGCACTTGAATGTTATAATCCGATGACTAACGCTTTCTCTCTTATCTGAATTAAATCTCTTTAAATTTATTTTTGCTTACTTTGCAATCAAATCAATTAAACCCCCTTTTTAATTTCTTTGTGTTACTCTAATATCAATTATTACTTCACTGAGTCCTCTGAGATCGATCATGGTGTTCACCACCTTATACTGCACTTAAAAGCAAAAATAGTTTGACACGCATCACGACAGTGCGTTCGTCAATATGAATTGTGTTTGGTCGACCGATATGTAACTCGGGTCAGTGCTACTGACACATTCATGTTCTTATATTATTGGTAGCTCACTCCCTCTAGTGGCTAACATTTTCAGGTAAAAGATAGAGATGAGCTTAGATCAAGTTGGTTGCTGTTTGCCGAAGCTATTAAGCCATGGTAGCTATCAATGGTTAGGGAGATAGGACTTAGTGAAGAAGCAGAGTTAAATGTAAGGATGTAGACTTAGGTTTCAGAGTGTTTCAGGATTGACGTTGTCTACTTGATTTTGAAGTTTAAAAAGGGATTATGATATTCCGCCTTAATCCCGATAATAAGTTGAGATGAGGTTTGAAAGTTTGATGTACTTAAGGAAGTTAGTCAAAAAAAAAAAAACTAGTGTCGTCTTCTTTCCGCTCTTTGAGTTGAAGTCGCTCAGGAAGGGGGAAGAGGATGTCACACCTTGCAGCTAACTTCACATTTCACTTTCCAACTCCAAACTTGAACTTCAACTGCTTTGGAGTAATTTCTTCACATTTAACTTTGTTCTTCCAACTTAACTTGTCATATCTTGTCCTGAGGATGAACAAAGAGAATAAAAAAGAAAAACAAAGATGTCACAAACCAATAGAGAAAGTGCAAAACATAGCACAATGAACATTTAGATTCAAGCATGCCAATCTTGCTAGTTTTGCTAATAAGACTTGGGTAATTGAAGCATCTATTATAATATAGGAATTGTGAAGTGCGCAATATAGCACTGCCACCTCATCATTTATATTTCTTGCAACGGTGTCAAACTCAGTATTTTTGTTGATATGTCACCATGTATTCTTCTCAAATCACGTAAATCTCACAAATCATCTATGTCCATCCCTCCCTATCAGACTTCATTCTCTTTCAGTTCTATGAAACGTTCCTATCTAAAAAATTATGCAGTTAAGCGTTACAGTACAACCATCTATATTCCAAACTTCAGTTTTTCCTTCTTATTCATTCTACTTACTAACTGTTACATCTACACCAAACTCAATTCTGCTCCCAACTTTATATTTTCATTTTATTCAATTCCTTCATTTTATTTAGGCTTAATTGCACTTTTGATCCCTTAAGTATCATGATTGTGCGATTTCAATCCCTAATCTTCAAAACGAGCGATTTTAATCCTAAAATTTTCAATTTGTGCAAATCAGGTCCCTCCGTCTGATTTCCGTCAAATAGATAACGGAAACGGCTGAGATGACATTTTTATTAAGAAAAAATTATTAATTTTATTCCACATAAGCATTAATTTTTTTACCCTTTTTTTTCCATCCATCTCCTTCTTCTTCAGCTGATAAAAAAATCTCTTTCTTCTTCAAGCTTCATCAATCCCTCCTCTCCTTCATCTTCACCAACTTCCTCTTCAACCACAAAAGCCCCAAACTCAACCCCTCCTCCTCTCCTCCCTCCCCCCCTCTTCACCACTGCAAAATCCAGAAGCAGAATAATACAGAAGACCCAAAACCCAAAAAACGTTTTCCTGAGTGAAAAAACCTAGAATGAAAAAAATCCAGAAATACAACTTCAACCCAGATCCCTCCTCTTCCCTAATCCCTCCTCATCTCTGCCCAGAATTGATCTTACTCCTCCCTCGACAGCAGAACCACCACCACGACACCATCTCCTCAGCGAGAACCCCCAACCTCCGAGCACCATCGCCGATGAGGTCGACCTCTCCATGTTCGCCGCGGGCCAGAGAGCACATCCCGTTGGCAACCACCGCGCCATCGGTCACCAAGCCTCAACCCAGATCTGCATCGCACTGCCTCAAGGCCACTGTAGCCCGACCATCGCTCTGCACCGTGAACCACACCATGAGGGACTTGTCGTGGAGGATCTTAGGCCGGATCTGGTGGATCTTGGGACCATCGTTTCCCATGTTCTCACCCCTTTCCATTGGCTACAGAGCCTTAGTCCTCACAAGAGGTTGCAGCCTTGGAATTGGGAATTTTAGGGTTTTTTAGGTGAGAGGGAGGGAGAAGATGAAGAAGAACGGTGGTGGTGGGGTTGATTTGTGGATTTTGGGGTTTTTTTTACAGTATTTAATTTTAAGTTTTTATATATGTTTTAATTTTCTTTTTATTTATTTATTACTTACATGGCATTCAAGTGGAGCCCAATGTCAGATCCACATCATTTAATGAGTGACACATATGCAATTTCCGTTATCTATTTGACGGAAGTCAGACGGAGGGACCTGATTTGCACAAATTGAAAATTTTAGGATTCAAATCGCTCGTTTTGAAGATCAGGGATTGAAATCGCTCAATCATGATACTTAAGGGATCAAAAGTGCAATTAAGCCTTTTATTTATATTCTATATGCTTCCACCAATCTAAAGCAGTTTTCTTACTACCATCTATTCATAATCATCACTACTTCCTTACCATAAATGATCTCTGTAACATCCCACACTCTAACCAATCAGGTGATGACCGTTAGTCGATGAATTAACCCTACAACACTACAAGAAATTTTCCATATACCAACGGCGGAAAACTGTAAGTAAAGAGTTAAAAACAGTAGGTATAGACCCAAAAACTTTTACCGACGGACAATTCATTTCGTAGACTTTGAGTCGCTATACCTACGAGAACAATTCTGTCGGTATAACTTTTAGCTACGGTTAAGCATCCGTAGGTACATACTTTAAGATATACCTACGCTTTTTTACCATTGGTATAAGCATTAGCAGGGACCCACAAATTCTCAATACCAACAGTTTAATTGCCAATGTTATAGGCTTTAGTGACGGTTCTATTTTCATTACAATAGAACTTTAAGATATACCAACAGACACTAACTGTCAGTATAAGGTATACTAGAGATACATAATTTTCCTATAGCCACGGTTTCAGTGTCGTTACTACAGAGTTTAGTAACAGTTTTGAAATTAAGATATACCAACGAAAATTAACTGTCAGTATAAAGTATACAACATATACATAATTTTTCTATATTCACGGTTTTGAAATACCCACGATTTATTTTATATTTTAATAACTCATTTTAAATTGCAATAATCACAATTATAGCTTTATTATTATGGGATTCAGTGGCCCTGTTGTTTTCAGAAGATAAAAGCACTAATACAATTGCATCTCACATTAAAAATTGGAAGATCATAACATGAAGTGAGACATTAAAATGGTTGTTATACATAACCATATCACATAAAAATTATCATTGTCTTGGAAATATCACAATACAACATAATGGATCATCACCGCCAAAAAGTACCATAGTAATATAAAGTACGCACATAAGTAGCTTTTCAATCAAAGATGCATCTGCCTCTTTTGTACATTTGCACGTCGTGGACCCATATCAAGCGCAAAAACATGGAGATAACATGTGTAAAATTTCACAGAAACATGGTGAATGAAATATGGGAGGGCAGTGCACAAAAACTTGGATATGTGCACCAAACCCACAAAAATGAGCTAACAAGATTTCTAAAGAACTCAATGAGGCTATTCAATTGAACAAAAAATTATTTTCTTCAATAAGGTCAATCAAACACTCACTCTGTTCCTATTTCAATTTCCTTTCAAGCATTGATGCGAAATTGTAAACCAGTGTAGGCTTTTAGTTAATCGTACAAGCCATAACACCAAACATTATTGCAGAGGTAAATAAAATTGTGATTCCCAAAGATAGCACTTTCTGATTACTTCTACTCAAATTAGATATAGAATAAAAGTGAAAGAGAGACAAGAAAATGGAAATAGAAAACTTGTATGACTTTCAAACTAAGATAGATAAGTTAGTACTTCCAAATAGAAAAATATGGCACACAAATATGGTGCAAATTTTAAAAAAACAAAGTATAGCATTAACTCTTGTATTCACCATGGCATGTTATAGCTAAGACATACAAACTTTGAGTTAGTTTTACCATTCTAACTTTAGCTACAATCATATCAATTATAGGAAACAGAAACTCTGGCAGGTAACAGAAACTCATATCAAATCAATATCACAAAATAGTATACTAATGAAATAAATAATCTGTAGGTATATGTAATATATACCCACAAATTTAAATCTGTCCCTAAAACAAATAGTGACGAATTAAAATATTGGTTAGTATAAAATGTTTATAGCCATGGTTTCAATTTCTTCAATCTATAGTCTAGTTAGATATATCATATCTATAACCACGGTCAATATTAATACTCACACTTTTCATCGTACAAGCGGTGATGGTTGTCGCAAACAAGAAGAGTCGCGCGCACAGAGGTGAAGGAGTCGCACGATCACATAGATTGAGAAGAAGGAACACTGCACGCACAAAATGGAAGAGTGGTGATCGTTGGTGGTGGAGTACCTGGTTTGGTGATGGATCAATCGAGTGCTAGGCTCAGCGTTTCAGCAAAGAGATAGTAAAGATTTTTTCCTTTGAGCATATTATAATTTTTTAATGAAAAATTAGCCTTTACCAAAATAAAAGACGCTCAATTGTATATGCTGAAGGGGGGTCGAGGCTTAGTGGTGGTCTTTGGTGGTGATGTACCTGGTTTGGTGATGGATGAATCGAGTGTTAGGTTTTGTGTTTCAACAGAGAGATGGTAAATGATTTTTTTTTTTCCTTTGAACATTTTATAAGTTTTTAATGAAAAATAAACCTTTGCCAAAATAAAATGCTCTAAATTGTGAAAATTTTGGCGGCCATGATTTAGCGACGACACAAGAATTCGTCAGCAAATGAAACCTATAGCCATGGTAAACAACTTTCTATTGGTATATAATGTCAATACCCACATACTTTATATCTATGACTATATAATATAGTGACGAAACCTATATTTGTAGGTATAGGTAATATACACCCACAACTTTTAAATTTGTCGCTAAAAGATATAGTGAGAAAATAAATGTCAGTTGGTATATAATGTCTTTACCCATTGTTTATGTTTCGTCACTAATGGTTTTACCTACCGTAATATCCATCCGTAGGTATACAATACCTAGAGCCACGGTTGCAAATGTTTCTATCAGTAAAAAATGTCTATACCCACATGCTTTATATCCATGACTATATAATATAGTGACAAAACCTACATATGTAGGTATAGGTAATATATACCCACAACTTTTAAATTTGTCGCTAAAAGATATAGTGACAAAATAAGATGTATGTTGGTATATAATGCCTTTACCTATAGTTTATGTTTCGTCACTAATGGTTTTAGTTATAGTAATATCCATTCGTAGGTGTATAATACCTATAGCCACGGTTACAAATGTTTCTATCGGTAAAGAATGTTTATACCCACGGTTTTCCTTAGTGTCACTAAAAATATCCGTTGGTATATGACAAATTTCTTGTAGTGGAACTAGGAATGAACTAGGATTATGACTCTAACTAAACCTGAGGGAGTATAAATATCTATATATATATATATATATATATATATATATATATATATATATATGATGCAACGATAAAACGTCGGTGTGACGATTAGATCGAACCGACAATCAAAAGTACCAAAGACATGGTCGTCATGACTCCCATTTAGATGAGTAACTCAAGTAGATGAGGATAGGAAGCTACTGTGATCGAATCTCTTGACAGTAGAAATACACTGTCTCAGATCGATCGATAGTCGGACCAACGAACCAAAACCCTAGTATACAATGTGTGTTAGTATCAAGCATTCAGAGGGGAAATATACTACTACTAGGAAACCCTTAATAATCAGAAATGATGAAGCATAGTAACCAATTTGTCCCGACTTGAAGACAAAATAAAATAATTGGCCAACCGGTGCCCTAGGTTACTATTCATCCATGATGACACACTACTATTCATCAATAGTAAGCACCATGATGACTTATAGTTCCCATAAACCCCTCCTGAATGATGCTTGGACGTGCTCAGACCTGGAGCAGCTTCTGGAGCCTTGTGATAATTAGGTTGCATGCAATTTCATAGGTGGTGCAACTTGGTTAAGCTCTTAATCTTGATTTGCTTAATTCAGCCACATACAGCTTATAAAATGGTACCATTTGAACCCTCTAAGCCTCAAGCATTCCATCCCAACACTTAGTTTCCTCAAATAGTGCCCAGAGAGCCCAGAGTGAGTGAGAGACCGAGAAGAGCTTCACAAGCTTCTTCTCTTCGATTCTCTTCATACAAGGAGAATTGGAGTGTAATTTTTGGTCCAATGAGTACCTGAGAGGGTGAGGATTCGATCTGGGTTAGTTTCGTGAAGCTTTGAGCTATAAAACCCAAAACCGAGAGCAACCTGCAACTTCGGCGAGCATTCCCCAGAATCCGGCGAGAGTTCCGACCTGTAACTCGACTTTCCTCGCACTCCAGACCTCCATAGCAGCACCCATTAGTACCAAACTCATCACCATAACCTGTAGACCAAGTTCCAGTGCCCAGAACACCACGACTGTTACGATTTGAACAACTCCGGTCGTCTTCTCCGGCGAACTCTGTCTTCTCCGGCGAAGTGAGTTTATGCAACTCGCTTATTTTAGCTCGTTTTCGATTCAAAACTTACCCTTAAGCATGATAGAGCATTTTTAGGTAGCTTTAGACTAGTTTTGAGCCTCGAATCATCATGAATTAATGGAACCAATATTTGAATTTTCAAACTCGAGCATGCTATCGGGTTGAGCTTTAGGCCTCGAATTAGAGTGTCAAATTGATTAGTTTATGCTTCTGGAACATGGTAGAGCCTTCAAGGATAGGTAGAAACGGTGATAGAGCTCTGAGGTGAAAACCCCCAATTTCACCTCTCGGCCGATTAAAAAATTGGCAAATTGAGGTAGTTACATTTCTTAGATGCTTCTGAAAATGGTTTAGTTGAACTCAGAACGTGGAAACCTTTAGGAATAAAGTATTAGAAGTTAATTTTAGCTTAGTTTGTGAATTTCTTTATTTCCAAGTAAGCTTTAGCTTAATGAAGTTTTGATTAAGTGAGATTAAGCTGGATTTTTCATAATCTGACCTTAGGAGACTAATCTGAAGTTATTAAGGACTCTAGGATGATCAAAGGAAGGCCTAATAATATTGACCAGAACCTTAGGAATTAGAAATGAACTTAGAAAGTAACTAAGTATAGTTAAGCTAGAATAATTAGTTTAATTAAGTGATTCTAAACCTGATTATGGGATAGAATTATTAGAGAAAAAAAATGAGTAAGGTTCAGAAGTCAGTAACTTAGGTTATAGATAAGAGGTTAGATTAGTAACTTAATGGATAAATAGCTTTTAGCAAGAAAATGGCCTAAGTTGCACACTAAGTTAGAAAATTTAGAATTGATTATGGATTTAAGTAGATGAATAAAAAGGGCATGATCAGGTCAACAAAGGAAATGGACTAAGTCTAAGAGTATAAGGGTAGTAAAAAGAAAATGAAATAGCTCATAAGTAGATTGATGCTTTAACTTCATAGATTTATAATAACTCGACCATAATCCATGATGCAGAGAGTGAAGACTCAGGCTCTCGAGATCAAAAAACCATTGAGTCACAGGTAAGGGGAGTTGGACAAGACCTTGTCTTGGTACTTGACGGATAAGTAACCGTTAAAGCGAAAGTAGACATATTATTATTTACTCGTTTGTTGCAAATTCTGTTGGATTATATGTTTGATGAAGTGATACTCAATGTTGCTTGTGATTCATGTTGTGAATTGCTTGTGGATGTTGCATTGCTGCATTACTAGAAAGGAGATGAAGTATATCATGGGATATGGTGATACTTAGGGAATCGGCCTAATGGCTCGGATAAAAAGAAATTGTCTTATGACCATGTAAAAATATTAAACATTTGAGGTAGGAGGGTATAGGGAAATAATTCACCGGCTGAATGTGTTATTGTTACTTAATTTTGACAACTTGACCTACCCAACACATGTTAGGAATTACCTTAGGGAGATAGATAATATTAATTATAAAATGGAATTAATAGATGATAGGTGACAACCTCCTTATCAAATCAATTATGAAAATTACATAACCATTACCGGGACGAATAAGTATTTCCTGCCTTAAAACCCAACTGCTTGATCCCCATGGATCTCACCTCTGATCACATTGAGGTGTACTTACTTGAAGAGTAAGGTACAAATGATTGTTTCTAGTCAGCTAGAAACTATTAAGAAGAATAAGGGGGCGATGGATGATATTTGTAAACAAACTCTCGGAGCGACAAGGAGTAGGAAAGTGCTGTCACTACCACTAATGAGAGTGGGAATACAGAGATGCCAATGGTGGTCTTGTTCAGAGATGAATAGACCCCGGACTTACACAGCGGTACACCTCTCATGTCCGTCCCGGCAGGACCCCTGAGGTCGGGGTTGGCATGAAGTTTAAGGCAAAGAGTTGAGTTGTGTATTTCTGTCTGTGAGCTACTGAGCGATCATGTCCGGTAAAAAGTGGAATGTAAGGAGTGTCCATGTTCCCGAGACGACTTTCCGAAGATTAAAGAAGCCAAGGCTTCGGGCCCTATAAAAACATACTCATCACATGATAAATAAAATAAAAAGGTTGGCGATGAACTCACCATTTCGCAAAGAAGTAGTGAGAGGTCAACTCGAAAGACGAAGGTATAGGCGATGGAACCTCATACTATGTGTGATATTGTGTGTGCTTGTTAACATGCTTGTATTTAGTAGTATGTTATCTTGAACTTTATCGTTTATTTGTTTGACATGTAGCATGCGCAAAGTCGCGTTTGACTCACCCTTGCATTATTTTTACCATAAAGCATATCACAGGTTAGACGATGAGTCTCTCTCCAGTGCTCGCCATTCACGCTGACTTTCCATCCCGTGCTGGCTGGTACCTTGAACCCAACACCGGGTTCTGCTTTTACACTGGACTGACTATGTTATGGTGCAGGGTACCTGGATTTGAAGAGCTTGGCTATCCGGTGACTATCCCTCTCATGTTTTCATTCTACATGCCGAGGCATGCCAGGAGATTCCGACCATCCGTTCCCGATCCACCGCCTCAGACCGGAGTAGGCCTTGATCCGTGTGTTGGTGTGGACCCCGTGCCCGAGGGGGAGCCATATCGACCAGTGCCGATCCCAGTCAGGAGCCCGCAAGAACTCTTTGCGCCCGGTCAAGCATCTCGAGAGTCAGTAGGTTCTCTGCCCCGGAGGACTGCACCATGCCTCAAGACCACAACCATGAAGAGGTTGCGATCACCGAGTTTTTCCAGGGATGCCCAAATCTATAGACAGCGATTCGTGAAGCCCGATGGGTTGGGAGAGAGAGTACCTATGCTAGTGTCGGAGGAGGGAAGCAGCGGAGACATGTAGGAGGATCCTGAGGAGGAGGAGATTGGGGGATGAAGTCGTCTGGTCCGATGATAGTTCGTATCAGTGTCTTAATTAATTATGTTTTTATTTGATGATGCCTTGTGGGTATATCTTCACTTGAACACTCTATTCATTTATGTCATTTGAACTCTGTAGTGGCCTAGGCCACGCATGTTTTGTGTGTGATGCTTTGTTTATTGCTAACTTGCTTGTCTTAGGTACACGGTCATCCATCTGAAAAGGTTAGAGGGGAACTCTTCGACTGTGAAAAGTCGTAGTGGTCTATGAGTCGACACATAATTAGGAATAGTAACACCAACACAAAAAAAAAAAATTGGGTCCTCGTTCACAAGTGATAGGAGTTGGATGAAGACATCACTTGTGAAAGAGGGACGCCACAATCTCATAATTTAATAGAAAAGCAAGATGAGTCAAATGAAACAGTTGTGACAAGGTGAAGGAAGCAAGTGACAAATGTCGTCGTAACACTCAGTGCTCCTCTATCTCAGACGGTAAGTTGACCTACTCTTTGTCTCATTTCCCATTCTCTATTTGGTTTTCTAAGAAAAATAGAAAATAAAATTATGACTTTGATCAATTTTGCATCTATGTTTTTTACCCAATTAATTTAAGACATATCCCACTTGATTGAGCTTTCTAATCCCCATAGTTGGAACATAAGCAAGTTCCAAGCTTTCTTTTCTATATGTCAGCACAAAGACTGTATTGGTAGAAACTGTACCAAGAAAATCAAGTGTCAGTATATTTCTAAATCCCAATCAGACTATACTATTTACAAAAATAGATATATGTTTATAATTTATTTGTGGAGGGAGAAGAGGACAGGTTAAGGATAAAAAAAATATTTTATAAGCGGTCATCACAAAAAAAGACATGCAATCTATTCCGGTTCTATGGTCATATATCAGTTATTTCCTATAGTCAATTCTTTTGACATGAACAAAAATAGTTGCAAGAAGACCAATCTTCCAAGATTCAACAATTTGTTCTTCATCAAAAGTGGGAAACCACACTTAAATTCATCAAATAGCCCCAACTTTGTTGTTATCAAATTTGCTAGGGCCACGATCTCTTCCTGGATAGTCTTTTTCTAATATTACTCCCTCGGACTGGAGTATGTACTCAAATGCATTGTTTATCAACCCACCATTATAGTCTAAGTCACAGGCTTCATCTCATAAAATTCCTTCCACTATTATGGAGTGCCTTGCTTATAACCCTTTGATTTTGACTAACTGAACTCCTATTTAAATTGATAATAAGAACTTAGATGGAAGTATTTGATAGATGATATGTATATTTAGCTATTCATTCACAGTTTTGCTAGGGGAAAAATGTGAAAAAAAAACTAAATTGTTTTCACCAAATCCAATAAAATAATTCCTATAAAGAAATGATTCATGATTTGGTCCAAATAATAGAAAGATTGTTTATGAAACAAAATTATTTAACACCTAATGGACCACCAATTCACTAAATTATTTTATTTTAAAATTATTAGATGTTAATATATAGCTTTTAAATATAGAAAAAACCATGAAATCATTTTCCCATGCGCATTGCACTGGTTTGAGTCTAGTAATATATAAATTCTGATGCTCGTATTGTAACACTGACAACACAACTTTTCTTTCTTACTCCTTGCTTGTCACATCAGATTTTTAAATGACGTGTCAACTCAGCTCCAGTACTCTTAATGATGTGATTCCTAACTCATTTAATTTAGTTATCTCTAATTGATCTTTGCCCCCCACATTCTGACATGTCATATTATTATTATTATTATTATTATTATTATTATTATTATTATTATTATTATTATTATTTCTCAACAATCTTACAAAGTCATTATATGTCCACGCATTGCGTGTGTCATATTTTAGTAATTTCTTAACAGAAATTACCAATGACCAAAGATCTGTCGGTATTAAGCTCCTCGGTAGTATTTACCAATAGTGTTTGAAAAGTGGTCGGTATTTTAGCATTGGTCATAGTCGTTTCTATATGACATTTGTTGTTCCTTTGTTTGGTTGTCTGCATTTTAGCTAAGTATGTGTGTGCCAACTTATCGGACCCGATGTTGTAACAACTTGCCTATGACATTTGTCCCTCAGTATCTGTTGTTAGTTGGTTATTTGGTTATCTGTGAAGCTTTGTTTTTCAAGTTAGGTTTTGCTGGAAGCTTCTGTGCGCCGTCAAGGGATATTCCTTGTGTAATCAAACCCGATTCAAGGGGGCTTGATTTGGAGCGATTTATGGAAGTTGGAATCTGCTTATTTACGAGGATCTGAAGCAGATTTGTTACTCGGTTGTTTTCAATTAACAACTTCCTGATTTGTGTATGGACTGTGTGCTCTTTCAAGCCCAATGAAGACAAGGCCTGGAAGACTATATATGAAGACTCAAGACCTAGTCTCGGGACAGAGAACATATTATCATATTAGGGTTTTCATCGAGTTCATACTGTTTTGTACTCTTAGCAGCTTTATGCAGTAGTTGTGAGCTAAGGGTGAGTGTCTTTCTGTGTGATCTTGAGATCTGTCTTTGTAACTCATACTTGAGTTCAATCACTGTGGCAGTGATTGTGAGAGAGAGTGAGAGGAGTTCTCATACTTAGGGGGAGATGTAACACCTCATTTTCCGATTAGTAGAATACTTATTAATTTATTTTAATTATTATTAGGTTATATAGTGATTTGAATAAATAAGTGATTCTACTATATAATAAAGTGATTAAGTGATTTTATTAGATAATTAAGTGAGTAGTTGGGAGTGAGGCCCATTATAAGACTATTTTAGGGTTAGGAGTGAAATAGAAAGAGAGAAATCAGAATTTGAGAATTGGAGGAGTTAACAGAGCAGAAGAAAAGAAGCGTGAAAGAGAGAAGGGGAGAAAAGAGAAGAAAACCTAGAATTTGATCCTCAAGAGGTAAGGGTTTGAATTCATGTTCTTTGGATTGATATGATAGTGGATAATGATAGAAAGCCTGATTTAGGAACCCTAGGATGCAGTATTTTCTAAACTGAAGGTGGATAGTTGAATTTAGGGTTATAAATTGTGGGTGCAAGAGAGGGGGTAGCGCACCGCGCATGGGGCTGCAGAAATTTACGAGCTCTTGAACCCTATTTTGAGCTGTGTTAATGACTGAATTTGAAGAAGTAGTCTTCATAAAAGTTGTAGCCCTTTCTGTTATAAAACGTTTCCCGCTGGTTTCACATCATTCCGACATCTGTAGCTCGAGTTATATGCGTTTTAGTGAGGATAGGTTAAGCTGTCTCGTTTCTCACGAACTGGTCTTAGTGTTAGATTTTTCCTGAATTTTGTACTTCGAATTTAGAGTTAACAATTTACAGGGATTTACAAAACGTGTATAGAAAACCATGATAAAAATATTGGATTTTTCTGAGTGTATTTGAGGTATTTAAAAATTCACCTAGGTTGCTGTGCAGTTTATAACCGTTTTGAATAAAATGAGTCATTTTAGGTGCAAATGTTGTTTTCGAAAAAAGATATGGTGCGCGCGCGTGGTGATGCGCAAGGCGCGGTGGTGCGCGGACATGGCGAGGGTTGCGCGCGAGGGAGGTAGCGCATGTAGGTAGTGGTGCGAGCAGTAGCGCGCGCATGAGGGGAATTGTGTGGGGACATGACGAGTTTTTGGGGAAAATTAGGAAGAATCAAGTTTTTGTATAATAGTTGCAGAACCTGTTATATATGAATTATATTTAATTTACATCTGTTTAATAGTTCATTATATGGTGTTATTTCTGAATTGATGTTATGTGTTAAGTTGTTAAGTTATTGTGATTGCAAGTTGTGTGATTGATAACATGTAAGTGTGTGTTTTGTGAAATTGGAGATGATGTGAATTGTTGAGCTGGTATGAATATGCTAAAATAATTAAGACTTGGAGATGGTCTGAATATGTATATGTTAGTTGAGTTTTGCACAATACACTGCATAGTAGTCAAGATGCAATGTTTGCTAGTTCTCGTGGAGGCTAGTGACTTGTCCCAAAACTGGAGTGGTTTTGAAGCCTAGAGCGAGGGCTTTATTGGTGGTTATCTGTCTGGAGTGGACGCTGTGATACCGCTAAGGATAACAACTTTGGTACCAAAGACATTTGCACGGGTCTCACTTGAGTCATATTTGTTATTGTAAAATTGCTATGTTAGGCCTTAAAGAGTTGTTGATGCTAATTAATGATAATTATGATATTTTTTGAGATTTGATGTTGTGGTAATTGGTGACAATAATATTTGATTAGTTGATGCTATGAATTATGGAGTATTGTCATAACTGTGAGATTGATTGATTATATTAAATTACATAATTTATTATTTGTTAGTGAAGTGTGAAGAATTTATGTGGAACATAAATAAGCTTTTACATTATTTATTATTATCTTTATCCATATGATATGAGTTCTCACCCTTCTGTTGGAATGATGTTCTATGCGACATCGCTCAGGTACCGAGGATAGTGGAGCTTCTCGCAAGGGTTAGTCGGAGGAGCTAGTCTTTTATAGGTGGTTTAGTTATGGGAGTCATGCTCTGTTATGTAACACGGGGAAACATTTAGTATTTTACCTGGATGTTAAGAGTTATTTCATGTACTCTTTTTATTTATTCTTGGATTATCTTTTATTTTGGAGTTGAAAAATAAATTCGCTGTGCTATGCATAAGATGTTATGACACTAAAGTTGGACATTTCTATATTTATTATGAGCATGATAGGTGTTTTGATTTATGTTTCCGGAGAATAAGTGTGACACCCTCTGTGTTATGCATTTTACTCTGATTTAAGCTATAATATTTATGCGGGGTTTATAGGGTGTTACAGGAGACCTAAGTAATATTCCACGGGTAGAGATAGGTATAAAAGGTATGTGAGACCTTTTATGTACAATTTCTCTATAATAGTGGATTATCTCTCTTGGGTGAAAACCCTCCAGACGTAGGTGATATTGCACCGAACTGGGTTCACAATTTCCTGTGTCTTTTAATTGTTGTTCAGTTGTTATCTTGTTGCATTATTTACTGAGTTGTTCATATTGTTATACAAGATGTCTTAGACATCTAGTAGAACATCTGAGTTACAGTTGCCAGAATTACAACATCAACAGTTGCGAAGTTACCAACCACACAGATCATTAGTAATATGTCGATTCAGACGAAAAAAATAAAACCATGGATGAAAGTGCTTCTTTGGTCGAAAAATTTTAATTTTTAATTTCTTGCGCTCTTCATTAAGGAAAATGTTGTGGGGCACGATCTTGGGCCTCGTGCACCACGCACGAAGCACTTTCTGGCGGTTTTAAACCGCCAGAAACCATAGCTTTTCCTTTTTTTTTTGACAGTTGTAATTTTGTGGCGGTTCAAAACCGCCACTAAATGACTCTCGTGCACCAGTCGTACCTGTTTTGTCGTACCATATAGCATTGCTCCTTCATTAATAGAACTCATTTATAGTTTAGTAAAAATTACCCATATTATTAAATAATATAATATTTATGTAAGACCTTTGACTCGATTTCCATATTTAGTCCTTTTATGAATCAATATAATAATATCAACTATATCCAAAATTAGAAAAATAAAATATTGAACGCTAAAATTATTTAATCAAAATTATAATTATTAATTATTATTCAATAAAAATATATCAATAATATATAAGTTATTTTTTACATATATTTATCACATTAATTATAAATAACAATTCAAAATATTTAGACACTTCTAGATTTTCTTAGAGTCTAGATATTCTAATTCAAGAATGATAACCTGCATGTTTATATAACACATTTAAAATGTATGTTTACATAACAAACATATAATACATGTTTACTATCTATATATGTGTTTATCGATATAATCTACAAATATTCATAACATTTAGTAAAATTAATATATGACAAATTACATTATATTTTCTTTTTCTAAAAATTCTTATTAATTAATTAAGTTTTTTTAAACAATGTATTTTTTTTGTGTAACCAAAAAACAATTTATATTTATGTACTTTGAAAAAGTTAGTTAGTTGCATGATTTATTGTTAGTTCTATTTTTATGTCAGCTTTTAATTATTAGCAAATACTATCAGTATTGATACAATTACTATTTTAACTTACCATTTTATAACTCTTTGCATTTCATTTATGTTTTAAAATATATATTATTTTACTGGAAAAAAAATTATTATATGTCGCGCAACGCGGGGGTCTAACATCTAATTAGTAATGAACCTTTCTTTATATTATGTAGAGTACTAACTATATGTTAAAAATGCAGTGAAAATTGAACATACCTTATCTATAACTAACATGGATGAATGCCTCTTCTACATCTCCACCATACTCAACAACATAAATTTTACTTCTCAACTAATTTAGAATTATAACAAAGACTAATATGAATTTGTAGCTCATCTTTACACCATCTTAAGTTTGTCTACAATGTAATCATTAAGGCAAAACAACAAGTATTAATTGACCATAACATTTCTTTTTCACAATGTTATGCATAAAGAGAATATAATGAAACCATGTTCCTTTTCCCTGAAACATTAATAAGAAAACAAGCACAAGCAAAATCAAAATTCAGAACTTTCCAACAACAACATGAGCAAAAATAATAAAACCATAAAAGATAATTTCCCGTGGTAAAGCTCTTAGTCCCATCTCTGGGATAATTACGAGTGATAAAGCTCTTTATAGAATCCACCATTTTTTCATTAACACTTGGGTGCAGATTATGTTGTTTGTCTAGTAGAATGTCGACTAGCAACTATCGTTGGTATAAATGAAGGAACAGAGGCGCAGGCTGAACTTGTACATCAACAGAACTAGAAGTAGTCTGGTAAGGGAAAACTTGCTCATGGAACAAAACATTTCTGGAAAACTACAATCTGTCTGGAAAACAAATCAAGCCCTTTGTGCCATGTTTATATCCTAGAAAAACACATCTTTGTGCTCTAAGATAAAATTTAGTCCTATGTGATTTAAGACTAGAAGCTCAGCAAAGACAACGAAATACTCTGAGACCCTTGTAATCAGCTGAGTTTCCATACAACAAATCACATGGAATCTGAAAGTTTAAAGTTGATGAGGCTACTCTATTAATGAGAAAAACAGCATGTAAAACAACATACCCCAAAATTTTTATGGAAAGTGTGACTGAAACAAGAGTGCTCTTGCTACATTGAGTATGTGATGATGCTTCCTTTCCACCCTACCATTTTTTTTTGGTGTCTCTCTACGACTTGTTTGGTGAAGAATTCATTTGCTAGAGTAGAATTTGTCCATAGAAAACTCCATTCCATTATTAGTTCTTAGCATTTCTACTTGCTTGTCAAACTGAGTTTCTGTCATATTGATAAAATTCCGAATCAATTGTTGGGTCTCAGACTTATGCTTCATAAGGTGTACCCATGTGATCCTGCTATAGTTATCTACTCTGGCTAAATAGAATCTGTGACCATGAATTGTGTTAGTAGAATAAGGACTCCAGATATAAAGATGTAACAAAGCAAACGGTTCTGCAGCTCTATTTACACTATCAGCGTACGATAGATGTATTTGTTGGGATAAGTGACAAATGTCACAACAATCAATTACATGAGTAGAAATGTAAGGAGATTTAGCATTCAGATTTTGAGACCTTTTACTGAAAGGTGCCCCATTCACTTACTATGGCGTGATTGTTTGTAGAGAATTATTCACTTGTGAGCTATGAAGCACAGATTCTAACACCGGCACCCGGATACGACACGACACCGGTACAACAATACGGCTAAAATCCAAAAAACAAAACACAGAGACACCACACACACACACACACACACATATATATATATATATATATATATATATTGATATTTTTTTATGAAGCTCATGTCATAAAGCTTAGAAAATTGTTTTGATATTTTCTTTGTAAAAATGCTAATTGTCTACAAAAAGAGTTAATATATATATATATTGGTTTTTACTCCTTTATTGATCATTATCATTTAAAATGTCTTTGACTCTCGTTCTTTAAGTGATAAATTAGGAATTTCTTCAAAGCTTCACTCTTAAAAATAATATGTTTTTTTAAGAATACAAGTGTCCTCGAGGTGTCTAGTCAAGAAGATGTGTCGGCTCAAGTGTCCTAGCCGCAAAAAAAACTTTTTTGAATCAGACACCGTAAGGAAGTGTCTGACACGTGTCTTGTAGGTGTCGTACGAGTGTCAGTGTCATGTCGGTGTCCGACATCGGGACACGCCATATGTGAGAGGTGTATGTGCTTCATATCTTGTGACTCGATTCTGGAATAACAGCTCACAAATCGCAATCGCAGGTGGAATGACAAATCCCAATCACAGATGAAATCACAAATCAGAATTGCAGATTGAATCACAAATTGCAATCACAGATGGAAATGCAAATCGGAAATCGTAGATGATGTCGCAGCAGAAGGTAGCATAACCCCAATAGTGCTTTGATACCATATCAGAGATGACAGAGAAAAGAGGAAAAGTAAAAAGCCAGTAGCTTCTTCATGAAGGAGAAGTAATTAACTATTTATTGCCCAGCTTGTGTAATATGTCTCTAATACTAAGCTAGTATTTAATTCTGTTATTCAACTCTAACAGCTAAGTAAGTATCTAATAAGTGTTCATGGCAGAAGAGTGAATGTTAAAAAGTACTAATATTTAATATTTATCATCACAATTTTCAGTACTTTTCAAATTTATGAGATTCTATACTTTTTCTCTTGTAACC
The DNA here is from genome assembly GCF_012489685.1 of Lotus japonicus. NCBI lineage: Eukaryota > Viridiplantae > Streptophyta > Magnoliopsida > Fabales > Fabaceae > Lotus > Lotus japonicus. The sequence continues at coordinate 58,542,568 of NC_080041.1, read as the reverse complement.
AAAAAGTTTATGAGATTCTCTGTCATTAGTACTTTTCAAAATTTTCAATTACAAAAGAGATACCCCTCCGTTCCTTTTTATAAGAGCTAAAAAAAAATTTTGGTTACAGGAGGAAAATTTTAAGAGCCAAATTGAAATGCATGTTGGTTCTTTTTATAAGAACCAACTTAAAGTTTGTAGTGCATTAATTATTTTTTGACAAACTTACCCTCATTTAATTGGATTTTCTTTCTCTTTCCACTATACAACACATTAATGATCAATACAAATTTTAAGGCTTAATTGTACTTTTGCTGCTTGAACTATCATGATTGTGTGATTTCATTTATCTTCTTCTCCACTCACGAGTTTGAACCTGAAATGAACAAAAACCAAATTATGATATTCGAAGCTAGAAGCTCAAGCGTTGATAGATCCACTTAATCTTTAAAAACTTGGCAAAAGATAAATGAATTATGCAATAGAAGAAAAAGCAAAAGATATAGTGAAAGAGCATTCACCACATGGGATTTTGATCAAACTTGAAGTGTCAATGACCAAATCTACTTGAAACCAAATAAGAAGCAAAAATAAAGGTAAGAAAACCGGGAAAAAAAAGTATGGAGCAAAGGGGTACTTATACATGTATGGAATAACCGTGAAGTAGGCTGCTACTCTGTGCACGATGGTTACCAGTGGCTTCATCGTCACCATGAGACGTTGAATGATGATCGGGAGTGGATGTGGATCTGGAAATTACCTGTGCTTGAGAAAGTTCATTCCTTCACCTGGTTGACAATTCATGAAGCTCTTCCAGTAAATGTGAATAAGCTTAAATGTCACCTTGCTACTTCTGCTGTAACACCCCGATTTCCGGGTGTCACTTTAGTAATCAAAAATAAACTTTACGCGGAAAACAGGTAATTTTTTTTCGTTTGATTCCTTTTAAATAAAGCAATAGAAAATAAAGACATAACCCAACCACTAAACTAACCAATATACATCAAATATAGACATGTACAACCTCAGCTGCACTTCCACGTCACGCGCACTCGCAGTGACTCCAAAGTAGTGTGCTCGCAGGCAAATATATACAGATCCCAGAAGTGTGAGTAAAAAGTTTTAAGTACAGTCATCCAATGAGAAAGTCGGCCCCAAGATGGCCTCAGCACAAGACCCCTATAGTCCGACAGACTCTCTGTGATCCTCAGCAAGAGAACCACACAAAAAGCCATGCGTCGGGAACCTACCCTGTCCCAAAAGTAAGACGAATCAGAGCTCTACACAAAATATGACTCCTGCCTAAACCTACCCTCCCATTACTACTCACATATCCGAGTCCACAGCGAACTGAAGACGGCAAGTTGAAGCTCAGCTCCATGCGTCGTAGAACTCCCTCCGTCAGACGTCCACGCTCGTCAGTACGGTCCTCCAACTCAACCCTGATCCCCCCCGAGGGAGAGACCATCGAAACCCAAACCACCGTCGACATCTGGCAGCAGGCCGACCGCCCAAACACAAACATGAAACCAAAGCCAAGGCGCTAGGGTCAACTCACGGAATAGAGTAGATATACAAACAACATGTGATAAGGGGGTATATATATATGTTTATAGAATTATATATATACATTCCTAGCATGTTATTGGCTCTAACAATAATTCAGTAATGCAAACAGCACACAATTCCAATCAGGATGAATGTATGCGTGAAATGCAATTCAATATGATCCGGATAATTGTGACGCGTTCCCGTTCGCCACAAGTGAAGCATTCCTGTAACACTCCGATTTCGGTGGCGTCACTTTAGTAACCAAAAAGAAATGAATGCGGAAAAACGTGAATATATTTTTGTTTCGATAATAGAACCAAAGACTGAAAGAAACAAACTCCCAACAAAAGATAACAGAACTAATGTACAATAATAATTACAGCCCCCGCTGTGAGTAGCAACCTCGTCACGAGTAACCTCCAGTGACGGAAAGTAGAAAAGTGTAACGACCGTAGGCAATATATACAGACTAAAGTAAAGGTGAAGTGTCCGCAACACAAACCTCAACAACGAGAATGAGTTAGCCCAATCGGCCTAAAACAAGACCTCCAAGTCCAACCAACTCTCTGTGATCCCCGTAAAGAACCACACAAAAAGCTATAGGCGGGAAACTACCCTGTCCCCAAAGAAACAAATGATGTTCAGAGCTAAGACTCTACTCCTACACTAATCCTATCTCGAGAGCTCACACCAGCACTAAAACCTACATGCTAGCATGATCGTCGTCCGAATCTGAATCCAGAAACGACCTAGTCTATGTACACCATCCGTCCTCCTCTCGCGACCGCGATGCGCTCCTGTTCCAGCATCTCAACCCTAGTTCCCCCCGAAGGGTGAACCATCGTGAACCAGCCCGCCAAAGACATCTGACAAAGGGCGTAGTCCGCCAAAGCACACACAGAAGACGCGAGGGTCAACTCCAAAGAATTATGTAAGTAATATCACCAATAGATACAAATAAGAGAATAGCCACTTAGGCTTATAGTTATAGATAACATCCTAGGGTTGCATATTCCACAATGAATATAAACGACAGTAATGACAGATAGCATGCATCAAGTAGGATTAACAAATATCAAACACACTCAGCAACTAAGTTAGTATGCATGTTGCATGAAATGCAAATGACGGTTAACCCAGTTAACTAAATGCATTCCGGAAAAAGGATGGGCATCAACGGATCAGCCCTAACACCAGCCACGGTGGGACCATTTCGGCTCGCGTGCCTCTTACACCACACAAAGGTAGCCAGATCAGCAGTGAACCCGAAGGTCTGCCATTTCGGTCTGCTACTAAGAGTCGCCTAATAGCGCTCTTACGCGGAAATCCGGGTCTTATGACCATTTTGGAATCCACCGAGGTCCGAAGTTCGTCTCGTGTTAATACCTCAAAATGTATGCATGAATGCAAAGTGATTAGCCAAACAACGTCTCCGACCTCACTCGACACGTCGCCACGTGTTCTAGCTAACTTATTGTCTCTAACAGCATACCCTAAGGTAAAAGTCGATTCTGCGACAAAATACAATTAATCATAAAATGAGTGCAACCACTCACGATAACTCTTCGAGTCATCAATGCTCCCACGAAGTCTCACGCTTCAGTGGAGTCTTATACAATCACGAAGTCTCACGCTTCAGTGAAGTTTTATGCTTTCACAAGGTCTCACGCCTCAGTGAATTTACACACTTGCACGAAGTCTCACGCTTCAATGAAGTTTCATGCTATTCACGAGGTCTCACGCCTCAGTGAAGATCCATGCCTTCCACGAGGTCTCACGCCTCAGTGAAGATTCACGCATTCACAAGGTCTCACGCCTCAGTGAAGCTTCTCGGCTCATCCCTTGGATGGCTAAACAAACTGCTCAAAGAGCGAAGGAGTATCAACATACTCAGAACTTACAAATTTTCTCAACACTTGGATCTGACGACACTTCTCGTTTTCCAAAAACTAAGATTTGACTCCTAAGCTTTCCTTCGAGATTATTATCATTATTAAAAGATTTAAAGGTTGTTTAATGTCTTATGCGTTTTTTTCTTACAAAATAGTTTCCACTTTGTCTTATCGCAAATCTTATAAGTTCTCGGGATCTCCTAATCCCAAATGACTCCAGAGAATGTCTCGATCCATGAAAAACCATAACAAGGCCCGAATCTCATTCGTCCTATCAAACTTTCCCCAAAATCTCAAAATAAAATCGGCATGACCTGCCCGCTATTCTCACTACTCAGAATCACAGATATCAGTGCAAGGACATAATTAAATCAGCACAATCAACAAACATGTCATATATCAACACATTCTAGAATAATCACGTAGCACTTAGCATATAAAGCATGCATCACACATCCTAAATTACCCACTTAGCACGTACCATGTAATTCAATCTCAAAAGCAATTAGTAGATGAATCATCTACATTGTCAGCCGAAGCCTCAGAAAACATTTTTCCAGTCAAACACAAACAAGTGCGGAAACAGTAAATCAAGTCGAAGTATCGACACCTAAGCATTAACTAAGGATTCAGTGAGTAGCCCTCACTTGTAGATTCTCCAGGGTGATCTTCGAAAGTTCCTTCACAATCAATGCCTTGCTCTTCAGGAAATTCCTCAAAAGCACCTTTAGAGCAAAACCACAGAAATCAATCACAATGAATCAGAAACTCAGCAAACAATACTCACTAAGGTTACACGAAGTAGTATATACTCCGAGGTACGATAATCTAGCGCGAAAGGACAAGTTTTCGAAAAAGAAATTTTCCTCCTCCTCCTCTATAGCTCTCGGCCACTATTGGTAATTAGGTGGCTCGATTTTTCTTCGATCAAACTTGGTTCCTATGCTATCATTAGTCGTAACTAAGGGTATTCTAAACTCGGAAAAATTATCGGATCAAAAACTGTCGTAGGGGTATTTTGGTCAATATTTTTAGCTCAGAATTTCAAAACTGAAATTTCAAAAAGCAAATTGGATGGGGACGTCACCAACGACGTTTATGACGACTAATCCTACTAGCACTAAGCTAAGGCGATAGTTTTCAGCCCAAAGAACGAAGCTTTGCCCCAAAATGGGTATTTTAAGCAGAATTGAAACTCAACGGTAGTGTTTTGAGAATCGGCGGAGTATTATTCGCTAAACATACTAAGGAGAACGTAGGGAAGATGTTTAGATGGAAAAATGAAGTTATCAGGATAGTTTTGCAAAAACCTCAAAACTATGAGCAGAGAAAGACATAGAGAAAAGCTATGAAAAAGACGATCAGAGGTAAGGATTAGCGACTATACCTCGATACCTTCAAGTAGCAACTGTTGAATCAACGATCAAGCAAGAAATGAAGGAAATCTCTTCTTCCTCCTCCTTCAATGAAGCTCGCGGCCTTGGGAGAGAAAATGGTGAAGTTTTGCCATTTTTTCTCCTTTTCTTGCTATATATAGAGGTTGGAAAAACGCGGTAAAATGAAAGTTTCGCGAATCTGATTTTTCCGGCTTCATTCTCCGTGAATTCTAAGATAGGTTTTGGCGACATAAATCCAAAACTCAAAAGAGGTTTCCTGGTATTTTAGGTGGCTAATGCAAAGTCGGTGTAAAACTATTTTACCCGATAAGTTACTTTTTGCATCGAATGTCGGAATAGAAAGCTTCTGTAAGACCCAAGTTTTAAGCTTAGAATAAGTGGAAGAGACTTCCATTTACGATTAGGCTTGATGTATCGCGAAGGAAAAACCTGAACAAGAGTTTATCGGATGAAATAAATTTATGAAGGAGAAAGTTCAGGAAAAGTCTAAGGATTGTATCAAAATCGATAAAAGGTATAGCACGATCGATTCGCTTAAACCTAGGATAAGAACCTTAGGAAAAGACTATGTTCCACCCTTGGAACACTATAGTAATAAAATTTCCAACAATCTTCCACCCTTGGAACACTGTAGGAATTTAGTCCAAAAATCTTCAGAGAAATGCTAGAACTTCTCTTTTTCCATATATCACAATCGTTTCGAGGCGAAACTCTAGGATCTACGAACGTCCGATTCCAATCATCGGAAGTTTGCCGAAACTGAAACCCTGGTATTTCAAAACCCTAGAATCACCCGACAATGAAGACTTTTTCTATTCGGAGCTTCAAACGAAGATTCCACCCGCGTTGGCCCACTCTAATCGACGTTCCAAATCTTTCTTCAGAAGGAAGTTTCTGCATCCGAGGTCAAAATCAAAAAGTGCATAAAGTGCATTTTAAGCCAGTAAACATTTAAAACAAGCCTCGAAAACCAAAAATCATACTGATATTTCTTTGAAGAATTAGAAGATTCAGCGGGAAGAATATCGTGTCTAAAATACGTTGGAATCAGTAGGAAAAATCGGAATCGCGAAATAATCATTTTCTCGCGTTTTCAATTTCCTATATATAGGACTTCAGAAACTAAGAAAAATCACACCTTCATTTTCTTTCTTCTTCTTCTGCAGACCACGTTCTCTGGTCTTTCTTTTCTTTTTCTTTTCATTTTCTTTGTTGGTTGTGGGTGAGCTTGAGGGAGAAAGGAGGAAGAGATTTTTTCCGGTTCTTGCCTGATCGTTGCTCTGTTCGTTGCTACGCGTAGGCCTCGAGGTACTGATGTTATTTCTTTCTTCTGATCTTTAAATTCCATCGCTTTTTGTTATGTCTTTTTGTGCTCAAGTTTTGAGCTTTTTGTAAAACTGTCCAAATAGGTTGATTTTAGTGTCTAAATATATTCTCTTCGTACCCAAGAGTACTTCTAGCGGATTACATTTTGCCGAATGTCGCCGAAATGCTGCCGAAATTCATTTATGTAGAAAATACCCATTTTTGGCTAAAGTTCCGTCCTTTGGGCTTAAAACTCTCGACTAAGCTTAGCGTCAGTAGGATTAGTCGTTATAATCGTCGTTTGTATCAACCCCATCTAATTTATTTTTCGAAATTCTGATTTTGAGTTTCCGAGCTAAAAATATTGACCAAAATACCCCTGCGACAATTTTCGATTCGATGAATTTTCTGAGAGTTTCCCTGGCCTAGATATCGCCTAGGAATACCTAGGAATTGATTTAGATCGAAGAAAAAGTTCAGAAACCCTATTTTACATAGTGGCCGAAACCTATTGCTTAGGGTACCGTGTCCAAAAATAATTTTTGGGTCTCTATGACCTGAGCCATTACGTAGATCTTTTGATTGTCGAAATTTTGGCGCTGGTTTCGTGTCATTCCGAGTTCTGTAGCTCGAGTTATGCTCGTTTTAGCGAACGAAGTTCTGTTGTCAATTCGTGCCTTAAGAGGAACTCTGAAGCTTTAAAAGCTTTCTTTCCGGTTTCGATTAGCGTTATTAGATAGTGTTACTTCTAGTAGGGCTTGTGTTGATGATTGTGTTTCCTTGTTCTAGGTTCACAACTTCCATGCCCAACTTCTACTCACGAAGGTAAGGGTAACTCGGTTTTAGCGTGTCCTTGAGTCTTGCCTGCTTTTATCGCACTGCATGCGTTTGAGATGAAGATGTTTATATTGATTGGCATTGGATTATGATTATTATGCTTGCAATGTTGTATGCTTGCTTATATTGACTGTTTCTGAGGCTTGTGCCAATTGTTTTCTGAAGGCTTCGGCCGAGTAAACTTATTGAGACGTGTGTCTCCGTTTTCTGAGAGGCTTCGACCGTTTACTGGTTTCTGTCATTAAACTGAGTTGGTATGCAATTGAATTGAGTTATGTTCGTTGATAATAGGAATAACATGTGGTTACTCCGAATTAATCATTGGTTTGGGGATTGTTGTTGACTGACTTGGCATATAGGCTTTGGTCCTTAAGTGGCGATGAGGTGGGTGTGGTCCCACGTGATTGTCCCGTCTTTCGAGGCGTTATAAAGTGGCAATGAGGTGGGTGTGGTCCCGCGGGATTGTCCCATCTTTCGAGATGTTCTAAAGTGGCGATGAGGTGGGTGTGGTCCCACGCGATTGTCCCGTCCGGAGTGGCGTTAAGTGGCAATGAGGTGGGTGTGGTCCCGCGTGATTGTCCCGTCTTGAGAGACGTTGCTGATCGATCCATTTTGGTAGAAGCATATAGTTGCATTATAGGGAACTAACACCTAACCCTATATTGTTGGATTTTAGTTATTAGTTTATTGATATCTGATTTGATGTTATATGTTAGGTTGTCGATATTTGAATTGATGTTATATGTTAGGTTGTCGATATCTGAATTGATGTTATATTGTTGATATATGAGTTTAGTTATGTTGTTGGTTTATTTACCATGATAGGTAGTTAAATTTGAATAGCATGATTTTCTCTTTCATACATGGTAATTGTATGGAGTTAACCCTTTCTATTTGCTACTTGTTGTTTGGGCGCTTAACGCTATTAGGCGATGGAGAGCCTTCCGCTGAAGCTTAGCTGTTCAAGTTGGAGACCGTGATCGTGGGCGGTCGAGTAGAGGTGGATGAAGCAGTTGCTTCTTCCTTTTGCTGGACTATGTCTGAGTTTCTTTCCCCCCATTTGAAAACTCTGTTGTTTAAACTTTATCTCCGCCACTGTTCCAGTGAGCGTACTTATTTTGGAAACCTGCTTACGATATTGTATGACACTATTATTATATGTCGGGAACGGGTTGTTGAATAAAGTCTATGTTAAGTATTCAATTATGTTCAGTTGTTTCGAAAAGGAAAAAAAAATATATTGTGTTTTCTCAGGATTACGAAATAGTCCTTAGACTTATTAGGTTACTAATGTGACTCCTCGGTTGAGAAATTGGGGCGTTACAGCTTCCTTCTGAAGAAAGATTGAAATCATCAAGAGAAATGGGTGTACGCGTGTAGAATCTTCATTTGAAGTTCTGAATAGAAAAAGTCTTCATTGTCGGTTGATTCTAGGGTTTTGAACTATCAGGGTTCTAGTTTCGGCAAACTTCCGAGGATTGGAATCAGACGTTCATAGATTCTAGAGTTTCGCCTCGAAACGATTGTCGTATAAGGAATAAGAGAAGTTCTAACATTTCTCTGAAGATTTTTGGAATTAACTTCCATCGTGACTTTAAGTGAAAACTAGCTATTTACTAGGGTTCTGACCTAGGTTTAAGCGTATATCGATCGTGCTATACCTTTTATCGATTTTGATACAATCCTTAGACTTTTCCTGAACTTTCTCCTTCATAAATTTATTTCATTTAGTAAACTCTTGTTCAGGTTTTCCCTTCACGATACATCAACCCTAATCGCGAATAAGAATTTATTCACTTGGTATAAACTTAAAAACTTGGGTCTTACAATTCTCGTTCTTCACTCTTGGTGAACCATTCCCGTTATTCACCGTATGATGAACCATTCCCGTTATTCATCAATAATGCATTGGTGAACCATTCCCGTTATTCACCAAATGATGCAATGGTGAACCATTCCCGTTATTCACCATATGATGCATGATGCAATATGGTTAGCCAAACATCGAATCGTCCTCACAACACAAGTGTTTAGCCCAAAACCCAATATCAAAAACCCAAGAGTTAGTGTCGGTCAATACAACACAACTCGGACAACAAGAGTACTAAAGTACTCGGGAGTTTAGTGTCGGTCAATACAACACAACTCCAACAACAAAACCTAAGAGTTAGTGTCGGTCAATACAACACAACTCCAACAACAAAACCTAAGAGTTAGTGTCGGTCAATACAACACAACTCAAACAACAAGACCCAACGTCAAAACCCAGGGTTAGTGTCGGTCAATACAACACAACCCCAACAATAAGAGTACTAAAGTACTCGGTGACTTTCAATCATCACCATAGCTCACCTTGGTGGCTTTCCCAAATTCCCAGTAACTTCAAGACTTGACGACTTTTCCTCGTCTTTCGCAATTATTTTCCCCCTTTAGTTCCCCTATGATTATTCGTTAATAAAAATTATTTCGAATTGAATTAGTCAAGTTATGAGTTTATTTCTCAAAGTCTAGGTTTCCCAAAGTCTCTAGTTTTCAAAATTCTATTCATTCTAGGTTTTCCAAAAACCCTCCAAAAGAAGTTTCCCGGGGAAAGTCTAAGCATTCCAACGAATACCAACGAATGGCTAAGTCTCAAAACTCAAGTTTGAACTTGCCTAGGGTTGTTCATCCAACCCGAAATATCAAAGATCACCAGATCAATGAATCCCCACTCCGAAGTCGCTTCAGAACGCACCATTCAACAACATCTCAACATCATAAGTTATAGACAACATCATAACATCAGTTCATCATCATAATCAATATCAACACAAAGCATAAGTCGAATTTCTCGACGCCTATTATACAGTCATAGCTAATAAGTAAGTTGCCCTAACCTCGAGCTGCTCCAGTCTCGTGGTTACAATATCCTTCACAAGATTGCTCTGCAATATCCAAAGTCCCTTCAACTGAACCTCGGAGAAAACAAAGCAGAAATCCAAACAAAATCGATTAGCTCGATCACCATACAACACATTAACGATAGACAAAGCATTAAAGCTTCAGAATACTACAATCGAGTACGAAAAGACAAGTTTTCGAAAACGAAAAACTCCCCCCCCCTCACTACAAGCTCTCGGCCAAAAAGGAAAAAGGGCTCCGGCTCTTTTTCTTCGATCAAATCTGTTTACAAGGTAGTTTTAGGGTAAAACTAAGGCAAAGAAACTGTCGGAACAATTTTCGGACGATCGGATCGAAATACGGCTATTCAGGGGCATTTTGGTCCAAAATAAAAGCTCAAAACCTCAAAGTTATCAGTTCGGAAAACAAATTTGACAGCAATGATCCTAACGACTTCCGTGACAACTAATCCTAAAGGCATGAAGTCAGATTACGACTTTTCGACAGTAAAGTTTCGAAATGTGCGACAAAAAGGGTTTTGAAATAGTTTTTCAGATCTTGGACAACTCGATCCATATCGGCGAATACCGACGGAGGTTTTAGGCTCTTGGGCACGTAGAGAACAAACCCCAACAGAGAAATCAGGAAAAACGGACAGTTTTACGAAAAGCTCGAAACTTTGAGCACATAAACGACTACAGAAAAGCAGTAGAAACGATGATCAGAGGTAAGAATCAAGCTAGTTACCTCGATACCTTGAAGTAGGAACGAACTGCGCGAAGATCGGTCGAGTTTCGGCGAAAATCTTCCTCTCCCTTGCTCTCCACAATCCGCGGCCCCAAATGGAAGGAAAATGAAGATATTTTGATTTTTCAACTATTTATAGGCAGGTGAAATCGCGGGAAAATGAAAATTTCGCGATTCCGATTTTTGCAGCACGTTCACCGATGAATTCTAAGAGAGATTCTGGCGACAGAATTCCAGAACTCAAAACAAATCTCTGACATTTGGGAAAAACGATATCTAAAATCCCAAAAGCGGTGTAAGTTAATCTGTCCCGAAAAACTACTTTTTGCTGTGATGGTCAGACGACAAAACTTTGTTCTGAAGAAAGATTGGAAACGTCGAAACAAATCTGGCAACGCGGACGGAATCTTCGTTAGAAGTCCCGAATAGAAAAAGTCTTCATCCAGCGCTTGAATCTAGGGTTTCGAAGCAAAGAAATTAACGTCGTAGGACTTCCGAAAAGTGAATACTATCGTGCGTACAGTCCAGGGTTCCGAAATGAAACGCTGATTTAAGGAAAAATAAAGAGAACCTTTAAATTTTCCAAGGATTTGAAATCTCACTTAAAACGTTGCTCTAAGAGCGAAATTAGCCTATTCTGGACACGCTCGCCATAAGGCAGGTGTACAGACGACTCGCACTAATCCCTAAGCGACTACGCAACATTCCTCAAGCAATTCCTGAACTTTCTTCTTCATTAATCTTTCTCAAACATCAAACTCCTGTCACGCTTACACCGATTCTACGCGTGAGTCGGAAATTAACTTGTTCTGTAAATCCAGGTCTTACATCTGCCACTTGTACGCGTTGCTCTCCGGATATGGAAGATGGGCTCCATTGCTTGAGGGACTTCCCTCTCTCTCGCGCGAGTTATGGGGAAGGCTGGGTGCTTGGACCTGGCCAAACTTCTGGATCATGGACATTTACCGGTGGTTCAGGGAGCAATCGAGAGGCAGGAACGCGTTGTGTTTTACGGCTGGGGTTTGGGGAACTTGGATGGAGGAATAATGCTCTGTTGGACCCAGCACCTTGGTTGATTGACACATCCTGGAATAAATTAAGGCATGATCATGATGATTTCTCTCGGTTTGCACCTTTGACCATGGAGATTGATGACGGCCACTGACTCTGTAAGCGGTGGAGAGCTCCACCTCTTCACACTCTCAAAATTAATACTGACGGTAGCTTCCGAGAGGTTGAGCGTATCATGGGTGGCGGGGGGTTGCTCCGTGATAACACCGATGCTTGGAGGAGAGGTTTTACTTGGAGTGGCCTGGGTGGCAATCCCTTTACAACGGAAGCGACAACGTTACGAGAAGGCCTCCAACTCGCTTGGAATCAAGGCTGTAGGAATATCATTTGTGAAGTTGATTGTGCTAACTTGGTGACGGTCGTGAATCGTCCTGGTGCTTGGCGGTTCCATGAGCATGCTCTCTTGCTCCAAGGAATTCGAGACCTCCTAGATCGGAATTGGATTGCTAGATTGACTTGGGTGCACCGTGATGGTAATGTTGTTGCGGATTGGTTGGCAAAGAAAGTGACCTCAATGGCTAACCTTGGAGTTCAGCTTGTGGAGCATCCGTCGCCGAAGTTAGAAGTCTTGCTGCTGCATGACTCTTCAGCTTTGCCTTAGTTTCTGTTTCCTGTTTTGTTAGTTTTCCGAAGCACAAAAAAAATACCTGTAGTTTAAGCTATGAAGAAGATTGAAGGTCTAAAAAACTGAAGAATATTGAAGGTCTAAAAAATGAAGAATATTGAAGGTCTCTTCAAAGGTTCTTAAGATTCCCTTTGATTGAGAGTATTGATTTTTACAATTAAGTTTAGTGAATGCGGGAATGCAAAAAGGCAGTGAAATTGTTATGAAATGGACGGCTGTGACTGAATCTGGGAGAATAATTTGCATTTCTTACCAAAATAACCATAGTCAAGTTTTCAATGTAATATAATAAGTTGTTGAATTACTGTTTTATCCTCAAGGTTGCAACAACTTTTCTTTTATATATATATATTATTATAGATTATAGATTATAGATATGTAATTATTTTCTTTGAGCATAAGTATTTTCTGCAGAATAATCATGTTTGAGTTAAGAACATTTACAATCTGGTCGGCTAGCTCTCTTAGTAATATTTCTTTTCTTACACAAGACTTGAATTCAAGATTTTATTTAAGAAAAATCAAGTTTGTACCAACCTAGTCGTAGTTCAAATAAAAGATGAGATTTGGCTAAGTAACCAACCTAGTTGACTCCAACAATTATTCTAGGAAGTGAACATGTTCCTTAATACAAGTTCTTGACATACTTAAAAAAGCTCTTAATTAAACATGGTCGAGAGGTTTAGGTGGAACCGTGGAAGCAGAGAGAACTTGGGTGAAAGTGAGAACAGATTAGGAATTGGGCAGCCAAGGCTATTGCAATGGCACAAGAAATTAGGCAGCCAAGGCTATTGCAATAGCCCCTATGAAGATGGCCATGGCTCGCCACATGATTTGTGATAGCGGCCTGCTGGATTTTCGCCATGGAAATCCGCCATGGCACAACCACTTGATAGCACAATTTGACATGAGAAAAAGGATGATGCACTGACGGTGTAATGTTTTTTTACTCCGTCAACTAATCAGATTTCAAGAATGTGTCACGTCAATTAATGAAATTAAATAAAAAGAAAGAATTTCTTACACCCTTAGAATCTGATTGATTAACGACTTCACGGTGTAAAATATCTTTAGATATTAAACTCATTTGACATTAGATATTTTATTTGAACGAAAGTTTTTTTAGTAATTAATATTATAAAGTTTTGAATAAGGCATTAATCAGTTCAATAGTCGGTTTTGACTAGGGATGGCAATGGGTCGGGTAGGGTGCGGGTTTTGCCAAACCCAAACCCAAACCCGAAATCAAAAACCCACACCCGCACCCGCACCCGAACCCGAAATGGGTGGTGAACTTAAACCCACACCCGAACCCATTGGGTTTCGGGTTCACCCGACCCGTACCCACACCCGCACACAACCTCAAACAAACAGTTGAACTCGGAAACCCGACCTGAAAAAGACTGTGAAGAGAGCTATATTATGTAATGTAACATTGTAATTGCCATGTTACTGTTAAATTAATATGCAAGATGCTGCATATATTGTATTGCACAAGCAGAATACTTAGGTTTCACTTATACAGATCCGGGTTCGGGTAGGGTTCGGGTGCGGGTTTGGCCAAACCCAAACCCGAACCCGAAAGTGATCGGGTAAAACCCGAACCCGAACCCGAACCCATTTAACTCGGGTTTTCACCCAAGAAATCGGGTCGGGTCGGGTCGGGTGCCCATGGGTTCGGGCTTCTCTGCCATCCCTAGTTTTGACCCGTTTCATTTATAGTTCTCTTTAGTTCTGATATCAACTAGTTTTTTCATTCCAATGGACTAGTTACTTGACCAGTTCCTGGTTCTACCGATTGGACCGGTTTAATAACTATGGTAAATGCAATTGCACTACAAAACTATGGTAAATGCAATTGTACTACAAGTTTGTGTGACTAGATCATGGATAAACCTCAGAAAGGGCCAACTTGAGCTCCTCCCATTTGGAAAGTGGAATGAAGAAAAGGGGTCCGTGTCTATCAAATAATGTGTGGATAGGACCAATGTCCTTCCTATGTACACTAGCTATATTCGAATAAATAAGTAGAAGCATATTCCTCTTAAACACAGCCACCTTGTATCTTATGATGAATATAAAGACAATATACAAAAGATTATGAGTAGCCACACTTGACAGAAAGAAATCAAACATTCTCAAATGACAAAAATCTAATCAAGGAAGCAATTTTACAGCTTTACAAACCCTTCTTTCTCTTTTTTCTTAGGCAAATTACCTATTCAGAAGAAACTAGTATGTGATATGTATGTTATTTGGTCTTGGCATGCTATGTAGAGATATTTACCATATTATTGGTAAGAACTGCACCCCCGTTCAGCACACAGGGTTTAAAATGGTATCACCACCTGAACTTAACCACAACGCAAGATATATCATCTTTACTGTCCCTTTTTAATGCTTCAGCTGTTAGTTGCTTAGCTGCTTTCTGTGGGTCTCTCATTCTTTTAGCAATATCCACTGCCTCTTGATTAGCCATTACCTGGTTTTAAAAGCAAAGGGAATGTTTTTTCTAGTTTTTATATTAACCTTTAAAAACAAGAGTCATGCCAACAAAATAACACTTCTATTTCACCTTCCAAACTCCATCACTTGCAAGGATTAGAATATCAGTATCAGCATCTACATTGGTATTCTGTACATCGGGGTCTGATCGCAAATGTGACTTGAGACTCTTGTCTCCGAATGCACGAGAAACAGCTAGTTGTCCATTTACTCTAGGCACATCACCTTGCATTAACATCATTAATATTACTGTAAGCATCCACACAATGCCAACTTTGTGCTGTGATAAAAATAAGCTCACTTATATCTCAAGGATGCAAATAAACCACTATATTACTGTACAAGAAGTGTCTGTTATTTCATAATTAGGTACGCAAATGCGATAACTCCTTGCAGTAAAGGAAATTTTGCAGTTGCAACTCTTTGATATTAGCATATGAATATAGCCAAGCTCGATTAATTTTTGGGAACTGGGTTTGATGAGGCAACTATCCCAAAATCTTAAGCTGTTGGGGTAAGACACATGAATGGTTTCATGTTATACTTCTAACACGGTCTCTCATGTAAAAGGAAATAGAATAATTAGGGGAAAAACAAATCAAACTCTAGACCACTTGGTCATAGAGGCTCTGATACCATATTATGAACCAACTAATCCAAAAGCTTAAATTGTTGGGTTAAGACACAAATGATTTTTATATAATACTTCTAACACAGGGTTTCGGTAAAATGAAGAAAAGGATTTTTCCTACTGGACCTTAATTTTATGGATTGCTGAGAAATCTGTAAACAACTGTTTTTTCATTCATAGACTTCAGGAATTACTCCTATACATCCAAACAAGAAACCAGAACATGAGACTCCATAAAATTGGAATGGCAGAAGCTTCAAGTACCTGGCAAGTTGGAGACAAAACCTCCTTTAGTCTCAATGCTGCCTCGTTCCGTGTTGGGCTCATGATCTGTACTCATTTGTACTGCTTGACCTTTTCTTGAAAGAACAGCTCTCGAGTCTCCAACATTTGCTATCCACAACCTTTGCCCATTGATCAATATTGCAGTTACAGCTGTTGATCCACCTCGCCCCAAATCAGAACTCTGTGACAGAATAGCCTGATCTGTGTTTTCATATGCTTTTGAGATAGAAAGAGTGGGGTCATTCCAAAATTCCTCCTGGTATATTAAATGAAGAAGTACAAGAATGTAATGTTTCCAATCTGAATTTTGGTACAACAATATCAAAAGGAAGCCAGTTGCATTTAAGATCCCGCTATGCGCAGGTATGAGGAAGGGTCTGACCACATGGTCTAATGTATGCAGCCTTACATTTATATTTTACACAAGAGAGGTTGTTTCTAGGACTTGAACCCGTGACGTCAGTCACATGGCAGCAACTTTTTGTGTTGCACCATTGGTCCAAAAATATCATAGAAGAAATAATTAGTTTTTACAACTCTCTGAGAGTAATGACACACCTCCTTTAGAATGTTGGAAAACAAATGTTTCTGCAAGTAGGCAGGCACTCGGTCTCCCAAGTGACCATCATAAATAGCGAATAAACCCAATTCTTTATCTCGTGTCTGCACAAACTTAGCAACATGATAATCCTCCATTGGATGGTTAGCTCTCCCTTTTACTAGGCTGAAACCATACTTTATTGAGCCATCATGATTTTTTCCCTTACCAGTGCTGGATGAAGAACGCGACGCTACAAGCTGTAAAATAGACAAATAGAATAAACCTGCCATAGTGCCACTTCAGGGGACATGTAAAGAAGCGAGAATGATTTGATTACGCAGAAAAGGCCACAGTTATTTCATTGACATTTGACAATCCCCTATCAAGCAAATAGATCCTAACAGAGTTCTTGGAGCAACCTAATAGATGATCACGGATGCCAAAAAAAAAAAAAGAACGTTTTACTTTTATCTGATGTATCATGTATCTAAACCTCAAATTATAGGCTAGCAAGATACAAACTTTGTGGCTTAGGTTAATTTTATTCTAGCAATTCTACAATAGGATCCAGACAAAACAAGTATTCTGTAATAAATTGCTAAGTGCTAACCAATGTCGACCGGGCACAGTCAAGGCACGGGAAGAATGAACCATGTTCCCTACATAATAAATTATAAGGCAATGTTCTTGATTTCATACCACTCAAATTTAGTATTTTATAGGAATATAAATCCCAAAAACAGAATTTGAGTTTTACCCCAAAATGAGTGATTAATACGAATTGAGAATATAATAGACTCATAATTCCATCAAACTCAAAAGACAGTGAATAATGTTTCATGTAAAAGAATCAACAAGAAAAGAAGTGACATTCTTACCTGAGAGTATGAAGACTTAAAACAGCATAGCTTATCCATGAAGAAAAAGAAAAGTTCCAGCTGCTTATTCAATGTTTTCAACCAATTGGGAAAGAAACCCACTTGCTGAAATCACAGACCTTGTCCAGAATCACAGACTCTGTGATCAAAAACAGAAAAACAATTGTCAAAAACAGAATTTTGAAAATCAACAGAAAACCCCAAAAAGCCATTAAACCAAGCAATAGTGAAGTGACACAAGGTAAAACTGATACATAAATGAAATTCAGCTCACTAATTCAATAAAATTTCAGAAAAGAAGATTCAACTTGGTAGGATGCTTATGTTTCGATAATTATAAGATAGTGTGAGACAGAAAGGAATCGTAGGATGCTTATGTTTCTCTGTTATGATATTATTATGCAACCGTTTCGGAAACCTTAAAGCTTCGCAAACAAAGAATTAAAAACTATATATGTTTCTGTGATACGAAGGGAAAAGGTGTCCCGGTGTCCCAATTGCATAGCAATTTCTTTTTCGCTGTTGAGTGTTGACTTTTTAGTCTTTTACTATATATATTTTTTTTTTTGTAGATCCATGAATCTCCCCCTACCCAACCCATATGTCTTCAGCTCCTACCACGTGAGATATCATACGTGGACGTTTTGAGTTAATTTTGATGCAATGTAAACTATTTGTTATTATTTTTTTTTTAAACATTTAGAAAACTAAACGTAAACTATACAATTAAGTCATTATAAAGGGTAAAAAAATATTGGAGGAGAGAAACTTCAAACACGAACGGGAGAGCTATCTCGGGCATCCTGACTAACAAGAGTGTTTAGAGTAGTGATAACTCATTGATTAGAGCGTCTCGGGCATCCTTCAACATTAGTGCAGGAGATCGCAGGCTGAGGCTAAGGCGACGATAGTTGAAGATGCAACATACAGAGATGGTGGAAAAGCTAACAAAGGATGCTGCAATTGCAACCTTGAGTGATGGCGCCTTAGTCGCCTTAGCCGCAAAGACCAGAGCTCTATTGGACCAATACATGGCTATATGATCTTTAGGGCATGCATCCTAACTATGTTGAGGATCTTCATGATCAACTAGTGCATGACTCGTCCTCTATCCGTACAATGCCATCACCATTAGAATGTTTTTCGTATTTAATTTCATATTGTTTTTTTATAGTATGATTTGAATAATATTACTTTATATCGATTTTTAATAATTAACGTTGTAGATATTATGTCATTTTCGTTCTATTGTTCTTTCCTGAGTTCAATTTTGATATCCAACTCTTATAGGGATCTAGCTTGCCTACTGTTAGATTTGCCAATTAAAATAATGATTTGATTTTTCTGAAACTTCTCGAAAAATGTCCATCTTTTCAGCTCATGTTAACCCCCAGAGGTCTTCCCATTTCCTTTTTTAATTTTGAAGTTCAAAAGACTTCTCTAAAATTTTGGTCGAAACAATCAAACACTTAGTATGAAAAACATCTTTGGCCTTTCTACCACTTTATACTCCCCTCATGGTTTCAAATTTAGTCAAAATTTCTTCATTTTCTCATTCAATAACTATGCTTAAATTTTATACATATTCTCTTCCTCTTTCCTTCCGTTTTCTGGTGAAACAAATAGATCACAAGGGAGGGAATATGCTCACCCCCAACCTCTTTTCAAAAAAAAAATATTCTCATCCCCCAACCCGGGTATTTTTGTGGTACATTTCACTTAGACTATAACATTACCTTTTCACCTTTCAAAAGCAGTTGAAATAGTCAAAGGAGACCATGTTTTCTATAATTGTTACTCTGTAATTTCAATATGCCATATCTGCAGGCTGCAATTTTTATTTTTTATTTTCTGTGGTATTTTTTTAAAAAAGGTGGGGAGAGTGTCTTTAATATTCAAAGTTTGAAGCCGTCCTTTTAATATTAATTCAATGAATGTATTATAATTTTAATCGGTGCCCCAATACCGTCAAGGTTCTAATTTAATGTCATAGTAAGCGTGCTCCATTAACCACTACCTTTCAAAATAGATCTTGCTCTTTCAGATAGTGCTGAAGTTTGCATCCGAAACATCTTTCTTTTCTTATATTTCTCTACCATGAAGTTCTTAAAGTTTTTTTTTTAACAAAAGTTCTTAAAGTTAAAAGAACCTCTTTTTTAAACGATTCTATTAATAGAACAATAAAACAGAAATCGAAGGAAACTATTAGAATTAGAGAGACATAACTCCACCCAAGAGTTAATTTGAGAGTTGAGGATTATTCTACTATTTATAAACACATGTTTGATTATATCTCTAGCTAATGTGAGACTTATAACACACCACCTCACGTTCAAAGTTGGACATCTAAAGTTTGGAATGAACATCAACACGAAGCCCAAATATGAGAGGTGTCCACAACAAATGGATCTAGTATATCCTTCGATACCATATTAGAATTAGGGATGTCTAACTCAACCCAAAAACAAGCTCGAGAGCAAAAACTTAAGTTGTTGGGTAAGAGCCAAATGAATGGTTTTATATTATATTCTAACACCCCCACGCAAAAGCCCTTTTGGCTGGAAGCGTGAATAATGCACAGACTCACCTACCATGTGCTTAAACTCCACATTTTATTAGAAAATGAGGGGCGGCAAGGATCGAACTCTAGACCTTTTGGTCATAGAGGCTCTGATACCATGTCTAATAACTAATTATTTCAAAAGCTTAATCTATTAGGTAATAGCAAAATGAATGGTTTTATATTATTTCTCTAACAAAAACCATTACATCATGCCAAACAAACGAGATGATATGACGAAACCTCTTCAACCCTAACATAATTATACATAGAAAGAGCTAGAGTTTTTAGTCAGATAATCCACAACACAGTTTCCAAAGCTACGAACAAAAGAAAAATCAAAATAATCAAAAGATGATACTAAAGTCTCCACAATTATAATTATTTTAATAACATACGAACTACCCTTCCTAGAGCGTTGCCACGCCAAAAAGCTTCAAAAAATCTGTCTCAAAACACTCGCCGAAAGCATAAGTCAGAAGAACAAAACATTGCATAAAATCAGTAACCTCGCAAGCATTATCTATGTGAAGACCCAAAGAGGATGCAAATCACCATCTCTTATAACCACGAGGCAAAACAACAGCAAGCACATGAGGGATGGTTTTCGAAACCAATTCACAAAATGGGCAGGCGTCATCAACCTTCAACCTTCTCAGCCTCAACAAGGCTCTAACCAGAAGAATTCTAGAGCACCCACACCGCAGTACATCTTTGCAACAAGGTAGAGCAGAAGAATGCCATAGAGATTTCCAAAAACGTGACGGTAGGTGTTGGTGCGTTAAGAAAGCTTAAAAGAACTTTGCTTTCAATTAACAAAAGGATTGTAGACAAGTCTATAAAAAATCTGAAGAGTGTATTGCTTTGCCTCCAAACCTTAGAGCAAACATGTCTATACAATTTGCAAAATGATCCTTTATATAATTAGAAACTCATAAATGATGGTTAATCTGAGGGCAGAGATCGTGCGGTTACAATGATGTACGTAGGGGGAATCGTGTGAAACATTTACGTGAGAGGAGGCAATCAGAGGAAAACTATTAAATGTGATCGAAGGGGGGTGCATCTAGATATCTGCTCTAACGGCTAGCCGACTTGTTGCACACATGCTCCGCCCTGGGTTGGCGCCCTAAGGTTTCTTGAGATGACTCGTGAATACTTGATCGGCCGATACCCTTAAGGGTCCACTTTCCTATTTCAACCTGGGATAATTCTGAAAGTACATAAATTCACATATATGCTTTTCTTTTCAAAAAATACTTAGTAGCAAGTAGCTGCCACATCCGAATCCTATGATATTAAAACCTCACTCGAGGCTTTGTGATTGAGGTTGAGGTTAAATTAATGTTTGACTTAGAACAGTGGCCCAACAATGGCCCTTATTCTAAACGTGGAATCCAATGCTTTGCTTGTAGGAAAGGGGAAGAAAAACAAAAACAAAAAAGAAGAAATTATTCTTCACAGGAGTCTTAAAGAGACAAATTAAGCACACTTTACAGAACACTCCCAAAATAGTCAAATGGACAATGGGCCAATGATTCATGAGCAGATAGGCTTTATGCCGGATTATATTTCTTGTTTCACTATCCCTAGATTCTCATTCTCTTGCCCCCTTATTATTAAGGATGCACCAAAAAACACTAATTGTCCACTAAACGCAACGAACATATGAGCAGCAGCACTTTTTATGCTTCTAAAAACAATTAGTAGCAGGTTTAATTTGTAAACATCTAAGAGAGGGTGAAAATGTATATCAATTTTTAAATTCTTAGACTTCTAATCAGGAAAGTACTTCACGAAATCATAATTTAATGCAACTAAGTACTAACCACAACTGAATGCAACGAATGATAACAACAATAAATTTATTAACATTGATGTGGCCTTCAAGGTTGGTGAACATTTGGGGTTGGAATGATGGCTCACAATCATTTGGGCGAAGGCGAAGTACTTGCTTCAGCTTTTGCGAAGCATCCCGATACTTTGTCAGTTCTGACTGAAGCTCTTGGGTTGCGTTGAATTGTCTTTGGAGCTAGGATGGCTTTCGTGACGTTGTCTTTGAGACGGATAGTGTTGTCTTACATGGAGTGTGGTCGCATTTGTGATGTGATTTGTCTTATCTAGCTTTAAGTATTCGTGATTGTATTCATGTTTCGGATTTTTATTTTTTATTTCAGTTTTTTCACAAGTTAACAACATACTTTATGGCTAAATTTTCAACGCATTGTTTTGTTTGGATAGATGATTGATTGGATGGTTTGTCGGTTTGACACATTTTCTTACCTCTGATGTAAGCTCTTTTATTATTGGTTGAATTTGAGCTCATTTCCTTTTAAAAAAATACCAACAATAAATAGACTAAATAAAAAATTATGACAATTAATCTTTAATGTGAAAACATAATCCCGCAATAAAAATAGAAATTCAATGCAATTGAAGTATGAAAAACTAAAACTAAACAATTTAGGTTTAGAAGATGAATTAAAAATTTATTGTTTCACCTTCCACCATTGAAATTTACTTACATATCTGAAGTCCCCGAATGATAGATCAAGTGATAAAAGTTGGGGAAATGAGTTAAGGAGGGGAAGGTTCAAAGATCAATCTCTGGAGGAGAAGTTGGCTGATAAGAAAAAAAACATGCATATCTCAAATCGCTTTCAGATTTTCTTCACTACTTTTCAAGAAAATTCTAAAGGTCTTGCACAAAGAACCCTCTTGAACATTACAAGAAAAAACATATTAAGAACTACTAAAAATCATCGATACTCACGAAAAACCGTCGGTAATGGAGTTTGACCGACATACACCGAGCATTGGGTATTTGATTACCGATGATTTTCCACAACTGTCGGTAATTAGTGACGGTTTTTAGCCATTGGTAACTACCGATGGACTTATCCGTCGTACTTACCGACGATCATTTTCGTGGGTAACTACTGACAGTTACCGTAAGTAGCCTTTTCTTAATTCTTTTTTTTTTCGGCTAGTCATTTTTCACTTCATCATCATTCCCTTCATCGTTCTTCTGTGTCTTCAAGATGCAAACCTTGCTCTAAGACTGACAATTTTTAATTACTGTTCACCGCACATTTATGTGACTATTTCACATAAGTGGCGGCTCAAAGTATTATGCACAATTACAATATATGTTAAAATTAAAATAATATTAAGTCAAATAATACTTATACTTATGAAGTATTCGCAAACCTCACATCTACCCATGATTGTTGATTTTTCTGTTTCATATCCATACTGTTGGTAGTTCCTTTTTTAGCGGGCCTAGGAAAACAAAGTAAACAAAACAACAAAGGCTATTTTATTTTTTAGTGGGCCTTAGCCCATGTTTTGTCTTGAAAAAGAAGTATTTGAAGATAGCCCAGCAACAATGTGAGAAAGAGAGGAGGATTTTCGAGCTCTTTGGTAGATTTTGTGGTACATCGTTTGTAGTGACATATTTAAAAATTTTATGCTATGGGGTAATATGCATGTAAAATTAGTAACAAGGAAAACATGACATATTACTCCATCTGTTTTAAAATAATAGTCTAGCTAGAAATAGAAGAAACACGTATATCAAAAAATGTAATTAATATTGCTAAATTTTTAAAATATATTATTTAATTTCTATTTTACCTTTTGTAGTGAATTTTTATCCATTCTCATTTATTCTTCTCCCAATGGCATTATTGTAATTCTATGTGGACAATTATTTGAAACAATTTTTTTCTCTATGTAGACAGTTATTTTGAAACGAAGAAGTATTATTAAAAATTTAAAAGGACATCTTAATTATTTTCTACGGGCCCGTTCGGTGGTCAGAATAAATGATAAATGAAAAATGTATCAATTTTAAAAAAAAAATACATAATTTTTTTAAATTTAATTTTCTAAATAGTATTTTTTAAAAAGTGATTATTTTATTAAACTAATTTTTTTTTATAAATGAGCTTATATTTTAATATTAACTAAAGTTAAATTAATTTTCATTAATTCATCTATATTAGTTTTTTCGAAGGGAGTCTAAAGCTAATCAAATTTGTAAACAATTATTACAAGATATTATTCTTTCAAAAATAATTTATATTTAAATTATTAATTATAATTATATAAGTATATAAATAATTTTAAATAATATCATATGATAATATAAATTAGTCTATATTTACTGTTAAAAAATTTATTATTTGTATATATGTGAGTAACATATTTTATTGTTAGTGAAGAATTATTTTGTAGATATAGATAACGAAAAATAATGTTAACTAAGTAGTAATAAGTGAGATAGTGAAAATTTAATTATTTTATATGATTAAATCCAATATTTTCACCATTTATAAATCAGTTTATTTTTCATTAAATTTATTAGTTGTTAAATAATTTTAACTTAACAATAACAACTAATTCCAAGTTTGTGCCAGAAAACGATTATGAACCTGCTGAGGATGTTGATTCTGGGGATGATGATGATTTGTGTTTTGATCAGGGGAGGGACGACCATGAAATTCCTGGAGATGAGTCTGGCGAACATGACGTCGATACTTTGGTGGCGGAGCAGCAATGTTTCACGGTGGTGGAAGCATCGGAATTGAATGGAATTTCGAATTTGAATGTGGAGTTGTCAGACACGCAAGAAAGGAGGCAGTTACAAGACTTGGTCGATTCAGGTTATATAGGGGAGGAGATTCAGGCGTGGAAAAAGGCTATAAATGAAAAGGAGGATTCTGATAAAGGGATTCAAATTTTAAACAAAAAGATAGAGAATCCACCTTCCTATAAGTATGCCCCAAAATTTGCAGTTACAGGTTATTCTTTTAATTCACAAGATTTAATTTTGGCAACAAATCTCTATAGGCCTCCTTATCCTGCTTATTGGGACCCAGTTTACCAAACGTGTTTGCCTGCACCTGCTAGCCATAATAACGTGTTTTTACCAGCAAGGGAGCATACCTGTTTGGCAAAAGCTTTTAATGAGAAAAACAATTTTCCAGCAACTTCACGTTTGAGTGAAACAAGGCCAACTTTTGTTCACACTTCAGCGCATCAGATAGTGAGGCAACAGGTCAGAACGGAATTCGTTGCATCTTCCCCGCTGCGTGAGTCCGGTTCGCCAGTGGTGGTTCAGAACTCGCCATCCCTGCCTCTTGCCTGCGCTGAATCTCCAAGTCCGCCTGTGGTGCTTTCTTCTCAAATGAACTCATCAAAGAAAAGTTCTCAAAGGGGACGTCCAAAGGGTAGCAAGAACAAACAAAAACCGTTACCTGTTGATTTTTTAGAGCCAATTCAAGGGGAGGATGGCGTGACGACGCGCGCGCAGCGCACTTGGTTGGTAGGGAAACAACTGGGTTTGAAGCCACGAGGGTCAGAAGCGTTGATGATCAAAGGTTTGGAAGCTCAAATTTGTATAAATCATCCTCATCTAAGTTGATATGCCAGGTCCTTGGCTCACATGGAATGCCCGTGGTTTGGGAGGATCAATGAAACGAGAGGCAGTGAAGAAGGCGTGTTGCACTGGAAGCCTGAGCTTATACTGTTTTAGGAGACGAAATGGTGTGACCAACGACGTTTTCATATGTGTCAATATCTACGGGCCACATATTGATGGGGAGCGCCATCTCTATATTGCTTGGCTGATTTGCTGCGTCTATGAGCACTTGTGGTTGGATTCTGGTGTCTTTATGGGCATGTATTGAATGTCAAATTGCTGGGGAATTTGGCTGTTGTCGTTGTGCTGGTGATGTTACGAAATTGCTACTGTTGTTTTGACTGGTGTTGTTAATTTTGCTGTTGGGCGGGCTGCTGTTTGGTTCTACTGACGTTGGTACATGTAACTTCTACTGTTTTCATGGAAGGGGCGATTTTATGTGTTTGATATTTTGTAAGGGATGCACCATTAGCTATCTTAAGGATGTAGTACTCTTTTTCCTTGCTTGGGTTTTTCCCACTGGGTTTTTCTTAGCAAGGTTTTAATGAGGCACATTCTTAAGATTTCATTTAGAGCCATTTTGCGGGGAAGTCATATGGGGGTTGTTTTAGTTGACATGTTTAGATGCTTGCGAGATGCATTATTTGTACTTTGTCACAACCTTGAGAATCTTTACTCTTGGTTATTATTAATAATATTACTTTCATTTTCAAAAAAAACAATAACAACTAGTAATTGATAAGTAATAAAACTAATATTTTATTAAAATCAAAATTTATATTTATTAATTAATATCATTATAAATTATATAGAATATAAATATTGAAATTCATTTTGGGTTATGGTAATAAACAATAAAAAACTGATATCCTATCCTGTCATGGTAATTTCTATCCTAGCTCCCCCCCTCCCCTTAGGATTCGTTTACACATGATAGATAGGATATGATAAGGGACAAGATAGTGTTATCATATCTAGTTGACACAACAAACAACATATTACAACATGATAAGATTATTGTTATCCTATCTTGTCCACCGAACGCGACCTACAATTTTTGATATTTTCAAAAACTTTGCACAATTTTTCATTTTCAACTATGTGAAGTATATATCTCCATATATAAGTAGCTGAACGATCAAATATATCTATCTCCATATATATAAGAGCAAATATACCATTGAATTTTGTGTTCTCCACAAGCTTTATTTTAAGATTACTAATTCCACTCGGTCCTAAAAGTGCACTATCAAAGCATTTATCCATGAAATAATTATCAAACTGATTGATTATCCAGTGCAAAAGCAACTGATAAAATGACACTAGAGTAATGCATTACAACTAAATGGAAGAAGAGTAGAAGACCAATAAACAATGGCAAACAATTTTGCATACCAACCAGGAATAACTAAATGGAAGACCAACCAACGAACAATTCAACAGCCAGGCTTGGGCAATTGCAACAGGGAATGACACTATTGGTCTTTTGCAATGATACTAGGTGAAAGAGACTATGGAAGTAAAAGGGCAGAGTGTTGGGGGTATGGGCTTAAACCATGATCTGATGGTCATGTATCGTTGAAAAATAAGGGAATGATGCATGATACCATGGATATTATCCGTGAAAAACAAAACTACAACACTTAAAATAAAAGTTGAAAAGGTTTTAACTTTGGGAAAAATTACAACGTGAGGGCTATTTTCATTGGGTGGGGCAACATTACACACTGGTAGACTAATAGTCTAATACATTATTACACTACAAGAAAAACAGCATTTAGAGGCAGCCATTCTGCGGCGGTTCCAGGAAAACCGCCGCAAATTGTAACACTGCGACAGTCCTGTGGCGGTTTAGCCAAGTGCTTAGTGGCAGTCTACTTTCAAATTCTGGCGGGTTTTAAGTATTTTGCAGCGGTTTAACCATTGATCCTGTGAACGATATAAACATGTATGATTAAGAGTATCTAACATGTCAAACTTAATCATAAATGTAAAAAAATTGTACTTCATAGCAAGTATAAAGAGTAAAACACCACAAAAATACATAAATTCACCCCAAAATGACACTAGAACCCAACCCCAATTGAGCACTATCTGTAAGAAATTAAACAGGAAAATACCATTTCCAAGCAAATTGACATTCATTCACCATCACATATCAATTTGGCAATTCAGCCATTGATTAGAAATGACATATAAGTACAAATACATGAATTGACACTAAAATGACACCAGAACATAACTCAACCTTAATCGAACACTATCTGGATTGAATAAACAAGAAAATACCATTTCTAAGTAATTGGGAAATCCAGCCACTGATAAAAAATCACATATGAATTGACATGAAAATCAGAAAAGCAATTGAAAGAGTTGAACCTTAGCAAAAGTAAGAATATAAAATTATTACCATTTTAGTAAAATTCCCAAACAAAGCTGCCAAGTTTGCAGCGATATGTCCTTCCTTCATTTGCATGTATGCAAAAAGTACAGTTTGCAACGTCTTGATATTTGTTGGTCAATTCGCAAGTGCACGAATACCTCCGGGTTTTAAATTATCGAACCACAGGGATTGTGAGTGAGAATTATTGATTTAAGCCTAGAGTTTGCAAGTTCTTAAAACAGTAAAATTCAGAAGTTGGTTTTGGGTGATTGTGACAAAAGTTTTGCAAAAGAGCAATGTTGAAAATGATGTAAATAACAATGATGGGAAATTGCCTTGGGTGTTTGATCATCTAATCCATTTTAGTCCACCTATCCTATGCATGTGAATCCTTGATTCCACTCTTGTTGTTATAGCCTATGTACTTACTAGTTGATTCCTCATAAAAGTAATTCTCTCAAATTGAAAGTTAAGCCCAATTCCTTGCGTACTTAATCATTCATAAGAGGTATGATAGCATAATTATTCAGGCCAACAAAACCCTACCCTCACTCTATTCCTAGAAGCAAGTATAGAAGGATCTATTCCAATTCATGTCCCTAAATCATAACAAATTTCCATTCTATTATAATCTAGCCTATAGCAAAGGTGCACCAAAGCTAAACATGCAATAAGGAATTGAAATACAAGATTGAATCAAGACTCATGCATAGAGATAGGATTTAACAAACTAAAATTTCATAGAATCTCTTAACCCAAAGCAAAAAAGGAACTAGCCACTCATGGCTAGTGAATTCATAAAGGAAATGTAAAGAAAACCTGAGAAGAAATACAAGTTGGAAACCTCCCTTGGTCCCAAAGTTCTCCTCAGCTCTCAAAACTTGATCAAAAATGAGTGAAATGACAAAATGTATCACAGAAATTGGCCTAAGCCTTTTTTATAGGCAAAATGAACGAAACTGGGCGCTCAGGCGCCAATTCAGAGCGCCTGAGAGCCAATTGCATGTTGAAAAACATGCTCTCTGACCCTATTGGCGCCTAGGCGCCCCCATTCCCAGCGCCTAGGCGCTCTAGCTCGCCTGAAAATGACTTTTTGGCTTCTGAAACTCCTCTTTTCAATTCTCTTTATGTTCTTCATCAATTCCATGCTTCTTGGCCTTCCTTCTCCTTCAGTTTCTGCACTCCAACCCTAACCAACAAGACAAGGAAGATTCTAGAAGCTCCAAGAGCTCATTAGCACAAGAAGTCCCTCATAAAACACAACAAAACCATGCAAGTCCTAAACTTTACTTAAAATGCAAGAAAACTACCTATAAAACTACCAAATTACCAAAACGAAATAAAAACTAAAGAAAAGAATAAAAATGCATGAGAATGCATGAAACACTACATGAGACTCAACTAAAAGACTCAAAACAACCAAAGAAATGACCCTAAAAACACTACTAAAATAGGGTCATCAATATTCTCATCTGAGGCGGCTATCTTAGTCTTTAGAGAATTAAGTTCTTCATTTAATTGAGTAGATTCAGCTGAACTGATGGAGTTCTTCATTTGTGTGGTAATGGATCTAAAGGCAACACTATGAAGAGCTCCTACACCTAGTCCTCGCACACATCTAGAGTGATCTGACCCCAAAACTTTGGCAAGGACGTCATTTTTTGAAACCTCAGAGAAATCAAGTGTTTGACTTAGCTCTTGCTCAACCAACACTTGCATATATTAAAAGGAGCAATCGGAGAAAGCAACAACACAAGCAAGGTTATTCACGCGTACAATTGGAGAAAGCACAACACCGCTAGACAGCCCCAAAACCAGTACAAACAGCAGTAAAACAACATAGGTTCATGGTGCAAACAGCAGCAAAAACGACAGTAAAACAACATAGAAACATGGTGCAAACAGCAGAAAAATAGCATATGATCATGGTGCAAAAACAGAGCAATAAACCAGAGAAATCAGCAACAAAATTTGAATGGTGTGTTCGTTCATCACATTTTATCTTAAACACCCATATTATTCAAGACAAGCTTGATTTGACAGCTCCTATATCAAATAACAACCAGTAGATTTGTTTTATGCATTCAAAAAAGATCTAAACATGGGACATTTGTAACTTACCCCTACGGATCTTGCATCCTCATTAACATATGCAACTCAGGATTCTAGATCATAATCCTGATGTTGATCTTGATCATCCCTTAAAGGTATAAATTCATTATCTACATCATCTCTAGCTAATGTCATTGTGTCATCTTCATTTGATATTAAGTTGCTCAAGTCTTGCTCTTCGTATGGCTCACTTTCAACTTCTCCCATGTCATACAAATCCCTTGGCATCATATGAACCACAAGACTCCAACCTTTATTAACCTCCTCATCCACATAATACACTAACTTTGCTTGTGAAGCTTCAATATATGGGTCATGCTCTTCCCTTTCACCAGTGTGAATACATTGAGAAAAGTTCACTGAAGAGAACTTCCAAGCGTCCTTTCTGAATCCCCTATCACGTTTTGTATCTGCCCATTTACACTTAAAAAGGACAACTTGAAAACAACTATAATAGTTCAGCTCAATTATATCTTCCAGTTTTCCATAGTATGGCAAATCAACTTGCCTCAAATTTGCATTAGCACTACTTGCAACACATGGTGTTTTTGAAGTCAAAAAAACTCCACTATTTTGAGTTTGTAGACCATCTTCACTATCTACCGTTCTAAACTTGAACCCGTTGATGTTATATGCACTGTATCTTTTAGCATGTTGCATTGGACCTTTGGCTAGAAACTTCATTTCTTCTGAAATTGAGTTTGTTGTGTTTGGATTCATCACCTAAATAACAAACAATTAGTTTTAGTAAAAAAAAGGTTAAAACTAAATATTAAATTCATTTTCAACACACCCGTTGAGAAAACCAATTTGCAAAATCTTTAGCAACTATCTTTTCAATCTCAGTAGCTGAAGGTGTCGGCTTCTAGTCCTCCTCTTAATGACTGCTTTAAATTCACTAAAAAAGGTTCCATGTTAATATTGCATGAATATATTCTTATTCTCATCATCACATGAAATTTGTCAATATACTTACTCGACATATGGCTCAACCTTCGGACAATTCAGCAACAAATATCGATGTGCTTGTATTTTTTCTAATGGGGTCAAAGTGAAAGCTGATGACCTTCCTACTGGTCTACCTAATTGAGGATAAATGGAGGACATTTGAGAAGTTCCATTATTATTTGGATTATCATCAACACGCCGACCTCTAGTCATCCTTGATTCAACACCTTCATATCGTGAATACACATTGAGGGTCTCTTCAGCTAAGTAAGCTTCACATATGGAACCTTCAGGTTGTGCCCTATTTCTTACAAGAGACTTCAAATGTCCTAAAAACCTATGAACACAAAAGGTAATAGAAAAATTAGTTACATACCTAATAATCATATAAAAGAAAAAAATGAGTTAATGCATAAAAGAGAATTAACCTTTCAATTGGATACATCCAACGATAATGAACTGGCCTTCCCCACTTTTCTTCTTGAACAAGATGACAGGTTAAATGGATCATAACAGTGAAGAATGATGGGGGCAATAGAATTTCCAAATGGCAAAGGGTGAGCACAATCCTCTGCTGCAACTTGTCAAGATCAGAGACATTCAAGCTTTTAGAACACAATTCTTTGAAAAATGAGCAAAACTCCACCAAAACCGCAGTCACCTCATCAGGTAACACATTACGTATAGCTAATGGAAGCAAATGTTCCATGATAATGTGAAAATCATGACTCTTTAACCCAAATATCTCAGATTTTTCTTCATCAATGCAACGAGATATGTTACTTGAGTAACCATCTGGCATTTTTTCATTCTTCAATGTTGATAGAAATATCTTTCTTTGTTCTTTTGTCATTGTAAACAATAAAGGACGAAAATTTTCATTTTCATCAGGCCAAAGAACTTCTTTTATGCCCATATGTTGTAGGTCTTGGCGAGCCTTGAGATGATCTTTTGACTTTTCATGTTTCAGCATTGTATATAATACATTTTCACAAGCATTCTTCTCGATGTGCATAAAGTCCAGATTGTGGCGTAAAACATTATCTTTCCAATAAGGAAGATCAAAGAATACACTCTTCTTTTGGCATTGATTCAACACATTTATGTCATAGTCAATATCTAGTTGCTTCAAAATTTCTGACCTAGATAATAACTTTGGGGGATCCCTTTCTTCAATTGTGCCATCAAAGTGCCTCACCATCGATCTAAATTTATGGTCCCTCTCCAGAAATCTCATGTGACCCATAAAACAATTTTTTTGACTATATTTCAGCTGGCAAGGGATTGTATCAAAGTTACATGTTGGACAAGCATATGCAGTATAAGTGTTCCACCCGGATAGAATATTAAGTCCTGGGAAGTCACTAATTGTCCACATAAGAGCTGCTCGCATTCTAAACACTTCATTCATTGATGAATCATAGGTTTCCACACCCTCACTCCATAGCTCATTCAACTCCTTGATTAAAGGTTGTAAGTATACATGTAAGACCTGGATTTACAGAACAAGTTAATTTCCGACTCACGCGTAGAATCAGTGTAAGCGTGACAGGAGTTTGATGTTTGGGAAAGATTAATGAAGACGAAAGTTCAGGAATTGCTTGAGGAATGTTTCATAGTTGTTTTAGGAGTTAGTGCGAGTCGTCTGCACACCTGCCTTATGGCGAGAGTGTCCAGAATAGGCTAATTTCGCTTTTAGAGCAACGTTTAAGTGAGATTTCAAATCTTTGGGAAAATAAAAAGTTCTCTTTATTTTTCCTTCGACCAGTGTTTCATTTCGGAACCCTGGACTGTACGCACGATAGTATTCACTTCTCGGAAGTCAGACGACGCTAATTTCTTTGCTTCGAAACCCTAAATTCAATCAGTGAATGAAGACTTTTTCTATTCGGGACTTCTAACGAAGTTTCCGTCCGCTTTGCCAGATTTGTCTCGATGTTTCCAATCTTTCTTCAGAACGAAGTTTTGTCGTCTGACCATCACAGCAAAAAGTAGTTTTTCGGGACAGATTAACTTACACCGCTTTTGGGATTTTGTAGATCGTTTTTCCCAAATGTTTGAGATTTGTTTTGAGTTCTGGAATTCTGTCGCCAGAATCTCTCTTAGAATTCATCGGTGAACGTGCTGCAAAAATCGGAATCGCGAAATTTTCATTTTCCTGCGATTTCACCTTCCTATAAATAGTTAAAAATTCAAAAATATCTTCATTTTCTTCCATTTGGGGCCGCGAGTTCAAGGAGAGGAGAGGAGAGAAAATTTTTCGCCAAAACTTGACCGATCTTTGCGCAGTTCGTTCCTACTTCAAGGTATCGAGGTAACTAGCTTGATTCTTACCTCTGATCACTGTTTCTACTGCGTTTCTTTAGCTGTTTCTGTGCTCAAAGTTTCGAGCTTTTCGTAAAACTGTCCATTTTTCCTGATTTCTCTGTTGGGGTATCTTCTCTACGTGCCCAAGAGCCTAGAACCTTCGTCGGTATTCGCCGATTTTGATCGAGTTGTCAAGGATCTGAAAAACTGTTTCAAAACCCTTTTTGGCGCACATTACGAAACTTTAATGTCGAAAAGTCGTAATCTGACTTCGTGCCTTTAGGATTAGTTGCTACGGATGTCGTTAGGAACATCGCTGTCAAATTTGTTTTCCGAAGTGTTAACTTTGAGGTTTTGAGCTTTTATTTTGGACCAAAACGCCCCTGAATAGCCGTATTTCGATCCGATCGTCCGAAAATTTTTCCGACAGTTTCTTTGCCTTAGTTTTACCCTAAAACTGCTTTGTAAACAGATTTGATCGAAGAAAAAGAGCCGGAGCTCTTTTCCTTTTGTGGCCGAGAGCATGTAGTGAGGGGGGGGGGAGTTTTTCGTTTTCGAAAACTTGTCTTTTCGTATCCGATTGTTGTATTCTGAAGCTTCAATGCTTTGTCTTTCGTTAATGAGTTGTATTGTGATCGAGCTAATCGATTTTGTTGGATTTCTGCTTTGTTTTCTCCGAGGTTCAGTTGAAGGAACTTTGGGTTTTACGGAGCAAGTGTGTGAAGGAGATTTAGACCACGAGACTGGAGCAGCTCGAGGTTAGGGCAACTTACCTTTTAGCTATGACTGCATGATAGGCGTCGATAAATTCGACTTATGCTTTACTTTGATATTGATTATGATGATGAACTGATGTTATGATGTTTTCCATAACTTATGATGTTGAGATGTTGTTGAATTGTGCGTTTTGACGCGACTTCGGAGTGGGGACTCATTGAACTGGTGATGTTTAATATTTCGGGTTGGGGAAACAACCCTAGGTAAGTTCAAACTTGGGGTTTGAGACTTAGCCATTTGTTCGTATTCTTAGACTTTCCTCGGGAAACTTCTTTTGGAGGGTTTTTGGAAAACTTAGAATGAATAGAATTTTGAAAACTAGAGACTTTGAGAAACTTAGACTTTGAGAAATAAACTCATAACTTGACTAATTCGATTCGAAACTATTTTTATTAATGAATAAACATAGGGGAACTAAAGGGGAAAATAATTGCGAAAGACGGGGAAAAGTCGACTTTTGTTGTGGGTTTTGGAGAATTGCTGGACACCAGGGGGGAGGTGAGCCACGGTGATGATTGAAAGTCACCGAGTACTTTAGTACTCTTGTTGTTGGAGTTGTGTTGTATTGACCGACACTAACTCTGGGTTTTGACATTGGGTCTTGTTGTTGGAGTTGTGTTGTATTGACCGACACTAAACTCTTGGGTTTTGAGATTGGGTTTTGAGCTAAACGCTTGTGTTGTGAGGCTGATTCGATGTTTGGCTAACCATATTGCATCATGCATCATTTGGTGAAGAACGGGAATGCTTCACCAATGCATAATTCGATGAAGAACGGGAATGCTTCATCGATGGTGGAGAACGGGAATGCTTCACCAATGCATCATTCGATGAAGAACGGGAATGCTGTTGGATTTATTAATCCAGCGTCACCCTTAGGATTCGATGGGCTTAACATCCCACCCCATGGCGCTTAACATCGCAGCCCCTTGAGGACTCTGTGCTATAAGGAAATAAAGTTGCGCCCTCACTAATAGCAATTGCTTTTGGCGTAGTGGTAAGCGCTTGATCCAATAAGTGGTATCAGAGCAAGGTCATGGGTTCGAATCCCCCGGCTAACACTGGGGGGGAGATTGTTGGATTTATTAATCCAGCGTCACCCTTAGGATTCGATGGGCTTAACATCCCACCCCATGGCGCTTAACATCGCAGCCCCTTGAGGACTCTGTGCTATAAGGAAATAAAGTTGCGCCCTCACTAACAGCAATTGCTTTTGGCGTAGTGGTAAGCGCTTGATCCAATAAATGCTTCATCAAGGATGAAGAACGGGAATGCTTCATCTAGTGAAGAACGGGAATGCTTCACTATCCGGATCATATTGATTGCATTTCACGCATACATTCACTTTGACTAAAATTGTATGCTATTTGATTTATTGAAGCATTGTTAGAGCCAGTAACATGCTAGGATTATTTATATATATATATATATATATATATATATATATATATATATATATATATATATCAACATATATATCTATACCCCATATCACATGTTGAGTGTATAATTACTTATTTCCGTGAGTTGACCCTAGCGCTTTGGCTTTGGTTTCATGTTTGTGTTTGGGCGGTCGGCCTGCTGCCAGATGTCGATGGTCGACTGGTTTTCGATGGTCTCTCCCTCGGGGGGGATCAGGTATGAGTTGGTGGACCCCGATGCCCCCACCGCTTGGGTGATCGATGTTGCGGGTCACCGAGCGACGTACCGGGGAAGGGTCATGGAGGACCAGACAGACGAGCGTGGACGTTTGACGAGAGGAGTACTACGACGTATGGAGCTGAGCTTTGACTTGCCGCCTACAGTTCGCTGTGGACCAAGTACTGGTCGAGGACCACCTGCACCACCTCCGACTTCATCTTCTTCCGATGACGAGGACCCTGCGGAGATCGAGGTTGTTGTTGCTACACCTGTTGCGCCACCTCCTGCTACTGCCATTGATCCTACCGACGTGGCGTTGTCCTCGAGGCTTGTGCAACCGAAGAGGGAGTCTGTTGCTCCATCTGCCTCACGTCGCTTCCCTTGTACTCCACCGCACGGCTACCGTGTGGATCCCCTGGTTCGGGTGGTGGAGGAGGTTATCCTTACTGGAGAGGTGGATGTTGAGACGGGCTTGACTAGGACGGTGCGCAGGACAGTTAGGAGGGAGGTCGTGGACTTGGACACCGAGAGGATTACGGTGGATTCAGACTCGGACTCCGACAGCAGTGGGGACAGCTACTCGACGAGCGACGAGGGAGAGGAGGAGGAGCTATGAGCAGTTCTGGGAGGGTAGGTTAGGCAACGTCATATTTTGTTAGAGCTCTGATTCGTCTTACTTTGGGACAGGGTAGGTTCCTGTTTTTTGCGTAAAGTTTATTTTTAGTTACTAAAGTGACACCTGGAAATCGGGGTGTTACATTGTGGTATCAGAGCTTAGTTGAGTCTTTCGGGAGTCTTTGGGAAATAGGTCTTCTGTGCTAGGTTGTGTGACTCTGCAAAGAGTGAAAATTGATTGTCTGCAGAACGATTTTTCGTTCTAATTGATTGCATTGTTACTTAATCATATGGAATAGTTTTGGTACTATCATACGATTAGGACTAACAGTTTCCTTGGGGTAACAGACGATGGTGAACACGAATCAACTAGCGGAAATGATGGCCACTATGGCTCAGGCGATGACTAATCAAGCGAATGACAATGCTCTGAGGCGTGCTGCGGAGGAAGCGCGTGATCAACACCAGCGTCAGAGGGAGGCGACTCTGGATCAGAACAAGGGTTTGAATGATTTCAGGAGACAGGATCCACCTAAGTTTTCGGGAGGTACTGACCCGGATAATGCGGATCTCTGGATTGAGGAAATAGAGAAGATCTTTGGTGTGTTACAGACTGCTGAGGGAGCCAAGGTGGGGATGGCAACCTTTTTGCTGTTGGGTGATGCTGAGTACTGGTGGAGAGGCGCCAGAGGGATAATGGAAGCAAATCATGTTGAGGTGAACTGGAATTCTTTTCGAACTGCTTTTCTCGAGAAGTATTTTCCTGACAGTGCTCGTGACGAGCGTGAATCACAGTTTCTGACTCTTAGACAAGGGAGCATGACCATTCCGGAATATGCTGCTAAGTTGGAGTCTTTGGCAAAACACTTTCGATTTTTCCGTGACCAAGTTGATGAGCCCTACATGTGCAAGCGCTTTGTGAGGGGACTGAGAGCGGACATTGAGGACTCAGTGAGACCGTTGGGGATCATGAGATTCCAAGCATTGGTTGAGAAAGCAACAGAGGTGGAGTTGATGATGTAAGATCAAGATTTGGTCATGTGGTACAACTCTATGTTTTGATGATAACAAGTATTTATTTGTGGATGAACAACTATGATACTCTAATGTTTGTCTTGAGTGTTTTGACAAACAGGTTCTGATTCTGACACCAGAAGATATATTCGTCAGAAGGATCAGAGGATCAGAGGATCAGAAGATCAGAGGATCAGAAGATCTGAAGATCAGAGGATCTGAAGATCAGAGGATCTGAAGATCAGAGGATCTGAGGATCAGAGGATCAGAAGATCAGAGGATCAGAAGATCTGAAGACCAGAAGCTCTGAGGGACCAGAGGCTCTGAAGGTTCAGAAGCTCTGAAGGTTCAGAAGCAGAAGTAACGAAGGTCAGAGGA
This sequence comes from Lotus japonicus, assembly GCF_012489685.1. Classification (NCBI taxonomy): domain Eukaryota; kingdom Viridiplantae; phylum Streptophyta; class Magnoliopsida; order Fabales; family Fabaceae; genus Lotus; species Lotus japonicus. The sequence continues at coordinate 58,505,284 of NC_080041.1, read as the reverse complement.
TCCAAGCATCCCTCTGACTCTGATCACCAAGCTTCACAAGTTCCAACACGAAGCATAACTCTGATCAGAAGTCAATGGTTAAAGGCAAATGTCTCTATCGAGAAGTACAAGAGCAGCGTACTATTCTGAAAAGCCTACCTACCAAGGTTCAGCCACAGCAGGTTCTGGAAGTTCCAGAAATGCCCTCCAACGGTCATATTCTCTCAACAGAAATATCCTTTGCACCTTGGACTATAAAAGGCTGAAGAAAAGAAGAAAGCTAAGTGAGAGAAATCAAGAGCTGCAATACAAGAAAAGATTCAAGCCTCTACTTTCTTCATCTATTCTTATTTGGTTTACACTCAGCTTATTTAGAAGCAAACCTTTGTAAACACCAACCTCAAACAGTTGTTTGATTTTCCTTAAGGGACCGGGTAGGTCAGTATCCTTAAGAAGACTAAGAGAGTGAATCTTAGTGGTGATTCCTTTAGGAGATCAAGGTTGATCGGATCCTAGAGAAGACTAAGAGAGTGAATCTTAGTGATAGCTAAGTCAGTGTATTGTTAGTCACTTGTAGGTTTCAAGTGCAGTTGTAACAATTATCTGATTAGTGGATTGCCTTCATTCTAAGAAGGAAGAAATCACCTTAACGGGTGGACTGGATTAGCTTGAGGGATTTATCAAGTGAACCAGGATAAAATACTTGTGTGCTTTTCTCTTCTCTCTATCTTTATCCGCTGCACCATCTATCTTAGAGAAACCGAAAAGATTTACTTTAAATCTTAAGGGGAAAGTTTTTATATTGAAAACGCTATTCAACCCCCCCTTCTAGCCGTTTTTCACACCTTCAGATGAAGAATAGAAGATTGAACAGGGCTGGAACAGGAGGACCGGTGAGGTTGACACCACAGAATTTTCAAGGAAGAGGAAGGTTTCAGGCGAGGAAGTCGTATGAACGTCCTGCGGGGAGAGGGTTTACCCCGGGATCGTACAAGCCGATGGCTGCTGCTGCTACTTCTGGAGGGTCGGGAAGCCGTACCCCAAACCGTGAAGTGACCTGTTTCCGATGTGGAGCGGTCGGGCACTATGCAAACAGTTTCACGATGCCACCAAGATGCTACAACTGCAATAAATCCGGGCATCTGGCTGTGGATTGCAAGGCACCGAAGGCTGAACCGTCTGTGAATGTTGCCAGTGGAAAGCGCCCAGTGGCGAAGGGAAGAGTGTATACAATGGATGGTGAAGAGGCTGAAGGAGCGGATGGATTGATCAGAGGAGAATGTGAAATTGACGGTAATCTTCTAACTGTACTCTTTGATTCTGGTGCAACGCATTCTTTTGTCTCTAAGGATTGCGTATAAGACTGAATCTGCCTATTACTGCTTTGAGTTTTGACCTTATGGTAACTACACTTGCTAGGACCCTAATTGCTAATGCCGCATGCATGCACTGTTCATGTAACACCCCGATTTTCAGGTGTCACTTTAGTAACCAAAAATAATCTTTACGCGGAAAACAGGTAATTTTTTTTTTCGTTTTCTTTCCTTTAAATCAAAACGATAAGGAAGTAAAGACAAAACCCAACTACTAAACTAACCGATATACAACATATATACATGTACAGCCTCAGCTGCACTCCATGTCACGCGCACTCGCAGTGACTCCAAAGCAGTGTGCCCGTAGGCAAATATATACAGACCCAGAAGTGTAAGTGAGAAAATTATAATTACAAACCACTAGGAGAAAGTCGGCCTCAATATGGCCTAAGCAAAGACCCCTATGGTCCAACTGACTCACTGTGATCCCTCAGTAAGAGAACCACACGAAAAGTCATGCGTCGGAAACCTACCCGATCCCAAAAGCAAAACGAATCAGAGCTCTACACAAAACATGACGCCTGCCCAAACCTAACCTCCCAGTGCCAAACCCACAACGATCTGAAGTCGGCAAGTTGAAGCTCAACTCCATGCGCCATAGAACTCCTTTCGTCAGACGTCCACGCTCGTCAGTCCGGTCCTCCATGACCCTTCCCCGATACGTCGCCCGGTGACCAGCAACATCGATCACCCAAGCGGTGGGGCATCCCGATCCTGCAGCTCATATCTGATCCCCCCCCCCCGAGGGAGAGACCACCGAGAACCAGTCGGCCATCGACATCTGGCAGCAGGCCGACCGCCCAAACACAAACATACAAACAAAGCCAAGGCGCTAGGGTCAACTCACAGCAATAAGTACATATACACTCAACATGTGACAGGGTATATATATAAGTTGTTATATAAGCATATAAGTAATCCTAGCATGTTATGGCTCTAACATTGCCTCAATAAACAAACAGCACACAGTCTCAGTCAGCATGAATGTATGCGTGAAATGCACAATATGAATCCGGATTTGTGACGCGTTCCCGTTCGCCACAAGTGAAGCATTCCCGTTCTTCACTATGGATGGACCATTCCCGTTATCCATCCTGGATGAAATCCATCCTGGATGAACCATTCCCGTTATTCATCCTTGGTGAACCATTCCCGTTATTCACCATATGATGAACCATTCCCGTTATTCATCATTTATGCAAGGTGAACCATTCCCGTTATTCACCATGATATGCACAGGTGAACCATTCCCGTTATTCACCCGATTGAATGCAACGTGGTTAGCCAAACAACGAATCGCCCTTACCACGAAAGTGTTTAGCTCACAACCCAATCTCAACAAACCCATGAGTTAGTGTCGGTCAATACAACACAACTCGGAGTGAGTGTCGGTCAATACAACACAACTCCATCCACAGAATACACAAGGGTCAAGTGTCGGTCAATACAACACTGCCCAAACAACAAGAGCACTAGGTGTCGGTCAAACAACACGGCTCCACAACACTCCCCAAGAGTACTAACGTACTCGGTGACTTCAATCATCACCATAGCTCACCTTAGTGGCTTTCCCCAATTCCGATATCTCTCCAAACCCACAACAAAGGTCGACTTTTCCCCGTCTTTCGTAAATGTTTTCCCCTTTAGTTCTCCTATAACTATTCATTTAGTAAAAACGTTTCGAATTGAATTAGTCAGGTTATGAGTTTATTTCTCAAAGTCTAAGTCTCCCAAAGTCTCTAGTTTACAAAATTCTATTCATTCTAGGTTTTCCGAAAACCAACCACCCAAAAGAAGTTTCCCGGGGAAAGTCTAAGTAAACCAACGAATCCCAACAAATGGCTAAGTCCCAAACCCCTCGTTTGAACTTGCCTAGGGTTGCTCATCCAACCCGAAACATCAAAGATCACCAGATCAATGAATCTCCACTCCGAAGTCGCGTCAAAACGCACAATCCAACAAAGCACAACATCACAACATCAGTTCATCAACATAATCAACATCAAAGTAAAGCATAAGTCGAATTGATCGACGCCTATCATGCATTCATAGCTAATATATAGTAAGTTGCCCTAACCTCGAGCTGTTCCAGCTTCGCAAACAAAGTTCTCCTCAAACAATTGCTTTGAGTCTTCCAAAGTTCCCCCAACTGAACCTCGGAGAAAAACAAAGCAGAATCCAAACAAAATCGATTAGTTCGATCGCAAAACAATACATAAACGATAGACAGAGCATTAAAGCTTCAGAATAGGACAATCAGGTACGAAAAGACAAGTTTTCGAAAACGAAAAACTCCCCCCCCCTTAGGAAATAGCCCACGGCCATAAGGAGAAAAGAGCTTCGGCTCTTTTTCTTCGATCAAATCAGTTTACAAGGTAGTTTTAGGGTAAAACTAAGGCAAAGAAACTGTCAGAACAATTTTCGGACAATCGGGCCGAAATACGACTATCCAGGGGCATTTTGGTCCAAAATAAAGGCTCAAAACTTCAAAGTTATCAGTTCTGAAAACAAATTTGACAGCAATGATCCTCATGACATCCGTGACAACAAATCCTAAAGGCACGAAGTCAGATTAAGTCTTTTTGACAATAAAGTTTCGAAATGTGAGACAAAAAGGGTTTTGAAACAGTTTTTCAGATCCTGGACAACTGGATCACAATCAGCGTTTACTGACAGAGGTTTTAGGCTCATGGGAACCTTGAGAACATAACCCAAGCAAGAAATCGAAGAAAACGGACAATTTTAGAAAAAGCTCAAAACTGTGAGCACAGAAACGACTTCAGAAACGCAACAGAAACAACAATCAGAGGTAGGAATCGTGTTAGTTACCTCGATACCTAGAAGTAGGGACGAACTGCACGAAGATTGGTCAAGTTTTCGCGAAAATCTCCTCCCCCCTTGCTCTCCACGAAATTCAGCCACAATAGGAAGAAAATGAAGGAATTTTTGCTTTTTGAGCTATTTATAGGCAGGCGAAATCGCGGGAAAATGAAAATTTCGCGATTCTGATTTTTTGCAGCACGATCACCGAGGAATTCTAAGAGAGATTCTGGCGTCAGAATTCCAGAACTCAAAACAAATATCTAGGATTTGGGAAAAACGATATCCAAAACGCCAAAAGCGGTGTAAGTTAGTCTGTCCCGAAAAACTACTTTTTGCTGTGATGCTCAAACGACAAAACTTCCTACTGAAGAAAGATTGGAAACGTCGAAAAAAATCTGGCAACGCGGACGGAAACTTCGTTAGAAGTCCCAAATAGAAAAAGTCTTCATCCTTCGCTCAAAACTAGGGTTTCGAAGCAAAGAAATTAGAGTCGTCGAGCTTCCGGAAAGTGAAACCTATCGTGCGTACAGTCCAGAGTTCCGAAATGAAACGCTGGTCGATGGAAAAACAAAGAGAATCTTTAAATTTTCCGAGAGTTCGAAAGCTCACTCAAAACGTTGCTTTAAGAGCGAAATAGCCTATTCTGGACACGCTCGCCATAAGGCAGGTTTGCAGACGACTCGCACTAACTCCGAAAACAACTACGCAACATTCCTCAAGCAATTCCTGAACTTTCTTCTTCATTAATCTTTCTCAAATGTCAAACTTCTGTCACGCTTACACTGATTCTACGTGTGAGTCGGAAACTTAACTTGTTCTGAAAATCCAGGTCTTACAGTTCAGTAGTATATAGAGATAGAACTTTTCATGCCAATCTAGTATGTCTACCCCTTAAAAACCTAGATGTAATCCTAGGGATGGATTGGTTATCCCACTACCATTGTCTTTTGGACTGTAGTCGAAAGAAAGTGGTGTTCCCAGACTCGGATCTTTTCGAGTATCTTTCTACTAACCACATTAGTTCATCGTTGAGCGAGGGCACTCAGAAGTACTTTTCATTGCTAAGTCTGGAGGGGACGAAGGATTCGGATGTTCATGGTATTCCGGTGGTTCGAGACTTTGCGAATGTTTTACCTGGAGATGTACCTGGACTACCGCTTGTACGCGATGTTGAGTTTGTGATCGACATTGTACCCGGAACCGGACCGATTTCGATTGCACCTTACCGTATGGCACCTGCAGAGTTAGTAGAGTTGAAATCTCAGTTGGAGGATCTTTCGGCAAAGGGATTCATTCGACCAAGTGTTTCACCATGGGGAGCGCCAGTGCTTTTAGTTAAGAAGAAAGACGGAAGGTCGAGATTGTGTGTGGATTATCGACAACTGAACAAGGCGACGATCAAGAACAGATACCCGTTGCCGAGGATAGATGATTTGATGGATCAACTACGAGGGGCTGCCGTATTTTCCAAGATAGACTTGAAGTCAGGCTATCATCAGATCAGGGTGAAGACTGAGGATATACCGAAGACTACTTTCAGAACACGTTATCGACACTACGAGTACCTAGTGATGCCGTTTGGAGTGACAAATGCACCTGCTGTTTTCATGGATTACATGAACCACATCTTTCATGAATTCTTAGATCGGTTTGTGGTGGTGTTTATTGATGACATACTGATCTATTCGAAGGACGCGAAGGAACATGAAGGACATTTGCGCCAAGTTTTACAAGTGTTGAGAGAGAAAAAGCTGTATGCGAACCCTTCCAAGTGTGAATTCTGGCTGGAGGAAGTCAATTTCTTAGGCCATGTTATCTCAAAGGAAGGCATAGCTGTGGACCCAGCGAAAGTAGAGACTGTTTTGGCTTGGGAGCAGCCGAAGACAGTGACAGAAATCAGAAGTTTTGTGGGTTTAGCTGGATATTATAGACGCTTTATTGAGGGATTTGCCAAGATTGTTGGACCTTTGACTCAACTGACGAGGAAGGATCAACCTTTTGCATGGACTAAGGCGTGTGAATCAAGTTTTCAGACACTGAAGGAACGGTTGACGACGTCACCTGTGCTTACTTTGCCACAACCAGAGGAACCTTATGAGGTCTACTGTGATGCTTCGTATCAAGGCTTGGGATGTGTACTGATGCAACATCGGAAAGTGGTGGCTTATGCTTCAAGACAGTTGAAGACTCACGAGAAGAACTACCCGACTCACGATTTGGAGTTAGCTGCCATTGTGTTTTCGCTGAAAATTTGGAGGCATTATCTCTATGGTTGTACTTTCACGATATTTAGCGATCACAAGAGTCTTAAATACTTGTTTGATCAGAAGGAGCTGAACATGAGGCAACGAAGATGGATGGAGTTTATCAAGGACTACGAGTTTACGTTGCAATATCACCCTGGGAAGGCAAATGTAGTTGTTGATGCTTTGAGTAGGAAGATGCATGTCTCGTCAATGATGGTTAAAGAGTTGGAGTTACTGGAACAATTTCGAGATATGAGTTTAGGTGTGACACCGTCTGAGGGAAAGTTGAAATTCGGAATGATCAGAATCGCCAGTGGATTGATGGAAGAGATTAGAGAGCAACAATTGCAAGATGCGTTTCTGTTAGAGAAGAGGAACTTAGTAATTCAAGGGAAAGACCCGGAGTTCAAGATAGGAACTGACGATATCTTAAGATGCAAGGACAGAGTTTGTGTACCCAATAATCCAGAATTGAGAAGGCTAATCATGGATGAAGGACACAAGAGCAAATGGAGCATTCATCCGGGAATGACAAAGATGTATCAAGATTTGAAACTGAATTTTTGGTGGCCAGGAATGAAGAAACAAGTGGCCGAGTATGTAGCTGCATGTTTGACTTGTCAAAAGGCTAAGGTAGAGCATCAGAGACCTACTGGTATGCTACAGAGTTTAGACGTGCCAGAATGGAAATGGGATAGCATATCCATGGATTTCGTGGTAGCTTTGCCAAGAACACAGAAGAGACACGATTCGATTTGGGTAATTCTGGATCGTTTGACCAAGTCAGCGCATTTTCTACCAGTGAGAACTACCTACAATGTGCAAAAGTTGGCTGAGATTTATGTGGTGGAGATTGTGAGACTACACGGAGTTCCGACGAGTATTGTGTCTGATCGGGATCCAAAGTTTACTTCGCACTTTTGGGGAGCTCTTCATGATGCGTTAGGAACAAGCTGAGATTGAGTTCGGCGTATCATCCACAAACTGATGGGCAAACGGAGAGAACTATTCAGTCGCTAGAGGATCTACTACGTGCTTGTGTGTTAGACAACAGAGGAAGCTGGGATGATCTTCTGCCATTGATTGAATTTACATACAACAATAGTTTTCATTCGAGCATTGGGATGGCACCGTATGAAGCTTTGTATGGTCGAAAGTGTAGGACACCGTTGTGTTGGTATCAAGATGGGGAGAGTTTGTTGATTGGGCCAGAATTGCTGCAACAGACGACTGAGAAGGTTAAGAAGATCAGAGAAAAGATGAGAGCTTCACAGAGCAGACAGAAGAGTTATGCTGATCAAAGACGTAGAACCCTAGAGTTTGAAGAAGGCGACCATGTGTTTCTACGAGTTACTCAGACTACGGGGGTTGGACGAGCTATTAAGTCAAGGAAGCTCACGCCAAAATTTATTGGACCTTACCAAATCACTCGACGTGTTGGACCAGTTGCGTATCAGATTGCGCTACCACCGTTTCTTTCCAACATTCATGATGTATTTCATGTGTCGCAGTTGAGGAAGTACATTCCAGACCCGACTCATGTAATCGAGCCAGACAATGTTGAACTGAATAATGATTTGACCTTTGAGGCACCGCCAGTGAGTATTGGAGATAGAAGAGTGAAACAGCTGAGAAGGAAGCAGATTGCTTTAGTGAAAGTGATATGGAACAACGATACGAGAGACGCTACATGGGAATTGGAAGACAAGATCAAGGAACTGTATCCCGGACTTTTCGCAGAACTCTGAGTTTCGAGGACGAAACTTTCTTTTTGGAGGGGAGTATTGTAAGACCTGGATTTACAGAACAAGTTAATTTCCGACTCACGCGTAGAATCAGTGTAAGCGTGACACGAGTTTGATGTTTGGGAAAGATTAATGAAGACGAAAGTTCAGGAATTGCTTGAGGAATGTTTCATAGTTGTTTTAGGAGTTAGTGCGAGTCGTCTGCACACCTGCCTTATGGCGAGAGTGTCCAGAATAGGCTAATTTCGCTTTTAGAGCAACGTTTAAGTGAGATTTCAAATATTTGGGAAAATAAAAAGTTCTCTTTATTTTTCCTTCTACCAGTGTTTCATTTCGGAACCCTGGACTGTACACACGATAGTATTCACTTCTCGGAAGTCCGACGACGCTAATTTCTTTGCTTCGAAACCCTAAATTCAATCAGTGAATGAAGACTTTTTCTATTCGGGACTTCTAACGAAGTTTCCGTCCGCGATGCCAGATTTGTTTCGATGTTTCCAATCTTTCTTCAGAATGAAGTTTTGTCGTCTGACCATCACAGCAAAAAGTAGTTTTTCGGGTCAGATTAACTTATACCGCTTTCGGGATTTTGGAGATCGTTTTTCCCAAATGTTAGAGATTTATTTTGAGTTCTGGAATTCTGTCGCCAGAATTTCTCTTAGAATTCATCGGTGAACGTGCTGCAAAAATCGGAATCGCGAAATTTTCATTTTCCCGCGATTTCACATTCCTATAAATAGTTAAAAATTCAAAAATATCTTCATTTTCTTCCATTTGGGGCCGCGAGTTCAAGGAGAGGAGAGGAGAGAAAAATTTTCGCCGAAACTTGACCGATCTTCGCGCAGTTCGTTCCTACTTCAAGGTATCGAGGTAACTAGCTTGATTCTTACCTCTGATCACTGTTTCTACTGCGTTTCTTTTGCTGTTTCTGTGCTCAAAGTTTGGAGCTTTTCGTAAAGCTGTCTGTTTTTCCTGATTTCTCTATTGGGGTATCTTCTCTACGTGCCCAAGAGCCTAAAACCTTCGTCGGTATTCGCCGATTTTGATCGAGTTGTCAAGGATCTGAAAAACTGTTTCAAAACCCTTTTTGGCGCACATTTCGAAACTTTAATGTCGAAAAGTCGTAATCTGACTTCGTGCCTTTAGGATTAGTTGCTACGGATGTCGTTACGAACATCGCTGTCAAATTTGTTTTCCGAAGTGTTAACTTTGAGGTTTTGAGCTTTTATTTTGGACCAAAACGCCCCTGAATAGCCGTATTTCGATCCGATCGTCCGAAAATTTTTCCGACAGTTTCTTTGCCTTAGTTTTACCCTAAAACTGCTTTGTAAACAGATTTGATCGAAGAAAAAGAGCCGGAGCTCTTTTCCTTTTGTGGCCGAGAGCAAGTAGTGAGGGGGGGAGTTTTTCGTTTTCGAAAACTTGTCTTTTCGTATCCGATTGTTGTCTTCTGAAGCTTCAATGCTTTGTCTTTCGTTAATGAGTTGTATTGTGATCGAGCTAATCGATTTTGTTGGATTTCTGCTTTGTTTTCTCCGAGGTTCAGTTGAAGGAACTTTGGGTTTTACGGAGCAAGTGTTTGAAGGAGATTTAGACCACGAGACTGGAGCAGCTCGAGGTTAGGGCAACTTACCTTTTAGCTATGACTGCATGATAGGCGTCGATAAATTCGACTTATGCTTTACTTTGATATTGATTATGATGATGAACTGATGTTATGATGTTTTCCATAACTTATGATGTTGAGATGTTGTTGAATTGTGCGTTTTGACGCGACTTCGGAGTGGGGACTCATTGAACTGGTGATGTTTAATATTTCGGGTTGGGGAAACAACCCTAGGTAAGTTCAAACTTGGGGTTTGAGACTTAGCCATTTGTTCGTATTCTTAGACTTTCCTCGGGAAACTTCTTTTGGAGGGTTTTTGGAAAACTTAGAATGAATAGAATTTTGAAAACTAGAGACTTTGAGAAACTTAGACTTTGAGAAATAAACTCATAACTTGACTAATTCGATTCGAAACTATTTTATTAATGAATAAACATAGGGGAACTAAAGGGGAAAATAATTGCGAAAGACGGGGAAAAGTCGACTTTTGTTGTGGGTTTTGGAGAATTGCTGGACACCAGGGGGGAGGTGAGCCACGGTGATGATTGAAAGTCACCGAGTACTTTAGTACTCTTGTTGTTGGAGTTGTGTTGTATTGACCGACACTAACTCTGGGTTTTGACATTGGGTCTTGTTGTTGGAGTTGTGTTGTATTGACCGACACTAAACTCTTGGGTTTTGAGATTGGGTTTTGAGCTAAACGCTTGTGTTGTGAGGCTGATTCGATGTTTGGCTAACCATATTGCATCATGCATCATTTGGTGAAGAACGGGAATGCTTCACCAATGCATAATTCGATGAAGAACGGGAATGCTTCATCGATGGTGGAGAACGGGAATGCTTCACCAATGCATCATTCGATGAAGAACGGGAATGCTGTTGGATTTATTAATCCAGCGTCACCCTTAGGATTCGATGGGCTTAACATCCCACCCCATGGCGCTTAACATCGCAGCCCCTTGAGGACTCTGTGCTATAAGGAAATAAAGTTGCGCCCTCACTAACAGCAATTGCTTTTGGCGTAGTGGTAAGCGCTTGATCCAATAAGTGGTATCAGAGCAAGGTCATGGGTTCGAATCCCCCGGCTAACACTGGGGGGGAGATTGTTGGATTTATTAATCCAGCGTCACCCTTAGGATTCGATGGGCTTAACATCCCACCCCATGGCGCTTAACATCGCAGCCCCTTGAGGACTCTGTGCTATAAGGAAATAAAGTTGCGCCCTCACTAACAGCAATTGCTTTTGGCGTAGTGGTAAGCGCTTGATCCAATAAATGCTTCATCAAGGATGAAGAACGGGAATGCTTCATCTAGTGAAGAACGGGAATGCTTCACTATCCGGATCATATTGATTGCATTTCACGCATACATTCACTCTGACTGAAATTGTATGCTATTTGATTTATTGAAGCATTGTTAGAGCCAGTAACATGCTAGGATTATTTATATATATATATCAACATATATATATCTATACCCCATATCACATGTTGAGTGGATAATTACTTATTTCCGTGAGTTGACCCTAACGCTTTGGCTTTGGTTTCATGTTTGTGTTTGGGCGGTCGGCCTGCTGCCAGATGTCGATGGCCGACTGGTTTTCGATGGTCTCTCCCTCGGGGGGATCAGGTATGAGTTGGTGGACCGCGATGCCCCCACCGCTTGGGTGATCGATGTTGCGGGTCACCGAGCGACGTACCGGGGAAGGGTCATGGAGGACCGGACAGACGAGCGTGGACGTTTGACGAGAGGAGTACTACGACGTATGGAGCTGAGCTTTGACTTGCCGCCTACAGTTCGCTGTGGACCAGGTACTAGTCGAGGACCACCTGCACCACCTCCGACTTCATCTTCTTCCGATGACGAGGACCCTGCGGAGATCGAGGTTGTTGTTGCTACACCTGTTGCGCCACCTCCTGCTACTGCCATTGATCCTACCGACGTGGCGTTGTCCTCGAGGCTTGTGCAGCCGAAGAGGGAGTCTGTTGCTCCATCTGCCTCACGTCGCCTCCCTTGTTCTCCACCGCACGGCTACCGTGTGGATCCCCTGGTTCGGGTGGTGGAGGAGGTTATCCTTACTGGAGAGGTGGATGTTGAGACGGACTTGACTAGGACGGTGCGCTGGATAGTTAGGAGGGAGGTCGTGGACTTGGACACCGAGAGGATTACGGTGGATTCAGACTCGGACTCCGACAGCAGTGGGGACAGCTACTCGCCGAGCGACGAGGGAGAGGAGGAGGAGCTATGAGCAGTTCTGGGAGGGTAGGTTAAGCAGCGTCATATTTTGTTAGAGCTCTGATTCGTCTTACTTTGGGACAGGGTAGGTTCCTGATGTGTGGCTTTTTGTGTGGTTCTTTTGATGAGGAATCACAGAGAGTCTGTCGGGTTATAGGGGTCTTTTGTTTAGGCCATTTTGGGAGCCGACTTTCTCTTGGATGACTGTACTTTTGATACTTTTACTTACATTAGTGGTTCTGTACATATTTGCCTACGGGCACACTACTTGGAGTCACTGCGAGTGCGCGTGACGTGGGAGTGCAGCTGAGCCTGTACATGTGTATATATTTGTATATCGGTTAGTTTAGTTGTTGGGTTATGTCTTTATTTTCTATTGCTTTAATTAAAAGGAATCAAACGGAAAAAAAAAAATTACCTGTTTTTCGTGTAAAGTTTATTTTTAGTTACTAAAGTGACACCTGGAAATCGGGGTGTTACAATACACCTATATTATACCCTGGCGTTTTTTACCAGGGATAATCATAGATAGAATTAAAGATGTCTGCTTCATGCATTCCCAAGGAGGACGATTGTATGATATTAGAATGACTGGCCATATGCTGTTCTTAGTGCTCTTTACTCCAAAAGGATTAAAACCATCAGCAGTTAAGCCAAGGCGAACATTTCGGGGTTCCTTAGCAAATTCATGGTGATTTTCGTCAAATTTCTTCCATGCTTCACCATCTCTTGCATGTCTCAACAATCCATCTGGGTTACTCGCCAAAGCATGCCATCTCATAGACTTTGCTGTTTTAGAGCACCTGAATAATCTTTGCAGTCTTGGTTTCAAGGGAAAGTAACGCAAAACCTTTGCTGGTAGGTTTTTCATACGAATAATTGTCCCATTTTTTCCCTTTCTTGGCTTCCATCTAGATTTTCCACAATGTTTGCATCTCTCCAAATTTTCATCTTCTCTCCACTACAACATGCAATTTTTCGGGCAAGCATCTATCTTGGTATAATGAAGACCAAGTTTGTGGATAACCTTCTTTGCCTCATAGGAAGAATCAGGTAGCTTTGCAAACTCAAATGCATCTTTTAAAAGATCAAGTATTAATGACATTGCCTTATCAATGACACCAGACAAGCATTTTATATGATATAATCTTAACAAAAAAGACAACTTTGAGTACTTTTGACAGCCTTCATACAATTGCTGCTGAACATCCTCAACCAAATCATCAAAATCTCTTTGGTCTTCATTTGGTATGGCGTCTCCAAACTCAGATGGTTCAGGTGAAGAGGTGGGTTCCACATCACAATTTCTCTTTACTCCAAACACATCATTTATCGTATCTTGTACTGGGTTTTCATTTTGTAGTGGCTCCAACCTTACTTGAGTGTCCCTTGATGTGATAGTTTCATATGTTTCACCATGCCATATCCAAACCTTATAATTTTTGGGAAACTCCTTGCAAATCAAGTGGTCACACACTACATCTCTACTTTCCCATTTTTTACAGTGACATTTAGGACATGGACACTTTATTACACCATTAACTGACCGCTTCTCAAATGCAAAATCTAGAAACTTATCCAACCCGTCAAGGTATTCAGTTGTATTTCGTGGCATATCAATCCATGATTTATCCATTTTAAAGACAAACCTGTTTTGGTCGTAAGGGTACACTCAAAAATTACAATTACACTAAGGCAGAAACAATCAAGATTGAAAAATATGCATAATAATTGATCAACAAAACAGAATAAGAATATGGCAGCACCATTGATCAATGAAAACAGAATCAGTAAAATTAATACAAAGAAAGAAACAAAATCAGCTCATATAGAGTATAAATTAAGATCAGTCTTCAAGTAGAATATAAAAAGATAAATGCTTAAGAAAAAACAACGCTACATTTCTATATTGTATAACATATTCACTAAATTAACTACTATTTATTTCTGTATCTAGCAAGAATCCCTGTCTACTGAAATCAGAAAGTGATAAGATTTCAAATGTATGAATACAGCTATTTGAGACTAGTCTAAATTTGTGGAGAAAATAACTTCATCTGAACTCCGCAAATTAAGCATATGAATGAGTATCTCTAAAAAACGTAGGTAATTCATCTTAAAGTTCCCCCAAATTGTGAAACAAACCTTAATAGATGAGGATTCTAGAGCTTCCTGCACTTTGGAACTTCTTGACTCCCTGCAAGAGATTTTAACATTTTATCAACAAAAAGAAGGGACAAAATATAAGAAATTGAAAAGGAAAAAAAATCTGAGAAAGGTGATAAAATTGAACTTGATAAATACATTCATAAGGTTTGAGGAAAAGATTTTAAGATGAAAAACTTTACTAACTCATGCACCAGCTGCATTTTTATATGAAATGTGACAACCAACTCATAAATTAGGAAACAACAAAATCAAAAAACCACATACACAAAAAACCCACAATCAGTGATGAAATCGAGATGTCTCTACAGTTATGAACATAAGAAAATCAATATATATTCTAATATAACAAGCTACATAAGATAACAAAACCGAACTTCAGCTATGGGCAAAGCTTAGTTGTGACTCAACTTAGGATCATTATCTTTGTTAATGGCTTTTTCCATAGTTATCAGGAACTACAAACCACTGTTCATTACTAAAATTAGCTTAGATTTTTACGAGGAATTTCTCTACCAAAGTACCAATTTTATACCAAGTGTGTACAAGAGACATCAACAGTGAGCCTCGTTTCAACATCAAAGCAGAAGAATGAACCTAAAATAGAGTGTTCTTATGCATAGAGTGTTCAGATCCAGACAAAAGTAGAAGATGCAAGAACTTACACAGAGGGTTCTGATGCAGAGAGTGTTCTGAATCTTCCAAAATAGAGTGATGAATCTCGAAATTCTGAATTCTTCCAAAATAATGATGAATCTCGAAATTCTGAAACAAGATGTAGATCAACAACAATGAAGAACAAGATGAAGATAGATCAACAACAATGAAGAACAAGATGAAGATATATCAACAACTATGAAGAACAAGATGCTTCAATTCAAAGCACTGTCACTCACCGATTGAACGATAGGATCTAGAAGAGTTAGGGATCAAAGCAAGGGTGGAAATAGAGCACTTCCATGGCGGTTCGAAGCTCTCCCCGTCGTGAATCAGAAGCTCGCTCTCTCCGTTCGTGAATCAGAAGCTTTTTCTGTTCGTGAATAGTGAATACGTATCGGGTTGAAATCCCTAAATTTATTCCTGAATTTTTTTTTCACAAAAATAATGGAAAAAGGAAAGATTAGTGGCGGTCTAACTGTGACCGCCACAAACTGCATGCCACTAAAATTAACTTTTTTGTAGTGTTCTGTATTTGGATGGTCTTTCGCATTTTTACCTAATTAGTTCATTTTATTATAGTATTTACATTTTCTTTCTATTAAAATACTCTAGTAAAAATTATATTTTGGTTAATTAAGTAGCGCGCAATGGGTACGAGTACAAGCTTAAAGATACCTAGAGTATGAGAATGAGTAGTACATGAGTGCTCTACCTAAACTATACCTATTAGAGCATCTTCAATGCAGGGTTCTTAGCTCTTATTTTAGAGTTAAGAACTAAGAACTAAGAACTTTACCATTGGAGGTGCTGACATGGACTCCTTAGTTTTTAAAAATAAGAACTCAGTTCTTAGAGCATCTCCAATGCAAGGTTTTTAGTTCTTATTTTGGAGTTAAGAACTAAGAACTAAGAACTTTACTATTGGAGGTGCTGACATGGACTCCTTAGTTCTTAAAAATAAGAACTCAGTTCTTATATAAGAAGTTTTACTTTTTGAGTTCTTAACTTAAAATATTAATTATTTCTCTCTCATCCAAATTACTTTATTACTTTATGAGTTTTATTTTATTACTTTATGAATATAAAAAGTATAAATAATGTGGTTGGTGAGACCAAATGAATAGTGGTAAGAACTAAGAACCAAGAACTAAGAACTCATGGTTGGAGCAAAATTGCTTGAGAGTTACTTAAACACATGTGACAATACGGGCCCACATGAATAGTGCTATGAACTAAGAAATAAGAACTAGCATTGGAGATGCTCTTATATAAGGAGTTTTGCTTTTTGAGTTCTTAGCTTAAAATATTAATTATTTCTCTTTCATCCAAATTACTTTTTTACTTTATGAGTTTTGTTTTATTACTTTATGAAAATAAAAAGTATAAATAATGTGGTTGGTGTGACTAAATGAATAGTGGTAAGAACTAAGAACTCATGGTTGGAGCAAAATTGCTTGAGAGTTGCTTAAACACATGTGGCAATACAGGCTCACATAAATAGTGCTAAGAACTAAGAAATAAGAACTACCATTGGAGATGTTGTTATCTATTGCCAATCTTCCTCTTATATTCTGCGGTACCAACCATATTTTTTTGTAGGACTCTCAGCAATGGGCATGATTTGAAAGTTGGAACATTTCAACACCCAACAAGCGTGAGTTATGATCCCTGCCAGTCCAAGGTCAAAGCTTTTATTTATACGTAGGGTGAAAAGTGTGCCACACCATACCAGTACCATTACCATGAGAGAGTGAAGTGTTTGAGCGGGACAATGACACACTCATGTTGCTCACCGACGCCGGTCCAATAAATTCGGCTACTAAATAATACTCTCTCCGTTTCTTAATATAAGAACCAAACAACTACTTCACACCTTTTAAAAAACTTAGCTAATTTAGATAATTGCATTAAATTTATTTTCAATTTATATCAACTTTCTAAAGTTACCCTCCACCTATTATTCTTAATTTTTATGCATCATTAATGCTATAGCAAGTGGAAAGAGAGAGAAATTCAATTAAATTAGGGCATTCTTGTCCAAAAAATAATTAATTCTCCACAAACTCCAAATTGATTCTTATAAAAATGACCACGTGTACTTTCTATTTGGTTTTTATAAATAAAAACGAAGGGGAGTAGTCAAAATCACATCACATACTACAAATAGGGTAAGGTCAACCAGACTTTTTGAATCATGAATCTCCTTTATGAAAACTCTCATGATTTTTTATTACTATCTATCATTGTATCTGGGCAATTTATATGAGAGGCTTGGGCCTTTCAAACTATACAAACACACTCAACGTTAATATATCCAAACGTCAATGTAACGTGCAACGACCTTTATGTATAGAAATACCGAAATGGAAATAGAATTCAATTGTCCAAGATAGGAGTAAAAGTCAGAGAAAAGGGGCAATGCCGGTGATTCATTGATCAGTCGACGTCATTTGTTGACAACACTACTCACATGAAAAAGGATTTGGCTCCTCAAAATATTTTGGTTGGTAAAATAAATCATCACAAATTGAACTAACAATCGATAAAATGGCTCGATTAATAGTTGTGATGACTTAATTTGCGCTCTACATTTCTACTTTAGAGGAATTAGACCTCAGGAGAAGCCAAACCATGTAGGGGCACATCAATTGGTTTAGATCCGTTCCTGACTAAGACAAATTCGAACCAATCAAATTAAATTAGTTGTGATTAGATTTCACGTTTTTTAACATTTGAATATGAATTGAACCAAACAGGAAACAGGTGATGTTCCGGTTGAATCGAATTGATTAAACAAATCCCTATTAAAATAATATTAAATATGAAATATAAAAAAATGAAAAATTTATTAAACAGTAATAGTAGAAAGTAATGCAAAATGGAGGTAAATAAATCAAGAGATTAATGAATATGCATTGTAGTGTAAAACAGTTTTACACTGACAGCTAATCACAACATGCCACATATATGAAATAATAACTTTCACCTTAAATTTCAATTAAAACAAGAATATATTTATTGACGTGACAAAATTCAATTGAGTGACTGTGTAAATAAAGTTACAAAGTTTATACTGATGGTGCACACACATTAAATTCATAAATCAAACAACAAATTATTGAGGTGAATCAACCAGCATCTCAAATGTAAGACACGTGAAATTAATCCCAATAAAATAATTGTTATATATGTTTGATTTCATGATTTGATTCGAATTTTATTTTCTCAAACCTGGATTCGAAATCAAACACATTGAATTCCTCTTTCCCGAATCAATTTCCGTCAATGAGTTCAATCCAATCCGATTTTTTGGCTTCAGATCGGTTTGTGTCGAACGGGTCAATCGATCCAGCCTGCGTGCAACCCTAAAACCAAGGCTTTGATATTCTTGAAACACGTGTATAAATAAAGGCTCACTCTGTCTGACTCTTCTCCCTTTGTAATACCAAAATTCCAATTCAACTAACCCAATCACACGTACAATAAGAGACCGCAAACAGTGCAAGAAATGAAGTAACCGTTTAGTCTAACCGTTATATAATGCTGGTGTTGAGGTTACTTTAACAAAGAGTACTCACTATTAGTATATTACTAGGATTCTTTAACCCGTGCGATGCACGAGGTTTTATCATTTAATTTTATTCGAAACACGAATAAGCGATTACAGAGTTTGTTAAACTTGATTATACTGGTTATTGAACACAGTTAATCCATTTGCGTTTGAACAATCTGCTAAGGTTCCAAACTCAAGTTGTTTTAATTGTTATCATTTGCGTTTCCACCTGCACTATCTTTTACTTTAGACACTTTTCTTCGTTGGTTTATCTTATTTCCGTCTTGTATACATATGTAAGAGGTGTAAAGCTAACCTAATCCATATGAAACTATATAATATAAGTGTGAATTAATAACTTAAATACGATATACATTATGTACATATGTTATAATACATATGTTGCCATGTACAAGCTATTAAATTTTTTTTTGACTGGTTATGAGGCTGGTTATGAGTTACTGCAAACTTGAGATGATGAATGAAACTCAGAGCATGAGTATTATAGTAGCATATCATGATATAGGACTTCATTGCTCTTATGCAACTTTGATCCTGTAGACGAAGAATCTACATGGGGAAGGGGGTTCTCATATCAGATGCTATATTCTTGGATGACAGATGATATTGTGTGGATAAATTAGTTCTTGTGTTGGTGGGTCATGATATTGCTGGGAATCCAATATATTACTGGACAAGGGAGTATGGAAGAGTGGCGTGAATATTGGAATAATAATAGTTGGGGGTCCCTTGTGCTTGAAGAAGCTGCACAAGACTTTATACAATATGACAAAATATGTTTTGAATCCAACGCTACTGGAGGG
Organism: Lotus japonicus; assembly: GCF_012489685.1. Lineage (NCBI taxonomy): Eukaryota > Viridiplantae > Streptophyta > Magnoliopsida > Fabales > Fabaceae > Lotus > Lotus japonicus. Next base: position 58,486,071 of record NC_080041.1, on the reverse strand, counting down.
AGCCTTGACTTTCTTTGTCTATTTGTTATTTCTTACGTGGTAATTAGTCTTAGTTTTCTATCTTGTTTTTTGTGTTTTCTTCTAGTTATTGTTGTCTTCTTTTTATTTGTTTGTCTTCTCTTTCTTTTAGCTGTACTTTGTTCTCACTTGGGAGGGAATTGTTCCCAAGACTTTTATCTATCAATATACATATGTGTGTATATATATATATATATATATATATATATATATATATTCTACTTTAAAAAAAACACCAACATTATATTAACAACACATAACATACGTACAAACATGTAGTCTCACATACATGGCAGTAAAATGAAAAACACATACTTAGAACTTAGAAGAACTACCTAATATGACACACTTGAAACATAAACATGTCTCTTGGACTAAACAAACGACTTAATTGGGCACCACAACAGCCAAAATACTTATACCTAAAGCACTTGAAACATAAACATGTCCCTTGAACTAAACAAAGGACTTAATTGTACAACATAACATCCAAAATACTTAAACCTAAAGCTGGTGCCATAGTTAGATAAACTTAATGAAACACATAGAAAAACAGAATTTGTAACTCAGTCAACATATGCAAGATCATCCTCCAATTCAGCTTCATCATCTAACTCATCTTCCTCAGCAATTTCCATCATAGTACATTCAAAGTCATCATCTGCATCATCAATACTTTTGTCCTCATCCACTTCCACCCTAATGTTGTCTTCGTCAGCAGAAAGCACCAAGTTAGATGAATTCTTCTCATTCAGGAAACCTTCCACAACTTGGACATGATTACCATCCTCCTCAGATTCATCATCAAAGTCCAACACCAATTTCCTCTTCAATGGTTTGGGAAGTAAAGATCCAGTGCTACTTTCAGGCACATCTTCAAATGGTGTATTATAGGAAAAACCACCAACTTCCTTGTCTTCCAGCTCTTCATTGTTTTCAACACCAGTGGTATTGGTCCCAAATTGTGCCTAAAATGTATAAACAATGAATTAAGGTTCACCATGAGAAGCAAGCATATAAAAAACCATATACAAGAAGAAGATATGGTAAAATAAATTAGCAGCAAAAAAAAATGTTTCAGGAACACACATTGGCAGTTGAATCATTAGATTGTAATGCATGAAATAAGGAAATTGCTTCAGGATCCTCAGTAATGGCAAGGACATGGTAACATTCAGCTCCATTATATGTAATTCCACCATCATTACGTATTTTAAAAATAAGCTCTTTTCCAGGTATGCGATCTTCAAATTCTTGTGGATAGACAACATTAGAATCATCATCCACCTACAATTCATAAGTTTTCAGAAGTCAATAACTTTCACATCATAAATATAAGACCATAGTATAAACACATAGACAATAAAAAATAGTATTTCATGTCACACCTTAATGTTACTGACTAAATCTTCACATGACACACTAATCAATTGTTGTACTTCCCTCTCAAAGAGAACAAAAACAACATTATCGGAAGCATCAAAAACTTCAATCTTAACACGGTACCTGTTAATATTGAAACCAAGTGGTCAATGACTATTGTTGCAATATCACATAAATTAACAATTATGACTATGACAAAATGGCTTTTGAACATGAACATTAAAACAGTGGGTGAAAATAATAAAGATAGTTGAACTGACCTATGAATCATCTTCTCAAAGATCATAGAACACTTTGAACATTCAAACGCATCATTACGTAAATTCAACTCATTGTGGCATCTACAAGAAGGATAACACCAATAACCACCCTTTAAGACCGCAACAACAACAGCATGAACAAGAAATACACCTTGCTGTGAATAAATTAGGTTTGGATCATGTTAGACAAATATAACGATATAATCACAGATTAATACTGAAAAAAATAACTAAATATCCAAGTTATTATATTTAACACATATGTAATTAAACAAGATAAAGATTTACCTCTTTCTCCACTAAAAGCTCAGAAATTGTTCTCCTTGGGTAGAACTTCAGCACGTCAGCATTAAGATTCGCATACGCAATATCACGACTTATAAACTCAACAGGGCCATTTTGAAATCCAGCTTCTGCCAACCTAATGATAAATCAATTAAATGTCAGTCCAAAGAGATAATAACTAAAAAATGGACATAATTATATACCCTTTATTGAAGTTAGTAGAGGATAGTTATGATTCTACCTTCCAGCTAGCACAACTGATTCCTCAATAACAGGCTCAATGTACATTTTGGTTGCAGGTGGTATGCAATCAATGAATAGTCTCCCTGCAAATTGTTTAATAAACACATCAAATTATATAATTTAAATTAAATAAGGACATTCATAAAACCATTTCCTGCTAATCACCTCTGTGGGTGAAAACTTTGACAAACTGTATAACCATCATAGGTTTTTCTGTCCAGTTTGAAGACAAATACTCCAAAAATGTTTCCACATGTTCTCCTTCAAGCACACAATGGATATTTCCCCTGTGAATATTATAATTATCACATTAGGCCCACTAAACACTTCACACAAGCATGACAATAGTAACCCAAAAAAATTATTGTACTAATATTAAATACCTAAGGTCCTGGAGTTGAATCACCATCCTCTTAGTAATTTTTGAATTTCTGATGTAAACCTTCTCCTCTGATGCAGCAATGACCAGTCCAACAAAATCTAATTCAAATTTGCCATTACATTAAATGAAATATGAAACATAGATGAATGGAAATGTTATGGAAAACAACAACAGACTCGAAGCGGTGATTTATTCCAGTGTTTTAATGTGGGTATAAAATGAGTTCCTAACATTTGGTATACAAAATTTGTGAAGATTATTATTATACTTCTCTAAAAAAATTGCAACAAATTACATTCCAATGCTTGCACCAATATTACTACAGCAATTTGGCTATCATATAATATCATCAATCATTTACAGTAGTGACACCATGAATAAGATTTTAGATAACATTAAAAATATCAAGTTTTCAATAACACTCACCTATTACTTCTGTGAAGGTATCCCTGATAATTTTAATATGGCGTGTATCAAAGAAGGACCAGCAGTTTAAAGGAATAACACCATCCTCAGTGGTTCGAACCATCTTTGTGCATCCATGAAAAAAAAGCCTGCAGCTATGCCCGGTGAAACGCAGCACTCCATCATTAGGGAAGATCCTGAAATTTGATATCTTGTACACAGCTCCTTCAGCAATCTGATTCCTTATTGGGTGTCTCTTACAGATAGAAGCTTGTATTTTGACACCCTACAACAAATGCAAAGTCACACTATGAATGTTTAAAGAGGAAATACAACACATTGAAGAAGTCTACTTAACTAAAGAAACATTGTCACTAATTATAATGAAACAATGATACAATGAAGTATAGAGCATAAGTAACATATATTATTAGATTAGTCTACAATTCCTACCTCAGCACCAATAAGCACCATTTCCAAGCATGATGATTCAGATTCCAACAGCTCATCAGGATTTTTCCAGCAAGCAAGAACACGCACCTTGATATTCCAAGGATGATCATCAAGTGAAATTTGTTCCACTTTATCAAAATCACACCAAGCAGAAGGAGTAGGACGATCTGCAATATATTTTTTCCTGAGATAACAAAAAGGAAACAAAGTTTTAGGCAAACTGGACTTCATACTTAACACAACAACTGAAACTGAGAATAAGGTGCTAGTTTTGAACTCTTGTCTTAAACCTTTCACGTTATAGCATACAAAGGGGTAGATATATATAGCCTGGGAAGAATAGTATTTTAATCTGTGATATCTACCCCAAAATAAATGTCATTCCTCTGTCAATCAGAGTACAAAATAAGAAATCTTAAAAATCTATTCCGGGAAGATTTGTCTGACATCAGAAACTGATGACTTTGTAATATAAGGTACTGGAAAAATATGACCTCCAATTAGATGAGACATAAACTTGACTGAAATCTGACTTCAAATCAATTGCATTAAAGAAAGTGGTTGTAGAGATTAGGATTTGGAGTTACCTACTGAATGAAGAACTCTGATTTGGGTCAAGAGGAATGGGAGTTCACCAACTACATGGAGATACACAGGAAAGCCCTTTCTCCTCCAGCAAAAATCAGGCTACAGGAAATCAATAAATCATCAATTACAATCAACAAAGTCTCCTCACACGCAAAAGTACAAAACCATGGCTTACCGCTGACATCAAATTGCTATTCAAGAATTCAAATGAATTGAGATTCAATTGAAAACCCCAACGATGAATTAGAATCAGAGAAGTGAATGTCCATAGCAACCTATGGAACGACTAACCCTAAATATAGAGTTCAAACAGCAGGTGGATGTCCACGCGTCCTCCTTGCCCTTCACCTTATGCAACTACATCAGGAGGTGGCAGAATTTAGGAATGGGAGAACCTTGATCATAGATGACAACTCAATTTCGACACCGATAGCACAGAAAAAAACAATGATTCTAGGGTGCAGAGAAGGACGTGTTTGGTGATGCTACTTAATAAGAAGATATAGAAAATATCAAAAAACTGTTTGAGTATATTTTTATTTTTTATTTATTTAAAAAAAAATTGTTTTAGGTTTAAACAAAAATATATACTATCTAAATGGGAAGAAAATTTGTCAAGATTTCAATTAAATTCAATGTGTTGATGATATTGTTTTTGTGACAGCCGTTAATGATACACATAAATATGTGGATCCTTATCTTTTTAAAAAGATTGAGTATTATTTCCACACTGTAGACAAAATATGGAATGAACAAATTAAAACATTTATCTAATTTAATTTCTTATGGAATACAATAAATATATTTTTTAAATTATAACATTTTTTTTAAGTCTAATCAAAAGATTTCTTCAGTACACGTTAAACCACACCTAAATCAAAGTAGCTCAAATACATTGAAAAAAGATAATTTAAAATTTGGAGGCATTTTATATTAATATTTTCAAATAACAAATAATTCCAAAACTTTCAACTATTTGAGAAGTTTTTTTTTTCATAAGTCAAAGAATTGCATTTAAATTTAGCACAAGGGGTGCTAAGCCCATATACAAGAGAAAAAGTAGAGAAAGAAAAGACAAAAATCCAAAGAAACTAAATATTAAAGCCAATCCAATGCCTGAACTTGAACTTGAACTTGAAGTTGAACTTGAACTTGAAACTAACTTAAAAAACTACCCCGCAACATATACCAAATGTCGACCGTACAATTCTGCCTCAATTAACATCACAAAGAGGAAACAACTTATTTGAGCTTATCTGATTGCTCAAGCGCTTATGTCAATGTTTGGAATAGCTTATTCAAACAAGTAATGTCATATCGTATGTTATTTTGAAGTTATTTTCATAAGCTATTTATCATAACTAATTAAAAAGAACTTATGTTTATATATAACTTATTTTCAATTTATATCAATAAACTTTTTAAAATAACTTATGACCATAAGCACTTAATTAAGCTGTTTTCCCAAACAGGGTCTTAGGACAGTAATAATCAAATTCAAAAGCACTATATAGTAGAGGCTATAAAAACATATCAAAATAACCAATTATACAAAAACATAAAACATTACATAAGTCTAACATAAATCGTTTTAAATCATAATTTAACAAATTTAGTCATAAATAAATGTAGTGTTCTATGAGACTTAATCAGAGCTTATTAGTTATTTAGATAACACATTATCTATATGACTATAATGTGTTGTCGATTCTTTCAACCTAGATACACTAAGTAGTGTTTTAGATAATATATTTTTAGTCATTTTTCCAAAAATTATAATGTACTATTGTTATAATAAAAACCAAACATTTGTTTGAAGTGATCAAAATTTGACCCTTATGGAACACAATAAATAGATTTATCAAATGATAAGATTTTTCTTTATGTTAAAAAAAAAGATTTTTGTTTAAAGTGTAATTAAAAGGTTTGTTGACTACACGTTAAACAACACATAAATCAAGGTAGCCCAAGAACATTGAAAAAAAGTGATTTAAAACTTGGAGGTTCTTTTTATTAATATCTTCAAATAAGAAATAATTCTAAAACTTTTGACTATTTAATAAGGGTTTTTTATAAGCCAATGAATTGCATTTAAATTTAGCAAAAGAGGTGCTAAGTCCAAATACAAGAGAGAAAGTATAGAAGGAAAATACAAAAACCCAAAGTAAATAAAAATTCAACCCAACGCTTGAACTTGAACTTGAACTTGAACTTGAACTTGAACTTGAACCTGAACTTGAACTAACATCAGTAAGAGGAAATATATCCCTTATAGCCACAAACTTAATGGAGGAACAAACTTTGAATCAAATTTTTAAATAAAGAAAAAAAGATAACAATTTTTTAACTAAGTTTTGAGCATATACGAAGCTAACTACATGTAAATGATATGCCTGAAAGATGGCAATTCGAAATAATATTACTAACAGATCATACAAAAAACAACAACATCCTCTTCACTCAACAGTTGTATATCTTCTGAAAAACCTCTTTGAACACAATATTCTTGGTGCTATTACTTTGGGATAAATCTTCATTGCAAATCAATATTTTCAATCCAGCTCTAGTCTGCACTCGAGAAATTGCAACATATAATTGACCATGTGAGAAAACAGACTTCGGGAGATACACACCAACATGTGCCAAAGTTTGGCCTTGGCTTTTATTTATAGTCATTGCAAAAGAAAGACAAAGCGGGAATTGTCTTCTTGTAAACTTCAACGGCAAAGTTTGATCAGATGGCATTAAACTCATTCTAGCAATGAAAACCTTTTTTCCTACATGTGTCCCAGTGATAACTATTGCACCAATAACATTCAAGCCAAGATCTTCAACAATAAGTCTTGTCCCATTGCACATACCCATAGAGATGTCTAAATTTCGCATAAGCATAATTGGAGCACCTTTTTTCAAAACTAACCGGTGATCAGGTATACCAGAGGATCGAACATCATTCAAGAATTCAGTAGTTAACCAATCAGCCTCAATTCCAACTTCATCATCGACTTTCCAAATCGTATCTGAACTTAAATATACATGCTCTTCACCTGGAAAAAGAGACAAAACATATTGATTAACAGAATCAACTGCATCCAATGTAGGTGCAAGTATTGCCTTATCTCTATAATAATCTTTACATCCAACATTTTCAGTAAGATTGGGGTACATTTCATTCACTATGTCTGCAATTGGATTTAAAGACTTTTCAATCAACAACTCGGTAGGGATAGTAACATCAGCCTCCCCATCATCTTCATCTCCTAAATTACCATCTCCAATATCAAGTACCCACTGCGCAAATTGTTGAATTTCATTAGTATGTTGAGTGCCAGCGTCAATAAACAACCTCATGTTTTCAGTTAAAGTCAAAACCTTACAAAACCTCCAAAGACGAGATGAGTTTATTGTAGACATCACTATCTCAGCTCTAGAGCCCTTCGGAATAACAGGCAAGATTTGTCTGAAATCACCTCCTAACACAACAACTTTCCCACCAAAAGGTCTATCCATGTTAGCCTCATCTTTCGCATAATATCCCTTAAGGTCCTGTCTAAAGCTTCAAAAGCATACTTACTTACCATTGGTGCCTCATCCCATATGATAAGACTTGTAGCCTGAAGCAATTCAGCCTTCAGACTACCTTGAACAATACAACAACATGAGTCCTCATTGACATTTAGTGGAATACTAAATAAAGAATGAGCTGTTCTTCCACCTGGACGTAATAACGAAGCTATTCCACTTGATGCAACATTCAACACAATTTTCTTCTCAGACCTCAATTTGTAAGTCAAAGTTTTCCACAGAAACGTCTTACCAGTGCCACCATATCCGTAAACAAAGAAAAATCCACCATTCACATCATCAATGGCTGACAAAATTTCTTCATATATTGCTAATTGACCTTTGTTCAATTTAGGGAGTGCCTGAGCATGCATTTGTTCCATTTCCACTGTGTTAAAATTCAGCTCATTGAACATCAAAACATTGCCATATTCAGCTAATGTAGATGGATCAACAGTGGGCATGCCTTCAAAATTTTTTAGAGATTTTCCATTGATCAACAACACTTTCTCAATCTCCATTAAACAAAGATCTCGCAATCTTTTCTCATCAATCATCATCTCTACAAAAGAATAATCTAACTATTGAAGAAATTTAACAAATATAGCAAGTTGAAGTACAACATAATTGATAAAATATACCTGGACAATTTAGGTTTTTCTTTAGATCATGCAAAATTCCATCAGCAAGCATGAACCATGTTTGCTCCCATACCTTTGCGGGACTACCCATTGAGTTTGATAACAAGAGTCTTACAAATAACCCTCTTAAATAAAATCCTGAAGCTAGTTCATATGTCTCACATATACCATCAACAAATTGACGATCATCAGTCAATAAGCCCAAGGCACCACACGCATCCCTAAATGTACCATATGTGTTGTTCTTAACAACCGTAAGTCCTCATAACTTGTGCAACCCCTCTGAACATTTAATAGAAGTCTCATGTAATAAAGCTCACCAGTACCAGGAGGGACAAAATTCATTCTACCAATGGTGAAGCCTTGCTTTCTTGGACACCATTCCTTGTTTTCAGCATTGTACACAAATGCACTTGGAAACTCAGCATATATTAATCCTTTTCCATGATGATATTTCTTGTTTGCATCCATCCAAGCAATAAACATTGTTCTTCTATTTTTGTTTCTTGCAAGTACGCGGTCAATGTCTTCTCCATCTTTGAATATAACAACTTGCTTGTTGGGTAAATGGAACATAAGTTTTTGTACATGCGGCCATTTAAGGTGGATGTCAAAACGAAGAATTCTCCAAACAGCTTCACAAGGCGAAAGATATCTACAATCATAGTACTGCTTGATCTCATCTACCTCCTTGTTGTTATTATTTGATAATCCACCCGCAGACATGGACATTGTAACTCTATCAACTCCTTTGTTGATATATTTGAACAAGTATTTAATACAGTTGGATTTGTTGCAAAACTCAATGTTTATATGCGCCTTGTATTTCATAAGTAGCTTGGGATTATAGGGAACCACAAACCTGTTGTCTAGGTGCACACCTCTTCTAATTGTACTGATTCCAGTGTTCCTTCTTCTATATACAGGAAATCCATCACTATCAAAGGATGTGCTATTTGCATAATTTTTGGGAAAGAATTTAGTGCAACGTCCATTCTTCATGCAAGGAGATTGCTTCCTACTTGCACCACATGGTCCATGTACCATGTAGTTTGAAACAGCTTCAAACAATAATGGAAATTTTGTCGGATCTGGAAGTTCAGCACAAATGACAGAATCAATCATATCAATTGAATTCAACTTCTCACTTGGGTCAAGCCATAATAAGATATGGGCGTGAGGCAACCCCCTCTTTTGAAACTCTATTGTGTACATACCTATTGGAACAAAAAAATCAACTTATTAGCCACAATCAAAACAATTGAATTACAAAAACATGAAAAACTCTAATTCACTAATATAATAACTTGACCTGCTATGACTTTCCCAAAGAATTGACCCTTCTTGAAATCTGCCATAAGTTCATAAAGTTTCATATGAAATATTCTACAACTAATATCTGGACGATCAAATGCACATAGTCCAGAAGCAGACACAATATTATCAATCTCAGGCCACTTAGGATTACAGGTCATTGTTAGGAACAAATCCGGATATCCAAATGTTCTACAAATGGCCATTGCATCTTGGCAATTATTAAACATGTAACGTCTTCCACCAGTAAATGACGATGGCAACACAATTCGTGAGCCAACCATAGACGCATTCGAATCACCACGATCAATTGCTTCTTCAATTCCAGATAAAAAATCTTTCCTAATGGTTGCTTGATTCGTACGTATGAAAAACAACCTTTGTGATTCAATCATTGAGTAGCAGTCCACAACAAATTGTTGAAACAAACGACGTGACTTAAAGATTCTACCACATTCATTTGGCCTTTCTTGCAATCTGAATGCAACCCATTCTCTTAAAGAAATGTATTTCCGCTTTCTGGTAGAGGTGTTATTTAAACTGACTGCAAATGGAATCTTTTTATAGAATCCATCTTCACCAAATGGAAACAACATTGGGTATTGCAATGGAAGGAATGATGCATGATTCTCATGAATTCTTTGCAAAGAACCTCCTTGAGTGCGCAAAATAATATCACGCCCACATTCAGAGCTATCAAAATCACCAACGACTAAAGCAGCAACCTCATCCACACTTGGAAGATTGTACATTCGAGCATCTCGCGTACGATTTCTAAAGAGCCTTAATGAAACATTGCTCACCCCTCCATGCTCAACAAAATCTCGCACTCTTCTAAAACTCTTAGCTAAAACATTCTCATCATCAACCATCTTCATAATGTCTTCTACTAAAGTGGGATCAAGTGAACTTGTTGCAGACATTTGACTATAGTCCATAAGAAATAGGAAATTAATTATTACAAAATACCAAAATCATATCATCAAACTGGACCCAATTAATCACAACAAATCTCAAAAGCAAAATACCTGAAATAATTCATCCGATTGTGAACTTCATTATGTGTATCATATATATACAATTGAGCAAACTTTGGTGTACCACCTTCCTCGGGAAGCAAACTTCCAATCCGATGATAATTTTGCCCACTAATAATAAATTGAGGTGGGCCCCCACCATCATTCAAAGTTCGATCAATTTTGCCACCAAGGGAAGTGAAAGCAAACATACTATTATAGGATCGAATATGTTCAAGAAAATGTTTACTCCTTGGGTCACTGCCAGATAGAAGACCACACAACAGAATAGGAGGATTCCTTAAATAAGGAAGAGCAATTATTCCTTTCTTGCAACAAATAGCAAAATCCGGAGATCGTGGTTTTCTAGATTTCACTGCTCTTTCCTCATACCAAAGTAAAGCACCACAATACTTACAATTGTATTTCCTAACCCCAAAATCAGCATATTCTGTATAGTAAAATTAATAATTAACTATGGCAGCCAAATCATTATTGTGGTCAGTTCAAAATTAGCAATGTTACCTTGCAGTTCACTTGTCTGAAATTTGATATCAGATTCATCATAATCATTAGTGTGAGAATCACTTCCAAATTCATGTTCCGACCCAATGCTATCCAACCTAGATGTACCTAAAAAAATATAATTTACATGATATTGATTACTTTTAAGCACTCCACCAATTCCCTAATATCTATTACATTAAAGTTATGCCCCAATAATTGAAGCATATCACTTAGTGTTCTAGCCTAATTAAAATCACTATATTAGTTCCTTAGATACGATAATCTATGTAATTATTTATTTTATTTCAATCCTCCTCACATAAGTTAATGATGGAATTGGGCAAGAACTTGTAATCACTCTTAAATTGTCAAACCTCAAGCCAAATAGGAACATAGGAATTCTGAAAATAATGATATTTGTATATACACTTATGAAATATATAAAAAATGAAAAACCATTTCATATAAATGACTATATCCTCAAAATAATGAAAAGCCACATTATCCATTCACACAACACATGAAGAAAGTTGGTGCATCAATTTTCAATACAATTACTAACCTGTTTGGCCGCCTAAGTTAGTTTGTGTAGAATTAGAATCCGAGCTTGGACCAGGTACTTCCCATGGAGTCACTAATTTAAATAAGTAAAAAACCAATCACAAAACAAAAAAAGTGAATAAAAGACTACAAAAGAGCTAAACTAAATGAGATAGATCTCTAACAAAGACATCAACTAATGCCCAGTCCTACAGTGCATACTCTTTCCCACCTAAATAACAAATTATGCCTTGACTTGAGCACTACACTTAATGGTTATGACATAAATTGGCATCCACGTAGTGTCTTTTAAAAAAAAAGAAAATTGAATTAACCATGATATTAAATACTCCTCCATTAGTTAACATTAAAACAAGGAAATTTTGGTTCCACATTAAGCCCTTTAAAGAGTCAAAATGAGATTTGGCAAATATTAACTATAATATTACACTCCCTTCATCCCCTATTATAAATTACTTCTACCCAATCTTGTAGGATTAAGAAAATTAATCATTTCCTGTTAAAAAAAAATCAGTCATTTCCAATAAATTTGTTAAAATAGTTAAGTTTCCTAAACTACCCATGAATTTCTCTATCTAATTTTTTGTTTTTGTTTTAAGTCACACTATCTCAATCATACTAAATGATGAAGGTAAGTTTGGAAAAATGTATTAAATATTTCATTGGTATCATTAAATGGGTTATATTTTGGAACAATAAAATCTCTTAAAATATGACTTATAAATAAATGCGGACAGAAGAAGTCCAAAACTAAATAATTCACACCAATTATAATCACATTCATCCATTGTTTCCATTCCTCAAAATTTATATTTTCATCTGATTAAACACAATATTGGAATGAAAAAATGAATCTTTATAATTAAAATCATTTTCACCACCAAAGACCTAATTCAAAAATATATCACTTTGGGCATTTAGTCATATATCTATAACAAACTTAATGGCACAAACAGCACAAGAAAACATTAAAAGGGGAAGTGAAGCAATTAATTTCGTTAAATAACAGGCTACTTAGATGATCAATTTTATTAGGCCCTTGTTAATTGCTTAGCAATCATGTCTATGAGAGATGTGGTAAAAGCATCTCTACATTTCAATTATCTCCGAATAAATATAATTGACCCTCAAAAAATTGATTAACTACAACTAAAATATTTATTATTAGGGTACTAACGCATCTATCATCAAATTTTATAAAATTTGTTATGATTAACTACTTATCCTAATCTTTCAAAAAAAAAACAACATCTCTTAATCTAATCTAATGGGTTCTAATCACTAACAAATTTTAAGCCAAACATATCAAATATCCATTATTTATACCAAGTTTTTTCTGCGTATAATCAGCCCAAATGTTTGGGGCAGTAATGATGTTTTAAAAACAACAATTTCAGGCATACCAATAATATAAGATTGCAATGGAAAAATATAAATAGCACCGTAAAACAAAGTTACTTCTTTCAACTCTTGCTCTTTTGTATGGAGCTCTGGTGGTTGGTTTTTTGGATGTTGACCGCCGCTTGAATCTCTTGGATGAATGGTCCAATTCATTTGAGATGTCTGCATAGATTTGGGAACGAATGGATGCAATTAAAAAAATGAACAAACTGAAATTAAGAACTACAACTTTTTATTACCCTCAGTTTGTTACAATTTTTCAATAATTTTAAGAAATCATAACAGATAGGAATGAAGCAGCAAACCAATGGAGAAATACCTCTAAATGGTCGAGACATGAAAGGCAAGTTTGGAGGACAATGAAAAGTAGACTACTGAGAGGAAGATAAACACTGAACGAAAGTTGGCAATAGGCTATATATAGGCACAAATAACAAAAATATAGTAATAGATGGAATGAGGTGTGAAATGAAATATACACACCTCATTTTTTAAAAACTTAATTTCCATTCTTTTTATTTCTATCTTTCTTCTCCTATCAACTATCACATCTCATACTTTTTCTCTTTTATTTTTTCTTTTATCCTATATCTCGTATCATTACACCTCTATCCACCTCAAAGCGAGGTGTGAAATGAACATTATTCAATATAAACTTATTATTATTAATCCTAAATCATTCTTAGTATTTTAAAAGATATAAATTATCTACTCTAACATTTTATTCATGGACCTTCAATTTTATAACTCATATATTCCTCTTCTCTTATTATTATTCATACTCATACATTTACTTTAATTTAGTTTCCATCTCTAAAAAAAATTATATCATCTAGATATTACTCTCTTAGAATATTAATTACCAATATGAATACTTGTGATTAAATGATTATCTAAAACCTATTTTAATTATCATTGCATACAAGTAAGATTCAATTAGGATTATCATTATTTAATTAACAATAATTAGAGTTTTTGAATTACAATGTAAATACGTTTTTCACAATTATTCAATTTCATCCATTCATTTTGGTAAGTCATAATTATTTTTAAATTTTTTAATATTTAAAATAGCCAAATGAATGATTCTGATTAAATCACCATGTAAAACTTCTTACATATTAAGTGTATCGAAATTAATTTCTATAACAACTATGTTTATAAAATATCTAAAACCTAAAATACTAATATTTTTTTAATGGAAGGAAGGGAATTAAAGGGAAATAATACAAGCAACAAAATATCTATTAACTAAATATTTATAATACATAATTTTTTTTTCAAGAACACAATACAGATGTTGGCGGTAAAATGATGGAAAGCAAGTTTTTTACTTAAACAATTCATCCTTGATAACCTTTCCCATGAGAACTGTCTGACGTGATATGGAAAAGGTTGACGGCTGAACAGAAATTTCATAGCATTAAATGCAAGGATTTGAGTGACTTGATTTAAGAGAGTGAGAGAGTGCTAATTGACAGCAAAAAGTTAATAAAGTTACATGAACCAAATAAACTATCCTTTCATGATCTAGTCAAACAAAATGGTGATTTCTGAAAATACAAGTTCCTATCCAAATTGTGTAACTTAACAACGTTACCTATAATACTTTTTTTCCTAAATTGATTTACAATATTAAAATACTTAGTACATATCAAAAGTTAAATCTACTACATATAATGAACTAAACATTGGAATGTAAATGTACAAGCTAAGTAATTTAATCATTTAAAAAAATATTTTTGATATTGTTAAATTCATTAATTTTGGGGTTTTGTTTTATTTAAAACAAATTAAACTTTATTATGTTTTTCTTATAAAATATATACTTTATTATATTTGTCACCGAATGATAACTCAAGTGATAAGAGCTAGAGACATAAGAGTTAAGTGGGGTGAAGGGTCCTAGGTTCGAACCGAGGGTAGAATTAATTTACTAACATTTTTAACAACTAACATTCACCGATAAAAAAATAGATACTTAACTATATTTTAATGGTAATGCACCATTAGTATAAATTCTTTTTTACACATGTATCTAATGATGGGCAACCAAAGTAGAAATAGAGTTTTTTTTCACCACCTAAAATAATAAAAATACATGACAACATCTCATAAGGATAAGAAACCACCCCTAATAGTAGAAATTTTAGATTCAATGACAACACTTGAAGAATTAAAAAGAAAATAAATTATATTAAAATAAAAACTAACCTTCAATATAAGAGTATGACTTAAGTAACTAATGCTTCAATCAATATTATTTCAGTATCCCTTATATTAACCTCAATTTCTCACCTTCTTTCTTTGTCCAAGTCCTCAAACATAGGAATTTTTAAATATGATATCACCTACAATATGTACTATAAGTATTTTTTTCCTCATACCTATTTACTTGATAATATTTTACTCTCTCTACTTCAAAGACTGACGAATCCTAAATCAGTTTCAATAAATGAGTGTGACAAATAAATCCAATCAACTAAGAAGAATAAGACACATTTCAAAAAATCATTTCAGATTTAGTAATAGAACAAATGCTTATTTGTGTGTCTATCAACAGTTTTTTTTTTTGGAAACCAAAAAGCATATATTAATAAGGGTTAAAACCCAACACAGGGAAACAATTAAAACAAACTGAAAAATAACAACAGGGAGGCTGCCTAATTAGACTCCAGCATCGTAAAAAAGAAAACTAAATCTCCATCATACTATCCTGTTCCCTTCAGATTCTGTGGAGAATAAGATGAACCACAAAAACCTAGTGAAATATTCCTTGTACATACCACAGATTGAGGTACCCTTAGTAAGCTTATAATACAATTTTGCATACCAGCACAAAAACCAATTACACAAACCGTTGGAGTAGAGTAAAAACACAAACTAATTAACCAAACATAATATAATAACGATTAAAGATCATTACAGAAGAGAGTTCAACTGGTAAACAATAACTACATAGATTGGCTTCTGAATAAAATCCACAAAAGGCTTGGCAACAAAAGACAATGGACAGACATTGTTTTAACTATGATGAACATAAAATAAACACTTCCAACAAAACAAAATGACAACCTTCACTTGTAGAGATAGAAACAGTTAGCAAGTAAGACCAATCTATATAATTGAATACTAATTATTATCATTCCACAGTAGCAAGAAATTCCTCATGCACTCCTTCTTTAACTTGAATGCCATCAGGTTCCTTGCCATCACCAAATTCAGATCCATGAAATAATTTCCTCCTTAAAGGCAGGACACCAGTCATTGGAGTGACGCTGCGAGCAGTTGATTCCTCGGAAGGATAACCTTCAAACTGAGTTCCATGGTACTGCATATCACTCATCAGCTCATCTTCATCAAAGCTAACAACATTTTCTGCACCAGCAGCAGCTTCCACACTGTCTTCCTCCAGATAAGTGAAAGGAGGAACAAACTTAGACTGAAATAAACAATTTAAATTACAAGTTGATCAGATAAAAACACATAGTTATAGCTATATTTTCACTAATGACAACATAATTCAGTTGTGCAGATAACTGATTATGAATATAAGATGTAACCTGTACCTTCAATGGTGTAATACTTGAGCAGTTAGGAGTAAACAAGTCCATTGTTTCAGTATCAGAACAAATTCGAAGAACATCATAACAGCAGTGACCATTATAGAGGCTTCCAGTATCATTACGAATCTTGAATAAAACTTCTGCACCAACCAATTTGTCTTCAATCTCACGTGGAAAGTTGGCTGCCAAAGGTTGCTTAATTCAAGCAAAATAATAAGTTAGATCATTCACCAAATAAAATTGAATTACACAAGCAACATGGTGAAAGGGCTTAACTATGACATACATTATACACTATAGCACTATACACAATGATAGCTAACCTGAGATACATATACAAATTCTTCACAAGCTCTTTCAATGATCTGCATAGCTTCTGGATCACCCAAAACAAACACAGCACTTTCAAGCCCATCATAAACCTCAACCTTAACACGATACCTATACAAGTAAGATAGCACTATCAATTGCCATAGAAGTAACAAAATACCGATTGTTTTTTTTTCACGTAAAATCAAACAAACATTAAAACAATGAACTTGCCTATGAATCATTTTCACCATGTTCCTAAAACAACGACTACAACTATAACCATCGTTGACAGATTTCAGTTCAGTATAGCAGCGGCAAGAAGGGTATGCCCAGCCAGCACCTTTAATGACAGACACAATGCGAGCCCGAACAATGAACACACCCCTCTGTAGAATACAATAAAAGAGAAGTCCTAAAATCAGCACCTGATAAAATGAAAACCACACACTATATTCAATTCAACTAAAACACTCATCCAAACTAAATTTCAGCAACCTCCTTTGTGTGAATAAGCTGGGCTAATGTTTTAGCTGGATGCAAGTTAATAAAATCATCTTGCAAGTTCAAACGAATATCACGATACCCAATATATGCAACCGGCTCTTCAATTTCAAAGCCCCTAAATCTACCAAAACATAAAATCAAATGTCAAAATTCAATAAAATGAATGAAGGAAACATTAGGCTATGATATCAACTTGGAATAAGAATACACATATTTATTCAAAATGTTTTACCTCTCAGCAAAAGCTGACTGCTCTTCTACAATAGGATTCAGGTGAAGCTTGGTGACATTAGGAATACTTTTAACCATAAGTTTCCCTACAACAAAAGTTAATACAAATTATAAATAACAGGTCCAAATGATGATGCAAATGATGGAACTCATGAATTAATAGGAAAATAACATAATACCTTCAACATATTTAAGTGCAGCAAATTGCAGCCCAACAACAAATTTTGAAGTCCAATTAGAGCACAGGTACTGAACAAACATCGAAACAATGTCTCCGACAAATAAACAACGCATCCTCCCCCTGTAAATGAATTTGAACCATTGAAATTACAAATAACACCTAGGATTAGGCCCAAAAGACAAATTTAAAAGCACAACAAAGGGGAATGAACAACCCTGTGTCAACAAGTTCCACAGTAATCATTTTATGCATGGTATTATTCTTTATAAGCAGCTTCTCCTTAGATGCGGAAGAAACCAGCCCAGCAATATCTAGTTCACAACAAAGACAAATATACTATATCATTAAAGATACCAAAATAAGAAAAAAATAAAAATTTAGGTAATGTAGATAGTCAGGAAATAGCATTAGAAATTAATTATAGTTTACTTTTATGCAAATAAAACAAACCATCCACTGCTGAAATTAGAAATAACATTGATTGTGATAAGTTATAACCTATCAGGTAGGTAAATGTGTCAAAGTTCCTTCGAATATGCCCAATGTCAAGAAAATCATATCCATCAAAAGGGATACTTGGTTCCACAGAGGGGAAAATCAAAGTGCGAGAGTGCAAGAGCAGCTTGTAACGATGGTTTGTTACACGATTATCACCATGGTTGCAAGTAACCTGGAAAATTGAAAACTTATAGACACAACCAGGAACTATGTTCTTAGTCATTGGGTCTTCCTTGCATACATATGCTTCAATCTTGACAGCCTACATATAAAAATCAAAACAAAAATAACCTCCTATCAACATAATATAACAATAACTAATCAGCAGAATGAAGGAAAAATATAAGAAAGGGAGATTTTGTGTTCAGATAACTATACCTCACGGTCTATCAAAACCATGTTCAAGGATGAATGACTTGATTCCATCATATCTTCAGGAGTCTTCCACAAACCAATTACACGAACTTTAATTGTCCAGATATGTGGCCACAATGAAAGTTGGCTTAACGTGTGGAAGGGCGTCACAACAGGATCCATAGCTCAGGAACTGAATTCAGATAAAAGATATCGAGCAATAAGAAGAGGAAGAAAGAAATGCAAGTTCACTTCTCTTGTGGTATACTTAACAACTCTTTCTATGGTTGTTTATATAGACAAAAAAACTCTGGTAAGCTTTTAGAAATATCAATTAAAATAACAAAGCTTCATAAGGACTTGCTTGTGAATCAAACCATAACAGAGAACATGCTTGATATGAAAAGGACGACAATCAATTGTGGTGTGACATAACAGGAAATAAGGGAAAGGATTCATGTCACAGGATGGATATATCAATACCTCAAGAATGGAGCATGATGACTTCACTCTACATCTCACTTAAAACAGTAGAAGGTAGGTTGTAATTTGAGAAATAGATTGGATTTAAATTAACCAAAGGCACCATAACTTGAAGTGAACAAACGAACCAAACACCTGCGGATAGTACACCGTAATGAGGGTTTTTGTTTGAACTTACGCATGGAAAAAATCATCAATTGAAATTGTGATTTGAGAGGTCCAAACTCATGTATTGAGTATTTGTACTTCTACACAGCAAATATATATATATATATATATTAAATATCAACAAATTCAAATCAATTTTGTTAGTACACAGATAAAAAAACCAACTCAAAGTTAGATTGATATACCTTTTGATTTTGACGATGACTTGATATATATAGTTGTTAATGGAAATAAATATTGGAACAACTTTTCAAAAAAATAACAATAATATTTTATATTTAAGTAAATATCTCACTTTTTAACAAATACTCTACACAGGTTGGCCTATAGGATTAGAAAAACAGTATCAAAATATAGAATTTTTTATTTGGTAATAAGACAAATAACTAAATATATTTAAGGGTAATGGATATTTTTAAAAAAAAAATCAGCCATAAAAACTTAAGTAATATAAATATGAAACTACTATAAATATGCAAATATTGAAATCACTATCATGATACAATAACACATAAGTACCAACATGTCAATTAGATAGGATTCTAATAAAAAATAAATCAAACACATGTCACACAATGAAATCTCCTACAATATGGTGTGACAACTTCAATATATTGAGTGTGGGGAAAATGTGATTTTGGATGAAATGAAATAGTAAAGTAGGTTAAATGTATACTCCACCTTTTTGTATACTACCTCCTCAGCTACTTTTATAAGAAAAAAAAATTCAAAAACTATTTAATAACTATCAATTTATATTAATGTTTATGTTTAAAAAGGGTGGTCTAAACACCCTAAGAGAAAGTTTGACCCAAATAACACTTCTTCCAATCAAAATAAAGATAAGTTTTTTTTTTTTAACGTAAAGATAAGTTGCTATTAGTTATAATTTTATTTATTAATTTTTTAACAAAAATAACATTGACCTATAATATTGTTTTTTGTCAACATTAAATTCAAGATTAATAACACACACTTCTTATTTACATAAATAAGTTCCAAAATAACTCCAACCCCCATTTATAATGAGGAATACACAATAAAATAAAATATACAAATGGATTTTTATTTCAAATTAAAAGTGATCAAAAAATATATATATACCTATAATTCAAACGATAAGAATCAAAACCACTCATTAAAATGATTTCATATAAAAAAATTATATTTTATATGAAATAACACAAGAATCCATTCAACTTAAATTCAACTTAGATTTTTTGTTTAGGGGCACACCAATTATCCTATTTCAGAGGCAACCCTGTTTGGACCAAGCAGATACACATAAGGGTGAAACTGACTCTCCAACCGAGGGTTATTTCGATTCTTAAAATTCAAACCCAAACCTTTATAAACATTGTTATAAACAAGCATATTACATAATTGTTTAGATTAATCACTATAATCTTTTGTCTTAAGATTAGATTTAAATATATACTCTTGTAACAAAAACAAATCAAATATAAAAGAATATTATATTCTTAAAATAATTTCCTTAATCTTATGA
The DNA here is from genome assembly GCF_012489685.1 of Lotus japonicus. NCBI lineage: Eukaryota > Viridiplantae > Streptophyta > Magnoliopsida > Fabales > Fabaceae > Lotus > Lotus japonicus. The sequence continues at coordinate 58,465,246 of NC_080041.1, read as the reverse complement.
AACAAAAATAATATATTCCCAATCTAGATAAGCATTCATACGTGCACTAACATACACAATCTAAATTGTGACCAAATACCTAATCAAATCAATTGTTGAAATATTATTTAACTTTCCACTAATTCATGCCTAATTTCAAAGCAATTTTAAAAATAATCAACCAGATTGGGTATCAAAAAGTAAGTGTAGATTTCAAAATAAGTTGGTTTCAGTTAGGCATTAGATAATAAAATAATATCAACATGGCTAAATAAACTACTTATAAAACCAGCAAATTCAACACAAGGATAACACACTCATACAACTGAATAGAATTGTGAACACAACTCTAACTTGAGTAGTTCTCCCACAAAATTCAATTTCTGACCATAACACTAAAGAAAACTAAGTTGTCCACGTAACACTGGAAAAGCTTGTTCACCAACTACTAATACTAACCCAAAATAACACATTGGAGTTAAACCAATAAGTCCAGACCAACTACATTCTCAAAATTCATCAACGCTATCCAAAAAACAACCACACACATAACATGATAAAGGACTAACATGTGAAAACATGAACACTGAAACTATTTGGCTGAGGGAGTCTCCAAACTTGCATTCTGTTTGCTGCAATAGAACCAGTTCTGTTGAACTCATCCCTGAGGAAATCGCACCAGTCTCCACCTATCTCACCCACCATCTCAGGCTTGACAGAGTCCTCTGCCACAGAATTACAAATAGGATGCCAAACAATCTGCCACTGCGTCCATGTACCATTTGGAAGGCACACCTTAATTTCAGATGGAAGCTTAGGAAAAGCACTTTGCTGAACACATCCTGGAATGATCTACAATAAACAACATCAAGTAAGGAACATAGCAAATTTATAACAAGCACAATGAAAATAATAACACAAATAAACCCCACCAGAGCTCTCTTCCCAGTCATGTGGGCAAGACTAATATCAGGCAACCAAACCAGCTTATGAAATTGAAGCTTGCTGACCACATTATCACACTCATCCTCTGTCACTAAATCAACAATATTTTTATCTTCACTGCTATGAAGGGATGAATGGTTTCCATCCAGAGAATTTCCTGGCTCCTCAACTTGTTGTTTAATCCTGTACTCAATCTCTCTCAAATGGCCATCAAAAATTTTTATGTCAAACCTAGATTCTCTACGGTAGGAAAATCGAATCCACACAATTGATTCCAATTGATGGACAACACGCAATTCTGAAATACCATCAGAAAATCTAGCCTTGTTGAATTGGTACTCAAACTTAACATTGAAAGTATTACCAACAGGATCTCGTAACTCCACAAAATCATCAAGTCCTGGCCCAAAATGATCATCAAATCGCCTTGGAACATGAATATGTACCTAATTAATGAACAAAAAAATTACATCAAACTATATTAATTTCCAACCAAATCATATCTCTAATATGTTAGATGGACCATGTAACAAATCAACATTACCATTCCCACACGCAGTGGTTTGACAAAGATCCTCTTATTGGAATGAGGAAATCTCAGCGAAAAAGGATGCATTATTACTGCACATCAGGAAGACAGTTTTAATAATATAGATTAATAATGAAAACAAAGGAAGAACTTGTTTATACAACACATAAGGAAGTCATGTAGCACCTTTTCTCTACTATAAACAACAGATACAATCATATGAAGCCAAAAAATATTAATTCTCCGAATCTACTATTTCACAAGCTAACAATTCATTGTCCAAAGTAGAGATCAAAACTAATCATACATGCAAAAACACATAGAACATTGTGATTTGGCTCTAAATCTGGAAAGGGAAAAACTTTCATCATTATGAATCTACAACACCCAAAAAATTAAAGATAATTATAAAATAGTAGGATGTTGATCCAGAATTTTCAATCCATCATAAGTTTTTTTTCACTTACTTTTCACTGACTTGGATACAAAATACTGTAAATTACAGAAGTAGCAGATCCAAACATTCCAGATTAAGGTGATGATTCAACAGATTACTGATAAAACAAATATAACATATATCTGCATGCAAGGTTAAAAAGAAAAAAAGGAACTTCCAGATACCAAAGCTGACATCCCCATTCACACATGCAACAAAAACTACAAAACCAGAACACATCCTTCAAATAAAGTATACAAACGAAACAAAAATTAACCAAATATTTATGAAACGGCCATGCAAATAGGCATTACAAAGGCATTCACATACATATATACAAAGGTAGAAACTTTTATGGATCACAGATAACACATGATGGGGAGAGGGGCCAGATTTGATAAAAGCAGTAAATTTCCTAACCCTTACTCTTGAACTGAAGATGGAAGACAGATAGCCACTTTGAGGGAGAAAAGCACAGACACCAGTAAAAGAGAAGTGATTCAAGTTAACAAAATAAAGGAAGAAGAGTTTAAATAGGAGAAACCAACAAAAAGACGAGAGAGAAAAAGAAGAGGTAACGTTGAATGTGTAAAACGGATTTCAGAATTTTAACAGTTCTCAGGTCTTATAATGAAGTTTAATTTCATGTGTCATTGAAATTTAGGATGTGATAAAGAATAATAAGTATTTTTTACTTAAATTAATAACCGAATTTCCAATTCCAAGACTTTTCTTTTTCCAATTTCCACAATAAAAAAAGACATTTATTATTATCATATAACACTAAAAAAACAAATAATTAGGATTTTAAAAAGTGCATGATTAATATATCTACCACACCTAACATTCAAATATAAATAAGGATTCTCAATTGGATCCAATTAAAGCTAATGAATTAAATTTTACCGTAACTTATATAAACAATTATACTAAAATAATAATTGATGCAATTAAGTTTTAAACTTCTAATGTTATTATAATTCTGGATCATAATTATAGATAAGGATGCATTTGGTTTTCCTAGGTAGATAGCATTAAAGAAGGAAAATCGTTAGCATGCTCCTAAGGACCTTTTGTCTCCTTTGTTCATTTTCCTATTATCCTTTACTGCTGGTTAACTGTGGGCCCTTTCTTTGTCATCTTATATGTACTCTAATACTTCCTTCAATATTAAGAACCTGATTGAAAGTTGTTTTCAAAAGCATTTAATGTGATGGTAATTTCCAACAAAAAAGTCTTCAAATTCACTTGATTTTATGATAATAAAATATTCAGGCTAAGATCTAGTGGATAGCCTACAACAAATAAAGAGAAACAAATGTAACAACTTGGAAACAAATTAACAACTTCCTAATACCTTTACTATTTTGAAATATAAACAACTACTTCTGTGAACACAAGCCCTAATTATTACCGGTATGGTTAGACCTATTTGGAAGATAAAATGAACAATAATTTCATATCATGCCAGTGCACATGTATTAATGTAAACAACTTAACAAATAAACAAAAGAGTCTGAAACTCATAACTTAACAAAATGTACATCACAAGTTATCATAAAAGTGCAAGGGATACAACATAAAGAGACTTGGAAATTGGAAATTAACAACAACATACTACATAACATCAAAATATAAATACTACTTATTGTTGCCCTAAAGTTGGAAAACATCCAAATACTTCTCAGATCACAGTCAAAGTGCATGTGGTGGGTTCACCACAATAACCCAACAATGCACAAATGATTAGCCAAAAGTCTGAGAAGCTCCAATTAAAACCAAGGCAACTAACTAAACTTCACATTCACAGCTTTTCCACTTTCGTTCCCCTCAGACGCATTTTTTTGGAAGGCTTGCTAGAACTTGCTTCCAATCCACTACCACTTCCAACTGATGAATATACAGCAGACCCATCACCAGGTAAGATGTCATCCAAAGAAATAACATTGGGGCCAAGCTGTGTTATAGTGTCAGAATTTTCAGGAGTTAAGTTTGATCCTTCAACATCACTTGATTGAACCTAGTAATTCAATAAATGATCCATGGTTAAAAACTTCATATACATATACATATAGTACTATCATTTTAAGAACAAATTGATAAAACAAACACATAAATTTTTTTATAGGAATAAGAAACACACATTGTTTGCAGTTTGAACATTCTCATTGTCATTAAAAGCTTCCACTAAAGTCTCATCAGCACATATACTCTTCACCTTGTAAGAATGATCATACTTTGAACCATGGTCAGCTAACTTTTCAACAATGAAAATCAGCTTTGTACCTATCAGACCATAAATTTCAGCAGGATATTCCCCATCTCCCATAACACCCTGCAAATCAGAATTGATAGCCTTAGTCCTTGGCTAAAGTAATTTTGGGTATACTTAAATGGTAGAAAATCAAAAAAATAATAGCTTTACTGGCCTTGGAGCTAACAACTAATTCTTTGCAAGTCTTGTTAATCAGATTTTGACAATCAGCATCAAACAACACAAATGTAGCAAGGTCTTCACCATCAGAAACCTCAAATTTCACCCTGAATCTAAGATCACAAATAAAAACTTCTAAAATTAACAATTGAAATTGTGAAAATCCACTACAGTAAGGAAAAAACCAAAACAGGACAATTTGATCAATACCTTGGGGTAACTTCAAATACATGGACACAGCAAGCAGAGCAAAAATATAGTCCATCCTCAGCTGTAACAGACCTATGGCAATGGCAAGAAGTATACCACCACTTCTCTCCATCAGTTAAGCCAACAATCTCTGCCATCACTGTGAACCTACCTTCCTGTAAAAAAATTAAAGTTTAAAAAATGTGATAGGTCTAAGTTCAAGGTGCATGTGCAGATTTAAACATGAAATATAACCTCTCCAGTACTGTGCAGTTCACCAATACTCTTCCTAGGGAAGAGAGAAACAGAGTCTTGATCAGTTGGAAGCCGACGAAACCCATCATCAATTTGTCCAATAGGAAGGTCAACATCAATATCATGCAATGCCAACCTTCAAAACAAAAATAAAGTTACGTTCAAATCATTCAAATAACACAAGTTTGGGATTGAAACAATTAACAAAAAAATAAATTTATGCAGCAAACTACCCATCACGAAATGAATTAGCCTCAGGCACATCAGGATTCCACATAAGTTTGGTAGCATTCATAACATTTTGTAGAACAACATCTCCTGCACCAAAACACACAACATAAGAACATCTCAAAAATGCTTGCCAAATTATAAAAGTAGGCACTGCCACATAAACCATTTGAATTTTAAACTAAAAACAAATTACAACATCTCTACAACTTCTCAATTTAAAAAAAAAAGATACAATACAGTTTCCACAAAATTTATACATAATGCAAAAAGAGAATAAATAATTACCCTTAAACGGACCTTAGCAAACTGAATAATTGCTACAGGCATACCATGACCTCCAACAGCTGCAAACTGCCTAACAATATCCACATATCGCCCAAAGAATGAACAATGGACTTTCCCCCTTATAGCAAAAAAATTAACTTTCAGTTACAAAAAATACCACAATTATGCAAATAATTACATTTAACCATTACAAATTTCGACCAATGAAAAATATTACATATTACATACCTATCATCAGTGAGCTCCAACACAATAATCTTATTAACATTACCACCCTTCACATATTGCTTTTCAGTAGATATAGCAGTAACCAACCCAATCATATCTGTCACCCAAATTATTCCATATTATGAGTACATATGGGCCAACATGTGCAAAATTTCAATTTTTCTTGCCAAATTATAAAAAGAATATCAACACTAAACAAAATAGAAGAAGGCTACAGATAAAATATCTCACCAACCAAAACATCTGATTCACCAAGGGTAGCAGAGATTTCTTCAGAGTTCTTGAAGTAGAAAGAGTTCAATGGTATGATATCAGATTGGTCACGTTCCACCTTTGTCCTACCATTAAACACAATCTTGAACTCATGTGGGGATGCACGATAAGCTCCATCATTTTCAACAACATTGAAGTATACTATTTTGTAAACTTGGCCCTCAACAATCAGCCTCTTGAATTTCTGGATCATGCCTTTACGTATGACCGCTTCAATCCTCATACCCTGCAAACCACACATTAAATTAAACAACTACTAAAGTTAATAACAATGTTAAATACTACTAACAACTTCAGGATGAACTTACATCAGAATCAACCAAGACCAAATTCATAGCATATGGTTTTGATGGTTGAGAAACTGGAGACATCTCCCATACACGAATAACCCTTACTTTAATCCTCCATGTATCCCTTCCACCACAAAGAGATTTCAATGGACTGTTAATGCCAGCAGTATGAGACATTGGAACTGTTATTACAGTAAGATGCAAATAAAAGAAGAACAAACAAAACACAAACAACAACTTATAACTCAAGTTGAAATAACCAAAGCAAGAGGAGCCTATTTATAGACAACAAAAGATCACAAATTGATGGAGCTCATTTCATCAGACTTTCATTGCTCGTTTTCAGAAACATCCCATTTGAACTGACAACACATACCAATCAAATTGATATATGGCAGAGGAAATCCATAAATTGACCCTAAATTTCAGTTTAAAACCCATAAAATTTGCCAACAAGTACATTTGCTGAGGCAAGAATACTGGGACAACAACGTTTGCTGAGGGAATAAATATGGAGCACATTACCTGCGTCAATCGTCATAGATATGGAAGCTTTTGTCACCCATTACATCAAATCGGAAAACCAGGGCCATAATCCTCCACGATTTGAGTGACATAGGAGAAAAATAGGAGAAAATGAGGAAAACCATTGAATAATGAATTAAAGTACCAATCGTGATTCACTGCTGACGGAAAGAGGTTGAAATTATGGAGAATTTTGAGGGTGAGAAGCGAAATTGCCGTGTGATTTGAGTTTTGTATCAAACGGTTGTATCTAATATATGTTACTTAGGTCAAACATTGTTGAAAAAACTGCCGTCTGTTTTGTTAAATTGGAGTTTTGTTTCAAATCTATCATACTGGATACATGGAGCCCACCTTGGAACCCAATTTAACAAAACTGGCCCAATTCTCATTACACCAAAAAAAAAAAACTGCAATTTGAAATGAACAGGAAAAACAGTACTCTTAGTAACACGGAAATAATATGTAGGAGATATAGGAACAAGTGAACAACATAGAAGCAGAGCATGGCGAATCAATTGGGAAATCTAGTGGAATCGATTAAGTCAAAGGTGAGGTCCCTGAAGAACAAGAAGAAGAAGCAGCCAAGCAAGCCTTACATCAAGATTGACAAGAGTGCCAGCGTTAAGGTCGAGATTCGCAGCAAAAAAGCTCGCAAGCTCATTGAAAAAACATTGAAAGCTGCTGATAATCCCGGCAAGACCACCCTCTCTTAATTAATTCAAAACCTAATGTTCTGTTTCTCTTTTTATTTCTTAACAATCATCCATGTCATTTTCTATACTTTAATTTACTTGATCTGTTCCGATCTCAGTCAACCAATATGTACATACTAGTTGTTTCTAGATCACAATTCAAATAATATGAATCTACATATGTAGCTATGCCTTATAGATTGGTTGTTAAATCTTATTTGTGTGCCTTTTGATTTTGATTATTTACACATGGTTTGATTATTAGATTGGTATTCGTATTTTTGTGTGTAAATATTCAATTTGGTGGCCGGTGGTTGGAGATGGTTTCTCTTCCCTGCAGTTCAAAATTGATTCCTGGGACAGCCGTCTGAAATTATTGTTTTTACTGAGGAATATTCATTTTTTTTAAGTTATCATCATGTAAGATAATTGATTCTCATATCCAGATGCGTTTAAATTTAAATTTTAAAGTCATCCTTCTTCACCTTTCCTTCTCGGTTTCATACTTCTGACCATCAATCTTTATGTCCTCCATTGCTGACCAGATACAGACCAATTAGAAATTTTTAATTAATCTTTTTTATTTATCTAAATTCCTAGAAATACACTATGGATATCACAGCGAAAAGAATACAGCCTTTGTCAAAAACGAGATTCTCGTGAGGTTAAATGCAAGGGGAAGCCTACAGTTATCAAAGTGGACTGTGAAAAGGCATACATTAGTTAGCTCGAGTTTTTCTGTTTTATATGATGAAAAGGCTAAGTTTTTGTGAAAAATAGACGGTGTGGATCTGAGGGTGTCTAAATTCTGCTACTGTATTAGTCCTTATAAATGGAAGCCCATGTGAAAAATTCAGGATGGAGAAAGGTCTTAAACGAAGGCATTCTTTAGCTCCGTTTTCTATTTTTAATTTTAGCGACTTATTCAGTAAGGCTGTAGCTTTGAAGAAGTTTGCAGGATACCGCGTGGGTGAAAGGGAAGGGGTACAAGTCTCAATATTGCAGTTTGCAAATGACTCAATATTCATATGGGAGGCAACACAAAATACTGTGGTGTTATAGATCTTAAGATGCTTTGAACTAGCATCTGGCCTAAAAGTAAACTTCTTCAAGAGTAAACTAGCTAGAACCTCTTTGGAAGATAGACTACTCCACGGTTTTGCTTCTCTCCTCTACTGCATAATTATGAAATTACTCTTCACATATTTAGGCATTCTCATTGGGGAAACCCAAGAAAGATGTTTTTTTGGGAACCTATAGTAAGTAAACTTGGGATTAAGTTGTCATCTTGGAGAGTGAAAGCCCTCTCATTTGGTGGGATAATATGCTTGATCAAGAGTGTCTTAACATCTCTTCCTCTATTTTATTTATCTTTCTTTAAAGTTCCATATGAGGTGGTTAAATGTTGCAAGAGTATAATGAGGAATTTGTTTTCGGAGGAAGGTGGATGTGGAAAATAAAATTCCTTGTATCAATGGGGGAAATGGGGTAGGCCAAAAGAGGAAGGTGGGCTGAGAATAATGAGAATAATGAAGGTCATTCAACAAAGCACTTTTACACAACTGGAGGGAGGTGGAGGCTACTAAGTGAAAAAGACAGCTTTGTGGAGTAGGGTTCTAAGAGATATAGACAAAATGAACCTAATAACGCATCTATCTGGTGGAAGAATTTACGCAAATCTTGCTTTCGAGATGAAGGCGTAGTGAGAACATTGGGAGAAAGGGATAAATTTCATTTTTAGTCTTAGAATGGGGTTGAAACAAGGAGCATTGCGGACGTGCAAAATAAAATTCCTTGTATGAAAAGGGAAAATGAATATCGTTCAACAAAGCACTTTTAGGCAAGTGGAGGATACTGAATGAAAAGGACAGCATCCCTCTGGGGGAGTATTTACGCAAATCTTGCTTTGGAGATGAATGCGTAGAGAGGACGTTGGGGGAAAGGGATAAAATATGTTTTTGGTATGAGAACAAGCTAGGACAAAGAGCATTATAGAAGAAAATTAAAAGATTTTGTAACCTGCCTCTGCAATAGAATCGTAGTGTGAAGGATATGGGAAAGGGGAGAATGGTGTATGGAAATGGATGCTTTTGTGGAGAAGGAAATAGTGGGAATTAATATGCTGCAATCTTTGATGCAAAAATTTTCATTTTTGAACATTGTTTTTCATAGCAAGGATGGTTGGGTTTGGACAACCACTGAAGACGGTAAATACACAATAAAAACAGCTTACTATTCGCTTCAGGAGTCGTAGAGGCAAAACTGCTCTCATTTTCAAATATGTTTGGGCTTTGAAAATTCCAATGAATGGGCGGTTTCGTATGGATGATTATGATGGAAAAGTTGCCACCGAGGTTGAATCTGAGTTGTAGACAGAAACACTTCGCATGTTTTGATCTATGGAGGAGGAAACATCTTTCCATATTTTATTCTCTTAATTTTATACTTGGCGAATCTGGTCCGAGTGCTATAATTGGTTAGGCTTTTATGTTGCACAAGCAATTGACCTTCTGATGCACTTTATGCAGGTAGCAATGGAATGGAAAAGAAAAATCTGAAACAAGCTTTGTGGACAACCTAAGCAGCAAGTTTTTAAAAAATAGTACTTTCGAGGGGGAGAAAATATAGATCCTACAATTAAGATCTTGGAATTGGCTTAAAGCCAAGTTGCAAGGTTTTAATTTTTCTTTCTTTGAATGGATGATGAATCCATCTTATTATGATATATGTATTTTGTATTTGGTTAGGCACCCCTTATACCTTTAAATGAACATGTTTGACTAATAAGCCAAGTTACTGATGTGTAAAACGAAATTTCTTGTATTAAATGGGAAATGGTGTGTAGGCCAGAGGAGGAAGGTGAGTTGGAAATAATGAAAGATCGTCCAAAAAGGAACTTTTAGGAAAGTGGAGGTAGAGGTTACCGAGTGAAAAAGACAGCTTGTGGAGTAGGGTGCTTGGAGATATGGGCAAAACGTACCTAATAACGCATCCATCCGGTGGAAGAATTTAAGAAAGGGGAAGGGATAAAACTGTTTTTTGGTATGAGAACTAGCTAGGACAAGAAGCATTAAGGAAGGAATTTAACAGGCTTTTTAACTTGTATCTGCAGCAGAATTGTAGTGTGAATAATATGAGAGAGTGGGAGATTGGTGTATGAAATGGAAGCTTTTTTGGAGAAGAGAATTTTGGGAGAGGGAAAAAACATGCTTAAGTCTTTGATGCAGATAATTACAATTTTCAACACTGTTATTGGTAGGAATGATGGGTGGGTTGGGACAGCCTCTCAAGATAGTAATTACATAGTGAAAACAACTTACTATTATCTCCAAGGAGTCGTATAGGCATAAACCGCTCCCCTTTTCATATCTATTTGTGCTGTGAAAATTTCATCGAGGGTTGGTGCTTTCGTACTGACGATTATGCTGGAAAGGTTATCACAAAGGCTGAATCTGAGTCGTAGACAGAAACACTTTGCTTGTTTTGCTATATTGAGGAGGAAAAATCTTTCCATTATTTATTTTTATTTTTATGTTGTGCGAATCTTGTCTGAGTGTTATAACTGGTTAGGCTTTTTATATTGCACTACCAGTGAACCCTCAGATGCACTTTATGTAGGTTGCAATGGAAGGCAAACGCAAAAGCCAGAAATAAGCTTTGTGGACAATCTGAGCCGCAATATTTTGGTCCTTATGGCTAATGACACTTTCGAGGGGGAGAAAATTATAGATTTTATTCAATTTAGATATTGGAATTTCCTTAATGCCAAGTTGCAGGGTTTTAATTGTTCTTTCTTTGAATGCATGATGAATCCATATTATTGTTTGAGACTATTGTGATATATGTAAATCGTATTGGGTTTTGTACCCTTTAGACCTTTAAAAGAATTTGTTTGACTAATAAAATTGCTTGTATTCAAGGGTACCCTAGTGTTTACGGTGATATTTGGTAAACAAACATTCTTCAAATTCGACTGGAAAAAGTTTAAGATTAAGGGCTTCTTTTGGGAAAACGTCTTGCCAAAGTGTTGTGTGTGGAACGTGATTTTCGACAAACAAATATCAAGGGTTGAGTTTGTAACTTAAAACAAATACTCAAGAGTACTGGAAACTGAATTTCATTAAACAAGGGCAAAATACACAAAGAAAGTCGAAAAACTGAAAATTACATCAAGTAAAGAAAATCGACAGAAAGTTAAATGAACGAAACAACAAGTCTGAAAGCATTAAATGCAGGAATGGTAAATGGCTGGTTCTGCAACATACTCATTCATGATCACGTTAGACTCCTAGAGTCTCTTTGATGCAGACATATGAGCTTTTTAGTGAGTTTTTGGAGTTGAGTTGGGAACCCCTTCTTCTAAATGATCTTCTACTATTTATAGCACTTCATTGCCTCACATGTCCTTGACGGTTTTCTTTTCTGCTGGATGAGTTAGTGGGCTTGGTGATCCACGATCTCTTACTTGCTCACGAAGCTTCTTGCATCGTGGGGGAGGGGTGTACCTCAACCGCTTGCTTGCATCGTGGGTGGCCATCGTGGGTGAAGGCACACACTTTCAACCGTTTCTGTTGCAGCGTGGGTACATGCACGTGCTAGTAACTGCCCGGTTTTCACGTAACTGCTTCGAGCATCATGTTTGTCGAATTCTGCCATCAACTTAACTTACATTTTTCTGGCTCCTCCGGAACCAAATTTCGACAAGCTTGTGTCGACAAACCTTAAGCCAAATTTTGGGTTAACAGATGCCCCCAAAAAATGTTGGTTTTCGACTACCATACTTGGAGAAACCAAGCATTTTTTGAGCTTGACAATTTCCATTATTTTAAATTCAGAAACTCAATCGTTTAGCGATCTCGGCCACTCGTTTCTTGGTCCAATCAACGGCTCTGAAGTTCTGACTGCTACATCCAGGTTTCGCCCTTTTTGCACTAGGGCCATGATTACACTTTCTGCACAAAACGTGGGTGATGGAAATTTATTATTAAAATAACCGTTAGACCTCAAGTCTGCTTCTTCTTCAGGTTATAAATACCCCATTAATGTTTCTTCCAAGCTTTTACATTTCCCAGAACTCAGAACTTTTCTTGGAATTTCCCAGCAACTTCTGCGTTTCTACCTTACAATTACTTCCGGCATCCTTCATGGCTTCCAACCCTGTCAGCGACGTGCCATTAGCCTCTGAGCTCAAGCTAGATGAGTCTAAACGTGTGCCCATTCCGGAGCCACCAAATGAAGCAGAGAAGAGGGCTATCTGAAAATCCCAGGTACTTATCCCTTTCACTGTTAATGGTACTTTTCGCGCCATGTTAGGACCTTTGAAAGAGGTAAAAAAGGGTAAACCTGATAGTCTTCCTAAAGGGCATGAATCTTTCCATCCTAGTACTCGAGGTGACGAACTTATTTTAGCTTTTTGACCTTCCTACCATATGCCCTTTCTTCCTGATCCTCGAAGATCCTTTCGCTCTGCCCCTCCTAGTCCTCATGCCAACAATGGAGCCTATCTCAAATGGCTCAATAGGGTTGAATCCGCAAGCGGGGAACAATGGAAAAAGGTAGTGATTTTAGACTTGATTCAATTGTCGAGGTCCCCTATCTTGTATAACCCGGCAATGTTACTTAGCTCGTTTTACTTTTGGGAGAGGGCCACCAATTGCTTTCATGTCCCTTTTGGCATGATCACTCCTACCCTTCTGGACGTGGCTGCCATAACTGGTCTGTGGCCAATAGGTGATGACTATCATTCCATTCTTGTGCCTACCAACCCAATTTTCATCCCAACTGCCAACATGGCTTTTAGTACCTTCGTCAAGAAACACGGTGCGTCTAGCGGCGATGTGTCTGATGCTGAGCATGTCGCTTTTCTCTTGTATTGGCTTTCTGCCTATGTGTTCTGCACCAAATCCTTGAGGATCCCCGCCAAGCTTCTGTCTCTTGCCAATCTGCTTCATGAAGGTCGACAAATCTCCATGGCTAGGCTTGTTCTAGGCGTGCCAATTTGTTTACGGTGATATTTGGTAAACAAATATTCTCCAAATTCAACTGGAAAAAGTTTAAGATTAAGGGGTTCTTTTGGGAAAACGTCTTGCCAAAGTGTTGTGTGTGGAACGTGATTTTCGACAAACAAGTATCAAGGGTTGAGTTTGTAACTTAAAACAAATATTCAAGAGTACAGGAAACTGAATTTCATTAAACAAGGGCAAAATACACAAAGAAAGTCGAAAAACTGAAAATTACATCAAGTAAAGAAAATCGACAGAAAGTTAAATGAACGGAACAACAAGTCTGAAAGCATTAAATGCATGAATGATAAATGGCTGGTTCTGCAACATACTCCTTCATGATCACGTTAGGCTCCTGGAGTCTCTTTGATGCGGACATATAGGCTTTTTAGTGAGTTTTTGGAGTTGAGTTGGGAACCCCTTCTTCTGAATGATCTTCTACTATTTATAGCACTTCATTGCCTCACATGTCCTTGACGGTTTTCTTTTCTGCTGGATGAGTTAGTGGACTTGGTGATCCACGATCTCTTACTTGCTCACGAAGCTTCTTGCATCGTGGGGGAGGGGTGTACCTCAACCGCTTGCCTGCATCGTGGGTGGCCATCGTGGGTGAAGGCACACGTTTTCAACCGTTTATGTTGCAACGTTGCAACGTGGGTACATGCACGTGCTAGTAACTGCCCGGTTTTCACGTAACTGCTTCGAGCATCATGTTTGTCGAATTCTACCATCAACTTACTTACATTTTTCTGGCTCGTCCGGAATCAAATTTCGACAAGCTTGTGTCGACAAACCTTAAGCCAAATTTTGGGTTAACACCTAGAAAATAAATTTGCTTGTATTAAATAGAGAAATGTGTGTTGGGAATAATGAAGATCGTTAAACAAAGCAACTTTAGGCTAGTGGAGGTGAAGTTTACTCAATGAAAATGACAGCTTGTGGAGTAAGGTTCTAAGAGATATGTGCAAAATTTACCTAATAACACATCCACTTGTGGCTTCCAAAATGAATGCCTAGAGAAGACGTTGGTGGAAAGGGATGTAACTCATTTTTTGTCTGAGAACTAACAAGGACAAGGAGCATTAATGGAGGAATTTAACAAACTTTATAACCTCTTTGCAGCATAAGTTTAGTGTGAAGGATATGGGAGAGTCGGAGAATGGTGTACGGAAATGGAAGCTTTTGTGGAAAAGAGAATTATTTCGGGAGTGGGAAAGAACATGCTACAGTTTTTTATGCAGAAAATTGCAATTTTCAACCCGGTTTTGGTAGGATGGATGGGTGGGCTTGGACATCCTCTCAAGACGGTAAACACAGTGAAAACAACTTAATCTTTGCTTCAAGGGAGTCCTAGAGGAAGAAATTGCTCCCCCTTTCAGATCATTTGAGCTTTGAAAAATCAATCCAATGTTTGGATCTCGTAGGGATGATTATGATGGAAAGGTTGTTGTAACACCCTGAATTTTAGGGCGTTATTCTTTTGCCCAAATGCGGAAATTAAATATGCCAAATCATTTATATTTGTTAAACATAGGATTTTTTTTAAACTTAAACTTAAAGCTTCTTGGAACATAATAACATAAATGATAAGGTACAAATGCACTCCATGTATAAATAGTTAATGCACATAAGTACATATTATGAAAAGGGAACACATAGTTTAAAAGAACATGTGCCCCACGGGCTCAAAAAGGAGAGTACGCCACAGGAGAAAGACTTTGTACGCAGCGCACTACCCATTATCTCTTGCAGGAGAATCAACAGCGAAGCACAATACCGCACTCAACCCAAAGTAAGCCCGAAACAAAACATAAGAAAAGAAAAACTCTATGATAGTACCCACAACTAAACCCAAACACACAGAGCTACTGAGACGACTCCTCCTCTAGGTCCCCCTAGGAGTGGTGATCGCCTCCTTCACCGCAAGAGTTGAAGAAACAACCTCATCAGAGGCCGGAGTACAACTTGAGGTGGTATCTGAACTCTTTGCTAAGGGTATCGCCTCAAGGTCAATCAATGCCATCCAGGATGGTGTATTCCAAAGTAAATCCCTCAATTGTCTCCCGTGTGAAAAAGATACGTCACGGTTGTTGTATCATGTCTCCTCCACCCGTCCTACATAAGTCAGACACCGGGACTAACAACAGATTTCCCATGCGCCCCTCAAATCTACGTCAAGAATACGGAACTCAATGGTCCGCCAGGGACACTAGGGAATCAACACATGCAAACTTAAGGCATGCTTGGTTTAGAAAAGAAAGTGAGAATAGAGAACATGTGAAGAGACAATATGAGAAGAAAGAAAGTGACGGTAATCTCTCTTCTCGTTTGGTTGAATATAAACTAATAGAAAATATTACTTTATGTATAAAACATATTTTTTACCTTCAATATGAAAAATAGTTAAAAATAGCTTTTATATAATATATTAAATGTACTTATAATATTAATTTTAATATTTAATATATATTTTATAATTAATCTATTTGATTGTAATTTTAATAACAAGGGCAGGTGGAGTTTCGTAAAGTAGCAACGAATCTCTCAATATCAACATTATTATGATTCATGACTTGGAATAACTTAAGTGTCTATGTCAAGGCTACAAGGTGTGAATTCCTTTCTTTCAACGATCCAGTCTGTTGAGCTTTAATTGCTTCAATCATTGCTTGCGTCTGGGCCTTCTTCTTCATCATCTTCTTCTTTTTAAGAGCTTCATGCACCCTCTGTAGCTTCACCAACCTCTCCTATACTCAAGGGTAATATGTGAACCTGAAGCCTGAGACGATTGAGGCTGGTGACTCATTTGTAAGGGAGTGAACACTCTCACCTTGTATGTAACGTGCAACCATGTTTTGACGCCATATATCTAATCCATTTTCTTTCCCCCACTCGTGTCAATCCGTATTCGAGTCTTGATGGAGGAGTCAATCTTTGTTGACCCTTATCCTTTGAGCATTAAGAGATCTTCTCATGATCTCTCTCCTCAAACTAAGAATGAAAAAATAAAAATAATGCTAAAACCTTAACATACATATTACAAGTTACTTAATGAATGTTGATACGTGCTTGTATATGGAGGGAAGACCTAGGATGAGGTTTTTCATTGAGAGCTTGTTGTAGTCATCATTTAAGCCTTTACTTCTCTATAAAGCTTGCCTAGCTAGTATGTCCCTATTTTTTGTATGTTCTTCCTTTTGTGTTTGTATATTGGCCTAAATATGACTTAGTACTTTTGTTCGTACTTTGAGTTGTGCTTGTATTTGAGCCTATATAAGTTAGTTTATAAATTTATATTGGACCTACTTAGTGATTGAGATTAGGTTAAGGGTTTTTATGACCAACCCATTAGATTTTGGACCAATATAGTGGTCCAAATAGAGGTTTAGGAGTTTTGAGCCAAATTGGACCTAACCAAACTCCATACATAAGGGTATTTTTCATTAGGGAATGAGTCTCCACTACAAATTAAGCCTCCTTTTTTTTTCACTACTTTTAGTCCTTTTGAAATTCACATATTTTGTGAGGTTTGAGAGCTTAGTTTCTCCTCCATGGTTTTCTCTTGAGAAAACCTATTTGAGAATTATCAAGTGTTCTAGATCACTTATTGAAATAAACAAAGATATCACAATAAGGGGGTTGAATTTTATTTCACAAATCTTTTCGCATACTTATTAGTTTTTACGATTTAACTAACTATAGCAAGTGCTGAAGAAAGAATAAACTGAAAGAAGATTCTGAAAGCTTGCATAGCCTAATAAGGTTCAACACCAAAGTGCATCATCTAGAATTTTAGCAGCAGATTAAAATGTCTTCAAGTTAAAATCAAACTTTTATAACAAGTTTTTCTTTCCCTTTAAGTTTAGTATATACAGAATACCAAATACAAAAGGAAAGATGATAAACACACACGATTTATATTTATTCACTCAAACCCTAGGCTACTTCTCGTCCCCTTACTCCTTTAGGATATTTCCACTAAATTCGCAAAGTTATAAGTATGTGACTCCTCCTCTACTTGACCTATCATCTCCAAGAAAACAATGAGTATTTCTTTGAATAGCTTCTCCCAGCTATCGCCTTATCAACAAAAGGGTGTAGATACAAACTTTTATAAGTTTTAAAACCAACTCAAGTTTCCAACTCAATAAATGAGAATTCTGACAGAGATTCCTAAAAGAATATGAAAAAAAAAAGCTTAGGAATACACTTTGCAAGAAATGAAAGAATGAGAGGTCAGATTGTTGAAAGAATGTAAAATTAATGTGTTCGCAAATTCGTGTCTTAATATGGTCACTCAGACACTTTGCTTAGGAATACACTTTGCTTCTATGTCTTCGTCATCCTTTATATAGTCACTCAGACACTTCTAGCCGTTTGAATCTTCTATTCTTCTCAAAATACGAACCTTGGAGGGAAAATGCCATTTGCATTAAATGCAAAAGTCTTGTCTTCTAGCAGATTGTACGAAAAGTTGAGGTGATTCGTCGTAACAATGTATGATTTGACAGCTGGAGACGAAGATGTCATTTCCTTGCAAATTTTCCAACGAATACAAAGTTACCGGTATTTGTCTTCCATCTTGACGAGGACTTAATCTTAAGCATGTTGACTATTAGTGTAATTTTAAGTGTTCCATCATGAACATTGAGATGAGGTATAGTACCTAAGGTGCAAGGAACGTGATGTGAGATTCCTCGAGAGAATGAGAGCGAAACCACTTTAGAGAGGGAAAGTAACTGAATTTTAATCTTGTTATTTCTCCAATGAGCCAAGAGTCCCTTACAATTGGTATCCCTCCCCTATTTATAGTTGCGGGAGTTGGGCTTAGCGCCTCTAAATCATTCTAATGGGCTAGTTGGGCCTCTGGGATGAAGGCCCAAGTCCCTGGTCCGCTCCTCGCCTTAGACCAGCGCTTCTGGGCGAGGGACCCTAGGGTCTCGCCCAGTCCACAAGTCCACAAGACACCGAGCTCGAAGCATGAGAGCTAAGTGTGTCTTTAAACAAAAGAGACAAGGCGACGGATGCGAGAAACTATCTAATGCCAAACATAAGGTACGGAAATAATGAGCAATTGCCAACATGGCTTGGTAATTTAAAGCTTAAAAATCTAAAATTTTGAACGCCTCGTCACGCTCCCTTGACGGCTTGAGTCCACAAGCAAGCTTGTGGCGATGATGCTTGATTTGCTTGCCCCGTCGCGGCCACGCACGTGTACTAAATCTTGAGATCTTGATTCGCTCAGGGCCTTCGACACGTGGCAGCTTAGGTCTGCAAAATCTCAACTGTTCCCCCGAAACGTCCCCTCGAATCGTCAAAAAACCTGTCAGTTTTGGATACTGGGCCAACTATCTTTATCCGTTTGCAATTTCCACTTGCTGAGTCATTTCCACTTCCCGAAAATCCGCAACTGCAATCATTTCTCCCGTTGTTATGGGGCACGATCTTCCACATTTACTCCACATTTTTCCAACAACTACCCTCAACGTCCCTTCACATGTTTCCCTCAATCATTATCTTTTGCTTATAAAATTTTGAACGCCTCGTCACGCTCCCTTGACGGCTTGAGTCCACAAGCAAGCTTGTGGCGATGATGCTTGATTTGCTTGCCCCGTCGCGGCCACGCACGTGTACTAAATCTTGAGATCTTGATTCGCTCAGGGCCTTCGACACGTGGCAGCTTAGGTCTGCAAAATCTCAACTGTTCCCCCGAAACGTCCCCTCGAATCGTCAAAAAACCTGTCAGTTTTGGATACTGGGCCAACTATCTTTATCCGTTTGCAATTTCCACTTGCTGAGTCATTTCCACTTCCCGAAAATCCGCAACTGCAATCATTTCTCCCGTTGTTATGGGGCACGATCTTCCACATTTACTCCACATTTTTCCAACAACTACCCTCAACGTCCCTTCACATGTTTCCCTCAATCATTATCTTTTGCTTATAAAGACGATGTTCCCTTTATCCCTTAACCTTTTCACGACACGCGAATCTCCCTCTGCAAACCACTGTTTTACTTTCATAGCTTCCCACGCGCCGCCCTTCCTTCCGGCGGACCTCCACAACGTTAAAGTGACCCTTAAAGTGACCCTTACTTCTTAAACCCCTTTTCGTAATGACACCGAAGCGCCGCTTGAAGAAAAGGACATTTTTGCCTTCCGAACGAGAACCTGGGAATCCTTGCCGGCCCCCGCTGTTAGGGCTCTGCCCGCCGGGACGATGCCCAACCAACCATCTAGCTTGGATCGGTGGTCATCCATTTGCGAAATTTCTTCAGAATCCAGTGGGTTTTGCCATGAGAAACCTCTTGACAACCTTATGTATTACGGCGTGTGCACAGCCGCCGAGCGCCCTTGACTCCGTCCCCAAGACAACCACGTGGGTGTTCCACACTTCTTCTATGCGTATGGATACATGTTCACTAGTTTGGGAATTAGGTTTCTCTTTTCCCCCTTCATCTGCTCCGTGCTTCATAGCATCAATGTCGCTCCCAGCCAACTTCACCCCAATAGTTGGGCTTTCCTGCGATGCTTTGAAATCCTCTGCGACGTGATTCAGCAAGAGCCCGAACCCTCCCACTTCTTCTATTTCTATCGCGTGTCCTCCCATCCGTCGCCACCACGTAACTGGGTTTCGCTGGAAGCTAGACCCGGACGTCAGCGCTTCAACCATTTTTGGTCCAACATTACCGTCGATTTGGCTCAGAAGTTCTTCAGGGTCGTGGTGTCCCATGAGTATCCTGAGGTTTTTACCCATAGGGACTGCACCGCCCGATTCCCCCTCCACTGGACCCAAGAGGTGCTCCAAGTAATTGACCCACCTGAAGATTCCTTAACCCCTGAGGACAAAGCTGTCATCAGCTTCTTGGCTAGACTCCCGGTTTTAGACTGCACTCGCGTAATCGGTAAATCCTTTCTCTTTATTTACTCCGTCCTCCCCGCTTTCTGCTAGCTTACCCTCGTCGCTCTTTGCTTCAGGAAAAATACGCCAAGCCAGTGAGGGCCTTCTGACCGCCTTTGAGAAGAAAGGGAACATCTCGTTCCCCCCCCCCCCGAATTAACTTGAAGGGTGACAAAACGTCCTTGTCAAAAGTAAGTGGGAAAAGGCCTCTCGGCGAGGAGGCCCCTCGCCCTTCCCCAAAGAGACCGCACTCAACGACAGCTGCATCGTCCTCTGGCGGGGAAAGAACTCCTGTTATCTCCGTTGCTTTTTATGAGTCTGAGGAGACTCCCAAGTCGAACCAGCCCAGCGAGCCTTCACAGATGGCTCCAGTTTCTTCGCCTCACGCCCGGGGCGGTTCCGTCGACAAGCCTTCCCCCGGTGCGAAAGTTACCCTACCACCTCCTGGTCAAAACTTAATGCCATCTGCTAGTGCTCCATCGCCCAGTCATAGCCCCGCCTTGCCTCAGGGCTCTGCAGATCGAGAGCCTCCATATTCTCTGTCCCTGACGTCAGCGCAAATTGCGAGAATGGATGAAGTGGTCAAGCAGCAAGGCTTGGTCAGGGCTTCAGAAAGCGCATTGGCGACGGCGCTCCACGCTTTTCATCATTATAAGCTGTCCGCCCAGGATGCCGAGGTGTTGCGATCAGAGGTGGCGCGCCGCCGCGCCCTCAACGCAGTATTTGTTGAGGAGCGTAAGGCGCTCCTCGCCCAACTTAATGCCAAAGAAACCTCGTTTTCCAAAGATTTGGCCGAGCAAACTAGCCGTGCTGAGGTTAGCCTGGAATTTCGAGACAGGAGAATTTCTGATTTGGAGAAGGCCCTTGCGAAGCTTCAGCAGGAGGTTCAGGAGGAATCCGAAGCAAAAGTGGATCTGGTGACCTCTAAGGATCAAGCCCTTTCTTCAATGGAGACTGAACTCGAACACCTTCGTGCTGAACTGCCGAAGAAGAATGAAGCTTTATCCACGATGAAGACTCAAGCTCAGCTCGACGCGAAGGCCTTAGAGGAAAGAATGAGGTCAGACGCCGCTGCCTCTGCCGTTTTTTAGCGCGGCCGTGGCTTTTTCCTCGCCAAAGCTCAAGTCCAGCACCTCTATCCCCAGATCGATCTTCACCAATGGGAGCATTCAAGAAGGTTACTCTCACTGGGTTGGTTGGTATCGACGATCCCCCAGGCTTTGTCGCTGAGCGTTTCCTGAATGAAGAAGATGTAGAGGGAAACGAAAAATGTTAGCAGTTTTTAGGTCGATCTTGTAACCACGATCTATTTTCTTGTTTATCTTTTAATGTAAATTCCAGGTTCCGTTTATGTACTGTCTTGCTAAATTTCATTCAGAACTTTTTTTTTCTTAAGCCTTTCTTCTCTGCCGACGCCGTTCCTGCCACGAGCTTTGGGCATTTGCACCGCATAGTCCTAGGTCGTGAACCATACGAGTTGTCCTTCCTATAGAGTCCTAGCCCTTGCACCTTAAACGCCTCTTCCCCAGATTCCAACAGAGGGTTACCATTGACCACCGGCGAGGAATACTTATGACTTTATTGCGAGTTGCATCATTTTCCAAGGAAAACTCCTCGAGAAACTGCTTTGGCAATAACTCCTGGAGACTGAACTTAGTGTATAAATGGTCGTTAACTCATAACAGTCTTCACATCTCATCTGTTTCCTAATTCAAACATCACAATGGCATCATTCAAAAGTTGTATTAGCGAGCTGAGGAAGAAAGCTTTTGATGAGGACCTCTATATCAACGTTTGGCATCCATAAGATCCTAGCGTCTACCAACTGACCAATCGGTTGCTGGGCATGGGTTTAAGCCCCGAGATGGACAACAAACTCAGAGGGTTCCTCGCATTTGTGGAGGTGCTCCAGGATTTGTTCCAGCGGGAACTGGACAATTATGCCGATATTCGAGCGGTGGAGGCTTCACTGAAGGCCGCGGTGGAGAGTCCTGAGAGGCAGGAGGTTCGTCAGAGTTTGGTCCAGTTGGAGTACAAGCAGCACTGCCTAGAGCTTGAGAAAATAGAGTTTCGTCGTCAATGTAGGATTATGAGAAAAAAATTCTCCGTTTTAAGATGTAATAAGAATGATATGAATAAAAGAGTTTTTTTTTTTTATAAATGCCTCTAGATGTATGTTGATATGAATGCAGGAGCAGGTAAATAATGAATGAAAAAAATGAAAACGGGTGAATAAATAAATGGGCAGGGCGAGTGGGTCGCCTGGGCTTGATCGCCCTAATTGGGCGAGGTGATCGGGCCGCCGTTATTACGGGCGGTGTCGCCATGAATTCCGCCTTTCGTTTCCTCGTCGTGTAGCACGTGTTTTCAGTGCTTAAAGCTTTGAGAGTGTGCCATGTATAACTAGGACTTTCGCTCGGTATTGGACCGAGGCTTTTGTTCACATGCATATTTCCCGTAAGAGCAGGTGTGGCCCCTCCAGCCTTATTAGGTGGGGTCTTATAGTTGCTCGGGGCCCAATGGCCATATAGGTTGCCCGAGACTTTCAGCCTAGTTAAAAATGCTCGCCCGCGTTTCGGGAAGACTTGACTCACCCATATTTCGGGGAGGTTCTTTGGATAAGAAGCTTATCCACATACGTCGCCAGCAGGGGCTACGGTCAGCGCCGGACTTTCCGGAGCGATACCCAGACATCAAGGTCGTGTTGGGATCGCCACCTACAGGGAATTTTTCCCACCAGGCTGCCGTCTCAGTTTAATAGTTAGGAGTATTGCTGAGAACATCCTTTTGTATTTGATTTGTATAAATTTTTACATCGAGGGATGCCTCGTTAAAAAACTCCCGTGTTGGAGAAAAAGAGTGCATCTTTATTTTTAGTCCTAGCTTTTTGGTTGTTTCCTCTCCATATCCCCACTTTGTGACCGTTCCCTCGATCTGAGTATCGTACCCAGTATTCCATCCTCGTCGCCCTGCTCGGTGCGCCGGGCTGACTTCGTTGGCCTCTTACTCCTATCATCTAGTTGTTCGCATTTCCTCTTATCCTGACGACACTGCCACTGACTATCCTTTCCTTCTGCCTCTCTCTTTCCTTCAGTCTCAGTTCGCCGACGAATTTCTCTTTTTCCTGCCTTTAAATCCGCCCCTTCTTCCCTCTCTTTTTCCTTCTGCGTAGGCGGGCTGAATGTGGGCAGCCCCCTGGAAGTAGTTTCCTTTTGTTCCCAGCTAAAGAGGTCAACGTTGTCCTCTACCAACTTACTCAGGCGCCGTTCTTGCTCAAGGGTGAGCCTAGGCTCAATCGCCAGTACGCCTCTACTGGTTGCATCCATGTCCCAGCTCTCTCCATACCGTTCGCTATCTGTACGAGTAAAAGATCTGTCTTGCCCTGCCTTCCGGGCCCCCTCGCCCTGACTTCCCCCTTTCTTCGTCCTATTCGCCTTTTTGCTGACCTGCCTCTCTCGTTTGCCCGCGTCGCCCTGGCTCTGTGTAGCCGGACGCTCTTGCCCGCCTTCAGCTACCTCAATCTCATGACATCTGTGTCCGTCGCCGGCTCCTCTCTTACCATAGTGGCTAAGGCTATTGCTGTAGCAGTTCATCGCCCCCTCTTGATCTACCACTATTTTTCCTATCCTTCCGCAGAGCAGTGGATACTTTATCGCGAGGTGGCCGTGGATATCACTGCATGGAGGCGATTTAAAGTGTTTCGTCCTATGATTACGTTATAAACTGCTACAACCCGTAGGACCAGATACCTTATCCTTAGGACCTCGGCGTCCTCGCCCACTCCAAAAACCGTGTCCAGCTCCACATAGCTGCGTACCCGAACCTGCTTTCCCAAGAAACCTACCAGGTTTCCTGTGTATGGCATCAAATCCTTGTCTGTCAGCCCCAACTGTCCGAACGCGTCCCCGTAGATGATATCTGCTGAGCTGCCTTGGTCCAAAAGCACCCTCTGCACATTGAACCCATTAATTCTTACCATTACCACCAATGGATCATGTGTATGGGCCTTGATTCCCTCATAATTTGCGGATGATACTACTATATCTGGGTGTTGGCACCCAAATGGAGCTGGATATCCCTGGACCGATGCCACCGCCTCTTCCCGCTTTTGCCTTGCCGCTGATGTGATGTCGCCGCCGTAAGGGCCCCCTGTGATTGCATTAACCGTTCTGGCTATCGTTCCTGTAACACCCCGACTTCCAGGTGTCACTTTAGTAACCAAAAATAAACTTTTGCGGAAAAACAGGTAATTTTTTTCGATTGATTCCTTCTTAAATAAAGCGAAAAGGAAATAAAGTCATAACCCAACCACTAAACTTACCAATATACATCAAATATAAACATGTACAGCCTCAGCTGCACTTCCACGTCACGCACACTTGCAGTGACTCCAAAGTAGTGTGCTCGTAGGCAAATATGTACAAAACCAGAAGTGTGAGTGAGAAAGAGTATAATTACAACCCACTAGGAGAAAGTCGGCCTCAAAATGGCCTAAGCAAAGACCCCTATGGTCCGACTGACTCACTGTGATCCCTCAGTAAGAGAACCACACAAAAGCCATGCGTCGGGAACCTACCCTGTCCCAAAAGCAAAACGAATCAGAGCTATTACAGTAACAACCAACTCCAAAAGACTCTAACCACCCATAACCCACACTACTATCATCGACCCTCCCTCGATCAGGCATGAAGTCCGGGTCTTCGTCGAAAGCTTTAGTCTTAGTCATTTCGCTCCGGGTCTTTCCCGCACAACGAATCATCACGAACCGGCTGACAGACGCCTGGCAGCAGGCCGACCGCCCAAACACAAACATACAAACAAAGCCAAGGCGCCAGGGTCAACTTACAGAATACAATAGATATACAATCAACATGCGATAAAGGGGGTATATATATATGTTATATATACATACATATCAGTTATGTATTGCCTACCCTAAGGTATATACATAGCATGTTATCGAATCTCTTACACAATTCAATCACCAAAACACGTAACAATGTTAATCAACATCAAATCATAATAAGATGCATTGTGTCACTGCAGAATATGCTGACACAAACCCGAATAACGTCACTCTGCTTGGCGATGGAACAAATCAACAACGTCACTCTGCTTGGCGACGGAACAAGTCAACGACGTCACTCTGCTTGGCGACGGGACAAATCAACGACGTCACTCTGCTTGGCGACGGGACAAACCAATGGTATTGCCACTTATAGGCTGGGCACCTCGAGACGGTCGTAACACTGGCCTCGTGTTTAACCATTTCTGCTCGGGCGTCGCTTATCACCTTTGGCTATAGTCAAGACGGTACAAACTCTACATGGTTTGACCATTTCTGCTTGCTATGCCGAACATCAACAGGCACGATACAACTCTACTTGGATGATCGTTACCTCCTGTTGTGCCAGATATAGTCAGGACCGATTCAACTCTGCATGGCTGATCGTTACTTCCTGCTATACCGAAGTACTCCGCTTGGCACTTCATCGCGTATATGCACGTGTGCAATATGATTATCAAAACCAGAGTCAGTGTCGGTCAATACAACACGACTCGGAGTTAGTGTCGGTCAATACAACACAACTCCCACCACAAAACTCACAAGCAAAACCCAGAGTCTGTGCCGGTCAATACAACACGACTCGAACAACACTACCAGGAGTACTAGAGTACTCGGTGACTTTCAATCATCACCATAGCTCACCTCAGTGGCTTTCCCCAATTCCAAACTCTCCAAACCCACAACATAAGTCGACATTTCCCCGCCTTTCGTAAATATTTTTCCCCTTCAGTTCTCCTATGCTTAAACGTTAATAAAAATTGTTTCAATTCGAATTAGCCAAGTTATGAGTTTATTTCTCAAAGTCTAAGTTTCTCAAGTCTTTATTTTTCGAAAGCTCTATCATTCTAAGTTTCCAAAAATCAACCACCCAAAATACATTTCCCGGGGAAAGTCTAGGAATTCCAACGAATCCCAACATATGGCTACGTCTCAAACCCCACATTTGGACTTGCCTAGGGTTGTTCATCCAACCCAAAATATCAAAGATCACCAGATCAATGAATCTCCACTCCGAAGTCGCGTCAAAACGCTCAATCCAACAAAAGCACAACATCACAAGTTATGGAAAAGCATCATAACATCAACTCATCATCATAAACAACATCAGATAAAGCATAAGTCGAATTTATCGACGCCTATCATGCAATCATAGCTAAATATAGTAAGTTGCCCTAACCTCGAGCTGATCCAGCTTCGCAATCACAAGCAAAGGCTCCTTCACTCAATTGCTTTGAAGTTCCTAAAGTTCCTTCAACTGAACCTCGGAGAAAACAAAGCAGAATCCAAACAAAATCGATTAGTTCGATCGCAAAACAATACATAAACGATAGACAAAGCATTAAAGCTTCAGAATACGACAATCGGGTACGAAAGGACAAGTTTTCGAAAACGAAAAACTCCCCCCTAAAGGTAATAACCCACGGCCTCAAAGGAAAAAGGGCTTCGACTCTTTTTCCTCGATCAAATCAATTCACAAGGTAGTTTTAGGGTAAAACTAAGGCAAAGAAACTGTCAGAACAATTTTCGGACAATCGGGCCGAAATACGACTATCCAGGGGCATTTTGGTCCAAAATAAAAGCTCAAAACCTCAAAGTTATCAGATCGGAAAACAAATTTGACAGCAATGATCCTCACGACATATGTAACAACTAATCCTAAAGGCACGAAGTCAGATTATGACTTCTCGACAATAAAGTTTCGAAATGTGAGCAAAAAGGGTTTTGAATCAGTTTTTCAGATCCCTGTCAACTGGATCACAATCAGAGTTTACTGACAGAGGTTTTAGGCTCTTGGGAACCTAGAGAACATAACCCAAGCAAGAAATCGAGGAAATCGGACAATTTTAGAAAAATCTCAAAACTTAGAGCACAGAAACGACGTCAGAAACGCAACAGAAACAAGAATCAGAGATAGGATTCGTGTTAGTTACCTCGATACCTAGAAGTAGGGACGAACTACGCGAAGATTGGTCAAGTTTTCGCGAAAATCTCCTCCCCCCTTGCTCTCCACGAATTTGGGCCACTAATGGAGGAAAATGGAAGATATTTTGCTTTTACGCCTATTTATAGGCGGGCGAAATCCCGGGAAAATGAAAATTTCGCGATTCCGATTTTTGCAGCACGTTCACCAAGGAATTCTAAGAGAGATTCTGGCGTCAGAAATCCAGAACTCAAAACAAATATCTATGATATGGGAAAAACGATATCGAAAATCTCAAAAGCGGTGTAAGTTAAATCTGTCCCGAAAAACTACTTTTTGCTGTGATCGCCGGACGACAAAACTTCCTTCTGAAGAAAGATTGGAAATGTCGAAACAAATCTGGCAGCGCGGACGGAAAGTCCGTTAGAAGTCTCGAATAGAAAAAGTCTTCATCCATCGCTCGAATCTAGGGTTTTGAAGCAAAGAAATTAGCGTCGGCGAACTTCCGAAAAGTGAATACTATCGTGCGTACAGTCCAGAGTTCCGAAATGAAACGCTGGTCGAAGGAAAAATAAAGAGAATCTTTAAATTTTCCAAGGATTAGAAATCTCCCTTAAAACGTTGCTCTAGAAGCGAAAAAGCCTATTCTGGACACGCTCGCCATAAGGCAGATGTGCAGACGACTCGTACTAACTCCGAAAGCAACTACGCAACATTCCTCAAGTAATTCCTGAACTTTCTTCTTCATTAATCTTTCTCTAATACCAAACTCTTGTCACGCTCACACTGATTCTACGCGTGAGTCGGAAATTAACTTGTTCTGAAAATCCAGGTCTTACAGTTCCACCCCTGTCGTCGACGTGTTCCTCTGCTTCCTTTTCTTTCGCCATATTTATCTTCTCGTTTCCTGCATTTGGCGCTCTCTTCATGCTGTCCTTGTCCAACCCATGTCCTGTAACCCGTGGTTGCCTCGCCTTGATCAACTGCCTAATTTGGCCCTTCAGAGATACACAGTCACTGGTGTTATGGCCCCCCAGGTTGTGATACACGCACCACTTGGACCGACCCTTGTCGTTGTGCCAGGGGTCAATTTCGTACTCGCTATCCTCGCCTTTTTCCGCAACCATCGCCTCCAGGAGTGACTTTGCCGATTCATCGCCCGCGTTCCACTTTGGCCTCTTTCGTCGGCGAAAGTTAGTTGCCCGCCGAGAGGGCTTGCGCTCCATGCTATCTTTTCTCGAATAGAGTGGCTTTCCCTTGAATTCCTTAATTAATTGGCCAACTTCCTTAACCTTCAGCACATTACTTGCTTCCTTGTCGTGTATCCATTTCCTCGCCAGCGACACCTTTGCCGCCTTCAACCGTTTCCTCTTACACGCATCGTCTTCTTCTTCTATGATGTAGTCTCTCGCTCGGGTGCGTACCTCAGTCATCGAGCGCGCTGGTTTCCTACCCAGCTCGCAGCTCAGCTTTCCTGACGACAATCCGTTCTTAAAAGCGCATACGCATGTCCGAGGTTCCGCCTCTTCAAATCTCGCGGACACGGCGCTGTACCGTTCCATGTACTGCTTCAACGTCTCTTGCTCCTCCTGCCGAATCTGAAACAGATCCTTGACCTCGCCGGCAGAGAACTGGCCCAGGAATTTCGACGCAAAGTCGCGGAACTTCTTTATGGATCCCTGTGGCAGGGCCATAAACCAGGTCATTGCTGTACCTCGGAATGTGGACGGAAGCATTCTACACTTTACCACATCAGAAACCGCGCTTATCGCCATCTTCACATTGAAACGTAGCAGATGATCTTGCGAATTGGTTTGTCCGTCGTACGTCTCCAACACGAGGCTTGTCATACCGTCTGGTATGGTCACCTCTCACACCGCTGCCGAGAATGGTTTGACCTCCGCAACAGCCTCAACCTCCTTCTCCTCCTTATTCCACTGCTTAAGGTGATAGTATTTCAATTGCTCCTGCAAACACTCATTTTGCAGTCTTAAGTCGCCACTCAGTTCACGGCGTGCCTCCGCATGGCGATGTCTATCTAACCTTGCGGTGCGCGGGGAAGAAACGTCGCTCCGCTCCGGTTCCTCGCTACACCGTTGGCGAAACGATTCCATCAGGCTCCGTCGATGAACCAAGAATTCAACCAAAAATCTTCAAATCGTAGTAAACCTCGCAGAAAATCGAATTTTTCTAAACCAAATTGCAATCCACGTAGTCCGGGAATCAAAATCTACCGTTCCCCACAGACAGCGCCAAATGTTCCATCATGAACATTGAGATGAGGTATAGTACCTAAGGTGCAAAGAACGTGATGTGAGATTCCTCGAGAGAATGAGAGCGAAACCACTTTAGAGAGGGAAAGTAACTGA
Organism: Lotus japonicus; assembly: GCF_012489685.1. Lineage (NCBI taxonomy): Eukaryota > Viridiplantae > Streptophyta > Magnoliopsida > Fabales > Fabaceae > Lotus > Lotus japonicus. Next base: position 58,435,693 of record NC_080041.1, on the reverse strand, counting down.
ATTTCAATCTTGTTATTTCTCCAATGAGCCAAGAGTCCCTTACAATTGGTATCCCTCCCTTATTTATAGTTGGGGGAGTTGGGCTTAGCGCCTCTAAATCATTCTAATAGGCCAGTTGGGCCTCCGGGATGAAGGCCCAAGTCCCTGGTCCGCTCCTCGCCTTAGACCAGCGCTTTTGGGCGAGGGACCCTAGGGTCTCGCCCAGTCCATTAAGGAATAATCTACATCTTCTGCGAGTAGTAGGTTCTTAAGGGCTTATGAACATGGATAGTTTCAGCATCTGCTAGTGGTAAGCTTCAAAATACGATACACGCTTCCGTAGGCGCTTAATCCTTTTAAGTACTTTAGCAATTATCTTTTGATTTTTAGGGATTCAGCATAAGAGCTTGATCATTAGAAGTTTGACGAACACTTCAGAATTTGACTTTTTGGTCTTGTTTTTAGGGTTATTTCTTTGTTGGTTTTGAGTCTTTTTCTTGTGTCTCATGTAGTGTTTCATGCATTTTTATCTTTATTTGTGTTTTTGTTTCATATTGGTAATTTTATAGTTTTATAGGGACTTTTATTGCCTTTTAGTTAAGTTCAAGGTCTTTTGTAGTTTGCACTTGTTTTTGGGGCTTTTGTGCAAATTAACCCTTTGAGTTTCTAGATATTTTTCTAGCTTGTTCATCAAGTGTTCAGGTTGAAACCGCTGAAGAGGGAAGGTCAAGAAGCTTGGAGGCTTAAAGAAGGCTTTGAAGTGGAGTTAAGATGAAGTTCAAGATTTTTCCAGGCGACCATGTGGCACTCAAGCGCCCCTAATTGGCGCATGAGCGCCACCTCAACAGAGCTTTTGGGAGCTGACGCTTGAGCATGGTTTGCTGGCGCTCGAGCGCCAGTGAGAACAGAAACATTTTGGTTTGGACTTGAGCAATTGGCGCTCAAGCATGCTATTCTAGCGCTTGAGCGCCCAATCTCGTCCATTTTGTCTATAAATAAGATTTTGTCATTTTCTCTTGAGGACTGAACTTTTGTAGACACTTTTTACATTTTTGCTGAAGTCAAGAAACTGAGAAGCAACTTGGGGTCTTGTGGGAAGCTTCCACCTTGTAATTTTCAGGTTCTTTACATTGTTTTGTATGGATTCTCTAGCCATGCTTGGCTAGTTTTCTCATTGCTTTGGGTTTTAGAGTCTATAAAGTTCTAGTTGTTAATCCTATCTCTATGCACGAGTTCTTGTTTCTATCTTTGGATTTCAATTATGAAATGTATGGTTAGCTTGAGTGCACACTTGCTATATGCTAAACTAAAATCAGAAAGGAAGTTGTATTCAAGTTTAGGGAACTGAATTGAAATTGATCCTTCTATGCTTGCTGCTAGGAATAGAAGAAGGGTTGGGTTGTGTTGGCCTGAATATGATATGCTTAGAGCCTCAAATGAATGATTAAGTACGCAAGGAATTGTGCTTAACTATTAGTTTGAGAGGATTGCTTATGTGAGTCATCAATAAGTAATTGGATAAGCTATAGCATCAAAGAGAGGTTCAAGATTTCACATGCATAGGATAGGTTTACTAGAATGGAATAGATGATCGACAACCCAAAGCGTTTTTACATTTTGATTTTTCTCACATTTTCACCATTACTATTTTGACAACAATTTGTCACAAACAATCAACATTGAAATCAGAATTTTATTGCTTTTCAAACTCACAAGCTTCAAGCTTAAACCAACGATTTTCACTCAATTCCCTGTGGTTCGATAATTAAAACTAGGTAGTTTATGTGCACTTGCAGATTGACCAACAACTACACAAACCTCAAAGTATAATGCTATAAAAACGTAAGTGTGTTATCATCAAAACTCAATAAACGAATATCAGGGTCTAACACTTGTGGCTATTCTTCATTAATGCGTATTAATCTTCTCTCAAAGATGATTGTGCACATACAAATCCATTTCCTAGCTTTCCACTTCTCCTTTTCTTTCTCTTTTAGTTCGACACCTTTAAGTCTACTAGATCCATGATAAAAGAGATGTTGAGAATTCAAGTGCGGAGTTAGAGTCCCCCATTGGTTAAGTTTTGGTGAGGAGAAGATTTTATAAGAGATGTGACCCATAAACCTAATGTCTTAAAGTTTTGGGTTATGATGTGGTGTCGATATCTCTTGATGTCTTTCTCCCCGGCCCATGAGCTCCCCTGTCTCCCCCAACAAGTGGTATCAGAGCCGATAGTTCGTGAGACCATGACGACTCCTTGTGTCGAAAGTCTTCCCAGCAGTGTGGCTAGGCGGCGGGTTCCGTTGGCAGCGAACAGCGGTGCAAGGGTGGATACCTTCCGCGGAGGGGGGCCATGATAATGTGGTGGTTACTCGCACTTGAGGGGGAGATTGTCGAGAATTCAAGTGTGGAGTTGGAGTCCCACATTGTTAAGTTTGGGTGAGGAGAAGACTTTATAAGAGATGTGACTCATAAACCTAATGCCTTAAGCTTTTGAGTTAAGATGTGGCGTCAATATCTCTTGGTGGCTTTCCCCCCGACCCATGAGCTCCCTTGTCTCCCCCAACAAGAGAGTAGATCTATGGAGCATGAAGCAGGATCTACATCATGTGATGTGATCAAGATTATTTTTGTTTTGCTAGTTTGAAGAATGTGCCGCATTCATCCCCTTCTTCTCCTTCCATTTGATGTTTATCAATCATTTTGGTCCATTCACCGAAAAAAAAATAAAACACAATTTCAAGAAGGTTTGAAACCATCACACAAAATTTATGGCGATTATAAACCGACACATTTTTTTTTTAACTTCAATTTTGTGCTGATATAAAACGGCCACAAAATTGTACAGCACTAGTGTTTATGCCCGAAATTAAAAATAAAAAATAATTGTTAAATATAAAGAATTTTGTGGACGTAAATTAAACATACGCATTTAAAAACCATCACCAATACGCAGGTGATCAGATGGATGGATGTCAACAAAATTTGTATCTCTACCAATAACATCCCATAGAAATTCAACTCAATCCAACTAGTAATATTTTGATGAGTTTGAATACAAAATTCACGATAACACGTATTCAGCCACATTCTCTGTACAAATTGGGAACAAAATCTTACAAATGTATTAATATTTTGACAAATATAATATTTAATAAATACTACGGCAGGGTATCTACACAAATTTTTATTTTTAGTTGATCATGAGTAGTGGCCCGTCCAACGTCGACCTTTTCACTGCCCACAAGGACAGCCACCCTGCCGTCCCGAGTTACTTAACTCAAGGGACAAGTCCAATGCAAATTAACAAACACAAAGTCCACTCTCTATAATTATCACCACCATTCTCACATTATTTTCATCAACACAACCCAACACAACACAAACTTAATTTGAAGCTAGCTATTATTCTTCACCATGAGAAAGGAATTAGCAAACAAGCAAATCAAGTTTAAGCACTACATTTTTACTCCTATCAGAATTCTCAAGAGAGCGAAGGAACTTCTATACTTGAAGGGAGTGAGGAATCGTAGTGCTTCAAGACCTGGTAATTATGGTCATGCAGCTTCTTCTATTCAGATTTCTTCACACCACCTTCAGGCTAAGAGCACCAATATCCTCAACAATACTATGCCAAGGGCAACTGGTGACAAGAGACTCAACGAGCTTTCGAGAACGGTGCCGATCAAAAATGCGGAGAATCAAACAAAGCTTTTCACACATCTAGGGATGGAAACCAGGGGTGCTAATTATAATATTCAAAGGCAAAGGCAACGGAGTACTATGGGGTATAAATATAATAGAATGAAAATGAGTTACCGCACTGAAGTGAGGAAGATGGAGACAGTTGATGAAGATAAACCTTGTTATTTTGAGGAAGATCGAAGTGATAATTCTAACTCTAATCTTTTGTATCTGTATCCAAGAACAAGGAACTATGGTGGTATTAACAGGCGCGTTATGTTTCATCAGTGAAGGGTGGGTGACAGGTTAATTGTTTTGTTATCACGCTGAAGGTTAATTTTCAGTTGCCAATTTTGTTCATCTTTCGTTAAATCTGTTAAATACTTATATGTATTGTTATCAGTGAAAATGTAACGGTCGATCTTTATACTAACTTGAGTTTAATGGGAATTTTTTTCGTTTTATTCTTTTGAGGTGTTGCATGTTTCAATGTCGTTGATCGTGTATTTCAAACACGCAGTTAAGAGGATCCCATGTTAACCTAAAAACTATCGATCTTTTTTTTTTTGTCAATAAAAAAAAAAAAACTATCGATCTTGTCTTGCTTTAAAACATTACATGGGCTGCTATTGATGATAGGTTCAGAATTAGAAAGAAAGGAAGGAGAAGAGGAAACGGAGAGAGAATAGAGAATTCGGAGGAAGACGACTAACATCATATCATTCATCAACATCCATTGAGCCATGGGCTGCTTATATAGAGCATAAGAGGACCGAATCAATATCAATCAATATCAATATCAATATCAATATATCAATATATCAATATATCAATATTAAAACAGCAAGGGTTATGAGAACCCAATGCTGATGTGTCATCACCAGAAACATTCTCTTCTATGGTGCATTCTTACAGTGAGTGGAATTCTTATGTGGCTCACTCTCTTTCCTTCCCTCCATTCACTGATTACGTGTCATTTTCTCCTTCATTCTCATTCTCCGGTCAGATTTTACATGGCACTCATCCACCAATCATCTTTCACCGGTCCCCACCCATTTATTTGTTTCTCTCCATCATTTTCAAATTTTGCATCAGCATTTTAAATCTTGACTGCTGCATTTACTACTCTGATATTAATCCCTGATTGCTTATTTAAAAACGTGGATGTTGATTGTTTACTTTTTAACACTGATATCTATATCTTTTAATGCTAATATCTTATTGATGCTATCAACATTCTCAACCGTTTCAATTACTGATATATCTGTTTCCAATCAAAAGGTTTATTCCCCCACACTCCTTAATTCACTCCTTTTTATTTTATATTTCTGTTTTCAATCTAAATATATATATTGATTCGTCCACCCTCCTTATCTCACTCACGCCTGATTTTTTTTAGCCAATCACAGTAATTGCTTACACCACTAAACGTGTTACGTGCACAACCTTCTCAATTCCTGATTCTTTTTAAAAGAGAACTCTTCTCAATTGCAGATAGTGTGCATCGTGGCTGTGAACTTCCTTTTTTCCAATGAAACATAATTATAGACAATGGCACCGAGGCTGTGAATTTTTCAGTGATTCTAAACTCAAATTCAATACTCCCCCTCCCCCTTCTACTATATATAAGATCCTGATGTTCAATTGTTTTTCACTCACTCTTGCTTTGTTCTTATCTTATTTCCTTGCTCTGAAGGAGATTCATTAACCATGGCAATCAAAGTTGATGATGTCTCAGATGTGAATAATTCAAAGGATACTTGGAACATCGTTACAAAGGTGGTTCGTTTGTGGGTTAGTCCCAGCTTCAGTGGAGGGAAATTGCCATTCTCAATGGAGTTGGTGTTGATGGATTCAAAGGTGAATTTATCTGCATTCCTATCTCTGATTCCATATTAATATTATTCATTGATATGCTCTGAAACTTTTTTTTATTAAAAATCTTGCAGGGTTGTCAGATTCATGCTTCAGTGAGGAAAACTTTGGTCTATAGGTTCCACCCCCTGTTGACTGAAGGTCGGGTCTATCAGATTTCATATTTTGGTGTTGGGGACAATCTTGGTGATTTTAGAACAACTACTCATCAGTTTAAAATTAACTTTCATATTCATACCAAAGTGAAGGAGATTGGAAACTGTCCAATAACCAAAAGTCCTTACTCTTTCATTTCTTTGTCTGAGATTATGTTCAATGATCCGGATCCTTCTTATCTAATAGGTATTTTTTTTTATTTTTTTCTTGATTCTTGCTTTTTTTTCGTGTTGTTACAATATAAAATTTGTTACTGATACATGTTTTTTTTTCTAGATATCATTGGTATCCTTACTGGATCAAGCGGTGAGCAAGAGTATGAGAAGGATGGGAAAATTCAAAAGAGAGTTACGATCGAGCTTTTTCAAGATGGGTTAGTAATGCATTGTTTTATAATATATGTTCATTATACTGAATTCTTACAATGTTTGCTCAATAAAATTGCAGGGTTCGTCTTGAATGTGCCTTCTTTGGTAACTATGTTGGACAGATTCTTGGGCAATTGGCTGCTGGTGACATGACAAATGCAGTAGTTGTTGTTCAATATGCTAAAATTAAACCATTCAGAGGTTAGGAATAGTTGGTTATGAATGTAATTGTATTTATTTCATTCGTGTTATACTGTGTCTAAATATCTATTTCACATCTGTTATTGGGTTGGACCAGGGAGGCCAAGTGTTCAGAATGTGTATGGTGCTACTAAGATTTTATTTAATCCAGATGTTCAGAATGTGTATGGTGCTACTAAGATTTGTTAAATATTAATTCTGTTTGCCAAAAAAAAATTGTAATTTTGTAAGGGTATTTGCTATGTTCATTTGGAGGTGGAATCTACTGCTGTTTCCTATGATGCAAGAATTATAACTATTTGGGCGTGATATTGTTCATTTAATCAAAACACATATACTTCGTGCGGTGGAGTTTATCAATTTTTTTTCCCAATCTTCATTCTTCTTATCATTTAAATTGCATAATCATATTCAGATTTTTTTTTTCCATTCCTCATTCTTTTTACTTACATGTTCGCAATAAGATAAATGTTCGCCGTGCAACGCACGGGAAAAAAACTCTAGTTCGATTCTGAAACAGATGTGCATCATAATCTTCCTTGTCCTCAAGGAAATACAGAGAACCCAAATTATTTCTACAATTCTGAGAAAAAAATGCAACAATATTGATGGCTGGAAATTATTTCGGCGGCTGCAAACAACATTTCCCAAGGGCCTCTCCTCTTTCGGCTTGCCACGCTGCTGCATAATGACAGCCTGACGTTGTTGTTGCACCCGCACAATAGTAACATGAAACGTCGTTGTGATGATGAAGTACGATGACTACACAAGTGGCCATGATTGGCTTGCAAGGGTCACCAGCCAAGGAGCAAGGAGCACTGCCGTGTTGTGGTGGCCTTCTCGCTCTGTCAAACTGCAAAATCACACCTGTGTTGGGTCAGGTCGCCCCATTGGGCCCTATATTCATTGTCGTCTAGGAGCATAACGCCGTCATTGAACCCTAAATCAGCAATGTTTTGGATAGAACCATGGATTTGACCTCCTTTCTCCTTTGAAGGTAGCACTTCAAAATCCTCACCATTGATGAACCGACATGCAACTTCTAGACGAAGAAGAGTGTCCATGTTTCTTCATTTTCTTGCTTCACCGTCATCATGCAACCCATCGAAATGTCTCCAAGACGCCACTGATATCGTTCGTTCGTCCTGAACAATGACCCATGTTGTTCGCTCTGCCTGTGTTGCGGCCTCCACTGTGACAACTCGCTCAGCTCGTTCTTCCGTATGTGCTTTAGGTGAGAATTGATCTATCTTTTATTAGGATTACTTTGGTCATATATTTGTCAATGTGTGACTTCTTCAACACACCCTCTCACGTTCATGTTTGGACATTTAAAGCGTGGAACTTACAAGAATGAACATTTGCAGATGACCCATAAACAAGTGTCTACAATAAATGAATCTTGGATAATTACCCCAAACGGATCCCTCAATGTGTGATTTCCAAGATTAGTTTATTGGAAATCACTCGTACATGGATTGCCTACAAATGTTTAATTCTGCAAATTCCACACTTTAGATGTTCAGCCATCGACGTGAGAGGTGTGTTAAGAAATCTAACTAACTAAAGATATGGTGAAATAAGTGTGTATGTAGGGTAGAACAATCATCACCCCTAAACTAAGGTTAGGAATAGTGTTAGACCAAAACCTGAAATCTAATAAACAATGATGTTTAGACATTGGAAAGTATGTTTCCAAAAGACAGCAGAAGTTATCAAGTTAATAAATGTTGCAAATACTAGCATATCTTCATATCATTGCATTGAGTTTGACACCAAATCTAAGCCCAAAATCTCTGAAGTGTGAGTCCATAAGTGGGGACATCTGTATGAATGGACTCGAGTAACAAAGCCTAATGGTGAGTTTGACATAATATCTTAAACTCAAAACTAGATGATAAATACATCAATATAATATTATCCTACTTTACCATTCTTAACCAAAATAGAGCATCAACCCTAGCATTTAAATTTCTAGCATGAAATGCCAAAGAAGTTTCAGAAATGTGAGCAGCAAGATGAGGTGCACTTTACAGTGGTCATCAGACATGATGATACAGACCCTTTGGTCAGGCCCAGATTTGGGAAGGTATATACTAGAAAGCCCAAACAGGTGCAAGCTGTACCTGATGAGCTAACCTTCTAGAAGGTATCTTTTCAAAATAACCACCTGGTGAGGTGGCAGCACCCATGTGGGTGAGGGGGGGACCATAGGCATTTGAGTATATAGGTTGGTTATGGAGAGAGAATTGGCTAGGCAGAAATTATTCTGGAATTAGGAGAGATTGAGCACTCTCGAATTGCTCAAGGTTATCTTGTATTTTTCCTTATTTGTAATTCCCCTAAACACTGCTTCTGGGTTTATCCAGAGGATTCAGTGCTATAATTCATATCATCTTCTTCATTCAGTGCTCTATTTTTCTGGTACCTAACATTGGTATCAGAGCCTTCCACCATGTCTCTGAGCTGCAAACGAGCGGCGCGGGTGGTGACGCCGGCATTGCAGTGTTCGCCCGGGACTAGTCGTGGGGCTAGTGCACAGCCAGCCCGCGTGGGCGCCGGGGCTGCGGAGCGTGGTGGGATGTTAGGACCCCATTGCAAGGTATGGGACTTGAGTCCCACATTGGAAGTATGGGATTCTAATGTGGGGTTTATAAGGCCTTGGGCTCTCCAACTACAACAGCTAGCTTTTGTGGTGTGGTTCTCCCAAGGTTCTTATCAATGGTATCAGAGCTCCCGATCCAAAGGGAGCTTTGTATGGTGCTTACCCGCAGCGCTATGGAATCGAGAGTCGACAATCTGGAGCGTTCCATTACGGAGATGAAGGAAGAAGCTCACGAACAGTTCGAGGAGCTCCGACGACTCTTCATGAGTCGCGAGCGCCGTCGCACCAGGGGACATTCCAACACCCCGCGCCACCGGCGAGTTTCACGCGACCACAATTCTGTTTCTCTGGCTCGTTCAGACGACGGGTCGCGAACCGGGTCACGAACCGGGTCACGAGCTGTGACTCGTAGTCGTGAACCTCACGAGCACGTTCATCATCGGAGCCATCTTCGAGCCGTCACAGGTCGGCGTGTGGATATCCCGATGTTCAATGGTAACGACGCTTACGGATGGATTACCAAGGTGGAGAGGTTTTTCCGACTCAGTCGAGTCGAAGAAACTGAGAAGGTTGAGATGGTGATGATCGCCATGGAGGACCGCGCGCTCAGCTGGTTCCAATGGTGGGAGGAGCAAGCTCCAGTGCGAGCTTGGGAACCGTTCAAACAGGCCTTGATTCGCAGGTTTCAACCTGAACTGGTTCAGAATCCTTTCGGGCCTTTGCTCAGTGCTAAGCAGAAGGGAAGTGTTATGGAATACAGGGAGCATTTTGAACTCTTAGCTGCGCCTATGCGAAATGCTGACAGGGAAGTGCTAAAGGGAGTGTTTCTGAATGGGTTGCATGAGGAGATTAAGGCTGAGATGAAGCTGTATCCATCAGAGGATTTGGCAGATCTCATGGATAGAGCTCTTTTACTGGAAGAGAAAAACTCAGCCATGAGAGGAGGCAAATCCAAGGAGGAAGACAAACGAGGATGGAAGGAGAAGGGAGGATTTGGAGGAAGATTTTCTACTAATTCGGGAGAGACCAGAGGAAGGTCTATTTACCCTAATGTGAGTTACCAATCTAAGGGAGCAGGGGGAACTCAGGGGAATGAAGGGAAACCTCAGCATCTTAAGGAAGGGACTGAGAACACCAATAATGAAGGAAAAATCCCTGAAAGGAAATGGAATGAGGGACAAAGACTTACTCAAACAGAACTGCATGAAAGGAGCAGAAGGGGTTTATGTTTCAAATGTGGAGAAAAATGGGGAAGGGAGCATATTTGTGCCAAGAAGAATTTTCAACTGATATTGATAGAAGGTGAGGATGAAGAGGAAGAAGAAGAAGTGTTTGAAGAGGCTGAGGATGGAGAATTTGTCTTGGAAGGGAAGGTACTCCAACTCTCTCTGAACAGTAAGGAGGGCCTAACTTCCAACAGGTCCTTCAAGGTGAAAGGGAAGATAGGAGAAAGGGAGATCCTAATTCTAGTAGATTGTGGAGCCACCAGCAACTTTATTTCACAGGAACTAGTAGCAGAACTGGAAATACCAGTGGTTGCTACTTCAGAATATGTTGTGGAAGTTGGAAATGGGGCTAGGGAAAGAAATTCTGGGGTATGTAAGAATTTGAAGTTGGAGGTGCAAGGAATCCCCATCATTCAGCACTTCTTTATTCTGGGTTTAGGAGGAACAGAATTGGTGCTGGGGATGGATTGGTTGGCTAGTTTGGGTAATATTGAGGCCAACTTCCAGGATCTGATCATCAAATGGGAACTAAATGGACAAAAGATGTGTATGCAAGGGGAACCATCTTTTTGTAAGGTGGCAGCCACATGGAAATCTATAAAAAAGACAAAGCATGATGAGGGAGAAGAATATTTTCTCTCATATGAATGTTCAGAAGAGGAGCCTACAGCCAATGTCACTATACCTGAACTCTGGATCAAGCTTCTTACTGAATTCCCAGAGGTATTCCAGGAGCCAAAAGAGCTACCCCCCAAGAGGGCCACTGATCATGCTATTCTGCTACAGGAAGGAGCACCAATCCCTAACATCAGGCCCTACAGGTACCCTTTTTACCAGAAAAATGAGATAGAAAAGTTAGTAAAAGAAATGTTAGCTGCTGGAATAATTAGACATAGCACTAGTCCTTTTAGTAGCCCTGCTATTTTAGTGAAAAAGAAGGATGGTGGCTGGAGGTTTTGTGTGGACTATAGAGCACTTAACAAGGTGACTATTCCTGATAAATTCCCAATTCCAATCATAGATGAACTGCTGGATGAAATTGGAACAGCTGAGATTTTTTCTAAGCTAGACCTCAAATCTGGATACCATCAGATCAGGATGAGGGAAGAGGACATCCCTAAAACAGCATTCAGAACACATGAGGGTCACTATGAGTATTTAGTCCTACCTTTTGGTTTAACCAATGCACCATCTACCTTCCAAGCATTAATGAACCAGGTTTTGAGGCCATATTTGAGGAAGTTTGTGCTGGTATTTTTTGATGATATACTGATTTACAGCAATAATGTAGACCTACATAAGGAGCACTTGAGGGAGGTGTTACAAGTTTTAAGGGACAATCACCTAGTGGCCAATCAGAAGAAGTGTTCCTTTGGACAATCTGAACTCATCTACCTGGGGCATGTGATATCCAAAGAGGGTGTGGCTGCTGACCCTAGCAAGATAAAAGATATGCTGAATTGGCCTCTTCCCAAGGATGTGAAGGGATTGAGAGGATTTTTGGGATTGACAGGCTATTATAGAAGGTTTGTCAGAAACTATAGCAAGTTGGCTCAACCCCTAAACCAATTGCTCAAGAAAAACAATTTTAGTTGGAGTGCTGGAGCAACTCAAGCATTTGACAAACTAAAGGAGATCATGACAACTGTACCTGTTCTAGCTGTGCCTGACTTTCAGAAAACATTTGTGTTGGAAACTGATGCATCGGGGAAAGGGCTAGGAGCTGTACTTATGCAAGGGGGGAGGCCAGTAGCTTACATGAGCAAAACCCTCTCAGAAAGAGCACAAGCTAAATCAGTGTATGAGAGGGAATTGATGGCAGTGGTGTTGGCTGTACAGAAATGGAGGCACTACCTCTTAGGCTGCAAATTCATAGTCCACACTGATCAAAAGAGTTTAAGGTTCTTGGCTGAACAAAGGCTCATGGGAGAGGAGCAACAAAAGTGGGTTTCCAAACTCATGGGATTTGATTTTGAAATTAAATACAAGCCAGGTATTGAAAACAAAGCAGCAGATGCTCTCTCTAGGAAACTACAATTTTCTGCCATTTCCTCAGTTCAATGTGAAGATTGGGAAGATTTAGAAACTGAGATTCTAGCTGATGACAAGTATCAGAAAATCATTCAAGAGATCACCACTCAAGGACCAGTTCCAGCTGGTTACCACATGAGGAGGGGCAGGCTTCTGTACAAAAACAGAATTGTTCTACCTAAGACTTCCGGGAAGATTCCTATCATACTACAAGAATTTCATGACTCAGCTGTTGGGGGACATGCTGGAATTTTCAGGACCTACAAGAGAATTTCTGCTCTATTCTTTTGGGAAGGAATGAAGCTGGATATCCAAACCTATGTCCAAAAATGTGAAATATGTCAGAGAAACAAGTATGAGACACTTAATCCAGCTGGTTATCTTCAACCACTTCCCATTCCCTCACAAGTTTGGTCTGATATCTCAATGGATTTCATTGGAGGTTTGCCAAAAACTATGGGAAAGGACACCATTTTGGTTGTTGTGGACAGGTTTACCAAATATGCACATTTCCTAGCTCTATCTCATCCCTATAATGCTAAAGAAGTTGCAGAACTCTTCATCAAGGAAATTGTTAAGTTGCATGGGTTTCCTACATCTATAGTCTCAGATAGAGACAGGGTGTTCCTGAGTTCTTTTTGGTCTGAATTGTTCAAGCTTGCTGGGACCAAATTGAAGTTCAGTTCTGCTTACCATCCTCAAACTGATGGGCAGACTGAAGTGGTGAATAGGTGTGTTGAGACCTATTTAAGGTGTGTGACTGGGGCTAAACCCAAGCAGTGGCCAAAATGGTTAAGTTGGGCAGAATTTTGGTATAACACCAACTACCATTCTGCCATCAAAACCACTCCATTTCAAGCTCTGTATGGAAGAGAACCACCAGTGATCATTAAGGGAACTGATTCATTAGCTTCAGTAAATGAAGTGGAAAAGATGACAGCAGAGAGGAATCTATTTCTGGACACATTAAAGGAGAACTTGGAGAAAGCCCAAAATAGAATGAAACAGCAAGCTAACAAGCACAGAAGAGACATACAACTGAAGGTGGGAGACATGGTTTATCTCAAAATCCAACCTTATAAGCTTAAGAGTTTAGCTAGAAGGAAGAATCAAAAGCTTAGTCCAAGGTTCTATGGCCCTTATCCTGTGATTGAGAAGATCAATGCAGTAGCTTATAAACTCCAACTGCCAGAGGGTAGTCAAGTACACCCTGTTTTTCATGTTTCTTTACTCAAGAAGGCACCTAATGAAGGAGTCAACAGTCAGCCACTTCCAGTTTACATGACAGAAGAGTGGGAACTTAAGGTGGAACCTGAGAGCATTATTGATTCCAGGGCAGGGGATAAAGGTACTGTGGAGGTTCTGGTCAAATGGAAGAACATGCCGGAGTTTGAGAACTCTTGGGAAGACTACACTGAACTGTTGGAACAATTTCCTGAACATCACCTTGAGGACAAGGTGATTCTTCAAGGGGGGAGAGATGATACAGACCCTTTGGTCAGGCCCAGATTTGGGAAGGTATATACTAGAAAGCCCAAACAGGTGCAAGCTGTACCTGATGAGCTAACCTTCTAGAAGGTATCTTTTCAAAATAACCACCTGGTGAGGTGGCAGCACCCATGTGGGTGAGGGGGGGACCATAGGCATTTGAGTATATAGGTTGGTTATGGAGAGAGAATTGGCTAGGCAGAAATTATTCTGGAATTAGGAGAGATTGAGCACTCTCGAATTGCTCAAGGTTATCTTGTATTTTTCCTTATTTGTAATTCCCCTAAACACTGCTTCTGGGTTTATCCAGAGGATTCAGTGCTATAATTCATATCATCTTCTTCATTCAGTGCTCTATTTTTCTGGTACCTAACACATGTACACTACAGAAAACGAATACAAGGCTTGGATCATGAACAATAATGTATCTGCGTTAAATGAAAGCACAAGCCTGAGTTTATTAGTGGGCCAAAGATCCTACGGTAGCTCTTTCTCCCTCGCTTCACTACACAAAGTATGCTATACAGTAGTAGACCTACAAATATTGTACAAGAAAGCAGAAGGGGCTGCTAATGCACTGCCATATGAATTGAAGTTTTCATACACATTGGAGGTCAGCCATTAATCATGTATCAAGACTTGTAAAAGGAGTAGGAAATTAACACATCTATGTCCAATGCAGATACAATATCGTATTTATCTCCAGATAAAGGTGATAGTGTATTTTCCACCTCCTGCTTCTAGTCTGATAAATTGTTTCGATTATGAATCACCTGTAATGAAAATTTAATTGTGATAACATAACAAGGAGTCAAGAAATGATCAAAATCGTTAAACCAAATATAGAAAATAAACTTCAGTCAAAACATTGGTAAATTATTTGATGTTCCTCAAATGGTCAGTACAGTCAACATATGAAGGTTTAAATATGTTTAGTTCTGAGATGACCAGTACCAAAAGAAAAAGACAATTTCAATGACTATTTTTTTAAGTAAATTTCAGGCTTTGAAATTGTCCTTTACATTTGGTATTGGTTCTCTCAGGGTCTGAATTATGACCATTTTGAAAATACAGGGACTGAATTCAAACAAAAAAATAAAGAGGGTCCAAAACCATTAATTTTCAGAAATGTAGAGACAAAAAACATATTTAAGTCTTATATTAATGTTCACTGCTTTGAGAAATCTCACCCAGTCTGTGGTAACCGCCTCCAATTCACCAATTGGCGAGACTGAGGATGCCTTTGCAAGTAAGATGAACTGCTTCCTATACCATTTTCATCTCCTACAAATTGTTCTGAGTAACTGGAAGCTGGTGGAAACCATTCCGGAACTATGCCTCCGTCCCTTTCTCTCCTGCTACTACCTGAAGAATCTACTGTGGAATCGTCAGCTGCATTTCTCAGCTCCATTGCAGTATGATTGTATTGCAGAGTATTCCTATGAACAGTCTGCAACATCCCTTCATTCAATGTGTCTACTGCATTTTGTTGTGCGGTTACATTTACTGGAACTTCAGCTCTGCTGCTATCTTCTGCCGTGTTTCGAAGATCCAATGAAGTTTCTTCCTCTTCCACTCTCACCAGGGAAGAAGTCATGCTTGGAACCATCTGGTCCTGGTAGCGTCGAGTAATGGGAGGGGGGTTGTTCCTAACAATCTCATGACTTTCCTCCATATGTACGTCTTGAGGGAAAGCAAGAGGGACAGATTCAGAGGAGTCTCCAAGTCCTTCCTCAGTTCCATTTTCAATTGCAGCTCTTGAAGCTGCCTCGAGTTGCCACATTTCTAATAGAGCTTCTTCTAGTCTGACTTTTGCTGCCTCTATTTCCACAATTGGAAGAGGATAATTTGATCCCAGCTCAATTCCAGCAGCTTGAAGCACTGGTTCTGGTGCATTCCATGGATGATGTATCCACTCAGTTGGTAATCTAGCAAGTTCTGGAAGCCAGCGGCGTACATATTCTCCATTTGGGTCAAATTTGTAACCTTCAAACTGAAAAATCCAACAACTGAAATCACTGTATCTATTGCTAGAAAATCTATCATTTTCAGCATTTCAAATAGTTGACAACAGGACATGACTCAACGCCAATATCATGTTAATCATCACAAACCCAAAATTCAATCCTGTCATTCCTTATAGTAGGAGGAACAAATGTAGACAGAAATCTAATCAAAATTTAATTTGAAGAAAAAATTATAAATCTTAGAATAGTATGAAGTATGAACTTACGACCAATTGCATATCTGACCAAACTCAAAGGTAAAAGAGTGAATGCATATTTCAATAGGCAAAAGTTGAGAAAAAAATAAAAGAAGGCAGGGAACAGTCTTGTCTATACTAAGAATTTCACATTATGTTCAGATAGCATATAATCCAGTGACCGTAGTGGGATGGCTATTTGGCTTCGATATTCAAACAGGCAACTGGAATATAGATATAACCTAAGGCATGTATGCAACACACATACATTGTAATCTTCAGGGCAATGAAGACAAAAGACCCGAAATATTGTTTTATATAACTCTGGAGAAACACTTACTGGTGGACAGAATAATTAGTTAAGTGCAAAAAGTACAAATACCAAAATGCATATTTAAAAAAGGAGTATGCAACATGTCGTGTGGGTTTCCAGCTAGGAAATCGAAAACATGCACATGCAAACAGATGATCATAAAGCTGGATTATGTAACTTGTACAAAAAAGTAACAGCACCTGTGGATTATCTATACGGTCAAATTCACAACCATCAGGTAAAGTACCAGATATGTACTGCCAGCCAAGAGCATCGCTCTCAAGATCTGCATCCAAGAGGGTATCCCAAAAATATTTCATTCCCCATCTCCAAGGAAGCTGCAGAACCTTCACAAAGAAACTAGAAACGACAACACGTATCCGATCATGCAGCCAACCAGTTGCCCATAACTCTCTCATTCCAGCATCTACTAATGGGTAGCCCGTTCTGCCTTGTCTCCATGCCTTAAAATAGCCTTCATTTACTACCCAAGGAAAGAACTTAAGGTGGCCAAGAAGAGGCCTTTCATGGCTGTAGGGGTGGTTGAAACTGATATATCTTGAATATTCTCTGAGACCAATAGACTTAAGGAATAAGTTCACACTTTCTTCACCAGCACAGTATCCTTCATTGGCCCACAAAACTTGTTTGATGCGGACAAGATGGAAGACTTTTTTGACACTCACCTCACCAAAATGCAAATGGGGTGAGAGAAATGATGTAGTGGCACTGTCTGCCTTCCTGCGATTTTGAGAGTACTCAATCAGTGGACCATTTATGAATGTGGTCAATGCCTTGTTAGCATTGCTCCACCCAGGTGACCATCCTCGAGCAAGAAGTGCATTGCTTGCCTTCTCTGATTCATCTTCAAACATCAACGCATCACAAGAGCACTTTGATACATCACCTGAAAGAGGGAAAGAGTAGGCAACTAGCGTAAATTAAAAGTAAAGCATGTATTGACTATTGAGAACACACATGACACATGCAAACATGGAGAGATTTTAAAAGAAAAGGAATACATTTGATACAGACAAGGAAAATTTCAATAACAGAAGCCAGAATTGAACAATTCAAAAGAATTTTTCTTGACTTCCTTACATACTTTTTGTTGCTGGTCAACCATGTTTTCACACCAATTAACTAATTTGGCGCAATTAGCAAGAACTTGCCAATCTAAAGGAACTCTATTGAATAATATTCTAATACTTTGAACCTTTATGCTATGTTCATGTTACATAGTAAGTTAGCAAGTGCTTTTCAAACAGCACAGATGTTTATTCTTCAATTTCGATCATTTGTTCAGTAATGAACATGAAGGCAAAAGTAGACCTGGAATAATCCTTTTAGGTGGGAGAAGAGGTGACTCGGGATCATAAGGCATGCTAAGACATCTTCCCCAAAAAGCATCGAAAGTTGTGAATGGTTGGCCATTGGCATCATTGACATCCCATGGTTCATATAATAAATCAGCATTGAAGGAACGTACTGTTATGCCCTGAGAAGTCAGAACCTCTTTTGCTCGGTGATCCCTGATAAGTGACAGGGGATCTGTAACATAGAAAACCACAGGTAAGGTTTACGCACAGCCTTTCTCTTGTATTTTGCAAGCTAAGAATTGAGGAAAGTAAAACGCCATCAATTAAAAGAAACATACAATTTACGGATAGAGATTATAGAAAACTAAAAATGAAAAGATGAATAGAAATGACAAAGAAGCTTCTCTGAAGAAGTAATCACAAACAACCACAACACGCGGGGGTGTATAAAAAAATGATGATGTCTTGTCCAGTAAATTGCCACATGATTTAAAAACAACACAGTTTACCAAACAATCAGGAAAGAATCCCAATTGATAAAGACATGGATCCTTCAATCCACAATGAAATCCATAGACAAGCCTTTCTCCTGTATTTTACAACTTGCTAGATAAGAATTGATGAAAGTAAAAGCACCATCAAGAAATACAAAATACCATTTTCCTATATTATTGAGATTATCAAAAAGTAAATTTTAAAGATGAATATAAATGACAAAGTAATTAGTGTCAAGAATTCATCACAAACAGTAACAGTGCATTTGTCGAAATCGGACTACAATTGATTCTAAAATCAGAATCAGAACAAGCTTCTGTGAGTCGCTTCTAAGTTTCAAAATTGATTCTTAGTATAAAAAAACCCAATGAACTTACTTTATTAAACATGCTAGTAGTGAAGGCTCCTACAATTCATAATGATATTTATAACTAACCAATAAACTTTCCAAACCTGGGGTATCATAATTGTGGACATCAACAGATGAAATGTAATGAACCAAAAAAAGTAGAATACTAATTACAGAAAATTAAGACTAAACCAGTAAGCACTATAATCATGAAGAACATATAAAGTATCAAACAGTGAGATAGCACAAAAAGGAACAGTAAGTAACTAACCATATAAATGGTTAAAGAAGATTTGAGTAGCACCAGTGGACTCAACAACCTCCAACAAAGAAGAAACACTATCAGTGGATCTCTTAGTGATAAGTGGAGTACCAAGATTTCTCAAAGAGGAATCAAGGTGAGCTAAACTCTGCTTCAACCACCACCTAGAAACCCTTCCAGGGTGGTATTGACCCTCTTCCTCCGGCGCCCAGACGAAAACCGCCACTACCGCACCTGCTCTCACTGCAGCCGTCAACGCCGGGTTATCCTCCACCCTCAGATCTCTCCTGAACCACACTATGCTGCTGCATCCACCACCTGACATCTTCTTCTTCACACCACGCGCTCACACGCGCCGCCGTCTCTCTATCAAGTTTTAACCATGGAATGTGACTCTTCTTCTCTCTTCTTCCCCAAGTATCTTCTTTGCTTTGATTTGAATGTTGAAGAAAATTAAACAAGTAATTAACTTTTTTTTTTCTTTTCTTTCCTATTTTCTCCTTTTGAGTGTTCTCTCTTGTTACGATTTTTCTTTTCTTGGATTATCTTTTTAATTTGTGTCAAGGGAGAATTTAAGCCATAAATAGGCAAAATCACAATTTGGTTTACGTGTTTTATTGAAATCGCACCAGTGAGTGTGAAAAGAATCTTACTTCCAAAAAAGTATGAAAATAATCATTATTGAATGTACCAAAATTAGTACTACTAAATATTCTATATAATTTTTTATCTATAAAGAGAAAAATAAATTGTGTTAAATTGCTATTATAAAGATCAAATATCTTTTCAAGAGTGTAACTTCTGAAATTCGAACTTTCAACTTAGGACTTTAAACTTTAAACTACCATTTTTTACTATTGCGACCGACACTTGTGCGTTGTAAAGAGTAATTTAGTTAGTAAAATTTTAGTTTAATAGTCATTTATGAATATTGTATTTTACCTATCAATAAATAAGAAATCAATAATATTATTTAATTGGATTACTACTTAAAATAGTAATATATTTTAATATATATTATTATTTTAATATAGTGATATGTAATTTGGTGAAATTTTAAGCTGAGAATCTTGATGACTTTCTTTTCTCTCAATTTCCAACAATTTTCGGGTGAATTTTCCAATATATTGGTATTTTGATAATTTCTGCCCCAAGTTGTAGAAAAAAGCTTAAGGGCTTTGAAAGAATGGACACAATGAGAAAGATAGGTTGGAAGGAGGAGGAAGTGAAGAGGATTGGGTAACTGAGTTGGGGATGATACCATGAATTGATAGGCAAATTACAACCACAAATTTTTGTTCTGTAGATTTTTTTTCCTTTTTCTCTTCTCTTATCCTATACACTTGCACTATGCGATAAATAAAACAAGTCAATCAGCCACGTCTCCCGTTTCCTGTATTCTATCCAAGTTGTGACTATGGACACACCCAAAAAATCATTCAAGCTCTCACACGCATGCTGTTTTCAAATTTCAATCCACAAGCATCGGTCACAATTCAGAATCTTCAGCAGTTAAATTTGAATTGGTATTAATTAAAGACAAAAGTTATCTATTTGGTTCGATCAATTTTTATTTTAGAATTTATTTAATTTGTGAAAATGTACATTAATTAATGGTTGGCTTAAATATGTTGTTGTTCCTTGTAAAATCAGGGTTCTTTGGTTTAGGCTCCTCTAATTTTTTTTTGGGAAAACACCATTAAATGGAAAATAATACTGAGGTTTCAGCCCCTCTTGTCACCTTCTATTCTTTAGAGTGACCTAAACCAAAGAACCATGATTTTAGAGGGACCTAAGACCATGATAAAAATTTGTTTTAGGTCCTCTAAAATCATGGTTCTTTTGTTTAGGTTCTCTAAAATTATGGTTCTTTGGTTTAGGTCCATCTAAAATCATGTCACGTCAGCATCCGTTAGGTAATTCAATAGATAATGGACTGAAGGTGATGAAAGGGGGTTAAAACCTCAGTATTATTTTTCGTTTAGGGTTGTTTTCCAAAAAAACATTAAGAGGCCTAAACCAAATAACCCTGATTTTGAAGGGACAAAAGACATATTTAAGACTTAATTAATCAATAGGTTGGACAAAACTTACCTAGTACTTTTTGTGTTCTTGCTGCAATGAAGAACTTAGTCACTCGATCATTATGATTCATCACCATATCCAGCAAGATGCATGTTGAGATTGACGCTAGTTAGTTGATATTGTTCACTTTGTCTCAACTATGATTGGCTACACCATTCACTCTCATAATAAACCTTGTGGAGATTCTTGGATCTACCATTTAACGTTATTTATTTCACCATTTATGTTAATACACAATTCCCCCATGTTATCACTATTGTAATTAAGGTAACCTCGAGTATATAAGTGGCATCTCAACCTTGTAATGTGTACATACAATTTAGGGTTTAGATGTCAGAGTATAGCGTGCGAATAGCTAAGCTTTGTCTTCTATGTTGGTTCTCATGACACACATTAAACATTTGGTTGTTTTCAACAACAAAATGCCGATAAATAGAGCAAGCAATCAACTCAAATACTACACTTTCCCTCAAGCCTTCATCTTGCCTTCGAGCATTTGGTGCAATACTCATGGGCAAAACAACCGCCATCTCTAGTAGGGAAATTATGTAGGATGAAGGAGGCAGCACTCAAATTCAATAAAGAGCAGTTTGGCCATATTCAGAAGAGGAAAAGGAGAGTAGAACAACGGTTGAAGGGTGTTCAAAGAGAACTTGATTGGAGGAGTACAGAAGCTACCATCCTTCTCGAGAAGACCTTGACTGAGGAGTATGAGCATATCTTAATGCAAGAAGAGATGATGTGGTTTCAGAAATCCCGAGAGAACTGGGTGAGATTTGGTGACCGTAATTGTAACGCACCGACTTTCAGGGGTCACCACAGTAACCTGCTAAAAGAAATATGCAATGTTTTCCAAAAGGATTCATAAACACGAGTATTTTTTTTTCTTCTCAAAGTATTTCCAAAACATGTCATGCCCCACTCCCAACTTTAATTAAATTTACATCAAGCCTTGAACAAGGAAAGTATCGAGTGTAAAGAGGAAAGCACACAACCTACAAAACCTAACAATTAGAAACAGATTCAACAAAGAATCTATTATGCAATGACACCATAAATCTGACATACTCTCTATGATCTCCACATCGGGGAACCGCAGGAAAGCAATGCCCCGGAACCTACCCGAAACGTCAAATATAAATTCCTAAAACATTATGCAAGCTTTAACCAGTAGTGGTAAGCTCTCTATCCCAAGGCTCTAGCCTTACACTCGACTCTACTTTTCGAGTCTTCCACTAATCTTCAAGTTCTCATCTCCGACTCGTACAAAGGTCAAGCTTCATCGAGGGTTCTCCATCGCCTAATAGCGTTAAGCGCCCAAACAACAAGTAGCAAAAGAGAAAAGGGTTAACTCCATAAAATCACCTAACATAAAAGAGAGAAAAAAAAATGTTATTCAAATTTAAGTGCATATCATGGCACATAAGCTAGAAACTTAATTCAAGATAGATGACAACATATATCCAACAACATGAAATCAAATCATATATCAACAAAATCAACAATATGGATTTAAATCAGTTATATCAACAAAACCAACAATATAGATCAAACAATAACATCTCGCGAGATGAGACAATCACGTGGGACAATATTCACCACACTACCACTTTAGGACGCCTCGAAAGAGGGGACGATCACGTGGGACAATATCCACCACATCACCACTTGAGAACGTCTAGAAAGACGGGACAATCCTGTGGGACCATACCCACCTCATTGCCACTTTGGGTAATTCAAAATATTCTGACAGATAAGCTAACGATATAATCCAAGATAGATATCAATAAAATCAACAACATAGAATTAAATCAAGTATCAACAAAATCAACAACATATGATTAAATCAGATATAAACAGAATCAACAACATAGAATTAAATCAGATATAAACAGAATCAAATGTTAGGGTCCTATATTGCGACTATATGTTGCTACCAAGATGGATCGATCAATAACGTCTCGCAAGACGGGACGATCACGTGGGACAATCACCACCACATCGCCACTTAGCTCCTCAAAGGATGAGACAATCATGTGGGACAATCACCAGCATATTGCCACTTTAGGTTCAAGCCCTATATGTCAAAGTTAGTCAACAAGATCTCATCAAACTCAGTAGTCACTCAATCAACAATTCCAAGTCCAATAGTCAAGCCAAAGTAACCACATGTTATTCATATTTTCAACAAGCACAAGTCAATTCAATTATGCATACTAGCTCATCAAGTAAATCATTAAGTAATGAACAATGGCCTAAGCCCCAGAAAACAAAGGCGTAAGCCTTAAGGTTTTACAATGGCTGAACCCTCAGAAAACGTTTGGCAAAAGCCTCAGAACAGTCAACAATAGTAAGTATATATATCACAGTAAAACATGTCAACTTCACAATCAAACTAAACATCTTCATCTCAAACACAAGCAGTTCAATTAAAGTAGGCAAGACTCAAAGACACTTCTATACTGAGTTACCCTTACATTTGATTTCTCCTTCCAAGCTTGACATCACAGTTCGATCCAAAAACAGTTCCCGAACTTAGCAAGTTCTCTGGGGTGTCCAAATCTGTCGTGAAATCTCACAGCTTGCTCCAAAACCTCTTTCCTCAGCTCAACTCGTTCCAAACCTTAAGCAAAACATCATTGCTTAGTCACTAAGAAACAATACAATCTAATAACACTAATCAAAACCGGAAAAATCTTTCGAAGCTTCAGAGTTCAACATTTAGGCACGAATGGAAGGGTTTCCATGAATGGATGAATTTTGAGTCGATTCAAATTTTGTACAAAAACACCTTGTTCAATAAACTTCAAAATTGTATAGCTTCTTGGAAGAAATCTTAGATACATGAAACCAACCTAGAAAGTTGTGACATTTTTACTACATAATTAATAACAAGCCTCTAAAACCCCGATACAATTTCAAGTCCAAAGTCCAAGTAAAGAATTCAGAATAATCCATACAAGGACTGAAGGTCACACGAATGGGCAGCAGGACCTTTGTTCGCTAAAAAGCGCATAACTCGAACTACAAAACTCGGAACGACACGAAAACAAAGCCAACATTTCGACAACTTAAAGGGCTACGATAACCATCAGGCCATACTTGCCCAAAATATTTTTATGGACACTGTACCACTCCAACAAGTTTCGGCCACTATTCAAAATAGATCTTCCCGAAGTTTTTATTCGATCTAATTTATTTCCTAGGTATTCTTAGGTAATATCTAGGGTAGGGAAACACTCAGAACAATTGTGGGAGCTAAAACTAGAATATGGGCTTTTTGGTCCATTTTCACAGCTTAAAAACTCAAAGTTGAAATTTTCAAAAAGTAAACCGATAGAGTTGTAAACAAGACATTTACTAACAACAAATCATACAGGCGCTAAGGAAGATCGAGACTTTAAAATGGGTTTATGGCTCAGATTTGAGATTTACGGCACCACGGCGATAATCTAAGCGCATGGATTATGAATATGAAGTGTTTAGAAGGTATAGAAGATATTTTAAAGAAGAATTCAAATTAAATGAACCTTTTTCCAAATAGCTCAAAACTTTGAGCACAGAAAGTCATGAAAAAGACTTGAGAAAGAAGAAAAGGATGCAAAGGTTATGATCCTTACCTCTGTATCAATCCAACGCAACTAAAATCACGATGATCGGGAAAGGAATAAACGAACGGCTCCAACCTTCTCCTCTCCCTCAAGCTCGCGGCCTCCTCTTGGAAAATGAAGGGGATTTGTGATTTTTCTTCTTTTATAGGAGAAGAAAAAGAAGAAAAAGAGAGATTTCGCGGGTCCGGTGGTTTTAGTACTTTCATCTGCTGATTTCGAGGCTCTTTTAATTGAAGAAAACGATTCAATCGCAGTATGGATCAAAATACGCCGAAAAACTATTTTTTGCAGTTGACGTCGGATGAAGAAACTTCCTTCTGGAAAAAAGATCACAAACGTCGAAAGAAATGAGGCTACGTGGATAGAAACTTCGTTAGAAGTTCCCAATAGAAAAACTCTTTATTCAGGGTTTTATTTAAAGTCCTCGAGGAGATAAAGTCCAGCTTCATCGGGCTTCCCGGAAGCGGAATCTATCGTGCGTACAGTCTATAGTTCCGTAATGGAACGCATTTCAAGGGAAAAATATCCTAAGGTTTTAACTCTCTTGTCGATTTTAAATATAACTCAAGCAGTGCTCTAGAAGCAGAAATAGCCGTTTTCGGACACTCTCAACCTTAGTCGGGTGCGAACACGGCTCGTGCTATCACTTAAACAGACTACAGTAACATCCTTAGTCACAATCTGAACTTTACTATCATATAAATAATTTTCATGACTCGCAATAGAATTCGAGTTAGGAAAATAACACAAAAACAATATAATAAAAATACTCAATTTAATAATACAATGAAAATAAATAAATACGCTAGTTATTTATTTCAGGGTCGTACTGTAATTCAAAAAATTTCCATACACAGACGATGGTGCAGCGAAAGAGGAACAAGATTCATGGTTTGTTTGTTGGGAAAAATGCTTGGTGCACAGACTCGGAGGCGTTGAAGGAGGAAGTACAACTATTTTTCAACAACCTTTTTTGTGTGGATGTACATGTGAGCAGGAACTACTTCCTGGAGAACCGAACACCAATCGTAGCTGCTGAGGATAGATTGGAGCTTGTTCAATCAGTCTCCCTTGATAAGGTTCGTCGTGCAGTCATGATTATACACTTGTTCAAGGCACCAGGAGCGGATGACTTTCAAGCTTTCTTTTTTAAGCAGTATTGGCACATCTTGGGTCATAATCTTCACAACATGGTAGCAGAGGCATTCCGAGCGGACTGAGCTGATCTTAGCCTTCTTAAGACCTTAATGGTTCTTATTCCTAAAGTGGAGGATCCCCTTCGCTTCGGAGACCTTCGCCCCATCAGTCTTTGAAACGTGGCATACAAAATAATTACCAAAGTATTGGTGAACAGGTTTAGGCCATTGCTAGCCGACCTTGTGAGTCCCTTCCAGGGGAGCTTTATTTCGGGACAAGGAACAAAAGACAACATCATCCTTGCACAAGAAGTGATGCACACCCTACACACCCACAAGAAAAGGGGCGGTCATGTAGCCCTAAATTGTGCAGTTGATCATGTGGGGTGTACATGAAGCCAACATAGGGTGAGTTGGGATTTCTTATGCTCGACCCTCCATGACTTTGGGTTTCCACCTTCAATTGTGCAGTTGATCATGTGGGGTGTACAGGAAGCCAACATCTCTATTCTTTGGAATCGTGCTAAGCTTCTGTCATTCACACTACAACGTGGCCTTAGACAAGGGGACCCACTCTCTCCTTACCTCTTTGTGTTATGCATGGAGCGGCTTGCCATCCAGATTCAAAAATTGGTGGATGAGGGATCATAGAAACCGGTACGCATCACCAAAGAACGCATTGGTATTTCTCATCTCTTTTTTGTAGATGATGTCTTGCTATTTAGCCAGGCCAACAAGGAGCAGATGCAGTTGATAGAAAGGACTCTGAATGACTTATGCATGGTTTCTGGAATGAAATTGAACTTGGAGAAGTCAAGAATGTTCTGCTCCAAAAATGTTGATCAGAATGTCCAACATGAGCTTTCTACTATCACGGGAACTTTCAGAGCTAGCAACTTGGGGAAATACCTTGGGCTTCCTCTTCTTAAAGAGAGAGTCACGACGGAGAACTTTGCACCAATCATTGACAATGTGAATACCTGGCTGGCCTCTTGAAAACCTAAGCTTCTCAATAGAGTAGGGCGGTTGTGACTTGCTAAATCAATGTTATCTTCATTTCCTGTTTATGCTATGCAAGCTCTTTGGCTTCCGGAGTCCATTTGTTAATACATTCCCAAAAGGATTCGAGGTTGCATTTGGACGAAAGGCGGTCAATATCGGGGATGGAGTCTTGTACCATGGAGGGATGTGAACCGCCCCAAGGCTGAGGGTGGGCTAGGCGTACGGAGCTCACACCTTAACAACATGGCACTACTTGGTAAATTGGTAGACAACCTTATTCATGACCATGGGAAAATTTGGGTCCAAGCCTTATCTCAAAAGTATCTCTAGAATGAATCAGTGCTAGTGGGAAAGTTCAAGCAAGGTAACTCTTACGTTTGGTGGGGTATCATGCGAGAAACAGCATTGCATTGGGCTACAAGGCTCTGCTAGGAAATGGGGATTCCTTTCTCTTGTATGATAACTGTTTAGGTACGGGGAAGCTTTGTTCTCGGTCCCTTGGCAGATCTTTGGGAGCATGGTTCTTGGTCATTCCAAGGGCGGTATACAGTACTACCACATGAAATAATGGCATAAATCAGGCTTGTTTGTATTCCCTCCAACCTTGCTGGTCGTGATCGGGTTTGTTGGTCCGAGACGCCATATAGTGCTTATTCAACCCATTATGTGTACGCATTTCCGAGTGGAATGATGGAGATGAATGGATGATCACCATCCTTGTTAAAAGTACATTTGGAGGAGCAAGGTACCGGAAAAAAATAAGGTTTTTTCTTTGGTTAATTGCTAAGGGAGGGCTTCCAACGAATTCTAAGCGTTGGTACAATCACCTATGTGCCTCGGCGGTCCGTACAAGATGTGGAGCTAATGGAGAAGATCTTGACCGTGTGTTTAAAGCGTGTGCAAAGTTTGAATTGTTATGGCACTAGTTTGGTATGCAGGTTACCTTCTCTTATCACCGCTGAACTATTGCAAGACTGTTTTAGAAGGCTCCTTTCACCTTCGAGCAACACTCTTGTTGTGGTTGTACTTTGATGGGCATGGTGTTGGCGGAATGAGAGTGTCTTCGGTCAACACCTGTGGCCTCTGCATTACGGGATTCGACAGATATACTTGGACATGGCGAGCTGGAGTCGCGGTTCACGATGGAAGTGCAGAAACCTTTAAGCCTTTTGAACCAATACCATCCTCGAAACTCGATTCGGGTCATGGTCGATGGTAGTTGGAAACCCCGTTATGGCAAAGATGGGGTGTGGCGTAGTCATTAAGGATGCGTACGGATGGCAAAGATGGGGTGTGGCGTAGTCATTAAGATGGGTGTCAGGCCTAGTGTGTAGCCATGGTGATGGATCCACGTTTGTCGCGGAAGTGCTATTGTCTGCTGCACAGATTGCTCTAGCGTTTGTCTCGGATGTGCTATTGTCGTTATTGAGCTTGGTCTTCTGCAGAGTTGGGACCTAGGGTATCGCACTATTGTCTGCTGCACAGATTGCTCTAGCGTTTGGTGGGTGCTGCAATCAACTGAGGATGTTAGCCATTTCTGGGCCAGCGACGACATTGAGCGGGTGAGGGGTTTGCTCCATCGAGATTGGCAGGTTATCATGGTCCATATACCTCGGGAGAGGAATGCATCCGGAGACTGGCTGGCTCGCCAAGCAACGAGGGATGGTGTGCCACGTCGCGTATGGCGTCAACCGCCTTCCAATCTGATTCCTTTGCTTCTACAGGATAAAATAGTTTAGTTGTTTTGTCTTTTTATTTCCTTATGAAACCACAAAAAAGTCCAATTCATCTATCTTTTTCGGGGACTATAAAAATATTTAACCCTATTATTGTTAAACATTTTTTTAGTTTCAAAAAATTTATGGCGATGGGATGGTGCAGTCCAAGGCATGGAAAATTGTTGAACTTAAAGAACACTAGCAAAAGAATTACACTTATTTCACCCCAAAAAGACTAGCAAAGGTTCAAACCTACAACCTATCAAATATGAGATTCTACTCAACTATATCCCCTGAGGTTCATCGTTAAATATTTTGAAAACATTGAAATAGAACGTAATATCTATATTAATTATAATTATTTCAAACGTACCATTTGATGTTAGGTTAGTCAAAGTCAAGGAAAAAAATATTTTTAGCATATCTAATACTTGCCCGCCAAAGACATCAACATCTAACTAGCCTTGTGTTGTGTCTTTGGAAAAAAATGATTAAGTGCATACTGCAAATGTTGCATATGTCATGTGGTCCATGTTAGATGTAGCATTGTATGCTGTCGATCTGTACATGATGTTAATGTTAGTCCTCCGTGCGATTTGAAGCCATCCTCCAACTCCAAGTATTTTGTCCATAAATATACAACTAGGAAGAGCAATACTCCAAATCTCATTCCCACGTGTGCTCTTAATTACCGACATGCTAATTAAAGATGAATTACCGGAGCAAGTGGGATCAATACTTCTCCCTTTATACAAGTAGTTGGGCTATGGATGGAAAAATATCCTGCTGAGAGAATTAGACGCCCTATTATGATGTGTATGTCTCCAACTCAAACAAAACTGTCTCAAAGAAGAATAACTGTCTTAGAAAAAAGTAGTTGGGCTACAATTGCAAACTTTTGTGAATAGTACCGTTTACAAAAAAAAAAATGAATCGTCTTCAACCACTTAATGTATTATATGATGCAAAAGATTATTAATCTCAAATATTAATAGTAGAATACATTAATTAAAAAAAGAAATGAATTATCAGAAACAAAGATAGAATGTAGGAGAGTGTAAGATATAATAAATTAATAACTGACTACAATACCATACTTCTCTCCATTTACAATTATCTATCTATCTATCTATCTATATATCTATGTAAAGGAGACTTGAGTTTTTGCATATATTAAAAGCATTAAACCATAAAACTCCCATAAATTTATATTAAATACATTAAAAATAATAAAAAAATATTAAATATATTAAAAACTGAAAACATTTATATAATAAAAAACTATTCAACTACTTCTAATAAATAACAACATTCATAAACTTAAAAATGACTTGAGCTTTGCATTTGAAAAATATTAAAAATTAAAATTAATAATAACATAATATAAAGAAGATAAAATAATTTTAAAATAAAAAATATATCTATATATATCTACCTATATCTAACTATATACATATGTAAAGCAGACTTGAAAAAATAACATTAAACACATAAAAAAATAATAAATTTATTTTGTATTAAATACATTAAATAAAATAATTAAAACTAAAATAAAAATTACATCCAATTTATTTTTTATGATATTAATTGTTAAAATTTTCAATTTCTATTATTTAAAATTAAATATTAAAATTATTTAATTTTAATTTATTCATTACAACTTGAAGTGATTTTGTTTTTACAACAAGAAGTGAATTTTTAACAAATAATAATAATTGCAATTTACTACCTTTACATTAATGATAATAATCGATTGTTAATAATAATTTGTTTATATTCTTTACTAATTGTTTATTTTAATTTTAGTTTATTAATCATAGTTGAGAAAGTTTAAGAAAATGACAAATAAAACTTATTACTATTTTTTACTTAGAAAAAACCATTTTTGAATAAATAATGTCAAAATAATAGTTGAAAATTAAAAAAAAAATCTCTATAAGGTATTTATTATTACTATATCGAATGTATGTATTTTTTGATCTATTATATAGAAGTAAAAATAACTCGAGGAAGCATAATAGAGAAACATAATTATAATAAAAGTTGGATAAACTTAATTTACTAAATGATATTTTACGGTATTAAAATGATAACTTATTATAATTTTTAAAGTTAAATTTTTTTCATTGTTGATAAAAAAGTATAAAAAAATATGTTATTATAACTTATATTAAAACTTTATTACTTTATATAAAATATTTCAAATGCACTTGAGGATTTTTCAAATTATTAAATTGGTTTTTAAGGATTAGTTATGATTTCTTTCAAAAAAAAGGATTAGTTATGATTAAAAAATAGAATAACATTTGGGGAGAATATTCCCCCTAACTGAGTATCAATGCTTACAACCGAATTTATGATAAATTTTTCCCACTGCAATTAAAACCAGAATAATAAACCAAAAACCAGAGAACTCAAATCAATAGAATATGTTACAACCAAAGTTTTTAAAATTAATTCAATGCTAATTATTAAATATCAACTACTAATTTTGAGTGATATTAATTATTTACACAAAAGGAACTTTAGTACGAACAATATATTTGACTAATTAAAATTGTATTGGACTTTTGTCCTTTCATCTTATAAATATATTTGATTAAAAAAACAATTTAATACACCAAAACTATTATTTTAATGTCTCAACATGGGTTTATATTATATTTCTAAGGCTTAAACCTCATATTAGTCTCTGTCTTTGTGTCGCCGTCTGAACCAAGTCCCTGATCGGAAAAATTTGTGGAATCAATCCCTATCTTTCAAAAACGTATGGAGCCAGTCCTCGCCGGAGCTATAGAGCTCCGGCGAGTGATGAGGTAGCATGCTGACTGTGTTAATGTGGCTTATGTGGATTTTTTGAAAAATAAAAAAATTTAATTATTAATTAAAAATATATAAAAAAATCCAAATATAATTTAAAAATAAGTATTAATTACAACAACTTAATCCTTAATTTAAAAAACAAAAAAAAAAAACCTATTACAAAACCTTAATTATGGTACATCTTCATCATACAACTCCAGAATTCCAGAATACCTATCATCTTCTTCCTCCAAGAAGGAAAAAATTCCAGAAATTCTTGTTAGTATCCATACAAAATGCAACATCTCTAGACCATTTACTTCACGCAAACAAGGAAATTTGGCCCAGCAAGATACACAGCAAATAATGAACCTCTCAAAGATTAATTCATTTACCACATAGGAATCCCAGGAAATTTGGCCCAGCAAGATACACAACAATTAATGCTTTCAAAACCCAACCGAACAGGAAACTACAGCAAGCACAGTACCTGGCAAACAAGGACGACCATCAACACCAATTGAAGAGGGATTTCAACCCAGAAACCCCAAATCCCTTTCCATATAATCTCCCCTTTAATTTCAACCTAGAAACCCCAAATCCAAAACCCTGACCCAGAATCCAGAAACCCCAAATCCAAATTTCTGCTTCATCTCCTTCAATCTGAGAGAGGAAAATGAATGGCTTCGGAGGTCTCTGGTGTTGGTGCGAGGTCGAAGAAACCATGGAAGATGAAACTCATATCCAAACTCTCTTCTCCTTCTTCTCAGATCAAAACTCAGATCCATACCGAAGAAACCATTGCGAATCTCGTTCTATGTTCCTCTCTCACCCTCTTCTCCTTCTCCTTCTCTCATAAACTCATACTCAAACCCAAAATTTCGAATCTGAACCCAGATTTTCAGAACCGAACTCAAGCTTCTTTTCCTTGGGCTGTTTCTTTCTTTCTTCTCCCCTTTCTGGTGTTGGATTAGGGTTGGGGTTTCGGTTGTTGGTGGTGGGGTTGAGGTTAAGGGTGGGGAGTGCGAGGTTTGGGTTTCGGTTGGGGTGAGGGTTGGGGGTTCGGTTGAGGGTGGGGGTGGGTTTGTATGGTGGGAGAGGGAGGAAGATGAGAAGATGGAGAAAGTCACTTTTCTGAAAAGAATTGATGAAGATTGTAGAAGATGATGATGAAGAGGGTAGAGAGTTTGTTTTTCTGAAAAGTTTTTTTGTGATTTTTATTTTTTAATTAATAAGTTTGATTTAATTAAGCCTTTAATTAATTAAGCTGGGGTAATTTTTGTTTTTAATTTAATTTAATTTTCTGATATGTAATTTTATTTTTATATTTTAAATCCACGTAAGCCTCATTAGCACAATCAGCAAGCCATGTCATCACTCGCCGGAGCTCTGGGCTCCGGCGAGGACTGGCTCCATACGTTTTTGAAAGATAGGGATTGATTCCACAAATTTTTCTGATCAGGGACCTGGTTCAGACGGCGACACAAAGATAGGGACTAATATGAGGTTTAAGCCTATTTCTAATAAAAAAATATTTTTAATATTTGGTAATTTAATTACACTATAATAATTTTTATACTATATTAAAAAAATAGTGTAAATTAACCAGTACAACACACGGGTATTATTTCTAGTGTATATGAGTAAGTTAGACTACAAAATCCGTTGTTAAAAATCAAAGAAAACATTTACTCAACTCAACTCATCTAATGTGGGAGATTCACTCTAAAATATTAGATAAGTACTTTAGATTTAAAGAACATTATAATATGTTATACATGTGATCATAATCACAACTGGTGATTTTTCATTTAACCATTGTAATAATTGGGTTTATGACTCACTCAAGATGAGTAAAATCCAACAAAATAAAGTATGCTGAGAAAGTGCTCTGATCCTAGTTGACCGCAAAGATTTTGAGAAGAGGTTTTACCAATACGTAATGTAACTATGTTTTTGAGATAAAGTTTTGTCGCATATAATAAAAATCTATATGTATCAAACAATTAAAATGTTTGTAGTAAATAACTGTAAATGCTTGCTTGGTGTAAAAACAACAAAGGGGCATTTTAGTGTGTAGCCTCAGGAGTATTTTAGGTGGCGGATGGTGAGAAAAGAAAATCCCCAAAGTGTATTTTAATAAGCCCAAGTAAACCAACATGACTTTTGGGCCCAAATGTACTTCAATAAGCCCAGTAAAAATTAGCTTCCATTTATTGTCGAAGTTGTTTGGTTTCGCCTAAAATACAGTGTGACTGATTACTAGTATGAACTAAATAAGAAGCCTAGATATAAGAAAAATAAAAAATCAAAGCAAGTTTATCTTTGATTGAAAAATCAAAAAGACATATTCTCTTTTTCATAAAAAATAGGCAAGGGGACAAAAAAGTTAACATATTAAGCAAAATCAACAATACTTATTTCAGTTAAATAGTCAAATAAATATTTGAATATTATTCTATCGGAACATGATTTTCCTCTTCCGCGATGTCACTGCCCCATTTTCCAAGTACCTAGTTCCGTCCCTGCATATATATGGTGGCAAGGAATGCAAGTCTGCTCCTTGCTGAAAATTTTCAGTTTGAGAAGCAATATTTTGCAATGTAGGGACCAAGTTGAAGCATTGCATTGGTTGTGCATCTCCATCATAATTGCAAAGTGAAGAAGTCTCCTTTAAATATATATATATATATATATATAGATATATATATATATATATATATAGATTTTAAAATTATTTTATCTTCTTTATATTATTTTATTATTAATTTTAATTTTTAATATTTTTCAAATGCAAACATCAAGTCATTTTTAAGTTTATGAATGTTGTTATTTATTATAAGTAGTGGATTAGTTTTTTATTATATAAATGTTTTCAATTTTTAATATATTTAATATTTTTTTATTATTTTTAATGTATTTAATATAAATTTATGGGAGATTTATGGTTTAATGCATTTAATACATGCAAAAACTCAAGTCTCCTTTACATATATATATAGATAGATTGATGTTTTGGAGGGTACAGATGGTTATTAAATATTGTGGTTGACTTAATGGTTAATAACTATTGTGGTTAACTTAATGTTATATTATATTATATTTTACCATTTAAGATTTTAATAAATTTTTTTGGTCAGCAAAAAAGATGATATTAAAATGGAATACTAGGTGTACTCCGGTCCAAACCAATGACAAGAAGCAAGAAAGAAAAACTGTACCGTTTGAACCTATATCAAGTCATCACCAATCTGTTCAAACAGAGGAAAAATATAACTGGCCTACTTGTAGGAACACTAGCTATTCAAAATCAAACACCGCCCTGTAGAAAGGAAACACACCAGAGGAGAAAACGCAGGTGCACACAATCAGTCGCTGCCTATCTCAACTCAACAGGTCAAAAAAATGCAAAACAACTCTCAAGATACATCAACCCGAGAGCCCCAAAATCAGCAGAGTTCACAAACTTTCCAGGCATATTCTTGGATTTGTTAGCCATTCGTAAATTCTAAAGTAAAAACCTTTGTTCCTTGCCTTTACCCAGTTCCATGCTCTCAATTGTGCTATCTCTATCACCCTCTCAGCATCCTTTTGCCCGTCCTTGACGACAATTTTGTTGCGGTGCAGCCATAGGGACCAAGCTACTGCAAGCCAGATTATTTTCGCCCCTCTTTGCTGATTCAAAATTCTCAAATCACTTCCATGCTGTAAGAAGTGATCCGTGCTGCTTTCTTGTAAAGCAGCACGTTGAGAACGCCTAACCATTTAATGAGTTCTTATTTTTAAACACTAATATCAAATACATAATATAAGTATGAGTAGAAAAATAATTTATAATTTTAGGCTTAAATGCACTTTTCAACCCCCAAGTTTACATTTTTGGCGATTGTTGACCCTGATCTTTTTTTTCTATGAATTAGGACCCTTTCCAGGCAATTTGCATGCGAAAGATGGCTGGTTTGTTTTCCTGGAAAATGTCATAATTCGTAAAAAAAAAAAAGATCAGGGTCGACAATCACAAAAAATGTAAACTTGGGGGTCCAAAAGTGCATTTAAGCCATAATTTTATTAGTTATGAGTGTCTCCATTCAATCTCCTTCCATCTAAATGGATGGAAATAAAAATTGATGATAAGTAGTGAAATCAGATGGAATGAGTTTTATCCCTTCCATTTTATTAGATTCTCTTTAACAAAACCATATAACATGACATAAAATCATCTCATCTCATCTCTTACCATTAATCCAAAGATAGCCTAATAAAGACTAAAGAGTGTGAATATGAATGAAAGAAAAAGTGGATTTAACTAACTATACTTTAATTTGATTCATTCTCTTTCGTACCTTATTTAAATTTGCTTTTGCTTTAGAAATTTGAATCACAAAAGTGATGGGTTCACAAAACATAGTTATATACTTAATGATGGTGCGTATAACGTGCACCAGTTAATTAGGTGGCGTAGTCATACACCATCAAATTTTTGTGTAAAAATACCAGGTTGTTCTTGTCTTCTATCTTCCAACCCTAGCTTTGCAACTCCAGCCCCGCCGTCGATCATCCCAAATCTCATCTTCTCCTCCACCCAATCAACCTCCATTGCTCTCACCGCTCCTCACTGTAAGACCCGGATTTGCAGAACTAGATTAAATGTTTATTTTCCGACCCACGCGTAGGACCGGTGTAAGCGTGACAGGAGTTTACCGTTTGGGAAAGTCTAATGAAGAAGAAAGTTCAGGAATTTCTTGAGGATAGTACCATAGTCGTTTTAGGAGTTAGTGTGAGTCGTCTGCACACCCGCCTTATGGCGAGAGTGTCCAGAATAGGCTAATTCCGCTCTTAAAGCAATGTTTAAGCGAAATTTCAAATCCTTGGAAAAATAAGAAGTTCTCTTTATTTTTCCTTCGACCAGTGTTTCATTTCGGAACCCTGGACTGTAGCACGATAGGATTCACTTCTCGGAAGTCCGACGACGATAAATTCTTTGCTTTAAAAACTCTAAATTCCGACGCTGAATAAAGACTTTTTCTATTCGGAGCTTTTAACGAAGTTTCCATCCGCGTTGCCAGATTTCTTTCGACGTTTCCAATCTTTCTTCAGAAAGAAGTTTTGTCATCTGACTTTTACAGCAAAAAGTAGTTTTTCGTGGCAAATTAACTTACACCGCTTTTGGATCGTTTTTCTCAAATTCAAGAGACTTGTTTTGAGTTCTGGAATTCTGTCGCCAGAATCTCGCTTAGAATTCACCGATGAACGTGCTGCAAAAATCGGAATCGCGAAATATTCATTTTCATGCGATTTCACTCTCCTATAAATAGTAAAAAAAAAAATCACAAAATCCCACCCATTCCCATTTTGAGGCAGCGAGCAAGGAAGAGAAAGGTGGGAGGAAGAACTTTGTCGTTTCTCGACCGATCTTCGAGCAGTTTGTCTCTATTTCACGGCATCGAGGTAACTTGCTTGATTCTTACCTCTGATCATTCTTTTTGTCGCGTTTCTTTAGCTATTTCTGTGCTCAAAGTTTTGAGCTTATCGTAAAACTGTCCGATTTTCCTAATTTTTCTGTTGATATACCTTCCATGCTTGCTTAACAAACTAGAACACTCGCCGTTGTTCGCCGATTTCGATCGAGTTGTCAAAGATCTGAAAAACTGTGCAAAAACCCTTTTTGCGCACATATTGAAACTTTAATGTCGAAAAGTCACAATCCGACTTAGTGCCTTTAGGATTAGTTGCTACAAATGTCGTTGTGAACGTTCCCATCAAATTTGTTTTTCGAAATTTTAACTTTGAGTTTTTGAGCTTTAATTTTGGACCAAAACGCCCCTGAGTAGTCGTATTTTGACCCGGTCGTTCTAAATTTTTTCCGACAGTTTCTTTACCTTAGTTATACCCTAATATATATATATCCCCCAATCACATGTTGTTTGTATATCTACTTTATTCCGTGAGTTGACCCTAGCGCCTTGGCTTTGGTTTCATGTTTGTGTTTGGGCGGTCGGCCTGCTGCCAGATGTCGACGGCGGATTGGGTTTCGATGGTCTCTCCCTCGGGGGGGATCAGGTTTGAGCTGGTTGACCGACATGCCCCCACCGCTTGGGTGATCTATCTTGTGGGTCATCGGGCGACGTACCGGGGAAGGGTCATGGAGGGCCGGACTGACGAGCGTGGACGTCTGACGAAGGGAGTTATACGACGCATGGAGCTGAGCTTCAACTTGCCGACTTCAGTTCGCTGTGGACTCGGACTCTGACTTCGACACCGACGTTGACAGCTACTCGCCGAGCGACGAGGATGAGGAGGAGGAGCTTTGAGCGGTACTGGGAGGGTAGGTTTAGGCAGGCGTCATATTTTGTGTAGAGCTCTGATTCGTTTTACTTTTGGGACAGGGTAGGTTCCCGACGCATGGCTTTTTGTGTGGTTCTCTTACTGAGGGATCACAGAGAGTCAGTCGGACTGTAGGGGTCTTTGCTTAGGCCATTTTGAGGCCGACTTTCTCTTGGAGGATTATATTTATGACTTTATCACTCACGTTTCTGGATTTGTATATATTTGCCTACGGGCACACTACTTTGGAGTCACTGCGAGGGCGCGTGACGTTGGAGTGCAGCTGAGGCTGTACATGTTTATATGATGTACATCGGTTAGTTTAGTTTGCTGGGCTATGTCTTTAATTTCTATCGCTTTATTAAAAAGAGAAAAAGAATCAAACGAAAAAAAAATACTTGTTTTCCGCTTAAAGTTTATTTTTGGGTTACTAAAGTGACACCTGGAAAGACGGGGTGTTCCATTGTGGTATCAGAGCCTGGTTGAGTCTTTTGGGAGTCTTTGGGGAATAGGTCTTCTGTGCTAGGTTGTGTGACTCTGCAAAGAGTGAAAACTTGATTGTCTGCAGAGCGATTTTCGCTCTAATTGTTTGCGTTACTACTTAATCATATTGAACGGTTTTCCTAATACTACCTTATGGTTAGTACTAATTGGACGTTTGATGAGACATAGGATGGTGGACCTTAACCGGATGGCAGAGGCAATAGCTACAATGATAGAGGCAATGATGAACCAGGCTGCGGAAGACGCTTACATGCGCACTGAAGAGGCTGCACGTGAGCATCACCAACGACTGATGGCAACGGCAATGTATCAACAAAGAGGAATGAACCGAACAGGAGCTGGGGGACCAATGAGGTCAGGATTCCAAGGCTACAACAGAAGGGAGAGCTACCATCAGTGGAAACCGTATCAGCATCCCGAGGGAAGAGACCTTATCTCAGGGGTGTACAAACCAACGACTGCTGCTACTGGAGGGAAGCCAGTTGGTGACAAAGATGTGACATGTTTCCGTTGCGGAAAGTTTGGGCATTTTGCTAACAAGTGCTCAGTGATTGGACCGAGATGCTTCAAGTGTAACCGAGAGGGGCATCTGGCTGTGAACTGCAAGACACTCCAAGGGGGACCGTCTGACAGTAAGATGAAAGGGAATGATGCTAACGGAGGGACAGGAAACAAGACTTCGGGCAAAATAGTGACGTGTTACATGTGCAAGAAGGTGGGGCACTACACTAACAAGTGTCCAGACGGGGGACCTCTATGCTTCAACTGTGGGGAAATTGGGCACTATGCCAATAGGTGCAAGATCAAGGGAAGGCTTTGCTTCAATTGCAACCAACCGGGACACTTCTCCAGAGATTGCAAGGCACCCAAGAAAGAATCATCAGGGAATTATGGGAAAGGAAAACAACTTGCTGCAGAGGAAAGGGTTCACACCAGGGAGGGTGCAAGAGCTGAGGAGTTGAACGAGGAAGAACGTGGGGACGATGGTAATATTTTAACTGTTCTCTTATTCTAGAATAACTTACTCCTTTATCTTCGAAGCGAGTGTGACGCGCCTAACTTGTATTTACTACTTAGACTTTGATCTTATGATTATTATCCCTAGTAGGACCTTATTCGAAGTTGCTCGTGATTTAACTATAGAAGTTACACGAGGTCTAGAATAGCACGCTGAGCTAGGAAGTTGTTTTACCGATGCATCGATAAGGAAGCTAGGATCTCAGGGAAATTCCTTATGGGTACGATACGTAGGATTTTAGGGCGTTTAGTTCTGAAGCGGAGTCGTTAGAGGATCTTTCGGCAAAAGGATTCATTCGACCAAGTGTCTCACCGTGGGGAGCGCTAGTGCTTTTAGTCAAGAAGAAAGACGGAAAGTCTAGATTGTGTGTGGACTATCGACAACTCAACAAGGCGACGGTCAAGAACAGATACCCGTTACCGAGGATAGATGATTTGATGGATCAACTACGAGGGGCTGCCGTATTCTCCAAGATAGACTTGAAGTCAGGCTATCATCATATCAGAGTGAAGACTGAGGATATACAGAAGGCTGCTTTCAGAACTCGCTACGGACACTACGAGTACCTAGTGATGCCGTTTGGAGTGACGAATGCACCTGCTGTTTTCATGGACTACATGAACCGCTTCTTTCATGAGTTCTTGGATCGATTTGTAGTGGTGTTTATCGACGACATTCTGATTTATTCGAAGGACGCTAAGGAACATGAAGAACATTTGCGCCAAGTTTTACAAGTGTTGCGAGAGAAAAAGCTGTACGCGAACCCTTCCAAGTTTGAATTCTGGCTTGAGGAAGTCAACTTCTTAGGCCATGTTATCTCAAAGGAAGGCATAGCTGTGGACCCAGCGAAAGTGGAGACTGTTTTGGCTTGGGAACAACCGAAGACAGTGACAGAAATCAGAAGTTTTGTGGGCTTAGCTGGATATTATAGACGCTTCATTGAGGGATTTGCCAAGATTGTTGGACCTTTGACTCAACTTACGAGGAAGGATCAACCTTTTGCATGGACTGAGGCGTGTGAATCAAGTTTTCAGACTCTGAATGAACGTTTGACAACGTCACCTGTGCTTATTTTGCCACAACCGGAGGAACCTTATGAGGTCTACTGTGATGCTTCACATCAAGGCTTGGGATGTGTATTGATGCAACATCGGAAAGTGGTGGCTTATGCTTCGAGACAGTTGAAGACTCACGAGAAGAACTACCCGACTCACGATTTGGAGTTAGCTGCCATTGTGTTTTCGCTCAAAATCTGGAGGCATTACCTCTATGGTTGTACTTTCACGATATTTAGCGATCACAAGAGTCTTAAATACTTGTTCGATCAGAAGGAGCTGAACATGAGACAACGAAGATGGATGGAGTTCAGCAAGGACTACAAGTTTACGCTGCAATATCACCCTGGGAAGGCAAATGTAGTTGCTGATGCTTTGAGTAGGAAGATGCATGTCTCGTCAATGATGGTTAAAGAGCTCGAGTTACTGGAACAATTTCGAGATATGAGTTTGGGTGTGACACCGTCTGAGGGAATGTTGAAGTTCGGTATGATCAGAATCGCCAGTGGACTGATGGAAGAGATTAGAGAGCGACAATTGCAAGATGTGTTTCTGCTAGAGAAGAGGAATTTAGTGATTCAAGGGAAAGACCCGGAGTTCAAGATAGGAACTGACAACATCCTACGATGCAAGGACAGAGTTTGTGTACCCAACAACCCAGAATTGAGAAGGTTGATCATGGATGAAGGGCACAAGAGCAAGTGGAGCATTCATCCTGGAATGACAAAGATGTATCAAGACTTGAAACTGAACTTCTGGTGGCCGGGAATGAAGAAACAAGTGGCCGAGTATGTAGCTGCATGTTTGACTTTTCAGAAGGCTAAGGTCGAGCATCAGAGACCTGCCGGTATGCTACAGAGTTTAGACGTGCCAGAATGGAAATGGGATAGCATCTCCATGGATTTTGTGGTGGCATCGCCAAGAACACAGAAGAGACACGATTCGATTTGAGTAATCGTGGACCGTTTGACCAAGTCAGCGCATTTTCTACCAGTGAGAACTACTTACAACGTAGAAAAGTTGGCTGAGATTTATGTGGCTGAGATTGTGCGACTACACGGAGTACCAACGAGTATTGTGTCTGATCGTGATCCGAAGTTTACATCGCACTTTTGGGGAGCTCTTCATGATGCGTTAGGAACCAAGCTGAGATTGAGTTCGGCGTATCATCCACAAACTGACGGGCAAACAGAGAGAACTATTCAGTCGCTGGAGGATCTTCTGCGTGCTTGTGTATTAGACAACAGAGGAAGCTGGGATGATCTCCTGCCATTGATCGAATTCACATACAACAATAGTTTTCATGCGAGCATTGGGATGGCACCGTATGAAGCTTTGTATGGTCGAAAGTGTAGGACACCGTTGTGTTGGTATCAAGATGGGGAGAGTTTGTTGATTGGGCCAGAACTTCTGCAATAGACGACTGAGAAGGTTAAGCAGATCAGTGAAAAGATGAGAGCTTCGCAGAGCAGACAGAAGAGTTATGCCGATCAGCAGCGCAGAACCCAAGAGTTTGAAGAGGGCGACCATGTGTTTCTACGAGTTACTTAGACTACCGGAGTTGGCCGAGCTATTAAGTCAAGGAAGCTCACGCCAAAGTTCATTGGACCTTACCAGATAACTCGCCGTGTTGGGCCAGTTGCGTATCAGATTGCGCTACCACCGTTTCGTTCCAACATTCACGATGTTTTTCACGTGTCACAGTTGAGGAAGTACATTCCAGACCCGACACATCTAATCGAGCCAGACAACGTTGAACTGAAGGATGATTTGACTTTTGAGGCACCGCCGATCAGCATTGGGGACAGAAGAGTGAAACAGCTGAGAGGGAAGCAGATTGCATTAGTGAAAGTGATATGGAACAACGATACGGGGGACGCTACATGGGAATTGGAAGACAAGATCAAGGAACAGTATCCTGGACTTTTTACGGAACCCTGAGTTTCGAGGACGAAAATTTCTTTTTGGAGGGGAGTATTGTAAGACCCGGATTTGCAGAACTGGATTAAATGTTTATTTTCCGACCCACGCGTAGGACCGGTGTAAGCGTGACAGGAGTTTACCGTTTGGGAAAGTCTAATGAAGAAGAAAGTTCAGGAATTGCTTGAGGATAGTACCATAGTCGTTTTAGGAGTTAGTGCGAGTCGTCTGCACACCCGCCTTATGGCGAGAGTGTCCAGAATAGGCTAATTCCGCTCTTAAAGCAATGTTTAAGCGAAATTTTAAATCCTTGGAAAAATAAGAAGTTCTCTTTATTTTTCCTTCGACCAGTGTTTCATTTCGGAACCCTGGACTGTACGCACGATAGGATTCACTTCTCGGAAGTCCGACGACGCTAAATTCTTTGCTTTAAAAACTCTAAATTCCGACGCTGAATAAAGACTTTTTCTATTCGGAGCTTTTAACGAAGTTTCCATCCGCGCAACCAGATTTCTTTCGACGTTTCCAATCTTTCTTCAGAAAGAAGTTTTGTCATCTGACTTTCACAGCAAAAAGTAGTTTTTCGGGGCAAATTAACTTACACCGCTTTTGGATCGTTTTTCTCAAATTCAAGAGACTTGTTTTGAGTTCTGGAATTCTGTCGCCAGAATCTCGCTTAGAATTCACCGATGAACGTGCTGCAAAAATCGGAATCGCGAAATATTCATTTTCCCGAGATTTCACTCTCCTATAAATAGTAAAAAAAAATCACAAAATCCCACCCATTCCCATTTTGAGGCCGCGAGCAAGGAAGAGAAAGGAGGGAGGAAGAACTTTGTCGTTTCTCGACCGATCTTCGAGCAGTTTGTCTCTATTTCACGGCATCGAGGTAACTTGCTTGATTCTTACCTCTGATCATTCTTTTTGTCGCGTTTCTTTAGCTATTTCTGTGCTCAAAGTTTTGAGCTTATCGT
This sequence comes from Lotus japonicus, assembly GCF_012489685.1. Lineage (NCBI taxonomy): Eukaryota > Viridiplantae > Streptophyta > Magnoliopsida > Fabales > Fabaceae > Lotus > Lotus japonicus. The sequence goes on along the minus strand of NC_080041.1, from coordinate 58,392,990 downwards.
AAAACTGTCCGATTTTCCTGATTTTTCTGTTGATATACCTTCCATGCTTGCTTAACAAACTAGAACACTCGCCGTTGTTCGCCGATTTCGATCGAGTTGTCAAAGATCTGAAAAACTGTGCAAAAACCCTTTTTGCGCACATATTGAAACTTTAATGTCGAAAAGTCACAATCCGACTTAGTGCCTTTAGGATTAGTTGCTACAAATGTCGTTGTGAACGTTCCCATCAAATTTGTTTTCCGAAATTTTAACTTTGAGTTTTTGAGCTTTAATTTTGGACCAAAACGCCCCTGAGTAGTCGTATTTTGACCCGGTCGTTCTAAATTTTTTCCGACAGTTTCTTTATCTTAGTTTTACCCTAAAACTACCTAGGAATTAAATTAGATCGAAGAAAAAGCGCCGGAACCCTTTTCTCTTTAGGGCCGAGAGCATGTTTAGGGGGGGGAGGTTTTCGTTTTTGCGATAACTCGTCCTCTCGTGCTCGATTGTTGTACTCTGAAGCTTTAAATACTTTGTCTATCGTTAATTAGTTGTGTTGTGATCGAGCTAATCGATTTTGTATGGATTTCTGCTTTGTTTTCTCCGAGGTTCAGTTGAAGGAACTTTGGGTACTACGGAGCAACTTTGTGAGGAGAACCTATACCAAGAGGCTGGAGCAACTCGAGGTTAGGGCAACTTACCTATTAGCTAATATTGCATGATAGGCGTCGATAAATTCGACTTATGTATGATTTTGATATTGGTTATGATGATGAATTATTGTTATGTTGTTTTCGTAACTTATGATATTGATGTTTTATTGAATTGTGCGTATTGACGCGATTTCGGAGCAATGAATCACTGAATTGATTCCTTTTGATCTTTCGGGTTGGATGAACAACCCTAGGCAAGTCCAAAACGAGGTTTGAGACTTAGCCATTCGTTTGTATACTTAGACTTTCCCCGGGGTTACAATTGGTGGGATTTTTGGCAAACTTAGAAAAAATAGAATCTTGGAAACTAGAGACTTTAGGAAACTTAGACTTCGAGAATTAAAATCATAACTTGACTAAAGGGGAAAATGATTGCGAAAGACGGGGAAATGTCGACAAGTCTTGAAGTTACTGGGAATTGGCGGACGCCACGGAGGAGAGTCACGGTGACGGGAGGAGGTTGTCGAGTACTTTGATACTCTTGATGTTGGGGTTTATGTCGTCTTGGTCGACATTAAACACTTGGGCTTTTTTACATTGGGATCTTCTTTAAGCTAAACACTTGCGTTGTGAGGACGATTCAATGTTTGGCTAACCATATTGCATCATGCATACATTCGAGGTTTGTACGATCGAAAGATTGGGCCTCGGTGAAGTTGGGACGGCTTCACGAAGGTTGGCACGTCCTTCATCGAAGAACACATAGATGTATCTTCGGCATAGCGGGCAGAGTGGTACGACCTAGGGTGGTTGGGACTGATCTGACTATGCATGGGTTTGTAAGCGACACCCGAGCAGAGTTGTCGACACTAGGCCTGTGTCGGGCAGACTCGTGGTGCCCATCCCAAACAACTATCCGGATCATATTGAATTGCATTTCACGCATACATTCACCCTGACTGGAATTGTGTGCTGTTTGCATTACTGAATTATTGTTAGAGCCGATAACATGCTAGGAATATATTTATATATATATATATATATATATATATATATATATATATATATACCAAGAGGGGGTCGGAAGCAGAAGGAGGGGGATGAGATGAGGATTAAGAAGAGAAGTAGGACGCCACCACGGAGGGGCTTCTTGCAGAAATAAATTGCAGAAATTAAAAGACAGGAATTAAAACAGGAGGCTCAGCCTTCCATAAACAGAAAGATAAAAACAGAATTATAAAACAAGATTAATACATATATAGATTAAAACTGAGGGAAAGCTTTTTTCAAGATTGAAGAAAGGAAAACAGAAGGAGAACTTACAAGCGAAGCACTCTCAGTGTTTCTCTCTCTAAACTCTCTAACTAAGCTCTTACCAAACTCTGATTAACAAGGTTCAGAGCAAGCCTATTTAAAGAAAAGATTGGATACTGTTTGAATAGTTCCAGTTGAATAGTTCCGGTAGACGGTACTATTTGACGGGTACTATTTGCTACAGTAAAAAGTTCTACTGTTGCTACAGTGGAATTACAATAATTGAGGTAAATTATTACAAAAATCAAATGATTGCTAAACGACAAACTTTAGCAGAAATCATCATCATCTGATTCTGTAGTTTGGACATAATCCGACCCAAAGGAGGATGGCTCGGAGATTTTGAGTTGGGGGGCCTTTGAGGATGAGCCCTGTTCCTTTGGCTCTTTTAGTAATTGAAGAGCAGATTGGAGATTTCTAAGCAAGTCTTTTTCCGAGGAAGCTCCTGCAAGGGCCGCTGTGATGTGGGCCTTTTGATTGAGCAAGAGACTGGATTGAGGACTGGCATGTTTAAGACAATTCTGGTTGTTTTTGAACCATTGAATTACCTTATCTTTGTGAGCTTTGGAAGCATCAAAAACCTTCCACCACTTGATAAGGGCTTGCTTGTTAAGAATTGGTTGGGGTTTGGCTTTAAGACCGTACCGCCAAGAAAATACCCAAGAAAGGGAAAAGATTGTATAAAAGTTTAAACAATCAGGGTAATTGTTTAACTCTTTGTTCCAGTGTTTAAGGAAAAGATTGTATCCCTCCAAAACTTCAGGGGGAAAGATTTCAGTAGTTGGACCAAAGAAGCTCCACCAGGAATGGAACCAAATTGGAAAAGAATATTTGTTGGTCCATTTGAAGTAAATGAGCCAAGAATGTTTAAAATTTTGGTTTTGCAGGCCAAGGATTGTAAATTCCCAAGCTTTGATGTAATCCCAATAATTAAAACCTATAGGGTCAAAATTCTGGGAAATTTTTTTGTAGGTGTTTGGATTAGGTCCAAAGTCAGTGGGACGAAGGACACGGAGAATTTGGAGTGTGGAGTGGGTAATTAGGGAGTTGTCATTTTTATCCCTAAAATGTTTGATATCCACACTGTTTGTATCTACCAGGATAAACTCATAGAATCTCTGGGTTTTGTTTGGGTGGATGGGATCAAGATGACCAGGGAAAAGTTTAGTACCAATTTTATTGGCGAGGCTTCCTCCTGAATGGTCCCACCATTCTGGTTCAATCAAGGTTTGGAATTTGGAGATTGTTTTGGTCAAGTATCCAGGATTTGGGTTAGGTTGACCGGATTGAGCAACAACAGGTTTTTTCCCCGCATAAGTTGCAATGTTTTTGGTTTTCTCAATAATGGATTGGAGAGATGGGAGATCTTGGTCATCATCTTCTTCGGTGATGCTGGCCCAAGTCTTTCTTGGAAGATTAATAAGGCCTTGGGGGACTTCGTCCAAGCCAGATTGTTGAAAAGCAAGAAAGGTTTCAATTGGCAAAGCATAATCTACTTTGGTTTGTTTGGGTTGTGGAGATTGGGCTTGAGCAGTGGGCTCAGTTTTCTGGGTAGATTTTTGGACAGTGGGTCCAGATTGATGGGCAGTGGGCCCAGATAAGATTAAAGAGTCAGAGATAATAATACCTTGGCTCTTGCCTTTGCCTTTTCCTCTTCCTCGAGAGGAGGAGGATCCCCCCCTGGAGGACATCTTAAGATCTTCCCTGCAAATATTCACGAGTGAGAAAATCAGGGAGAGAATTTGAAGATCCTTTTATATATTCAATTTCAAAGTCAAAAACACTTAAAATAGCTTGCCATCTGGCGAAGATATGTTTTGAAGCTAAGTTTTTGACATCCTTTTGTAAAATCTCTTTAGCAGACTTGCAGTCTACACGGACCAAGAATTTTTGATTAATTAAATCAGATTGAAATTTTGAAATAGACAAAACGATTGCTAAAACTTCTTTTTTGATAGTAGAATAATTCTGCTGAGCAGGGTTCCAATGTTTTGAAGTAAAAGCAATAATTTGTTCTTTATCAAGAATTTTTTGTTTCAAAATACCACCAAAGCCAATATCAGAGGCATCAGTTTCAATAATTTTGAAAGCTTGAGGATTAGGGAGATAAAGACAAGGAAGATTTTTGACACGCAGTTTGATTTGTTTGACCACATTGGTATGAATATCAGACCAGGGTGGAGAATCCTTCTTGAGTCTATCATGAAGGGGTTTGATTATGGTGCTGAGTTGAGGACAGAAGTCCGCAACATAATTGAGACATCCCAAAAATCTTTGCAATTGGGTTTTGTCAATGATTTGATCAGGAAATTTGTCTGTGAACTCGATGGCTCTATTGATAGGAATGATAGTCCCTTGGTGAATATTGTGGCCAAGGAATCTAATTTTGGTTTGGAATAAACTGACCTTTGTTTTGGATACAGCCAGGCCATTCCTTTTGATAACAGAGATGAAAGTATTGAGATGTTTGAAATGTTGATCTATGGTTTGAGAAAAAATCAAAACATCATCAATGTAGACAATAGTGAATTTGGAATAGGGATTGAAGATTTCGTTCATAATCCTTTGAAATTCGGAAGGGGCGTTCTTTAGCCCAAAAGGCATAACATTCCACTCATACTGTCCGAAAGGGACAGTGAAAGCAGTTTTATACCTATCCTTCTCCTGTAATTGGATTTGCCAGAATCCAGATTTTATGTCAAATTTTGAAAAGATCTTAGCATCATGCAGTCTGGCTAGGAGATCTTTCTTGTTGAGAATAGGATATCTAATCCAACAAAGAGCTTGATTGAGCGGTTTGTAGTTGATAACGAGCCTGGGAGTTCCTCGTTCGATTTCAGCCTGTTTATTGACGTAAAAGGCTGCACAAGACCAGGGACTCTTACTTCTGCGGATTAAACCTTTTTGCAGAAGATCGTTGATTTCCTTTTGGCAGAATTGGAGAAGTTCTTCATTCATTTGAATGGGTCTAGCCTTGGTTGGGATCTGTTTATCTGAAAAATCCTTTTCATAAGGAAGTTCTACCATATGGCTCTTCCTTTCCCAGAAGGCGTTGGGTAGATCAGAACAGATACTGGATTGAATATTTCCCAAAATACTTTCAATCCTTGATTTGACAGAAGGCTGTTGTAATTGAACATCAATGTTCTTGTAAGAGATTTCTTCCTTGAGGAAATTGATTTGCTTTTCCTTGTAAGATATGACATTCAGGGTCTTATCAAAGGGAGGTTCAGAGAATTTGAACAAGATTGGCTGTCCAAGATGCTGAACAGTGATGCCTTCTTTGTCGGTGTTATAGGGAAAGAGCTTCTTTATGAAAGGAGTCCCTATAATGACTTTCTGGCTAAGATTTCTGACTAGCAGGAATGGAGTTTCGATTTCGAGGCTACCATTTTTGATAATGGCTGAAGGGATTTTATACTTGATGATTAATCTAGAGCCTTCAGCAGCACTGAGTTTTTCAGTTGTTTTTTCAAAATATCTGGTGGGAATAAGTCCCTCAGAAATACAACTGGAATCAGCCCCAGTATCAAAGAGAGCTGGAATTTCTAGAACAAAATCTCTTATAAGGATTTTGATGTGGACATAGAATTTTTGGATGATGACCTGGTTAATAACTTCTAGAAAGTCATCGCAATTGTCATTAGGGGCAGGATTGGAATCAGGTACAGAAGAACCATCTTCCTCATAATCTCTAGTCAGTTTATCTAAGATAAACTGCTGGCTTTTCTGGATTTGCTTGAGGCCTTTGACCTCAACTTTCAGAGAATTGATCTCAGATTGAAGGTCTTGAATAGTGACAGGCTTGACAGTAGATTTTTCAAGACGTTTGAAGGTGTCTCTGAGATTGAATTTATTGGTAGTGATGGGACTTTTGGGAGGCCTATCTTCAAGAGTAGATCTGAGGCGTTCCAAATAGATTTTCTTTTCCTCAGGATCAGGGATAGAATTAATGGCCCTGAAGAGGAGATCTTGCTCATTGGTCAAGGTATTGATAGACAAGGTGTTGACAGAAGATGATGATTGAGAATCATCATTCTGGATTTGATTTAGGTCTTCAGAGACCTCAGAGTCCGAAGGATTAGAATCTTCTTCATCAGAAGTTTGAATGAGAAGATTATTGATCTTGTCTTCAATCTCAGGTTCAAGATGAAGTTCAGAGATTCTTCTTTTGAGTCTGCAATACCTGCTAATATGGCCTGGCTTGCCACAGTTGTAACAGGTAACATCTTTTCCTTGAGAGGGTCCTTGAGAGGGTCTATTCTCAGGAGGGTTTGGAGCTTTCGCAGAATGGGGTTTTGATCTAGGTTTGGGTTTCCTATGATCATTCCTGCTAGATCTCCTTTTCCATTGTTGTTTAGGAGGATCTTGCTTTCTGGGTTTAGGCTTCTTGGGACAACCCTGAATACCAAATTGTTCGCAGAAGGTACCCAAATCTCTGCGATTCTGAGATTTCTCCTTAGTGAGTTGCTGCTGGATTTTGTCATCTTGACAGATTTTAAGAGCAACTCTTTGAATGATAGCTATGAGCTGTCCATAACTGAGGGTATGATATGGGATTTCTCCCCCAGGATTTTGGCTTCTAAGTTTTTCCCGAGCTTTGTCGCCAAAAGATTTAGGAAGACCTGCCAGGAATTTCTCTTTCCAGAAGGCTTGTTGGCTGTCTTCACGGGTGTAGACTCTGGTTAAGAAGGTATCTTTATACCATCTAAAATCACCCAAAGATTTACACTTAAGATTGGACAAAAGATCACCAGATCTATCCTTGATGAGGGAAGGATCTCCAACAAAGTGTTGGGCTATGGTAAAGATTAAGGAGTTGACAGCATCAGGAATGAATTTGCCATCTTCAATGATAGGATTACCTTCTTCATCAGTCTTGATAGCAGTCAAGATTTGATTCTTCTCGTCTTCAGTGAGATAATTATCCCACCATCCTTTGAGCTGGCCACAGAAACCAGCAACCAAGACTTCGACAATAAGAGATTCAGGACAACTATTGGCGGTAACATAGGCTGTGGCCACCATGGTCATATTTTGGAGGATTTTGGTGATGCCATACTCGTTTTCACCATCAATATTCCATTCATAGACATTGTTGGCGCTGAAGCTTTTGAAGTTTGAAGATTCTTCTAAAAGAAGATCAGGAGCAGTAGCTCTAGGATAATAGAGTTTGGTCTCTTTTCTCCATTGATTTCTAGAATTGTGAATGACAGTATTGACAGGAATACTTTTGACAGATTGATCATCAGAATCAGACTCAACCTTACCATCTTCAATATTGTTTAAAGAAGTAGAGGCATTACGAGTAGAAGTACGAGTTTTTGGAGGAGCAGAAGCAGAGACTGTAGGATTAGAAACTGCTTCTGGAGTTGGAGTTTCCTGAGTCGGAGTTTCAGGAATCACTTGATTGAGGAGCTTCAGTTGCTCGACAACCTTTTGGAGAAGTTCATTATCAGATTCATTCTTGGCACGAAGAGAATGGGCTGAGTGCCTAGATCGGTTACTGATTTGGAAAGGTTTGAATAAAGGTTTCTCCAGTTGACATCCTTTAGGGATATCAAGATCCGAGGAAGATGAAGGCTCAGTCTTGACCTTTCCTTTTCCTTTTCTGGAAGAATCATCGTGCGATTGAGATTCTCCAAGGGTCTGAAGATACTTGTTGGTATAATTGGCCTGTTCCATGAGGTCTTTGATGTCCTTACTGGTGACCTCACCTTCTTCTTCCCTAGTCTTAAAGGGAGAAGCTAATACAGGTGTAGATTGAGCTCCTTTGAGAAGGAAAGGAGTTTTAGGGGGCAGATTTGAAAAGGTTTCTTTTCCATCCTTATGCTGCCACTTAATCATGTCAATTTGGTAAGGATAAGGGATTTTCTTCTTAATGGCATAAGATTGAAACCAGTCGAAGAAGAAAAGGTTTTGCTGGGTTTGTTCCAGAAACCCATAGAATTTGTCTTGGATTTTCTTTCTTTTTTTACCCTGATACTTTGCAAAGAACCATTCTCTTTGCTTTTTCCGATCATCAGAGTAAAAGTCTGCACGGATGCTCTCTTTGTCTATGACAAATTCGGTGGTGATTGCTCCAATGAAATCAGAAGTCTCTCCAGGAGTTTCTAGAGAAGAATACGTTGGAGATAAGGTGGATTGATGATCTTCATTATTCTTGTCATAAGTAGTTCTGACAGGAGTGGTATTGACATATCCAGCCAAATGGATAGTAGATCCGTCATGAGAGAGGGAAGGTCGAGCGCTAGACTCAGGCTGGTTCCTTCTAGTCATAGAAAAGATCTTCTGGACATGGCAAATTGGAAATCATTTGAGGGTGTCCTAATAGATCTAGGGATAGAGAAGGAATTTCTCCTATCAAAGATAAGATCTACTTGACCAGATTGGTGTTGGACGATTTCACGAAACTCAGGAGTTTCAACAGGTTGGGCTGGAGTAGCCTTTTCCAAAGACCATTTCTCTGGAAGGGTGATATCACTCCATTGGATGGTTTTGGGAACAATAACGTTTGCCTTCATGTTTGTGTTTGGGCGGTCGGCCTGCTGCCAGATGTCGACGGCGGATTGGGTTTCGATGGTCTCTCCCTCGGGGGGGATCAGGTTTGAGCTGGTTGACCGACATGCCCCCACCGCTTGGGTGATCTATCTTGTGGGTCATCGGGCGACGTACCGGGGAAGGGTCATGGAGGGCCGGACTGACGAGCGTGGACGTCTGACGAAGGGAGTTATACGACGCATGGAGCTGAGCTTCAACTTGCCGACTTCAGTTCGCTGTGGACTCGGACTCTGACTTCGACACCGACGTTGACAGCTACTCGCCGAGCGACGAGGATGAGGAGGAGGAGCTTTGAGCGGTACTGGGAGGGTAGGTTTAGGCAGGCGTCATATTTTGTGTAGAGCTCTGATTCGTTTTACTTTTGGGACAGGGTAGGTTCCCGACGCATGGCTTTTTGTGTGGTTCTCTTACTGAGGGATCACAGAGAGTCAGTCGGACTGTAGGGATCTTTGCTTAGGCCATTTTGAGGCCGACTTTCTCTTGGAGGATTATATTTATGACTTTATCACTCACGTTTCTGGATTTGTATATATTTTCCTACGGGCACACTACTTTGGAGTCACTGCGAGGGCGCGTGACGTTGGAGTGCAGCTGAGGCTGTACATGTTTATATGATGTACATCGGTTAGTTTAGTTTGCTGGGCTATGTCTTTAATTTCTATCGCTTTATTAAAAAGAGAAAAAGAATCAAACGAAAAAAAAAAATACTTGTTTTCCGCTTAAAGTTTATTTTTGGGTTACTAAAGTGACACCTGGAAAGACGGCGTGTTCCATTGTGGTATCAGAGCCTGGTTGAGTCTTTTGGGAGTCTTTGGGGAATAGGTCTTCTGTGCTAGGTTGTGTGACTCTGCAAAGAGTGAAAACTTGATTGTCTGCAGAGCGATTTTCGCTCTAATTGTTTGCGTTACTACTTAATCATATTGAACGGTTTGCCTAATACTACCTTATGGTTAGTACTAATTGGACGTTTGATGAGACATAGGATGGTGGACCTTAACCGGATGGCGGAGGCAATAGCTACAATGATAGAGGCAATGATGAACCAGGCTGCGGAAGACGCTTACATGCGCGCTGAAGAGGCTGCACGTGAGCATCACCAACGACTGATGGCAACGGCAATGTATCAACAAAGAGGAATGAACCGAACAGGAGCTGTGGGACCAATGAGGTCAGGATTCCAAGGCTACAACAGAAGGGAGAGCTACCATCAGTGGAAACCGTATCAGCGTCCCGAGGGAAGAGACCTTATCTCAGGAGTGTACAAACCAACGAATGCTGCTACTGGAGGGAAGCCAGTTGGTGACAAAGATGTGACATGTTTCCGTTGCGGAAAGTTTGGACATTTTGCTAACAAGTGCTCAGTGATTGGACCGAGATACTTCAAGTGTAACCGAGAGGGGCATCTGGCTGTGAACTGCAAGACACTCCAAGGGGGACCGTTTGACAGTAAGATGAAAGGGAATGATGCTAACGGAGGGACAGGAAACAAGACTTCGGGCAAAATAGTGACGTGTTACATGTGCAAGAAGGTGGGGCACTACACTAACAAGTGTCCAGACGGGGGACCTCTATGCTTCAACTGTGGGGAAATTGGGCACTATGCCAATAGGTGCAAGATCAAGGGAAGGCTTTGCTTCAATTGCAACCAACCGGGACACTTCTCCAGAGATTGCAAGGCACCCAAGGGAGAATCATCAGGGAATTCTGGGAAAGGAAAACAACTTGCTGCAGAGGAAAGGGTTCACACCAGGGAGGGTGCAAGAGCTGAGGAGTTGAACGAGGAAGAACGTGGGGACGATGGTAGTATTTTAACTGTTCTCTTATTCTAGAATAACTTACTCCTTTATCTTCGAAGCGAGTGTGACGCGCCTAACTTGTATTTACTACTTAGACTTTGATCTTATGATTATTATCCCTAGTAGGACCTTATTCGAAGTTGCTCGTGATTTAACTATAGAAGTTACACGAGGTCTAGAATAGCACGCTGAGCTAGGAAGTTGTTTTACCGATGCGTCGATAAGGAAGCTAGGATCTCAGGGAAATTCCTTATGGGTACGATACGTAGGATTTTAGGGCGTTTAGTTCTGAAGCGGAGTCGTTAGAGGATTTTTCGGCAAAAGGATTCATTCGACCAAGTGTCTCACCGTGGGGAGCGCTAGTGCTTTTAGTCAAGAAGAAAGACGGAAAGTCTAGATTGTGTGTGGACTATCGACAACTCAACAAGGCGACGGTCAAGAACAGATACCCGTTACCGAGGATAGATGATTTGATGGATCAACTACGAGGGGCTGCCGTATTCTCCAAGATAGACTTGAAGTCAGGCTATCATCATATCAGAGTGAAGACTGAGGATATACAGAAGGCTGCTTTCAGAACTCGCTACGGACACTACGAGTACCTAGTGATGCCGTTTGGAGTGACGAATGCACCTGCTGTTTTCATGGACTACATGAACCGCTTCTTTCATGAGTTCTTGGATCGATTTGTAGTGGTGTTTATCGACGACATTCTGATTTATTCGAAGGACGCTAAGGAACATGAAGAACATTTGCGCCAAGTTTTACAAGTGTTGCGAGAGAAAAAGCTGTACGCGAACCCTTCCAAGTGTGAATTCTGGCTTGAGGAAGTCAACTTCTTAGGCCATGTTATCTCAAAGGAAGGCATAGCTGTGGACCCAGCGAAAGTGGAGACTGTTTTGGCTTGGGAACAACCGAAGACAGTGACAGAAATCAGAAGTTTTGTGGGCTTAGCTGGATATTATAGACGCTTCATTGAGGGATTTGCCAAGATTGTTGGACCTTTGACTCAACTTACGAGGAAGGATCAACCTTTTGCATGGACTGAGGCGTGTGAATCAAGTTTTCAGACTCTGAATGAACGTTTGACAACGTCACCTGTGCTTATTTTGCCACAACCGGAGGAACCTTATGAGGTCTACTGTGATGCTTCACATCAAGGCTTGGGATGTGTATTGATGCAACATCGGAAAGTGGTGGCTTATGCTTCGAGACAGTTGAAGACTCACGAGAAGAACTACCCGACTCACGATTTGGAGTTAGCTGCCATTGTGTTTTCGCTCAAAATCTGGAGGCATTACCTCTATGGTTGTACTTTCACGATATTTAGCGATCACAAGAGTCTTAAATACTTGTTCGATCAGAAGGAGCTGAACATGAGACAATGAAGATGGATGGAGTTCAGCAAGGACTACAAGTTTACGCTGCAATATCACCCTGGGAAGGCAAATGTAGTTGCTGATGCTTTGAGTAGGAAGATGCATGTCTCGTCAATGATGGTTAAAGAGCTCGAGTTACTGGAACAATTTCGAGATATGAGTTTGGGTGTGACACCGTCTGAGGGAATGTTGAAGTTCGGTATGATCAGAATCGCCAGTGGACTGATGGAAGAGATTAGAGAGCGACAATTGCAAGATGTGTTTCTGCTAGAGAAGAGGAATTTAGTGATTCAAGGGAAAGACCCGGAGTTCAAGATAGGAACTGACAACATCCTACGATGCAAGGACAGAGTTTGTGTACCCAACAACCCAGAATTGAGAAGGCTTATCATGGATGAAGGGCACAAGAGCAAGTGGAGCATTCATCCTGGAATGACAAAGATGTATCAAGACTTGAAACTGAACTTCTAGTGGCCGGGAATGAAGAAACAAGTGGCCGAGTATGTAGCTGCATGTTTGACTTTTCAGAAGGCTAAGGTCGAGCATCAGAGACCTGCCGGTATGCTACAGAGTTTAGACGTGCCAGAATGGAAATGGGATAGCATCTCCATGGATTTTGTGGTGGCATCGCCAAGAACACAGAAGAGACACGATTCGATTTGAGTAATCGTGGACCGTTTGACCAAGTCAGCGCATTTTCTACCAGTGAGAACTACTTACAACGTAGAAAAGTTGGCTGAGATTTATGTGGCTGAGATTGTGCGACTACACGGAGTTCCAACGAGTATTGTGTCTGATCGTGATCCGAAGTTTACATCGCACTTTTGGGGAGCTCTTCATGATGCGTTAGGAACCAAGCTGAGATTGAGTTCGGCGTATCATCCACAAACTGACGGGCAAACAGAGAGAACTATTCAGTCGCTGGAGGATCTTCTGCGTGCTTGTGTATTAGACAACAGAGGAAGCTGGGATGATCTCCTGCCATTGATCGAATTCACATACAACAATAGTTTTCATGCGAGCATTGGGATGGCACCGTATGAAGCTTTGTATGGTCGAAAGTGTAGGACACCGTTGTGTTGGTATCAAGATGGGGAGAGTTTGTTGATTGGGCCAGAACTTCTGCAACAGACGACTGAGAAGGTTAAGCAGATCAGTGAAAAGATGAGAGCTTCGCAGAGCAGACAGAAGAGTTATGCCGATCAGCAGCGCAGAACCCAAGAGTTTGAAGAGGGCGACCATGTGTTTCTACGAGTTACTTAGACTACCGGAGTTGGCCGAGCTATTAAGTCAAGGAAGCTCACGCCAAAGTTCATTGGACCTTACCAGATAACTCGCCGTGTTGGGCCAGTTGCGTATCAGATTGCGCTACCACCGTTTCGTTCCAACATTCACGATGTTTTTCACGTGTCACAGTTGAGGAAGCACATTCCAGACCCGACACATGTAATCGAGCCAGACAACGTTGAACTGAAGGATGATTTGACTTTTGAGGCACCGCCGATCAGCATTGGGGACAGAAGAGTGAAACAGCTGAGAGGGAAGCAGATTGCATTAGTGAAAGTGATATGGAACAACGATACGGGGGACGCTACATGGGAATTGGAAGACAAGATCAAGGAACAGTATCCTGGACTTTTTACAGAACCCTGAGTTTCGAGGACGAAAATTTCTTTTTGGAGGGGAGTATTGTAAGACCCGGATTTGCAGAACTGGATTAAATGTTTATTTTCCGACCCACGCGTAGGACCGGTGTAAGCGTGACAAAAGTTTACCGTTTGGGAAAGTCTAATGAAGAAGAAAGTTCAGGAATTGCTTGAGGATAGTACCATAATCGTTTTAGGAGTTAGTGCGAGTCGTCTGCACACCCGCCTTATGGCGAGAGTGTCCAGAATAGGCTAATTCCGCTCTTAAAGCAATGTTTAAGCGAAATTTTAAATCCTTGGAAAAATAAGAAGTTCTCTTTATTTTTCCTTCGACCAGTGTTTCATTTCGGAACCCTGGACTGTACGCACGATAGGATTCACTTCTCGGAAGTCCGACGACGCTAAATTCTTTGCTTTAAAAACTCTAAATTCCGACGCTGAATAAAGACTTTTTCTATTCGGAGCTTTTAACGAAGTTTCCATCCGCACTGCCAGATTTCTTTCGATGTTTCCAATCTTTCTTCAGAAAGAAGTTTTGTCATCTGACTTTCACAGCAAAAAGTAGTTTTTCGGGGCAAATTAACTTACACCGCTTTTGGATCGTTTTTCTCAAATTCAAGAGACTTGTTTTGAGTTCTGGAATTCTGTCGCCAGAATCTCGCTTAGAATTCACCGATGAACGTGCTGCAAAAATCGGAATCGCGAAATATTCATTTTCCCGAGATTTCACTCTCCTATAAATAGTAAAAAAAAATCACAAAATCCCACCCATTCCCATTTTGAGGCCGCGAGCAAGGAAGAGAAAGGAGGGAGGAAGAACTTTGTCGTTTCTCGACCGATCTTCGAGCAGTTTGTCTCTATTTCACGGCATCGAGGTAACTTGCTTGATTCTTACCTCTGATCATTCTTTTTGTCGCGTTTCTTTAGCTATTTCTGTGCTCAAAGTTTTGAGCTTATCGTAAAACTGTCCGATTTTCCTGATTTTTCTGTTGATATACCTTCCATGCTTGCTTAACAAACTAGAACACTCGCTGTTGTTCGCCGATTTCGATCGAGTTGTCAAAGATCTGAAAAACTGTGCAAAAACCCTTTTTGCGCACATATTGAAACTTTAATGTCGAAAAGTCACAATCCGACTTAGTGCCTTTAGGATTAGTTGCTACAAATGTCGTTGTGAACGTTCCCATCAAATTTGTTTTCCGAAATTTTAACTTTGAGTTTTTGAGCTTTAATTTTGGACCAAAACGCCCCTGAGTAGTCGTATTTTGACCCGGTCGTTCTAAATTTTTTCCGACAGTTTCTTTACCTTAGTTTTACCCTAAAACTACCTAGGAATTAAATTAGATCGAAGAAAAAGCGCCGGAACTCTTTTCTCTTTAGGGCCGAGAGCATGTTTAGGGGGGAGGTTTTCGTTTTTGCGATAACTCGTCCTCTCGTGCTCGATTGTTGTACTCTGAAGCTTTAAATACTTTGTCTATCGTTAATTAGTTGCGTTGTGATCGAGCTAATCGATTTTGTATGGATTTCTGCTTTGTTTTCTCCGAGGTTCAGTTGAAGGAACTTTGGGTACTATGGAGCAACTTTGTGAGGAGAACCTATACCAAGAGGCTGGAGCAACTCGAGGTTAGGGCAACTTACCTATTAGCTAATATTGCATGATAGGCGTCGATAAATTCGACTTATGTATGATTTTGATATTGGTTATGATGATGAATTATTGTTATGTTGTTTTCGTAACTTATGATATTGATGTTTTATTGAATTGTGCGTATTGACGCGATTTCGGAGCAATGAATCACTGAATTGATTCCTTTTGATCTTTCGGGTTGGATGAACAACCCTAGGCAAGTCCAAAACGAGGTTTGAGACTTAGCCATTCGTTTGTATACTTAGACTTTCCCCGGGGTTACAATTGGTGGGATTTTTGGCAAACTTAGAAAAAATAGAATCTTGGAAACTAGAGACTTTAGGAAACTTAGACTTCGAGAATTAAACTCATAACTTGACTAAAGGGGAAAATGATTGCGAAAGACGGGGAAATGTCGACAAGTCTTGAAGTTACTGGGAATTGGCGGACGCCACGGAGGAGAGTCACGGTGACGGGAGGAGGTTGTCGAGTACTTTGATACTCTTGATGTTGGGGTTTATGTCGTCTTGGTCGACATTAAACACTTGGGCTTTTTTACATTGGGATCTTCTTGAAGCTAAACACTTGCGTTGTGAGGACGATTCAATGTTTGACTAACCATATTGCATCATGCATACATTCGAGGTTTGTACGATCGAAAGATTGGGCCTCGGTGAAGTTGGGACGGCTTCACGAAGGTTGGGACGGCCTTCATCGAAGAACACATAGATGTATCTTCGGCAAAGCGGGCAGAGTGGTACGACCTAGGGTGGTTGGGACTGATCTGACTATGCATGGGTTTGTAAGCGACACCCGAGCAGAGTTGTCGACACTAGGCCTGTGTCGGGCAGACTCGTGGTGCCCATCCCAAACAACTATCCGGATCATATTGAATTACATTTCACGCATACATTCACCCTGACTGGAATTGTGTGCTGTTTCCATTACTGAATTATTGTTAGAGTCGATAACATGCTAGGAATATATATATATATATATATATATATATATATATATATCCCCCAATCACATGTTGTTTGTATATCTACTTTATTCCGTGAGTTGACCCTAGCGCCTTGGCTTTGGTTTCATGTTTGTGTTTGGGCGGTCGGCCTACTGCCAGATGTCGACGGCGGATTGGGTTTCGATGGTCTCTCCCTCGGGGGGAATCAGGTTTGAGCTGGTTGACCGACATGCCCCCATCGCTTGGGTGATCTATCTTGTGGGTCATCGGGCGACGTACCGGGGAAGGGTCATGGAGGGCCGGACTGACAAGCGTGGAAGTCTGACGAAGGGAGTTCTACGACGGATGGAGCTGAGCTTCAACTTGCCGACTTCAGTTCGATGTGGACTCGGACTCTGACTCCGACTCCGACGTTGACAACTACTCGCCGAGCGACGAGGATGAGGAGGAGGAGCTTTGAGCGGTACTGGGAGGGTAGGTTTAGGCAGGCGTCATATTTTGTGTAGAGCTCTGATTCGTTTTGCTTTTGGGACATGGTAGGTTCCCGACACATGGCCTTTTGTGCGGTTCTCTTACTGAGGGATCACAGAGAGTCAGTCGAACTGTAGGGGTCTTTGCTTAGGCCATTTTGAGGTCGACTTTCTCTTGGAGGATTATATTTATGACTTTATCACTCACGTTTCTGGATTTGTATATATTTTCCTACGGGCACACTACTTTGGAGTCACTGCGAGGGCGCGTGACGTTGGAGTGCAGCTGAGGCTGTACATGTTTATATGATGTACATCGGTTAGTTTAGTTTGCTGGGCTATGTCTTTAATTTCTATCACTTTATTAAAAAGAGAAAAAGAATCAAACGAAAAAAAAAATACCTGTTTTCCGCTTAAAGTTTATTTTTGGGTTACTAAAGTGACACCTGGAAATACGGGGTGTTAGCTCTGATATCGTTGTCTCCACCGTCAAACCTATGGCCAGTAACGAGTTTTCCTCGTTGCAGTTAGCTCATGGGAGGATCTCCAATGCCAATCTTCTCCAATTGTCGCGATACATAACCACTTGAGCACCGCCAGCCAGCAGCAAAAGCGCTAACTCCCTTTCTCCCCCAAATGTTCTGAATCTGATGTTTGCAGAGATTGAGGGTCCAGGGAGAATTGAGATCCGATGACTCAGGCGAAGACGGTGGTGGCGGAAAAGGATGGTGGAAAAAAAGACGATTGCAAAGCTGTGGAAAGGGAAATCGATGGGGAGAAATGAAGAAGTCATTTGCTTGCAAATTCAGCCACACAGACTCCACATCTTCAGAAGCACCCTGGTAACAAAACACAAAACAAAATGCCATTGTGGTTACATAAGCAACAAAATTTGAGATTGCATTTCCAAAGCAATAAATAAATAAGTAAAATTGCACTGATATAAGAGTTATTAGGTTGGTCTGATCTTCGAACCTTGAGCACAGTGAGAACTCCAAACGCACCGTTTTTACTGTTAACGATCTTCGGTTCGTGCGTGACGGAGCCAATGAAGGTGGCGGTGTTCTCAAGTTGCAGGACCCACTTAATCGTCGCGGGACGCTGGAATTTTACGACGCGGCGGTAAACGACGTTGCTACCCGGTATGGCATCGGAGGGGGTGGAGGACGTGCTGAAGGGAAAAGAACATCTCTGTGGAGAGAGATGAAGAGAGAATAGAGAAGGAATCAGAATGGGTTTTGTGAAGAAGAGGGGAAAATAGCGACGGAACGGTGTTTTCTTACTACCTTCCACTGCTCTAGTATATATATGTAAAACACACTTGAACCATATCATTAAGTGCATGAAGCAATAAAGGAATTCCTTTCTATTAAATACATTCAATAGTAAAAATAAAGACTTACAAAAAATACATCTACTTTATTATTCACTAGTACTTTTTACCCGTGCGTACGCACGGGGACATTCTTTTTTATTTTGTATTGTGTTTTTTATGTTTTTTTAAAATTATTTATTCATATGAAAAAGAGAAAAAACAATATTTTTTGTGATAGTTAGGTTTTTTTTCGAAGTGTTAATATATGTTTTTAAAATTGTGTTTTTTTGTCGTAGGTTTTTTTATGAGTGTACTTGTCTTTTTTATTTTTGTTGTTTGTCCTTGTTTATCTAATTAATGTTTTAGATTTATTCTTTTGATATAACAATTTTATTGTACTTTATTGTACTTTACAATTTTAGAAGTAGTATTTTTTTTAAGATCTTATTTAATATTAAGTTTGTCTTTTCGAGGTTTATAACCCTTGAAATAAATAATAATAAATTTATTTATAATAATTTGAAGTTAATAGTTTTTTTTTGTGAGCAATTTGAAGTTAATAGTATAAGTTCATAGAATGACATTGATAAAGGAAGATCAAGAGGAAGGGTTAGGGGAGTTTTTTATTGAATGGCCTTAACTTTTAAGATTTTTTATTTATATTAATTATTAGTTGATTAATATTTCAACAAATCTAAACTTGTCTTATGAAATTCCCTATATATATTTTTTTAGTGATATCATATTTAATATTAATTTTGTCTTATGACCTTCCATAACTCAAATGAATTAAATAATAATAAAACCATTTAAAACAATTTTGAGGTTAATATTAGAAAGTTATAAGACTAACATCGATGAAGGAAGTAAAGAGATAGAGATGGTTTTCCTTTTCTTTTTGCATCACATGTTTGTGATATTTATTTTGGTAGTTTTGTATATTTTTTTAGTGATATCATATTTAATATTAAGTTTACGCTATGGTATTCCATAAATCATATACACTAAATAATAATAAATTAGTTGAAAGTTAAAAACTAACATTGAGGGAGGACATTCAAGGGGAAAGAGATAGAAATGGGGTTTTTATTGACATTAGTCAATTTTTTCTTTTGCATCACATGTTTGTGATACTGTGATATTATTTTTGTATTTATGTATAATATTTTTGGGTTATATCATATTTAATATAAAGTGTACACCATGACATTCCATAAATCATACAAAATAAATAATAATAAATTCATTTAAAATAATTTTGAGGTTAGTAGTAGAAAGCTAGTATAGGATAACATTAATGGAGGAAGTTCAAGGGGAGGATTTTTTTGGCATCACATGTTTGTTATTTTTTTTGTTATTTATGATGTATATTTTTTTAGTGATATCATATTTAATATTAAGTTCACCCCTATGACATTCCATAACTCATATGAATTAAATAACAATAAATTAATTTAAAATAATTTTGAGATTAATAGTAGAAAACTATAGACTAATTAACATTAATGAATGAAGTCCAAAATGAAATGAATATGGTTTTTTTATTGAATGATCTTTAACTTTTAAAGTTTATTGTTAATATTAATTATTACTTGATTAATGACTCAACAAATTTAAACTATTAATGTGTGTCTTATGAAATTCCCTAAGTTTTAATGTAAATTTTTTCCTATGAAATTTCATAACTCATACGAATTCAACAATATATGTGCTTAAATAAAAAATTGTAATTTGTTAATATTAGGTTTTGCTATTCGTTATTTTAAAATTAAGTATCGGTAAAAATTATAATTATATTAACGTTGATATATAAACTTGAAAGTAATAAATATGTAAAAAATAAATAATTCATTGTCTTTTATCTGGTTACAAATAATTCATAGTTTGTTCATATTAAACCAAATATAAAGTAGGATGAAATCAAGTTAAATCCGTCTAGATAAAATTTCCACAATCTAAGTAAATTTGGACCTTCTCATTTTTTCAAGAAAAAAATAAGAGAAGTAGTAAGCAACGAATACTTATTTGTGAACATGGACATTTGAAAGTTATATCCTAAGAAGTTTTGTATATATGCAATATGCATTTTGGGGAAATTGAGTATTAATTAGTGGCTATTGAGGAGAACGATGCAATATGCAGAGTAAAGTAATGAAGAATGAAAAAAGAAAGGTAAGAAACATCATAGTATTAGGGTCATTCATTTAAGGAAGCAATGTTAGAGATTAAGCCATATCGATTATTGTAGTTTAGAAGATGCAATTATTTTCCATGTGGTATTATATGTCCTTTCTTTTATAAAACAAATTAGCCCTATAAACCTTGGCTTCTTCAGAGATGAGCGATTACATGAAAATGATGTCAACTATATTAAATTGTACAAAATTATATTTTGCTTCAGAAGTAGTGTTACTTGTAGCCTCTTCAGTTCTTGAGATACTCATTCAAGTAATCATGTATTTGTGCTTTGTGACTCTATATTTTCTAGCAGGTGCTTGAACCATAAAATTCTGAATCGCATAAATTAGTCCTGCACATAGTGTGTCAATAAACTGTGGCATTTGAAAAACTACAATTTTAAAAATTCACTTTGCTATGGTAACAATAAATAGTTTGAATTAGGTACCATGAAAGTGAGGATAACAAAGAAATTGTATACATTTTCAACGATTAAGAGCACTTCAATACTATTAACAATTTGAGGTGTTTTGGAATCTCTTGTTTCACACACATGGAACATACAAACTGTTTGAGTCATCCTACATAACAAAAGTTGAGAAAATTAATGAGAAAATAATTATTTAGGTGTTTCAATTTTAGATGATGAAATCAAGTTGAAGATCATAATAAAATAAAAAGAATGTTAGAATACATGTTAACATTCTAGGCTAGTACATCAATAGTTAACTGTTGGGTATATGTACCTGGAAAAATGTCTTGAAGCATGAGCCTTTGAAAAAACAAAAGCAAATGCTTCAACAAAACTTATGTAAAGTGCACATGTTGAATGTGTATTAACACTTATTAATTTATATAGTTGTAGGGAAAAGGGTTGGTGATAGTCTTTCTTTCTTTTTGGTAAGATCTTATTTAGTATTAAGCATACTTTTTTGAATTTCATAACTCATATGAAATAAATAATAATAAATTGTTTTAAAGTAATATTCAATTAATAGTAGATGTCTAGAATGACATTGATGAAGGAAGTTCAAGAGGAAGGGATAGTGGAGTTTTTTTATTAAGTGACCTTTAACTTTTAAGGTTTATTATTAATATTAATTATTAGTTGATTAATACTTCAACAAACCTAAACTAATAATATGTGTCTTATAGAATTCATAACTAATATAATATTTAATATTAATTTTGACCTATAACATTCCATAACTCATAAATTAAATAATAATAAATTTATTTAAAATAATTTTGAGCTTAATAGTAGAAAGTTATAAACTAACATTGATGGAGGAAATTGAAGGGGAATATCGAACGGCTGAAATTAAAAGTCTGTTGTACATCGAACGGTTCTAAAAAATCACATATGAAATAATACGTATAATTACTTAAAAACTCATAGATAAAAATAAATATATGAAACATTTTTTATTGATAGATTATTTTACCCTCGAGGTTACTAAACTTCTCAATATATAAATAAATATAAATTTGTTTTAAATTTCATAAATCATATGAAATAAATAATAATAAATTTATTTATTTCAATTAATAGTAGAAGTCTATAGATTGACATTGATGAAGGAAGTTCAAGAGGAAAAGGTAGGGTTTTTTTTTATTTAGTGACGTTTAACTTTTAAGATTTATTATTAATATTAAATATTAATTGATTAATACTTCAACAAACCTAAACTAATGATATGCGTCTTATGAAATTCATAACTAATATCATATTTAATATTAATGTTGACCTAAGACATTCCATAATTCATATAAATTAAATAATAATAATTTCATTTAAAATAATTTTGACCTTAATAGTTGAAAGTTATATACTAACATTGATGGAGGAAGTTCAAGGGGAATATCAAACGACTGAAATTTAAAGTCTGCTGAATATCGAACGGGTTCTGAAAAATCACATATGAAATAATATGTATGATTAATTACTTAAAATCTCATATGTAAAAACAAATATATGAAACCTTTAATTAAAAACAAATATATGAAACCTTGAGGAACAGCCAAGGACAGGATAGGCTAGATGGCAGGACGGCGAAAGACGGACAATTCACGGGTGCACATGCAAAGGAGCACTGGGCAAGCGTAATAGGGGATTTGGAGATGTATAAATTCAGTAGAGGGGTGCTGGCGATCGAGCCCAGGCTCACGATCAGTCAAGAGAGGCACCTAGAGAAGCTAGTAGAGGACAATTTCGACCTCTATAGCCGGAGTCCGAAGGATGCGACGCTTTGGGGGCTGCCAAGATTCAGGAAGCCAACTCTCCCGAGTACGGGCCAAGAAGAACGAAAGGGGAAAAGGGTGGCGATGCAAGGAATGGATCAGCGGATCGTCCAGCGCGGTGGCAGAAAACAAGGTGGTAACAAGGCGCTTGAGCGGCCTCGAGACAAGCCAAATGCAAGGAAAAGGAGCCCAGCGTGCCGCCGCGCGGGTAAGGAAAAAGGAAAGGCAGGATATTGGAAACCAGTGGGGCCGACAATTCACAAACCTGGGACAGCTAAGCGCGGCAAGCAGAAAAGCGAGTTAAGTGAAGTTCCTCATTACTATGGGGCGAGCTGGCGAAAAAATCAACCTCGCAACGACAATGAGTGGGTGGCAAGCACATCGGGTTTGAAGGACGAGGTGCTTGGCGTGGTGCTCTGATCTGATGGGCTGTAGGCAAGAGCAAGGACGCGGCGAGGAGACTAAAGAATTAGGACAAAAATAAAGATGCACTCTTTTTCTCCGTCACGGTAGTTTTTTAACGAGGCATCCCTCGAATGTAAAATCTTTTTACAAATCAAATACAAAAGGATATTCTCAACAATACTTCTAGCTCGACTAAATTATCACGGTCGCCCAGTGGGAAAAATTCTCTGAAGGTGGCGATCCCAACACGACCTTGATGTCTGGGGATCGCTCCGGAAAGTCCGGCGCGAACCGCTGCTACTCAAATAGGAACTCAACTAAAATATCACGGTCGCCTGGTGGGAAGAATTCCCTGAAGGTGGCGATCCCAACACGACCTTGATGTCTAGGGATCGCTCCGGAAAGTCCGGCGCGAACCGCTGATCACTCGTTGGCGATGTGTGCGGATACGTTACTTATCCCCAAAAGCCTCCCCGAAATATGGGTGAGCAAAACCTCCCCGAAATATGGGCGAGAACTTAAAGCTAGGCTAAGTCTAGGGCAACCCACATGGCCATTGGGACCCTAGCAACTGTAAGTCCTCGCCAGGACAAAACTGGCAAGGCCACACCTGATCTTACGGGAAATATGGTGTGAAGAAAGCCTCAGTTCAAAACTGAGCAAAAGTCCTAGTTTTCTTTGGCACACATTCAAAATCGCTACATGAAATTTAAACGAAAATATGGCAGGGCGGTGAATGAAAGAAGACGTATGAAATTGCGACGAAATTGTATTCATTAACATGGAGCAATATTAATTACAAAAAGGTAAGGAAATCAATACAAAGTGATCATACTGCATTAACATTTTCTGCTTTCCTTGCGTTTTCAGCAGCTGCAAAGTGCTCAGCATTGAAGCCTGTAGGATCGTTGGGGCCGACCAAACCCTGAGGGGTGACCCTTTTGAAGGCTCCCATCTCGCTAAGATCTATTCCCTCATAAAGGTTTTGGACCTGGGCTTTAGCAAGGAAGAAGCCGCGGCCACACTCTTCCACAGCCTCAGCAGCAGCTTCGACCTCCAACCTCGCTCGAAGGGTTTTGGCTTCAGAGGCCGCCCGGGCTTCCGCCTCTGCAGCAGCTTTGACTTTCGTTTCAAGTTGGGTCCTCACTTCAGCGAGAGACTCGTTCAACAACGCCAAATCTCTGCGCAGGGACGCAATCTCCTTGTCTTTGGCGATGCAGGCTGCCCTACTCATAGCAATTGCCTCAGCCCTTGTCTCAGACTCCTTCTGCAAGTCATGCAGCTCATCCTCCATGTCCTTCATTCTCTCTTCACAAGCAGTTAAGTCAGCTTCGCGACCGCTCATCTCAATACCCAAATTGTTCAGCTTAGTTACCTGGGCCGCCACCTGAGTCAACAATTTGTCGCGCTCGCCGTACGCTTCGAGCGTGGCAAGGCGAAAACTCTGGGCCTTCTGACGGAGCTCTTCAACTTCGGCGGCGGAGGCCGAATCCTGGGATAGCTTGGCAAAGAGATATCCCGCGTGCAGGAGACTCTAGATGGCCTCCTGTGCTACACCATCAAGGTCAGGACTCTCAGTTCCTCTTATGCCACCAAAGAAAGGATCAGTCAGCATGAAGTCGACGGGAGAAGGTTGCTGGTTTGAAGAAGAACTCTTTTTCCCCTCGACGTCCGGATGGCTAACGGCGGGAGAAGAGAGGCGAGGGGAAGGTGAGATGACGGGAGCTTGATCCTCATCACTACGACTCGTTGTGTGGACTGGGGAGGCCCTGGGTGAGCTTACCCTAGTTTGTTGGCATGGATGGTCAGGAGAGAGGACTGATTGGGGGATATCAGAGGCAACGCCCTCAGGAGCGTTTTGACCAGTAAGAGCCTCCTTGGGAAGGGGCGAGGATCCCGCCTCGCCCTTAGGGTTTGGCTCATCCTCGCCCACCAGGTCTTGGCGAGGAACAGATGTCTCACCGGTTTTGGTTCCTTTGGCCCTTTTTTTTTCTTTTTCAGCTTTTTAGGCTCTGGTCCCTTCATCCGCGCCAGGATCAGCCCTTTTGGATTTTTGGGATTCCTTCGTTGGGGAAGGGGGAAGGGGGAGTGGTGTTGTTGGTAGGATTCGGTGCCGGCTCGTCAATCTCCGACGGAATGACAACCTCTGGCGTTGGCTCGCTGGATCCAGGAGTAGCAATGTTTGGAGCTGTCCCGGCAGCCTCAGAAGGAACAACATCGATTGTGGATCCTGACGCCAGCTTAACCAATGTGGATCCTCTAGCCCGTTTCTTTGGTAGAGGGATGGTGGTCTCAACCTCAGCATCCGCGACAGCGCGTTTTCTCTTACTTCCGTTAGTATTAAATACGGGAGGAAACTCGAACGCTTCGGCAGCAAGGGCACACTCCAGTTCGACCTTAGTGAAATTCTTTCCTCCTAAGAATGAACCGAGGGTGTTCTTGCAAGTGGCTTCAAGCAACTGTGAGCACTCGAGGACCGGAAGCCCAACAAGAAAGCTAAGGATGATTTTATCTTCATCACTCAGCGACGCATCTGATGGCAACGGAACGACACGGGGGCTCTTGGTCCAGTAGAAAGAAAACAGGGCAGTCCCGTCCCAAAGGGTGAAAGCTTCAGGGTAAGTGGGATGCACAGTTATGTGGAAGTACCGGCGCCCGGGCCTCATATTGACGTTGCTCTTGTAGGGGTAGAGACGATGTCGGCCCGTACGCGATTTTAGAGAAACCCACCCTAGGGTTTGGGTCTTTAAAGACTTCGGCTCCACGGCGTAGAAGTAAAAGAAGTGGGCAGTTTTTGGTTCAAGACCAACGGTGTTGCAGAGAATCTCAAAACACCGAATGAAGGCCCAGGCGTTCTGATGGAGTTGGCATGGGGCTACATTGATCTCCCTCATAACTTGGAGAAGGAAGGGGGAGAAAGGCAGTTTGATTCCCAGGTCGAGGAATAAGTACTCGTAGACATAAAAGAAGTTATGTCTCTCCACGCCATGGTTGACCGCGCGGTGCTGCCAGGGCCGGCGAATCTTTTTGCACCCCCCGGTGACGAGAACGGCTTCGAGAGATTTCTCGTAACAAAGCGCACCGGCCTGGCGGGCTGTCTCAGTAACGGACTTGTAAGAAGACTGCTCAGAAGGCTGGGAAATGGCCTCCTGAACGGGGGTCTTATCTGTGGACTTGGGTAGGGTGGCAAACACCCGGTGCCAGAAAGCGTCGATTTCCCCCTCGCAAGGGGAAGTCCCCCGGAAGGAGGAAGGTTAACCGGAGGCGGAGATGTGGGAGCGGGGCTTCGGGATCGAGAAGATCTTTTAGTACGGCGTTGGGAAGTCATTCTTGCCAAAGGAAAAAGTAAGAACGAGGATGGGAGAGGGTGCTAGGATGTCAATCTCAGCAGATTATGAGGGTTTCAGGAGTGGTGAATGATGGAATAGGGGGGAATTTAAAAGTTAGGGTGAGAAGCGGTTGGGAAATCGTGTCCCATCGTGGCAAGGTGAAATGATTACTCAAGGGAGCGTGATGCGGATTTCGGGAAACGGGAACAACACATTAAATGGAAAGTTACAACGGCTAAAGCTCATTGGTTTGAATTCAAATTGGCAGGCTTTATTATGATTTGAGGGACATTTCGGAGATAGTGGTTGAGATTTTGCAGATTCGTTGACCTTTGTATTGTTTCAGTGCATTACATGTGGCGTACACGCGTCAAGTCATCATGGACCACAGCGATCACAGCTGAAGCAGGGCGAGGGAGCGAAGCACCGTCGCCACAAGCCCACTTGTTGACTCGAACGACCGAAGGAGCATAATAAGGAGATCAAAATATTAATCTTAAGCTTTAGTTACCAAGCTATGTTGGCGATTATTTTTGGTTATTAGACTTTAGGCTTTAGCACTAGTTAGCTTTCTCATGGTCGTCGCCTCAGTTTTCTTCTTAAAGACACACTCAGCTCTCATGCTTCGAGCTCGGTGTCTTGTGGACTGGGCGAGACCCTGGGGTCCCTCGCCCAGGAACGCTAGCCTAGGGCGACGCACAAGCCAGGAACTTGGGCCTTCCTCCAGAGGCCCAACTGGCCCATTAAGGGAAGTTAGGGGCGCCAAGCCCAACCCAAAATCTATAAATAGGGGACGATTACCAATTGTAAGGGACTCTTGGCTCATTTGAGAAATAACAAACTTGAAATCCAGTTACTTTCTCTCTCTATGCAGTTACGCCTTTATTCTCTCTAGATTCTCACATCACGATCCTTTCACTCTAGGTACCATACCTCATCTCTATGTTCTTGGATAGAACAATAACTATATTTCTTAAATTAGAACTTTTTCCAAAACCTAGTTTATTATAATATTTGACTTTGACTCAAGGATAATTACGTTATTCTACTAACATACCTTTTTCTTTTCTTTCACTTTTCTTTTCACATTCTGTCAAACCAAACAACCTAAAAATCCTCTCATTTTCTATTCTTTTTCTTGCTTTTTTGTTTCTCTCTTCTTATTTTCTTTTCTCTTACTTTTCTTATGTATATCAAACATACGCTTAGTTTTATGTTTGAAAAAGATAGTTCTTCCTCAATTAATAATTTGACTTGTTTATAATCTCATAGTGTGATTGCCTTGTAAAACAAACATCTTCGAGTGAGGTCCCTTGGCATATTCAAACCTCAATTTCTAGGGTTTATCTTTCTCCTGTTTCCAAGGTATATGTTCATGTCTGCAATATCCCAAACAACAACACAACAATAGTAACAACATCACAAAGACAAGACTATGCCATGGCGATCATCTTCTCCACGAAGATGAGAAAGGTGAGAAGAGACATAGGACTGGGCGCCCTACGTTTATAGGACCCGCCCAGATAAGGGCATCGAAGCTACCCGAAGAAATGGTTGCATACGGGTGAGTTTTGTGTCGAGGCAACCTCAATGCTAGACAAGCTACTCAGGCAAGACGGTCTTATCCATGAAGGGACACGATCACCTGAGCTAGTATTGAACTTAGGAATATACATCTGAAACGATAATTGGGTCGTAGATTATGAGGCTCAATGACCCAAATAGTTTAGGGTTTCAGACCACCCCACTGTAAAAGGGAGGTCATTTATCGAACTAAGGATCTTTTGACTCATTTATGACATGACAGATTTATTCTTGCATTCTTTCCTATTTTTATGCTCTGTTATGGTTTCCTATAAAGGTCTCTAGACTTAGTTAGGTCTAGGTCCAGAACAAACATAGATCTCTATTCTCCAAGCTTCATTTCTCATTTATGAGACGTGTTTCAAACTCATGCAAGGTGACCTTAGTAATTCTAGAGGTTGAAGGAGTGAATTTAATCTGTGAAAAGCTTTAGATGGCCAAGAACACAACAAAAGCATGATCGAAGGTTCGGAATTAAGATTAAGAGGTTGAAATCTTATAGAAATTAAAGAATTGGTCCCTTGCCCATATAACAGTTAGAATTGGTCCCAAAACTTAATTTGAGGCACTACATAACACATTTTAGGTGATTTAATTTGTAGGTACATTCTCTACGCCTGAGGCCTACACCATTACTTTCTCAGCTAAGCCACGACAGAGCGCCGCCATTGAACACTGCGAAATAGCAGCTTATTCGAGTCACCACTAAACACCTTCAAGAATAGCTTATTTGATATTTTGATCACATTTTAAGAGACAACTAAATCATCAGTTCATGTAATCCGGAAGGAGGCTTCCAACTAATTTTGTATTTCTAATTGTATTTTCTTACCTCTGACATAGAGGAGCAATGATAGAGGAGCAATTGATGCAATTTATTGACAAAAATACAACAAATCTGAAGAGCTTTACTGATTTTGTATTCTAATTTTTAGTGATAAGCATCTTATCTTTTAAGTTTATTTGAATTTCGAAATTGAGATAAGAATTCTATCTCATGTTTGTTACAAAAATTTAAATGGGTGTAATGTGAAAGGTGCTTTTGTGTGATGTTATATATATAATTTGCTAAGGGCGCCTGCAAATATGCATCTGATCTGTTATCTGGTTCTAAATATGTTGGGAGGAGCTTCTTGCACATAGCTATGCTATTGCGAGTCCCTTAGAAGTTACGAGACGTTTGTCTGGGTCGAGTTGAATGCAGTGACAGATCTAGGACCCGAGGTTAGGGGTAATAATTTTTCAAACAAACACATCAGTAAAATTATAATTATAAACAACTATAATATGTTTATACTAATAAATTATACAAGTCATAATTGTACTATACGTGATTTCATTTTCTGAAATCATTGAATAATAAGCTCAGAGTTAGTCAATGTTATTGAATACATCACTCTCAATGTCAGTAACTGGACTGGGCGGGACCTGCTCATAATAGGACCCGCCCAGAGTTAGAGTTTGGCGCGACTATAGGATGGCTAGGCGAGACCTCATAGGGCGACTAATTCTCTGGGCCGAGGATTTTTTAGGCCCAAGGGCCCAACTAGTATAACATTAGAATATTGGACCATCCCACTATAAAAGGGGAGGTCATTCATTGTAAAAATGATCTTTCATTATTATATTACACTCTTATCTTCCCCTAGCTTGGTCTGCTAGGGTTTTGGATAAGGTCTCTTCTTCATATGAGATCTAGGTCCAGAACATTGACTCCGTCTGTGGGTTACCATGAACATGGAAAATCCTTTGTGTTCTTGCTGAATTGAGAAAGCATATTGAAAAAGTGTGAGAGAACAATGGTGAATGACCGAGAGGGTGAGACGAGTGGCCGAATATGTGTTTGAGGATTCGTAGCTTATCGCTCTCATCAACAATTAAAACCAGAGGCAACGGATCGAGAAAGGGCGATTGGAAACCAGTGATGGTGCGTCGAGGAAAGGAGACGCAAAACTTAGCGGGAGTGACAGATCGATGAAGGATCGGAAATCAGAGGCGATGATGGCTATGTGAACTGAACGATGATTGCTTCACAAAGATGACGAAGAAGAAGCTTTGCCTGAAGATAAACGAGTTTTTGGGTTTGTTTGCGGGGACGGAGGAAGCGCTGGGAAGAAGGGTAATATGCCCATCAAAAGCCCTTCGAACAACGACTAATATAATGAGCATGGGCGAATGAGCCAAGTCTGCAAGTTGCTCCTTGTCACTTCGATTCAGATTTGTGATCTCCTAGGACAACTCAAGCTCCTGCTTTGCTTGCAGTTTCTCTTCTATCGGTTTATTCTTTCTAAATCCTTTACGCTCAGCATTCATGTGGTTATTTCAATTTTCAATGTCTGATGCGTTTTCAATTTGCAATTTATGCTTTAAGGTGGAGAACATAACAATAACCAAATTGCAAAACAATAATCAAATTTTGGCCAACGCGAGCACTTGGCTTGGCTAACTAGTGTGTTGAAAGTTGGTTCTAAGACTTAGGCTGTGAGCTAACCCTTTGGATTAAATGCTCAAAATTTTAAATCAATAGGCAAATTAGTATGTGATTCTGACTGAAAAGAGGGACGGGTAAGGTTCATCTTGGTAGGTAGTAGAAATTTGCTTAACATGCTCACTACCTGTTTGATAAATTGACTGAACGAGTTCTCCTTTGATTTGGTGTTCTATACTCACCGAAATGGATGACTCATTTTATCTCTATTTTCCTTTAATTATTTACAGGCACATTAACTAGTTTATGAAATGCATCAGTGGGACATTGCTTATTGGAAGGCAGCAAATTCAGAGCTAGCCTATATACAATGGGAAAAAGAAGGGGAGAAGAAGGAAAAATGCTGAACAATGTGGTTCGATAACCTATATTGTCATGAATCAGAGCAGTATCACCCCCCTTTTTTCTTGGTGTTTTCCTGATTTAGCCTCATAGTTCTTAATAATCTTTGCTGTTAAAATTGCTGATTGCTTTCCCAAGTATTTCATGAAATTTAGAAATCTTTGACTCTGAAATTTCTCTTGGATATTTTTAATCTTGGTCAGGATTGCATGATTGAAAGTATTAGTGATGAATGTAAGAAGTGATGGGATAGTGCTATGTTTCCTTATGAACTATTTAAACCTTTAATACTTGCTTACACATTATCTAATGCCTACAAACTAATTGAAGAAATAATTGAGTACTTACTTCTAAGAATGTCACTTGTCTGACAATGATTAAATGGATTTACCCTAAACCTTATTAGAGCTTCTATGTACAGTGCTTGTTTGATGAAATTAATTTATGAGTAGTGAATTGGTTTGTGATTTGCTAGTCAATTGAAAGGATTTTGATTACATTACCTTAATATACAATTTTCATGGCTGTTTTTGTTTGATGGATGAAATGAGTTCGGGTTAAATGAAATGTGTTTTTCGATCATGAAAAGTTTGATTAAGTTGCTTCTAGATTCTGCAAAGAGCATAGTGTCTTTGACAGTTGTAATAGTTTTGTTATGCTTAATTGCAGTTGAGATTATCTTAGTATCAGGGATTTTGAATTCTGCCTGGATTCTAAAATTGAGCGAAGAAAGTATAAAAAGACAGTTCGAATATTATTTGTTGGAGTTTGTGTTCAGCTTATATGTGCAGTTCTCTTTAAACATGGTGATAAGGAAGATGATGTTGATTAGCTACTTAAACAAAGGAAAGAAATAATTATGGATCTTGGGACTCTAAAAGCTCCTACTTACGACCTAAGAAGTCAAAGCCTCATTTTGATCACTTGGTTCTAATTCTAAATTAAGTCATTATTTAATTAAATAGTATTTTGCAGCTGCTTGAATTTCAACTGTTTTGCTTGTTAATTCTGAATTTTTCTTATGCTTTTCATATGAGTAACAACTCTCTTGTTTGCTTTGGGATTTGCTAGAAAGCAAAGAAAAATAAAAAGAATTTACTTGTTATCATATTTCTCATTTGACATTCTTGTTGTCCAAAGGCAGGACAGATATATCTTGAACTGAATATGGTCTTTTGTCATCCTGACTTAAGTGAATCATTTATGAATAATGTGCATTTGGCTTTGAAGCGTTGAATATCCCATAATGCTTAAGATCTTCTATTTTCGTGCTAAAAACATGGATTATATCTCTTGGATTGCTAGTAAGCAAGGAGAACTTAAATGAAAGTTAATTTTTGATTTACAATTTGAATGAAATCTATTGGAGGCTCATGTTAGTGGGTTTTACCACATAATGTTCCTTTGAAACTTAGCTAATGCCCAATTCTTTCCCATATCTTGTCCCTTATTTGATCTATTTTAAGTTGTGGAGTAGACAAGTATTTCTCAAATATCTATACAGTTTCTTTATTAAACGTTTTCATGACTTCATCTCTTGAAATGCGACAATTTTTGTCTGCCCCAGTGATAATCTTTAAAGTTTCTACCTTTCTTTGGGAATATAAGGCTTATTAAACACCAAACTGTTTCTGTTAAGGCATATGAGGAATTCTATCCTAATAAGATTTTGGAACTAATCTGTTTTTGGGAGTAGTCTCAGACTTCCCTAGTTTATTCCTTGACTTTATTATGGTTTCGCACAAAAGGTCTATGGGCCAGATAAATTCAGCATTCAAATGTCTTTGATGTTAGGCCTTATGTTATTTTGACAGCTTATAGTTCTGACTAGTGATGTATATGGCAACATGTGAGACTGTTATGTATTCTTAATTCTTTTTGAGCCCTAACCACTCTTTGATAACATGCTTATCCGGATTGAACATGCATAAATTTTGGCATGATTAGTTGAACTTGAGCATAATTTAAATTGTTGAAAAGCACACACAATTCTAAGTGGTATTGACATCATTTTCTCTATTAATCAACTTTAAAAATGATATTGCTTTATGCTCAGATTTTGTTTTCTAAATACAAAGTTTCATAAACTCTTTCATATTTTACATCATATGAACCATAAAATTAATCTGCAAATGCTCTCCATGATGTGAAAGTTAAAATCTATAAGTCAGTTCACTCATATTTATTGAAGCTATTATTCACTAGAAAGCTTCAGAAACATTCATTTTTTGGGAGTCCTTGAAGTCTCTTGAGGTCTCTTTCTTATCTCTTTCACATGTTATAAAAAAAGAAAAACTTCCTCTTATGCACTTTATCATTCACCTGCAGTAAAATCTGCTTATTTGTCCATGCTTTCATATTTGCTGTTAGACAAAGATATTAAATCTTTTTGTTATGAGGAATATGGAAGATTATTACAGAAATTTACTCAATAAGAGAACCTTACATTTGCTTTTGTACAGAATTTTGAACTGATGTTACTCTTCTATTCTGTGCCTTTACAAAGTGATACTTGAATCTTTACATGCTTATTCAATGGATTAGCTGAGTACGAAAAGTTGGGACTGTTTATAATTGAAAGACCAAACTGAGGTTGACTTACTAGAATAAATATTGTGCTGTCTGATATAAGATCTTGGAATATATTTAAGCATGTTTGTTGACTTGTGGGAAACTTGATCTTAAAATTTCTAGTGCATTTCTCTATGCATACAGGATAACTTACCTTATGCAGACTGCTGATTTTAATTGTTTAAATGATGAGTAACATCTGGAACTGATAATCAATTCATTAACATAGGAGATGTGCTCATTAATCTTACTTCATAATTTTCTTATTAATTGCTTAGTGGTGTTTGAAATTATAGCTAAGTTATGCACTACTTTCAGCATGTTAAGAATCATAATTGTGTGATACATGTGATGATTTAAAGATCATTGTTGAATCGTCACACTAATCTTCCTCTTCGGCATAGAAGTTTCTTATCCACAGCTTTGTAGCTCAAGACCCTTGGCTGGACTCGTGCAGTAGCTTTTACTGAATAGGAAACAACTATGAAGGACAAGCTTGAGGAAAGTAAATATCAAAAACCAGAATAGCAACTAGAAACGGGAACTGAGACTGCAAGACAAGTACGCACAATCTCAAAACTAGTTTCCTTTGATGAATAGTGAAAATTATCACTGTTATACCTGGCTTATGAAGAGTTGAATTCTATGATATCTTGCTGAGTTAATTGTCAGTATATAGGGATGTCATCTTTACTGTATGGTGTGATTATATGATTACAAACTGGTTTTCAGAAACATGTTATCAATGGATAGGACTATATTCTTCTACACATAATTTACCACAGGAAGCTATGAGAAAGTATTGCATAAGTGCACACCAATGACATGAAAACCATTCTTTAAATAGATTCATTGTAGAATGAATTGTTTCTATTATAAGACAAGATAATTCATTGGCTCCTCAAAGTTTTTGTTGATTTGCTCACAGTAAAATGGATTTAGCTTCGAGGCTTTGCTTGAATGCTTTACTTCATACTACAATTGAATGTGTATCATGTTCTCTTTTCAATTTATATCATGTGAAATTCTTTGGCTTCAAATCACCACTTCATTTGACTCCAATTTAAAAAGATGGGTTGCTAATTTGCTGGCAAAATTACAAAATGGTGTCGCTTTTGAAAGTCCTTAAGAGGGCATTGATCTCTTTTTGGTTTTCAAAGGAGGGAGAAGGAGAATAGAATGCATCTAGGCTTCCTTAAACTGTATGTCTAGCCAAGATAAAGATTTTCAAATACAAGGCTATTTATCGCTGAAATTTATTTGATGATTATCAACTTTGATTACAAATTCAATTCAAAATGTGATGTGTAGACCCAATTGCAATGTTGATATTTTTTTACAAATATGAGTGTATTGATTCGGCTTATTTAGAGTAGTTCATTTAATTATGTTATCACTTTGATGACCTATTCTAAATTTCCCTCATACCAAATATCATGTGATATCAAAGTGAATCTGTTGAGCTCGCCTATAGCATGTTGTTGACGAGCAATATGAGATGGGCGAGCTAGGTAACACGTTGGTAAAGTAGATTGAGGAAGAGGAAAGGAAGATGCAGTTGAGGCATCCCTTCCTGTTACAACAAGTTGTAACATGATATATTGAAAAAAAAAAAGGAAAGAAAGAAAAGAAGAAAGAAGAAAAAGAAAATTGCAGTTATCTCGGGTCGCACATGGGCATTTACTTTTTGGAAATGTCTTTATGGGCGGGAGTCGATTCTGTTTGTTGTCAAACTATAGTGCGCCATGACAAAATGTCAAAGGTACAAGCTACCGCGTAAGCCTTTCGGAATAAGAAAGCGGTACACTGAGCATACACAACCTTGGCAATCCTAGTGGCCACTAGGAACCAAGCCCCGTCTGTAAAAGGACTAGGTCTGTAAAAGGACTAAGGCCGAAAGCGCCTAAGCCTTGAATTTAAGTTCAAGCACAAAATAAGCCTCGCCACGATAATGATGCTCTATTGTAATGCTATGTGTTTGACGTCGTGACTCCCTTGTACTAATAAACACACTTCCTGCAATAAAAACACTGAGACACACGCGTGAGTGAGAGAGTGGGGTAAGTGAGTTTGGGTCTTTGGTGTAAATATGTGTAAAATTTAGACTTACTAGTACAATTTAAAATTTTCAGAGGTTCAAAAAAAAATTTATATAGCAGATGAACCCCCTTATTATGTTGTAGGTCCGCCACTAGCTGAATGTAGGGTCCATGCGAAACAAGGTAATTTTCAGAAACGAAGAAGTGGATTTGGAGAGAGCATGGGATCTGATCCAACTTCGAGCATGGAATTGGCTAAAGGCGGGGTGCTCTAAGTTCCATTTTTCCATTTATGATTGGATTTCTAATCCTAGGTACTGCATTGGGAGCCTCTAAATTCCGATATTTTCCCCCTCTGAATTTGCTGGGTTTGCAGCCTTTGTGTGCTGTTCTCTTGCCCTTAGAATTCTGTTTTCTGTCATTCAGTGGGCTGCGGGTTGTGTGTCTATATTTGTAACAGATACTTGGGTGTTTAGAGGTGGTTTTAGATCTGTTCCTTTTCCTTTGTACTATTTTCGGTTTGAAGTACACATAGTACTTCCCTTAATACATTTGACTTATAAAAAAAAATGTGACAATTGTAAGACCCATAAGTATTAAATATAAAATTAGGGTTTAATTTCACTATAAAAAGTCAAGACTCAATTAGACATGAAATCGGCTACTCTAACCCAATATATGAGGAATTTCTAAATCCTTGCCAGAAGGAGAACAATAATAATGAAATTAAAAATAAGAAACATCAATTGCTGCTCCATCAATTAACAAGTACATCCTTGAAAAAGTTAACAACACCCTTAAACATCTTAATTAATAAAACCACAATATATTTATATCTTGTATGTATAATTTGGATAAAAATATCGGAAACCATTCACCAAAAAAATTAACAAGATTCACGAAAAAAGAAATCAACAATACCGGAATCCAATTGAAAATCGGTGTAGAATATAAAATTTACATCTAATAGCATAAAATTTAGAAATTGTAACATAGAATCCCTAGATCTAATGACATGCATGAAAATGGCCATGGCCACCAGCCATACCACCATCCCATCCTCCACCACCACCGTGACATGCATGGCCATGGCCAGCAGCCATACCACCACCAGCGCCATCAATGACCACACCTATGTGGTGGTTTCCACCACCACCACTTCGAATTGCTGGCGTCGCTCTTTTTGCTTCCTTACAGATACATATTACTGCTACGACGCTTAAGCAGACAAGTACAAAGAATACTATAACTATTATGAGTGCCGGTTCCATCTTTATCCAACCTGCTCTGTTGTGCTGTACGACTGAGATCTCGAAGAAGCTTCTGTGTAGCGGAGAGAAATTGGAGCATGTGAGTGCAGATCATTTAGTTCATAGAAACTACGTGTACCTTTTGAGTGAGGATGACCATTTATTTATAGCTATTGATTGATGACTAATGGGATATAATTTTTTTGAAATCAATGATATAATAATTAATATAGAACAATGTTTTACATGGTTTGTTACGGATGTGAGTAATGAAAACTTAGATACTACGATATATCATCAAGTTTGTTATTACTTATTAAGGACATATCCATGTTTATAAGAAGGTATCCGAGATATTAAGAGATATTTGGTGGATATGATAACGTAAAATAGGATAAAAGAGTCGTATATAAATAAAATATATGATAAGAGTAAGATAAATTGTTATTTTATCTTACTTTGTGGATTAAATAATGACAAGATATTTACAAAAAAAAAATAATGATAAGATAAGACCAAAAAAGATAATGACAAAGATATAATATAAACTATGAGAAATGGATAAAAAAAATCTTATTAAAAAAGTTAATATATATTTGAATTTCATGAAGATAAATTACATATGTCAGAAATTGATATCTTGACTTTTCTCTCTCAAACCCATTAGTCACCCGATTTTTACCACTATTTTTCTTATTTAATAGCTTTGAAAAAGTAATTAATTTCTTAAAATTATTTTTTACATATACACAATATGCAGTTTATGATTTCCTGTGTTGTATAAATATGACGTAGGACTAATATGCACTTTATGCCATTTACTGCGTCATATAAAACAACGGTTTGAGCTGCCGTAAGTTATAGTATATATAAAATGGGGGTTCAAGCCATTATAATTTTCCCTGATATTTTTTTTTTCGAAATTCTGGCTGATTTTGGGAAAAAGCTTCCAATTTCTTGATTTTTTCACTAATGATGAAGCAGCTACCACCCAAAAAATAGCAATAATAATGTTATTACCTAATACTATGATTAGAAAATTGCATCAAACAAATTTCACAAAGATCTATTCCCCCTCCCTTTAATAACGGTTTAATATGTATATAAATATCCTAGAAGTTGAAGAAATCTTATCAGATAAATGAAAGCAACTTTCCACAACATTTTCTCCTTTTTTTCTTCTGCATTATCTATGCTATTTTCCGGTAAAAAGTCACGGGAACATTTTAACGATTTTCTTCAACCAGTTCCATCATATTTGAATTAGTGAAGCGGAAAGCGGAAAATTGTAACAGTACATGAGTTTTATCCTTAGTCAAATAACTACTTATCCCAAAAGTTTAAGCAATTAAGTAAGGGCCGCAACTCATCTATCATGTGCTTAATTAAACTCAACTTTTTAATTAGAGAGTGAAGGATCAAGGATCGAACTCTTGACCTCTCGGTCATAGAGGCTCTGATATAATGTCATGTAATCACTTATCCCAAAAACTTAAACTATTAGGTAAGGACCACATGAATGATTGTATATTATATTCTAAATTAGTAAGTAAGTTGTGGACTCTGTAACTCATGCGCAGTAATAAGTTGTGGTTAAAAATGAAGTCAATTGGTCAAAATTTAAAGGTTTAATACATCAGAAGGCCCCTGAAATTGTAAAGGGAATCAGTTCCAGGGCCTGTAAAATTTTTGCATCAAATTAGGTCTCTAAGAATTTTTTTTTTTTAATTCAATTAAGGACAAAGTGTGTCTACCAAAATCAAAAACCACCATTGAATCTCTACACCCACATCACACAGCAGCTACACACACCCGACCAAAACCCCACTCGTTGATTCGAACCACCCACCTTTCACAATCTCCATTTCAACCACCATAAAGCCTCACTGCAGCCAAATCCAACACTACCCTCAAACCGTACCAAACCCAAAACCGTACCAAACCCCACCAATATCCAATTTCTTGTTCTTGGTGATGGAGGAGAAAAGAGAGTTTGGTTTCTTGTCTGGGTTCAATTTGGAGATGGGGAAGATTTGTAATTGGGTTCAATTTGGGGATGAAAGGGTTTAATTATGTATTGGTTATAATTAGATTATTAGGTTAGTTTATTATTTAGATTATTAGATTGTTTAGTTAAGGGATTATTAGATTAGGTTTTTATTAAGTTTTTTTTTTCTGATTAAATAATTGAGTTGGAATTAATTTTTTTTATTTTTTAATTAAAAAAAATTATAAAAGCCACGTGTAATTGATGACTAGGACAAAATACAGGCCCTGGAACTGATTCCCTTTACAATTTCAGGGGCCTTCTGATATATTAAGTCAAATATAAATAAATATGAAAATTTGACTCTAGAAAGGAGGTGGGAAGGAGTTGAACAAGGTACCTCCTGGAATATGCAAAACAGCACAACCACTAGAACACGGCCAAGAATACGTAGTTTGTGCAACATTGTTCTTATATAACGGGTTTTCTCTATACAAAATTATTTAGATATATTGAGTACAAGATTTTTCTAAAATTTTGAGGGAGTCATGGCTCCTCCCTGTCATAACCAAGTTCCGCCCCTGATTCTAACAGTACCAAACTTAGGGACGCAAGAGTAGGACTGTGATTAGCATAGACCCCATCAAACTTGAGAACCTGCTTTCTTCTATGTCAATCCCAGGCCATTGAGCAATGAGTACTCCAACTGAACTATACACAATTAAGAAAATTACAAGTATTAATGTCAATACCCTATGACCTTTCCATACCTTTCCATTTGCCATGGCTCAAATAGTAAGTTCAAAACTCCAATAACCTTTCTTATGTCATCCAGACCTCCTTCAGCAAATTCACATATAAGATGCGCAGTGCAATAAGCTGTAAAAATTAGTATAGCGGTAAGACATCGACATACTTTGTTTCCGGCATTAATCTGCATCACATGAGAGATGATAACAATCAACATGTATATATAGTTGTCAAATAAATGCAATTTACATATACTTGATTCGCTAACAGTTCAATGCTGATATCTAAAAGTGACAATCAGAACACCAGCAGCGATATTCAAAGTGTTCAATCTATAAGTGGAGGAAATGACAATCAATCTGGCAGCAGCAGCAGTAACAATCAACTAGGGAATGTTAATCAGAACACCAGCAGCAAGAATCAAAGCCTTTTTGCCTTGTAACAAGCCCAAAAGTTACTTTTGATATATCTTCAAATTAACATATTCAACACTTGCAACTAATTTCACAAGATTTGATGCAATATATCTTCTAACAATAGAACAGTCAAGATATAAGTAAAAAGTTTGGAAGGACAAAGATTATACTCAAATCCAACGTACCTTTTCATAATTCTCAACGTTTTGAAGGAACTCACAAGCATGCTACAATACAGAGTACGTATATGCCATCAATTTATAGCTATATAAAGATCAATTTATAAAATTAAAAAAGTTATTCAAGTTCAGACCCCATCCTGAAAGAAAGCAAAAGGCCCTTGAAGGAAACAATCTGTGTTAAAGCAACAAGGACCCTTCATGGTTTTTGTTCCTCATGGAGAGAGGGGTATTTCCAAGTCAATTTGACCCATTTATTGAAAATTATCCAGTTAGCAGAACTCACAATACTAGTAATTCACTGATTTCTGAATGTTTTAAGAAGCAAGGTTTACCTGCACCTGAATCTGCTGAAGCAGAGGATAAATCCTTGGATGCCCCAGGAAAAGTTGATTGTGGCCCACCAATCATCTAACCCTTCATTAAAGATATAGTCTCTTGCTCATATAGCTCTTCAGAAGACCAGAACTCCACCATCTGCTGCAATCTTTTCCTATATTCCTCATTGCTTTGTGGATTATGATAGATTTTTGCAAGCATGGAGCCTAAAACTGGTTTCAATTTGATGCAAACCAATATAACAGTAGCTGTGCAATGAAAGATAGAAAGGGAATTGTTTGATTAGATAAAGGAGAAAAGATGATTACAGTAGCACTCTACTACTCCAGAGCTAGGCTCCTATAGAGAAAGCATAATTCTCTATTCACTCACACAATAACAATATTCTCAGATACCCCCACATGCTAACCACAACTTTCCTTATATGCACAATCTCTCCCCTGATTCCCGTAACTAACAAACCTATGACTCACTCTATTACTGCCAGCTCACTATTCTCTCTAGATGCTTCCTTTCTTATTCTTCCTGGCATACACCTGCCACACTTTGGGCCTCTGATCATTAGTATCAGCCCAATTCTGACTTAGAGGCCTATCACAATGCAAGAGCCTCATTGTCAAGATCATGAGTGTCCTCCGATTTAAGCCGTGAATTAGTAATGCAGTGGTCAATGATGATGGAAAGCAAAACCATCCATGTTAACAACAACGTCAAGAAGATAATAAATAACCAGGATGGAAAAATCCCTTCCCCCAGCTAAAATTTACAAAAATGTACAATTAACGGAAAATATGTTTTATTTCTGTAGAATGAATAGAAAGAGTACAGGGCCAGATGCAAATTGACCTCATCTGTAGAATGAATAGATTTAAATTCTAATTGCAGCCGCCAGCCAGAGTATAATAAAATCACCTGGCAGATGGCAAAGAAATTGGCACCACTCCGGCCAGAAGGCTGATGCTCAGATGCCATGGAGAAGCAATAAGATGGTTGAACACTCAGTGATCTTGATCCAGAATGCTCAAACTATTAAGCAAAAATGAAAATTAGGAAACATATAAAAAATCACAAGGACTTTTGAAATTGCAGACTTTTTTTTTTTGAAAGAAAATTGCAGACTTCAACATGAACGCAATTCAATCCATATATACATTACTCCAGCTTACCATAACACTATTATCAATAGGAATATCATCTCAGCTCATATGTAAGGTTCTCTCTCTGTAAGAGTGACCCCTGTAACAGTTGTAACTATCCTAATGAAGATTCTTTCATTCTATTATTCTCTCTCTATTATGTTATACTTCAAAGAGGAACATAACACTAAATATGTCAACGTACATTTCTACAATAATGTCCAGAGTTAGTATAGAAATATCCCCAACCTTTGTGTAATATTAAATACGAATAGTAGTAGAACCATTTTCATGAGCTATGGTGCAGCATTATCAAATTATTTCATAACTACTTTCTCATTCAAGCAGCTATGAGAGAAGGAAAACATGCTACAATGAACTATCTAAGTTGGTAGTAGGGTCAGTTACATCTAGCAGAGGAGTTAAATTACTAGGCAACATAAGACATATTCCATGACTGCAACAGCTAAAGAATGTAAAGAGTAACTCAGCAAAATTAGTCTAGCTCCAACCCACATTCGTTTGAACGATGAAAATTGTAAAAGCAAACGGCCAACTCCATAGATTCCAACAACAATGAAATGGAAAACTAAGCTTAGTGGACAGGGTTTAAACCAGAGAGTAAACCTAATGGTCCAGTTGAAAAAATAGTTCCAAGCCTCAAGTAGTCAAATCATGCTTTGGCGCAATTCCTTTCTGCCTTGTTCAGGTGAAGCAGAAAATACCTTGTATAGGGCACCTGCTAAAGTATTTACAGTAGATGCCACAGGCTGCAAAAAGCACATGTTAAAAAACACATGAATATTAAAGATCTTAACTAAATTTACTGTCCTATTACTACCATACTGCTTTCCAATAAATCATGTCCACCACAAATATTAACATGAATTCAATTCAATCCATTCAGAATCAAAGTGTTGTCCATACATTTGACTTCATAGTTCAATCGCAACACAGTATTTAAAGCAAGAACAAGATAGTCCTAGTACCTTCATTATCAGACTGAGAAATTAGCTACCCCTAATATGAGCTGGCCTCAAAGTTTGTCACTGCTTCCTTTC
This sequence comes from Lotus japonicus, assembly GCF_012489685.1. Lineage (NCBI taxonomy): Eukaryota > Viridiplantae > Streptophyta > Magnoliopsida > Fabales > Fabaceae > Lotus > Lotus japonicus. Next base: position 58,350,991 of record NC_080041.1, on the reverse strand, counting down.
CGTTGCATCTTATAGCAACCTTATCTTAAGCTCTCGAGTCATTGCAGCCTCCAGTTCACTATCGAATAACCCAAGATATATATACCTGCAGGCAAGCAATAAACCCTGCCCAATGTAAGATCGAATAAAACCAAGCTACTTACAAATTTATGTCGTCTCACTTCAATACTATTTTGTGATATCATTAACTATAATGCAAATGGAAACTGAAAATTGACACAAGTGCAAGCTGATAAAAATTCGAAGCAAATCAGGTTCAGGTATGAATGCAATTCAATCAAGTTAATTGTTATTAACACCCTCTCTCATCTAATTCCAACCCCCTTAAAAGTTAAAACGGTGAAAAGACTAAAATGCCCCTTAAAAATAGATCATTCCCTTTCCATCCCCTTCGTCCCATCACCCCTTCTTCTTCATAGTTCCTCTCATCTTCCTTCTTCTTTCCCCAACACCTCCCCTTATCCTTACTTTCTCTCTCAAAACCCACCCACCTCCTCATCCTCCATTTCCACCGCTTCTTTGCACCGGTCGTCGCCGCCATCTGCCCATTAGGAAATTAGTAAAGACAGAGGATGTGCAAGACGAGCCACTTGTTGTAGACTATACACAGGAACTCACCACAGATAAGGTAACTTATTGTTTATGTGGTTCTAGGTTTTTGTTGTTTGGTTCTCTGGGTGACCTTGTAATGACCAATTGTATGTGCTTGTAGGTATTTGCTTCTCGGGATGAAGTATTGTAATGGGCTCGTAATCTTGGGAAGCAACATGGCTTTGTAATTGTTATCGCGAGGTCTGATAATGAGGGTGTTAACAAGAAGACCTTTCTGATATTAGGATGTGAGCGGGGCGGCAAATATGTTCCATACAAGGAAGTCTTAAAGCGTTAGGGCACCACTACTAAGAAGTGTGATTGTCCTTTCAGGCTTCGAGCATCCGCAACCAAGGAAGGGTGAAAGGTGAGAGTGATGAATGGAAACCACAATCATGAAAGATTAGAGACCTTGCTTGGCCATCCATATGTTGGTCGCCTTTCTAGTGACGAAAAGGTCATGTTTGGAAAAAATGGTTGACAACAAGGTTAAGTCCAGGAATATGCTTCTTGCATTGAAGAATGTGAATCATGGTAACCTCACCACCATTAGACAAGTGTACAATGAGCGATGACATACATAAAGTCAAAGAGGGGGCCTTTAATATAATTGCAACACTTGATGAGGATGATGGAGGAAGACAACTACAACTATTGGTCCAGGACTGATTATGGGCGTATTCAGTTTTAATCCAGTTGTTTAATCAATTCATTACTGTTCTATTGATAGATAACACCTTTAAAACCAGCAAGTATAAGATATCATTGCTCAAGATAGTGGGCATGGCATCAACTGGTGAAACCTTCACTATAAGTTTTGCATACCTATGTAATGAGCGAGAAACTGAAGTGAAATGGGCACTAGACAACTTGAGGGCGTTGATATTTAAGGACGATGATTTGCCGAAGGTTATCATAACTGACAAGGACAATGCTTTGATAAATGCAGTTACGACCACATTCCCCATCTCCACTCATTTTCTTTGCCAATTCGACATTGCGAAGAACGTGACGATGAAGTGTAAGCTAACTATCAAACCAAATGAGCTTTGGGAAGAAGTTGGGGATGCATGAAGTGTTGTGATGCATTCAGCATCACCTGAAGAGTTTGATGATAATATCGATTACGTGCGTGATATTTGGGGGGAGTATTCTGAGTTTATGCAGTGCATCACAACCAGTTCAACCTAGGGAACACAACTACTGACAGGTACTTTGTTTTCATTTATTCTTAAAGTTCTTTCATGACTTCTTACTTTGCTTTCATTTACTTACACATATGCTTTCTTTAACATGCAATAGGGTGGAGGGTGCACATTCAACTTTATAAACATGTCTCAGATGATAGCAAAGGTGATTTGTGCGCGGCATGTGAAGGTATGAAAAACGATAGATAAGGAGGTTTGAATAGCGTTTTAAAACTAAAACTCGACCCACTTGAGATTTAAATAAATCTCTTCAACCACCAAAGGTAAAAGTTTTAAGATAAGAGTTAAGGAAAGCACACAAATGATTTTATCCTGGTTCACTTTATAAATCCCTTAAGCTAATCCAGTCCACCCGCTAAGGTGATTTCTTCCTTCTTAGAATGAAGGCAATCCACTAATCAGAGTTTGTTACAACTGCACTTGCTACCTGCAAAGTGACTAACAATACACTGACTTAGCTATCACTAAGATTCACTCTCTTAGTCTTCTCTAGGATCCGACCAACATTGATCTCCTAAAGGAAAATCAAACAACTGTTTGAAGGTTTGGGTTTACAAAGGAAATGCTTCTTAGAAAGCTAATAGTAAACACAATTAATACAATGTGAAGAAAGAATGCTTTAAGAGAATATTTGAATATTGCTTGCGCGTGAATAAGTTTCTTCCAAAAAACATATTTCATCTTCAGCCTCTTTATATACTCCAAGGAATTAGGTTTGGAAGTTTGCATGGAATGCTACCGTTGGAGGGCAGATCTGGGTTTTTCAGGTTCTGCTGTGGCTGAATAAGTTAGGTAAGGTCACCATGAATGGTACAATTGCTTTTGTACTTTGGATAGTGACATGACCTTTATCCTTGTTGACTTCTGATCAGAGTGATGCTTCATATTGGAACTTGTGAAGCTTGGTGATCAGAGTCAGAAGGAAGCTTGGATCCTCTGACCTTTGTACCTTCTGCATCTGGACTTAGAGGAGAAGTACTTGGTCTTCAGAGCCAGCTTACTCCTGGACTTCAGAATCTTCACTACTCAGCTTCTGGACTTTCAGAGCTTCTGGACCTTCAGAGCTTCTGATCCTTCAGAGCTTCTGATCCTTCAGAGCTTCTAGTGAGCTAAATCCATATCAGAGCTTTATGATCTTCAGATCTTCTGAAGCTTGATCTACTATTCAGATTTAACATAGTACGTGCGAAAGCGTTGCTGAGGTTACTCTTTTAGCAAAGTGTTTCTAAATTATGTGAAATAAGACCAGAGTCATGGCTTGTCATTAGAACACTCAGAAAACAACGTTAGAGTACCATAATTATTCATACATAATAGTTAACATGTAATCATCAAAACATAGAGTTGTACTACTAGATCAAAACTTGATCTTACAATCTCCCCCTTTTTGATGATGACAAAACCAAGTATTTTTTATGAACAATTCTTAAGCAATAAACTGAATTCACTCAAAGTTTAAAGAAAAGAAGTAAACTTATCTTGAGGTGAATGGTTTATGTTGCTCATTCTGAATCCAAGTCATAGCTTGATTCTGAGCTTAGCTCCCCCTGAATCTAAGACTTAATGAAGACATTAGTAATTTCCAGATTCGGAGCTAAATAATAGAAGAGTTCAGAGTGAGAATTTATGACATAGATAATATGTGAATATCAGAGCGCATAAATATTCAGAGTCAGGAGCAAGGTAAAATTATCAGAGTCAACCAATATAGCATATGATCACTTCAGAGGAAGTGAAAATGTATTCCTTGCAAATGCCCACGGATAGATCTATGGTCATAAAGAGTGGAACTCTTAAATTCTCCTAAAGAAAAAGAAATCACACTAACATAGCTTACACATCAAAAACTGGTTGTATACTCCCCCTTTTTGTCATAAGCAAAAAGCACGGGGTGTGAAAAACTTAGCTTGAAGTACAAAGTACTCCCCCTTAGAAAATGTCTAAGTGTAAAAGGATGGAGAAAAGATTAAGAAATTAAAGAAAAACGTTTTTAATTAATGCATATACAGAAGATTAAATGAATGAGTGGAACGTTTACCACCGGCCAAGGAGTTAAAGGTAAACATCTGTTACCAATAAACAATCCTCGAGATACTGCTTCAGCATTAACTTCTGTAGACTGAACTTAGCCTATAAATAGCGGTTAAAGCATAACAGTCTTCACATCTCATTTGCATTTGAACTTAAAATTGCAATGACATCCTTCATAGCATGCATCGAGCAATTGAGGAAGAAAGCCTTTGATGAAGATCTCTTCATCAATGTGCGTCATCCAGAGGAACCGAGCATCTATAGTCTGACAAACCGGCTATTAGGCATGAGCCTGAGTCCAGAAATGGACAATATCCTCAGAGACTTCCTCAGATTCGTGGAGGAAATGCAAGTATTCTTCTAGAAGGAGCTAGAGCTTTATGAGGAGATCAGAGCAACAGAGGCGGCCCTAGAGACGGTGGCGGAGGGTCCTGAGAGGCAGGAGCTGCGCCAGAGCTTAGTCCTCTTAGAACATAGGCAGAATCGTCTGGAGCTTGAGAATGCAGCGATGCGTAGACAATGTAGAGTATTGAGGAAAAATCCTCCTTTTTAAATGTATCAATGCATTGTATGAATTATTTTATTAATAAATAAAAAGACTTGTTTGTTGATTAATGTGTATGAGTGAGAATTAAGTAATGATAAACAAGAATTATGCAAGCATATATAAACACGATAATTGAATAAAAGAACTAGAGTTAAACACGTAAAACATAGTAACATAGTAGAAAAACAGAATAAAGAGAGATCCTAAAGACTAAGGTTTAGGTGTCCGCTTCAAAAGTTCTGTGCACATCTCTTTCAGACTCTGAAGAAGAGCTTCATGAGAATCAAGTCTTAGTTCAATGAGAGAAATTCTTGAATCTGACTGAGGTTGAGCAGACGTTTCAGCTTGATCATAGTGAGGAACTTGAGCAGATGTGGAGGCAACATCAGTAAATGGAATGATTCCAAGTGCTTGATTTCTTAGTGCCTCAGCTTCAGCTTGTAATTTAGCTGCTTGTTCCAGAGCTTGCAACCTTGCAGCTTCACGTCGTTCTGCTTCAATCCTTGCAGCTTCTTCCTCTTGTTCTTTCTTCTTTCTAGCTTCTTCAATAGCAGCATGAAGTTGATTTCTCAACCATTGTTCATTCGTTGCTTTTCTTCTTCTGAAACGCTGACTAGCAGCTTCAATTCTTTGATCCCTTTCAGCAGTAAGGAAACCTATCATCACTGCCGCTTGGTCAAGCATCCAAGTGCAAAGACGATCCCAATCTTCAGCAACCAAGTGTGGTTTCTCACTGAGATCAGTGCAACCTTGCACATTGCGAACCCTTAAAGATGCTTCATGATTAAATAAGTTGATGCAATCTAGTAGGGTGTTTGGTCTGGGTTGAGTATAGGGAACAATGGAAAGGTGGGGTTCAGGTGAAGAGAGATGATTGCTACTGGTAGCTTCAGAAACACCATGAGGAGAACCAATTTGCACATTTTGGGGTTCAGAGTGATTGGTCTCAGGGTTTTGATGAGAAACTTCAGTCTCAGGATTTGGAGATTGGTTAGAGACAGAGTTTTCATTTTGAGGTGGAGGAGAAAGAGGACGAGGTGGTCGTACAAAGGACAAAGGGACAACATGGATTTGAAAGTCAGGAGCTTCCAGAGGTTCTGGCCTTGGTCCAGAGTAGCGATTTGGACTTAGAACAGTTAGGAAATGTTCAAGAATTTTTGAAACTCTTTCTCTGGCAAGTTGAAAGAATTGGCGAGAAGCCTCAGATTTATTTGAAGGAGAAGAAAATGGAACATTTGTAGGAAAAGAAACAGAGGGAGCAGGAGAGAGAACTTCTCTATCAGAGGGTTCCTCATTTGAGTGATCAGAGGGTTGAGGCTCAGAGTTGGATTTTTCAGGGTTTGGTATCTCTTGAGCTTGTGTCTCAGAAACTATTGGTTCAGAGGTTTGTGGATTGTATGGAAGAATAATGGGTGAGGTTGGTGTAGTGGACTTAGGTGTTTGAAGCATTTTCCAGAGGGGTTCTTCCTCAATGGAGGGTTGAAAGAATGAAGCCCTAGGTGGGGAAGTGTGTGAAGTACGTTGATCAATTTGTGAGGGTTCAGGGTTGGAAGTAGCAGGAATTGCATCAATCAGATTTAAATCATCATCATCAGAAAGAGTAATGAACTTACTTGAAGCTCTGATTGCAGATCTTGTGACTCTAGTAGAGGTTGCAGGTTCCAGATGAATGACTTGCTTTGCAATTCTGACCTTCTTTGCTTTCTTCTGAGGTGGAGGTTCATCATCATCACCATTAGAGGGATCCTGTGTCTCAGAGGGTTCCACTTGCTTTCTCTTGGTCTTCTTCTTTCTGGGAGACTCAAAATCCGGAGGCTCTGGAAGATTTCTGAAGAATTCATCCACGTCAATCACAAAGCCTTGTTGCTTCAGATCATCAAGATAGATCCTGATAGCCTCTAGATCATCAGCCTTTGACCAGAGTGGGTAGTCCTTCAGAGGGAGTCTTCTTCCTCTTTTCTTTGAAGTAGCAGTGTTAACCTCAACTTTTGTTTCCACTAAACTCATTCTCTTCAATGATGTGGGAGTGAAGACATCTCCAACAATTGTTGTTAGGTCTTCTGTGCACCCAGCTTTGGTCAGAGCAGATATCAGCTTGCTCTCAATGAAGAAGTCTGACAGTAATCTGCCAAAAGGTATGTACTTGATGGCAGACTTTGGTGAAGCAGTAGTCCTTGACTTCTTGATGCACTCCTTCAGATAAGAGAAGAGAAAGTAAGGCAGACAAACTTTGTTGTGCTCCTTGATGAAGAAGAGCATCACCTTCTGAGTGAAATTGATGTAATCAGGAGAGCTTCCCTTTGGCCTTTGGTTTATGCAGTTCAGGAGGATTTTATGCCAGATTCTCAGGTCAGGATGAAGATCCTTAGTCTTGCAATCAGTTTTGCCAGGTCTCCATGTAGAATATAAGTCCTTGTTGACCTTCTCCTTGGTACTTGTCTTGACTTTGGACTCTTGCATCTGAAATCTATAGCCACGACTTGTATCCGCACCCAGAAGCCTTGCAAACGACTTCTCTGAAATGATGATTCTTTTTCCCAGAACAAAGGACACCACTTGATACTCATTACAATCAGCGTGCTTCCAGAATTCCTTCACCAGTTTATCATAGATAGGACCATGCAACCTATTGAAGTATCTGATGACCCGGTTGTTTAAACTATTTTTCTAGTTTATTTCCATGCATTTTGATATATTATTTAGGATATTTTGATCATTTTATGTCACTCCATGATTATTTCATGCATTTTACTATTTTTATGTGGTTTTTAGTATTTTTATATATTTTTATGATTTTTATTTAGATTTATTAGGATTTAAGTTATTTTATTTTTAGTTGATATGTTTTATTTTGAATTATTATCTTTTTAGTATTCTATTTGGTAGTTTTATTTTATTTTATTTAGGATTTTTCGGAATAAAAAGAAAAGAGAAAATCAGGAAAAGGAAGCTGATTCGGTACAGCTGGTCCACGGAATTAACATGCACCCGCAGGAGATCAGCCGGATGCAGCTTTGTTCCATGCCATGTGGCTTATTTTTACCAGGGGTCTACCATAAGACCATGCACCCGTGAAGCACTTAAATCCACACTTAAAGATTGGTTCAACGGAGAGCTGACACGTGGCAAGTGTGGGAGATTACTTTTTCACTTGTTTGAATCCGTACGTCACGTGATTGAATTCAGATTTGAATTGATTGGATTTAGAAAAAGAAACATAATTAATATATATTGGAACGAACCAAAGGAAAAAAAGCAGCAGCCGTTCTTGAGGTTTTTCCTGAAGTTAACTCTAGCACCACTTTGAGCTTTTTGCAGAATTCTTTTTATTTCAAAAATTTATTGGTCATGGAAGCCATGCTTGGCTAAACCTCCGTAGGTATTTGGGGTTTTTGGTTTGATTCTCTTGACCTTATGTTTTGATTTACTTTTTGACTCATGAAAACATAAGGTCAAGAGAATCAAACCAAAAACCCCAAATACCTACGGAGGTTTAGCCAAGCATGGCTTCCATGACCAATAAATTTTTGAAATAAAAAGAATTCTGCAAAAAGCTCAAAGTGGTGCTAGAGTTAACTTCAGGAAAAACCTCAGGAACGGCTGCTGCTTTTTTTTTCCTTTGGTTCGTTCCAATATATATTAATTATGTTTCTTTTTCCAAATCCAATCAATTCAAATCTGAATTCAATCACGTGACGTACGGATTCAAACAAGTGAAAAAGTAATCTCCCACACTTGCCACGTGTCAGCTCTCCATTGGACCAATCTTTAAGTGTGGATTTAAGTGCTTCACGAGTGCATGGTCTTATGGTAGACCCCTGGTAAAAATAAGCCACATGGCACGGAACAAAGCTGCATCCGGCTGATCTCCTGCGGGTGCATGATAATTCCGTGGACCAGCTGTACCGAATCAGCTTCCTTTTCCCTGATTTTCTCTTTTCTTTTTATTCCGAAAAATCCTAAATAAAATAAAATAAAACTATCAAAATAGAATACTAAAAAGATAAAAATTCAAAATAAAACATATCAACTAAAAATAAAATAACTTAAATCCTAATAAATCTAAATAAAAATCATAAAAATATATAAAAATACTAAAAACCACATAAAAATAGTAAAATGCATGAAATAATCATGGAGTGACATAAAATGACCAAAATATCCTAAATAATATATCAAAATGCATGGAAATAAACTAGAAAAATAGCTTAAACACCCGGGTCATCAGTATCCTTCCCATCCTTGAGCCTGTACTTCAGGACGAAGATCGACCCCATTAGCAGCAATGTTGTCTAGGTCGAAACGCCATTCAGCAAGAACTTGAAGTTCTTCTGGAGGAAAGACGCATGTAACTGCACAGCTTCTTTGGGACAAGGGAATAACATCCTCAGCATCTTGGATTTGTGCTTGAGCACCCTCTGTCGATCTAGGATGCAGAACAGGACCTACTTGCCCTGTTGGAAGACCTACAACCATTCTTGGAAACACTCTTCCATCGGCGGAACCAGATCTTTCACCGGAATCAGCTCTTTCAGATTTCACCATTGTTGAAGGTTGGAGGTTTGGGTAGAAGAGGGATGAATTAAAGATATCATTATGAACAGTTAATACACAAAACACACGGTGGAGAATAAGCACAACTACACTCATTACAACATATTATCCGGAGGGCACAAGGAACGAGGCATCAGAATGAACTGACACATGTTTACTGTCTTGTCTCAGAGTAAGCAACAATGGGTACTCAGCTTCTGACTAAGCTACTTTCTGAACTAGACATCTTCTGATGAGGAAGCATCATAAACAGAGGTTCTGATTCATCTTCATACTGGACAAAAGTCCATATTCAGATTTTTCAATATAAAATTAAATCTATCCTCTGCTAAGGGCTTTGTAAAGATATCTGCCCATTGATGGTCAGTATCAATATACTTCAGAAGAAGTACGCCCTTCTGAACATAATCTCTAATAAAGTGATACTTTACCTCAATATGTTTTGCCCTTGAGTGTAAGATTGGATTCTTACTGAATGAGATTGCAGCAGTGTTATCACAATAAATTGGAATGTTGCTCTCAAGGATTTGATAATCTTCTAGCTGATGTTTCATCCAGAGCATCTGAGTGCTGCAAATAGCTGCTGAGATATATTCTGCCTTTGCAGTGGATAGTGCAATAGTTGACTGCCTCTTGCTTGCCCATGAGAAATTGACAATTTCCAGAAGTACTCTTTCTTTCAGTTCTATCTCCAGCATAATTAGCATCACAGTAACCGGAAAGCTTATACTCTGATGTTTTCTTATACATCAAGCCAAGGTTAGTGGTACCTTTCAGATATCTGAGAATTCTCTTAACAGCAGTTAAGTGAGTTTCTCTAGGATCTGATTGGAATCGAGCTCATAAGTGTACACTGAACAGAATGTCTGGCCTAGATGCAGTTAAGTATAGAAGTGAACCTATCGTTCCACGATAGAGCTTCTGACACACTTTTCCACTGGCATCTTCTTTCTCCAGAATACATGTAGGATGCATAAGAGTCTTAGCAATTATTGATTCTGTCATATTGAACTTCTTCAGAAGTTCCTTTGTGTACTTCCTCTGATGGATGTAACTAGCTTCTGGTTTTTAATCAACTTGTATTCCCAGAAAGTACTTGAGTTCCCCCATCATACTCATTTCAAATTTAGTCTGCATCATCTCAGAAAATTCCTTGCAAAGAGATGGATTAACAGATCCAAATATAATATCATCAACATAAATTTGCACAATTAAGATATCATCTTTGTAAGTTTTGCAAAAGAGAGTTGTATCTACTTTACCCCTAACAAACTCATTTTCGAGAAGGAATGAGCTAAGTCTATCATACCATGCTCTGGGAGCTTGCTTCAGACCATAGAGAGATTTCTTCAATTTGAAAACATGGTCAGGGTTCTTCTCATCTTCAAAACCAGGAGGTTGGTTCACATACACTTCATCTGAGATGTATCCATTCAGTAAGGCACTCTTAACATCCATCTGATGAAGAATTATGTTGTGATTCACTGAGAATGAGATCAGCAGTCTGATAGCTTCCAATCTTGCTACTGGAGCAAATGTTTCAGTATAATCTATTCCTTTTTGCTGACTGTAGCCTTGAGCAAATAGCCTTACCTTGTTTCTGACTACATCTCCTTTTCCATTCAGCTTGTTTCTGAAAACCCATTTGGTTCCAATGATGTGAGCACCTTGAGGTTTCTTAACAAGGTTCCATACATCATTCTTGGAGAATTGATTCAATTCTTCTTCCATTGTCAGAATCCAGTCTTTGTCTTGAAGAGCTTCATCAATTGATTTTGGTTCAATTAAGGATACCAATCCCTTCAGACTAAGTAGAGTCTCTTCAGAGGGTCTGAATGCTGATATGGTTCTGACCGGTTCATCTTTGTTTCCCAGAATCAACTCCTTAGGGTGAGAGGCAACAATTCTGCTCTTCCTCTGAGGTTGTGAATCAGAGGGACCAACTTCTTCTGGGGAGTCTTCCTCTGGCTCATCTTCCTCAGGATATTTATACTCATATATGCAAATTTTTCAACTAGCTTTGACTGATCAGAGTCAAGCTTATCATCAAATCTAACATGAATAAATTCTTCAATAGTTTTAGCATCAGTTTATATATTCAAAAGCCTTTAGAACGTTCAGAGTAACTAAGTAATAGACATTTAGAAGATTTAGAATCAAACTTATGTAATCTATCCTTAGTATTAAGAGCATAGCAAACACAACCAAAAGGATGAAAGTAAGAATTGTTGGGTTTTACTTTCTTCCACAATTCATAAGGAGTCTTATTCAGAATTGATATGATAGAAATCCTATTCTGAATGTAACATGTTGTGTTTACTGCCTCAGCCCAGAAGTGCTTTGCCATGTCAGTTTCTTGAAGCATGGTTCTAGCTGTAACGCCCCGATTTCTCGAGTGTCACACAGTAAGTAATCACGTGTATTTTCGTAAAGAATTTTCGTTGATTCAATTATTAATCTTTGATTAATGACAAAGGTTCATCCATTGCGAAACTCTGGAAAGATTAACCTTTACAAATCTCGCGGAAATAGTTATCAACGTAAACCTCAAACTTTATTAATCATTGAAAAGAGTATGAAATATATATCCGAAAGAAAACTTAAAAGTAAATTACATCAAGTTAAAATATCCCAACTAAAATAAAGTAATGGTTCAATGCTTCCAAAACTCGGTACTCTCAACCCAAAAGGAAAAATGGATGTCTCTCAACCCAACCATGTCCTTGGCCCCTTCTTCTTTATCTTCTTCCTCTTCATCAGGAGTATAGTCGTCATCCAGTAGTGGCTCGTCACGTAGTATCAGCTCCCAAGAATGAGTCGTCACCGTTATCTTCACGACCATCTACCCCCCCCCCCAAATAAACACATAAACAAGTAGTGCAAGGGTCAGGTTCCACAACAAATCATGCATAAACATAATCACATCTCATATAAACTTTCATCATATGAACATCACCACCTGTCATAACTTTTCTTGTATTAATAACACTAATTGAGTTAGTAACCTACTTCTCAGTTAGACTAACGTTTCCTCACATCACACAACCCACCAAAACTCCTTGGCCAATCACATACATCCGCAGATGTATAAATCACGTGAAGCCGCAATGCTTCACCAAAAATCTCACGGTGACCGCAGTCAACCAAATCACGTGAAGCCGCAATGCTTCACAAAAGTCTTGTGGTGACCGCAATCAACCAAAGTTTCTCCCTCGCGTGCAAGCTACCGTTGTCTCTAACGACACCATCGTTCTCATGGTACATAGCCTCACCTAGACCTATGTTCCATTAATCACATTCTCATCTCTTAATACTTGCAAGCGATTATTCTCAATCTCATAATTTAAGGCTCTAAAGTCAGTCCTAGAGTCTTATGTCAACGTCGATTTAGAAATAAACGACAACATACAAAACACAATGGAAGGGATTACAGCTGGATGAGCGACCTTCCAAAAACTTCACAAGTAACATCATGCTTAACATATAGACAATCAGGAACATGTTCACAAGCTTAATCACATATAATTCATAGCATCTCCTAATCACATGTTCCTAAACAAAAACTTCAAACATTTTCGCAACTTAGTTTTTGACAGCAGGGACAACATTCATTGAAACTGGACTACAGAACGCATCTTCCAACCAAAAATCACGTATGATACCTTTCTGGAAAGCTATTTTAAAGATCTACAACTCTCTAGTTAAACACGTTTTCATCCGAGGTCCAGAAATGAGTGATAATAGGTCATGAAGTCTGCTTTACAGTACAGAAAACTGGCAGAGAAACTTTCGCCTCTAACTTAATTTATAAACCAATTAAGCACAAGGTTTTGAGCTATATTTCAACAACAAAGATTCAGTTAACACGTGTCTCATAACATGCTTTAATTTCCAGAACCAACAACACTCAACAAGTCTTCATAAAAGTATGCCAAAGATCACAACATCACAAAACAATCCTGATAAAACCCTAACTCTACCCTTTTCCTAAGAACAAGCCCTTACCTTGCTAAAACCTTGAGGAAAGAAGAATTCTTTGCTGTAAAAAGAACCCAACAGCTGCTGTCCAATCCCTTTCTTTCTTCTCCACTCGATCTCTCCCTCTCGTTCCCTCGATCTCTCTCTCTCGCACGGCTTCCCTTCTTCGTGCGTGCGGCGGCCGGCGATGCTAGGGTGCAAGGAGGTGGCGGCGGCTCTAGATTAATCACTAGGGCTGCTGCTGCCTTCTCTTCAAGTCTCCTCTCCTTTCCTTTCCCTCTCTCTCGGCTGCTCCCTCTCTTCTTCTCCCTCTCTTACTCGATTCTCTCTCTCGGCCTCTCCCTTCTTTCTCTCTTCTTTCTTCTCTTTTCTTCTCTTCTGTTTTTCTTACGTGAGTGCAGCACTTCTAATTCTGCATGAGGAGGAAGAATAAGGGTTTCTTTCCCCCCCTCACCCCTTATCACTTGAGGCTACACTCTAGATGGGCTAGGGTTTTGATTTTTCTTCTTTTCAAGCCCAAAACAAGCAAACCCTGAACCCAACTGATTACCCACTTAAACATGTCTGAATCAAAAGAAAACCCAATCATTTTTTATTAAAAACCAGATTAAAACCGGAATTAAAAGGGAAATTAACCAATTAATCCGTTGGCACTGTACAGCCAAAGCCATCGTCACTAAAACTTCGATATCTCGGGCTACCGATATCGGAATGATCTGACACTACTTGGAGAATTTTCTTAACTTAAAGGGCTACAACTCTCATGAAGAAAGTTTTCCAAATGAGGTCGTGAAGACCCTCTAAAAATTTGCACAAGGTGACATACAGAATCTGTCAAAACTCAAACCTTGTCAATACCTTCATTTTTATTCAATCTCTCACTTGAATAGTATAAAATGAGTTTAGGGCCTTACACTAGCCATCTCTTGAAGAGTTATATTCTTCCTCTCAACAACCCCATTCTGTTAAGGAGTTCTAGGACAAGAGAAATCATGTGCAATTCCATAGGAATCAAACAGACTCTCAAAATTGTCATTCTCAAACTCTCCACCATGATCACTTCTGACACGCATAATTCTGCAAGCCTTCTCGTTTTGCACTTGGGCAATAAAGGCAGAGAACACAGAATGAGACTCATCCTTGCGAGATAGAAATTTTACCCATGTCCAGCGGCTATAGTCATCAACAATGACCATCCCATATCTTTTACCACTTATAGACTTAGTTTTCACTGGTCCAAAAAGGTCGATATGCAGAAGTTCCAATGGCCTTGAGGTGGAAACGACATTCTTTTCCTTGAAAGAGAATTTTGTAAATTTTCCTTTCTGACATGCTTCACAAAGAGCATCTGAAGAGAACTTCAGAGTGGGTAAGCCCCTGACAAGGTCAAGCTTACTCTGCTGAGAAATCTTTCTCATGCTGGCATGCCCTAACCGTCTATGTCATACCCATTGCTCTTCATTAACAGAAAGAAGACACTTTACTTTCTGAGTTTCCAACTTAGATATTCTGATCTCATAAGTGTTGTTCCTCCTCTTGCTGTTAAACAGAACAGAGCCATCGATCTGACTTACAGCCCTGCAAGACTTTTAATTGAAGATTATATCATAACCCTTGTCAGCTAATTGACTTATAGACAATAAGTTATGATTTAAGCCATCTACAACCAGAACATTATCAATGCATGGACTATTATCAACACCAATAGTACCAGAACCAACAATTTTACCCTTATCATTACCACCAAAGCCAACTTCGCCTCCAGGCTTAAGTTTTAGCTCTTGGAACATACGCCTTTCTCCCGTAATGTGACGCGAGCATCCACTGTCCAGATACCATGATTGGTGTTTCAGTGGAGCGATCAAGGATATCTGCAACATAGATAATCTTATCCTTAGGTACCCATTTTCTGGGTCCTTTCTTGTTAGTTACCCCAGAGGTTCTGATGACCTTGGGTTTCTCAACATGATAACGTAAAGGGATTTGAGCATGACATTTAAGCATAGAAGGAGTTCCCTTTTTCCGAGAGGATTTAGCAACTTTAGCAGGCAATGATTCAGGCAAAATAGTACCAGAGGGTACAAAATGTTCATGCAGAGGTTTAGCCTTAGGCATAGGAGGCTCATTTCTACTGGCTCCAAAATAACCAATGCCACCCATTCCATTTCTGCTTACGCCATAGATCATTGAAGCCATTAAGCTTCTATCTACGCTTTTAGCTAGGAATCTTTGAAAAGATTTTTCATATTTGGATTCATTTTTAATATCAGAGGCATCACAAGCAACAACTTCTTCTAACTTAAGGATCTGGTTTTTAAGCACAGAGTTAGAGTTTGCTAAAGCATGATTATTTTCTTTTAACTGGAAAATAATTTTATCATGTTCAGCAGAAGTCTTAGAAACAGCAGAAAAATCCTTTTTCAACTTTTTATGCTTAGCCAAAAGAGAGTTATATTTATCCATGATATCAGACAAAGCACATTTGAGTTCAGAGGTTGAGAAAGAAGAGAATACCTCATTTTCATCGTCAGAGTCTGGATCTTCCTCTGATGCTGATTCAGAGTTAGTTGCTTCTTTTGACTCTGCTTCCTTGTTCTTGATAATAGCCATGAGTCCTTCAACAACTTCTCCATCAGAGTCAACATCCTCTGACTCTGATTCATCAAAAGTCACCATGAGCCCATTCAAAGCATGTGACTTCCTTTGATGAAGACTTCTTCTGACCAGAAGAAGATTCATTATTTCCTTTATTTTTTCCAGAGCCTCTGTACTTGCTCTGCCTGTGTTTCCAGATGCGGTTGAGCTTTCTGGAGATCAGGGTTAGCTCATCTTCATCAGAATCCTCAGTGTTTTCTTCAGATTCTTCTTCTTCTGCTTGGAGAGCTTTAGCCTTTTCAGATTTGGATTTCAAGGCTATAGACTTCTTCTTTTGATTCTGATGTTCAGCACGCTTCAGTTCATGACACTTCAGTATGCTTATGAGTTCTTCTAGACTTATCTGATCAACATCTCTTGTGAGCTCCAAGGAAGTTATCAGAGGCATCCAGTTTTCAGGAAGGCCTTTAAGAATCCTCTTGACATGATCAGCAGTTGTGTAACTCTTTTTGAGAGGTCTAACTCCAGCAATGAGTAACTGAAATCTTGAGAACATGTCCTCAATGAACTCACTGGATTCCATTTGGAAGGATTCATACTTTCTGATCAAGGCCAACGCCTTTGACTCCTTCACCTTCTTGTTTCCTTCATGGGTCATCTTCAAGGAATCAAAGATACCCTTAGCATGCTCACGATCTGTGATCTTTTGATATTCTTCATAAGAAATAACACTGAGAAGAATAGTTCTAGCTTTATGATGTAGTGAATAAAGCTTCTTCTGCTCTGCAGTCATCTCTGTTATGGAGAACTTCTTGCCATCGCCATCAACTAGACGCTCA
The DNA here is from genome assembly GCF_012489685.1 of Lotus japonicus. Lineage (NCBI taxonomy): Eukaryota > Viridiplantae > Streptophyta > Magnoliopsida > Fabales > Fabaceae > Lotus > Lotus japonicus. The sequence continues at coordinate 58,334,648 of NC_080041.1, read as the reverse complement.
TAGCCATCCACTATAATATCCCAGAGATCTGCATCAAAGCCCAGAAAAAAGCTTTCAATCCTGTCTTTCCAGTACTCAAATCTTTGCCCATCAAACATAGGAGGCTTTGCACTGTAGATATCTTTTTGCGCTTCAATGGTGGCAGCCATTCAAGTTTTTCACACCGGCCCGGATCACTGAACACTGTTAGGTGTGGTAATCAGAACTTGCGCTCTGATACCAATTGAAGGTATGAAAAACGATAGAAAGGGGGGGTTTGAATAGCGTTTTAAAACTAAAACTCGACCCACTTGAGATTTAAATAATCTCTTCAACCACCAAAGATAAAAGTGCTAAGATAAGAGTTAAGGAAAACACACAAATGATTTTATCCTGGTTCACTTGATAAATCCCTCAAGCTAATCCAGTCCACCCGTTAAGGTGATTTCTTCCTTCTTAGAATGAAGGCAATCCACTAATCAGAGTTTGTTACAACTGCACTTGCTACCTGCAAAGTGACTAACAATACACTGACTTAGCTATCACTAAGATTCACTCTCTTAGTCTTCTCTAGGATCCGACCAACCTTGATCTCCTAAAGGAAAATCAAACAACTGTTTGAAGGTTTGGGTTTACAAAGGAAATGCTTCTTAGAAAGCTAATAGTAAACACAATTAATACAATGTGAAGAAAGAATGCTTTAAGAGAATATTTGAAGATTTCTTGCGCGTGAATAAGTTTCTTCCAAAAAGCATCTTTCATCTTCAGCCTCTTTATATACTCCAAGGAATTAGGTTTGGAAGTTTGCATGGAATGCTACCGTTGGATGGCAGATCTGGGTTTTCCAGGTTCTGCTGTGGCTGAATAAGTTAGGTAAGGTCGTCAGGAATGGTACAATTGATTTTGTACTTTGGATAGTGACATGACCTTTATCCTTGTTGACTTCTGATCAGAGTGATGCTTCATATTGGAACTTGTGAAGCTTGGTGATCAGAGTCAGGAGGAAGCTTGGATCCTCTGACCTTTGTACCTTCTGCTTCTGGACTCAGAGGAGAAGTACTTAGTCTTCAGAGCCAGCTTACTCTTGGACTTCAGAATCTTCACTACTCAGCTTCTGGACTTTCAGAGCTTCTGGACCTTCAGAGCTTCTGATGCTTCAGAGCGTCTGATCCTTCAGAGCTTCTAGTGAGCTGAATCCATATCAGAGCTTTATGATCTTCAGATCTTCTAAAGCTTGATCTACTGTTCAGATTGAACATAGTACGTGCGAAAGCGTTGCAGAGGTTACTCTTTTAGCAAAGTGTTTCTGAATTATGTGAAATAAGACCAGAGTCATGGCCTGCCATTAGAACACTCAGAAAACAACGTTAGAGTACCATCAAAACATAGAGTTAACATGTAATCATCAAAACATAGAGTTGTACTACTAGATCAAAACTTGATCTTACAGCATGGAATGCTATACATATGTGCACTCTCATTGAGGAACGCACTCCAGTTGATCGTGAAGGAGAAAGCGTGCATCGGCCAATGCAACTATTCTATTAGGAGAACACACGACATGTCTTGTGCATGTACGATTAATGCTGCGTGCGAGTCCATACCACTTCTATCCGTAGATGTTCATTGGTGGAGGCTTACATCAACAACTGCACCGGATGAATCCGAACCGGTGTTGGGTTTAAGCATTGTCACCAAGTTTTAGGTGATAGCAAAAATGTATGAAGAAACAAATGTTGAAAGAAGGCAGATTATAAAAGAAATGAGGATGAACTTGAAGTCTATGGTGGCCATTCAGATCGAAGTGTTGATAGAGCAAAAATGAGTTTAGTTCCCAGAGAAGAGAATAGAGATGAACACAATGATTAAAAAAAAGATAAAGGAAAAAACAAATTCTCATAGGGGCTTGTAAGAGGACATTGTTAGAATTTTGTGTGTGTGGGCTTTTATTATTTGGTGGACCTTGATTTTACAAATAGGTTGAATGAAATCATTACATAATATTTCCAAGAAAAAATATCAAATTATTCATTCAACCTATTTGTATAACCAAGGTGCACCAAATAATAAAAGCCCACACACACAAAATTCTAACAAGGTCCTCTTACAAGCCCCTATGAGAATTTGTTTTTTCCTTTATCTTTTTCTTAATCATTGTGTTCATCTCTCTTCTCTTCTCTAGGAACTAAACCCATTTTTGCTCTATCAACAGTTCGATTGGCTATCTGCCCGTGTTTCTTTCTTTCCATCCCAACAATCACCTATTTAAACTCTAGCATCAACGATTCCTCATTCTTCGGGTAACAACATTCATGTTGAAGGCCATCTTTGCAGCTAACTGAGGTTGCAATACTAGTAGAGCCGTATCAGTTTGGAAAACAATATAAAAGCTAAATAAAAAGAAGAAGAAAAAGAGACAATTGTTTGCTTTGAATTGGATCTAGTGACCATTGTTCATTTAATGACTTTATAACTTGTCTTTTTGATTATTTGATATAGTTTTCACTCCTTCACATAAAAGAAAATGTAAGCAACCATAAAACCTTTTCGTTCAGAACGGTGAGAACGACAATTGAAACTAACCGTTTGAAATCATTTTTAAAATCTATTAACTCTATTTTATCTTGATTGACTAATGAGATAATAATACTTCAATGTCATTAATCCTTTAAAGTTTAGCGTGTTTCCTGGTCGAGAGCGATCAATTTACGGTCTCGTAAGCTGTGATCAAATGATCTAGCTAATCAACATTTTTGCATTGATAACATCGACCGACGCAAAATAGAGTCGGTTTATACGACCGGCTATAACTTAAACGATTTTGCGTCAGCCAATGTTTTCGATGAGTTGTGTCAGCTTAAAGTCCGCCAAACAGACGCTCTTACTTAACATCAGCCTCCTAGCCAAGACTACGTATTAACTTTGACCATTTTAATGTTCAGTCGAAAGTTGGCACTAAGCTGATGTTAAAACGAATATACCCCGTCATATTTATCTCAAAGACCAACACTAATAAACGCTTTTTTATTTATTTATAATATGGTGTGATGCGCCGCTTACATGAGTGCAAAGTAAAATCATATTAGTTTTCCACATAAACCACAAGTACGACATTTTTTTATAAGTCATTGCTTCAATACTTTTAAAAAATTAATCAGATAGTAAGAATCTTCTACAACACTCATACGTTTATAAAATTATAAAAAATTAAATTAAATTATGAATATATAAATATTTCATTATAATTTCTAATCAGGTAACCAATTCAATGATAATTTCAATTATTTAATTAATTTACTAAAATATAAATACATGAAAATATTTTGACTCCAGATTTTCAAATAATAGTGACCAATTAGATTTATCATTATATAAATTTTTTTGTGTTGAATTATCATTATATAATATTAATAATTAATATGGAAATTTAATTAAAAATTTATTCTATCATTCATATTAATAATTTATAGCATTAATTGATTACTTTTTAATATTTCTCTTAAATTTGTTTCTAGTGTTCATTATATTTCCAGCGGTTTTCATAATAGTTTTGGCATATCTAAGGGGCTATGAGAGAGAAGGGTGCCGGAGGGCCTTCGGAGGGGATATCTACACTAGTGAAGCCAGCGGAAAGTTTGAGAAGTCTATGATAGTGTTTCCAATAACAGGAGTATTAGTACGGCTTGGGAAAAAATTGAGTACCCCTTGCAAGGTTTCATTGTTTTCTACCACTCTAGTTGAGAGGACCTCAAATATAGATGCTTTTGAAATAATATGGCAAAACAAACTTGACCATTGGTTCCACAAACAATTCAAAGATAAATTATATATCTGTTTCAAATGTCTCACTAGGTAAATTATAACAACAATATATAGAAGTTTTTAAGGACATTGACACTCACTACATTCATAAGCATATCCACAAGGGCTGATAGGATTCATCATAATAATTGCTAATTCTGTAGAAGATTCGACATTTCCTAGCACCTATGCCCCTAGGAAATGCTGAATCTTCTAGAGAATCAAAAATTATCATGATGAATCTTGTCAGCCTTGTGGATATGTTGATGAACGAAGTGAGTGTCGATATCCTAAAACTTCTAAGTGTTGTTGTTATAAATTTTTAGAGATATTTGAAAGAGATATATAATTAAATTTGTCTTTGAACTGTTTGCAAAATCAATGGTCAAGTGTATTCTACCGTATTGTTTCAAAAGCATCTACACTTGAAGTCCTCTCAACTAGAGTTGTAGAAAATAACAGAGCCTTGCAAGTGGTACTCATTTTTCCCCAAGTCGTAATACTACTCCCGTTATTGGAAAAACTATCATGGACTTCTCAAACTTTCCGATGGCTTCACAAGCGTAGGTCTCCTCCGACGACATTCCGACAACCTTCTCTCTTATAGCCTGGACTGGGCGAGCTCCTTAGAGGGCCTCGTTAGGGCCTCGCCCAGGGTCGCCCGCCTCGGGGCGGTCACACAAGGTTAGAGTTGGGCCTCCCTCGCGAGGCCCAACCGGCCCAATAAGGGCAGCTAGCCCACAAGGCCCGGCCCCTAACCTATAAATAGGGAGCGGTTACCACTTGTAAGGGACTCTTAGCTCATTTCTCAATAACAAACTTGAAATTCAGTTACACTATCTCTCTAAGCGGTTATTCTCTCTCTAGGCAGTTACACATTCATCTCTCTAGATTCTCTCTCATAGAAATCCCTTCACAATAGACACTATACCTTATCTCTATGTTCATGGTTGGAACATTTGGCGCCGTCTGTGGGGATTGATAAATTTCTATTCCCAGACTACGTGGATTGCTTTTCCGATCGAGAGAAGTTCAGAATTCTGTTGAATGCTTCGATTTCTAGTGGATTTTGGTTTGATTTCACTGTTTACGGTTGAGTTTTGATGGAAACTCGTCGTCGACGACGCAGCGAGACGCAGGAGCAGGGACGCGGTTCACCACCGAGTCGTGAGGAGGTGCGTCGTGAGCAGTCTGAGAAACTGACTCATCCTCCACCACCACCGCCTCCTCCTCCTCCTTCTCCAACGCCTCCGCTGCCTACTCCGCCGTCCTCGCCTTCGCAGCAAGGAACTCCGGAGAACTCCCTGATCCTTGCGGAAAACGGATCACCACAGGCTCAGAGTCGGTTACTCACAGAGATTGGTGGTGTTTGATCCGCAACGTCGACAACATTCGACAACCGAATAACTATTTGCAAGAGTAGCTTGACTACCTCTGCCATGAGCAACAGGACGAGGGAGTGCGAGAGGCGGAAGGTGTAGCGGAGTTTGAGCCTTTCTCGGCGGCGGTGAGGGAAGTTGCGATTCCGGACAACATTAAGAATCTCGTTATGGAATCCTACAGCAGGAAGACGAATCTGAAGGATCACCTTCTATATTTCAACATGAAGATGGTTTCAGTGCAGCTACGGATGCGGTAAAATGCAGGATGTTTCCATCGACGTTCAAAGGCACAACGATGGCGTGGTTCACTACTCTGCCTCGTGATCTATCACAAACTTCAGTGAATTCTCCTCCAAGTTTCTTGTTCATTTCTCTGCGAGTAAGCTCAAGCAAATTACGATCAATGACCTGTACAACGTTCGCCAGATGGAAGGAGAGACTTTGAAGCAGTATGTGGCGAGGTACAGCGCAACGTCCGTCAAGATCGAGGAATTTGAGCCACATGCTTGTGCGAGAGCCTTCAAGAACGGACCGTTACCTGGAATGCTGAACAACAAGCTAAGTAGGAAACCGGCTCATTCCATGGCGGAGATTCGTGCACGAGCATATACCTACATTTTGGACGAGGAAGATGAGGCGTTCAAAAGAAAGCGCACGAAGAAGGAGAAAGATGGCGGACAAGTGGAACAACTGAAGAAGGACGGGCAAGGACGGGAAAAAGGTGAAAGCAGCAAGCGAAGGGAGAAGAAAGGTAAGTCGTCAGAAAAATACGCTAAGGAGCAGCTATATCCGAAGAAAGAGAGTTTTGAGCGACGTCGCCCCTGGCAGCGGCAAGGATCACGTCGGCGAGAGGAGGCGCACAAGGATCTGAATGCACATTTGACAGACTTGCTTCGTGAGGTAAAAGCGACGCATGTGGTTGCAGAGGTCGAGCGGGAGGCGCGTCCACCGCGAGTGGCGGTAGACAAGACTAAATGGTGCGAGTACCACCACTCGGCGGGCCATGACACTGATGACTGCATCACTCTAAAGAGGGAAATTGAAAAGTTGATCAAGGCGGGACGCTCACAGCAGTATGATCGAGGCGATCGATGATAGGGAGGCCGCCAGCAAGAAAACAGCCAACAAGAAGAGCGTCGACAGAATAACCGCCGCTCAGCCCCGGCTGGGGATCGGAAGGAGACCCTGGCAACAGGGAAGAAGGGAGCAGAGGAAACCTTCAACAAAGAACTGGAACCGCCAGTTGGAACCATCAATACAATTGCTGGAGGCTTCAGCGGCGGGGCTGATTCTCAGGCGGCAAGGCGATGACACGTCAAGGCGGTGAGTTCGGTCCAAGAGATTCTGTTTGGTTTTCGGCATCCAAATATAGTAGCGTCGTCTGCTGATTTTGAAGGGATTAAAACTCACAAGGATAACCCCATAGTGGTCATGGTAAGAATCAATAATTTCAATGTGAGGCGAGTACTTCTGGATCAAGGCAGATCAGCAGTTATAATCTACAACGATGCGTTCGACCAACTAGGGTTAACAGATAAAGACTTGATGCCGTACACGGGCACCTTGGTGGGGTTCTCGGGAGAACAAGTTTGGGTGCGCGGCTACTTGGGTCTGGATACGATCTTTGGTATTGATGACAATGCAAGGGTCCTGCATGTAAGGTATTTGGTTTTGCAGGTGGTAGCGTCGTACAACGTCATCATTGGGCGAACACATTGAATCGTTTGTGTGTAGTGATTTCAACGGCTCACTGATGACCCGGGTTTATATGATGTTTTTATGGTTTTTCCTTGTAGGTTTTGAGTCTTTTTCTTGTGTCTCATGTAGTGTTTCATGCATTCTCATGCATTTTTACTTTTATTTGTGCATTTGCATTAGTTTAGTAATTATGTAGTTTTATAAGGACTTTAGTTGCATTTTAGTATAGTTTTGAGTCTTTTGTTAATTGTCATTAGTTTTGAGTCCCTTGTGAAATTAAATGGTTGGTATTCTTGATATTTTTCCTTGAGCTTTGATGAGAGTAATCAGGTCTGAAACTGAAGAATAAGGAAGGTCAAGAAGCTTGGTGAATTGAAGGGAGGCTTAAAGAGGCATAAAGAGGAGTTAAAATGAAGATCAAGGGACTTTCCAGCGAGTCTGAGCGCCTAGGCATGCTCTATTGGCGCCTAGGCGCCAATTGCCCTGTGCCAGAAATTGGAATTGGCGCCTAGGCGCTCTGAATTGGCGCCTAGGCGCCAATTACCTTCCAGAGGCACTTTTTCAGCATGGAATTGGCGCTCAGGCGCTCTAGCGCCCGGAACAGCCCAAACTCGTGATTTTTGCCTATAAATAGGATTTTAGTCATTTTCTTTTGTAATCTTGGATATCTTTTCATACTTTGTAACATTCAGAGGATCATCTAGGAGAGTGAGAGAAGGCTTCCAAGCTTGTGTTCAAGGTTCTTGCCATGCTTGGCTAATCTCTCTTCTTTTACTTTGGTTTTCTTGTAAGACTTTTCCTTTTAAGTTATAATCTTAAGTTCTTTCCCACATGTTCTTATTCTTTCCTTGAATCCCTGATGAGGACAAGGACAAGGACAAGGGTCATGGAGCACTAAAAGGATTTGGAGGACCAATGACAAGGGCTAGAGCTAAAAAGGCCAAAGAGACTCTTCCGCAAGTAGTGGCAACCATTCTTGAAGACAAAGTGGTAGAAGAGATGGAACCAAAAATCACGATGATCATTCAGGCCCAAGAAGAAGAGCCAGCCCACGCATAGGGGCTGCCATGTGATGCTTTGTTTTATTTTATTTCAATAAAGATGCAAATGACCAATTGAATAAGTTGGATCCAAATGCATTATGTTGCTGAATTTTATTTTAGTGTGTTTAATCCACTTCAAGTGGTGTGTGTGTGCATGGGGCGCATGAAGGGCTTAAAGGGAGGGACCCATTCCTTTCTTAAAACTCTTAAAACTCTTTGAATGTGTTTGAATTTGAATAAGTTCTGAATGGAGGAGTTACATCAGCAAAGTCAAAGGATTGAAGAGCTTTCAAAGGCAAGAATGGAGTTACAAAGACAAGGAAATTAAGTGCATAAAGAGCATTGAATGCTATGTTCCCTGGTCAGAATAACAATCAAGAAAGGGAGTTACATGAAGCAATCAGCCACTAAATACACGTTCAGGGCTGAAGCATATCACTATCTTCCTCTTTTAATTTGTAACTCCTAGCCTAGGATTCTTCTAGAGAAATTACACCTCATCATTTTTTGTAACTAGGCTGAATTTCCTTCTTCTTTATATGGACCACTCCTTCAATGTAATAGACAGATTATGAATGAATTAGTATTTTTTTTCTGAGTGATTTAGATTTGTGAGAGTGATTCTCATAGTTCTTGAGTGATTCAAGAATTAGGCTTATCAAGGGTTTGCCACCACCTTTGTGTGAAGTCTTCATCTTCCATTTCACTAAAACTCCCCCACTTTTCTGTCCATTTCCCTTCTATCACGAAATTCTTCTTCTTCTTTCTCACATTTCAGAGTTCTCATCATCCAAGATCAATCCTAGACGATCCATTTCAGCCCTTGCATCAACTTGGGGCGTATCATTTGGTATCAGAGCTCCGGTTCTAGGATTTTGGTTTCTTTTCTTATCTGGAATTCTGGTTAGCAACTCTTTGTCATTTCTTGTTACCTTGATTTTAGTTTTTGTTTCTTTTGGCTGAACCATTGCAAAAGTTAAGCCTTGTTAATTGTTCAGAATAAAAAACAAATTACAAAACGAAAATTCAAAAAAAAAAAAAAAAAAAAATTCAAAAAAAAAAATGGCTGAATGGTTCTTGTTTAATTAGCCAAATTCAATTGTTCAAGGTAATTTTGTTGCTAGCATTCCAATTTATTTTCTTCTTTCTGTTTGTTCTTGAATTCTTCTTTAGTCTCTAAATATTTTGAGTCCTTTCCATTTCTGTTGTGATTTGTCTTGTCTTCTTTTGTTTCATATCCTAAAGTCTATCCTAATCCTTGAGACTTTGCACAAATTGGTGGGTATTCCTTTGTGTGTCTTAACTTTGATTTACTCAAGAGATTGTGAGAATTTTTGAGTGGGAAAAAAGCAAGAGTGCACATCATAGAAAAAAGCTAATTTGAGGGAAAAAACGAGTGAAGTGAGTTAAACACTAAATTTTTTTTTTCTGTTCTACTTGAATCTTTTCATTTGTTCAAAGATGTCAGGAGAAGAGGAGGAACAACCAGCAGTGCAACTTTCGACCATCGAAATGCGGGCTCTTACTCAACATCTGGAAAACTTAATGAGGAGGCAAATTGAAGAGATCCACGAAAGGCTGGATCAAATGGAGAACCGGAACAATAGTGACAGTGAAGGCGGGAGGCCACGACGAATTCATGAAAATCCTAGACCTGCTCGGATTGAAGGAGTCAAATTCCAAATTCCTCCTTTTAAGGGAAAGAGTGATCCAGAGGCATACTTGGAGTGGGAACTCAAAATAGAGCATGTCTTTGCTTGCAACAACTATGAGGAGGACCAAAAGGTGAAACTTGCAGCTGCTCACTTTTCAGACTATGCTCTTGTTTGGTGGAATAAGTTTGCAAAAGAGAGATTGAGAAATGAGGAGCCAACGGTGGAAACATGGGCTGAAATGAAACGAATCATGAGGAAAAGATATGTCCCTTCAAGCCATGCTAGGGATGTAAAATTTAAACTTAAAAAACTTACCCAAGGCAGCAAGAGTGTTGAGGAGTATTACAAAGAACTTGAGGTGCTTTTGTTGCAAGCCAATCTTGAGGAGGATGAAGAGGTAACCATGATTCGATTTATTAATGGTTTATCTAATGATGTTAGAGATATTGTAGAACTTCAGGAATATGTAGACATGGAGGAATTGCTGCACAAGACCACTAAAGTTGAGCAACAACTCAAAAGGAAAGAGCTTGCAAGGAAGAGTTCTACAAATTCCAATTCATCTTGGAGAGACAGAATGAAGAATGAAGGGCCGAGCACCCTTAGCAAACCAGCCACCAAACCACAATCTTCAGCTCCTTCAAAACCTCTTGAACCACCATCCAAAAAGAGCAAAGAGGTCAAGTGCTTCAAATGCCAAGGTATGGGACATTATGCTTATGAATGTGCCTCCAAAAAGACCATGATTCTTAAGGATGATGGAGACTACACTAGTGAGTCCGAAGGAGAACAAAGTGAAGAAGAAGAGGAGGCAGCCATGAATGGTGAACTGTTGATGATCCGGAGAATGCTTGGTAGCCAACAAAAGCCAAAGAAAGAAAGCCAAAGAGAGAATATCTTTCACACAAGATGTTCTATCAATGGGCAGATTTGCTTGATGATTGTTGATGGCGGGAGCTGTACTAATGTGGCTAGTGAAAGAATGGTGGAGAAGCTGAACCTGGTCACAAAACCACATCCTTGGCCATACAAACTTCAATGGCTCAGCCACTATGGAGAAATACAAGTAAGTAAGCAAGTTGAAGTTGACTTTTCCATTGGCAAATACAGGGATAAGGTTCTTTGTGATGTTGTTCCCATGGAGGCTAGTCACATACTGTTGGGAAGACCATGGCAATATGACACCAACTCTGATCATAATGGCAGCACCAACAAGATCTCATTCCAACATCATGGCCAGAAAATTACGCTCAAACCTTTGAGCCCTAGGGAGGTGCGTGAGGATCAAAAGAAAATGAGAGAAAAGATTGAACAAGAGAGAAAAGAAAAGAGTGAGACACTTGAGAGAAAGCAAAAAGAAAAGAGTGAAACACTTGAGAGAGAGAAAAAAGAAAAGAGTGAAATACTTGAGAGAAAAGAAATTTGTTTGATCAAAAAGAGAGAGGTGAAAAGGATGATAGCTTCAAAACAGATCCTATACTTGATGTTTTGCAAAAATCAGATTTTGAACGCTAACACTTTTGAAAATTTTGAACTGCCATCTAGTGCTAAATCTCTTTTGCAGGATTATGAGGATGTGTTTCCAACAAGTGTTCCAAGTGGTCTACCACTACTGAGAGGAATTGAGCATCAAATTGATCTCATTCTGGGAGCTTCTTTGCCTAATAGGCCAGCATATAGAAGCAACCCACAAGAAACCACTGAAATTCAAAGACAAGTGGAAGAACTCTTGAACAAAGGGTGGGTAAGAAATAGCATGAGTCCTTGTGCTGTACCGGTGATTTTGGTACCAAAGAAAGATGGGACTTGGAGAATGTGCTCTGATTGTAGAGCCTTGAATAACATCACCATTAAGTATAGGCACCCTATTCCTAGACTTGATGATTTGCTTGATGAATTGCATGGAGCATGTTATTTTTCTAAAATTGATTTGAAAAGTGGTTACAATCAAATAAGGATTAAAGAAGGGGATGAATGGAAAACTGCTTTCAAAACTAAATATGGTTTGTATGAATGGTTGGTTATGCCTTTTGGTTTAACTAATGCACCTAGTACTTTTATGAGACTAATGAACCATGTTTTGAGGGAATTCATTGGGAAATTTGTGGTTGTGTACTTTGATGATATTTTGGTCTATAGCACTACTCTTGAGCTGCATGTTGAGCACTTAAGATCTGTCTTGAGTATGCTTAGAAAGGAACAATTGTTTGCCAATCTTGAGAAATGCACTTTTTGCACTGACCATGTTGTGTTTCTTGGTTTTGTTGTGAGTTCGAAAGGAGTGCAGGTTGATGAGGAAAAGATCAAAGCCATTCAAGAGTGGCCCATTCCTAAATCCGTCGGTGATGTAAGAAGTTTTCATGGCTTGGCCAGTTTCTACAGGAGGTTTGTTAAGGACTTTAGTACCTTGGCAGCACCCCTAAATGAAGTGGTGAAAAAGAATGTGGGTTTTCATTGGGGAAAGAATCAAGAAGAGGCCTTTGCTGCCCTAAAGCATAAGCTTACCCATGCCCCTATACTTGCTTTACCTAACTTTGCTAAATCTTTTGAACTTGAATGTGATGCTTCAAATGTAGGTATTGGTGCTGTGTTGCTTCAAGAAGGCCACCCGATTGCTTATTTTAGTGAAAAGTTAAGCGGAGCTGCCCTTAACTATTCCACTTATGATAAGGAATTGTATGCTTTGGTGAGAGCTTTGAAGACTTGGCAGCATTATCTTTTGCCCAAGGAATTCGTGATCCATAGTGATCATGAGTCGCTGAAATACTTGAAGGGGCAAGGTAAGTTGAACAAAAGGCATGCCAAATGGGTTGAATTTTTGGAACAATTTCCCTATGTCATAAAACACAAAAAGGGGAAAAGTAACATTGTGGCTGATGCTTTATCCAGGAGACACGTGTTGCTTTCCATGTTAGAGACTAAATTGCTAGGACTTGAACATGTGAAAGAAATGTATGAAAAAGATGATAACTTTGCTGAAATTTTTGTGGCTTGTGAGAAAGTTTCTCAAAATGGATTTTATAGGCACAATGGATTTTTATTTAAGGAAAACAGGTTGTGTGTGCCTAAAAGTTCCATTAGAGAACTGCTTGTTAAAGAATCCCATGCTGGGGGATTAATGGGTCATTTTGGAGTCCAAAAGACTCTAGAAACTTTACAGGAACATTTCTATTGGCCCAAAATGAAACATGATGTGATCAAATTTTGTGAACATTGCATTGTTTGCAAGAAGGCTAAGTCTAAGGTGATGCCACATGGTTTGTATACTCCTTTGCCAATCCCTGAATACCCTTGGGTTGACTTGTCTATGGACTTTGTTTTAGGCTTCCCTAGAACAAAGAATGGTAAGGATTCAATTTTTGTGGTTGTTGATAGGTTTTCAAAAATGGCTCACTTTATTCCTTGCAGGAAAGCTGATGATGCTTGTCACGTTGCTGATTTGTTCTTTAAAGAAGTTGAAAGACTTCATGGGATGCCTAGAAGCATAGTTAGTGATAGGGACACCAAGTTCCTAAGTCACTTTTGGAGGACTTTATGGGGGAAGTTAGGCACTATACTTTTGTTCTCTACCACTTGCCACCCACAAACTGATGGGCAAACTGAGGTGGTTAATAGGACCCTAGGCACCTTGCTTAGGACTGTCCTTAAGGCCAATTTAAAGGCTTGGGAGGCGTGTTTGCCTCATGTTGAATTTGCTTACAATAGGGCTGTCCATAGCACTACCAATTGCTCCCCATTTGAAGTAGTGTATGGATTTAACCCTTTGACTCCTCTTGATTTATTGCCTATGCCTAACATTTCTGTTTTCAAGCACAAGGAAGGACAGGGCAAAGCTGAATATGTCAAGAAGATGCATGAGCGTGTGAAGGCTCAAATTGAGAGAAAGAATGAGAGTTATGCTAGGCAAGCTAACAAGGGAAGAAAGGAGGTGGTGTTCCAACCCGGAGATTGGGTTTGGGTGCACATGAGGAAGGAAAGGTTTCCAGAACAAAGGAAATCCAAACTCCAACCTAGAGGGGATGGACCTTTTCAAGTGCTTGAGAGAGTCAATAACAATGCCTACAAAATAGAGCTTCCAGGTGAGTATAACATTAGCTCAACCTTTAATGTCTCTGATTTATCTCTCTTCGATACAGATGGAGGAGACTTTGATTTGAGGTCAAATCCTTTTCAAGAGGGAGGGAATGATGAGGACAAGGACAAGGACAAGGGTCATGGAGCACTAAAAGGACTTGGAGGACCAATGACAAGGGCTAGAGCTAAAAAGGCCAAAGAGACTCTTCAGCAAGTAGTGGCAACCATTCTTGAAGACAAAGTGGTAGAAGAGATGGAACCAAAAATCACGATGATCATTCAGGCCCAAGAAGAAGAGCCAGCCCACGCATAGGGGCTGCCATGTGATGCTTTGTTTTATTTTATTTCAATAAAGATGCAAATGACCAATTGAATAAGTTGGATCCAAATGCATTATGTTGCTGAATTTTATTTTAGTGTGTTTAATCCACTTCAAGTGGTGTGTGTGTGCATGGGGCGCATGAAGGGCTTAAAGGGAGGGACCCATTCCTTTCTTAAAACTCTTAAAACTCTTTGAATGTGTTTGAATTTGAATAAGTTCTGAATGGAGGAGTTACATCAGCAAAGTCAAAGGATTGAAGAGCTTTCAAAGGCAAGAATGGAGTTACAAAGACAAGGAAATTAAGTGCATAAAGAGCATTGAATGCTATGTTCCCTGGTCAGAATAACAATCAAGAAAAGGAGTTACATGAAGCAATCAGCCACTAAATACACGTTCAGGGCTGAAGCATATTACTATCTTCCTCTTTTAATTTGTAACTCCTAGCCTAGGATTCTTCTAGAGAAATTACACCTCATCATTTTTTGTAACTAGGCTGAATTTCCTTCTTCTTTATAAGGATCACTCCTTCAATGTAATAGACAGATTATGAATGAATTAGTATTTTTTTTCTGAGTGATTCAGATTTGTGAGAGTGATTCTCATAGTTCTTGAGTGATTCAAGAATTAGGCTTATCAAGGGTTTGCCACCACCTTTGTGTGAAGTCTTCATCTTCCATTTCACTAAAACTCCCCCTCTTTTCTGTCCATTTCCCTTCTATCACGAAATTCTTCTTCTTCTTTCTCACATTTCAGAGTTCTCATCATCCAAGATCAATCCTAGACGATCCATTTCAGCCCTTGCATCAACTTGGGGCGTATCAATCCCATATCCATGCTTTTTCTTTCAAGTTAGAACATGTGCTAGCTTTATGCTTTTCTATAATAGAACGGAAGTTTGTTATAGACTAGGGAACCGATTTGGGATTACCTCTTCTATACTTGCTACTAAGAGTAGAGGAAGGGTTGGGGTTTGTTGGCCTGAATTTTATAATCTTTATGCTTCAAACAAATGTTTAAGTACGCAAGGAATTGGGCTTATCTTTTGGTTTGAAAGAATTATCTATGCGAGGCATCGATAGGTAGTTGCTTAGGCTATAACATCAAGGAGAGATTCATGAGAACATGTGCTTAGAATGATGTGCTTGAATTGATTAGTTGAGCAAGAACCCAAAGTAAATCACTCTTTCTTTTCATTTTCTGTTTCAATTATGAATTTATATTTTCTTTTTCCTTATTACTACTTCGACATATGTTTGCCTCAATAAAACAAACCTTCAAACTCGAGGTTTAAACCGAATCTACTCACTCACAATCCCTGTGGTTCGATATTTAAACCGGGTGGATTCCGTACACTTGCGGATTTACCAACACTCACCTGGCGGTGAAGTAACCTCTAAGCAGTGGCAAGGTAGGAAAGATAACAGTCGATCAGCGGCGAGCAAGAGAATGTTACAACAACTGTATGTGTCTGTATGGAAAGAAGGGGGCTGTTGCGGGTCATAGGTGCCACGAAATTGAGGTTGTAGAAGGCGATCAGGAGCAAAAGAGCATTCTAGGGCGGAACCAGGATGGAGTAAGCAGGCAGTTGGCTGACACAAGGGGAAGAAGGAGGTGTTATGAAGAAAGAGTAGAAGAGAGGACAGGTAAGGACGAGCAGTTCACCGGCCCCCATGCAAAGGAACGATGGGCAGGCTTGATCTACGATCTTGAGCTTTTTAAGTTTAGTAGAGGGGTCTTGGCGATTGAGCCTGGGCTCACAAGGGAGCAAGAGTTTGGAGAAAATGGTAAGGGAAAATTTTGACCTTTTTGACTGGAGCGAGAAGGACGCCAAGTGGGGCATGCCCAAGTTTCAGAAGCCAGTTCTTCAGGGGAGTCGCTCTGGAGGCGACAAAAAGGGGGGCGCGGAGCAACAAGCGACAGTCCTTTTAGAGTATCGGTGGAGCAATGGCGGTCGGTTGGAGTTGGGAAATTCACTGAAGGCGGACTCCCAGGACCATTACAACAGAAGCGGGGAAAGGAACAAAGCTGTTCAGAAGGGTGGCGACCCGAATAAATCTGAGAACACAGGGGCGGTGAGTTAGGAGCATCGCCAAGGAAACAATGACAAAGGGAAGATGGTACACTGAAGGGCGGCGGGGGCGACGAGGTTCAAGCTGGCCCGACAGCAAAAGGGGAAAAAGGGAAAACTCGAGCTTGGGTGAAACTGGTTTCTTCACAGGAGGTCCGAGCGAGAAGATTGGTCCCCGGAGGATGCAGGGTGGCTGGCAAGTGCTTTGGGGTGGAGAAAGGGGATCCTTGGCGAAGTGTTCTGAGCAGCAATGAAGAGAACCACTAGGCACGACAGGGCGAGCATGGCAAGCTGGGAACATAAATTTAGGACCAAAAATAAAGATGCACTCTTTTTCTCCACCACGGGAGTTTTTTAACGAGGCATCCCTAAAAAATGTAATAACATTTTTTACAATCAATACAAAAGGATATTCCCAGCAATACTTCTGCGAAATAACTGAATTGTAGTTGTTGCACAGTGGGAAAACTTCCCTGAAGGTGGCGATCCCACCACGACTTTGATGTCTGGGGATCGCCCCGAAAAGTCCGACGCAATCGCTGCTACTCGTTGGCGACGTGTGGGATAAGCTTATCCAAAAATCCTCCCCTTATAAGGGTGAACTTACTTAACTAGGCCAAGCCTCAGGCAACCCAAATGACCATTGGGACCCGAGCCACTGTAAGTCCTTGCTGAATAGAGCTGGCGAGGCGACACCTGATCTTACGGGAAAAGCGTGTGAACGAAAAGCCTTGGTTCAAACAAACCGAGCAAAAGTCGTAGTTAAACCCTACACACTTTCAATGTCGTTAAAATGTAATTCATATTTAAGTGGAAAATGTACAAGATAAAATGGCGGAAAATTAATCAGAAAAGTCAAACAACAACCATGTTCATTAAAAAGCGGCCCCATGGGGTGGTCAAAGTTACAAAGAAAGGTAAACACAGTTACAATCACTAATTGGCAGTCTTATTAATGTTCCCCTCTTCTTTATCTCCTACAGCCAAGAAGTGCTCTTCATCGAAATCTGGTGGATCATCTGGACCAACCAAGGCAGCGGGAGTGACTTTCTTGAAAGCTCCCATCGGGTGAAGATCCAATTGATCATCGAGGAATAGGGTTTGGGCCTTGGCGAGGAAAAAGCCACGACCACGCTCTTCAGCGGCGGCAGCGGCAGGTTCATCTTTCAACTTTTCCTCAAGCGCCTTGGCAACGGAGGATGCTTGGGCTTTCAGGTCTGCCACAGCCCGGTCCTTAGCCTCAGCTTGAGCCGTCACAGCAGAAAGGGCCTCGTCCTTGGATGGTAATTCACTGCGTAAGGTCGCAAGTTCTCTATCCTTGGCGACAAGAGACTCTTCCTTGGCGGCGACCACTTCAACACGAGTAACCATTTCCTGCTGCATCTCCTCAGTTTCCTCCTCCAAGTCTTCAACCCTCCCTTGGCTGGCGGACAAATAATCTTCAAACTCATGCACCTCGTACCCTAGCCGATTCAACCCGGTTTCTTGGTTTGCCACATGAGTCAACAACCTATCCCGTTCTTCGATGGCCCTAAGTGTGGCGGCACAGAGATCCTCCGCCACTGGCGCTATCCCTCGACCTCATTAGTGAAGGTATGAAAAACAATAGAAAGGGGGGTTTGAATAGCGTTTTCAACTAAAAACTTTTCCCTCTTGAGATTTAGATAAATCTCTCGAATAAACAACACAAGGTGCAAAGATAAGAGATGAAGAGAAGCACACAAGTATTTTATCCTAGTTCACTTGATAATCGCTCAAGCTAATCCAGTCCACCCGTTAAAGTGATTTCTTCCTTCTTAGAATGAAGGCAATCCACTATTCAATGTTTGTTACAACTGCACTAGCAACCTGCTCAGTGACTAACAATACAATGAACTAACAAACACTAAGATTCAATCTCTTAGTCTTCTCAAGGAGCTGACCAACCTTGGTCCCTTAAGGAAATCAAACTAACTGTTTCAGGGTTTTGGGTTTACAATGAGTGCTTCTGAGAAAGCTAAGGTAAACACAGTAAGAACTATTGAAGAAAGATTGCTAAGAGAATATTGAATGGTTGCTTAAGCTTGTACAAAGTTTCTTAGCCGCTTCTTCCATCTTCAGCCTCTATTTATACTCCAAGGATTAGGGTTGTATTCGTTGTTTGAAATGCTACCGTTGGAGGAAAAATCCGGAAATTCCAGATTCTGCTGTGGCTGAACATCTTAGGTATGGTCGTCAGGATAGTACAATTGCTTTTGTACTTGGACAACGACGTGAGTCTTATCCTAGTTGACTTCTGATCAGATGACGCTTCATGTTGGAACTTGTGAAGCTTGGTGATCAGAGTCAGAGGGAAACTTGGATCCTCTGACCTTCGTATCTTCTGCTTTTGGACATTAGAGTTGGAAGTACTTGGTCTTCAGAGACAGCTTACTCTTGGACTTCAGAATCTTCACATCTTAGCTTCTGGACCTTCAGAGCCTGTGTGGACCTTCAGAGCTTCTGGTCTTCAGAACTTTAAGTAATCTGAATCCACATCAGAACTTATCATCTTCAGAACTTCTGAAGCATGTACTACTATTCAATCATAACATAGTGAGTGCGAAAGCGTTGCGTTGGTTACTCTTTGGGCTAAATGCTTCTGATAATTGTGAGTATTGACCAGAGTCAGAGCCTGTCATTTAAACACTCAGAAAACAATGTTAGAGTACCATAATTGTTCATACACAATAGTTATCATGTAATCAAAACATAGAGTTGTACTACATAACCAAATCTTGGTCTTACAATCTCCCCCTTTTTGATGATGACAAAACCAAGTATTTTGATGAACAATTCTTAAACAATAAACTGAATACACTCAGAGTTTAGGGTATCAGAGGTAAACTTATCCTGAGATGTATGGTTTATTTTGCTCGTCCTGAATCCAAGTCACAACTTGATTCTGAGCTTAGCTCCCCCTGAATCTAAGACTTAATGAAACATTAGTAATATCTAGATTCTGAGCTAGAGTGAAATTGATCATATTGATATATCAGTCAGATTCACATATATATGGAATTATCAGAGCGCATGAATAATCAGAGTCAAAATAAGGAAAAGGTATCAGAGTCAACTGACTTGAGCATACTATCACTTTAGAGGAAGTGAAAATGTATTCCTTGCTAGTGCCTCACTGATAGATCTATGGTCATAATGATGGATCACTGAAAATTCTCCAAAAGAAAAAAATAGTACGCCAACATAGCTTACACATCAAAAACTAGGTTGTACTCCCCCTTTTTGTCATAAGCAAAAAGAATGGGGTGTGAAAAACTTAGCTTGAAGTACAAGGTACTCCCCCTCAGAGAAGGACTAAGTTGAAAAGAATTTTGGAGAAAAAGATAAATAATTAATTGAGAATGGACAGCAAGGTGTAGATGCAGATAAATAAAAAGATTAATTGAGAAAATAATTAATTAATGCAGATGCAGAAAATTTAATGAAGTGAATAACACCAGTCAAAAGAGAATGGAACGTTTACCACTGGCCAGAGAGTTTAAGGTGTGCATAAGTTTCCAACGTAAACACCTTGAGAAACTGCATTAGCATTAACTTCTGGAGACTGAACTTGGTGTATAAATAGCAGTTTAAGCCATAACAGTCTTCACAAAAACATCTTCATCTTGTAACAAATACGACAATGGCTTCCGTTGAGAATTGCATCAATGAGCTTAGGAGGAAGGCATTTGAATAGGATTTGTTCTTCAATGCCAGGCATCCTGAGGATCCAAGCGTCTACCAACTAACAAATCAGTTGCTAAGAATGGGTCTGAGTCCAGAAATGGACGCTACTTTCAGAGGATTCCTTGGGTTTGTAGAGGACCTTCAAGTCCTTTTCCAGCGGGAGCTGCACAACTACGCTGAGATCCGTGCGGTGGAGACTCACTTGAACCCATGGCAGAGGGTCCTGAGAAGCAGGAAGTTCGCCAGAGCTTGGTCCAACTAGAATTCAAGCAGCATTGTCTAGAGCTTGAGAAGGTGAAGCGTAGACAATGTAGATCTTTGAGGAAAAATCCTCCATTTTAGATGTAATGCCATAAGTTATTGAATAAATAAGAAGTTTTTATCAAATATTTTGTGTTTGTTTGTTAATGCATATGCTAAATAGGATAATAAATTAAGCATAGAAACGGAAAATCATCAAGTTAACTAGATTAAGAACAAGTTTAAAACAAGTAAAATTAATATCATAATAAAAAGAAAAAGAGGAGGGAGAAGAGAGTTCCTAAAACTAAGGTTTAGGTAGCCTGCTGAGGATTTCAGCACACATCTTTGTAAGATCTTGAATCAGTGTGGAGTGAGAATCAAGTCGCCTCTCAATGGAGTCAAGTCTGGCCTGATTCGGATCAGATTGATCTGGAGCAGACGACACAACTTGGTCAGAGGACTGATGACCCTATTTTAGTAGTGTTTTTAGGGTCATTTCTTTGGTTGTTTTGAGTCTTTTTGTTGAGTCTCATGTAGTGTTTCATGCATTCTCATGCATTTTTATTCTTTTCTTTAGTTTTTATTTCGTTTTGGTAATTTAGTAGTTTTATAGGTAGTTTTCTTGCATTTTAAGTAAAGTTTAGGACTTGCATGGTTTTGTTGTGTTTTATGAAGGACTTCTTGTGCTAATGAGCTCTTGGAGCTTCTAGAATCTTCCTTGTCTTGTTGGTTAGGTTTGGAGTGCAGAAACTGAAGGAGAAAGAAGGCCAAGAAGCATGGAATTGATGAAGAACTTAAAGAGAATTGAAAAGAGGAGTTTCAGAAGCCAAAAAGTCCTTTTCAGGCGAGCTTGAGCGCCTAGGCGCTGGGAGTGGGCGCCTAGGCGCCAATAGGGTCAGAGAGCATGTTTTTCAACATGCAATTGGCGCTCAGGCGCTCTGAATTGGCGCCTGAGCGCCCAGTTTCGTTTGTTTTGCCTATAAATAAGGCTTAGGCCAATTTCTTTGATACATTTGGACATTTTACTCATTTTTGATCAAGTTTGAGAGCTGAGGAGAACTTTGGGGCCAAGGGAGGCTTCCAACTTGTATTTCTTCTCAGGTTTTCTTTACATTTCCTTTATGAATTCACTAGCCATGAGTGGCTAGTTTACTTTTTGCTTTGGGTTAAGAGATTCTATGAAATTTTAGTTTGTTAAATCCTATCTCTATGCATGAGTCTTGATTCAATCTTGTATTTCAATTCCTTATTGCATGTTTAGCTTTGGTGCACCTTTGCTATAGGCTAGATTAAAATCAAATGGAAATTTGTTATGATTTAGGGACATGAATTGGAATAGGTCCTTCTATACTTGCTTCTAGGAATAGAGTGAGGGTAGGGTTTTGTTGGCCTGAATAACCATGCTATCATAAATCTTATGAATGTTTAAGTACACAAGGAATTGGGCTTATCTTTCAATTTGACAGAATTACTTTTGTGAGGAATCAACTAGTAAGTACATAGGCTATAACAACAAGAGATAAATCAAGATATCACATGCATAGCATAGGTGGACTAAAATGGATTAGTTGATCAAAAACCCAAGGCAATTTTCCATCAATTGTTATTTACATCATTTTCAACATTGCTCTTTTGCAAATCTTTTGTCACAATCAACCAAAATCAATTTCTGAATTTTACTGTTTTACGAACTTGCAAACTTTAGGCTTAAATCAACAATTCTCACTCACAATCCCTGTGGTTCGATATTTTAAAACCCGGAGGTATTCGTACACTTGCGAATTGACCAACAAGGACGGTCTATCATAGCCTGGTGTGGTCTGAGGAGCTTGAGCAGAGGTTGAGGCAATATCAGTAACATGTGTAAGATCAAGTTTTGATCTAGTAGTACAACTCTATGTTTTGATGATTACAAGTTAACCTTTTGATATGAACAATTATGGTACTCTAACGTGTTTTTCTGAGTGTGCTAATTACAGGCTCTGACCTCAATTCAAATCCACACAAATCAGAAGCACTGTGCATAAAGAGTGACCCAAGAAACGCTTTCGCATTGACCATGTTCAACATGAACAGTGGAAAAGCTTCAGAAGTTCTGAAGCTACACAAACTCTGATAAGGACTCAGTCACTAGAAGCTCTGAAGATCCAGAAGTTCTGATAACCAAGAAACACTGAAGGTTCAGATGTTCTGTTGATGTAGAAGACTCTGAAGATACAGAAGCTGAATAGTGGAAACTCTGATGTCCAGAAGCACGAAACTCTGAAGACCATGTACTTCTCTCTGAGTTCAGAATCAGAAGATACAACGGTCAGAGGATCTGTGCTTTCCCTCTGACTCTGATCAACCGGCTTCACAAGTTCCAACATGAAGCATTCCCCTGATCAGAAGTCTCCTAGGTTTAAAGGTCAAGTCACTATCCAAGTACAAAAGCAACTGTACCATCCTGACGACCTACCTAACGTTCTCAGCCACAGCAGAAGCTGGAATTTCCAGAACTGCCCTCCAACGGTAGCATTTCCCATGCAACGTTCAACCCTAATCCTTGGAGTATATAAGAGGCTAAAGACTGAAAGAAGCGGCTAGAAGCATTCACACACGCGCAAGAAATATTCAAATCCTTCTAAGCTTTCTTTCATCTGAAATTCATTGTGTTTACTATTAGCTTTTTAGAAGCAAATCTCTTGTAAACATTTCTTTGATAAACAGTTTGTTTAGTTCCTTTAGGAGATCAAGGTTGATCGGATCCTAGAGAAGACTAAGAGAGTGAATCTTAGTGTGAGCTAAGTCAGTGTAATTGTTAGTCACTTGTAGGTTTCAAGTGCAGTTGTAACTCTTACCTGATTAGTGGATTGCCTTCATTCTAAGAAGGAAGAAATCACCTTAACGGGTGGACTGGAGTAGCTTGAGTGATTTATCAAGTGAACCAGGATAAAAATCCTAGTGTGCTTTTCTATCTCTTCTTCTTAGCACTTAAGTTTTCGAAAGATTTGTCTAAATCTTTAAGGTGGAAGTTTTATCTTGAAAACGTTATTCAAACCCCCCTTTCTACCGTTTTTCATACCTTCAATTGGTATCAGAGCGCAAGTTATGATTACCACACCTAACAGTGTTTAGTGATCCGGGCCGGTGTGAAAAACAATGGCTACCACCAGTGAAACACAGAAAGATGGATACAACGCAAAGCCTCCCATGTTCGATGGTCAAAGGTTCGAGTATTGGAAAGATAGACTCGAAAGTTTCTTTCTGGGTTTCGATGCAGATCTATGGGATATTATTGTGGATGGCTACGAGCGTCCAGTTGATGCAGATGGCAAGAAGATCCCAAGGTCAGAGATGACTGCAGATGAAAAGAAGCTGTACTCACAACATCACAAAGCAAGAGCATTTCTTCTAAGTGCTATTTCTTATGAAGAGTACCAGAAGATTACAGATCGTGAGTTTGCAAAAGGCATTTTTGAATCTCTGAAGATGTCTCATGAAGGAAACAAGAAAGTTAAAGAATCAAAGGCATTGTCTTTGATCCAAAAGTATGAATCCTTCATCATGGAGCCAAATGAGTCCATTGAAGAAATGTTCTCCAGATTTCAGTTGCTGGTAGCTGGCATACGACCTCTCAACAAGAGCTACACAACTAAAGATCATGTCATAAGGGTCATCACGTGTCTTCCTGAAAGCTGGATGCCTTTAGTGACATCAATTGAGCTCACAAGAGATGTTGAGAATATGAGTTTATAAGAACTCATCAGCATTTTGAAATGCCATGAGCTGAAGCGTTCTGAGATGCAAGATCTGAGGAAAAAGTCTATAGCCTTGAAATCCAAATCTGAAAAGGCTAAGGCTGAGAAGTCAAAGGCTCTCCAAGCTGAAGCAGAAGAATCTGAAGAAGCATCAGAAGATTCTGATGAAGATGAGCTGACTCTGATCTCCAAGAGACTCAACCGCATCTGGAAGCACAGGCAGAGCAAGTACAAAGGCTTTGGAAAGGCCAAAGGAAAGTCTGAATCCTCAGGCCAGAAGAAGTCCTCACTTAAGTAAGTCACATGCCTTGAGTGCAAAGAATCAGGGCACTACAAAAGTGATTGTCCAAAATTGAAGAAGGACAAGAAGCCAAAGAAGCACTTTAAGACAAAGAAGAGTCTGATGGTGACTTTTGATGAATCAGAGTCAGAGGATGTTGACTCTGATGGTGAAGTCCAAGGACTTATGGCCATTGTCAAAGACAAAGGAGCAGAGTCAAAGGAAGCTGTTGACTCTGACTCAGAATCAGAAGGAGATCCTAACTCAGACGATGAAAATGAGGTATTCGCTTCTTTCTCTACCTCTGAACTGAAACATGCGTTGTCTGATATCATGGATAAGTATAACTCTTTATTATCTAAGCATAAGAAGTTGAAAAAGAACTTATTTGCTGCTTCTCAGACTCCTTCTGAACATGAGAAAATTATTTCTGATTTGAAAAATGATAATCATGCTTTGATCAATTCTAACTCTGTGCTTAAGAACCAGATCGCTAAGTTAGAAGAAATAATTGCTTGTGATGCCTCTGATTGTAGAAATGAATCTAAGTATGAAAAGTCTTTTCAAAGATTCCTGGCTAAAAGCGTAGATAGAAGCTTAATGGCTTCAATGATCTATGGCGTAAGCAGAAATGGAATGCATGGCATTGGCTATTCTAAACCAATTAGAAATGAGCCCTCTGTGTCTAAAGCTAAATCTTTGTATGAATGCTTTGTTCCCTCTGGTACCATATTGCCTGACCCTTTACCTGCTAAAGTTGCTAAACCCCCTCTCAAAAATGGATCTTTCTCCATGACTAAATATCATGCAAAAATTCCTTTACATTACCATGTTGAGAAACCCAAGGTGAACAGAACCTCTGGGGTAACTAACAAGAGAGGACCCAGAAAGTGGGTACCTAAGGATAAGATTATCTATGTTGCAGATATGCTTGATAGCTCCACTGAAACACCAATCATGGTATCTGGACAGTGGATGCTCGCGTCACATGACGGGAGAAAGGCGTGTGTTCCAAGAGCTAAAACTTAAGCCTGGAGGCGAAGTTGGATTTGGTGGCAACGAAAAGGGTAAAATTGTTGGTACTGGTACTATTTGTGTAGATAGTAGTCCATGCATTGACAATGTTTAATTGGTAGACGGCTTAAATCATAACTTATTGTCTATAAGTCAATTAGCTGACAAGGGTTATGATGTTATATTCAATCAAAAGTCCTGCCGGGCTGTAAGTCAGATCGATGGCTCTGTTCTGTTTAACAGCAAGAGGAAGAACAACATTTATAAGATCAGATTATCTGAGTTGGAGGCTCAGAACGTGAAGTGCCTTCTTTCTGTTAATGAAGAGCAGTGGGTATGGCATAGAAGGTTAGGGCATGCCAGTATGAGAAAGATTTCTCAGCTGAGCAAGCTAAACCTTGTCAGGGGCTTACCCAATCTGAAGTTCGCTTCAGACGCTCTTTGTGAAGCATGTCAGAAAGGAAAATTCACTAAAGTCCCTTTCAAGGCAAAGAATGTTGTCTCAACCTCAAGGCTGTTGGGACTTCTGCATATCGACCTTTTTGGACCAGTGAAAACTGAGTCTATAGGTGGCAAGAGATATGGGATCGTTATCGTTGATGACTATAGCCGCTGGACATGGGTAAAGTTTCTAACCCGCAAGGATGAGTCTCATGCTGTGTTCTCTACCTTCATAGCCCAAGTGCAAAACGAGAAGGCTTGTAGGATTGTGCGTGTCAGAAGTGATCATGGTGGAGAGTTTGAGAATGACAAGTTTGAGAGTCTGTTTGATTCCTATGGAATTGCACATGATTTCTCTTGTCCCAGAACTCCTCAACAAAATGGTGTTGTTGAGAGGAAGAACAGAACTCTTCAGGAGATGGCTAGAACCATGCTCCAAGAAACTGGCATGGCTAAGCACTTTTGGGCAGAGGCAGTAAATACAACATGTTACATTTAGAACAGAATCTCTGTGAGACCAATTCTGAATAAGACTCCCTATGAATTGTGGAAGAACAAAAAACCCAACATTTCTTATTTTCATCCTTTTGGTTGTGTTTGCTATGTTCTTAATACTAAGGATAGATTGCATAAATTTGATGCTAAATCTTCTAAATGTCTATTACTTGGTTATTCTGAAAGATCTAAAAGTTTTAGATTCTATAATACTGATGCTAAGACTATTGAAGAGTCTATCCATGTTAGATTTGACGATAAGCTTGACTCTGACCAGTCAAAGCTAGTTGAGAAGTTTGCAGATATGAGCATAAATGTTTCTGACAAAGGCAAAGCTCCAGAGGAAGCTGAGCCAGAGGAAGATGAACCAGAAGAAGAAGCTGGTCCCTCTGATTCACAAACTCTGAAGAAGAGCAGAATCACTGCAGCTCATCCTAAGGAATTGATTCTGGGCAACAAAGACGAACCAGTCAGAACCAGATCAGCCTTTAGACCCTCTAAAGAGACCTTGCTTAGTCTGAAAGGATTGGTGTCCTTAATTGAACCCAAGTCCATAGATGAAGCTCTTCAGGACAAGGATTGGATTCTGGCCATGGAAGAAGAACTGAATCAATTCTCCAAGAACGATGTTTGGAGCTTAGTGAAGAAGCCTAAGAGTGTCCATGTAATTGGAACAAAATGGGTGTTCAGAAACAAGTTGAATGAGAAAGGAGATGTAGTCAGAAACAAGGCAAGGCTAGTTGCTCAAGGCTACAGTCAGCAGGAAGGAATAGACTACACAGAAACATTTGCTCCAGTAGCAAGACTAGAAGCAATCAGACTGTTGATCTCTTTCTCAGTGAATCACAACATAGTTCTTCATCAGATGGATGTGAAAAGTGCCTTCCTAAACGGTTATATTTCAGAGGAAGTTTATGTTCATCAACCCCCAGGTTTTGAAGATGAGAAGAAACCAGACCATGTGTTCAAATTGAAGAAATCACTCTATGGTCTGATGCAAGCTCCCAGAGCATGGTATGAGAGACTCAACTCATTCCTCCTGGAGAATGAGTTTGTAAGGGGTAAAGTAGATACAACTCTCTTTTGCAAAACTTACAAAGATGATATCTTAATTGTGCAAATCTATGTTGATGATATTATATTTGGTTCTGCTAATCAATCTCTATGCAAAGAATTCTCTAAGATGATGCAGGCTGAATTTGAGATGAGTATGATGGGAGAATTAAAGTATTTTCTGGGTATACAAGTTGATCAAACACCAGAAGGAACATACATCCATCAGAGCAAGTACACTAAAGAACTCCTGAAGAAGTTCAATATGCTGGAATCTACAGTGGCCAAGACTCCAATGCATCCTACATGCATTTTGGAGAAAGAAGATACTAGTGGTAAAGTATGTCAGAAGCTCTATCGTGGTATGATAGGATCTCTTCTATACTTAACTGCATCTAGGCTTGATATATTATTTAGTGTTCACCTATGTGCTCGGTTCCAATCAGATCCAAGGGAAACCCACTTAACTGCTGTTAAGAGGATCCTAAGATATCTGAAAGGCACCACTAACCTCGGCTTGATGTATAAGAAAACATCAGAATATAAGCTTTCAGGTTATTGTGATGCTGATTATGCTGGAGATAGAACAGAGAGAAAAAGTACTTCTGGAAATTGTCAATTTCTAGGAAGTAATCTAGTCTCATGGGCAAGCAAGAGTAATCAACCATTGCACTATCCACTGCAGAGGCAGAATATATCTCAGCAGCAATATGCAGCACTCAGATGCTCTGGATGAAACATCAGCTGGAGGATTATCAGATCCTTGAGAGCAATATCCCAATCTATTGTGATAACACTGCTGCAATCTCATTGAGTAAGAATCCTATCCTGCATTCAAGGGCAAAGCATATTGAGGTAAAGTATCACTTTATTAGAGATTATGTACAGAAGGGCGTACTTCTTCTGAAGTTTGTTGATACTGACCATCAATGGGCAGATATCTTTACAAAGCCCTTAGCAGAGGATAGATTTAATTTTATTCTGAAAAATCTGAACATGGACTTTTGTCCAGAGTGAAGATGGATCAGAACCTCTGACTATGATACTTCTTGATCAGAAGATGTCTAGTCCAGAAGGTAACTCCATCAGAGTGTAAGTACCCATTGGTGCTGACTCTGAAGCTGAGACAGTAACACGTGTGTCTGTATCTCTGATGCATAGTTTCTTGTGCCCGTGTGACAGTCTGTCATGATGCGTGTAGATGTGCTTTTCTCCTGTGTGTGATACGTGTATTTACTGTTACTATCATGTCTTTAATTTTTAACCGTTGATCTTAAAATGCTTTTTGAATCAACAACGGTTACTTAATAAAACCCACTATACACACACGATCTCCTACACTTTCGGTTTTTACTCTCTCTCTCTTGTATTTTCAAAACCGCTTACCCTCGATTTCTCTCTCGCTCTCTATTCATCCTCAACCTTCATCTTCTACCCAAAATCTTCAACCTCTTCAACAATGGTGCGACAAACCAGAAGAGCTACTGCAGAAGCAACTCAGTTCCCTCATATGGTAGTTGGTCAAGCTACAGGCCAATTGGGCTCTGAAGCTCCTGTGCAAGTTCAAGCTCAAGAGCAGAATATCTCGATTGCAGAACGGGGCTGTGCCGTTCACTGCGTATATGCTCCTGAGGAACTTCAAGTACTGGCAGAATGGAGATTTGACCTCGACAATCTGGCTACAAATGGGTATGATCTCCGTCCTGAAGTTCAAGCTCAAGGCTGGGAAAACTACTTCAACAGGCTTCGAGGACCGGTGTATGACAAATTGATTAAGGAATTCTGGAAGCACGCCGACTGCGATGATACTCAGGTGGTATCTCACATTCTTGGAAGGAAGATCATCATTACTGAGAAGTCCTTCGTGAATCTGCTGGGTCCAGAAACTGCTCGTGGGTATCGATTCCAATTCACTGAATCGAAGCTGAAACCTCAAACAAAGGATAAGACCAACAAGGCCCTGTACACCAACTACAAACCGGGCAAGACTAATTACAAAGTGATGGATTTTCATCCCAAGCTCAGAATCTGGCACAAGATTCTGCTGAACTGCATCAACCAGAGACCAAAAGGCAGTTCTCCAGACTACATCAATTTCTGCCAGAAGGCAATGCTCGTCTTCATCCAAGACAAGAGGAAACTCTGCCTCCCTTTCTTCTTGTTCTCTTACCTGAAGGAATGTATCAGGAAGTCGAGAACTACTGCCTCCATCAAGTCTGCAATCAAGTATATCCCTTTTGGGAGATTGCTGTCTGATATCTTCATTGAGAGCGGTCTTATTCAAGATCTGGTCGATGCTGGATGCACAGAGGATCTGACCACTATTGTCAGTGATGTCTTCACTGCAAATTCTCTGAAGAAGATGGGTCTTGTCCAGAAGAAGATTGCTCCTGCCCATGAAGACACATCTTCTGAAATCAGAAGAAGAAGAGTCCCTCTGAACGACTATCCCTTGTGGACCCAGGCAGACAACCCTGAAGCAATCAGGTGTTTCGTTGATGATCTGAGGAGTCAAGGCTTTGAGATTGATGTTGATGAATTCTACAGAATGCTGCCTCCTGCACCAGAGTTTGATCCTCCTCTCACAAAGAAGGTTCAGAGGAAGATGATCTTAGAAGAATCCTCTGAGGAATCAGATGTCCCTCTGAACAAAGGGAAGAAGGCTGGCCAATCCAAGAGAAAACATGATGAAACCAGCAAGCCTGATGATGGTGACGATGGTGATAATGAGGATGGTCCTCCTTCTCCTAAGAAGCAGAAGAAGCAGGTCAGAATAGTGGTGCAGCCTACCCGGGTGGAACCAGCTGCTGAAGTGATCAGAAGGATTGAAACTCCTGCCAGAGTGACTAGATCATCAGCACAATCAAGTAAGTCTGCAGTTGCTTCTGATGATGATTTGAATTTATTTGATGCACTCCCCATCTCTGCCTTGCTCAAACAATCTTCAAATCCACTCACTCCCATTCTTGAGTCCCAACCAGCTGCACAAACCACCTCTCTGATATGTAAATAAGTAACACAAGAAAAGGGGGTTTGAATTGTGTTCTTAAAAATTACTTGTTAAAACTTTAGTTTATGAAAAGAAGATAAGTTCTTAAGGAAACTGTTCTGGTGACTTTTCAAAAACTGTTTAGTGCAGCGGAAGTAAGTAAATAAAGCAGAACGATCAGCACACAGGAATTTATACTGGTTCACCCTAAACGATTGGGCTACATCCAGTACTTGGCCACCACCAAGATTTTCACTAGCAAGTATCAAGGACTTCTCCAGTACAAGTATTAGACAGGACTTCTCCAAGTATTGTCACGGACTTCTCCAAGTATTGTACAGGACTCCTCCTAGTATTATCACGGACTTCTCCAAGTATTGTACAGGACTCCTCCTACAATCAACAAGATTGTTTGGTTCTACAAGAAATCTCTTCTCAAAAGAGTTGGTGTAGACAATTTATGGCACTGGAACTCTCAAGTGTTTTGGGTTCTGAAGGGACGTTGGAACACACAAGAGTTCAGAATCTAAGAGAGAAGTAGAGGAAGAGGTTTGACTCTTTTAAGGTTTGGTATTCTCTCTTGATTTAGCAGAGGTATGAGATCGGATTTGACTCTTAGGAAATCTGCTGTGAGCTTTTAATGCTTTGAAGAATGTTTGAAGTAATTGCTCTGAGTTCTTTCTTTTCTTGCAATAAATTTTTCTCTTCTTCTGTTTCTTCAATCTTCAGATGTGTCCTTTATATATGATCTTGCTAGTTGTGTAGCCGTTGAGACACAAAATCTGGCCGTTGTTTGTAGCCGTTGTGAATGTCATCTAACCGTTGATTCAAATCTCCGGTTGGTAGCTTCATTAAATGCATGCTGCTGTTCAAAGCTATCCTTTAGCCAAAAAGGTGTACTTTGTTAGCTAGTAGGTGGTGATAGCTTTGGGCTACTTTGCAGAAGAGAGACATTTAGGAAAAGTGATGTTGACGTGTTGTCCTTTTTCTTTTTCATTGGTCATCGAGACTTCTCTCTTCAAAGGTAAATCAGTTTGCACGTGACCGGATTAGTTTCCTTCTGACTAAAGCATGGGGCAAATAGTTGAGATACAATTTTGACTTTCCCGCTCAAAGGCTTTTTCTGAAATACTGAGGTATGACGTGGCATGAAACGATACAGAATGAGTGTCTTCCTCGTTTGCTGGACGATGCGGTCATATCTTGCGTAAACTTCTTTTTCCTTATAAGGCTTAGACATATTTGTTGAAAAATGTGACCTTATAATATATTTCCTGAAAAATGTCATCAACATCTGGAATTAGATTTTAGTAGAGAAAAGTATTTATAAAAATTGTTAGGATCAAAATAAGATTGAAACACGTTGTAACACGTTTGAACTTAACAATCTCCCCCTTTTTGATAATGACAATTTTTATTGAAAAGGATAATGATCAAGAGTAAAAAGAATTTATGCTCCCCCTGAATTGGGTATGATAAAAAAAACTTAAATCATATTACTCCCCCTGAGTTGTATAAAACTTTGGTGTTAAGGAAACAAACTTGAACTTGATCTTAAACTTTTCTATAATACCTAATTCCTATTTTCTCCCCCTTTGGCATTATTAAAAAGAAAAGGGAAAAGAAATGAGTAGAAAGGTATAATATGCATAGTAAACAAGGCAAACGTTAGTTATAAAACGATAAGCATGGTGGAACGATAAAATATGCATAAATAGTGAACAATTGTCTGAAAACATAAAAGTGAATGCGAATTGTTCAGGATAGAGAGTTGGCCATTAGCCAAAGCGTGTCAGCAGCTGATCGATCTCCTGGGCAAGAGTCATGAACTGCTGGTTGATGTGGTCACGGTGGTCTTCAAAGTCTTCTCTGGTGACAAACTGAGTCGCCAAGACTTGAGCACTTGAGCTTCCACCTTCAGTCTTGAAATCAGCTTGAAGTCCCTCAGATTCATCTTCTTCTTTTCCATCAGCGGAACTGTTCATTTGTGACTCTGTATCATCTGCTTCTTCAGGCATCTTCTCCTTTCCTTTTTCAGTGTGGGCTTTCTCAGAATGAGAAACGACTTCAGGAATGTGAGTGGGTAGAAGTACAAACACCCAGGTTCCAAATTTCAGTGAAAGCGCTGAGGTCCGATTCATGAGAGAATATGGCAGAGTACCAACATATCCCTCAGGAACACTCAATTTCCAGAACTCTGGATCAGGAACTTTGCAAGCGTGAAGTTGGAACAAGTAGTTGTCACCCTCTTGTCGTTTCCATGTAGTGGTGAGCTGATTGCTTGAAGACTTGTCAATCTTTCTTGCCAGAATGTTCAGGTAGCTTTTGAACGACCCCTTGGTAGTCCTCACGGTGCGTCTGCGTTGAATAGCAGAGGACACTAGCGTCTGAAGGCGCCTCTTTCTTGCTTGAGAAAAATAGAGAACAGTACCGGATCTGCTTGCCTTCAGAGTGCTTGCTTTCGTGAACGGTTTGAGAGTAGAAGTCATATGCTCATTGGCAATCAATGACTTAGGCAAAGATTGAACAAGTTGGAATGCAGAGGCATTCTCTTGTGCAACGGCAGATTAGTCAGTGATGAAAGCAGTGTTCGTGGTAGAGTTTGGTTGAGATGTGAGTGGTTCATTTGTTGTTTCAGTCAAGGATTCATTGAGGTTTGTGTTTAGTGGGAGTTTTGGCAATGGTTCAGTGTGATGTTGTGAATGTGTTGGAGAGGAGTTTGGTGTTTGAGTATTGTCAACAAACAGTGAATCCAGAAATTCTTTGTTGGACATTTCAGAAGGAATTTCTTGATAAGGTAAGAGAGAGTTTGCTAACCTTGTGTGAAGAACAATGTCCTCATCAAAGAAGGGCTCCTCAGGTTCAGCAGAGAAAATCTTCCTTTGCTGACGTGCAGGTTGTGGTTCAGCAGGAACTTGAGATTCTTCAAATTGCTTCCTCAATCTCTTTAGCTTTTTGGGTTCAGCAATCTTGACAAGCGGAGAACCTTTTCCCGATCTGGTTCTTGAAGCGATGGGGTTGGATTGAGAATGCAATGGTTCACCACTCTTCACAATCTTGATTCGAACGGACTGTTCTTCCTCGTCCTCAGGGAACGGTGCGATGCGGAGAGCTGCAGGAACGATTCTCTTGGACGGTTCCTTCTTTGACACATCGGACAGTTCTGTCAGATTTTTTTTCCTTGTCTGGACAGTCTGTTCATCAGATACCTTTTCTTTTCCTCTGGTGTTTTTCCTTGTTCTGGGCAGGTATTCTTCAGGAACATCAGAGGCATCAAAGGGAATGTTCATCTTGCTCACATCTCCCAGTCTGATCGGTGAAGGAAAGATCACATCTTCATTCAAGCGATCCTCTGATTCCAGAAACTCTTTGATAACACCTTTCTTCTCGAAGATAACGGTCAGCAGCGAGCCAAAAGGAAGGTATCCTTGGCTTTTCTCCAGATAGTTGATCAAGTAGTTCCACATCAAGTGTGCAGGGTTAATTTTCACTCTTTTCAAGATCTTGTACAGTGCGTACCTTGCATGCGCATTTACATAATTTCTTGCACCATCCTTTGGTAAGACAACCTTGCTAATCACAGCATTGTTGAACTTTACATCATCAATGAGATTGCCCACTTCCACAGTCAGTGGTTCCTCTTGGTTCTTCCAAATGCACTTCCAGTCATTAACTTTTGCAAACCAATTTGGGGAATATTTTTCACCAACTTCCAACTTCACATTCAGTGCTTCAGCCATGTCGTTGAGGGTCACTGAGATGATCTTGTCATTCACTTTGGACTTGATGACTTGTCTGCGATTTATCACAACAGCACAGTCATAAAATTCCTTCACCAAAGGCACATACACCTCGCGCTGAGCCATGGTGTACACCGTCTCCCAGTCCTGATGAAGTAAGTCTGCAAGCCCAGCCATTTTCACGAAGGCAAACACCTTCAGATCAAAGTACCTTGGGGACACAAGAGAGTTGTCACCCAGTTTCTCAGTTTTCACGGCTCCAACCTCCTTGAGTTGAATAGAGCGTTGGCGGTTGATCCTCTCTGATCTCCTCTGGATGATCTCCATTTCTTCAGCAGAGTAAGGTGTTTTACCACCTTTCTTGGATGGGGCCTTAGATTTGGAAGGGGCTTTGGAAGAGGTAGCAAGAACTCCGGCCATTTGGGAATGAGAGGAAGTTGCAGAGAAGGCTTAGGGTTTCTTTACTTGGAAGAGAGAGAGAGTAAATGTCAAACGAAGTGAGGTGAAAGAGAGAGAAGGAAATCTTTTGGATATATTTGATTTGGAATAAAGAATGGCAGTTTTGGGTGATGTGCAGATAGCGGTTTTCTTTTCATGAGAGGGAAACTATTAAACAATTGGGCAGTTGAGACCACGCGCGTTAAAAGCAAGAAGGATAACTGCTTCGCATTTAATGTGATGAGACCTTTCAAAGTTCACTGTTGTAGCACGTGCAAGAGTAATGATGCGTTGAACTAAACAATGTCTTTGCCAGCTGTTAACCAAACGATATAGATTTCCTGAGAGCAACTTCATTGAACGAAGAGTTGTTGAACGATTTGATCCACTGGTTGAACAGTGAGAGGACAGAACAGTGCGGATGTTCTTCGAAGAGCGAAACCTGCAAAATAGAACCATTTGTTTCCATACCTTTTATTGAGCAGAGTGCATATTTATCCTTGTTCTTAGATCTGAGAATCTGCCTTCTAAAAGAGGTTTCGTGAGTATGTCAGCAAGTTGATCTTCTGTGTGTATATGAGATATATCAATGTTTCCCTTTGCCACAAGATCTCTGATGAAATGATGTTTGATCTCAATGTGCTTTGTTCTCGAATGCTGAACTGGGTTCTTGGCAATATTGATGGCACTTGTGTTATCACACAAAAGAGGTATCTTGTTTTCATGAATGTTGTAATCCTCAAGTTGATGCTTTATCCATAGTAGTTGTGTACAACAAGAACTTGCTGCCAAATATTCAGCTTCAGCAGTGGATAAGGAAATAGTGCTTTGACGTTTACTTGTCCAGGATACTAAACAGTTTCCCAGAAAGTGACATCCTCCACTAGTGCTTTTCCGTTCAACTCGATCACCAGCATAATCCGCATCACAAAATCCCTTCAACCTGAAATCTTCACTTTTCTCATATAATAGACCAAGATTAGCAGTACCAATTAAATATCTAAAGATTCGTTTAACAGCACTAAGATGAGATTGCTGTGGGTTTACCTGAAACCTTGCACATAGACAAACACTAAACATTATGTCTGGTCTGCTGGACGTTAAATAAAGAAGTGAACCAATCATCCCTCTGTACGATGTTGGGTCAACTGGTGAGCTTTCATCACTTTTGTCCAGAACAGTGTTGGGATACATAGGATTACTCATCTCATTTGACTTGTGCATGTTGTATTTCTTAAGCATATCCTTTATGTACTTGGACTGATGTATGAAGATCTTGTCTTTCTCTTGCTTGATTTGAAGTCCCAGAAAGAATTTCAGTTCTCCCATCATACTCATTTCAAATTCACTTTGCATGAGAGTAGAAAATTCTTTACACAGTTTATCGCTGGTTGCACCAAAGATGATATCATCAACATACAATTGTACAAGAATGTAGTCGTCCTTCAATTGCTTCCTGAAGAGGGTGTTGTCAATCTTTCCTCTTGAAAAACCATTCTTCATGAGAAAGTTGCTTAGACGATCATACCAAGCCCTTGGGGCTTGTTTTAAACCGTACAGAGCTTTCTTCAACCTGAACACGTAGTCTGGAGTGGATGGTTCTTCAAAGCCTGGCGGTTGCTTCACATAGACTTCATCTTCAATTACTCCGTTCAGAAAGGCGCTCTTGACATCCATTTGATATAGCTTGATGGAGTGTTGACATGCAAAAGCTAGGAGTATCCTTATTGCTTCAATTCTTGCAACTGGTGCAAACGTTTCAGTGTAGTCAATTCCTTCTTGTTGGTTGTAACCTTGTGCTACTAGTTTCGCTTTGTTTCTAGTGACTTTCCCATTTTCATCCATCTTGTTTCTGAAGACCCATTTAGTACCAATGATAGATTTCCCAGTTGGTCTTGGAACTAGGGTCCATACTTGACTTCTTTCAAATTGATTTAGTTCTTCTTGCATAGCCAGAATCCATCCTTCATCTTGTAGAGCCTCTTCAACGTTCTTTGGTTCAATCTCTGAGATGAATGCGCTGTTTGATTCTTCTCTGAATGCTGATCTGGTCTTTACTCTTTCTGATACGCTTCCAATGATTTGCTCTGGTGGATGATCACTTCTGTACTTCCACTCCTTTGGAAGTGTGATTCCGCTTGAAGTCATGACTTGGTCGGACTGTTCAGGAATAGTACCAGGGGTGACGGAGATTGATCTTCATGAACTAATTCTGATGGTTGAGCTCTTGTTGTGTCGTCATCTGCTTCATCATGATCTGATAGGTCTAGATTGAGAAAATCTCTTTCTAAACAATCAACGGCCTTGATTGAACTATCATCGAACTTGACATTGATAGATTCTTCAACAACTTTTGTTCTTGAGTTGTAAACTCTATAGGCTTTGGAGTGAGAAGAATATCCAAGGAGAATTCCTTGATCAGACTTATTGTCAAATTTTCCGATGTTGTCCTTGGTGTTGAGAATGTAACACTTGCATCCAAATGGATGAAAGTACGATACAGTAGGCTTTCTATCTTTCCATAGTTCATATGGAGTCTTTTTCAACATGGGTCGCATAGATATTCTATTCTGAATGTAGCATGCAGTTTCAATAGCTTCAGCCCAGAAATACTTTGGTAGGGAAGTTTCACTGAGCATTGTCCTTGCCATTTCTTGAAGTGATCTGTTCTTCCGTTCAGCTACACCGTTTTGTTGTGGTGTCCTTGGAGCTGAGAACTGATGGCTGATACCTTCTTGTGCACAGAAATTTTCAAAATCTTCATTCACAAACTCTCCTCCTCTGTCACTGCGAATAGCTGTGATGCAGTAGCCCTTTTCATTTTGAACTCTTTTGCTGAAGATCTTGAATGCTTGGAATGTTTCATCCTTGCTTCTTAGGAAGTAGACCCAGCAGAATCTTGTGTAGTCATCGATAATGACAAAACAAAATCTTTTTCCAAAAACACTAGCTACCCTAGTGGGACCAAACAAATCCATATGTAAGAGGTCCAGAGGTTTGCTAGTACTGACAAAGTTTTTAGCACGACAGGAGGTACGATGCTGTTTGCTTTGAGTACATGCAGAACATGTAGCATCAGATTTAATAGATAGTTTTGGCAAACCACGTACTAAGTCATTACTTATGATTTTAGTAATGGTCCTTAAGGATGCATGCCCTAGCTTCCTATGCCAAAGCCATGTATTATCCTCTGATGATACTAGACAAGTTACATTTTGATTTGCTAGGTTTTCCAAGTTCGTCTTATATAGATTCCCTTGTCTCTAAGCTTCAAAGATGATTTTGTCATCGGAATCAGTAACACTACACTTCACTTTATTAAAGGAAACAGTGAACCCACTATCACATAATTGACTTATGCTAAGTAGATTATGTTTTAACCCTTCAACTAATAAGACATTATTAATTACTGGAAGAGGTTCCTTACCAACAGTACCTTCTCCAACAATGAATCCTTTTTGATTTCCCCCAAAGGTTACAAATCCACCATCAGATCTAACTTGAATCTTGGGGAACATAGACTTTTCTCCCGTCATATGACGCGAGCATCCACTGTCCAGGTACCATTGTTGGCGTTTCCTTCGTTCTGTTAAGTAAATCTGCAACAGGAATTATTGATTTCTTAGGTACCCAGATTTTCTTGGGTCCTATAGGGTTAGTTGCACGCTTGGGAGGAATCTTCTTCTCATAGAAGATTTTCTTTCCTTCCCTTTCTATTGAACAGTTCACAACAAATTTAGATTCACTATCAATAGAAGAAGTAAACGATATATCAGACATATTTTCATTAGACGGTTCACTGCTGTCAAAACCCAGACCACTTTTATCATATAAGTCTCTACTGTTTCCACATAGTTTAACTAAGTTGTCATGCCCTATTGTGAAAGTAGATAAATCATCAATCAAAACTTTGATTCTTTTCTTTAAAGCAGATACTTCCATTGTGGAGTCTTGTTTCTTTAAAAATTCATTTTCATGAATAATGTAATCTTTTTCTTTTAAAACTTTCTCATGTTCTTTTTGCAACTTGGAAAACTGTTTCTTCAGGTTCTTATATTTTTCAGATAAAGTGTAAGAGTGTTCAAGCAGTTCATTAAACTCTTCTTCAAGGTTTTCAGATCTTACCTCATCATCTTCATCATCATCTGATCCATCTACTGAAGCCATGAGAGCGAATAAAGATTCTTCATCTTCTTCTTCCTCGTCATCTTCAGAGTTGTTTTCAGAATCATCCCAGCCAGTTACTAGAGCTTTCTTCTTCTTGTAGAATGGTTTCCTGACAGGCTTTTTAGCTAGTCTAGGACAGTCTGGTTTGATGTGACCTGGCTTTTTGCATTCGAAACATGTAATGTTGCTTTTGTCTGCAGTTGAGGTGCTTTCACCTTTGTGTGGAAAGGATTTCTTTTTCTGACTTGATTCTCTTTTGTTGTCCTTCTTCAGGCCTTTTCCTCTTTGTTGTTTAATCCACATCTTTTTGAACTTTCTGTTGAACAGTGCTTGCTCATCATCGGACAGTTCTTCTGAGGAATCTTCTTCATCAGACATTTCTTTCGTCTGACTGTTCTTGGAGATGTTAGCTTTGAAGGCGATGCTTTTCTGCTTCTTTAGGCTTTCATCTTGAGAAAGTTCAATCTCATGAACCTTTAGAGATCCCAGGAGATCTTCAAGTTTTAGTGTGCTAAGATCTCTTGCTTCTTGGATAGCAGTAACTTTGGGTCTCCATTTTTTAGGAAGGCACCTCAGTATTTTTGTGATTTGATCAATGTGTGCGTATGTGCGATCGAGATTTCGGAGACCATTGATAATGGTTTGAAATCTTGCGAACATTTTTCATCAATGGTTTCATTTTCCTTCATTTTGAAGGTTTCATATTCAGCCACTAGTAAACTTACTTTGGCTTGACGTACATTTGCTGTACCTTCATAGGCAAGCCCTAGGGCTTCCCATACTTCTTTGGCAGTTGCGAGTCCATCAAGTTTGTCCAACTGAGCTTTGCTTAAGGCACATAAGAGAAATAGTTTTGCCTTTGAATTGAGTTGATAGTCTTTGCGTTGGGCTTCTGTCAGCTGATCTTTCTTGATGGGTTCACCAGCGTCATCTTTATGGACGATGTTGCCATTTTCAATGATATCCCACAACTTGTAGCTTGAGGATTCTATGAAAAATTGCATGTGCGTCTTCCAGTAGGGATATTCGGTTCCATCAAAGAAAGGGGGCTTGTTGGTGGATGAGCCCGTAGGGATAGCTTGATCTTCTGCCATGGATCTTTACTCTACACCTGTTAAGATGTTAGTTCTAGAGCCTATGCTCTGATGCCAATTGATATGTAAATAAGTAACACAAGAAAGGGGGGTTTGAATTGTGTTACTAAAAAATTACTTGTTAAAACTTTAGTTTATGAAAAGAAGATAAGTTCTTAAGGAAACTGTTCTGGTGACTTTTCAAAAACTGTTTAGTGCAGCGGAAGTAAGTAAATAAAGCAGAACGATCAGCACACAGGAATTTATACTGGTTCACCCTAAACGATTGGGCTACGTCCAGTACTTGGCCACCACCAAGATTTTCACTAGCAAGTATCAAGGACTTCTCCAGTACAAGTATTAGACAGGACTTCTCCAAGTATTGTCACGGACTTCTCCAAGTATTGTACAGGACTCCTCTTAGTATTATCACGGACTTCTCCAAGTATTGTACAGGACTCCTCCTATAATCAACAAGATTGTTTGGTTCTACAAGAAATCTCTTCTCAAAAGAGTTGGTGTAGACAATTTATGGCACTGGAACTCTCAAGTGTTTTGGGTTCTGAAGGGACGTTGGAACACACAAGAGTTCAGAATCTAAGAGAGAAGTAGAGGAAGAGGTTTGACTCTTTTAAGGTTTGGTATTCTCTCTTGATTTAGCAGAGGTATGAGATCGGATTTGACTCTTAGGAAATCTGTTGTGAGCTTTTAATGCTTTGAAGAATGTTTGAAGTAATTGCTCTGAGTTCTTTCTTTTCTTGCAATAAATTTTTCTCTTCTTCTGTTTCTTCAATCTTCAGATGTGTCCTTTATATATGATCTTGCTAGTTGTGTAGCCGTTGAGACACAAAATCTGGCCGTTGTTTGTAGCCGTTGTGAATGTCATCTAACCGTTGATTCAAATCTCCGGTTGGTAGCTTCATTAAATGCATGCTGCTGTTCAAAGCTATCCTTTAGCCAAAAAGGTGTACTTTGTCAGCTAGTAGGTGGTGATAGCTTTGGGCTACTTTGCAGAAGAGAGACATTTAGGAAAAGTGATGTTGACGTGTTGTCCTTTTTCTTTTTCATTGGTCATCGAGACTTCTCTCTTCAAAGGTAAATCAGTTTGCACGTGACCGGATTAGTTTCCTTCTGACTAAAGCATGGGGCAAATAGTTGAGATACAATTTTGACTTTCCCGCTCAAAGGCTTTTTCTGAAATACTGAGGTATGACGTGGCATGAAACGATACAGAATGAGTGTCTTCCTCGTTTGCTGGACGATGCGGTCATATCTTGCGTAAACTTCTTTTTCCTTATAAGGCTTAGACATATTCGTTGAAGCATGTGACCTTATAATATATATTTCCTGAAAAATGTCATCAACATCTGGAATTAGATTTTAGTAGAGAAAAGTATTTATAAAAATTGTTAGGATCAAAATAAGATTGAAACACGTTGTAACACGTTTGAACTTAACACTCTCCACCACATTCCCCAAGGTCTTCATTTTTCCAACCTTCTCCAAATGAAGCACCTCTTTGGAATATGCTTCAGAATCAACCCACCGGACCCTCTGATCCAACCTCACCCATCACTATCCAGTATAACCCATTAAATTCTGAACCCATCATCCATGAACAACCAGAGCCCAACCAAACAGAACCTGGACCCAGAACCTCTGATCACTCTGTCCCAAGAGCATCAGAACGTCTGGCTCCCAGAACTATTGATACAGACTCTTCCACAGCCTATACACATGTATCCTTCCCAACTAATGTTGCTGACTCTTCTCCCTCCAATAACTCTGAATCCATTAGAAAATTCATGGAGGTCAGAAAAGAAAAGGTGTCTACCTTAGAAGAGTATTATCTCACTTGTCCAAGCCCTAGGAGATATCCTGGCCCTAGACCTGAACGTCTAGTAGACCCAGATGCACATATCTTGGCCAATCCTTTACATGAGGCAGACCCTTTGGCTCAACAAGTTCAACCTGCCCCTGACCAACAAGAGCCAGTTCAACCAGAACCCGAACCAGAACAATCTGTGTCTAACCACTCTTCGGTTAGATCACCAAATCCTCTGGTTGCAACTTCTGAACCACACCTTGGAGCCTCTGAACCTCATGTCCAAACCTGTGACATTGGCTCTCCACAAGGTGCCTCTGAAGCTCATAGCAGCAATCATCCAGCCTCTCCTGAAACCAACCTCTCTATAATTCCTTACACTCACCTCCGACCCACATCTCTCTCTGAGTGCATCAATATTTTCCATCATGAAGCTTCATTGATGCTACGCAATGTGCAAGGTCAGACTGACCTAAGCGAGAATGCTGACTATGTGGCTGAAGAGTGGAACAGTTTGAGCACTTGGCTAGTGGCTCAAGTTCCAGTTATGATGCAGCTCCTGCATGCAGAGGGAAGTCAGAGGATTGAGGCTGCAAAGCAAAGGTTTGCTAGAAGAGTGGCTCTTCATGAACAAGAACAAAGACACAAGCTCCTTGCAGCTGCTGAAGAAGCCAGAAGAAAGCAAGAGGAAGCTGAAGAAGCTGCCCGTCAAGCCGCAGCTCAAGCTGAACAAACCAGATTAGAGGCAGAGAGACTTGAAGCTGAAGCTGAAGCCCGTAGACTGGCACCAGTGGCTTTTACTCCGGTTGCTTCTGCTTCCACTCCTGCTAATCAAGCTGCTCAGAATGTTCCTTCTAGCTCCACTCATTCAAGCTCGTCCAGACTCGACACCATGGAACAACGTCTTAATACTCATGAGTCTATGCTGATTGAAATGAAGCAAATGATGATGGAACTTCTGCGTCGATCTGATAAACCCTAGCTTTAGGATCTCTTCGCTTTTATTTTTCTTTAGCTTTGTTTTATTTCGTTAACCTCTGGTTCTTTCTTTTTAATCTTTACTTTGCTCGTTTGTGATTATCTATGCATATATAT
Source organism: Lotus japonicus (assembly GCF_012489685.1). Lineage (NCBI taxonomy): Eukaryota > Viridiplantae > Streptophyta > Magnoliopsida > Fabales > Fabaceae > Lotus > Lotus japonicus. Next base: position 58,292,328 of record NC_080041.1, on the reverse strand, counting down.
ATCTGACATTATGTTTGCAAAATTTTCTTTAATCATAATAAACTGCGTTTACATCATACATTTTTTTTCTTTTTCCTAAAATCCTAGAATGGAGGATCCCTCCTCATTCTTCTGCACTCTTGGCGCTGCTCTGACCTCTCCTTCTCAAGACGATCCAGTGAATACTGGATGTTGTTAAGATTGACGTTCTGCTCATCTCTCTCCAGAATTTCTTCTGAAGTCTTGAGCTTCTTCTCTATAATTTCTTTCTCTTCCAGCAGCTTCAGTTCGAGCTGGCTGAGTTCTTGCCCTTCCTGCACGAAGGCAAGAAATTCCCTCAAGTCTTTCTTCAGCTCTGGACGCAGGTCCTTCTCCAACAGTGTCCGTGTTAGCTCTGAGATGGTTGTTGTACCCTCTGGATGCCTAATGTTGAGGAACAAGTCCTCCTCAAAGGCTCTCTTTCTCAGCTCCTCTAATGCGATCATGTATGATGCCATTTTTTTTTGTTATGGTATTATTCGAGTTGTGAAGCTTACCCCTTTCTCCATCGCTTTATATAGGCTTCACTTTCTCTCTGAAAGTTAATGCTCCTACAGTTTCTCGAGGTTAAGTTCTTGGTAACTGACCCTCTTCTTTACTCCCTTGGCCGGTGGTAAACGTTCTTCCTGTGCATTAACTCTTCTATTTATTTCGCAATTTTCTTTAAACTTAGACCTTCTCTAAGGGGGAGTACCTTGTACTTCAAGCTAAGTTTTTCACACCCCAAGCTTTTTGCTTATGACAAAAAGGGGGAGTACAACCCAGTTTTTTGATGTGTAAGATGTGTTAGTGTGACTTATTTTTCTTTTGGAGAATTTAAGAGTTCCACCTTTATGACCATAGATGTGTCATTGGGCAAATACAAGGAATACATTTTACTTCTTCTGAAGTGATTTTAGTTTGACTCTGATACTCAAGACTCTGATACCTTGTATGTTGACTCTGATTACTTATGCGCTCTGATTACTCTACTTCATCTATGTCATAAGTTCTTCACTCTGAACTCTTATATTATTTAGCTCAGAATCTAGACTTTTCTAACGTTTTCATCAAGTATTAGATTCAGGGGGAGCTAAGCTCAGAATCAAGCAGTGACTTGAATTCAGAATGAGCAAGATAAACTATTCACATCAGGATAAGTCTTATTCTATATCTCTAAACTCTGAGTGAATTCAGTTTAATGTTTAAGAATTGTTCATCAAAAATCTTAGTTTTGTCATCATCAAAAAGGGGGAGATTGTAAGATCAAGTTTTGATCTAGTAGTACAACTCTATGTTTTGATGATTACAAGTTAACCTTTTGATTTGAACAATTATGGTACTCTAACGTGTTTTTCTGAGTGTGTTAATTACAGGCTCTGACCTCAATTCAAATCCACACAAATCAGAAGCACTGTGCATAAAGAGTGACCCAAGAAACGCTTTCGCATTGACCATGTTCAACATGAACAGTGGAAAAGCTTCAGAAGTTCTGAAACTACACAAACTCTGATATGGACTCAGTCACTAGAAGCTCTGAAGATCCAGAAGTTCTGATAACCAAGAAACACTGAAGGTTCAGATGTTCTGTTGATGTAGAAGACTCTGAAGATACAGAAGCTGAATAGTGGAAACTCTGATGTCCAGAAGCACGAAACTCTGAAGACCTGTGCTTTCCCTCTGACTCTGATCAACCGGCTTCACAAGTTCCAACATGAAGCATTCCCCTGATTAGAAGTCTCCTAGGTTTAAAGGTCAAGTCACTATCCAAGTATAAAAGCAACTGTACCATCCTGACGACCTACCTAACGTTCTCAGCCACAGCAGAAGCTGGAATTTCCAGAACTGCCCTCCAACGGTAGGATTTCCCATGCAACGTTCAACCCTAATCCTTGGAGTATATAAGAGGCTAAAGACTGAAAGAAGCGGCTAGAAGCATTCACACACGCGCAAGAAATATTCAAATCCTTCTAAGCTTTCTTTCATCTGAAATTCATTGTGTTTACTATTAGCTTTTTAGAAGAAAATCTCTTGTAAACATTTCTTTGATAAACAATTTGTTTAGTTCCTTTAGGAGATCAAGGTTGATCGGATCCTAGAGAAGACTAAGAGAGTGAATCTTAGTGTGAGCTAAGTCAGTGTAATTGTTAGTCACTTGTAGGTTTCAAGTGCAGTTGTAACTCTTACCTGATTAGTGGATTGCCTTCATTCTAAGAAGGAAGAAATCACCTTAGACGCATCTCATGCAGAGCTTCCCTCCTTCTATTTCTGGCTTCCAGCCTTTGTCTGGCAGCATCAATTCTCTCCTCTCTTTCTTCAATGTAGAACTCCAACATCGTGTGAATCCTGTCATGCAGCCAGTTGCATAGACGTCCCCAATCCTCACCAACTATTTGTGGTTTCTCACTATGATCAATGCGACCATATAAGTTGCGTACCCGAGTTGCTGCTTGATCACTAAACACATTGATGCATTCCAGCAGTGTGTTTGGTTCAGCATAGGTGTAGGGAATGATAGGGAGGTTGACTTCAGGTGGAGCAGGAAGATTGCTGCTTGTAGCTTCAGAGGTAGCTTGGGTTTCACAGGCTACTTGAGGAGAGGCAACTTCCAAAGCCATGAGATCAGAGGTGATTGGGTCTGGAGTTGGATGAGAGGTGCCAGCTTCAGTGTTGGGGAACTCAAAGTCTTCAGAGTTGACCAATGAGTAATTAGAGAGGGACACCTTAGATTATTTTCTTCCCTTTGGAGGAGGGAAAGCCAAGTTCAGAGGGACCACATCCAGAGGTGCAGGAACAAGAGGTTCTGGTCTTGGTCCTGGATACCAGTTTGGACTTGGAGCACTTAGGATATTCTCAGGAAGCTCTGAGATCCTATCACTAGCCGCTTGAAAGAATTTGCGCTGTGATTCAGAGTTGTTGGATGAGGAGGAATCAGCAGTATTGGTAACAAAAGGTATGGATGGAGTGGGAGATGGAGTTTCTTGTTCAGAATGGTCAGAAGGTTGTGGTTCAGAGTCTTATTTTTCAAGTGCTTGCTGGTCAGAGGCTTATTGGGGTTCAGAGGTTTGTGAGGGATATGGAAGTAGAATGGTTGAAGTCTGTTCAGAGGGTTGAGGAGTTTGGATTCTTTGCCAAAGAGGTTCATCTTCAATGGAGGGTTGAATTAATGAAGTCTTTGGTGGGGATGAACAGGTAGTGGTGATTGTGGTGGTTGGTTGGATGACAGAGGTTTGTTAGGGAGGAGGAGAAGGTAGAGCTTGGGTAGCAATGGGGTTAGATATAGCCAAAAGAGCATCAGATTCATCATCATCAGTAAGAACTACAAACTTACTTGAGTTCCTTACAGAAGATCTTGTGACTCTGGTGACTCTTGGTGCTTGAGGGGTTTCCTGCTGGATAACATTGGTGGCTATTCTGACCTTTTTCTTCTTCTTCTGAGGTGGTTGCTCATCATCATCATCATCCTCAGAGCCATGCTTGGCAACCGCAGTATCCTCTTTCTTCCTCTTTGTCTTCTTCTTCTTGGGGGATTCATATTCAGGAGCTTCTGGAAGAGCTCTGAAGAACTCATCTACAACAATCTCACACCCGAGACTCTTCAGATCCTCAAGATAGTACATGATAGCCTCTGGATCATCAGCCTTAGACCAGAGGGGATAATCATTGAGAGAGATTTTTCTTCCCTTGATTTCTTCTAGTGTGATGATAGAATCAGCGTTGATCTTCTTTTCTATCAGGCACATCCTCTTCATCGTTGTAGAAGTAAAGGCATCTCCGGCCAGAGTGGAGAGGTCTTTAGTGCATCCTGCAGCAATCAAGTCCTTGACCAGGTTGCTCTGAACAAACAGATCAGCTAGCAACCTTCCAAAAGGAATGTACTTGATCGTGTTCTTGGTCACAACAGTAGTTGTTCTTGATCTTCTTATACAGTCCTTCAGAGAGCTGAATAAGAAGTAAGGAAGACATATCTTCTTCTCAGTCTTGATGAAGTAAAGCATCACCTTCTGATTGAAGTTGATGTAGTCAGGAGAGCTTCCAATGGGTCTGGGATTGAAGCAGTTTAGCATAATCTAGTGCCAGATCCTCAAATCAGGATGAAGCTCTCTAGTCTTGTAATCATACTTTGCAGGTTTCCAATTTGCATACAGCACGGAGTTGATCGTGTCTATAACTCCCTACAACTTGGAATCATTTGCTTGAAATCTGTAACCCTTGATGGTGTCTGGACCCAGAAGGAGAGAAATTGATCTCTCAGTGATGATGATCTTCTTGCCCAGCACATAGGAAACCACTTGAAGATCATCATAATCAGCATGTTTCCAGAATTCCTTTACCAACTTGTCATAGATGGGTCCAGTAAGCCTGTTGAAGTATCCTTCCCAGCCTTGAAGCTTAACTGCTGGACGAAGATCCAACCAATTTTCTGCGATATTCTTGAAATCGACTCACAATTCGCAGAGAACCTGAAGATCTTGTGGAGAGAAATTGCAAGTAACTGCACAGCCTCTCTGAGCAATCGAAACGACTTTCTCTAACTCTTGAGTCTTAGCCTGAGTTGATTCAGTTGACCGTGATCGAAGAATTGGACTTGATTATGTAACACCCCGATTTCGGTGGTGTCACTTTAGTGACTTTAAATCAATAGTGCGGAAAATGCGTAAATATTTTTTTTCGTTTTCTTTTCAAATAGAAGACTTAACATAATGAAGACTCAACCCAAAGATAATAAACATAAAGTAATTGGGGATAGTGCCCGCAGGCGAATAAGTGCATCCCATGGTCAGAGCCATGAGTTTTATGAATACAGTTTTCAAGGAGATAAGTCAGCCCCAAAACGGGAAATGACAATCAGAGCTGTGAAAACAATCCCCCCATATAATACACTCCTAACATCGACCCTCATCCGATCATGCATGAAGTCCGGGTCCACGTCAAAGGCTCAGTAGTAGTCATTGCGCTCCGGATCCTCCCCGAACGACGATCCATCTTGAATCAGCTGTTGGACGTCTGGCAGCAGGCCGACCGCCCAAACACAACCATACACACAAAGCCAAGGCGCTAGGGTCAACTCACAGAATATAATAGATAATACAAGCAACATGTGATGAATAAAGGGGTATATATATATAGGTTGTATATATCCATATAAGTTCTGTATCGTCTACCCTAAGGTATATACATAACATGTTATCAGATTTCTAAATTCAATATTCAATATCTTAACAGTTCAATAAGTTATATCTCGAAAACTCGATAAGCAATATATCAACGAATATAGTTAAATGCATGGTATGCCAATGCAATGTCATGCTCAAAATATGATCCGGATAAAATGACACCCTCACGATGACTCGAAGCATCTCGCTCCGCTGTGAAGCAGCACGCTCCTATGAAGCATCTCGCTCCTATGAAGCTGCACGCTCCTGTGAAGCAGCACACTCCTGTGAAGCATCTCGCTCCTATGAAGCTGCACGCTCCCGTGAAGCATCTCGCTCCGATGAAGTCCGATCTGAGATCGTCCTTCGGAAAGCAGCACACTTTCCAAGAAATGTATGCATGAATGCAATATGGTTAGCCAAACAACGAATCGTCCTCACCAAGGTACGCGAGTCTAGCTAAAGTACATTGTCTCTACAATACCCTAAGGTAAACAAAAAAGTGCTAATCGAATTTGGTAACTTTCCTAGTCACTTGGGCTCACCGTCTCGATGGCCAACCAAACTGTTCAACGAGCAAAAGAATGCATCCCGCACTCAGTGACCTTTCAACTTACCATGGCTCACCATCTCGATGGCCAAACAAACTGCTCAACGAGCAAAAGAGTATCAACATACTCAGAACTGACTAGTTCCCCGACTTATCCCTTGGATTGGCCAACCAATAAAACTTGCTCATCGAGCAAAGGGCCAACGCACAATGGTTTCCCCAGAAACCTGGATCCGACGACACTTCTCATTTTCAAAACACTTATGTTCAAGCCCTAAACTTTCGTCTGAGTCTTTTATCATTATATTAAGGGTTTTGAGGTTGTTTAATACATTATGGAGGTTCATTATGAAATTGTTTAAGTTTTGTCTCTAATCCTATTAGTTTCAAAGATCCCATAATTCCAATTATTCCCTGGAGAAGGTCTCAAAACAAAAGGTCCATCATCACCCAAGTAATGGCCCGAGAAGTTCCCAGGTAAGCTGGCCGGGCACAATGCCTCATTAAAAGCCCTTCTTGCCTTAGACAGAACAACCCAAGTTCTTACGTGAATTCAAATGGGGTTTTTCCAATATCATTTTCAAACTCAATTTTCCTTTGAGAAGGTCTCGATCCATAAAACAATAATAGGGTACGAACCTCGGTCCGTCCCATCAAACTTTATCTAAAAACTCGTCAGGAGTCTGGCATAACTACCCGTTATCCACTATCTTGACGTTCCTCACTCATTCGCACAATTGCACGGTATATTCAATATAGTCAGCAATTCAAGTGCGTAATAGAAAGACACATTATAATCAATATAATCCAAATATCATGTGAACAAATAATCACATAGCCTATAGTTAACCATTTAACAATTAAGCATGCGAGTCAATTATCAACATATCAATGCGATAAATCCTAATCTCCCATGTCGGCCGAAGCCCAGAAAACGGAGACACACGTCTCAATCAGTTCACTCGGCCGAAGCCTTCAGAAAACATTTTCAATCCAGACAATTCATATGCATAAACAATAAATCAAGTCGAATTTATCGACGCCTACAAAGCATTAGCTAGCAAGTAAGTTGCCCTAACCTCGAACTCGTCCAGTGTGTTCAAGCAAGGCTCCTTCACAATCCTCTTTTCCTGCTCCAAGTGTTCCTCCAAACGAATCTTTGACCAAACGAAGCGAAGGTCAATCAAAACAAGTCAATTCGGTCAATATAACACTAACTAGCGTTAGACAAAGCTTAAGAAGCTTCAGAGTACAATTTTTAAGCATGAATAGACGACATAACCTCGTTCGCTAAAACGAGCATAACTCGAGCTACAGAACTCGGAATGACACGAAACCAGCGCCAAAATTTCGACAATCGAAAGAGCTACGCAATGGCTCAGGTCATAGAGACCCAAAAATTATTTTTGGACACGTTACCCTAAGCAATAGGTTTCGGCCACTATGTAAAATAGGGTTTCCGAACTTTTTCTTCGATCTAAATCGATTCCTAGGTATTCTTAGGCGATATCTAGGCCAAGGAAACTCTCAGAAAAATTATCGAATCGAAAACTGCCGCAGGGGTATTTTGGTCATTATTTTTAGCTCAGAATTTCAAAACTGAAATCTCAAAATGCAAATTGGATGGGGACGTCACCAACGACGTTTATGACAACTAATCCTACTAGCACTAAGCTAAGGCGATAGTTTTCAGCTCAAAGGTTGAGACTTTGCTTAAAAATGGGTATTTTAAGCAGAAATTGATTCCGGCGGAAATCCGGCGACATAACGGAAAAACTAATCCGACAGAAGTGCTCTTGGGCACGTAAGGAAGATGTTTAGAATCAAAAATGAAGTATTCAGGATAGTTTTGTAAAAACTTCAAAACTATGAGCACAGAAAGACATAGAGAAAAGCTATGGAAAAAGCGATCAGAGGTAAGGATTAGCGACTATACCTCGAAACCTTGAAGTAGCAACTGTCGGATCAACGATCAAGCAAGAAATCAAGAAAATCTTCTTCTCCTCCTCTCCTCTTGGCCGCGTGTTGTGTGTGTGTGTTTGTGAGGTTTTGTCTCAAGCTTCAACATATATATATAGGGAATGAAATGGAAGATATTTAGCAAGGATCGGATAAGTATGAATAGATATTTATCAAAGATTGGATAAGGATGAACATATATTTATCAAAGATTGGATAAGTATGAACAGATATTTATCAAAGATTGGATAAGGTTGAATAGATATTTAGTAAACCGGTACAGTTTTGTTTAGATATCGGAGGATTTGGCTCATAGAGTTACGATAAAAATATGAGAGTGATTTCCGATTCTTCCTACTGATTCCAACGTATTTTAGACACGATATTCACCCCTCTGAATCTTCTAATTCTTCAAAGAAATATCAGCATGATTTTTGGTTTTCGAGGCTTGCTATATAGAGGATGGAAAAACGCGGGAAAATGAAAGTTTCACGATTCTGATTTTTCCGGCTTCATTCTCCGTGAATTCTAAGATACGTTTTGGCGAAAGAATTCCAAAACTAAAAAGAGGTTCCCTTGTATTTTAGGCGACTAATGCAAAGTCGGTGTAAAACTAGTTTACCCGATAAGTTGCTTTTTGCATCGGATGTCGGAATAGAAAACTTCCTTCTGAAGAAAGATTGAAATCATCGAGAGAAATGGGTGTACGCGTGTAGAATCTTCATTTGAAGCTCTGAATAGAAAAAGTCTTCATTGACGGTTGATTCTAGGGTTTTGAAATACCAGGGTTTTGGTTTCAGCAAACTTCCGATGATTGGAATCGGACGTTCGTAGATTCTAGAGTTTCGCCTCAAAACGATTGTGATATATGGAAAAAGAGAAGTTCTAACATTTCTCTGAAGTTTTTTTTGGAATAAATTCCTACAGTGTTCCAAGGGTGGAACTTAGTCTTTTCCTAAGGTTCTTGTCCTAGGCTTAAGTGAATCGATCGTGCTATACCTTTTATCGATTCGGATACAATCCTTAGACTTTTCCTGAACTTTCTCCTTCATAAATTTATTTCATTCGATAAACTCTTGTTCAGGTTTTTCCTTCACGATACGTCAAGCCTAATCGTAAATGGAAATCTCTTCCACTTATTCTAAGCTTAAAAACTTGGGTCTTACAGATTGACCAGTTGCCAGGCCCACAACCAACTTAGGAAACACTCTGCCATCTGTAGAATCAGCTTTCTCTGATCCTGCCATGGCGGAAGAGGGTTTGGGTAGAAGGACGATGAACAGGAGAGAGAAGAGAGGGTTTTGAAAGAAGACTTAGAGTTTTTGAATTGAGAGAGAGAAATCAAGAAAGTGTAGTGGAGAACGTGTGTGCATAAGTGGGTTTAAAGGTAACTGTTGGCGGTTGTACAACCAAAAGTAAAATCAACGGCTAGAAATTAATGATATAAAGTTAAATAGTAAATGCACATAACACATGGTGGAGAATAAGCAGATCAAAATCATTACACCAGATTATCCCAAGAGGCACAAGGAACGAGGCATCAGAATACACTGACACACATTTGCTGTCTTGTCTCAGAGTGGGTACCAATGGGTACACAACATCTGACAAGGTTACCTTCTGAACTAGACATCTTCTGATAAGGAGCATCATCGTCAGAGGTTCTGATCCATCTTCATACTGGACAAAAGTCCATATTAAGATTTTTCAGTATAAAATTAAATCTATCCTCTGCTAAGGGCTTTGTAAAGATATCTGCCCATTGATGGTCAGTATCCACAAACTTCAGAAGAAGTACGCCCTTCTGAACATAATCTCTAATAAAATAATATTTACCTCAATGTGCTTTGCCCTTGAATGTAAGATTGGATTCTTACTGAGTGAGATAGCAGCAGTATTGTCACAATAAATTGGAATGTTGCTCTCAAGGATTTGATAATCGTCTAGCTGATGTTTCATCCAGAGCATCTGAGTGCTGCAAATAGCTGCTGAGATATATTCTGCCTCTGCAGTGGATAGTGCAATGGTTGACTGCCCCTTGCTTGCCCATGAGACTAAGTTACTTCCCAGAAATTGACAATTTCCAGAAGTACTTTTTCTTTCTATTCTATCTCCAGCATAATCGGCATCACAATAACCTGAAAGCTTATACTCTGATGTTTTCTTATACATCAAGCCAAGGTTAGTGGTACCTTTCAGATATCTGAGAATTCTCTTAACAACAGTTAAGTGAGTTTCTCTCGGATCTGATTGGAATCGAGCACATAAATGTACACTAAAGGGAATATCTGGCCTAGATGCAGTTAAGTATAGAAGAGAGTTTATCATACCACGATAGAGCTTTTGGCATACTTTGCCACTGGCATCTTCTTTCTCCAGAATGCATGTAGGATGCATTGGAGTCTTGGCTATTGTAGCTTCTGTCATGTTAAACTTCTTTAGAAGTTCTTTTGTGTACTTGCTCTGATGGATATATGTTGCTTCTGGTTTTTGATCAACTTGTATTCCCAGAAAGTACTTAAGTTCTCCCATCATACTCATTTCAAATTCAGCCTGCATCATCTCAGAAAATTCCTTGCAAAGAGATGGATTAGCAGATCCAAATATAATGTCATCAACATAAATTTGCACAATTAAGATATCATCTTTGTAAGTTTTGCAAAAGAGAGTTGTATCTACTTTACCCCTTACAAACCCATTTTCCAGAAGGAATGAGCTTAATCTCTCATACCATGCTCTGGGAGCTTGCTTTAGACCATAGAGAGATTTCTTCAACTTGAAGACATGGTTAGGGTTTTTCTCATCTTCAAAACCATGAGGTTGGTGTACATATACTTCTTTAGAGATGTATCCATTCAAGAAGGCACTCTTGACATCCATTTGATGAAGAACTATGTTGTGATTCACAGAGAATGAAATCAACAGTCTGATAGCTTCTAATCTTGCTACTGGAGCAAACGTTTCAGTATAATCTATCCCTTCTTGCTGACTGTAGCCTTGAGCAACTAGCCTTGCTTTGTTTCTGACTACTTCTCCTTTCTCATTGAGCTTGTTTCTGTAGACCCATTTGGTTCCAATAATGTGAGCACCTTTTGGTTTCTGGACAAGATTCTAGACATCATTCTTGGAGAATTGATTCAACTCTTCTTCCATAGCCAAAATCCAATCTTTATCTTGAAGAACCTCATCAACTGACTTTGGTTCAATTAATTACACCAATCCCTTCAGGCTTAGTAGAGTCTCTTCAGAGGGTCTGAATGCTGATCTGGTTCTGACTGGTTCACCTTTGTTTCCCAGAATCAGTTATTTAGGGTGAGAGGCAATTATTCTGCTCTTCTTCTGAAGTTGCGGATCAGAGGGACCAGCTTCTTCTAGAGAGTCTGCCTCTGGCTCAGTTTGCTCTGAAGCTTTGCCTTTATCAGAAACAGTTATGCTCATATCTTCAAACTTATCAGCTATCTTTGACTTGTCAGAGTCAAGGTTATCATCAAATCTAACATGAATAGATTCCTCAATAGTTTTAGCTTCAGTATTATAAAATCTAAAACCTTTAGAGCGATCAGAGTAGCCAAGTAATAGACATTTAGAATCAAATTTATGCAATCTATCCTTAGTATTCAAAACATAGCAGACACAACCAAAAGGATGAAAATAAGAAATGTTGGGCTTTATATTCTTCCACAACTCATAAGGAGTCTTATTCAGAATTGGTCTGATAGAGATCCTGTTCTGAATGTAACATGTTGTGTTTTATGCCTCTGCCCAGAAGTGCTTTGCCATGTCAGTTTCTTGGAGCATGGTTCTAGCCATCTCTTGGAGAGTTCTACTTTTCCTCTCTACAACACCATTCTGTTGAGGAGTTCTAGGACAAGAGAAATCATGTGATATCCCGTAGGTATCAAACAGACTCTCAAACTTGTCATTTTCAAACTCTCCACCATGATCACTTCTGACACGCACAATCCTGCTGTAAGATCAAGTTTTGATCGAGTAGTACAACTCTATGTTTTGATGATTACAAGTTAACTTTTTAGTATGAACAATTATGGTACTCTAACGTGTTTTTCTGAGTGTGCTTTTTACAGGCTCTGACCTCAATTTTATCTCACACAAATCAGAAGCACTGTGCTTAAAGAGTGACCCAAGCAACGCTTTCGCAACATCTATGTTCACTCTGAACAGTAGAAAAGCTTCAGAAGATCTGAAGTCAAACAAGCTTTGATATGGACTCAGTCACTTGAAGTTCTGAAGATCCAGACGTTCTGACAACCCAGACACTCTGAAGGTTCAGATGATCTGATGGTGTAGAAGACTCTGAAGATCCAGAAGCTGAAAAGTGGAGACTCTGAAGTCCAGAAGCAAGATGGCTCTGAAGACCAAGTACTTCCCTCTGAGTTCAGAATCAGAAGGTACAACGGTCAGAGGATCCATGCTTCCCTCTGACTCTGATCAACGAGCTTCACAAGTTCCAACATGAAGAATTCCTCTGATCAGAAGTCTACTAGGTTAAAGGTCAAGTCACTTTCCAAAGTACAAAAGCAAATGTACTATCCTGACGACCTACCTAACATTCCCAGCCACAGCAGAAGCTGGATTTTCCAGAACTTCCCTCCAACGGTAGCATTCTCATGCAGCGTTCAAACCCTATTCCTTGGAGTATAAATAGAGGCTGAAGATTGAAAGATGCTGTTGGAAGAATCTCACACGCGCAAGCTATATTCAAAGCTTCTAAGCATTCTTTCATCTTGAATTCATTGTGTTTACTATTAGCTTTTCAGAAGCAATTTTTTTGTAAATATTCTTTCTTAAACAATTGTTTAGTTACCTTTAGGAGATCAAGTTTAATCGGATCCTAGAGAAGACTAAGAGAGTGGATCTTAGTGTGAGCTAAGTCAGTGTATTGTTAGTCACTTGTAGGTTTCAAGTGCAGTTGTAACAAGTACCTGATTAGTGGATTGCCTTCATTCTAAGAAGGAAGAAATCACCTTAACGGGTGGACTGGATTAGCTTGAGTGATTCATCAAGTGAACCAGGATAAAATCCTTGTGTGCTTTTCTATCTCTTATCTTAAGCACTTTATTTGTTCTCGAAAGATTTGCAAAATCTTTAAGGTGAAAGTTTTATTCTAAAAACGTTATTCAAACCCCCCATTTCTACCGTTTTTCATACCTTCAATTGGTATCAGAGCGCAAGTTCTGATTACCACACCTAACAGTGTTCAGTGATCTGGGCCGGTGTGAAAAACAAATGGCTACCACCAGTGAAACGCAAAAAGATGGTTACAATGCAAAGCCTCCCATGTTCGACGGTCAAAGGTTCGAATATTGGAAAGATAGAATTGAGAGTTTCTTTCTGGGCTTCGATGCAGATCTCTGGGATATTATTGTGGATGGCTATGAGCGTCCAGTTGATGTAGAAGGCAAGAAAATCTCCATATCAGAGATGACTGCTGAACAAAAGAAGCTTTACTCACAACATCACAAAGCTAGAGCTATTCTTCTGAGTGCCATTTCCTATGAAGAGTACCAGAAGATTACAGATCGTGAGTTTGCCAAGGGAATCTTTGAATCCCTGAAGATGTCTCATGAAGGAAACAAGAAAGTCAAAGAATCAAAGGTGTTGTCTTTGATCCAGAAGTATGAGTCCTTCATCATGGAGCCCAACGAGTCCATAGAGGACATGTTTTCCAGATTTCAGTTGCTGGTAGCTGGAATAAGACCTCTCAACAAAAGCTACACTACAAAAGATCATGTCATAAGGGTCATTAGAAGTCTTCCTGAAAGCTGGATGCCTTTAGTGACCTCAATAGAGCTTACAAGAGATGTTGAGCGTATGAGTTTGGAAGAACTCATCAGCATACTGAAATGTCATGAGCTGAAACGCTCAGAGATGCAAGATCTGAGGAAGAAATCTATAGCCTTGAAATCCAAATCTGAGAAGGCTAAATCTGAGAAGTCAAAAGCTCTCCAAGCTGAAGCAGAAGAATCTGAAGATTCTGATGAAGATGAATTCTGGAAGCTGTTGGTCAATTCGCAAGTGTACGAATCCACCCGGTTTTAAATATCGAACCACAGGGATTGTGAGTGAATAGATTCGGTTCAAGCTTTGAGTTTGAAGGTTTGTTTTATTAAGGCAAACAATGACGAAGTAGTAAAAAGGAAAAAGAAAATATAAATTCAGAAATGAAACAGAAAATGAAAAGAAAGAGTGATTTACTTTGGGTTCTTGCTCAACTAATCAATTCAAGCACATCATTCTAAGCACATGTTCTCATGAATCTCTCCTTGATGTTATAGCCTAAGCAACTACCTATCGATGCCTCGCATAGATAATTCTTTCAAACCAAAAGATAAGCCCAATTCCTTGTGTACTTAAACATTTGTTTGAAGCATAAAGATTATAAAGTTCAGGCCAACAAACCCCAACCCTTCCTCTATTCCTAGTAGCAAGTATAGAAGAGGTAATCCCATAACAAGTCCCTAATCTATAACAAACTTCCGTTCTATTATAGAAAAGCATAAAGCTAGCACATGTTCTAACTTGAAACATAAAGCATGGATATGGGATTCAAGGAAAGAAGAAGAACATGTGGGAAAGAACTTAAGTTTATAACTTAAAAGGAAAAGTCTTACAAGAAAACCAAAGTAAAAGAAGAGAGATTAGCCAAGCATGGCAAGTGCCATGCTTGGCTAAGAACCTTGAACACAAGCTTGGAAGCCTTCTCTCACTCTCCTAGATGATCCTCTACCTCTGAATTTTACAAAGTATCAAAATATTACAAAAGAAAATGACCAAAATCCTATTTATAGGCAAAATTCCCGAATTTGGGCTGTTCTGGGCGCTCAGGCGCCAATTCAGAGCGCCTGAGCGCCAATTGCATGCCCAAAACATGCTCTCTGGAGCTAATTGGCGCCTACCCAGCGCCTGCCAACGCCTAGGCGCTCCAGCTCGCCTGAAAATGACTTTTTGGCTTCTAAAACTCCTCTTTTCAATCCTCTTTAAGTTTTCCATCAATTCCATGCTTCTCGGCCTTCTTTCTCCTTCAGTTTCTGCTCTCCAAACCTAACCAACAAGTCAAGGAAGAATCTAGAAGCTCAAAGAGCTCATTAGCACAAGAGGTCCTTCATAAAACAAAAGAAAATCATGCAAGTCCTAAACTTAACTTAAAATGCAAGAAAACTCCCTATAAAACTACAAAATTACCAAAACAAAACAAAGACTCAAGAAAAGATAAAAATGCTTGAGAATGCATGAAACACTACATGAGACACAAGAAAAAGACTCAAAACCTACAAAGAAATGACCCTAAAAACACTACTAAATCCGGGTCATCAGAAGCACAGGAAGAGCAAGTACAAAGGCTCTGGAAAGGCCAAAGGAAAGTCTAAATCCTCAGGCCAGAAGAAGTCCTCAATTAAGGAAGTCACATGCTTTGGGCACTACAAGAGGGACTGTCCAAAACTGAAAAAGGACAAGAGGCCAAAGAAGCACTTCAAGACTAAGAAAAGTCTGATGGTGACTTTTGACGAATCAGAGTCAGAGGATGTTGACTCTGATGGTGAAGTTCAAGGACTCATGGCCATTGTCAAAGACAAAGGAGCAGAGTCAAAGGATGCTGTTGACTCTGACTCAGCATCAGAAGGAGATCCTAACTCAGACGATGAAAATGAGATATTCGCTTCTTTCTCAACCTCTGAACTGAAACATGCTTTGTCTGATATTATGGATAAGTATAACTCTTTATTGTCCAAGCATAAAAAGTTGAAAAAGGACTTATCTGTTGCTTCTAAGACTCCTTCTGAACATGAGAAAACTATTTCTGATTTGAAAAATGGTAACCATGCTTTAGTTAATTCTAACTCTGTTCTTAAGAATCAGATTGCTAAGTTAGAAGAAATAATTGCTTGTGATGCCTCTGATAGTAAGCATGAATCTAAATATGAAAAATCCTTTCAAAGATTCCTGGCTAAAAGCGTAGACAGAAGCTTAATGGCTTCAATGATCTATGGCGTAAGCAGAAATGGAATGCATGGCATTGGCTACTTTAAACCAATTAGAAATGAGCCTCCTATGCCTAAAGCTAAATCCTTATATGAATGCTTTGTTCCCTCTGGTACTATATTGCCTGATCCTTTACCTACTGAAGTTGCTAAACCCCCTCTCAAAAATGGATCTTTCTCCATGACTAAATATCATGCAAAAATTCCTTTACATTACCATGTTGAGAAACCCAAGGTGAACAGAACCTCTGGGGTAACTAACAAGAGAGGACCCAGAAAGTGGGTACCTAAGGATAAGATTATCTATGTTGCAGATATCCTTGATAGCTCCACTGAAACACCAATCATGGTATCTGGACAGTGGATGCTCGCGTCACATGACGGGAGAAAGGCGTGTGTTCCAAGAGCTAAAACTTAAGCCTGGAGGCGAAGTTGGATTTGGTGGCAACGAAAAGGGTAAAATTGTTGGTACTGGTACTATTTGTGTAGATAGTAGTCCATGCATTGACAATGTTTAATTGGTAGACGGCTTAACTCATAACTTATTGTTTATAAGTCAATTAGTTGACAAGGGTTATGATGTTATCTTCAATCAAAAGTCCTGCCGGGCTGTAAGTCAGATCAATGACTCTGTTCTGTTTAACAGCAAGAGGAAGAACAACATCTATAAGATCATATTATCAGAGTTGGAGGCTCAGAATGTGAAGTGTCTTCTGTCTGTTAGTGAAGAGCAATGGGTATGGCATAGACGGTTAGGGCATGCCAGTATAAGAAAGATTTCTCAGCTGAGTAAGCTAAACCTTGTCAGGGGCTTTCCCACTCTGAAGTTCTCTTCAGACGCTCTTTGTGAAGCATGTCAGAAAGGAAAATTCACAAAAGTCCCTTTCAAGGCAAAGAATGTTGTATCAACCTCAAGGCCGTTGGAACTTCTGCATATCGACCTGTTTGGACCAGTGAAAACTGAGTCTATAGGTGGCAAGAGATATGGGATGGTCATTGTTGACGACTATAGCCGCTGGACATGGGTAAAATTTCTAACCCGCAAGGATGAGTCTCATGTTGTGTTCTCTACCTTCATAGCCCAAGTGCAAAACGAGAAGGCTTCTAGGATTGTGCGTGTCAGAAGTGACCATGGTGGAGAGTTTGAGAATGATAAGTTTGAGAGTCTGTTTGATTCTTATGGAATTGAACATGATTTCTCTTGTCCAAGAACTCCTCAACAAAATGGTGTTGTTGAGAGGAAGAACAGAACTTTTCAGGAGATGGCTAGAACCATGCTCCAAGAAACTGGCATGGCTAAGCACTTTTGGGCAGAGGCAATAAACACAGCGAGTTACATTCAGAACAGAATCTCTGTGAGACCAATTCTGAATAAGACTCCTTATGAATTGTGGAAGAATATAAAACCCAACAATTCTTACTTTCATCCTTTTGGTTGTGTTTGTTATGTTCTTAATACTAAGGGTAGACTGCATAAGTTTGATGCTAAATCTTCTAAATGTTTATTACTTGGTTACTATGATAGATCTAAAGGCTTTAGATTTTATAATACTGATGCTAAAACTATTGAAGAATCTATACATGTTAGATTTGATGATAAGCTTGACTCTGATCAGTCAAAGCTAGTTGAGAAGTTTGCAGATCTAAGCATAAATGTTTCTGACAAAGGCAAAACTCCACAGGAAGCTGAGCCAGAGGAAGATGAACCAGAAGAAGCTGGTCCCTCTGATTCACAATCTCAGAAGAAGAGCAGAATCACTGCGGCTCATCCTAAGGAATTGATTCTGGGCAACAAAGATGAACCAGTCAGAACCAGATCAGCCTTCAGACCCTCTGAAGAGACCTTGCTTAGTCTGAAAGGATTGGTGTCCTTAATTGAACCCAAGTCAATTGATGAAGCTCTTTGTAACACCCCGATTTCGGTGGCGTCACTTTAGTAACCAAAAATAAACTTAATGCGGAAAAACGTGAATATTTTTTTTTTCGATAATATAAACAAGACTAAAATAAATAAACACAAATGCGAGAGATAGCAGAACTAATACATGATATATATTACAGCCCCCGCTGTAAGTAGCAACCTCGTCACGAGTAACCTCCAGTGACGGAAAGTAGAAAGATGTAACGCCCGTAGGCAATATATACAAACCAACAGGAAAGGTTAAGTGTCCGCAACACCACCTTCAGAAATGAGAATAAGCTGGCCCATCGGCCTAAAACAAGACCTCCTAAGTCCAACCAACTCTCTGTGATTCCCGTAAAGAAACCACACAAAAAGCTATAGATGGGAAACTACCCTGTCCCAAAGGAAACAAATGACAGTCAGAGCTAAGACTCTACTCCTACACTAATCCTATCTCGAGGAGCTCACACCAGCACTAAAACCTATATGCTAGCATGATCGTCGTCTGAATCAGAATCCAGAACGACCAAGTCTATATACACTACCCGTCCTCCCCTCGCAACCGCGATGCGCTCCGGTGCTGGACTCACGGGCTTAGGGCCCGATCCATGATCATCAATAACAGCAACGGTGGGTGAACTGGACTCTGCAGAATGCACTCCCACAGGCTCCTCCTCTGAGGGGTCCTCGTCATCCGAAGACAACGGTGGCGGTGGTGGTCCTCCTGCTACGGGTCCGCAATGCACACCGAGTGGCAAGTTGAAACTGACAGTGCATCTCCGCAGCACTCCTAACGTCAAGTATCCTACCCTATCTACATGGTCCTCCATGATCCGCCCCGAGTACGTCGCTCGATGGCTAGCGGGGTCAACCACCCACGAACCGGGGTCGTCCAGGTCGATCATCTCGTATCTAATCGCCCCCGAAGGGTGGACCATTGTGAACCAGTCCGCAATGGACATCTGACAAAGGGCGTTGTCCGTCAAAACACACACAGAAGACGCGAGGGTCAACTCCAAAGAATTATATAATTAATATCACCAATAGATACAGATAAGAGAATAGCCACTTAGGCTTATAGCTAGGGATAACATCCTAGGGTTGCATATTCCACAATGAATATAAACGACAATAATAGCAAATAGCATGCATCAGATAAGATTATTAATTATCAATCACACTCAACAACTAAGTCAGTATGCATGTTGCATGAGATGATATGGCGGTTAACCCAGTTAACCAAATGCATTCCGGAACGGATGGACATCAAACGGATCAGCCCTAACACCAGCCACGGTGGGACCATTTCGGCCCGCGTGCCTCTTACTCCAACAACAACGGTAGCCAGATCAGCCGTAACCCGTAGGTCTGCCATTTCGGTCTGCTACAAGAGTCGTCTACAAACGCTCTTACACGGAAATCCGGGTCTTATGACCATTTTGGAATCCGACGAGGTCCGAAGTCCGTCTCGTGTTAATACCTCATTAATGTTGCATGAATGCAGGATGATTAGTCAAACAACGTCTCCGATCTCACTCGACACGTCGCCACGTGTTCTAGCTAAATTAATGTCTCTAAAAGCTTACCCTAAGGTAACAGTCGATTCTGCGACAAAAGACACATCTTTCAACAACACACATTCTCTCATGATGATCTCCAAATCATCCGACTTATCTCCATCCGATGGTCAAAACTGCTCAACGAGCAAAGAGTATCAACATACTCGGAAACTATCAATTTCCGGGCTTATCCCTCGGATAGCCCAACAACACAACTGCTCCCACAGCACAAGAGTATCAACATACTCAAAACTTCTCAACTTTCTCAACACTTGGATCCGACGACACTTCTCGTTTTCCAAAACTAAGATCTTCATCCTAAGCTTCCTTCGAGATTATTACCATTACTTAAAGATTTAGAGGTTGTTTAAGGTCTTATGAGTTTTCTTTACAAAATAATTATCCTTTTTGTCTTATCGCAATATTTATAAGTTTCCGGGATCTCCAAATCCCAAAAGACTCCAGAGAATGTCTCGATCCATGAAAAACCATAACAAGGCCCGAATCTCATTCGTCCTATCAAACTTTCTCAAAACTCTTAAAATAAAATCGGCATGACCTGCCCGCTATTCTCACTCCTCAGAATCACAGATATATGTGAAAAGCATAGTTAAATCAACACAGCCAACATACATGTCATATATCAACACATTCTAGAATAATCACGTAGCACTTAGCATATAACGCATGCATCACACATCCTAGATTACCCACATAGCACATAGCATGTAAGTCAATCTCAAAAACATAGTAGTAGATGAATCATCTACATTGTCAGCCGAAGCCTCAGAAAACATTTTTCCAATCAAACACAAACAAGTGCATAAACAGTAAATCAATGTCGAAAGCATCGACCCTAAGCATTAACTAAAGATTCAGTGAGAAGCCCTCACCTGTAGATTCTCCAGGGTGATCTTCGAGAGTTCCTTCACAATCGATGCCTTGCTCCTCAGGGAAATCCTCAAAAGCACCTTTAGAGTAAAACCACAAAATTTCTATCAAAATCTATCGGAAACTAAGCTATCAATGCTCACTAAGGTTACCCGAAGTAATACATACTCCGAGGTACGAAAATCTAACGCGAAAGGACAAGTTTTCGAAAAAGGAATTTTCCACCCTCCCCCTTAGGGTGCTCGGCCACTATTGGTAATTGTGGGGTTCGATTTTTCTTCGATCAAACTTGGTTCCTATGCTATCATTAGCCGTAACTAAGGGTATTCTAAACTCGGAAAAATTATCGGATCAAAAACTGTCGCAGGGGTATTTTGGTCAATATTTTTAGCTCAGAAATTCAAAACTGAAATTTCAAGAAGCAAATTGGATGGGGACGTCACCAACGACGTTTATGACAAGTAATCCTACTAGCACTAAGCTAAGGCGATAGTTTTCAGCCCAAAGGACGAAGCTTTGCCCCAAAATGGGTATTTTAAGCAGAATTGAAACTCGACGGTAGTTTTTCGAGAATCGGCGGAGTATTATTAGCTAAACATATTCAGGAGAACGTAGGGAAGATGTTTAGAATCAAAAATGGAATTATCAGGATAGTTTTGCAAAAACCTCAAAACTATGAACACAGATTTACCTAGAGAAAAGCTATAGAAAAGACGATCAGAGGTAAGGATTAGCGACTATACCTCGATACCTTGAAGTAGCAACTGTCGAATCGACGATCAAGCAAGAAATGAACAAAAGCTCTTCTTCCTCCTCTCTTGGTGAAGCTCGCGGGTTTGGGAGAGAAAATGGTGAAGTTTTGCCATTTTTTCTCCTTTTCTTGCTATATATAGAGGTTGGCAAAACGCGGTAAAATGAAAGTTTCGCGAATCTGATTTTTCCGGCGTCATTCTCCGTGAATTCTAAGATATGTTTTGGCAAAAGAATTCCAAAACTAAAAAGAGGTTTCCTTGTATTTTTGGCGACTAATGCAAAGTCGGTGTAAAACTATTTTACCCGATAAGTTGCTTTTTGCATCGAATGTCAGAATAGAAAATTTCCTTCTGAAGAAAGATTGAAATCATCAAGAGAAATGGGTGTACGCGTGTGGAATCTTCATTTGAAGCTCTGGATAGAAAAAATCTTCATTGTCGGTTGATTCTAGGGTTTTGAACTACCAGGGTTTCAGTTTCGGCAAACTTCCGAGGATTGGAATCGGACGTTCGTAGATCCTAGAGTTTCGCCTTGAAACGTTTGTTATATATGGAATAAGAGAAGTTCTAACATTTCTCTGAAGATTTTTGGAATTAGCTTCCATAGTGACTTTAAGTGAAAACTAGCTATTTACTAGGGTTTCTGACCTAGGTTTAAGCGTATGTCGATCGTGCTATACCTTTTATCGATTTTGGTACAATCCTTAGACTTTTCCTGAACTTTCTCCTTCATAAATTTATTTCATTTAGTAAACTCTTGTTCAGGTTTCCTTTCACGATACATCAACCCTAATCGTGAATAAGAAGTTTATTCACTTAGCATAAGCTTAAAAACTTGGGTCTTACATTACTACCCTCCAAAAAGAAAGTTTCGACCTCGAAACTTAAGGGTCAGTAAATAGTTCTGGATATTGTTCTTGAATCTTCTCCTTCAGCTCCCATGTCGCATCACCGGTGTCTTTGTTCTAAATGACTTTCACTAACTCGATCTATTTTCCTCTCAACTGTTTTATCCTGGTGTCACCAATGCTAATTGGCGGTGTCTCGAAAGACAGATCATCCTTCAACTCAATGTCGTCCAGCTCGATAACATGTGTCGGATCCGCAATATATTTCCTCTGGTAAGCGACTGGTCCAATTCGACGAGTGATCTGATAAGGTCCAATAAACTTGGGTGTAAGCTTCTTTGACTTGATTGCTCGACCAACTCCCGTAGTCTGAGTAACTCGCAGAAATACATGGTCTCCTTCTTCGAATTCCAGAGTTCTGCGCCTTTGATCTGCATAACTCTTCTGTCTACTCTGAGAAGTCTTCATCTTCTCTCTGATCTGCTTGATCTTCTCGGTTGTCTGTTGCAGGAGTTCTGGTCCTACTAACAGATTCTCTCCATTTTGATACCAACACAAAGGTGTTCTACACTTGCGGCCATACAAAGCCTCATACGGTGCCATACCTATGCTCGTATGAAAACTGTTGTTGTATGTGAACTCAATCAATGGAAATAGGTTATCCCAACTGCCCTTGTTGTCTAACACGCAAGCTCGTAGCAAATCCTCCAATGATTGGATAGTCCTCTCAGTCTGTCCATCAGTCTGTGGATGATAAGCAAAACTTAGTCTCAGCCTTGTTCCCAAAGCCTCTTGAAGAGCTTACCAAAAATGTGAAGTAAACTTCGGGTCTCGATCGGAAACAATACTTGTCGGTACTCCATGAAGTCGTACAATCTCAGCTATATATATATCTCTGATAGTTTCTCCACGTTATACGTAGTCCTCACAGGTACGAAATGAGCCGACTTAGACAATCGATCCACTATTACCCAAATAGAATCGTATCCCTTTTGAGTTCTTGGCAAAGCCACTACAAAATCCATCGATATGCTATCCCATTTCCACTCTGGTACATCTAAACTTTGTAGCATACCTGAAGATTTCTGATGTTCCACCTTTGCCTTCTGACATGTCAAACATGCAGCCACATACTAAGCCACTTGTCTTTTCATTCCTGGCCACCAAAAATTCACCTTCAAGTCCTGATACATCTTTTTCATTCCAGGATGAATGCTTAACTTGCTCTTGTGACCTTCATCCATAATCAACCTTCTCAAGTCAGGGTTGTTAGGTACGCAAACCCTATCCTTACACCGTAGGATATTGTCGCTTCCTACCTTGAATTCCGGGTCTTTACCTTGACTTACCAAATTCCTTTTCCCGAGCAGAAACTCATCTTGTAACTGTTGGTCTCGGATTTCTTCCATCAATCCATTGGTAATTCTGATCATTCCGAACTTTAGCTCTCCTTCGGATAATCTCACATCCAAGCTCAAATCTCGAAATTGCTCCAGCAGTTGCAGCTCTTTAACCATCATTGACGAGATGTGCATCTTCCTGCTCAAAGCATCAGCAACAACATTCGCCTTTCCAGGATGATATTGCAGAGTAAACTCGTAATCCTTAAGAAATTCCATAACGTTGTCTCATGTTCAGCTCCTTCTGCTCAAACAAGTACTTCAAGCTCTTATGATCACTGAATATGGTGAAATTGCATCCATATAAGTGATGTCTCCAAATCTTCAGTGCAAATACGATTGCAGCTAGCTCTAAGTCATGAGTTGGATAATTCTTCTCATGAACCTTCAGTTGTCTTGAAGCATAAGCAACTACCTTCCGATGTTGCATCAGCACACATCCCAAACCTTGATGCGCAGCGTCACAATACACTTCATACGGTTCCTCTGGTTGCGGTAGAACGAGTACAGGTGACGTCGTCAAACGTTCCTTCATCGTCTGAAAACTAGTTTCGCACGCTTCAGTCCATGCGAAAGGTTGATCCTTCCTCGTGAGTTGAGTCAAAGGTCCAACAATCTTGGCGAAATTCTCGATAAAGCGACGATAGTATCCCGCCAAACCAACGAAACTCCTGATCTCAGTCACTGTCTTTGGCCGTTCCCATGACAATACAGTCTCTACCTTCGCTGGGTCCACAGCTATACCCTCCTTAGAGATCACATGGCCTAAGAATTTTACCTCTTCGAGCCAAAATTCGCACTTAGAAGGGTTGGCATACAACTCCTTCTCCCTCAGCACTTGTAAAACTTGACGCAAGTGCCCTTCATGATCCTCGGCATTCTTTGAGTAGATCAGAATATCGTCGATAAACACCACGACGAAACGATCTAAGAATGTATGGAGAGTCCTATTCATGTAATCCATGAATATGGCAGGTGCGTTTGTCACCCCAAATGGCATCACTAAGTACTCATAGTGTCTATAACGGGTTCTGAATGCCGTCTTCTGGATATCCTCAGTCTTGACTCTGATTTGATGATAACCCGACTTCAGATCGATCTTTGAGAATATCGCAGCTCCTCGCAGTTGATCCATCAAATCATCAATTCTAGGTAACGGATACCTATTCTTTACGGTTTCCTTGTTCAATTGCCGGTAGTCGACACATAATCTCGATATCCCGTCCTTCTTCTTCACCAATAAGACTGGCGCTCCCCAAGGTGAAACGCTTGGTCGTATAAATCTCTTCGACAGAAGATCTTCGAGTTGGGACTTCAATTCCACTAGCTCCGCAGGTGCCATACGATATGGTGCAATCGAAATCGGCCCTGTTCCCGGTACGATGTCAATCGCAAACTCAATGTCGCGTACAGGCGGCAATCCAGGTACATCGCCAGGAAAAACGTCTGGAAAGTCTCTCACTACTGGAATAGTGTCAACTTCCGGATTCCCTTTACTCTCCATGCTCAGCAAAATGGAATACTCTTGAGATCCCTCGTTCAAAGAGACGCTAATGTGATTGGCAGATAGATACTCGGAAAGATCCGAATCAGGAAATACCACTCTCTTTCGGTTGCAGTCCAAAAGACAATGATAGTGGGACAACCAATCCATTCCTAGGATAACATCTAGGTTCTTAAGAGTTAGGCATACTAGGTTAGCATGGCACTACTAGAAAAACTAGTTTTCACATCGGGTATTTTTTAGTTTTAACATCGGTTTTTATCCGATGTAAACAATGTTGATGTGGTATCTCCTAACCTTTTCACATCGGGTTTATAACCGATGTGAAAAGTATACCTTTTACATCGGTTAAGTCAACCAACTGATGTGAAATGTACACTTTTCACATCGGTTCAGTCAGCCAACTGATGTGAAATGTACACTTTTCACATCGGTTCTGTCATCCAACCGATGTGAAATGTATACTTTTCACATCGGTTAGACTGAAAACCGATGTGAAATGTGTATACTTTTCACATCGGTTAGACTGAAAACCGATGTGAATGCTCAACCAGTTCTTTTTTTTTTCACACGAATTTGACCTGAATATACATATTTTTTTAATGAAAATTTATTAAAATAAAAGGAAATCTTGAGAACACACTCTCTCAAGTGAGTTAAACATCCAAGGTCCCAGCAAAAAAGAAAACATAATAGCCTAAAAAACTAGAACAATTCAGCAATTCTAGTTCTTTAAATGTAGTTAAACAGCAACTGCTCATGAAATTAGGACAAAATAGTTAAACAGCAACAATTCAGCAAAACAGCAACAGTTCAGCAAATTAATGCCCCAAGCAGGAAAGCCACCAGCACCATAAGCATAAATTAGGAGAGCAGCGGAGGTGAGCAACTTTGAACCCTATAAACATATGCAATAAATACAGAGATCAACAATCCATGTTATAATGTAAAAAACAAGTTGCCCAAACTTTAATTCAGACTGTTTAGGCACAATCACTTCTAAGAAAGCATCATAATCACTTCTAAGAATCACTTTAAGAAGATGCTTGAATGAAGAGGCAAGGTTCATGAAAATGAGAAGAAAAGGTTAGCACAAGAGTCAACAAAAATTAAAATGCTCTTTGGCTTAGAATGATTCCATTTGATCTTTTACTTTGTTCTGATCTGAATTTTTATAATAAAAGATGGGATTGAACTATTTAAGAATTGGCAATAAGATAGCATGTTTGAATTTTCTAAAGTCATATATCGGTTTGGTGTGTTAGGCTCATTTGGCTTACATTGACTTTTGAAAATTAACAAGTTGTAATAATTAGCATAAACATTCAAAGAGCCTTCATATAGATATGTTAATAGTATGATTTACAATGTAGATTAGATGTTAAAATTTATGATTTCCTGAAAAGATGACAGCAACTTTTACCAAACAAGTTGTACTACTTCACTAACACAAGTTGCTCCAACATATAAATTACTCTCCTCCATCACCATATATATGGCTTCTTCCTATTTTCCACTGTTCTCATTCTCATTTTCCTTGAATTACTCTTGAGCATGCATCTAAATTTCCCATGTTCTTGGTCATAGACCTATCTTTCTTCATTGCATAAAAGTGATATTTACTTGAGAAATGTGCAGAGGAAGATCTTCTTCAAACTTCGTTTTTGTTTGATATGCGTTCCCATTAGAAAGAACCGAACCAAATCCCTTCCATCAGTAGTGTAAGAGAATCATAACCATTCATCAATTTTAACCTGATAACTTGTACTTTTAGGAGTCTTGGTTAACAAGAATGCAAGTGATTGAATGATTCAATTCAATGATCTCTGGAATCAGAGTAAGGTACATATATACACTGCCAAACAGAAATGAAGATCTAACTAACTTCTATCTAAGTCTAACCAATAACTAAGTTAGTGAAGCTAACTAAAAACTAATCAGTTAGCAACTGGTTTACAATTAACCATGTGACTAAATTGATCTATATTAGTTAGTTTTAATAGTCCCCCTCAAATTGGAAGATAGATATAAAAAATTCCCAACTTGAACATGTGAGGCTTGGAAGGTGAAGCACTTTTAGGGGTTTAGTAAGGCAATTAGCCAACTGATGGATGGAAGGAACATGAATCAACTTGAGAAAACCAGAATTTACATCTTCCCTGATGAAATGTACAACAACATCCACATGTTTGGTTCTGAAAACTTCAAAGTTGTGAGTTTTACTGTATTCTGAATTCTCTGGAATGATGAATTTGGCTACTCCTCAGTCAACTCAATAAACTTCCTCCTTAATGACTGTTGTGATCCCTGCTAGTAATTTTTTCAGAAATTTAGCCTTACAATGATTAGCTTAGTACATTTTAATTTGGCAACCTGATTCATGAAAAAGGTTAGAGAGGAGATAAAGAAAAAATCATCCCCGAGCATCGCAACACTCAGTGAGAGGGATATGATGACAAAATCCTCCTCGAGTGTCGCAATGCTCGGCGAGAGGATTCAAAGAAGGAATCCCCCCGAGTGTCTCAACGCTTGGTGGGAGAGGAGATGAAGACAATCTTCCCCGAGTGTTGCAATGCTCGTCGAGTGGATTCAAAGAAGAAATCCCCCGAGTGTCTCAACGCTTGGTGGGAGAGGATATGAAGACAAAACCATCCACGAGCATCGCAACACTCGGCGAGATGAAGACGTAACCCTCCCCGAGCATCGCAACGCTCAGCGAGAGGGAGATGAAGACGAAATCCTCCTCGAGCGTCGCGATGCTCAGCGAGAGGGATGAAGAGCATCACAACGTTCCACGAGAGAGATATGCAGCAGAAATCCCCCTGAGCGTGGGTATGCACGCTTGACGAGGGACCAATCTCCAAGTGTTTAGGCACTTACTTGAGGACGAGCATAACCCCTAAAATTGAGCGTTTGGGGAAGCTCAAGCTAAGAAACCTCCTAAGCGTCAAAACACTTAATCGAGGATGATCATCGAGAAATCCCAAGTTCCCCATGGAGCGAATAACGAAAATTCAAAAATTCCTAAGTGTCAAAACGCTTAATCGAGACCAATCATTCCACTAAACCTAAGCGATCGGGCTAAGGCCCAACTAGTCCCAAAAATTCATACACTCTACTACCTCGAAACAACAAAGTATCAAAACATTTCCTTTCAATACCGCACGAGCGGTCGAGCTGGGGCCTAACTGGGTTTAGCCATGAATCCGCAATTGGGTCAAACCGCCTTTGTATCTTGCACCATTTCCTTCCCGACTTCTCAACTCTCGTAGCTCAAGCTCCACAACCCTTGTGGACTAGAGGTAGGGGACTACCATTCTGGGAGCCTCCAAAACCAACCGTCCCTCGAGGACGATTGACACACTCTCGTCGCTCAAGATCCACATCCATGGCTTTGTCTAGCGATCAAGAAACGTTCCCTCAAAGAACTCAACCACACACACCCGCACTCGTCCCATCACAGCGCGCCCCACAACCCGTCTAGGTACCTGACTTCTTACTCGCCCTTCGAGAGCTACGACGGCAGAACTTTAGCCCACAACCCACAATTCCTTCTGGACAAGAGCTAGGAGGTTACTGCTATTGGAGCCGACAAAGATAAAATGACCACACTCTTAGTTCAAGCTCCACTATCCTAGTGGACCAGAACTAGGGGACTACTATTCTGGGAGTCGGCAAAATCGCTCACTCCCCACCCGACCATGATAGGACGACTGCGTCCTCTTCTGGAAGACACTCGAGCCGATCACCCCCCAGGTCAATCACGTTGCCTCCTCAACCCGACTAATTATAGGGACGATCAACCCCGTCCGGCGAACTAGGCAATTATGGACCAATAACCAAGGCAAAGGCACGAAGCTCGAGGATGTACTAGGTACTCATGACCGCCTCGAACCGCGCAATCTCAAACTCTATAAAAGCCAAGGCATGGATAACTTAAGGTACACATTCATCTATCCCATTTCACAATCTCTTAACCCATGTTCTAACTTGGGCGTCGGAGTGACATCGCAGGGACCCTTCCCGGGCACGATGAACTATGGAGCATCGTCAAGACCGTCATCTCGCCACCCCCTCGCCGGAGTTTCGCCACTCCCCTCTCTCCCTACCCCTCCCGGGTAGTGTTGGTCGGTTTTTCCTGATCAGGTATGTTCCTTAATTCGCCCAGGGACGATCATTGTGGGGTTGGAAGGTACGTACACATTTCTTAATTAAAGAGTATGTTCCTTAATTCAACTAGATGGAAGGGCTACGCAACTCATTAGATTTAGGGGTGAGAAGTTAAAAAAATTATATACTCTGCTAAAGCTGGGGTAGGATTTGGAGCACCTTAAGGGCATCCGCACTTTAAGAGTTGCTCAGTGACACATAGAATAAGGTTCACTTACCATTGCAGCTTCATAGTTGTTCCACCTTGGCAGAGAGCAACCCAAAACGGTGAGAATGTGATCCAGAATAATATTATAGAATTGTGGGGTTTATTTGAAAAACATTATAGACTTGTTTGGTTTTAATAAAAAGTTAGTAGAGCTAGTTATAATAGTGCGGATAATGCCGTAGCATTTTAGGAAATTATAAATAATGATATAAATTTAAATTAAAAATTCTAGTGGATTGCTTGAATATGAAGGTGCTCTATCTAATAAGAGTGTAAGTTTCTTAGTTTTAATTAGAACTAGCGTTGTCTATTGTATTTAATACATCAATTAATCATGAATGTGATTATGCGAGTTCGTTTTCATTTATTATTTTTTAAATTTTAAGTTATCTATATTTTTTTAAGTTGTTCCCAATATAGACTCTCATCTTTCCATGTAATTCTCCCTTAATTGTCTCTTTTTCTCCTCCAATTTCGTTCCTCTTTTTTCTCTCTTATGACATTTTAAATTTTCAGTTTCCCTATATCTTTTTCCGTTTTCCCCATTAATTGTCCTTCTCCCCCCTGAAGGTATGAAAAACGATAAAAGGGGGTTTGAATAGCGTTTTCAATCTAAAACTTTTCTCACTTGAGATTTAACAAATCATTTCAAACACCGAAGATAAAAGTGCTAAGATAAGAGTTGAGGAAAGCACACAATGATTTTATCCTGATTCACTTGATAAATCCCTCAAGCTACTCCAGTCCACCCGTTAAGGTGATTTCTTCCTTCTTAGAATGAAGGCAATCCACTAATCAGAGTTTGTTACAACTGCACTTGCAACCTGCAAAGTGACTAACAATACAATGACTTAGCTATCACTAAGATTCACTCTCTTAGTCTTCTCAAGGATCTGACCAACCTTGGTCTCCTTAAGGAAAAATAAACAACTGTTTGAAAGTTTTGGTTTACAAAGAAATGCTTCTCGGAAAGCTAAAGTAAACACCATAAGAACAGTTTGAAGAAAGATTGCTAAGAGAATATTTGAATATCGCGTGAGCTTGAACAAAGTTTCTTAGGCGGCATCTTTCATCTTCAGCCTCTTTATATACTCCAAGGATTAGGGTTTAGACGTTTGCATGGAATGCTACCGTTGGAGGACAGATCTGGGATTTATAGGTTCTGCTGTGGCTGAATAAGTTAGGTAAGGTCTTGGAACTTGTGAAGCTTGGTGATCAGAGTCAGAGGGAAGCTTGGATCCTCTAACCTTTGTACCTTCTGCTTCTGGACTTAGAGAAGAAGTACTTGGTCTTCAGAGCCAGCTTACTCTTAGACTTTAGAGTCTTCACTTCTCAACTTCTGGACCTTCAGAACTTCTGGATCTTCAGAGCCTCTGGACCTTCAGAGCTTCTGAACCTTCAGAGCTTCTGGTCTTCAGAGCTTCTGGTCTTCAGAACTTCAAGTGAACTGAATCCATATCAGAGCTTTACTATCTTCAGATCTTCTGAAGCTTATTCTACTGTTCAGATTGAACATAGTGAGTGCGAAAGCGTTGCGGGGGTTACTCTTAGAGCATAGTGCTTCTGATTTATGTGTAATTAGATCAGAGTCAGAGCCTGTCATTAAAACACTCAGAAAACAACGTTAGAGTACCATAATTGTTCATACACAATAGTTAACATGTAATCATCAAAACATAGAGTT
The DNA here is from genome assembly GCF_012489685.1 of Lotus japonicus. Taxonomy (NCBI): domain Eukaryota; kingdom Viridiplantae; phylum Streptophyta; class Magnoliopsida; order Fabales; family Fabaceae; genus Lotus; species Lotus japonicus. The sequence continues at coordinate 58,261,747 of NC_080041.1, read as the reverse complement.
GTACTACTTGATCAAAACTTGATCTTACACCCCCCTCCCCCAATTTGCTGCTCTCTCTCCCCTCATCCCTTCTTTCAAATTCCTCTTGCCCCATTTTTTTCTATAATAATTTCTTATTTCTTGAATGATTATTGACGCTTGCACAATCAAGGTGATCATAAACAAGGGTTATAATATAACCCCTTCCTTTTTTTAGGTCTTTTGACTTGGATTTCATATAGTTTTCTAACAAAGGTTTTCCAAGCCATCAAAGACTCATTCTTTTTCTTTCTTTTCTCAATCAAACCAAATTCACCTACATTCAACTCACATGCCAAGGTATTTACATGCATATGAATGAATGCAAATTTAAAGTTCTTTGAAGAATTTGATAGAACTTACTCATCAAGCCTATCACCAAATACAGAGTCTATATGTTCAACATTAATAATTTCATCATTGCATTGGTGATGTGATATGCTATCAAAATCTTCAACGCTTACCTCATCCTCATCATGTTTTACCTGTGGAGGGCTTGAAGGAATCGGTAAGTGGTGAAGGGTTGGATCTCTTTCTTCTTTTTTTGATTTTTCTTCTTCTTCTTCCTCACTTTCTTCCGCTTGTGCTTCAACCATTGCTCTTCCATCTTCAGCTACCACATTAGCTAGCTTTCCCGATTGTATTAAACCCTTTTATTTTCTTAAAAATTTGGAAACTAATCAAATCAAATATTGTAATCCTCCCCGTATCCATCAAATAATAATTGCTTTAATTCTCCAAAAATAATTAATCATATTTATAATCTATTTAAATCAAGATTGATGAAATAAATTTAGTAAGGAGTAATCTAGTTAAATCTTAGATAATTAGGACAAATATTTTAAAATTCGGTTTCAAGATTTGTTTTAGAATCAGGGAACATGTGTCAACAGACGATAAGTTATCTAATTCTTTTCTAATATATATATAGGGGAATGCTAACTTACTCCCACTTGTTTTTTAGAAGGAGTAAGTTAGCAATCAACACCTTTTTATTTAGACAAAATTGTCCCTCACTTTTATTCTTTAAAAAGAAGTTAACTGGTGGGCTTCTTGTAATTTTGCTTAATTTAAAAACTCAAGATATTCTCTCCTCATTTATAATATTGTTCCCCTTTCCCTCTCTTTCTTTAAACAATGTTTTTTAATTCATTAAAAAACAAATAAAACCATCTAGTATATGAATGGGTTTCTTTAATTTCACGCAATGTTTTTCAAAGTTCTCCACCACGGTACCACCTCTGCAGATTTGCTAAAATTGCTCTTGTTAAGTGATTACAAATAAAACCAATTCAGGAAAAATACATACATGCACTGAACTGTTTCAATAAACTAGAGCGGATCCGAAATGACTGTGAATGTAAAAGCCAAGAAAACACAAATTTATTCAGAAACGAAGATTTTGATTTCGATTTTGATTTCTTGAGAAGGTGAATCTCGTTGTTCTCTTAGGAAAAGGGTGGTGGTAATCAATGGCGAGGTTTAGAGAGAGAAGGAAGGAGAGAGGGATGAGAGAGAGTGAGGGAGAGAGAAGAAGGAGAAACCCATTTCAGAAAAAAAATCGTTTGAACTCAAGAAGCCATTTTCATGTATCGAGAAAGGTCTAGTTCAACGAGTTAAGGCTGGATTGAATGAACCCTCGTCGATTTGGTTTTGGGGGGAAAAAATTTATGCTAGAAGAATGTCGTAAATGAGGAGAGAGAAAATTCTGATTTTTTAATTAAATAAAAGATTTTGCAAGCAAAATTACAACAAACCCACCGGTTAACTTTTTTTTTTAAGGAATAAAAGCGAGGGACAATTTTGTCTAAATGAAAAGGTGTTGATTGCTAACTTACTCCTTCTAAAAAACAAGTGGGAGTAAGTTAGCATTTCCCTATATATATAAATATAGATCTAAAGGGGGGAGATGACTGATGTTGTATCTTAGATAATTAGGGAAAATCTTTTAAAATTTTAATGAATTATAATCTCAGCACTACATATTTATTTTTATATTGTAGAAAATGAGAATGAATTAAAGGAGAAATCAGAGAATTCTTGTGAACATGTAGTAAATTAGGCTTGACAGTTTTCATAATTTAAAGAGATAATGAAAACGGTTTCAAGATTTGTTTTGGAAATAAATTTAGTAAGGAGTAATCTTGGTAAATCTTAGATAATTAGGGAAAATATTTTAAAATTCGGTTTCAAGATAAAATAATAAAATAACACAATAGAAGAGAAGTTCTCTAACAAATTGACACGTGAAATTTGCTATCTAACAAATTGACACGTGAATTTTTTCTTATTAGGTTGAACCAGGAGTTGCCACCTCATCAAATCAGTCTCATAAAAGTTCTTCTTTTCTAATATATATATTGATTGATATTGATATTGATTTGTTGTGTAAGTTTAACTCTACTCCAAAAGTTGGCTTATAAGTCAGGATTGTACTATAATTTATAAAGACTATCTTAACAATATCTTTAGTTAATTTGAAACCTTAACACTCCATTCACACGCATAGTAGAGCATCTAAAACGTGAAATCTATAGTTGGATATCTACAGGCCGGGCGATGCATATACGGGTAATCGTTTGCAATAATTTGATCTATAATATGCTATGATATCATATTAAAATTTGAGATTCACATAACTTTACCCAAAAACTAGCATTTAGAGTAGACTTAAACTTCTCGAATTCTAATCTATATAATATACTAAAGGAAGGTTTTTTTCTAGAAGGTTTTGCCACGTGGCACTCCCACATCGTTTTGAAATATTAATTTTAAGAAATCATTAACATTAAAACACATATTCAAAAATCACAAAATAGAAAAATATATGATACATAAAATATCACATATTTAAAAATATTAAAAATAATTGGAGTCGTTTTATTTTTCATTCCCTTTGGGTATTTTGTGCGATGATCTCATTATACTAAAAGAAGAATTTTTTTAGATATAGATAATAGATTAACATGATTTTGTATCAAAATAAACTTCTCATGTCGTTAATTATAGTAATTTAAGATAAAAAAATTTAAATTGACCATGAGTTTTAATTTTTTTTTGTTATGATGCTATAAATTGTGTACATATAATTTAATTATAGTAATTTAAGACAAATTTTTTTAGATTGACCATGATATCTATTTTTTTATAAGAGTGCTATAAATTGTGTCAAACACAAAAGTGTGCAATACACAATGTGAGTAAGAAAAAAAATGGGTCATACCAAAAGAGGGAGAAGAGATTTAGGTGTAGGTGTTCATCTTCTATTGAGTAATTTTTTTCAACAAATGACCCTCTATCACCCTATTTAATTTCTTATCATATTTAATACATGATTGTATATATTTTTTCTCTCATGACATGAAGAGGAAAGTTCTCTTTGTTGCTCATCTTTTCCCCATTAATATGCAATGACCAAAGGTTTGAGATTTTTTTTTCTTCTTTTTTCTAATGCACAATGTTCTATATTTTTTTTTCATTAATTTTCTTCAAAAATGTCTTTGGTTCAAAGGTTTGTTATTTCTGATCTTATACCACATGCAACGGTACAGTTAGAGTTGTTTTGTTATATTCATTGTCAATGTTTTTTTTTCTTTTGCAATTATATAATATGATTATTTAAAAATTTCTAATGTATATCTAGATTCACTTTTTTTTTTTGGAAGAAACACAAGAATTTTAATTTCCATCAATTAAAATTAGCTTTTGCAAGAAAACAATGATGAAATATACAAATTTTGTTTTTCTTATATTTTTAACTCAATTATTCAATATTAAATCTACATTAAAAAAATATATATTCACCCCATCCATCCATAAATATTTTGTTTTTTCTTGACTTTAAAAATATGTATTTTAAAAAAACATATATAAGAAAATATTTTGTTTTGGAGCAGATTGGCAATCAGCTATTTTTTCTTATTTTCTACATGTTTAGTATTTTAACCTATTAATTATTAATAAAAAACATTAAACCTCACTTTAAAATTAAGAGATATATTTAAAATTCAAATATCAAGTATTGCTTCATTTAAAATAAAAATATATATCAATCATGCCTTACCCTATTTAATATCATTTTGTTCAGTGCTAGAACATAGAGAGGGGAGGTAATACCCAAAGTGTGAGGAAAGTGATGTGAATGCTTAGAGAGAGAAACTCTAACCGCTTAGAGAGAGAAAATATAACTGAATTTCAATGCTATTATTCCTCAAATGAGCTAAGAGTCCCTTACAATTAGTATTCCCCTCCTATTTATAGAGGTGGAGTTGGGCTTTGGCGCCCTTAATCTGTCCAAATGGGCATGTTGGGCCTCGGGAGCCCAAGGTCATGGCGCGTCCCCTACCCAAGGTCAGGTCTCCTGGGCGAGGGACCCTAAGGTCTCGCCCAGTCCACAAGACACCGAGCTCGAAGCATGAGAGCTAAGTGTGTCTTTGAGCAAGAAACAAGGCGAGATCCCTAAGGATGCCGACTAAAACTTAAAAACTTAAAATCTAGAAGTGAAAAACGATGGCCAACATGGCCTGGTAAATAAAGCCTTTTGCAATCGACACTTTGGACCTTCAGCTGCGCCCTCTTCTTCCGGGCGAACCCAGTCCACAGGCAAGCTTGTGGCGACGGCTACTAGTCCGCCCGACTTGGCGTAGTTATGCACACGCCCTAAATCGCGACGTTTTGTCACGTGTTGCGTCCTTTCCACACGTCGCGCCTTGAAGCGACGCCAGGGTCAGTGAATCCACAGAATCTCAACCGCTACCTTTGACACGTCCCTTCCAGTCACGTCACAACTTTGACAATTTGAATTTTAACCAATCGGCAGCAACCGTTGCAGCTTTTCATTTAATGCGTCGTTCTCACTCCCCAGAATTTCGCAACTGCAATCATGTCATTTCCTGACGTCATGGGGCACAACCTCTCTTTTTCCTCCACATCCCTCGGTAACCGTCCACAACTTCTTCCTACACGTTCCCTTCTTCACGTCACTCCCCGTTTATAACAGCATTATCTTACTAACCCCTTTCGTTCCTTCACGATTACGAACCTTTGCTTCTTCACCCTTACGCGAACTTGTCCAGTGTCAAAATTACCTTTATTCCTTGCAATCCCTCTGCAATGACTCCAAAGCGCCAGACCAAAATTCCAAAAGTAATGTCGTCGCTGCCACCCCTCTCCGGTGCGTTCCTCCTGTTCGCCCGCCCCCTCCAAGAGGCGTTCCTCTTGAAGAAAAAGACGTCATTGCCTTCCGAACGAGGATTTGGAAATCTTTAAGTGCTCCCGCCGCGAGGGCTTTGCCTGCCGGGACAATGCCTAACCAACGGTCAAGTTTGGAAAAGAATCGTCCATTTGGAAGATTTCCACAGAATCCAGCGGAATTTGTCATGAGAAACCTCTTGACAAGCTTCTGTATGTCAGTGCCTGCTCATCCCTTGAACGCCCTTGGCTTCGACCCAAAGACGACTTCGTGGGTGCTCCTCACTTCTTTTACGTGTATGGGTATATGTTCACAAATTTGAAGATTAAATTTCCTTTTTCCCCTTTTATCTGCTCCATTCTTCACAATATCAATGTGGCTCCAAGTCAACTTCATCCCAACAGTTGGGCCTTCATCCGGTGTTTCGAAATTCTCTGCGACGCGATTCACCAGGAACCTAAACCTTCGACCTTCTTTTATTTCTATCGCGAATCTGTCCAGCCCTCCCCGCAGCGCAGCTGAGTTTCCCTGGAAGCAAGGCCTGGTCGTCAGCGCTTCTACCCTATCTGGCCTAGCATCACCGTTGATTTAGCCCGGAAATTCTTCAGGGTTGTGGTGTCCCACGAATATCCTGAGGTTTTCACACACAGAGATGGCACCGCTCGATTTCCTTTCTACGGGACTCAGGGCGCGCGCCAAATAATCGAACCGTCTGAGGACTCCCTCACTCCTGAGCACAAGGCTGTCATCGACTTTCTGGACTGACTCGCCGTTTCAGACTGCTCTCACGTGATTGGTAAATCTTCCTCTTCTACCCCTCTCATTCTTTCTATTTTCTACCAGCTTACCTTTTCCTTTTTTTTTTTTTTAGGACAAACTCACCGTGCCGATGAGGAGCTTCTGGCGGCCTTTGAGAAGAAAAATAACGTCTCCTTTCCCCCTTTGAATAAATTTGAAAGGCGACAAGGCGTCTCTGTTGAAAATCCAGGCGAGCAGAAAACGGCCCCTTGGCGAGGAGTGTAACACCCCGTTTTTAATTAAAATAATGTTGGTATTTTATTTTAATTAAGATTATATTGTATGAGGGTTTAATAGGTGATATATTAATACTTTAATGAAATAAAATAATTTTTTTGTGATGCTGAGTGTGTTTTATGAAATGGAAGAGAGCTAGGGGGTGAAAGTTAGGATTAAAAATAGAGACAAGGACTAGGAGAGATTTTAGGATTTTTAGTTTAGCCCTTGAGGAATTAGGTTTAGATGGTTTAATAAGGATGGGGAAGCAGCTAAAGAAAAAAAAAAAAGAAAGAAGAGGACGCGTGAAAGAAGGAGAAAAAAAAAAAAAGAAGAAGGTTGTGCGTGAAGTAGCAGGAAGAGAGGGAGAGCGGATCGGCTTCGGAGAATTCGATCGGGAACGGGGAGCTGCACTCAATCCAAAGGTAAGGGTGGGATTTTGAGTTTCTAATGGAATTATGGTGAATGATATTAGGGATTTGGGAGATGTAGAATTGTTTCTGTTAATGATGTTCTGGAAATCTGATTTGAAATCCATTGATTTTGGGATTTTCTTTTGTGTGATTGAACGGGGTGAGGGCAGAACCATAGTATGCTAGGAGTTTTGGGTTGAGGTTCCCTTTTGATTTTCTTTATGATCACGCACATAAGGACTGTTAGGTAGCATGCTTGTTAGGTTTTGTGTCTTGTTTGATGAGAAACAGCTTTAATCACTTATTTTGGAACATAAAACGGACTGGTCATTTTCCTGGTATGAACCGTGACTTTCGAAGCCTTTTAGAGCCTGTTTAGAGTGCTCGAATAATGTTGCGTTGAACTGAGAAAGTGTAGGCCTTTGAAAGAGCTTTCTGGAATGATATGGTACATAATTTTTGGTTGAGAGACGAGGTCTGTAAGTTCAGTTTAGTAAACCATGTTTTTCTGCGCTCTGTATCTGCTATCTCTGCCAGTGAACTTCAACGTGATTTTTCACCTTGTTAATGTGCCCAGAAAATTCTTTGATGAACTAGAAAGAGGTAGAGTTTTCTGTTAGCTTTTCAAATTGAGGTCATTTGTAATTTTTGAACAAGTAACGAATCCTGTAGGTTATCTCTACTGAAATATGTTTCTGCTGTGAGCGTAATTCCTGAACTGCTATATGATTTATGCACGGATTTGATGATGCTGTGCTGCTGTCCAAAATTTCCTGGGCTGGACAGTACACTTCGAGACCTGTTTTCGCCCAGTTAGAGTGCTCAAATGAAGATGTGATCAACTAAGAAATTGTAGGACTTTAAGTTAGCTTTCTAGGCATATAAAATACATGATTTTTGGTTCAGTAACGAATTCAGGAGACCGCTTTTAGTGGCTGGTGTTCCTGCTGTTTTTCCAGATTACGGAAATTCTGATTGTTTTGGAAATATAATTAGATTTAGCTTACATGTTGTATGAAAGTTAGTGTCTTTATGTTCCATGTATTAGCTATGAGAATGATGCATGTGGCTGAACACCTTTAGCATGAAATCCATAATTTATTTACCATATGTGATAGCTTCTTCCATGATTGCATGCTTAAGTGAGTTGTTTCATTGATTTGGTGCCAAAATTGCCTAAGATGTCAGGGTAATTGTATAGTTGATAAAAATGCATGTGTGCTGAATTGTGTTGTTTTAAGCGATGTTAGTGATGTAGTGATATAGGCGCAATGCCTCATGTTGAAGTGATGATTATGATATGTATACGTCCTTTTGAGTCGCATAGCATCTGCATACTCTGTGATGGCCTGTATTGGCGATTTGTGATGAAGGCTTATGCCTTGTGCCTCCAATAATTGGCAATTCGTGATGAGGGCTGAAGCCCTGTTGGTACCACATACATATGCATAGTCATTGTTGTGTTCGAATTGTATCCGAGTCGATGACGTTATTTGTGACTGTTTTAGTAACTGAGCTATATGAATATAAAAAGAAGTGGTGTGGCATTAATCTAGCATATTTATTGCCATTCTTATATTTATGATACTCGATATCTCACCCCTTCTGTTTGAATGTTACCCTTGTTGGTAACGTGCAGGTAATTAGGAGGAGTAGTCTATAGCCTTTATTTCGAGTTGGAGTCCTTGCTCTGATACGTAGCACTCGGGGGGGGGGGGGGGGGAATGGACGCTTGTTTTCCTTCTGTTATAATTTGAATTAAGTTGTTATTTGAGAAGTTGTTTCTGTTTTAAGTTGTGGGCAAGATACTATGTTTTCTTTAAGTTTTAAAGACACTGGATTCGCTGCATAACTATTTGTCAAAGTGAACTAGTTCAAAGACTAATTAACTGTCACAAGAGCATTTAAGTTTATTTATGAGTTCATCTCAAAGTTTATGTGCTATGTATCTGTTACAGGAGCATTATGATAATGTTTTAAGTGATTATGTAATGCCCCATGAGTGTTAGAATTTTTATCACTCTGATATTTGCAATACATATACCGTTTAGAATTGGGGTGTTACAAGGAGAATCCTCGCCCTTCCCCGAAAAGGTTGAATTCCAGCAAGCCTTCAGGGACGATTCCCGCCCAACACGGTCTTGCCGACTGCTCACTTTCCCGTCCAACAGTTATCTCGTCGCCGCTTGGTCCGAACCTGACGTCTTCCGCCAACGCCCCTCCTCCACCTGCTCATACTTCCACCCCCTCCGCAGGGTTCGTGAGTCGGGGATTCCCGTACTCTTTAACTTTGACATCAGCCCAAATGGCGCGAATGGATGAAGTTGTCAAGCAGCGTGGTTTGGATAATGTCTCTGAAGGGGCTGTGGCGGGAGTGCTCCACGCGTTCCACTACTATAGGCGCTTCGCCCAGGATGCTGACGAATTACGATCCGAAGTGGCGCGCCTCCGCGCTCTCAATTCTCAACTTGCTGAGGATCGCGAAGTGCTCGCCGCTCAACTGATCGCCAAGGAAAAATCCTTTTCCAAAGAGCTAGCCGAGCTGTCCGCTCGTGCTGAAGTTAGCTTAGAGTTTCGAGATAGGAGGATTTCTGAATTGGAGAAAACTCTTGCAGAGCTGCGGCAGGAGGCGCAGCTAGAATCGAGCGCGAAAGCAGACCAAATAGCTTTGACGGATGCCGACCTTGAAAACCTGACCTGGCGAAGAAAGATGATCTTCTATCCTCAGCGAAGACTCAAGCCCATCTTGACGCGAAGGCCTTAGAAGAAAAATTGAGGTCAGAGCCTGCTCTTGCTGTCGTTCCTGAACGCGACCGAGGCTTCTTCATCGCCAAAGCCCAAGTCAAACATCTCCATCCTCTGATTGATCTCAGCTAGATGGGGGCATTCAAGAGGGTTACACCCACAGGATTTGTCGGGCCCGACGATCCTCCAGGCTTCGTCGCCGAGCGTTTCCTGACGGAAGAACACGTAGAGCTAACTCAAAATGTTAGGAGTCCTTAGATTATCTTTGTTATCTTTGTACCAAGGGTCTCCCTTTTTTTTTAATGAGAACCCCAAGTTTTTACTGCTTTTGCTATGAGTGGATAGACTATGCGGGAGATAGACTATGCAGGACATTTCTCTTAGGGAATTTCAAACGTCTGCCCAAGTGCTTCTTTTCCACGTTCCAACGGTTTATTGTTGACCACCAGCCACGAACGCTCAAGCCTTTATTGCAAGTCGCTCCTTTTCTATGAAAAACTCCTCGAGAAACTGCTCCAGCAATAACTTCCGGAGACTGAACCGGGCTTATAAATAAGAACCAAAACGCAACAATCTTCACACCTCATCTGCTTTCTAAAACTTCAAGGAAATGGCATCCTATATTGCCTGTTTGGAAGAGCTCAGAAAGAAAGCTTTTGATGAAGATCTCTTCATCAACGTTAGGCATCCGGAGGATCCCAACGTTTACGACCTGACCAACAAGCTGCTGGGAATGGATTTGAGTCCAAAGATGGACGCTATCCTCAGAAATTTCCTCTGCTTCGTGGAAGAGATTCAAGAGCTCTGCCGGCGGGAGCTGGATTTGCTGGAGGAGATGTGAGCGGTGAAAACAGCTCTAGAGACGGTGGAAGAATGTCTTGAGAAGCTGGAGTTGAGCCGAAGACTGTGCAACCTAGAGTACAAGCAATACCGTTTGGATCATGAGAGGACAGATCAACGCAAAGAATGTAGGAAAATGAGAAGAGATCCTCCCTTTTGAATGTATAAAGTCAAATATTTGAATAAAAGTTTTGTTTCTTGAATTGTTTTGACGTGCATCATTATGAATCATACGAGCAAACAAATAACCGAGTTAGTAAATCGTCACAACACAAACCGATAAATGAAGGAATAAATGAATAACTAAATGAGCGAAGGATAGTTAAGCGAGCGAAGTGTGAGGAAAGTGATGTGAATGCTTAGAGAGAGAAACTCTAACCGCTTAGAGAGAGAAAATATAACTGAATTTCAATGTTATTATTCCTCAAATGAGCTAAGAGTCCCTTACCATTGGTATTCCCCTCCTATTTATAGAGGTGAAGTTGGGCTTTGGCGCCCTTAATCTGTCCAAATGAGTCACTTGGGCCTCGGGAAAGGAGGCCCAAGGTCATGGCGCGTCCCCTACCCACGGTCAGGTCTCCTGGGCGAGGGACCCTGAGGTCTCGCCCAGTCCACTTTTAATATAATTTCAATTTTTATGTAAATTTTATTTAAAAGTCCAAAAATATTTTAAATCCTTTTTAATTTAATTATCAAAGTAATTATGTTCTAATTTTTTATTATTTAATTTCAATTTTTTATGTAACCTACGAAAGTACAGATTTTCAATATTTAATATTTATTTTAAGTTTCAAATTTTTATGTAGTAACCTTTACTTGAAATTCTATTTGAAAATTTATCTAATATAATAAGAAAAAAATTAAATTCGAAAATAGAACAAAAATAATAACAAATCAGAAAAAAATAAATTTAAACCCTTTTTATTTTAATTTTCAACGTAATTTATGTAACCTTTACTTGAAATTCTATTTGAAAATATATAACTTTTTTCTAGCTCAGTTGGTTATTTGAAAATATATTAAAATGAATGTTATAAATTAAGTAATTCCTAATTTAGATTTCAAACTTTAAATTTAAATGCAGTTCTAAAATTATGCAATTATATGATTATCAGAATCTAAATTAGATAAGTTTTGCTATATCATGGAAAGTTTTTACATCTCAAGCGAATAAAAATTTAAGGACAATTTCATGTGACACGTCCAAACAATTATGATTCATATTTTTTAGTTTCACATCAATGTAATTTTATTAAGTTTTCATTGCAAAACTTCCAATGCAAATTTATTAAGTTCAATGCAAAACTTCCAACAACTAAAGTGTTCAACAACTTCAAAATGTCTTTAAAATACAACTTCAAAATGAAGTGCAAAAACCTTTAGGAATTCACCAACTTCCACCAAGGTTTTACAAATCATATTCTTTCACTTCACTTTTTTTTAGTTTTTATATTAACTTTCTAAATCAAACATGTCCTACGCAATATTATACATATATTCTAATTTCCGCCTCCAACGATTTTCATTTCTATTAACTCTTTTTAAAGTTCATAAAAATAATAAAAAAATGCATTTATGAAACCCACGATGCTGTTGGTCTTGGTTTTTCTAAATAATAAATATATTAATTTAATTCAAAATGTAGTGATGGCAGTATGTGAAAATCGAATTTTAAATATATTAATGACCTTTATAGAAATATTAAAACAAAATATATTTATTAAAAAAATACTAAATCTGATTAAAAAATACCCTATTTATTTTGAAAGATTAAAAAAAAAATACTAAATCTGAAATATTAAATTCATTGTGTATGATTTATTTGTCTCATTAAAATTTCAATTACATTTATTATTATTATTACTTATTTGGAAATTTAATGTTATACATGAAAAGAGAATTATTCTTTTTCTATCCCATGTCATGTGTCACCACCATGTTGACTAAGTTTCCCTCCATTAAAAAAATGACTTCATCTACATATTTTTTTTTATACATAATAAAATTTCAATTTTAAACATACTAATGATATTAATGGAAATAATAAATTCATTGTGTATGATTTATTTGTCTCATTAAAATTTTAATTACAATTATTATTATTATTATCATGTTTAAAATTAAAATTTATGAACCTTATAATTTGGATGACATATTCTACGGTGAAGGGTGGTAGTACGGCGACGGTAGTGGTGATAGTGATAAACGTAAATATTTTATATAAAATAATCATCCAAAATATTTTTCGCGATTAACATTAGTATCTTATTTTTTAGGAAATATTAATATATAAAATCCATAAAAAATCAATTTTAAATATATATTTTTAACAAGTGATTGTTTGAATCTTTAGGTCGAGAGTTTAATTTCGAGGAGTCGCTGTCTTAGGTAGACCTTTGACCTTCATCACACCCAGGTCAGAAATCCGAGAATAATTTAAAAAAAAATTTAACAAACATTTATATATTTGTGCAATGAAAAAAATTATAAAATTTTTTTTACAAACATAAATTTAAGACATTATATAATAACGGTCACCCGTGCAAGGCACGGGTTATTCACCTAGTATTTGTCTATAACAAGGTGGGAGTGTACATACAATTACTAACAGAAAAAAAAACATTTAAGAACACCGGGATATATGTGTGGGTAAAATACACACGTAACAACGATTCTACGAGAATGACCGTGCTTATGAATATGATTGTTCTAACTACCTTCTTCACATCACTTTCTTCGTCGATTTTACCACTCGCAGGACAGGCACCAATGCTTCCAAGACGTTCCCACTATTTTATCATCATATAATAATTGCCTTTTGTTCATAATCCATCAATCAAACACCAGCAAGAGTCAAACTGCATGTTTAGTTTAAGCCTAAATCATTTTCCTTTTTAACTCAACTTATATAATTGTAATGACATAAGAATCCTTAAGTGGCACACAACGCATGGGGTAGGATTAGGTGGTGAAATTTTGGAGGAGAACAAACCTAACCACATCGTAATTTTCTATGTTACTTTGACAACCATGACAAATTTGACCTATTTTATATAGCCAATAAAATTATTCAAGTACTTTGACAAGGATACTCCAAAAAATGTACGGTTGGATTGATTAATTATAAGTCCACCGGTGCAATATGGACATGTGTTGGACTATCAGCTTCTATGAGAAGACTTTGTAATCTGAGTTTTTTTTGTGTGTGTGACGGCTTAGCAGTAGTCAACTTCTTGATGGAAAAGGAATCTAATATAACTGCTCAGAATGGAAATTAAAGACTTGTTTTTGTCTTTTAAGCAGCCATTTCCCTTCAAAATGTATGTATTCTTATAATAATGGTTTCATAACTATCATAATGTTGCCAAAATCACTTCCTTTCCTTTGTGAAGATTTAAATCTGTATGAAAAATTTGAAAAATACTAACAACATTCATATTAACGCTTCCTTGTCATTATTCTATCATCTATTAGTTGAAATTCATGTGAAGTTCATTAAAAATGCTACTCACATGAATTTGAACCAAATCAAAATAGAGTGTTTGAATGAGTTTTACTAGCTCTAGTCAATCTGTGTTATAGATCTATAGTGCTCTAGGCATTTGGCTATCAGGCATTCTTTAGCTTGACTAAATTTTCAACCAACAGGGCTGCAATTTTCTCCGGAGATGAAGCAATATTGGAGAACAAGCAGAAAAGCTTTTCACAACAACTTATTTTTGTAGACTAAACTTAAGAGATATTTGCAGTATTTTTATACCAACTAGGTCTAGTGCAACAAAGCTGATAAATAGTTTAGCTTCTTAAGCATCTAGTCGAGCATTCAATCCCTGGATGATGCGTATGCAAAATAATTTGTTAGGAGAGACTTATCCACTTAAAGTGATCGCAGAGCCTCGAGAGGTCGGATAAGTCTCATAGCTGCTACTGACTGATGGAATACCTTGGTGCAACCCAAAAAAGTTCATAATCCTATTAATTACAATTCCTGCTCTCCCAAGGGATGGATTACAGCACTTTGAAGCAGAAAGCATGGTTACAGTGGAAGAAACAAGAACCAAAGAAAAGGATGGTGGCCAATATGGATTGAAACTGTGTGGTCCATTTGAATTCTTAGGAACAACATCAGCTTTAGGGAAGGGACTTTAGAGGGTGAAAGGATTATGGCATTGATCCAATTTAGATCCTGGAAGGGGCTTAAGGCCGAGATGAAGGGCTTTAGTTCTACCAATGAATTTGGCCCTGAAATGAACTACTTTAGATCATAGAATAAGTAATCGTAACGGTTGATTAAGAATTTGATGATTGAGATTTTGATCATGTATAACAATTTATGATGTTCTTGAAATCTTAACCGTTGAAGAAATTTTTAGTCTTCAATTATGTATGATGATTTATTTTACTCTCTATAGTAACTAACCTGTTGTGATGAGATTAAAGGCCATAAGTCATTTATGTGATATATGAATTGTTTAGTTGTAGCAGTATGCACTTCATGGCTGATTTACAAGACATTGACCCTAGACTTGTTCTTCATATTCTGTTTTAGTATAAATAGATCCCTGAATATTTGTTCCTTAAGTCGGAGCAACAATTCTTAACTTTTATTTTTATAATTTGGGACAGAATTCTATGCTTTTGCACCAGTCCTGTCCTGGAGCCTGCACTACATAACAATGATGGTTGAGAAGAAAATAAACAATATGCCTCTTTAAACTTTATTTGATCAGTTTATGAGGAAACTTATATATTTCTTTCCCTCACATATCTTCCAATATATTTAACTGTATAATTACTCTGCATATATAGCTTTCCAACCCTTGTTGGTGCAAAGTATGCAGATGAAGAAATTCATGGTTCTTCAAATAAGCTTGTAATCTAGACCTTAATTTCTCTACTACTCTTCCTACACCATTTTTTAATTAAGGTCTAAGATTTCCCCTTCTATTCTTAAGCAGCTCTATAATCGAAGCAAAATTCATAGGCAAAACAACTTGACATACAGTAAACTACAAACAAAATTAAAGAAAAAACTTCTCATTCAATGACACTGTCCAGAAGTTGTGTGTACAAAACATATATCAACATATACGTATGTGTAAATGGACATACATGACATATCTATAGTAGAGCCTATATATTTGTATATTAATTGGAAAGAAGCATACAATAATCTGATGAAGGCATATAAATACACACCATATTCAACCTCTTTCAAATTAAATACTAAGATAGCTCATGCATAGTAGTGGGGTCCTCAAAAAACAATTCAGACCAATTGTAAGGTGAGGGTCCTGCTCCTCCATAGCTAGAAGTGCTGCTACTGGCATCTCCTGAGGTCCCTATTGCATTTGGAGGATTAATAGATGGAATATTTATCCAGGAAGATTCATCACCAGTGTGATCCCTTTGACTTATTGCAAAGTTATTAGTACCTTGACCCTGCTCATTATTATTCAAACATGATTGAGAACTGAAAGAGACTTGTGGGTCTAGAAAGTGAGGTAGCATGTTGCTTGGGTGGTGGAGTGGTTGGGAGCTAGCCATATTATTCCCATCATGTGAAAATAATGAGGTTTGGGTATCCATTTGTGAGAAGTCCACACCAAGGTTCTCTTTTACATTAGAGATTGAGTTTAACAAACTGAAAGCTTCCATGTTTGTGAGGGCATTTTGATCATAGGAGTTGGTCATGCATAAGGGATTGTTTGAGGATTGGAGTAAGTAATTAAGGTATTGAAGCTTTGCCAGCTGAACTGCCTGTTCATCAAATGACTGATGATTATGATCCATGAGTTGTGTCATGTTGGCCAGAGCTAGCAGATATGGCAAGGTGGAAACAAGGTCAGTTCTTGGCTGGTGAGTCATTGGATCAAAACCCATCTGAATCAGCTTTTTCTTTAAATGAGTGTTCCAAAAATTCTTGATCTCATTGTCAGTTCTTCCCGGAAGGTGTGTTGCAATTGCTGACCATCTGTTAAGAAAGTAGGTGCAATCAAAGTAAGTAATAATAAGAGTTGAAGACAACACTAAATTCTACACTGGACCATGTTAAAAACCTGTACTTCTATGAATTATGTTTTTAAAAAATTTAGTACATATTATTTACAATTATACTCTTCATGTGATAAAATTAATTTGTAGAGTAGCCCTTTTAATTAGCTTTAATTTTGAACCATATTTTTCAGGCAAAGCCTTAAAGAACACATAAAAACAAAAAAGGAGTAACATGTACTTAAAAACTGGTCTATACATAAATCATGTTTTACTTGTTATAATATGTCATTTTTATTTTTGATAAGCCAAAGACATATATGCTCTTGTATGTGTTAAAATAAATTACAGAAAAGTCTGTGCAATTTGTGAACTAAAACTTTCTGGGTCCATCGTCCACAAAAGAAAAGGCCTAGACGGTTATCAAAAGGTTCAAATAATTATAAAGGAGATATGGCATGGAAAGTACTTGTTTCCAAGGATGGAATGGAGATGCAGAATTGTTTGCTCCTCTTCTGGAGAAAATTTCCCCCTCTTGATGTCAGGCCTTAAGTAATTGGTCCACCTTAGCCTACAACTTTTTCCACATCTGTTAAGACCTACGAATTAATTGCAAGTTACAAAGAGAGATGAATAATGAGCACCATTGAAATGAGAAAAACTCAATAATTGCTATGAAAAACAGCAGATGCGCGCACATACCTGCTAGCTTAGGGAGAGCTCTCCAACTTCCATGGCCATGTTTCTGAATGTGTTCTACTAGCTTTTGATCTTCTTCAGGAGTCCATGGTCCTTTCTTAAGGCCATTTTCATCACAGCATGGAGACCTTCCCATTGTGTGTGTCACTTAATTACTCACTTGATCCAAAGCTGTTATTATGTTTTCCTCTTTTACCTCCTCCAATTATACAGGGGGCTGGGGTCATACTATTTATATATCCATTCTTCTTGGTTGCTTCTTGTCATGGGTTGAAAATAACATTTTTCTAATGTTTATTAGGTTGATCATAGAAGTTATGGAAACTTCCATCTCGTTAAAGCATGAACAATAAAATATGTTATGTGCCTACCTTGACAAGTATACCCTTCTAAGTTCTAACTATAAATACACTACACATTATCATTTGACTTTTATCTAGATATGAAAAGAAGTAGTGATTTGTATCTCATTAATTTTCATAACACATCTCAGAACCTGCAATTTGTGCCATTTTTTGACCCTAACAAATTGCAGAGTTCATTAAAAAGGTAAAAAACCACCATGAATTGCAACTATTAGGACGTCACTTGATAAAATAATAGATTAAACACTAGGTGAGTGATTGAGAAGCTTTTGTCATTCACAAGTAATTAATGCTAGCTTATAAATATATTAATCAGGTATACAACATAATGACACAATTTGATTCTTTCAAAAAAAATTATAAGAAATCAAATTTTATTCTGTTGCAGAACCATTTTTTTAGTACATTACCATGAATCTTGAGAGCACAAAATGCTTCCACCCCATAGGCTTCCCCTGCCAGGAAAACTCGAAAATGAGATAGAGTTTATAGATATATAATATTAATCTAAGATATATATATATATATATATATATATATATATATATATGTATAATCTCAGGACAATTCAATAATTATGGACTTGACATTGTTTAGTTCAAATTAAGATGGCTGTATAAAGTGAACAAACAACCAAATTAGATTACGTAACACGTGGCGGATGAATGCTTGATTGCTTGTCGGAGGAACCCCTCCCATGCACGCAAAGAGGAGACTGTTTCCCTATTTCGTCCTGATTTGCATGGCATCTAAAGACTCACGTCCTCTCTTCTTGGATTTCATGCTCCCTAAAGAATCAATCAATCCATAATTACATGAAATACATCACACAATTATTATTGTAATCCAAACAACCTAAGCATATACGCTTACGACTCCCCAATAATAGCAATTGAAATGAGGGGTTTTTGACGGTGTACATGTTGATTGCAATGTAAGTCTCACATTAGTAATGAAGGAGAAAAAAATGAAGGAATGCATCTTAGAGAACTCCCTCATTCTTCACTATTCTAAGCTGTGAGACTTCTCCAAGATGCATTCCTTGATCTTTCTTCTCCTTCATCAGCAATGTGAGACTTACATTGCAATCAACCCCAACAATCTTCACCTTGATTGTAATGTCTTCAGTCTTCATTGTCTACACCGACAATTATTGTCTTCACCGACAAACATAATTCTCATTGTCTATATACCGACAAATTAAATTATCATACTCCACCATAAAGAGTACACTACACTTGGACCTAAACCATCTCAATAATTTTCTTCACATAGAACTAAACTATGGAACTAAACCATTCCAAGAATTTCCACATGTCGAAACCTTGCTGAAAATTTATGGTGCAACTTCCATGTTGGCTTTCTCCGAAAGTTCATCAGTCATCGACATAACCACGTCTCTTACATCAACGTCAACCTTCCATGCTCGCACGCTATCAGCACAAACCTTGCATCTATATCAACTAATGTCCGTTTGCCACCTGGACGATGTCATGCTCATAACGCCTTGTGTAATCAAGATTGCATCAACTCCTCCATCACAGCATCATCGCAGCTGCAGACCGCGCCGGGTAGCGTGGTTAGGTGATCTCTTGGGCGGGGAAGTTATTGCAACTAGAAGCTTGGGAATAGTTCCTGCGCATTGGTCGAAATCGCCAGCAGAGGAACGTCGTACCAAGTGGAAAGTGGCAACAGGCAACCTGCTAGAGAGATCATAAGGGAATGGAGATTGGCGGTCACATTTTTAAGACACACTTAACCCTCATGCTTCGTGCTCGGTGTCTTGCGGACTGGTGGATTGGGCGAGCCCCTAGGGGGCCTACGCCCATGGGTTACCCGGCAAGCGGCGATCGCCCAGCCTGGGAATTGAGCCTCCCTCAGCGAGGCCGAACCGGTCCAACAGGGGTAGTTACACTTATTAGGCTCAGCTCCCTTACTATAAATAAGGAGCAATTACCATTTGTAAGGGACTCTGGGCTCATTTGATCAATACACACTTGTGATTCAGTTATTGTCTCTCCCTTGAACGATTACTCTCTCTCTCTAGATTCTCTCTCCTAGTGCAATTCTTCTACTATAGGTACTATACCTTATCTCAATGTTCATGGCAAGAACAAGTAACCATGCACCAAAGTTGGTTCCCAGCCAGAACCTCGCAAAATAGCACTTCACCATGTCACACTTCTTCAGCACCTTCGCAATACAACACAAAGTGATATTCATCGAACCGGAAGCTCTGATACCACAGTTAGGAAATAACACAGCTGAAGAAGTGTGTCATTGTGAAGTGTTGTTTTGGGAGGTTCTAGAAGGGAACCAACCTGGTGCACGGTTTACCGTCGGTCTGCAGCTGCGCTGATGCTGTGATGTAGGCGTTGATGGAATCATGATTACACAAGGCATTCTATGCATTGCTCGGGGAGACAGGGGAGCCCATGGGCTGAGTAGCTAGACACCATGAGATATCGACGTCACATCTTAACCCAAAACCTTAAAGAATTGGGTTTATGGGTCACATCTCTTATAAAGTCTTCTCCTCACCCAAACTTAACCAATGTGGGACTCCAACTCCGCACTTGAATTCTCCACAATCTTCCCCTCAAGTGCGGGTCACCACCACATTATCATGGCACCCCTCGGCAGAAGCATATCCACCTTGTACCGCTATTCACTGCCAACGGAACCCGCCGCCTAACTACACTACTAGGAAGACTTTCGACACAAGGAGCCGTTACCATGGCCTCACGAACCATCGACTCTGATACCACTTGTTGGGGGAGACAGGGCAGCCCATGGGCTGAGGAGCAAGACACCAATATATATCGACGCCACATCTTAACCCAAAACCTTAAGGCATTAGGTTTATGGGTCACATCCCTTGTACAATCTTCTCCTCATTCATTGGGAGAGACAGGGGAGCACATGGGCCGAGGAGCAAGACACCAAGAGATACTGACGCCAAATCTTAACCCAATACCTTAAGTCATTAGGTTTATGGGTCACATCTCTTATAAAATCTTCTCCTCACCCATACTTAACCAATGTGAGACTCCAACTTGGCACTTGAATTCTCAACAATATATTTGGTAGATAATTGAATTTTTTAAATATCTAGTTTAAGGTTCGATCTTTAAGCAATATGTATAGAGAATAATTTGCTTGAAAAAATCTATTTGCTTAATGAAATCTCCAAGCATCGAGTACATTAACCTTATAAGCATCCATTCTGAGGGTAGGTGTTTTTCGTGAAATTTTTGCAGGGCAGTGTTTATTAGGCGCACCAGAGAATTTAAATTTTTAAGTGTTCTTAGGTAATATTGGAGGGGACTATGCTCACTTTATTGAGTTCTGTTTGTACAATCAACCATTTCATGTAATGAAACTTTTGTTTTAAAACAAATATCCATTGTGAGATACGTTAATTGAAAAAATAGAGGGCTTTGCAAGCATAAAATTATAAGTGTTAATTAGTAGGAAATCCGGACGTGGTAATTTAAGTGACGTGTTTCTAATTTGAATTGATTTGACATCACAAAATTGAGGCATATATTTCATTCAAAAAAATAATTGTTGATAGTTTGATTTTGTTGTATCAAGAAAAATCTGGTTTAGAAATTGAAAGAGTTTACAAATGATTTTTTTCATATACGGAGTATTGTCATATTTGTAAAGTAGATTGATTATATTAAATTACATAATTTATTATTTGTTAGTAAGGTGTGAAGCTGTTGTGGAACATATATAAACTTTAAATTATTTATTATTATGTTTAGATATGAGTTCTCACCCTTCTGTTGGAATGATGTTCTATGCGACATCGCTCAGGTACCGAGGATAGTGGAGCGTCTCGCAAAGGGTTAGTCGGAGGAACTAGTCTTCTATATATGGTTTAGTTATGGAAGTCATGCTCTGTTATGTAACATGGAAAAACGTTTAGTATTGTACCTGGATTTTAAGAGATATTTCGTGTACTCTCTTTATTTATTTTTTGATTATGTAAAATTTTGGAGTTGAAATAAATCCGCTTTGCTATGCATATGATGTTGAGACATCAAAGTTGAAAATCTATATCTAAATTATGAGCATGACAGGTGTTTTGATATATGTTTCTGGAGAATAAATGTGATATCCTCTGTGTTATTCATTTTACTCTGATTTATGCTATAATAATTACGCAGGGCTTAGAAGGTGTTACATTAGTGGTATCAGAGCATAATCAGTCAGTAGGTTAGGTTTATTAGCATGTTTAATTTCTTTTCTATTCGAAATGTGTTTATGACGCAGTCGATATTGTTTTGGAATTCTTAGGACAATGGTTGCAGGAAGGAATGATGAAGCTATCGTTGAGGCATTGGCAATGTTGGCTGGCGCCATTGGGCAAGGTCAGCAACCGAATGCTGGAAACCAGAATCAGGATGAATTCCATGCTTTGGGGAAGTTTCAGAGGAACAATCCACCAACCTTTGAAGGAGCGTACGGATACCTGTTCTCAATGGTTGCTTTGTTGAGTTGTTGGTAATTAACACACAATCTAGATCTCCCATCCTTCTTCTTTACCAACAATACTGGCGCTCCCCAAGGCGAAACGCTTGGTCGAATGAATCCTTTTGACAAAATATCCTCTATCTAAGACTTCAATTCTACCAACTCTGCAGGTGCCTTCCGATAAGTTGCCATCGAAATTGGTCATGTTCCCGGTACGATGTCAATAGCAAACTCTAAGTCCCGTACATGCGATAATCCAGATACATCTCCAGGAAAAACATTAGTGATATCTCGCACAATCGAAAGTCTACAAACATCTTAGTTTCCCCTACCCACTATGTTTAGTAGCAAGGAATACTCTCGAGATCCCTCATTCAAGGAAACACTAATATGATTAGTAGACAAGTACTCGAAAAGATCTGAGCCAGGAAACACCACTTTCTTTCGGCTACAATCCAAAAGACAATGGTAATGGGACAACCAATTCATTCCTAGGATAACATCTAAGTTCTTAAGGGTTAAACATACTAGGTTAACATCAAAGGTTCTACCTCTATATACCACAGAACAGCGTCGGCATGCAGCATTAACAAGTAGGGTTTTAGCAGGTGTAGTCACCATAAGATCAAAACTCAAAGCAATAACAGGTAGATTTAGTCTGGTTACGCAATCCTTAGAGATTACCGTCAATCTCGCAATCTCCTCTTATTAGACCATCAACTCCTTCAGCTTCCTCATCATCCATGGTGTACACTCTTGCTTTAGCAGCAGAGCGTTTTCCTCTAGCAGTGTGAACAGACGGCTCAGTCTTGGGTGTCCTACACTGACTAGCAGTGTGTCCCAGTCTGTTGTAGTTGAAACACTTGGGCCTTGTGTATGTGCAAGCATTAGCATAATGCCTCGACTTTCCACACTTGAAGCAAGTCACATCTTGGGGTACGGTCTGATTTCCCGAACCTCCAGCAGTAATAGTGTTCAAAGGTTTGTGAAATCCTGGGGTAAACCCTCTCCCCATAGGACGCTGATAAGGTTTCTTATTTTGAAATTTGCCTCTTCTCTGGTAGTTTTGAGAACCCGACCTCATTGATCCTCCAGTTCTAGCACGGTTCAACATCTTGTTCTTCATCAGCTCCACCTATGTGGCCTTCTCAACCAAAGACTGAAAACGCATAATCCCTAGTGGCCTCACAGAATCCTCAATATCAAGTCTCAATTCATTCACAAAACGCTTATACATGTAGCGCCCATCAACATGGTTGTTCAAGAATTGGAAATGTTTGGCCAGGGTCTCCAGCTTAGAAGCATATTCCGATATGGACATGCTCCCCTGACGGAGATTCGGAAACTATGCCTCCCGCTCATCAAGAGCGCTGGTTGGGAAGTATTTCTCCAGAAATGTAGTTCGAATGGTGTTCCAGTTAACATCTTCATTATTGGTTTCCATGATTCCTTTGGCGCCTCTCCACTAGTACTCAGCATCACCAAGCAACATATAAGTAGTCATGCCTACCTTGGCTCCTTCAGCAGTCTGCAACAAACCGAAAATCTTCTCAATCTCTTGGATCCAAAGATCTGCTTTGTCAGGGTCAGTTCCACCAGTGAACTTAGGTGGATCCTGTCTCCTGAAGTCATTAAGTCCCTTGTTTTGGTCCAGAGTCACCTCTCTCTGACGCTGGTGTTGATCACGTGCTTCCTCGACAGCACGCCTCACAGCGTTGTCATTAGCCTGTGCAGTCACAACTTGTGCCATAGTGGTCATCATCTCAGCTAGTTGGTTAGAGTTCACCATACTCTGTTTAGTTAAACAAACAGTTAGTACTAATCATAAGATAGTATTTAACATAGCTGTACAATATGATTAATCAATAACTTCAATCAATTCTAAGCCGCTTGGCAGACAATCAATTTTTACTCTTTGTAGAGTCACACAACCTAGCACAGAAGACCTATTCCCCAAAGACTCCCGAAAGACTCGACAAGCTTTGATACCACAATGTAACACCCCAATTTTCGAGGGTCACTTTAGTAACTCAAAATCAAAATAAAGCGGAAAAGCAGATTTTTTTTTCATTTTTCTTTTAAAATAAAAGACTTTTCGAAATAAAGTCTCAACCTAAAGGAGACAAACATAAACTAATGTACAATATATTTACAGCTCCCCTGTAAGTAAAAAGTCACGTCACGAGTAACCTCGAGTGATGGAAAGTAACGCACGCAAGCAAATAAGTACAAACCAAAGTCAGAATCATATGTTCTACAAATACAGTCCACCAAAAGAGTAAGTCAGTCCAAAACGACCTCCACAAGCCCTCCTACGTCCGACAAACTCCCTGTGATCCTCATGGAAGAGAACCACACAAAAAGCCAATAGTCGGGGACCTACCCTGCCCCAAGATGAGAAATGACAATCAGAGCTACAACACAACTCATACTCTAACCACCCGAAGAAGCCTGTTTCTCAACAGTCCTCCTCCTCCTCCTCCTCGCTGGCATAGTTATCGTTAAGTCAGAATCCAAGATGATCAACTCACTATCCACATCTATCACCTCTCTCCTCACAAACCGAGACACTGACCTAGTCACCCCTGTCTCCGCATCTACCACGCTGACGAGCACATCCCCCTCCATCACGTGGACATGGGTACCACGCGATAGCCACAGGAAGAAGCAGATGCCCTGAAGCGAATCGTAGTAGCAGTGACGTGCTCATCCTCCGGCTCAACAGGCCTAGAAGAAGATGCGACGTCAGAACAGTCAGCGGCGGCGGGAGAGCTTGATCCAGACGATGCTCCATCAACAGGCTCATCCTTAGAGGGATCCTCGTTGTCACACGACGATGGTGGTGACACTCCCGTACCAGGTCCACAATGCACAGTAGGTGGCAGGTTAAAGCTCACCGAGTAACGTCGCAAAACACCTTTGGTCAGATGCCCAAACTCATCGATCCGATCCTCCATGATCCTCCCCATGGAGGTGAGGTCACGGGTTCCATGTCCTTGGTCGTAAGCCTAGACTTCAATTAATAATGACCATCTCATTCCCAAGAAGTACAACCTCGCGGAGGACAATAGAGGTGAAAGGCTCTTCACTTAGAAAAAATTCATTCACTACGACTGAAAATTCAGTGTGCACCACTAAAGGGATACTTTTAGCAAGGTTGCAAGCTTCTTCAACTGCCTCAGACGGAGCTTCCCCATGATCGATCCTGACATCTTTTTTTAAATAAGCACATTAAAAAGTGAAGTAAGAAAACAATTGGTTGGAAAAAGGAGTTGATAACGGCCCAATACCTAACGGCTCGCCCTTCTCGGCAACAACCTTCATCAAAATTTCCTTTGAATGTTCGTCCGTTAAGGACAATTGATCCTCGCTTACCGGATAGCTCTCATTACGGAAATCATAATGCAACTTCAGCTAGTAATGAATAGGTAAAGCTTGCTGGCCCGACGAGTTGCTTGAGGGAAAGTGTCAATAATCAATATAAAAGGTTGACAAGACGCTCTTCTTCCTATTTCAAGGGACATGGAACAATGTGTCAATATAAAAGGTAAAATTTTACAACTATATATGAATTATGCTCACATGCCTTTAAATTTTTAATCTCATTCCAGATCACGATTATATCACATTGAACTGACTAAACATCTGATCACTCCTTCATACGAGAGATTCTCTCATATATTGACACTCTAAATCCTATTGTCTTGATACCCCAAGCATAATTGTTTTCTTTGTAATGTGGAAAACAACATACCTAACGTTTACAAAAATGACTATGAAAATATATAGAAGATCGAAATTTTTAATTAGTTTAAACTTCTCGTTAATTATTATACATTATTTATATTGCACTATTGCAACAATGACCATTACTTCAGCAGCCACTCAAACACTCACCAAACCACATGCATATGTG
The DNA here is from genome assembly GCF_012489685.1 of Lotus japonicus. Classification (NCBI taxonomy): domain Eukaryota; kingdom Viridiplantae; phylum Streptophyta; class Magnoliopsida; order Fabales; family Fabaceae; genus Lotus; species Lotus japonicus. Next base: position 58,236,067 of record NC_080041.1, on the reverse strand, counting down.
TCCAAGCCAAGTTGGCACGTAAAATATAATAGACTCATGCTACATAACTTTAATTTATCTGAATATCAAAACAGGTAAACGAAAAAATCTATGCAAGTTGTTGAAGATAAATATTGGTATATAGATAATAAACCAAGTATATGAGTGAGTGAAAGCCTCGAGGGTAAAAGTAAGGACAATCCCAAGGTAGTAGTAGAGATCATAGCTAGAAAATTGGATGAAAATGACACAAAGGATCGATGTGACTTATTTGACTCTGGAGGGTGGTGCAGTTGGAGACGTGAAGGAGAATTTGGTGCAGCAAACGCCCAAATCTTCACCAATTTTAATTTTAACCCTTCTTAAGACATTCTTTGCACGGTTGAGAAACCTTCAATGGCGTTTGTTGGGGGTTTGTCCTCAAGCTCCTTGTTCTCTTGCGGATTTTCTTTGTCTTGGTATCTTCCTGCATTTTTAACTCAGTACAAAGTAAAAGGTTATCGCTTAGTACAAACCAAGTGTTTTAAATAGAAGTTGGTCAAAATGTGCATTCTATCGTAATTGTATTCACCCTGTTTCTGATATTAATGACACGCATTTAGCTTGGGTTTTATCTAGAGCAATAGTGTGGTTCTATCTTGAGCAATAGTTCTGGAATATGTTCTTTATTCGTTTCCAGATAAGATGATTCATTTGAATTTATTATAATAGGAAAATTTTAGATTGATAAGCATCAATGTTGTAGTTTACTAATGGGGAGGCTTAGATGTAGACTCCAACAATTAGCGACATCAATCAGCATACGTGTTCAGGGAGATTTTTTGCTACTAAATGCGAAGTGTTAGAAAACATAAAACATGTTTCTGGCAGTGCCAAACAGTTACGAAATTTGCATATTTGTTTTCAACCACAAATTCTGTGGAGATTTGACATTGCTAGGAACATACTTTATGTTTTTCTTACACTTTACATTTAGTAACGTCAAATGACTGCTAAATGAATATGTTGATTATATTCTCATATTTGCTCAAGTTCAACAATTATTATTGTAACTAATTAATGGATTAAAAAAACATGTCATGCTAGACAAGAATCATTATCAAACCTACATATCGAGCTAGATTAATTACATCATATATCATATATCGGTATCACTTATCTCCACACTTCCTATCTAACTCTACATCTATACACCAAACATTATTATAAAAAACATTGTCAATAGACCAACAAGTATTTCGAAAACCTTGATTAAAAAAAAACAAGTATTTCGAAAACCTTTAAATTTAAATACATGCATAAGCGTGTCTATTATTTTGATATCACGACCAGACCTTGGTTCCTAGATAATATTGCTTCATACATAAGCCATACATTGTCAAACCTAAGATTTACACAATTTAATCATCAAGCGTGGACATCTATGTTGAAAAGCAAAGGAGCTGACATGAGTTAATCAGAGAAACCGTTTAATTTATTTTCTTCCATAACACGTATTTACTTTCCTTTCTACTTTCTTGTTCATGTGGCGTTAATCTCATTGTCTTTACCCTTTTAATTGCATTTGTTAGTAAACGGTTCATACACACAACAAAGGCTTTTTTTCTTTTTCATCCAAAGATCCTGTCGGGGACCAATTAAGTGTGTTTTCCATGGGAATTGAAGGGACCATTGACGTAAGATATCAACTTAATTTATATATAGTTTCAATATTATAATGTGATGTTTTTGATTTCAGTGTCAGCTAAACAACTGATTTGCTTGCTGGAATGGGTTTCTAACCAATACATCCATATAAATTTAAAAACGGACTTCGAGGTCACCCACTTAGATTTTACTACCACAGCTTCCAGGAAACATACATGTCTTGGTCCCCTGTAAAGGGTATTATCCCCTGTCTTGAAGGACACTCTTCCAACTCAATGGATCCCTATCTCTCTCCTTCTTATGCCTCAAAAAAACCCACCATTCTCACAAAAGTATGTACATCACATATATATGTACGAATAATCTGTCAAATATTATATAGAAGAGTGATTATACATATAAACATTGATATTTCCGACGACACTTTTCGGATATACATTTTTATAATGGCTTTTAACCTCCAAAACATTTTTCGCCATATATAAATAATATTTCCGCCAATCCTGTTTCGTATAATTATATGTAAAAACTCACGTTTAGGTACAACTTACAAGCTACAAAATGTTGGTTTTTAACAAGATTTAGCTAATAAAAACACTCGGTGTCATGAAAAATAATTGGCTAGCTCCTGCGATTCAGACTTTAGTGAGATTAACATGGGCCGATCGCACCGCCTAAAATGTGTTTAATTATCCCTCTTTTTTATAACTATTACTTGTGATGGTTGAAAATAATCGCAAACTCTGTGGTCGTTGAGAGAATGTTAACACTATTCTGAGTTCCCATAATCATGCATTTTCGAAAATAGATAATATGCTCCACTAAATTCAGAACAATCTACACAAAGGTAATTATTTTAAAAAGTTCTTTTGTGTGTGCATGTACATATGGGCAAGTGAAGAAAAGCAAGTGAACCTTGACAAATTAGGATCTATTAATAACTTGTGTGATGCTTCTTGATCACCTACTGATCACCAAGAGAAAACTTATCCGACCACTCTTTCCCCAAAGAGGAACTCATCTTACTCCACCCCGGGTCTTACCAAATTTGATTAAGCTAACTCTTCTTTCAAGAAAGTCGTCGTATTATACTATGCAAGGACCTTGGGTTGGAAGGATGCTATTCAAAATTTACTATAGGAGTGCTAGCGAGTACGACCTTCTTTTTAACATTTTCTCTTTGATTCCTTAAATTTTATAATGTAGTTCCACCGAAGTGGAACCCATATAATTCAGTAATCCTACACAAATTTTATCAATCATCATCATTTTCAACTTTACTACTCTCTACAATTTTTGAGATTATTTTTTTATCCTAAAATATATCGCACTTTATAATATTTATAAAATCTTTAACATATTTTTTCAAACTTACCATCATATTCAATATAAAAGAGATAAGTGATTTTAAAAACATTTTTAGAGAGAAATTAATTGGTAATCTAGGTCCTCATATGATAGCTCAAGTGGTAGGAGCTGGGGACATATGAGTTGGGTAGGGGAAGGTCCAGGGTCAATTCCTGGTGGGTGTAATTTTTCTTTCCGATGTACCAAAAAAAAATTGGTAATCTAGGAAAGTGATAAAACTATTAACAAATTTATTCCTAATAGTACTTTTCTCAATCCTAGATAATTAGGTAAAATTTACTTATAAATTGGGACAATGAGAATATTGTTGTATTACTATTAGAAGTGTTAGCGACACTCACTTTAACACATTAATTTATTAAAATTCAAATGGATCTAACTAAATTGGAAGTGAAGCTCATATTTTTAGTGGACATCACCTGATTTTTAATCAATTAATAAGAGAATGTGCTGCTAGCATTTTTTATTACTACTCCTTCCGTTCCTTATTAACTGTCCACTTTAAAGAATTTTTTTTTGTTCCTATATAACTGTCCACTTAAAGTTTCAAGAGAGCATTAATTGATGTTTTTCCAAAAAATGTCCTTACATAAACAATAAATGAAGAAAGATAAAATACATTCTAAAGGGTGATATAGAAAAACAAATAATATTTTTATGAAAATCAACACAATTAATTGATTTCCTTAATTTGTGTGAACCTTCTCTTCCTGAATAGATAAATAGGAATGGAGAGAGTATTACATAAGGAGTTGAGTAAGTCGCCATGAGGATATTTTATTCTCATCCAAGTTGAAAGTAAATTTTAAGAGAAAAAGTTTGATGCACCGACGGTGTAAAGTTTTCTTACACCGTCAACCAATCAGATTTCAAGGATGTGAGAAAATCTCTCTTTTCATTTAATTTCTTTAATTGACATGTCACATCCTTGAAATCTGATTGGTTGACGGTGTAAAAAAACTTTACACCGTCGGTGCATCAAAATTAAACTCAAATTTTAATACTGAATAAAGAATTTCATAATTTCTTTATTTTCCATAAATATATTGGTCTATTGTGATTGAAACAAATCATATTAATCGATGATTTAAAAAACCCATAGTAATAGATGTGTAAAGAATTCTATTTTCGTTTCTAAATTTATTTTTATTTACAAACGTACAAATTTAGTTAATCTTTATCTATAATTCCAGAAAAAAACTATATATTTAATTTCCCATGAATTTTATAGCTATTTTTTTTAACGTGAATTTTATAGCTGTTTTTAATCGGTAAGATTGGCAATTGATCAACCAGGGAGTATGAATAAATTTGCTAGATATTTTTTTTGGTCAATTAAATTTGCTAGATCATGGTGGATGCAAAATTATTATTAATGGCAGTCTTCACAATTTGAGACCGGAAAAAATGGGAGTAAATGTTGGGTCAGTGGATGTATACTTCAGTAACGAAGGGCCCAAGTAATATTTTTTTGTTTGAACCATGTGAGTGAAGTTGGGCTGAGGCAACTTTAATAACCATGGTACGAAGCCAGCAACCTGTTTTCTCTAACATGGAAACAAATAGTGTCGAGGGTATTGTAGGAAACCATGCAAAAGAAAATTTGATTTTTTTTTGGTCAATGGTAGAACTTTCATTAATGGGCTGAGCCCTGAAAAAATGATACAAACCAAGTTGAGCCTGCCAACTAGCTCGGCCCTCGACCAAAAAAAAAAGCTCGGCCCAAAACAAGAGCATGATAAGTTAACATCTTACCCTAATTCTCTTAATAGGTGAAAGAACTTAGGAGTTGGGCCAGACTCGACTAGCTTATACAATGAAAGCCCGTAAGAAGAGCTATTCAAATAGAAAGAGGAAACACAGGCAACGCGGGCGCCACCCACCCATCTTCGTGGTCTCGTTTTCACATATGCTTGTAGATTTTTTCTCATAATAAGTGGATTTTCTTCCACATTAGGTGGTTTAGCTACTCAAATAAGTGAGTTTTTTTCACCATTTTAGTCTAGCTTTCTTCCCTATTTCTTTGGCCACCGCAGTTTTCCTCCACCTCGCCGTCCTTACATCCTCATTGGTTCTCTTCGTCGCGGTGTTCAGTCATCTCCAATCATTGCACCTTGTTGTTGCCGCTTCTTCCTCACCAACCACGACCTCCACCACTGCTACCGCCCCTGTCACCTCCACTACCTCCAATGCCGACGTCAATTCACGTTGCCTCCGCCGGTTCTACCTTTGCCACTACCACATTCATTCCCCTCCTCATCTTTCTTTTGTTGTTTGTTGGGTTGTACAAAAGCTCACCTTTGCTTTTAGTGTTCTTAGTGTTGTTGATTTGACCCTAGTTTACTGTTGCTGAAGCCGCAAGAATGGCTTCCCATGTTCATTAAAATATAGTCCAGGTTCTACATACACTAATATTTTATTTGGTAGTAGCATTTTCCAATTCGACACTAACCCCTATACTATTGGAGTTATGTCTCGTAATTAACGTTGCATTTGACATAGCTTTAACCTCTAGGAGATTTAGAGTTTGCGGCTATGTACCTTCGACAGGCCTACACTACTCTTGATGTAATGTGATCCTTATTTTTAACGTTGTGTGTCAGAATTACATCAGTTTAGCCGCACAAAAGATAAAAAAAATTAGCGTTGGTGTCAGGGAAAATGCTAACTTTTTACTCTAAAACATGTTTTCCTGTAGTGGGTCTAGAACTTCTTGAGCATCCAAACTCTGAAGATGGATACGAGAGAACTCACTATTAATTCACTCGTCCACAACTTGAAAATCAATGGGCTCCTTGATAAATTAAGGATCTCGGATTCAAAAATCCTCATCGGGCTCTTTCTTCTCTCACTTCTTTTCCTTATGCTATTTCTTTTTGCTAGCCCTAGTTTTCTTTGTGATCAGTGGATTTGATGCCAGAATTGTCCTTTTTCTGCTCGGATTGGGAGAAGGAGCAAATGTAAGACCAAGATTTGGTCAGGTGGTACAACTCTATGTTTTGATGATAACAAGTTTATTATTTATGTATGAACAATTAGGGTACTCTAACGTTTGTCCTTTAAGTGTGTGACAAACAGGTTCTGATTCTGACTCAAATACATTTATATCAGAAGTTGAAGACCCAAGAATAACTAATGAAACGTTTCTACAATCATTATGTTCTTCTGAACGGTAGTAAGTGCTTCAGATGTTCTGAAGATTAAAGCTCTGATGTGGACTCTGTTAAGTTCAAGTGCTGAAGTTCTGAGTGAATGGTCCAGAAGCTGAAGACTTGAAGATTCTAAAGTCCAAGTGTAAGCTGGCTTCCAAGACCAAAGTACTTCAAATTCTGACGACCAGAAGTTCAGAGTGAACGGTCCAGAAGGAGAAGTTCTGAAGGTCAGAGGATCCAAGCTTCCTTCTAACTCTGATCTCATTGCTTCACAAGTTCCAACACGAAGCGTCGCCAAAGATCAGGAGTCAACTAGGCTAAGGCAATGTCATTGTCAATAGTACAAAAGCAAGTGTACTATTCTGACCGTCTTACCTACGATGATCAGCCACAGCAGTATCTGGAAATTCCAGAATTGCCCTCCAACGGATTGATTCTTTCAACGGATATAAACCCTAAACCTTGGAGTATTTAAAGGCTGAAGATAGAAGAAATTGGCTAAGAAACTATTGTGCAATACAAGTGAATACTTTATCAATATTTCTTCATTGTTCTTATTGTGTTTACCTTTGCTTGTTGAGAAGCATCTCTTTGTAAACCAAACCTTCTACAAACTTTGTTTGTATTTTCCTTAAGAGACCAGTGAGGTCAGGATTCTTGAGAAGACTAAGACAAGTGAGCCTTAGTGTTGCGAGTTCATAGGTTGTTAGTCACTGAACAAGGTGTGCTAGTGCAGTTGTAACAATCTTTGAATAGTGGATTGCCTTCATTCTAAGAAGGAAGAAATCACCTTAACGGGTGGACTGGATTAGCTTGAGTGATTTATCAAGTGAACCAAGACAAAATACTTGTGTGCTTTTCTCTATCCTTTATCTCTTGCACCTTGTGTTCTTTATACCGAAAAGATTTACCAAAATCTTAGAGGGAAAGCTTTAAAACTTCAAAACCCTATTCAACCCCCCCCCCCCCCTCTAGTGTTTTGCATACCTTCAGCAAACCCTTGCTTGTGTTGGATACCACATGCAGCCCATCTTCTTCTTCATTGTTCTTAGGGACCTCTTTCAGGATTTTCACCCTGAACTTGATCGTTGATTTAAGATGGATCAGCGTTTTTGGTCACGATGGTCTTTCTCTTCTTCTCATCTTCATCCATCAACTTCTTTAGTTCATTTTTTATGGCAAATATCTAGGTCATGAAGTCAGCATTGACCATGTCGTTCTTTTCTGGAAAACAAAATCAAAAGTGTTACATGAAGTAAGAAAAAAGTTTTTCAGAAATATAAAGTTAAAATAATTACAAAAATATTTAAAAATTTCATGGTAAGTTCGACAAATTAATTCTTTTGTAAGGAATTTTTTTTATTCGTTAACCAAGTTTATTAAAGCTAGGATGCACACTTACTCATCAAATGGAAGAGAATCCCAACAAATGACATACTCCTCGACTTCACATTGAGAGTTCCCATCTACCCAGCTTAGATGAACTTATTGGTACTATCTCCTTTTTTAAGAAGGGTTACGTATAGGGAAGTTTTGATAAAACAAACTTTTCTTGAACCATTTCTTTCAAGACTATATGTAGGATTCAAAAAGTATTGAAACCGCCATTGAGTTGAACGACTTTAAAAATAAAGAAAAAAAGTAATTTAGGGGATGGTACAGTAAAGTTATTAAACAAAACTAGAAAAGGCCTAACAAGTCCTCATCCGTTTGGATAAAATTCGTTTTAGATATTCAAGGACAAAAGATTCAAAGTGGTTGAAAGGAACCATTAGTTTCATCTCGATAAAAGGGTAAGTGTACATGTAGAAACCAATTGTTTACTCAGAGGAAATCCGAGCGTTAGTCTTAGGGACGATAACAGATTACTTCTCACGCAAGTCACTGACCGACACTATCTCTACTTGTTTCTTCACTTCCTCCTCTGACTCTGTTTGGAATGCGCATCTACTCCCTAGGACTTCCCTATCTATCCAATCTATTTCCTTCAAAAGAGATGGGATTTCAAGTTGAACACCTTTAGGGCAACCAACAACTCAAGAATCTATAAGATTCGAGGAAAAATGAATCAATAGAATCCTCGTTATATAAGGAATCACTACAATCTCTTTCAAGATCTTTAATAATATCTATTGACTTTTCATTGAGTTGTTTGAATTAGGATACTATAACAACTACATTTATTCTTTTTGTCCCCCAATAGATGAATTTCAACCATTGATACTGAAAAGTTGAAAGGGGAGAAAATAGGAAGAGTGTACCCGAGGAGAGAAAATTCGTAGGAATGCAAAGAAGTTGGATGATCAACTCGAACACTAACATTCTTAGTCTCGAGAACCAGTTTTTAAGGATTCTAGGAGAAGATTTGAAGGAAAAGTATAATTGCTTATCTCAGGTTTCTTGCATTGCATCTCATATTTGACTATTTTATCATTAAATGTTTCATAACATTTGGCAGAGACTTGTCAACCTTAAAATTTCATTATATTACATGTCAAGTTAGGGGCTCTTGTTTTAGTCAGCTAAAATAACCATAAGGCCCAATATCATCCTACTCTGCCTAAAGGATTCACAACCGAGATCGTGTTCGTCGACCAACCAAAGTGAAGCTTTAACTCGTCTAATAGTGAACCATGCAAAGGCAAGACTGACATGAGTGATAATCTAAAGACCACTCAAGCATATTCATCTAGCTACTCGAAAGTTATTCCCTATAACAAAACTAAGGTTAAGTGTTTGCGTTACTGTTCATACCAAATTCTGTAAATACGAGTTTGATCATTCCATAAGTTGACTTTTGAGTTATTGCTCATCTTAGACATTGAGTTTTTGTCACTTAAGCTCACTTGAGTGTCGGAGTGACTTTTCTAAGTACCTTCTCTGTCGCGCTCCATCAGGGACATTCAACTCACCAACGTGCACTCAGCCTTAAACTACCATACTATGACCACATATATTCTTTGATCATTTTTTCGAAGACGTCGTAAATTTTATTTTTTATTTATCTAAAGATATACTTCCATGTTTGTATTTTAAATCTACATATAAATTATATTTTAAATATACTTATTTATTTATTTAGATGCACCATTCGTGCAAACATTTTTTTATATAAACGCCAACTGTTTTCCGCTACGTACATTAGAAAATATAATGACTTAATTGCACTTTTGGTCTCCCAATTATTGTCTTCCAGCGAAAATCATCCCCAAACTTCAAAATTAGCAAAAAAAGTCCTCCAACTATACACGTCGTTGCACTTTTGGTCTGCCGTTACAGTTCCGTCTGAAAACTAACGTTTTGTAGGTAAAAACCCAGAAATATGATGAATATTCATCTTCTTCATTCATCATTCCAAGTTCCAACCCAGGTGAAAAATTTAAATCCCTATAGTCAAATAATTCAACCAAAAGGTGAAAACTTTGAGAAAATCCACCACACCTGCTCAAGATGCAAACAGAATAAAACACGCAGCTGCTTCACAAACCAAAAACGTAACCCAGGAACAACTCCCCCAAGATGCAAACTGAATTGAATTGAAGTTCAATAAATTGTTTTGCGCACCCGGTCACACCAGTGAACATCACCCTCAAAGGTGAAAACTTTACCTACAATCAGAAATGGGTATGAACAGAGGCTCCGTCAGCAAGTTCGATCCCAACGATGTGGACTAAGGAATGGCGGTAAGGTACCGCTGGTGACCTCTAAAGTGAACCCCGAAACCATGCAGGCATCAACCTCTAAACCTACAGATCCGACTTTCCTAATTTTAGCGGCCATCTCTACCTCTCGAGGGAAAATTGATGGAAGCTGGAAAATTTAGTGGTTTGCCAAGTTCAGATCGGCACCAAACCCATGTTCTCCTTCACGGGTTTGATTCACTTATGGTCTGATTGCTGGGAGAAATTGGGATTGGTGGTGGTACGGTGGTGGGGTAGTGGCGGTGTGCTCTTCGTTCCCGTTTTCCTCTCTCGCTGAACCCGATCTAACAAGGGAGGCGTTGATGATGGTGAAAATGGGTTTGGGATTAGCTTTGTAAATGACAAATGTAACCAATCCAATACGAAATTCAGATTAGCTTCATCATCTTCCCTTTAGATTAGCTTGATCAATAGAAAAACAATGTTTCTTGTTGAATTTGAAGCCGGAAGAGATACCTAGAAGTTGGATCTGACCATGTTTTTGATGCGCAGGAGCTGAAGATAAGAGTTGATGTTTTTGATCGTTTCTTCTTCTTCTTCTCTGGGTTATTGTGGGGGTGGGTTTATGGGTTTTGGGGGTTGGGGGTGGGGTTGGGGGTTGGTTTTTGGGATTTTTGGTGGGTTCTTGGGTATATGAAGATGAACTTCATCATGAAGATTGAAGAAGATAGTGAAGACTGTTTGCAGAAGTAGATGAAGATGATGAAGTTCATATGTTTATTATTGTTATTATTTTATTTTTTACCCAAAAAACGTTAGTTTTCAGACAGAACTGTAACGGCAGACCAAAAGTGCAACGACGTGTATAGTTGGAGGACGTTTTTTGCTAATTTTGAAGTTTGAGGACGATTTTCGCAAGAAGGCAATAGTTGGGGGACCAAAAGTGCAATTAAACCAAATATAATTTTAATTTAATTTAATAAATAAGGATTGTAACTGTTTGTCTTACGTGACATAGTGATTGAATGTCGTAAAAATTCTATACACATTAATATCAATTGAACTCCAAAATTTATATTACAATTTTAAATGTTAAAAACATAATTTTTCAGAGCATTGAACGAGTGCTATGCTTTCTATTTTCTGAAGATAAAATTTTAAAAAAAATATTTTACCAAAATGACTTTTTTCAAAAGAAAATAAAGTAAAATCAAACGCAGTTCAAAGAAAACCAATTAAGTTTTTTGAGGCATTAGCAGTGTGTACAAAATTTCGAGCAAGAAAAAATAGCAATAGCACCCGCCAACACCAAAGTCGCAACATTAAATGCAACATTTAGAGTGCAAGAGGGAGCGTTGGGTTGACAAGGACATTTAAAGCTGATAACACCTAACTATACACCTTCCGCTCATGGCCTCACCCTGTAATTGTGCACTCTAGCTAACTCCTCCTTCATTTTAGTACCCATTTACTACCACCACCATCATCATCATATATCATCCTCTTCAATCTAATCTAATCTGGACTCTCTCCGATGGCGAACGACGCTGCCCTCAGAACCTCTCTGCTTTGGCTTGCAGCACTTATATTGGTGGTTGGCATATGCACTAACTCGTTCAAGAAGATGATGGTTACTTACGTTTTGGGTGTAGCTGGGATTGGTGGTGTGCTTCTACCTGATTGGGATTACTTCAACCGTGATTTCTCCCGTTGGCCTTACCCTGTTACTTCTGAGGAAAGGGAAGCCTCTCTTCATCAAGGATCTGGATTTCTAAGGTGCCCCCCCTCCCCTTTCGATCTTTCACATGATTTATTTGCTTGTGTTCATATGATCTCTTTAGTTAGTGAATTCAGTTTCTTTAGTAGGGTCACTTTTGAGAAGATCTATTTAATGTTTTAATTCGAGGTCGTAATTCACATCGCTATCGTTAATATTTAAAAAGATTAAAGTTAAATGCGATTGATACACGTGTTGTGAATCACGATGCAGTTGTAGAAACCCTTAAATCTTTTGTTACCATTGCAATTGCCGCAGCGGGCTTAAATTTAAAACCATGATCTACTTTGAGGAAAGTAATGTTGTTGAAATTAGTTCTACGATTACAGTTTGTATTGTTATGGTCATAAAATTAGTTTTTCTCCTCAATTCTCATTGGGTGTTAGATGTCTCATCTCTTGCTTTACCGATCAAATTGTGTAATGTAGGTATGAGTATGACAATTATAAGTTTACATTGATGACTTTTAACGTAGGTATGCCTATACGAGTATGACAATTTTCTCTACCGATCAAATTGTATTTATAATCTTAAATTGATGATTTTTAACGTAGGTATGCCTGTATGACTGTGACAATTTGTTCTACCGATCAAATTGTATTTATAACCTTAAATTGATGATTTTTAAGTTACATGGCACGATTTTTGATTGGTGGAACAGGATGATTACACCTAATTGGGACTGAGGATTTCGGTCTCTAGTGGATGATCAAAGACATCTCTAAGACCTGACCTTTGTGCTCTTAATCTTATTAGGAATATGTATGAGCTGGTGTATGTGTGTTTGGACTAATGTTATTTTCTTATTAGAGTTTTCATTTCTGATGCAGATTTGCAAATTCTCCTTTGAGAGTGATTGGTTATATCGGGGTTTACGGATATGCAATTTACAAATGGTGGGAGTACGTATCAGGATAATGATCATCGAATTTTGTGTTCATGAGCACGAATTTTAGCCCTTAGTTTATACTTTGGTTGATTTTATTTGTTTAATTTGGAGGAATCCAAAAACCAGAGCAGTGATTGCCAAAGAGGTGCTTCACTACTTGTCAGAGTAAAAATTCAAAAGAATAACTAGAATGAATTTGATCCTCTCTTTTGATATACGGACACTAGGAACAAGTGTTCAATACATTTAAATTATTTGTTATTTTTTTTGTAAAGTACATAATATCAATCTAGTTAATTAACATCTTGACGATCATATATGGTAAACGTGTGATAGTTAGATATTTGTAAGCTTATGATTTCATAGTTAATGTATAGTTATAGTTATGTGATAATGGAAAATGAGGAACCTTGTTAGTGACTTCTTGAAGAGTCATCCATGGTTCTTCACAAGAAATGAAGAGGGAGGTCGTTTGATACCTATATAATGCACACTTACTCATCAAATGTGATTGGTTGGTTGTTCTTAACCCTATATAATTAACTTGTCTTATTTTGACCTCTATTATTTGAGAAAGGTAATGCATATAAGTTTCATGGATATCTTGTTAATTGGAAGAAATTAGTTATTTAGTGATGATATTAATTAGGATTGGTGGTCTTGGTGAGATTACCAAATTGTGTTTAGTAATTTAATTTAGTTACTCTGGTCATGCTATAGAAAAAGGAAGAAGAGGATCTGAGCTATATTTCTTTCAAAGGTTGGTTCAAGATAAGGTGTCTGAGCCCTTTGTCCAAGTGTCATATGTGCACCCATGTCCAATGAGCATTTTCCATTTAATGTCCACCAATCCAATTTTTTTTGTCAGAGTTTCCACATCCCAAGAACCCTTCTTATTGATCTTGAGCTTCATCCAGTCACCATGGTCCACTAGTTGAGATAGTTGGCACCTACTTTATTTATCCTTATTTACCACAATTAGTTTGGCTGAGATTTAATAAGGTTAAAATCAATTGCACACTCTCATTAGGTGCATAAGAAAATGAACTCCCTTATATGTTCATCTTGTCTTGTCCTATATTTAATAACATCCTGCTAAGTGTATCAAAAAAATAACATCTTGGTAAGTCCTATGCTATAATTACAATCTTCGGTAAATCATCTAAGAACATATTTAACCCTGATATTCACTAAAGTATTTACCTTTTACTTTTTATAACTCACAGTAATGTCACATCATCTACATTATTTTATTAATTTTTACTCCAACTCAACAACTCTTAAAAGTTTATATAAAATAATTATTTTATTAATTGCAAGTTTTATTTAAACCTTTTACGTTAAGCAATAATAAATGCAAACACACTTTTCATGTTGGAATTAAAAATATGCTCCAATGGTAATAGATATTGGTGAGAGTATGTATTTAACATTACATACTCTCATTGGAGATGCTCTAAGAATGTAGACAATCAAAAAAATTGAACACAATAGAGTGAGATAATACATTTTTTCGATGAGGGAGAGAAATAATAAATATGACATATAATATAATGTACTAAGAAGTGAAACACAGAAAATGAGGTATTTGAGAAGTGTGTATATATTAGTTGCTCGCCAATCTAATCCTTGATGATAAAGAGAGGTCCCAATATTTTCCACTTGCAATTCTCCAATACTTTTTTCTTTGAATATTTTATCAATGTGGTCTTATCAGAGGTCTCTTAACACATGCATGATGATCTGTTGTTTTATTTGATGTCAAATTTTCTATTTCACCAATAAAATTATTCTATTTCACCAATAAAATTATGTCAGGTATGTATGAGTATGATAATTACAATTTTACATGAGCGACTTTTAAATGATATAACAAAATTAATTAGATTGGAGTGAGAAATTTATAGGATATTAAATAAAGATAATTTAAAAAAAGTTTATAATTTTATTTACAAATTTATTATTAGTAACTACTTTTCTTAATTCAAGGGAATTAGATAAAAATAACTTATACATCAAAACCTGAGGGAGTAACTTGGAGTAAATTTTACCAAAGGCCTACAGCCAGCTATTGTGAAGGTTATTTAGCTTGCTAACCACTTCTCACTCTTTTCCAAAATAGATGTCAACTCCCAAATGCACTGATTATGGTTTCAATTCTCATCCCATAATAGACTCTTCTCTTCTCTCTTCGTGCTTTAGTCTCGAAGAAAATAAAAAGTTCAATGACATAGGAAATGCGTAGAACCGGGTTGACTCACCACGAGTTATGCGGAAAGTAAATCAAATTGAGTTGGCTCACTTCTTTGTGAGTTAGGGGAGTTGACTCATCTAATTTAAGAGATTAATTAGAAAAATAATTAAAATATTATAAATATCACTAAGAAAAATGTATTTAATATAATTTATAAACTTTAAATAATAAGTAAAATAAATGTTTATACTTGTATTAGGTTGAAGAATTGTACTTCTCTTTAATATAATACACATTGCTTATAAAAAAAGTAAAATAAAAGATGGTTGAGTGAGTCAACCCGACTCAAACAAATTTTGACTCACGAGTTAAATGAGTCGACTCAAATTAGCCTGAGAAAATATGAGCATGTTTTTTTACCACTTCAATCCACCAATAAACTGGCTTGGCTCACAAGCCAAAACTCATTTTGGCTCCAATGTTTGTTAGATGCTCTCCTTTATCGTAGCCTGTGCTTTGCTTATACACCCCCGATTAGGGGCTTTTAGGCCTACTTATCCAATGAAATGCTAATCTTTGAAAAAAATAAAGGTGAGTTGGTTCACCTAAATTAAAAAATATAAAAAACTAGTAAAGTAATTAAAAATAAATAAAACCAAGAAAAATATAAGAAAATGTATTTTTATATCATTTTATTTTTTTTAATGATATGTTAAAAAAAAAACAGTTTACATGAAAATCCACCTTGACTCATGGGTAAACTGAGTCAAGTCAAATTGGCTTGAAAAAATATAAGCATGTTTTTTACCAATGTAACCAACCGAAGAGCCGGTTTGAACTAGGTTCAAGAACCATTGCTCACATCGAGAGCTCTATAAAATAGTGCTCCTTTTCCGTCCTATTCTTCAAATTGAATCAAAGTTGTGGTGTACCCCAACCACAAAGGATACGCTTCCATAAAACGACCAAGTTCGAAACTTATAATGGATAGTTTAAGAACACGTTATTTCGGTGCTCCTCCAAGAAACAATGTCCATCCAGAAACGGTTGTGCTAGCTGAAGATTCAGAATTCCACCAACCACCTACGATTCAGAATTTCACCATCTATGCGTTAACAAAATATTCAACCACGTACATTTCCAAATAGAAGATTCAGAATTCCACCAACCACCTAAGGCAATGTTATCTGAGTAACATTCCTCTCTTGAAGAAGCTAGAGCCGGGTGAGTGTAGCTTATGGGGGTTAGAATTGGTTCTGATGAAAGAGAAATTGATCCAAACATGCTAGTACACAAAAACCCAATTAAAAAAGCCAAATACTTGCGTATAACTTCACAAAATACTTCCATGTCCTGTACATAGCCATGCATTTTGATCGCTGCTAAACAACCACATCAGCTCTTACAAACTTTCTCAATTGCAACTTGCATGAACGGGAACAAGTTTGCAATAGCCCCCACAAAACGGTACAGTGAGGCCTCTACTTACCTGATTTGACAAAACCTTTTCTCTCTTATGATTGGAACCCTAAAATCAAGTGGCATTGACAAGTAGAAAATCCAGTTAGGTGCAGGAAATGCACATGAATATTAGATAAGCTACATTTGAGTTACAACCTAAAGTAAAAAGACTCGCTTGGACACACCAAGATCATGAAGACCAACTGCCAGATGGAAAAAAGCTAACAAAAATGTTTAGACAAATAAGAATAAGAGTCAAAATCTGGCAATTGTTCATAAATTTATCTGCAAACTATGAACCCTAGGGTATAGTGACTGTCGAGTAAGAACAAAAACTGTCTCTTGGAAATACATGTGATATTGATGGCAAGATCATTTGTATGGGATTGCTGACCTGAATTATGCTTTCAAGTTTCGCCCTCGAACGAAAACATCAAATATGGTTGCCATTTGAAGTTGAACTTCACCATTCTGAGAATATGTCAGCTTATAATTGTGCAACAGCTTCTTCTTCATTGCCTACTCCACTTTGAGAACAATCTTCATGAACTCATAGACAAAGAAACTTATTGAAGCTGAAGGAAGTACCTGAACATGGTAAATTAAAATACAAAATGTTGTTATTAAACTTTCACTTTTAATAAAAAGAAAACTTAATTAGAATGAAAATCTGAAATCAAAACAGAAGAAATCGGCAGAATGATCAATAAAACATTCATATATTATAAAATTAAAGTAGGACTGTTCATAATAACCAGTTTCCCAATCCAACTTATATCCATATGTAAACATAACTTAAAAAATCTGGATACTTAAAACTGGTTATGACATGGATCCATTTTATTTTTTAAACCGCAAAATGGATATCTTAAGGGTAAAAACTGGTTCTTTAAAGTGGATCACCAAACCCTTTCCCATCCATTCTCGGCTTCACAAATCTGTACCTCAACTCATTGATACCTCCCTAACAGATTATTCAAAGTCGGGACTATGACCTTAATTGGGAAGGAGGTGTTAATCATAAATCACATAATCATAAAATTAATCATAAGATTTAGCAAATTTACTATTTGTGTTTGCGCATATAGATTCATATACGCATATAGAATAGCATAATTAACAAAAACAAAAAAAGCACTTTAAATAACTAGAAACACTGTACTCATAACTCGTAAGTGATAAAACATAAATCATAATTCATACATACATAATCCGCAACCACAAAGTACTTAAATCCAAACACCCTAAAACTTATCAAGAAGCCATTTTCAAACAAGGAGCAGCCTCAACAAGGAAGAGAAGATAGAACAAAGGTGGCTGAAAGGCTGAAAAAGAGAACAGAAGAGGGTGAACCTGAAATAGCGAACAAACTCAGCGAATTGCTCGCTATCACCATCACCAATGGAGGTGGTTGCGTTGCTAGTCGCTACTGGGGTGTGGGAGTTCAGGTTGTTAATGACAAGTGTGGGGATTGAGGTCGCACTTCAAGGTTTTAACCCATATGGGTCGCGCACCAAAACGGGTTAACCCGGAAAGATTTGGATCAGGCCATAATCGCGATTATGGGATTAAAGTCACAAATAACGTAGGACTAAGGGAGAAAAGGATTATGGGAGCGACTTTAATCGCTCAGGGTCCCTATTCACATAATCCTACGACTATGCAATTATACTCCCGATTTTGACTACTACGCTCCCTAGCCATTCGACCAGATCTGATACCCCCCCCTCCCCCCAAACTCTAAATTTCGTCAATAACCAAATTAGCAGCACCAATAGTTATTCATCACTGCTGCTTCGCCGCCGCTGCAAACTCGCTAAAGCGATCCACCAAGGAGGCACACCAAGGTCGGATGGAGATACGATCGAGGGGATGCTCCAGCAGGTGGGGCCGGCCATCATAGCCTCCATCGGCATGGAAACCATCCCCGCGAACTTGTCGACCCTTTACGTGTCGCTCCTGAGCGGGTCCACGTTGTCGCCCACCCACACATTAAACAGGGTGGCGCTAGCACACCATTCCAGAAGCACATACACCCAACTTTGCTAGGGTTTCATCCTCAAAGCACCACCAATAGCAGCTCATGAGTGCTAATCATATAGCAGAGGCGCTTCTCAATGACCGAGCGAGAACTACATGAGAAATGTTACAGGTAAAATCTAATCAAAGATAACTACTATCAATCTTCGCAGCAAAATGAAAGTGGCGATGGGTTTTCTTCACCCAAGCAATTCAAATCGGCTGATGGCGGCAGTTTCAATTCAATTCAAATCCAGTACTCTCCTGTCTCGGTCTCAACGAGGGTAATGAGTCGTATGTCTTCCCATGGCGTCAAGCACCCATCATTTGCGGGTCCTGCATTTTCACTCCTTGCTTGTTGCCCAGTCATGTTCAAGCTTGTTCAAATAAATCACAACAGTTTTAAAACCAGTGCCAAACTAGTTTGAAACCAGTTCACCAAATATGAAACTGGTTCAAAGGAAATAAAAGTGGTTCAAGTTATATAACCTAACAACCATATAACTGGTTTTAAATTGGATATGGTTAGGTTTTTTGGAAAACCAAATTATGCACTCTCCTAAATGAAAGCAAGCATCTATCGAAGATCTAAATTTAACACAAAGGAAAATGATTATGTAGCAACATAGAATTTTCATTCTGTGTTACCTGATACGTACGCCTCCTCCATCATGAACGATACAATTCCTTTTGTTTTAGTATATACAATTGAAATTATGGATAGCCACACGCGTAAATAACTAAAAAATCCTAATAGAAGTGGCCAAAACATTGCATCAAAAGACATCAAGGGAATTGGAGAAGGACCACACAGAGAAGCAAAAGCCAGTTTGTGATCACCACAAGGTACAACGTAAAATGGAATTTAGATAACCCATGTAAACAGAAACTTAAGCATAAATGAACCATAATAATAATATGTATTCTGTATTTGCTATATTGAAATTTTTAAGCAGTTCTAATAGAGTGAATCATCAACATGAACAGATTGGCAACCAGTGGATAATAGTTCTAATATCTCATGAAATACGAGATTCCAAACTTAGATATACAGTAAGTCATTAAATACAAGTAACTAGGGCATGCTAAGATGTTAAGAATTTAAATACCTGTAATAAGCTGGGAAGAAGTCCTGCATAAAGAGCTGGAATGCCACCTTGTTCCACTATTTTGACAAAAGTTGCTAAAGTATTTAATCTTGTAGACTGCACTTGCAATTGAAGGTTCCTCCTCACCACTTCAAAAGGGTATGTAGCAAATTCTGCACATGCACCAGCAATAGCCCCATGCAACAATGTCCTTACTGGCCCCAACTCAAGCTGATCAAAGGCACTCAGTTCCTGCCCCTGTTTATGCATATTCTGGATTCTCTTCATTCCTTCTGGTGAATGCAGATAAGCTGATTTCAGTATATCATATACACTGTAGAAAACTGCACCAGAAGGAGCCATGCTTATCAGTGATGGTACTAGACCCTTGTAAAGAGAAAAGAACCCTTCAGTTCGAATCATGTATTGGAAAGCACCAACTACGCCGCCCAAAACTTCTCCACCAGGAGCCACTAGCTTGGTTCGGATCTGAAGGGCACCAAACCATACAGTAAATATTTCCATGTGATTACATTGCAAAATAACTACACATGTCACAAAACCTAACTTTTACGATTCAGGTGTTCACAATGATTGAAGAAAACATACGTGGATCACATAACTTAATGTTACATCATTTTTCTTGAAAGTCAGACTTGGAACACACCTCATGTACACGTTACATGGAAGGGGAAATAAAACATAACCTAGTCATTTCCTAGACAAAGTCCGATAATCCGTGACTTGGACCCACTGTTGTGTGTCCATCTTTCTACTAAAATGATATGGTCATGTTATGAGCTAATCTGAGACTCTGAGAGTATTTATGTCCACATGAAACAACTTGTTATGCCAATTATTTTCTTTTCATTTAACATTTTTTACCAAAAAGGGAAAACCATTCGCACAAAATGGGGCAACATTATAAACTCTTCCTCCTTGAGTTCTTGTTTGTCTTTTCATTTGTTCACACCAAGGCTCAAAGACCAGAACTCATACTGCCATACAGATAGAAGGTTGCTATCCAGTTCCTGAAACTAAAAGCAATAAATACTACAATATAAAAAGGAATATATGAAAGCTCACCAGTTGAGCCCCTGCTCCATGGAAAACAATGAATTCAAAGACCCCTCTCAATGCAAATACATGACAGTCATGTTTCTTTGCCTATGAGTGCTTTACTTGTCCACATGCAAATTTATGCAGATGCATGCTGGAAGTTTATGCAGTTGGCCAGTAAAAGAGAAAACGAACTACGAAATAACAACAAATTCCTACGTACAGTGTCAAGTGGCAGGCATATAACAGTAGCAGTAATCCCCGCAGAAGCACCAGCAATAAACCTCTCAAAATTGGTAGTTTCCTCATTCCCGGAGAATCTGAGTAGCTGTTTTCTATAGGTATCATAAGCACAAAAATTAACCGCTTTGAAGGGAGCCGTTCGCAGAATATTTACAAGGTTCCCTTTCCAAAAGCCCTTCAACCCTTGAGAAGTGGCAATTGCTCTAATAAGCTCAAGGATATTCTTCTTCTCACCACGAAGTATATATTCCAGCTTTAGTCTTTCAAGTGGGGCAAGACAAGTTCTGACAGATCCAGAGAAAAATATTAACTATTGTGCAAAACCATTTAGCAGCGTTTCAGGTAGATTTATAACCATCAAAATTAAAATAAAAAACGCAATTATAAAGACAAGAGTTGTGTTCTTTCACATACAAATTATTGACGAAAGCTACAGAGAAGCCTAATAGAGAATCTGGATTAACTTAGTTTCTAGTTGTTTACTACTTTCAGTTGGTTTGTTACTGCAAGGCAGTTAGTTAGCTGTTATAAAGTGTCATTAGCATGTGGCAAATTAGTTACAAGTTAGAGTATAGTTAGTTGAGCTACTTGCTATAAATACACATCTCAGTCTCACGGTAAGATACATCAGATATTATATAATCAAGTATCTTATTCATCAAATTCTTTCTATTTCTATTTTCTTGTATCTGCTAAGATGGTATCCGAGCTCTAACCAGGACTCTGCCATCACTTTTCCTTTGTTGAATCATGGCGCGGAAGAGCAATGGTGCGCAACCGCAGCAGAATCCACAGAAGCAACAACCAAATCTTGATCCAATGCAGAATCCTATGAGTCCCTATTACATCCATCCTGGAGAAAATCCTTCAGCATCTATGGTGAATCCTCAATCAACCATTGAATGGAAGAAACTATCATGCCTGGGACAGAGCTATGAGAAGAGCGATGGCATCTAAAAATAAATTCAAGTTCCTAAATGGAAGCTTACCAATTCCGCATCCTTTCGATTCAGCACATGAAGCTCGGGAAAGATGCAATAACCTAGTTCATTCAAGGATTGTAAATTATGTGAGTCCTTGTATTGCACAAAGCGTGATCTATGCTGAACATGAATCGGAAGTTTGGAGGGATCTCAAAGAGATATTCTTGCAGGGAGATTTGGTCGGGATCTCAGAACTGCAGCAAGAAATTTCGGGATTGAAACAAGGCAATAACACTGTTACTGATTAGTTCACAGAATTAGAGCATTATAGACCTTTGTCACATATACGTGTCAAATTCAATGTAGCTGTGATGCTTTCCCTGATACGAAGAAGTATAGGGAGCAAGCTTCTATCATCAGGTTTCTTGTAGGCCTCAAAGGTAGTTATAGTGTTGTGAAATCACAAATTCTACTAATGGAACCACTTCCTAGCATGAATAGAGTTTTCTCTTTAGTGATGCAACACATGAGGCAAATTCGAGGTCATGTGAATTCAGAGGAGTTAGCAATTTTCACATATGCTGTTGATACTAAGAAGCAGTATGGAAAAGGGAGCAGGAACTTCCTTTTCCAGATATCCTAATAAAGTGTGTACCTACTGTGGGAGAACAAGGCACTGAATGGAGTATTGTTTCTGCCGCAGTTTGGTTTTAATCGTCTTCTATTCAGAAATTGTGCGATAGTCATGGTCGCAAGGTTTATTTTGATCCTGTTCAGTGTTTCATACAGGAGAGGAAATCAGGGAGGATGATTGGTTTGGGTAGAGCTTATCGAGGACTCTACAAGCTATAAGCTGAGAATATTAATCAGAAAGCAGTTTTAGATATTGCATTAAGATAAATTATTGTTCTATCATTCCATAATTAGCTGTAAGCAATTTTAGGCTAGAACATATTTCCCCTAGTAGAATGAAGATTAAAGTTCTCTTGGCATCAAGGACTTGGGAACATTAAAGTTCTTCTTAGGACTTGAAGTGGCTCGTTCTGCCCGGGGTATAACACTATGCCAATGAAAGTATTGTTCGGACCTTTTACATGATTCGGGTCTCACAGTTTGCAACTTGCAAGCTTGCATCTATACCTCTTGATCCAGCCATACGACTTGCAGCAGATTCAGGATCCCATTTCCTGATGGTTTTATGTACACAGAAGACTTTTAGGTTGTTTGTCGTATATAATTACAACACGACCTGACATCCGTTTGCCACACAGCAGCTAGGTCAGTTTATGAGCGCCCCTACTGTAACTCATTATAAGGCACCTACGAGGGTGCTTCAATATTTCAAGTCTTCACCTGGGACTGGTCCGGATACGTTTCAGGTCCATGCTTCTTTATTGGTCATTTTGAAAGTCCAAGAAACAGTACAATGGCTCGCTCCTCTTCAGAAGCTGAGTACCGTGCCTTGGCCTCAGCTTCCTGTGAATTGCAATGGCTCATTTATCTGGCTCCGTGATCTTCATGTTCCTTGTGTCCATCAGGCTGTTTTACATTGTGACAACCAAAGTTCTTTACACATTGCCACTAACTCCGTTTTTCATGAACGGATGAAGCATTTGGGAATCGATTGTCACATCAGTTTGTGAATATGTTCAATCTGGCCTCTTGAGATTGCCTCCTCTCTCTACTCATAAGCAACAGACAGATTTATTCACAGAGGCTCTTTTGCCTTGCGTCGCCCATTCTTTCCTCTCCAAGCTGACATTGATAAACATTTTTCATCCGCTTACAGCTTGCGGGGGATATTGAGGAAAGCGACATAGAAGCCTAATAGAGAAGCTAAGCTGTCGATGAACTTAGTTTCTAGTTGTTTCCTACTTTCAGTAAGTTTGTTATTGCAAGTCAGTTAGTAAGCTGTTATCAAGTGTAATTAGCATGTGGCAAATTAATCACTAGTTACACATCTCACTGTAAGATACATCAGAAATTATGAAATCAAGTTTCTCATTCATCAAACTCTCTCTAGTTCTACCTTCTGTTAAGACAAATTAACAACAGTAACATCAATTGCAATTTCCAACAAGGTGGTGTGATGAAATTAACTATACCTGGAAACCATGGCAGCTACAGCACCAGCCCAGAGATGCTTGGTGGTATTGACGGCATTGCCTCTTCTTACCCTAACCTTTGGAAGCTGAACGACACCGTCCGAGGTAGACTCCTTGTCGGCAGAAAGTTTAGCAGCTAGCAAGCTCACCGACATAAAACACCCAACCGGAACAGTACAACGCCGGCGAGGATTGGGTTCGGAAGACTGAGTTGTCGGAATCCTCGAAGACAGGAATCGAACGAAGGAATCGGGAATTGTTGGTTCCAGGAACAAACCCCCATTGCCTCCGGTGAATGAACCAAAATCGGAACATGGGTTGGATAAAATCGAAAGGGAATGTGAATGTTGTTGTTGTTGTTGCTTGCAAAGTTTCCGTGTTGGCATTGCCATTTTGATGGTGAAAACTGAAGAGTTTGCTACTTGTTAACACATATTATCACTACAACGCAAATTGAATAGAGGATTGTGGGTTCTTGTTGCATGATAAGATGTAGAATGAATGATTCCTCGGTTTAACTCCATCGATGAATGACAAAATATTGGGATGCTTCTTTGTTTCAAACGTTGTATCAGTGTTCTGTTTTAGCTAAGCCTATTTGCACCCTCTTTGCAGCGACGAAAGAAGGTTTAACATTATCTCTTTAGCAATTTAACAATTATCTCCTCTTTGCTGGACACTTTTTAGTTTACTATATTGAATATTGAATATTGATTGATTTTGGTAAGATCCGACATGAATCATAAAACGGTTAGCTATAAACTTTTGAAAGGATACGGGTAGGGTAATTTGGAGAATTCGACATTTTCTTAAATTTACGCAGTCAGCACAAATTTTACCCGACATTTCTATCGAGTGAAGATATAATCTATTGTCTAAGCGATGCCTAATTGTTTAAGAAAAGATACATTTTCTTCAAATTGTTGTACCGGCACATCTTGGAAAAAAACTCAAAATATCAAGCTTAAACTAGAAATCAAATAAGGGCACAAATTACAAAATGAAAGATACCTCTTTGTAAGACTTTGTTTAGATTGATGGCGGAGGGTGGAATGTTTTTATGTTTTGTTGTTTGGTTTTGTTAAAAGAGTAACAACGTCTTCCTCCAAGAAAAATGCATTGTTATTTTTTGCCTGAAGTGGGCATGTCTTATTTAAAGTCAAAAGAATGCTAAATCAATGGAATGATGTTCCAAAACTTTACGGTACATGCCTCAATACATCAAGTTCATGAAGAAAATATTATTTAAGAAGATGGGACTTGGTGATGAGGAGGAAATTATAATGCTAATCGAGAAATGTAGTATCATACCACAAATAAAGCCCCTTATCTAAGTGAAGGATTTGGAACGCTTCAGAATATAGTGGAAATTGAGAAATTTCATGTAGGAAATGAATTATGTGACATGGAGGTTTAGCATCAACTTGATGCCCTATCATTGTTTGAAAGGCTTTAGGTCGGGATGCGAGACAAACAATGATGTCCCTCTAATTGGTAGATCAAATTATCAAGCGTGTCCTTATAGGCTTGTAGAGGATGTGCTTATGAAGGTTGAAAAAATATGTATTTTCGGTGGACTTTATTGTACTAGATATGAAGGAAGATTCTAAGGTTTCATTAATCTTCGGAAGACCATCTTTAGTCATCGGGAGAGCATTGAGAGATGTTGAGCAAGGCTCGATCTCATTTATGGAGACGAGAGAAAAATGACTTTTCCATTTTCGACACTAACCAAAGTGATATATAGATGAGAAACTCCTCAGTCTTCCTAATTTTAAATTGATTGGTTTTGCCTTAGCTCTAGAATATGCTTGCAAAACTTTGATCAAATTGCGTGATGATTTGCATGCCCCAAAAAGTGCGATGCACTGGGCGACAAAACCAGGGTAGGATTTTAGGTTGACGAAATTTCTAACTAGGACTATAACATATGTACTTTTTGGAGACAAGCTAGAGTCCTCTAAGTTTAAATAAAGTCAATTTAGAGATTTAGGAGAATTGAGACACTCACGAGAGAATTAGGCGCCAAGATATGATTTCTAATTTTCATTGGCATTCGCTCAAGAAATTGTGGTGAACATGGGTACTTTGATGGATTCGATGATGTTGATGGTGTTTTGTGCTTAAAACTCAATTTGACCCAATGGGTTGCGATTTTAGGCCTATTTTTATGGTTTTCATGCATGATTGCACTAATGATGTGTTTTCTCATAGTATAAGAACATATTCAGACAATTACGCTTATCAATAAAATATATAATGAAGTTGTTTTATGTTTTTTGTTTAATTTTTTTTATTCAAACTCCCATATTTGCCCGTAGTTAAAGTTAATCATTTATTTTTATTTTATTCCACTAAAAAAGGAAAATTCAAAAAGTCTAGTTTAAAGATTTAAGATTATCAAGTTTTAACAAACTAAACATGTTCAAAGTTGGATACAAAATTAAAATTAGTGTGTTTAAGAATATTTTTGAATTTGAATATGTTAGAGCTCGTGATAGTTAGAATTGGATTTTTTTAAATAATTAAAATTGGTTGGGAAAGCCATGAATAGTGGGTGATAGTTATTTTTTAAATTTAAAAAAAACTAAATGTAAAGGGTAAATATGGAACATCATAATATTGTCTTTTAAAATCTACTAGAGGGTCTTATATTAAGGGACAAAGGGGTATGTCACAAAGGGTCTTATAATAGGGGACGAAGGGAGTACTAAATATCAGGTCAACAGTGGTCGATGTATCAATTAGGTTTTCTTTTTGCTCGAGAAACCTTCCACTTGCCCTCCTTTCATCAACTTGCCTGAAGGTATATGGACTGGGCGAGCCCCTAGGGGGGCAACGCCTAGCATATAGCCCGCCCCGAGGCGGGGCCCTAACCTTAAGATGGGCCTTGGCTTCGGAGGCCCAATTGGCCCAAGAGATAGTGCCCGAACTCTATAAATAGGAGGGAGTGACCAATTGTAAAGGACCTTGGCTCATTTGATGAAATGATACATGAAATTCAGCATTCTCTCTCTCATTCTCATTCTCTCTCTAGCACAACTCTCCACTCTCTAGGTACTATACCTTTCTTCAATGTTCATTGCTAGAACATTTGGCGCCGTCTGTGGGGACCGTAAACTTTCTACTCCCATTCACGTGGATTGATTGTGCAGGAAGTTATCTCTGTTGGTGATTAGGCAATTCTCTGGTCTTTTGATTTTGATTCTGTAACCGGTGTTCGTTTTCCGATCGAGTTTGCATCGTTCTTGGTTTGGATGGAGACTCGACGCAGGAGGCAGCATCATTCACCGGTGCGACAGCGAATTTCGCCGCCTCGGCGGCCTCATCGTGTGATCCTGGATTCTCCGGTGAAGATCTGAGGATCAGAGGATCTGAGGATCAAAAGATCTGAGGATCAGAGGATCTGAAGATCAGAAGATCTGAGGATCAGAAGATCTGAAGACCAGAAGATCTGAGGACCAAAGGCTCTGAAGGTCCAGAAGCAGAAGTAACGAAGGTCAGAGGATCCAAGATTCCCTCTGACTCTGATCACCAAGCTTCACAAGTTCCAACACGAAGCATTCCTCTGATCAGAAGTCAATGGTTAAAGGCAAATGTATCTATCAAGAAGTACAAGAGCAGTGTACTATTCTGACAAGCCTACCTACCAAGGTTCAGCCACAGCAGGTTCTGGAAGTTCCAGAAATGCCCTCCAACGGTCATATTCTCTCAACAGAAATATCCTTTGCACCTTGGACTATTTAAGGCTGAAGAAAAGAAGAAAGCTAAAAGAGAGAAAAACCAAGAGCTGCAATACAAGAAAAGATTCAAGCCTCTACTTTCTTCATCTGTTCTTATTTAGTTTACACTCAGCTTATTTAGAAGCAAACCTTTGTAAACACCAACCTCAAACAGTTGTTTGATTTTCCTTAAGGGACCGGGTAGGTCAGTATCCTTAAGAAGACTAAGAGAGTGAATCTTAGTGGTGATTCCTTTAGGAGATCAAGGTTGATCGGATCCTAGAGAAGACTAAGAGAGTGAATCTTAGTGTGAGCTAAGTCAGTGTATTGTTAGTCACTTGTAGGTTTCAAGTGCAGTTGTAACAATTATCTGATTAGTGGATTGCCTTCATTCTAAGAAGGAAGAAATCACCTTAACGGGTGGACTGGATTAGCTTGAGGGATTTATCAAGTGAACCAGGATAAAATACTTGTGTGCTTCTCTCTTCTCTCTATCTTTATCCGCTGCACCATCTATCTTAGAGAAACCGAAAAGATTTACTTTAAATCTTAAGGGGAAAGTTTTTATATTCAAAACTCTATTCAACCCCCCCTTCTAGTCGTTTTTCACACCTTCAGTCTTCTCTTAAATAGAAACAATTAGGTTAAATTACGAGGCTTCTGGCAGCACAGAATTGCACTATCGTGGCTTGTTATGCTAAAAATAAACATAAACTAGAGCAAGTACACTCTATTTCTCAAGTAATATAAGAATGTGATTCCTAGTTATTGAACCTAAGAGACGAGGTGGGTAACTAAGACTGGGGGCGGTTCATAGTTTAAGCAAATTAATACTGAAGATGATTCACGTAGTGTGAGCATGCAAACAAGCAAATAACAGAGATTAAAAAAGGGATAAGAAATCCTCAAGACTGTTATGCAATTAGATCATCTCCCTCAGCTATTATATATGTTATCGTAATTCTTAATTTATAGGGCTTACCATACAATTTTAATGTAATTAACTCACTGCTGAGTTATTGTCAATTGTCCTTTCCGACTGCACTACTTTCAAACAAACCATTATTGTAAGGTGATTAGTGATGTTGGAACATGTTGCCATGCATTTTGTCAAAACAACCGATTGTCGAAGCAGATGTCGTGGCATCTGATTCCGTGAAGCTAGGGCATCAGTCCTCAGCTTGTGTTTCTGTTGTGGACCCTCTGAAGATTTACTGAAGATATGTTTTTGAGTTACTTGAGGAGCAAGTAGCTATTCCAGAAGGGTTTTAGTTGTTGGGTTGTTATTTGTTGAAACAATCTTTGTTAAAAGATTGGTTTCTATCTTTTTACTTGTGCAATAAGTAAACCGAATCTATCAAGATTGCGTTTTGATTTGTTGTTGCTACAATCTGTTACTTCAGCCCATGTTAACCCTAGAGCCCATGCTACCGCTGCTGAAGTCTATAAAAGGATGAAGACTGCCTGTTACATACATAATAGAGTCACCATCAGGGCAGGGACATCTTCTACACAGTATGAGCTATGGAAAGGTAGAAAGCCGTCTGTAAAATACTTTCACATATTTGGAAGTAAATGTTATATCCTCGCAGATCGTGATCCTAAGAGGAAGCTTGATCCTAGAAGTGATGAAGGAATTTTCATGGGGTATTCTATGAACAGCAAAGCTTATAGAGTTTTTAACTCTCGCACCAGGACCATGATGGAATCTGTGAATGTGATTGTGGATGATGAACCAAGCAAGAAGGCAGAAGAAGTTCTGAATGAAGATGATGATGGTGCTGATGTTCCAGCCGATGCTCTAGCAACCGCCCTCGACAATGAGTCAGAAACAAGTGCTGATGAAAAGGAAGACAAAGATATCCCATCAAACAAAGCTCCATCAATTAGGATTCAGAAGAATCATCCTCAAGAAAACATTATTGGTAATCTTCAAGAAGGGGTGACTACCAGATCCAGAAGTATAATTGCTCACAGTTGTTTCATCTCTAAGATAGAACCCAAGAATGTCAATGAAGCTCTCACTGATGAATACTGGATAAATGCTATGCAAGAGGAGCTAGAGTAGTTCAGGAGAAATGAAGTGTGGGAGTTAGTGCCTAGACCTGAAAGAAGTAAACATCATTGGCACTAAGTGGATCTTCAAGAACAAATCAGATGAGACTGGGACAGTCACAAGGAATAAAGCAAGGCTAGTTGCTCAAGGATATAGTCAGATAGAAGGAGTAGATTTTGATGAGACTTTTGCTTCAGTAGCTAGACTGGAATCTATAAGACTCTTGTTAGGTGTTGCTTGTCTCTTGAAGTTCAGATTTTATCAGATGGATGTGAAGAGTGCTTTTCTGAATGGCTATTTGAGTGAAGTAGTGTATGTTGAACAACCTAAAGGATTTACAGATCCACATCATCCAGATCATGTGTACAAATTGAGGAAAGCCTTGTATGGCTTGAAGCAAGCACCTAGGGCTTGGTATGAAAGGTTAACTGAATTTCTTGTAAGCAATGGTTACAGTAAGGGTGGAATTGATAAAACTCTGTTTGTGAAGAATGACAAAGGTAAGCTCATGATAGCACAGATTTATGTGGATGACATTGTTTTTGGAGGAAT
Source organism: Lotus japonicus (assembly GCF_012489685.1). Taxonomy (NCBI): domain Eukaryota; kingdom Viridiplantae; phylum Streptophyta; class Magnoliopsida; order Fabales; family Fabaceae; genus Lotus; species Lotus japonicus. The sequence goes on along the minus strand of NC_080041.1, from coordinate 58,206,192 downwards.
GTCGAACTCAATGGTGGAGCATTTCGTCCGACAAATGAAGTCTGAATTTGAGATGAGCTTAGTTGGTGAATTGAATTATTTTCTAGGGCTACAAGTCAAGCAAATGGAGGATTCTATCTTTATATCACAGAGTAAGTATGCAAAAGGCTTAGTCAAGAAGTTTGGCCTTGAAAAGGCTGGTCACAAGAGAACTCCTGCTACTACACACATCAAACTGTCCAAGGATGAGCAAGGAGAAGATGTTGATTAAAGTCTCTATAGAAGCATGATTGGAAGCTTGTGTATCTTACTGCTAGCAGACCAGACATCACCTTTGCAGTTGGTGTATGCGCAAGATATCAAGCAGCTCCTAAGGCTAGTCATCTGCTACAGGTCAAGAGAATTATCAAGTACATCAATGGCACAAGTGACTATGGTATTCTCTATACTCATGATACAAATTCTTCTTTAGTTGGATTCTGTGATGCAGATTGGGCAGGAAGTGTAGACGATAGAAAAAGCACATCTGGTGGATGTTTCTTCCTAGGGAATAATTTGATTTCATGGTTTAGCAAAAAGCAGAATTGTGTCTCATTGTCTACAGCTGAAGCAGAATATATTGCAGCAGGAAGTAGTTGTACTCAACTCATGTGGATGAAGCAAATGCTGAAGGAGTATGATGTTGAACAAGCAGAATATATTACAGCAGGAAGTAGTTGTACTCAACTCATGTGGATGAAGCAAATGCTGAAGGAGTATGATGTTGAACAGGATGTTATGACATTGTACTGCGACAATCTCAGTGCAATTAATATTTCTAAGAATCCCATTCAGCATAGCAAGACCAAGCATATTGACATTAGACATCATTTCATTAGAGACTTGGTGGAGGATAAAATTGTCAGTTTGGATCATGTTACAACTGACAAGCAATTGGCTGATATTTTCACAAAACCCCTTGATGCAATCACTTTTGAAAAATTAAGAGGAAGTCTAGGGATTTGTCTTTCTGATGCATAGCAGTTAGCGTGCCCCAGTGTGTTAACGGCTAGTTTATTCTTGGTCATCATTAACTGCCGTTGTGACATCAGCAGAGAGAAAGTTACTTCATGGTTCACTTATCCTATAACTACCTCCAACGAGCAAATTGTGTTCTCTCAACCGCTTGTGCATTTATCTTCTTCAAGACTTATCATCTTTCATTTGCAATTCTTTTTCATTGTTCTGTACTCTGTTTGTAATTGTTCTCGATTCATCATGTCTCAAAGTTCAGGAAAGAAGGAATTCGTCAAGGCCAAGATTGAAAGAACTGCTAAAGGAGTCAAGTGTATGGGTTTGAAGAGTGATTCTTCTCAACCATCTTCTGTGTCAAAGAAAGCTCCTAGGAAGCCGAAGACAAGATACCCAGTAAGAAAAACCTACATGTCCAAGGCTCAAAACAAAGAACTCTCCAATGTTCCTCTCTGTGAAGATGTTACTGATGAAGAGGAAATCGATGCTGAAGACTCTCCTGTGAAATCGCCTCCTGATGTTGTGCCTGATGTTGAGACATCTGGGTCTAAGGAAAGTTCTGCTCAAGAAAATTCTGGAAAGGATTCCACTTCTCATGAAGATTCAGGCGATGCTACCCAGCCTGATATCTCTATTTCATCCTCTTCGAAGGATGGTGATCCAAAGACTGGTAACTCTGAGGGCACCAATTCTGAAGAGCCAATCCAGGCTCCAGCCTCTGTTCAGAACATCTCTGATGATGATTCTGATGATGTTCCTCTGACTGAGTCCTTTGCTGATAGTGTTGCTGCGAGGATGAAAAAGAAAAGACAGGTTTCTTCTCCTGAAGTCACTCCTACTCCATCAAAGAAATCCAAGTCTGCACCGATAACCTACAAGTCACGACAGGCCAGTGTGAAGAGTAAAGGAAAGCAAAAGGAAGCCAAGACTCCCAATGAGAAGAAGAAGAGGAAAATTCCAGTTGAAGTTAAAGACTCTGAGTCAGATGTTGAAGTCGATGTTCAGGACATTCGATCCTCTGAGAAAAAGAAGTTTTCTGGTAAGCGTATTCCTCAAAATGTTCCTGCTGTTCCTATTGATAGAGTGTCCTTTCACTTAGAAGATAATGTTCAGAAGTGGAAGTTTGTTTGCAAAAGGAGAATGGCCAAGGAAAGGGAAGTTGGCCCTGATGTTCTTGAGTGTAAGGATGTTATTGCTCTTATTGAGAAGGCTGGTCTGATGAAGACAATTCAGAATGTTGGAAGGTGCTATGAGAAGCTTGTGAGAGAGTTCTTGGTGAATCTCTCTGTTGATGTTGGACTTCCTGATAGTGCAGAATTCAGGAAAGTCTATGTGAGGGCTGAATGTGTTGTGTTCTCACCTGCTGTGATCAATCAAGCACTTGGCAGAAGTGCTATTGAGTTTGTTGATGAAGAAGTGTCCATGGATGATGTGGCCAAGGAACTTACTGCTGGTTATGTGAAGAAGTGGCCCAGCAAGAAGTTGTTGTCTACTGGAAATCTCAGTGTGAAGTATGCTATCCTTAACAGGATTGGTGCTGTGAATTGGGTTCCTACTCAGCATACCTCTGGTGTTTCTGCAACGCTTGCCAAATTGATCTTTAGGATTGGCAAGTCTATCGCTTTTGATTTTGGAACTTTTGTGTTTGAGCAGACATTGAAGCATGCTGATACTTGTGCTGTGAAGCTGCCTGTTTCATTTCCATCACTTCTTACTGAGAACATTCTCAAGCAACATCCTCATATTCTCAAGGCTGATGAAGTGGCTATGTCTCGTGGTGTTCCAATCACCTTGGATCAACGTTTATTTTTGGAGCCACATGTCCTAGACATTGCTATGCCAACCAGCAGGACATCTGCCCCTCCTGTGACTAAATCTGGCACTCAGGCCAAAATAGCTGAATTACAGGAAGTCTCCAAGGCTTTGCAGGAGACAAGTAGGGTGAGTATTGCCAGGAAGCTCAAAGTTGATGCTTTGCTACACAAGCTACAAGAAGAAGAACGTCAAGGTGGTGAGCAAAGTGCTGCTGCTACAGCTGCTCAGAATGAGAGCAATGAAGAGGAGGAAGCATCTGAAGAGAGTGCAAAGGAAGGTGCAGAAGGGTCTGGGGAGGATTCCAGTTCTGAAGACTAGTTTGCTATGTTCTTTTGCTATTTTCTTCTGTTTTTGGATGTATTCGTGCACCCTTTGCAAATTTGTGCTCAAAAGGGGGAGTAGTTTGAAAAGAAGTTTGAAGAAGTAGAAGTTTGTATGAAGACCTATGATCCTACTGTGAAGTTGCTTCTGTGCAGCCTATGTGTGTTTTGCTAGTGTTAGCTTTGGTCTGTTTAATTTGAAGACAAGTTCAAGACAATAGCTATGTTTGTTGCTTGTGTGCTGCTAGCTTCTGATAGTAGTATTTCTGATACGTTGATGTTCAAGCTGATCTATTTTGGTGTCATCATATTCTAAGGCCTGATTGTACTTTTGGTTGTGTGTTTGTGCTGCTGAGTGTTTTGTTAACAACTATGCCTTTTGAAGTATGGTAGTTGGTTGTGTAAATGCATCAGTTGAGGGGGAGCTCTGACTAAGGGGGAGAATTGATTCTCTAGTTTTTATCCTCTCTGATTGTGAGTTGTTTTTAGACAAAATTTGACAAAAGGGGAGATTGTTGGAACATGTTGCCATGCATTTTGTCAAAACAACCGATTGTCAAAGCAGATGTCGTGGCATCTGATTCCGTGAAGCTAGGGCATCAGTCCTCAGCTTGTGTTTCTGTTGTGGACCCTCTGAAGATTTACTGAAGATATGTTTTTGAGTTACTTGAGGAGCAAGTAGCTATTCCAGCAGCGGTAGCATGGGCTCTAGGGTTGTTATTTGTTGAAACAATCTTTGTTAAAAGATTGGTTTCTATCTTTTTACTTGTGCAATAAGTAAACCGAATCTATCAAGATTGCGTTTTGATTTGTTGTTGCTACAATCTGTTACTTCAGCCCATGTTAACCCTAGAGCCCATGCTACCGCTGCTGAAGTCTATAAAAGGATGAAGACCTAAAACATGAAGATGAACGAAGCTGATAGAGAGAGATCGAGGGTTTTAGGATTTGTTATTGTGCTTTGTTCTTTGTTAATTGTGAATCCTCTTTGCTCACTGATTCTATAAAGCAAAGAAGGGTTCTGTGTTGTTTGATTGCATTCAAACTCTGATTGTTCATTGTGTTCACCAATCACTGTGGCAGTGATTGAGAGAAAGTGAGAGGGGCTCTCATACTTAGGTTGAGATTCTAAGTAGAAGTACACTGGGTAGATTAGGAAGTGAACTATGAACTGAGTTGTTCATGAGTGTCTGTAATTCCTGAATCTTGAGATAGTGGATTTCCTTTCTTTGGGTGCAAACCCTCCAGACGTAGGTGAAAGTTTTTCACTGAACTGTGTAAGATCAAGGTTTGATCAGTGGTTGCATCTCTATGTTTTGATGATTACAATTAAGGTTTGTGATGATGAACAATTGTGGTACCCTAACGTTTGTCTTTCTAAGTTGTGACAAACAGGTTCTGAATCTGACCCATGCCTATTCGTTCAGAAGAAGAAGAACCAAGGGTTACTAAAAAGAGAGCTATTTAATCTACCATGTTCGTTCTGAACAGTGGCAAATACTTCAGAAGCTCTGAAGATGGAAGCTCTCAAGAAGTTCTGAAGACCAGATGTTCAAGTGGAACGGTCCAGAAGCAGAAGACTCAAGTTCTGAAGACTTGCAAGAAGTCGGTTCTGAAGACCCAAGCTATTCTAGCTCTGACGATCAGAAGTTCTGAGGAACTTGTTCAGAAGCAGAAGTTGCAAGGTCAGAAGAATCCAAGCTTCAATCTGACGATGATCAGAAGCTTCACTAATGTTCATCTGAAGCTCTTCGATCACAAGTCAACTGGTGAAAGGACAGGTCGCTATCACAGTACAACGTCGTACAAGTCTTAGTCTGTCCGCCACCTACCTTGTACAGCCTAGCAGTCTGATATCACAGAATTGCCACTCCAACGGATAAAACCCTAGCAACGGCTACATCATAAGTCTTGGAGTATATAAAGGCTGAAGAAAGAAGAAAGAAGTTAAGAAACTTTGCTGAAAATATTCAACATATACGAACCATTCTCTTAGCATTATTTCTTCACTGTTCTTAAACATCTGAGTTTACTATTCGCTTGTTAGAAGCACTTACTGTAAACCCGAGACCTTTTACATCACATTGTAAAGTTCATCAAGAGACCAAGGTTGGTCGAATCTTGAGAGGACTGAATCAAGGCTGATTCAGTATTTAGCTAGTCTTAAGAGGATTGGTAGATCAGCTTCTTAAGAGGATACTAGTGAGAAAATCAGTGTATTGTTAGTCACTTAGCAGGTTGCAAAGTGCAGTTGTAACACTCATTGATTTTAGTGGATTGCCTTCATCAGAAGAAGGAAGAAATCACCTTCACAGGTGGACTGGATTAGCTTGAGCTTTTATCTCAAGTGAACCAGGATAAAATACTTGCGTGCTTTACTTCCTATCATTCAGCACTTAATTTTTATCTTTGAGTTTTGAAAAAGCCAAAAGTTTACCCGTGATTCAAAAACTCTATTCAAACCCCCCCTTTCTAGTGTTTTTCGCACCTTCAATTGGCATCAGAGCTCCGGTTCTGATTTTAACACCTAACAGTGTTCAGTGATCCAGAACCTTGTGTGAAAAACAAACAATGGCCCAAGCCAATACTTCCGCTGACAACAACAACAACAACAATCAACTCAGAGCACCAATCTTTGATGGTGAAAAGTTTGAGTACTGGAAAGATAGAATAGAGTGTTATTTCCTTGGCACTGACCCAGATCTCTGGGATATGGTCATTGAAGGCTATACTGATCCAGTAGATGCTTCAGGAGTGAAGATCCCCCGTTCTGAAATGACTGACGCTCAGAAGAAGCGTTTCAAGGATCATCACAAGGTGAAGTCTATGCTATTCAGCTCAATATCATATATTGAGTATGAGAAGATCTCTGACAAAGAAACAGCTAAATCCATCTTTGACTCCTTGGTCATGACGCATGAAGGAAATGAAGAGGTCAAGGAAACCAAGGCTCTTGCTCTCATACAACAATATGAGCAGTTTAAGATGGAATCTGGTGAAACTATTGAGGAGATGTACTCAAGGTTTCAAACTCTGATTGCTGGAATCAGAGTGCTAAACAAGGGCTACTCTACTGGTGATCATGTCAAGAAGATTATCAGAAGTTTGCCTAAGGAGTGGAGAGCTTTTGTCACTGCCCTGAAACTCTCCAGGAATTTGAACTCGTTGAAGTTAGAAGAACTCGTGAGTCATCTCAGAAGCCATGAGATTGAACTCAAAGGGGACAAGCCTCAAAAGAAAGACAAGTCTATTGCTCTTAAGTCAAAGTCTGACAAAGCGAAAGCTTATCAGGCAGAAGAGGAAAATTCATCTGAAGAGCTATCAGACGCGTCTGATGATGAAGAGCTGTCTCTTTTCACAAAGAGGTTAAGCAAACTCTGGAAGAACAGACATAGCAAGGGCAAAGGACCAAAGAAAAGTTCAGGAAGGTATGAATCTTCATCCGGTCAGAAGAAATCATCTGGAAAGGAAGTCACTTGCTTCGAGTGCAAGGAATCTGGGCACTACAAGAGTGACTGTCCCAAGCTAAAGAAGGACAAGAGACCAAGAAAAGTCTTCAAGAAGAAAGCTCTCATAACCTTTGATGCAACTGATTCTGATGAAGCTGAGTCAGAAGAAGATGAAGCTGTGGAGGCTCTGATGGCTACCACCAGCAGAGGTGCTGAAGCTTCAGAAGATGACTCAGACTCTAAGAATGACGATGAGGTATTCTCTGACTTTTCTCTATCTGAGCTAAGAACTGCTTTATCTGAAATAATGAAGAAACATGATATTCTGCTAAATAAGCATAAAGAGCTTAAAAAGAAATATGCTGTTAAAACCAGTTCTTCAGAAGTTCATGAGAAGTCAGTCTCTGAACTCATGGAAGAAAACTATACTCTTGTTAATGACAATGCTGTTCTTTGTGCTAAAAATGATGTGCTAGAAGACCAACTTGCATCATCTGATGTCAAGTATGAGACAAAATATGAGAAAGCGTTTCAAAAGTTCCTTGCAAAGGGCATAGACAGAAGTCTTATGGCTTCAATGATCTATGGCATGAGCAGAAATGGGAACAGTGGCCTTGGCTACTTTCAATCCATGAATGATGAGTCATCTGAGTCCAAACGCGAACCATTGCATAAGCATTTCGTTCCCGCTGGTACTGTCATTCCAGAGAAGGTTAAACCAAAGGTGGTGAAACCAAAGGGAAAGTTCAAACTTGACATGTCTAGATACTACACTCAGGATCCTATGAATTATCCTCCTGTTGCACCCAAAGTTCCAAGAACTTCTGGGAAAACTAACAAGAAAGGACCCAAGATATGGGTACCTAAGACAAAAATTATTCCTGTTGCAGACATCTTATGCAGCTCAGTTAAGACACCTGTCATGGTACCTGGACAGTGGATGCTCGCGACACATGACGGGCACAAGGTCTATATTCCAAGAACTGACACCGCTTAAGTCAGGAGGAGACGTTGGCTTTGGAGGAAACCAGAAGGGAAAAATTATTGGAAAAGGTTCCATAGGAGATGGAAAAATTCCAGTTATCAATGATGTACTTCTGGTGGAAGGATTATTTCACAACTTGCTCTCCATAAGCCAAATTGCTGACAAAGGTTACGATGTGATCTTCAATCAAACAGGATGCAAAGCTGTTAGTCAAACAGATGGATGTGTTTTATTTTCAGGGAAGAGGAAAAATGATATTTACAAAATCAGATCTTCTGAACTGCTATCTCAGAAGGTTAAGTGTCTCATGTCAGTTAATGATGAGCAATGGATCTGGCACAGACGTCTAGGACATGCCAGTCTCAGAAAAATCTCTCAACTTAGCAAGCTAAATCTCGTCAGAGGGTTGCCTCGTCTGAAGTACTCATCAGAGGCTCTATGTGAAGCTTGTCAGAAGGGAAAATTCACCAAGAAGCCATTTAAAGCAAAGAATGTGGTATCTACAACAAGACCCCTTGAGCTACTTCACATTGATCTTTTTGGACCAGTGAAGACTGAATCCATTGGAGGAAAGAAGTATGGGTTAGTCATTGTAGATGACTACAACAGGTGGACATGGGTAAAGTTCCTAAGACACAAAGATGAAACACACACTGTGTTCACCAACTTCATTACCCTAGTTCAGAAGGAGTTTCAATCTTCTGTGATTACTGTCAGAAGTGACCATGGTGGAGAATTTGAGAACAAAGCTTTTGAAGAATTATTCAACTCCCAAGGAATCTCTCATAACTTCTCCTGTCCTCGTACTCCTCAACAAAATGGAGTAGTTGAAAGAAAGAATAGAACTCTTCAGGAGATGGCTCGCACCATGATGCAAGAATCAAGTATGGCCAAGCACTTCTGGGCAGAAGCAATCAACACTGCATGCTACATCCAGAACAGAATCTCCATTAGACCAATTCTGAAGAAAACTCCTTATGAGCTATGCAAAGGAAGACAACCTGACATCTCTTACTTCCATCCTTTTGGAAGCTGTTGCTACATGCTCAACACCAAGGAGCAATTGGGTAAATTCGATTCTAAAGCTTTAAGATGTTATTTTCTTGGTTATTCTGAAAGATCTAAAGGTTTTAGAATTTATAATATTATTCATCAAACTGTTGAGGAATCTATCCAGATTAGATTTGATGATAAGCTTGGCTGAGAAAAGTCAAAGCAGTTTGAAAGATTTGCAGATTTAAGCATTGATTGTTCAGAAGCAAATCAACCAACGAAAAGCCAAGAGGATGTTGCTCCAGAGGCAGAAGCATCTGAAGATGTTCCAACAACTTCTGATCAACTTCAGAAGAAGAAAAGAATAGTTGCTTCTCATCCAGAAGAACTGATCATTGGCAACAAAGATGCTCCCGTCAGAACCAGGTCTACGCTCAAACCTTCAGAAGAGACTCTTCTAAGTCTGAAGGGACTTGTGTCTCTCATTGAGCCGAAATCAGTTGATGAAGCTCTTGAAGACAAAGGCTGGATTCAAGCAATGCAAGAAGAGTTAGATCAGTTCACCAAGAATGATGTGTGGACCTTAATTGTAAGGCCCAAGTTTTTTTAAGCTTATGCTAAGTGAATAAACTTCTTATTCACGATTAGGGTTGATGTAATGTGAAGGGAAACCTGAACAAAAGTTTATTTAAATGAAATATATTTATGAAGGAGAAGGTTCAGGAAAAGTCTAAGGATTGTACCAAAGTCGGTAAAAGTTATAGCACGATCGATATTCGCTTTAAAAACCTAGGACAAGAACCTTAGGAAATCAAACTATGTTCCACCCTTGGAACACTGTAGGATTTTGGTCCAAAAATCTTCAGAGAAATGTTAGAACTTCTCTTTTTCCATATATCACAATCGTTTCGAGGCGAAACTCTAGAATCTACGAACGTCCGATTCCAATCATCGGAAGTTTGCCGAAACCGAAACCCTGGTATTTCAAAACCCTAAAATCAGCCGACAATGAAGACTTTTTCTATTCGGAGCTTCAAATGAAGATTCCACACGCGTACACCCATTTCTCTTGATGATTTCAATCTTTCTTCAAAAGGAAGTTTTCTATTCCGACATCCGATGCAAAAAGCAACTTATCGGGTAAAATAGTTTTACACCGACTTTGCATTAGTTGCCAAAAATACAAGGAGACCTCATTTTAGTTTTGGAATTCTGTCGCCAAAACCTATCTTAGAATTCATGGAGAATGAAGCCGGAAAAATCAGATTCGCGAAACTTTCATTTTACCGCGTTTTGCCAACCTCTATATATAGCCAAGAAAGGAAGAAAAAACACAAAAATCTTACCCATTTTCTCTCTTGAAGCCGCGAGTTTGCTAGAAGGAGGAGGAGAAGAGATTTTGTTCAATCCTTGCTTGATCGTTGATTAATCAGTTGCTACTTCAAGGTTTCGAGGTATAGTCGCTAATCCTTACCTCTGATCGCTTTTTCCATAGCTTTTCTATAGACTTTTCTGAGCTGATAGTTTTGAGGTTTTTGCAAAACTATCCTGAATATTTCATTTTTGATTCTAAACATCTTCCTTACGTGCCCAAGATCACTTCTGTCGGATTAGTTTTTCCGTTATGTCGCCGAAACTCCGCCGGAATCAATTTATGCCTTAAATACCCATTTTTGGAGTAAAGCTTCAACCTTTGGGCTGAAAACTATCGCCTTAGCTTAGTGCTAGTAGGATTAGTTGTCATAAACGTCGTTGGTGACGTCCCTGTCAAATTTGCTTTTCGGGATTTCAGTTTTGAAATTCTAAGTTAAAAATCATGACCAAAATACCCCTGCGACAGTTTTTAATCCGATAATTTTTCTGAGTTTAGAATACTCTTAGTTACGGCTAATGATAGCATAGGAACCAAGTTTGATCGAAGAAAAATCGAGCCCCACAATTACCAAAAGTGGCCGAGCCCTATAGGGGGGGAGGAGGAAAATTTCCTTTTCCGAAAACTTGTCCTTTCGCGCTAGATTATCGTACCTCGGAGTATATACTACTTCGTGTAACCTTAGTAAGTATTGATAGCTTAGTTTCCGATAGATTCTGATAGTATTCTGTGGTTTTACTTTAAAGGTGTTTTTGAGGAATTTCCTGAGGAGCAACGCTTTGCTTGTGAGGAAGAGTTCGAAGATCACTCTGGAGAACCTACAGGTGAGGGCTACTCACTGAATCTCTAGTTAATGCTTAGGGTCGATGCTTTCGACATCGTTTACTGTTTATGCACTTGTTTGTGTTTGATTGGAAAAATGTTTTCTGAGGCTTCGGCTGACAATGTAGATGATTCATCTACTGAATGCTTTTGAGATTGAATTCCATGCTAAGTGCTAAGTGGGTAATTTAGGATGTGTGATGCACGCCTTATATGCTAAGTGCTACGTGGTTATTGCATAATATGTTGATATGTGACATGTTGGTTGATTGTGCTGAGTTAATTATGCTTTTGCAATGAAATCTGAGATTCTGAGTGGTGAGAATAGCGGGAAGGTCATGCCGATTTTATTTTGAGAGTTTTGAGAAAGTTTGATAGGACGAATGAGATTCGGACCTTGTTATGGTGTTTATGGATCGAGACATTCTCTGGAGTCATTTGGGATTTGAAGATCCCGAGAACTTATAGGATTTGCGATAAGACTAAAAGGATATTATTTTGTAAAGAAAACTCATAAGACATTAAACAACCTCTAAATCTTTAAGTAATGGTATTAATCTCGAAAGGAAGCTTTGGATGCAAATCTTAGTTTTGGAAAACGAGAAGTGTCGTCGGATCCAAGTGTTGAGAATGTTGAGAAGATTTGAGTATGTTGATACCCTTGTGCTCTGGGAGCATGTTGTGTTGTTGGGCTATCCTGGGGATAAGTCCGGGAAACAGGTAGTTTCCGAGAGTGTGATACTCTTTGCTCGTTGAGCAGTGGTGACCATCGGTTTGAGATGAGTCGGATGATTCGGAGATCATCATGAGTTACTATGTTGATGTGAAGAAGTGTCTTTTGTCGCAGAATCGACTTTACCTTAGGGTAAGCTTTTAGAGACATTAATCTAGCTAGAACACGTGGCGACGTGTCGAGTGAGATTCGGAGACGTTGTTTGGCTAATCACTGCATTGCATGCACTCATTAAGTGGTTTAAACACGGTGAGATGCCGGACCACGGCGGATTCCAAAATGGTTATAAGACCGGGATTTCCGCGTAAGAGCACTGCTAGGTGACTCTTAGTAGCAGACCGAAATGGCAGGCCTTCGGATTTTATGCTGATCTGACTACGTGTTGTTGTTGGAGTAAGAGGCACGCAGGCCGAAATGGTCCCACCGTGGCTGGTGCTAGGGCTGATCCGTTGATGTCCATCCGTTCCGGAATGCATATTGGTTGACTGGGTTAACCTGCATTGCATATCATGCAACATGCATACTAATTTAGTTGCGGAGTGTGATTGTTATTTGTTAATCCTATTTGGAACATGCTATTTGTTATTGTTGTCATTTACGTTCATTTTGGAACATGCAACCCTAGGATGCTATCTCTAGTTATAAGCCTAAGTGGCTATTCTCGTATCTGTATCTATTGGTGTTAATATTTACGTAATTCTTTGGAGTTGACCCTCGCGTCTTCTGTGTGTGCTTTGGCGGACAACGCCTTTTGTCAGATGTCCATTGCGGACTGGTTCACAATGGTCCACCCTTCGGGGGGGATTAGATATGAGATGATCGACCAGGACGACCCCGGTTCGTGGGTGGTAGACCCCGCTAGCCATCGAGCGACGTACTCGGGGCGGATTATGGAGGACCACGTAGATAGGGTTGGAGTATTGACGTCAGGAGTGCTGCGGAGATGCACTGTCAGTTTCAACTTGCCACCAGGTGTACATTGCGAACCAGGAGCAGGAGGACCACCACCACCACCGTTATCTTCGGATGAGGAGGATCCCTCAGAGGAGGAGCTAGTGGGAGTGCCTTCGGCAGAGTCTAGTGCACCCTTCGTTGCTGTCATAGATGACCATGGATCGGGCCCAAAGCCCGTTAGTCCAGCACCGGAGCGCATTGCGGTTGCGAGGGGAGGTCGGATAGTGTTTATAGACTTGGTCGTTCTGGATTCTGATTCAGACGATGATCATGCTGACACATAGTTTTGAGTGTTAGTGTGAGCTCCTCGAGTTAGGATTAGTGTAGGAGTAGAGTCTTAGCTCTGACAGTCATTGCTTCATTTGGGACAGGGTAGCTTCCCACCTATAGCTTTTTGTGTGGTTTCTTTACGGGAATCACAGAGAGTTGGTTGGACTTAGGAGGTCTTGTTTCGGGCCGATGGGCCAGCTTATTCTCAGTTTTGAGGGATGGTGTTGCGGACACTTACCTTTAGATTTGGTTTGTACATATTGCCTACGGGCGCTACTTTTCTTATTACCCGTCACTGGAGGTTTACTCGTGACGTGGCTAGCTACTTACAGCGGGGGCTGTTATATATATTGTATATTAGTTCTGTTTATCGTTACTGTTGGGTTTTATTTATTTCAGTCTTGTTTAGATTATCGAAAAAAAAATATTCACGTTTTTCCGCATTAAGTTTATTTTTGGTTACTAAAGTGACGCCACCGAAATCGGGGTGTTACATTAATGCCAAGACCCAAGGGTTTCCATGTCATAGGAACCAAGTGGGTATTCAGAAACAAGCTGAATGAAAAAGGAGAAGTAACAAGAAACAAGGCAAGACTGGTGGCTCAAGGCTACAGTCAACAAGAGGGAATTGATTACACTGAGACCTTTGCTCCTGTAGCGAGGCTTGAAGCTATAAGGCTACTGATGTCCTTTTTAGTAAATCACAACATCATTCTCCATCAGATGGATGTCAAGAGTGCGTTCCTGAATGGCTACATTTCTGAAGAAGTGTATGTCAAGCAACCTCCTGGCTTTGAGGATGACAAATTTCCAGATCATGTCTACAAGCTCAAGAAGTCACTCTATGGATTGAAACAAGCTCCCAGAGCGTGGTACGAAAGGCTCAGCTCCTTTCTTCTACAGAATGAGTTTGTAAGGGGTAAAGGTGACAATACTCTTTTCTGCATAACCTATAAGAATGACATTCTTATAGTTCAGATTTATGTTGATGATATCATTTTTGGCTCTGCTAATCCCTCTTTGTGCAAGGAATTTTCTAAGTTAATGCAGGCTGAATTTGAAATGAGCATGATGGGAGAACTCAAATACTTCCTGGGAATTCAAATAGATCAACGACCAGGAGTCACCTATATCCATCAGAAGAAGTACACATTGGAACTTCTGAAGAAGTTCAACATGAGTGACTGCAACATTTCTAAGACTCCAATGCATCCAACATGCATCCTTGAGAAAGAGGAAGTTTCCTCTAAGGTTTGTCAGAAGCTCTATCGTGGAATGATAGGCTTTCTTCTTTACTTAACTGCCTCTAGACCTGATATATTGTTTAGTGTGCATCTCTGTGCTAGATTCCAATCAGATCCTAGAGAGACTCACTTAACTGCTGTTAAGAGGATCCTCAAATATCTGAAAGGAACCACTAACCTTGGCTTGATGTATAGAAAAACATCAGAGTATACACTTTCAGGTTTTTGTGATGCTGACTTTGCTGGAGATAGAGTGGAAAGGAAAAGCACTTCTGGAAGCTGCCATTTCCTTGGATCTAATCTTATCACATGGTCAAGCAAGAGACAGAACACAATTGCTCTATCAACTGCTGAAGCAGAGTATGTCTCAGCTGCCACATGCTGTACACAAACCATATGGATGAAGAATCATCTGGAGGATTATGGTTTGTCTCTGAAGAAGGTTCCTATTTATTGTGACAACACAGCTGCTATCTCACTCAGCAAGAATCCCATTCTACATTCAAGAGCAAAGCATATAGAGGTAAAGTACCATTATATCCGCGATCATGTTCAGAAGGGCACTCTATCATTAGAGTATGTTGATACTGACCATCAGTGGGCAGATATTTTTACTAAGCCCTTAGCAGAAGATAGGTTTTTATTTATTCTTGAAAACCTGAACATGGATTTTTGTCCAGAGTAAGGTTTTCTTCAGAACTTCTGACCATGGTACCTCTGAAGTCATCAGATGTTACCTCTTTCAGAAGTTACCCGATCAGAAGCACTTAACCCACTGGTTAAACTTCTGTGGTTGGCAACAATACACGTGTCACTTCATTTGTGCCATAGTTCCTTGAGTCGCGTGGTATATCTGCTATAATGATGATGCCTACTCTCCTCTACTATGCTATTTTCAGACTATCTATTTTATAACCGTTGATTTTGCCTTTAATTTCTTAAAAACTGTCAACGGTTACCATTAAACCCACTATATGCACTGTCACACACGATCTTCCACTCACTTACACTTACGGTTTTGAAACTATTCGTGTGCATTGCATTCATTCATACTCCTCCCTCCAACATTTCCCCTTCTTCTCTGAACCCTAAACCTCATTCTCTGAGAATCATGGGCAAATCGAGGAAACCCAAGGTAAATGTTCCTGCTTCTTCCAAACAAACTACCGAAGAACAAGAGAATCAAAGATTTGAAGAAGCACAGAAGATTCTAAACGCGCCAAATGTAGTCACTTGTGTCAAGAAAGTAGAAGAACTGAATGTGTGCTGTGAAGCAAGAGTTGATTTTGACAATCTGGCTGAACATGGGTTCGACATAAGGGATCAAGTCAACCTGCAAGGGTGGTCTGGCTACTTCAACAGGCTCTGTGGTCCGATCTATCACAAATTGGTTGTCGAGTTCTGGAAGAACGCAGTTTGCAACGACTACTACGTCGTTTCTCATGTGCTGGACAAGAAAATTGTGATCTCTGAAGAATCCATTGCAAAGCTGCTGGGTATGGAGTTCCAGCAAGGAAAAAGGATTAAAAATGTTGATGCAAACGTTGCTGGGATGAGGACCGTGGTCAACAAGGAGCTTTATGATAACTGGTCTTACGAGAAAACCAAGTATAACATTAAGGACTTGAAGTCTCAGATGAAGATTTGGCAGAAGATCTTCATTCACTGCATTCACCCAGAACTGGAGGAACTGATTACCTGAATGCAACTCAAAAGGTAATCATGTACTACATTTCAATAGGTGAGCCTATATGTCTGCCATTCCTGCTCTTCAATTATCTGAAGGAATATGTTGAGAAATCAAGGACCACAACTGGTTCTGAGAACAAGAGGTTCATCTCTTACATTCCATATGGAAGGCTGCTGTCAGATATCTTCGTCCAGAATAAGCTTGTCAAGACTCTGTCAGACATTGGACTTCATGAAGATCTGGCCATGTCTATCGGCGATGCTCTCAATGGTACAAAGTTGAAGAAAATGCAGATTATTGAGAAAGTTCAAGTTGCTCCCAGAGAAGATACTTCTGATGAAGTTCGTCAGAGGAACTACCATATTGATGATTTTCCTCTTTGGTCCAAGAAGGACAATCCAGCTTGCATTCTTGAATATGTAAGGATGCTCAGAAGACAAGGAGATCCTATCACTCTTGCAGAATTTGTCAATACACTTCCTGAAAGTCCTCCTAAGTTGGCAACAAGGAAATCAAGGAGGGCAACAAGCAGCAAGCCTTCAGATCCTAATGGCAAAAGGGCAAAGGGATTCTGACAGAGGAACCTGCAAAGAAGAAAGCTGCATCAAAGGCTGTGATCATCAGGGAACCCTCTCCTGAAAGACCTTCTAAGAGAACCTCAGTTCAATCACGTCAAGTATCTGAATCTGAAAGTTCTGAAGACTCATGGGAAGACTCCTCCAGTGAAGAGACTGAAGATGATGATGTTCCTCTAGCCAAGAGAAGAAAAGTTATTCTTGAAGAAGAAGATGAGCAGGATGACCATGAGATCATCCAGAATGTGCTTCAGGGTATAAGGGAATCCTCAGAAGCTGAAGAATCCACAGACTCTGACGAAGTACACTTGGTCAGGAGAAGGAAACTGCCTCTGAAAGGTCCACTTCAGCAGAAAGAGGCATCTGACCTTGCTTCAGAAGCACAAAGGGAAAGAAGATCAAAACGCACTTCTGATCCTGCAAGGGCTGAACAACTCACCAGAACCACATCCATCAGAAGTCCAAGTAAGGTAATTACTGAAAGCATTAACTCTGATTCTGCTTTAGTAGTTATACCTGAACAACCCCTGCCTATATCTACCTCCATGCCTACCTCAACCCAAACAACACCTACTCAACCTGAAACACAAGCTGAACCTCAAGCTCCTACATCAACCATCCAAAAAGCTACCACAGCCATCCCTTTCATTCCAATTTACACACCTTCCACATCCATCCCAACTGAACCAGTACCTCCTTTCAATTCCTTCATTCAAGGTATTGTTCAAAGTGAGGCTACTTTGAGAACCTTGGTTCAACAATTCACTCCCAAGCCTGCATCCACTTCACACACCTTCCTCATAACCCAAACTGGTGAGATCCCTGCTGAGACAGAAAAAGAGGATGATGATGTTCAGATTCTTGTACCGCCTTTCAACGTGAAGCCCCTTCAACAAATAGCTTCCAATTTTGAAGATCAGCTTCCAGATGCTGCTGAGACCTCCTATGTGTCTTTGTCCAACTACTCAACAGTCAACTCACAGGATCTGAGTTTCACCTCACCTCACCTGAGAAGACTGTTACCTCAAGGCAAAGGCCAGATACAATCTCTGAAGCTGAGCACATGGATGAATCAGATCACTCAGGCACAGAGAAGGACCATGAGATTGATTCCACACCTTCAGAACTACTCAGACATGATATCTCAAATGCTTCGAGCTCCAATGCTGCCAGAACTCCTCAGCCTATTCTGACTCTGGCCACCTCCTTCCATCCTCAGAGTCTTACTCAACTCATTCAGGAGTTCTCTGAAGAGGCCACCAGAAGACTGAACTGTCTGTATCAGGTAACTGATAATCAGTTTGACGCCTCTCTGGTTGATGGTCTATGGTCTTCCTTTGAAAGATGGTCAGAAAGCAAAGTTCATGCTCTTCAGAAGCAACTAAGCAGGGAGAAAAGTCTAAGAGTTCATGATGCATCTGAGAGGGACTATGAGCAGAGGCAGAGAGTGCTGCACAGGGTTAGTGAACCCTTGAGAAGAGCCATAGCTGAACGACCATGTGTTGTCTCTGCATGTACCTCAGAAGATGTTGTGATGCTTTCAGCAGAAGCTGAAGAAGAAAGCTCTGACGGTATAATCATTCTGGAAGATGCAGTTGTTCATGAAGTTGAGAAGCAAGGGCCAACTCAAGTTGATATTGCCATGTCTTCAGAAGCTGAAGATGCTACTCATACACAAGCACCAGAAGTTCCTACTTCTGCTCCAGCTCCAGAAGTTGCCATTCTTGCTGCCCGGATTGACAGGATTCAGGATGATCAGCAGAGGTTATTTCAGATGGTTGAGGAACAAGGACGTGTTCAGAATGAGCAAAGCAAGCAAATTCAAGAGTCCTCAAGCAAAATGGAAGCAATCATGAAGTACCTAATGGACCACCTTCCCTCCACTTCCAAGCCTTGAAACCCTCACTTCTATCATGCATGCATTTAATTGTTATGATTGAATTTATTTCATGTAGACTGTCTTAATTTTTTATTCTCTGATTCAATGCACCGTCCATTTAGTAACTCACATGCTTTTATGATTGATAAGTTTTATGCATGTTTTTCTGTTACTTTTCTTCTTTATACTCACTGCGTTCATCTTCTCCCTCTCCATTCGTATCTATTCTCCTCTCTTCCAAATCAAAATATCTGAACTCAAGACTATGGTATTCGACCAAGTCTTTCCATGGAGTGTCAATCTATCTTCTTCTCAGATTTCTCAAGCTCTTGAGAAAATTGAGACTCTTCTGAAATGTTGGCTCACTTCTCATCAGACTCACTGTCTTCAGAACCTTCAAGAAGTTCTGAATGACCTCCTCCGTCTGACCATTCGCCGGAAGGATGTTGAAGATCTGTTCCACGGCATTTGCATGCTTCTGGAATATGAAGAAGATCACGATGAAGCGGATCAAGAGGCTGTCCAGGAGAATGTTGCCTTGAAGGAAGAACTGGCTACTCAGTTAGCCTCAACTGATCAGGACATTCGTCCTCTCCACCTTCAACTTCTCTCCATGAAGAATTCTCGAGCTTTCCTATTTATCTAGGATTAGTCTTCTTCCTTCCTCTCGATCCTTTGTACTTCTTCTCCTTTCAGTAATAATAACATATCTTATTTGCATCACTTCTTTGTTATTGCTATTGTTATTGTTGGTTTTGTTTTTCACTCTTTTTGATTATGACAAAAAGGGAGAGTACATAAAATGGTTTTGATAAATTTTTATATTATATAAAACCAGTAGAGGAGAACAAGTATCAATACTCTTAGCATATAGATATTATCAAGCGTCTCAGATAAGGAATACATTTTGTTCATATTTTGAACTAATCTTGCTTCTGACGCTTTATTCCAATTATATATGGACAAGACTCTAAGTTATTATGTGATAAACGCTATGTTCTGAACCATCACTTCTGATGAGTATACTTCTCTTCAAGCGAAAACTCTGATCACATAACCAGACTCCGAATCTAGACTCTTCACCAATTCATCAAGTCATAGATTCAGGGGGAGTCAGGGGGAGACCCTAGCTCAGAATCAGGTGTTAACCCAGATTCAGAAAGAGCATTGCAAACCGTTACACAAGGATAAGTTTAATCTCTGATTTTTTCTCTCTTGTGTATTCAGTTTATTGTGTAAAAATTGTTCATCAAAATACTTGTTTTGTCATCATCAAAAAGGGGGAGATTGTAAGATCAAGGTTTGATCAGTGGTTGCATCTCTATGTTTTGATGATTACAATTAAGGTTTGTGATGATGAACAATTGTGGTACCCTAACGTTTGTTTTTCTAAGTTGTGACAAACAGGTTCTGAATCTGACCCAAGCCTATTCGTTCAGAAGAAGAAGAACCAAGGGTTACTAAAAAGAGAGCTATTTAATCTACCATGTTCGTTCTGAACAGTGGCAAATACTTCAGAAGCTCTGAAGATGGAAGCTCTCAAGAAGTTCTGAAGAACCCAAGTCAGAAGTTCTGAAGACCAGATGTTCAAGTGGAACGGTCCAGAAGCAGAAGACTCAAGTTCTGAAGACTTGCAAGAAGTCGGTTCTGAAGACCCAAGCTATTCTAGCTCTGACGATCAGAAGTTCTGAGGAACTTGTTCAGAAGCAGAAGTTGCAAGGTCAGAAGAATCCAAGCTTCAATCTGACGATGATCAGAAACTTCACCAACGTTCATCTGAAGCTCTTCGATCACAAGTCAACTGGTGAAAGGACAGGTCGCTATCACAGTACAACGTCGTACAAGTCTCAGTCTGTTCGCCACCTACCTTGTACAGCCTAGCAGTCTGATATCACAGAATTGCCACTCCAACGGATAAAACCCTAGCAACGGCTACATCACAAGTCTTGGAGTATATAAAGGCTGAAGAAAGAAGAAAGAAGTTAAGAAACTTTGCTGAAAATATTCAACATATACGAACCATTCTCTTAGCATTATTTCTTCACTGTTCTTAAACATCTGAGTTTACTATTCGCTTGTTAGAAGCACTTACTGTAAACCCGAGACCTTTTACATCACATTGTAAAGTTCATCAAGAGACCAAGGTTGGTCGGATCTTGAGAGGACTGAATCAAGGCTGATTCAGTATTTAGCTAGTCTTAAGAGGATCGGTAGATCAGCTTCTTAAGAGGATACTAGTGAGAAAATCAGTGTATTGTTAGTCACTTAGCAGGTTGCAAAGTGCAGTTGTAACACTCATTGATTTTAGTGGATTGCCTTCATCAGAAGAAGGAAGAAATCACCTTCACAGGTGGACTGGATTAGCTTGAGCTTTTATCTCAAGTGAACCAGGATAAAATACTTGCGTGCTTTACTTCCTATCATTCAGCACTTAATTTTTATCTTTGAGTTTTGAAAAAGCCAAAAGTTTACCCGTGATTCAAAAACTCTATTCAAACCCCCCCTTTCTAGTGTTTTTCGCACCTTCAAACTGGGTTAACAATTAATGTGTGTTATTGTTTCTGTTATTAAGTTCTGTTTCACTGTTAAGCGGTTGTCAAACCTCTTATCCCAGCATCGTGCAGGACAATCGTATCAGAGGGAACCTGAATTACAAGTGAAAACAAGCATAAAGAATATAGAGGTGTCCTAGAGACATTTCTCTATCTAATCACAGGAAGTTGGAAGAAAACAAGAAATAATCCTAATACCTCCACTAGGAGCGCACCAAAACTATTTCCCTATACTCTTGCCCTTTTAATGATTTTATATTAGTATCCCTACCAAGGATAGAATATGGTTAATTACCCCATTCTCTCTCTCTCTCTCTCTCCCTCTCTCTCTCTCTCTCTCTCTCTCTAGCACTCTTTTGCACTCAGCACAGCTCTCTGCTCTGCGCACACTCTCTCTTTTTAGCAAATACACTACTCTCTCTTTAAGTACAAAATATCAGGTTAGTTGGCGAGGTTGACACATTCATGACTTAGTAAGCACGATCGTGTTGGCTTTAAAATTTATTAGCACACATTAGCATGGTGAAGTTGGGAGACGTATCGTCGTTGACCTTTTTTTAATTGGCACGATCGTGGCCTCTGGCAAGCAAGATCGTATTTCTTCGTCAACATATGAAACTCCACTTTAAACATAATTTATCCTCCTTTTTCGTTGTATTTTATCTTTTCCAATTTTTACTTGTGTTATGCAAATACATTTGAAAGCGCTTGAGTTATGCATAAGAAATGCAATAAATAGGCATGAAATGACAGTAAAAGTAAGGGCTAATCATGTTATTTTGACGTGCATCATGGCCCTTTTAATCTTCAGCCATTGCAAGCTTATGGTAACATGGTCGTGAAGCTTTATTTGATGAGCACGGTCGTGGCCTCTAGCCAAAACGGCAGTGCTTCTTCGTCAGCACGTGAAGCTCCACTTTATGCTTCATTTGGCCTTTTTTTTCCATTGTATGTTACTTTCTCCTCTTTTTACCCCTGCATTTTGCAAATACACCTAAAAGTAAATGAGTTATGCATAAAACATGCAACAATTAGACATAAAATCAAGGTAAAATAAAAAAATCGAAATATATAGCCAAATACCAAATGGGAGGAGAATGAATGGCACAAAATTGCAATAAAGAATGAATTGTAGTAGAGAAGAAAGCAAGACATAGAACCAAAAGAGAAGAGAATGAGAAAAACTTGAGGTTTCACGCGACAGGTTTTAGGACTTCGTCAAAATAGAAAGGCTTAAATACTCTGTAGGTCCCTGAAATTGTACCCCGTATCAAAATAAGTCCCTGAAATTTTTTTTTCCGATTCCGGGTCCCTAGAAAAACTTGTTTGATCAAAATAAGTCCCTACGCCGGAGAAGACAGTGGTTGCCTCCTCATTGTTTCCACAAACCATGAAATAACATGTTTAAAACACTCCTAGACCTTCATATATCTGATCTGGGCGAAGGAATCGCAAGAAACAAAGCTAAAACGAAGAAACCGAGAAGCTCCATAAATTCCGGCGAGAAGAAATCAACTTGCGACTGGCCTTTTCTCTTCAACTGTGACGACCCAGCCCACGAGACCACCACCACTGAGTTCCTGAGGACGAGACGAAGCCGGCCCAACACCCTGGTCGTAGCGCCGCCATGACCGCCGTCGTCAACCACCGTCTTCTCCGGCGTAGGGACTTATTCTGATTAAAAAAACAATTCCAGGGATCCGGAATCGGAAAAAAAATTTTCAAGGACTTATTTTGATACGGGGTACAATTTCAGGGACCCCTAGAGTATTTAAGCCAAATAGAAAATGAAATCCACGAGAACTTTCATATTTAAAATTTTATTCATTTAGTGGCGGTTCAGTTAAGCCCCGCTAAGAGATTAACCCCAACTAATGAAAACTACCTCTAAAGTCTAAAGGATACTAAACCGCCGCTATGTTCTAATAATCTCCAGCGGTTGGCATTACCAATGCAACCGCCTCAAAGTGACTCATTGTAGAGGTTCCAGTAGAACCACAACATATTGTCTCCTGCAAAATGCACTTCTGGTAGTGATAAAAGGGGTCAAGAGGATTTAGTAAACTATGTTCACTTAGAAATTTCATAGAGTCATGTCAATTGGGATTAATGGTTTCTCATATGTAAGTCTTTCATTGTGCATTGTAACCCTGTAAGAATAAATCTCGCACTCTCTTCATTCCTTTTTAATTTTCATTTAGGAAAAATATGATTATCTCCAATGAAAAAAAATATACCATATCCAACAAAAGTATATGATAATAAAATAAAATGACATTTCTATAACCATTACCATTAGCTAGAAACAGAAAAATTAAATATTTCATTAAGAAAGTGATCAGACGAGTCTAGTCACTGGGAGACTGTTAATTGAAGGGGGAGATTGACGAGCTTCCAAGTGTTTGGTGCTTCTCTGAGGCACTCTATTGCCGAGCCACACCGTTGTGAATACTTGCAAAGAGATTCCAACACTATAGTTCGAACGAGAAGTGCTAAGGAAGGGAGAGATGGAACAAAAAGTGTGTACCTTAAGTTTTTAAGACCAACCTTTTAAAGGGTTGGGTGCTGAAGACTCCGAGGTTCGAGGAATCATGATAAGTACTATGTACAGTTTGCAAGGGGAGTCATTCGATTCTGACACGCCATGTCATCTAGGTAGGGGTGCGTTTTCATACCGTAGTTAAGACTTTGAACGCCACTCTTAATCCTTGATTAGGGGCCCACAACCTTGGATTAGACATGGGTGATAGGGATGCATCACACTTATGCCCTCAGTCTAGTTTGACAATTATGAGGATGCAGTTGGTTTATGATGTGTGTAGTCGGATTGAGGGAACGTGGTAGGATGTAGTGGGGCACGATCAGATAAGGGGGATTTTATTAATTATATATTTTGGAGTGGGGTGCTGAGTGTGGGTTGCCCTGTATAGGTCGAATTCTCCTGTTGCAGCTCTTCCCCCCGTGTAGGGCCAATTGTACCCGAACTGATGTCACTCGAATGGCGATCGATGGTTTGGAGATGAGGTCATGCATAGTTGGAAATTGATTATCTGTTTGGAGGTAGTTTTTCCGACTGCCGGAACAAAAAGCATTTTAATGATTTTCAATTGATTATCTCCTATAAAAATTGCATATATGTTGGTCCTTTTTAAAAAAACTACATAAATTCTTGATATCCTTGTAGTATTTCTTTTTATTCATTCCTACTTATACAATTGGTGGTAAGAAAAGATGGGATTCAATTTCAAGTAACTCTACGTCTCTACCTGTCTTCATTAAACTACCTTGAATTCACTTAAATTCAGAATTCAACAGTGAGCAAAATTAAAACAACTCCGCTTTCTTGGCTATCTTTCTCCTTCATTCTCAACGACAGGTTTCTCCTTTTAAATGCCCCCAACCCACCTTGGCTTCCCTTCATTTATGTTCCCCTCTTCCTTCCAGATTCAATATAATTATCCCACGTACTAGAAACTGTCAGAATCTATTGATCTCCCATAACTCAAATCTGCACTTATTTATAGTCTTCCTATATCTACCAGACAACCACAACTTATAGCACTAAAGAAGCACTTAAAAATGGAGCATTGGTTTTTAAAGAAGTAGTACACCTCAGTTACTTCTTAACTGTTTACTTAGAAGGAAATTTTGTGTTCCTGGCCACTTTTAATTCTAAAAGAACATAAATTAATGTTTTTTCAAATAAAACCTTGTGAGAACAATAAATGAGATAAGATAAAATACATTCTAAAGGGGTAAAATAGGAAAATAAATAATACGTATTTTAAAAAATTAAGAAAATTAATTGTACTGATTAATATGTGTATTTCTTCTGTTTCTGAAAAATTAATTAGGAACAAAAGGAGGATTAGAATTACTACCTCCATTCTCTTTTTCTTCAGAAAGAGGATATATATCCTCAATATAAGACGAGGATATGTTCCCACACCCCCAGCTTGAAACCACACTAGACAAAATGTTGATTATTAGTGAAACAGTAGACTTTTCTATCCAGTTCAAAATTCGACCCTTCATCCAAAGTGTGGGAGGAAAGCCATGAATCCTCTGATATACCAAACAATAATCAGTTCGTTACATCAAGAAAACACAAGCAAGATCCCTGCAACTGATTCACAACATTTTTAGCAGTTCTTGATTTTTGCTGTGCCACAAACAAGACTTAAACCTATAATAGCAAGGGATAAATCTACTACTTGATTTTGATTTTGTGTTTATATCAGTGTTACATATTTCTTTGCTCATCAAAACAAAAGAAAAGCGATTAATCACGGAAGGGAAGGAAGGATAAAAGGAAAAGGAAATGATTTATGTTTAGCCCTTTTGATGTTTTAAAATCATTTTTTTGGAAAAACCAAATTTATAGATATGAAGTAAAGGAACTTGGGCCCGTACAAAGAAAACAGTACATAGATAGATCAACAACAAACTTACAAAACAAGGGGAGAGCACAATTCACCCTTAAAAAGAACAGCAATTGTACCCAATAATTAGCTTAAAGTATTATAATAAGAATACAACAGCCCTCTAACAAAACAGCCATGGTCCCAAGACAAGGAAATAAAGGTAACGGGCATCATGGCTTCCTCGATAGCAATCCAAATGAACTGGGCAGCAACATAACAAAATGTGGCACAATTTGGAAAATAAGCTACTCAATGCTAAGGCCCAAAAGAAGCTAAGACAGCCAAGAATCACCAGAAAACCATCACAAAGCAACAGAAAGCCGTAACCTGATAGAAGGAACACAACACACAAAGCCACACCAGATAGAGAAAATGCAAACACAAGGGTAGCACATGATCCATACAAGTCTCCACCAATGCAAGGCCAAACACCTGCCATGCCCAAACCATCTAACAATGAGCTTAAACACTATCCAGATGCATCACAGCAGCAATACAAGATTGTCCAGCCCCAAGACACAGCTGAAAAAGTTCCCACAGCGCACTACACAGGGTACAACACCTTGGACCAAGACAGCTAATAGAAAAGTGTTACCAATCCAAGCTGCCCAAACTATACAAAGCCAGTGAATTCTGTATTCTGTCTTTTAACACCCACCAAGCACCCCTCCTTAGAGATAGCAAGCCAAGATAGAAAACCAAGCTCAAATAAAAACTTGGACCCTGCATAAATCAGACTAACAGAACCAGAATTTTGACCCCTCTAGACCACAGCCTTTCTACAAGATCAACAACAGTACATGGCAAACCAGCTCCTTCAGGTATCTTACAAAGGGGATGCTGCCCCTGAGATTACCACTGCCAAGAGCGCCCCTCCCCCAAGCAGATACTAGGATTCCAGGTCCATTCATAGAATGTGCTTTTAAAATCCTTCTTTATGCACTTGAGCCACTTCCAAGATCTGAATTTGATTAGATCCACAACTTGTTCAGCATTAGCCACTCCTGAATTAAACAACACCTCATTCCCTTGAAGCCAAATAGACCACACGGCTGCCACCCACACTGACCACCAACCTAGTTTTGACCCAAAGAACAGATTGTGACCATGTTGAGCAAAATGAGACCTTGTGTCATCCTGTAAAACTGAGTATACGGCTTGGTCTCACTCCCTTCCTGCACTGTTCCTCCCCACTAAAAAGAGCGATTGATAATCTCGATAACCTTTCTTTCTGAACGCAAGACTACCCCTCTTCTCGAAAGCTTCGCGGGGCGATTTGAAATGGCCGTACTGTACTGGTTGGACGATGGCAGAGCAGGACCCTCGTATGAAACCCCACCGAGCCAACTGAGTATACCCCTAGGCCCTATCCAACTGTAACCCCTCATCCAAACATTCCACGCAAACTTACAAGAGAAAAGAAGATGGTTCAAGCTTTCCTCATAATGTAATAATAGAAACAAAAATCTCCCTTGTATTTCATAAGCCTGCTCTATCCAATATGCAAGCGATGTTTATTATCTCGGACATATTGTACAATCTCTCTGATAAAAACTATTTGGGACCTGCAAAAGTATAGACAAGGCATTTCAATTAATCACATCATTAATATCGTGTACTATGAGACTATATTAATTATGAAATTTGAATGAAAATAAATGAAAGCATACTATGACGTACCCGGTTTTGTAGTCTCTTCCAGACAAGCCGGCAACTTTGAACAAAGCTGAAGTCCATGCTTGTATCTTATCCTCTTCAATGCTTTCTTTTTTCTTCGTTATGGCTTCGCCAAAACTTCCTTTCAGATATCTCACGTGTGAGGGATCCACTTGGTAGAAGATTGGCAAAACCAATTGTTTCATCTCTTCCCTGCACTTAAGAATCTTAACAAGTTCGTCAAGACACCAAGAAGATTCTGCATAGTTTTCAGACAAGACAATGATTGAACACCTTGATTGTTCAATTGCTTTAATAAGAGCTTCAGAAACTTGGTCCCCACTCCGTAGCTGTTCATCATCTTTGAAGACCTTGAATCCTCCTCGGGCCAAATCATCAAAGAGAGAAGCGGTAAAATGGTCGCGAGTATCTCTTCCTCTAAAGCTGATAAAAATCTGGTGGCAAGCTGTTGTATGCCTTAGACAGTCTAATGTTTCTCTCCAGTGTTCAGTGTTCTTATTTTGTAAGGAAGACACCACATCTTCGATTACACGAGGTAACCCCTTACATTGAAAAGCAACTTCACGGCCCAACTTGAATAGGTCGGGTGGGGAGTCACGATCTATGCCGGAATATTGTTGGAGCAGCTTCCAAGCATCCTCATCAGATAAGGGACCTAGGTGGATCCAAGGGTGACATCTGATCATTTTGCAGTACTTTTTTTCATGTGTGATCAAAAGGATCTTGCACTGTTTACTAGGATCAGGAATGCCAATATCTTCAATATTTTGAGGACCGAAGTTTGTGGAAACATCATCAAAGATGACAAGGACTTTATCCTAACTTTTTAATAATGTCGACTCTATTGCTGATGTTCTTCTATATTGACTTCTAACTGCCTGAAAATTCAGATTCAACTGCGGAGCAATTTGGTTTTGAAGGTTCACAATATCTGCTTTTTCTGACACAGTGACAAATACAACCGGATGAAAAATATTTTCATACTCGGGTATCTCAGCCTTCACTAGAGCTGTTTTACCAGAGCCCCTCTCTCCAAACAATCCAACTATATGGTATTTATCATCTTGTAGTGCCTTCAATAGATCATCTTTAGCCTGATTTGTAGAGGCTAAATACCTAAAGTTTCCTGAAGATGACTGTAAACCTTGGAAAGTATCGGCCTCCAACTCTTGACGTGGAGCTTCTTTTTTAGACTTCCCAGCTAAAAAGTTGAACTCAACAAGCATGGACTCTGAACGAGATTGGGTGGAATTGATAGTTGAAGATTGGATGGAATTAGAGGGCTGTACAAATAGAGACATGATTTGTTTACATACACCAGACAAAGCTGGAATGACTAGAGATTTTTTACTTTCGACCTCGGTAGAGTTGGAAGACAAGGAGTTTGCAGACAAAGTTGGGATGGACTCTAGAGGTGGAGTTGCATGATGCCTTGTCAAAATTTGTGAAATGATGGTTTTGAATGCCTCGTCAACATTGGTTGCTTCGAGAGCAGATGTCTCGATGAAAGAGAGGCCTTCTTTCTCAGCATAACTCTGAGCATCCTATGTGGCAACACCACGGAGAAACATGAGATCCGTTTTGTTGCCTATCAACATGATGACGATGTCAGCATCAACGTGATCCCTGAGCTCCTTGAGCCAGCTGGTTACATTTTCAAAAGAGGTTGGATTGGTGACATCGTAGACAAGAAGAGCTCCCACGGCATCGCGGTAGTACGGACTGGTTCTTGCGCTGTACTGCTTCAGACCAGCGGGATCCTATAATTGAGCTTTCACCATTCTTCCCTCAACTTGCATATATTATAATATTATGCCCTCCATTCTGATAACTGCTCTTGCTTTACTCATTTGATGCAATTCAATATATCATAATAGTCAATTCGTGTCTAGACTTTAGGTTTTCGATAATTTCTTGTGGAAATTCACAATCCTATGCCTAAATATGAATTAGAACAAATGACATAGAACAAGTAAAATTAAAATAAAAAACCTCAAGGGTACGAGTAAAGAATTCGACGCCGACGGTGCGCTTGGACTCGAGGCAGAATGTGTTGTCAGAGAATCGGGATACAAGATTGGATTTTCCGACCTCAGAATCGCCGCCCAACACAAGCTTGAACAGATAATCGTACTCTTTTTCATCCATGCCTCCACCACGAAGCACTTCTCTATTCTTCTCCTTCTGTCCAGATCTATAGCAATACTTGTGTGTGTTTGCGATATTGATTATGTAGGTTGATTGTGTTTATGTCATATGTGCCGTACCGACAGCTCTTCTGATCTAGAAAATGGTTGATTGTGAAATTGCAGTGGTTTGGTTTGGTGGTGGACAGTGACGGATCTAGACATTTTATACTGTGGGGGCAATATGCATATACAAATTTCAACTATAAAAAAATATAGTATATTATTATTAATAGTTTAAATACACATTGTAATTATTTCCTAAGACTGTTTATATTTTGAAAATATCGAACAATTTTTCATTCTCAACGCTATTATTAGGTGTCTCATTCACGATATCAACAATTGAACTAACTAATCATTCAACTATTTATCAATTGCTTAAAAATTATAAATGAAAGATGATATGGATAAAACAATATTTTCCACTTAAGTTCATGTTTTTAAAACAAAAACATAATAGCACCTTTCATTTCCACAAAACTTATTCCCTCCGTTCTTTATTAACTGTCCATTTTAAAGAAAAGTTTTTGTTCCTATATGTCTTTCAACTTAGAGTTTCAAGAGAGTATTAAATTATGTTTTTCCAAGAAATGTCCTTGCAGGAATAATAAATGAGGAAAGATAATATACATATTAAAGGGTGAAATAGGAAATCAAATAATACTTTTATCAAAAGTAACAAAATTAATTGCACTCATTAATATGTGTGTTTCTTCTCTTCCTGGACAGTTAAATAGGAACGGAGGAAGTACTTTTAACAAATATTTTAACGGTAAAATTGAAGTTCTCTTATACACATAAAAAGCAAAACTAAAATAATAATGAAGCTCTCATTTCAATGTTTTCAAATGTAAGTAAATTTTGGTAAAACCATAAAATAAGCTGACAGTTTGGACTCTAGGATAGAGCAATAAACTTGTTATTTAGTGGACATCTATACAGTTCAATGGAAAGAGAAAGAAAAAATGTGGGGTAAATGATTAAAGCTGATTGTGTAGTGACATCATAGGTAATATTATTAGAGTAAAAGTTGATTGTGTAGTGGCATCATAGGTAATATTATCAAAGCTATGGGGGCATTGGTAAAGAACATGAGGGCAATGTATTATTTTATGTTATTTTACATACATAGTATGTGAAAAAAGCAGAAATGACGTGGGGTCAAATGCCGCCAACTCCACCAACATAAATCTGTCCCTGATGGTGGAGAATGGCGCATCATGGGTTGAAGTTATCCGCCAAGAGTATGTGGTGGTTGATGGCTGATGTGATATATGGATTGAGGGTGAAATCTTTGAATTTCATACCTCATGACTTCCGGCTCCACAAGTTTTTCTTTTTCTTTTTCGATAAACCAATCATTCATATTCAAATATAGCACGAGGGTGCTAGACCCAAAGACAACAAAGAGACACATAGGAGTATATAAGAGAGCAACATCATAGAAAAAGAGCAGATACGTTGAAAGAAGAAGAAGAAAGGAGTAAGTGAAAGCAAGCAAAGAGCCAAGGCAGCAGAGGGGAAAGGAAATCAAATGGTAAAAATCCACTGAACCTTCACTGAACCAAGACAAAAAGACAAAGCCTGCACCACAAGGTACTTGACCCATGCTGCAATTGTGTATTGTCTCCATTGTACTTTTGTATTATAATCTTTCCTTAATCTAAATATGAGACATGACTCCAAAGTCAAAGGGATTTTGCTAAGTAAAACTATCAGTATTTTCATGCTTGGGTGAAATTTCTAGCACTTCTGTGATGCCTTTTGACTAAAACTTGAGAGTTGGAATGACAATTATGGCATAGAAAAAAATTAGACTTTGACAATTATTTCAAGTGTCATGTCATGTCATGGTCTATACAAGTCTCCCATAAGTGTGACTAGACATGAGCATCTCTAATTATGAGTTCCTAGTTGGGTTGCTTAAATACGATTTTGGTGGCTCAAACTGCCACATAAGATTTAAGCAACTCATGCCGATTTTGCTTTAATTATGGTTGCTTATTTTACTTTTAGTTGCGCGGTGCCCCACTATGCCTCATATTTTGTTTTCAAATGAAAATAAAGTGTATAATTATATATAAGACAGAAAAACGATATTAGGGATGTTAAGCCCATTACAAAGAGAAAGAAAAAAAAAGCCCTAGCAGAACCAGGAAAAAGAAAAACAATAACAGGCGATCAAGCGAAACCCCTGTCCCCGAAAAAACAAAACCACCTCTAAAGCCTATCTTCTACCTCTATCTGATAAAACTACACTTTCGACAAATGACAAGGGAGAGAACATCAATTAGAAACAAATCCTCACAAAGAGCCAAATGAGAAGATATCGACTATGAGCCAATTGCAGCAACCCCCAAGCACATGCTTGGAATTGATTCCCAATCCACAAAAGACCAATGAAAGTCACGGTTCTTACATTTGAGCCATTTCCAAGATCGAAATCTGATCAAGGCTAAGACTCTGTCAGCACAAGCAACCCCTTCTCTAAACACAATTTCGTTCCTATCCTCCCAGATTGACCACACCGCCGCGAACCAAACTTACCACCAACCTGATTTATCGAGGACTGCCAAACATTGGCCATGTTGCAGAAAGTGCATATGAGCCTCTTTATGCAGACCTGAATCAATCCCTAGCTAGTGATAGCAACTAGACCAAATTGACCACGCAAATTTACATGAGAACATAAGATGATTTGTGTTTTCTTCCTCCAAGTTACAGAACACGCACAAACAAGCAGGCCCTTGCCGTAAAATGTTTCGATGCCGTGAGATATCGACTAAGGGCCAGTTGTAGCACCCCCCACTATGCCTCATATATTTATATTTTTTATTCTCACCTAAGCATGATTTAATTTTAAATATTAATTAATATTTATAACAATATAATGTCATTAAAAGTAAAATAAGCAACCATGATTTGAGCGAAATCTGCATGGGTTAGTTATGAGTGGCTTAAATTTTACGTAGCAGTTTGGGCCCATCAGAATAGTGTTTAAGCAACCCAAATATATTTCAATACATTACATTATATTATATAATTTAAGATGAAATAGAATACATTTCAATGCAAAATAAATAACAATACATTTTAAATGAAAATCATTCGAAGATTAATTTTTATTATTCTCATTTCCGAAGAGCTCCAAAATATGCTCCACCAAGTCTGTTTGAAGTTGGCGACGAATTTGTCTTGGACTCATGTGGCCTCTTCTTTCCAAGAATGTTGAAAACGAAGGGATAAGACCATTAGATACTTCAAGGGTTATGATGTCATTGTCTACCTGGTCATAATCAGAATTAGCAGTATATCCCCGCGCTCATCTTCAACGATCATGTTTTGCAATATAATGCATGCATACATATTTTGCTTCATGGTATTAACATGCCACTAGTGTGATGGGCCATGAATAATCACAATTTGAGATTGGAGCACACCAAATGCGCGCTCAATATCCTTTCTTGCTCCTTCTTGTGCTTTGGCAAACATTTGCATGTATTTTTTCTCGTTGTGGCATTGGGATGGTCTTTACAAATGTAGCCACTCGGGATAGATATCATCCGCTAGGTAGTATCCCATATGATACTATGTTCTTCACAGTGTAGTACATAGGTTCTACGTTCAAAACGTCGGTAAATACATCAGATTGGTTTAGCACATTGATGTCAAGGTTAGAACCTGCAATGCCAAAAAAATCATGTCACTACTTCAAGCATGATTGTGGATGTTCCATGATCACCTCGACAATACTGACATTTTCATGCAACTGGACAATTTTTCCATTCCCAATGCATGCAGCCAATGGAACCTAACATACTTGAAAATCCACGAGACTCCCTCATTTGTAGTAGACGTGCAATGTCCTCGTTGTTCGGCCTCCTCAAGTACTGAGCACCAAATATGGCGTTCACGCCCGTTACAAAAATCTCTTTAAGCGCTTAGTTGCAGTACTTTCACCAATTATTATATACTCATCGAGATTGTCAGCAGGTGATCCGTATGCAGGGGCGGAACTTAGTGGTGACATAGAGGAGCCATGACTCCTCCAAAATTTTAGAAAAATCTTGTATAATGTATGGTCTTGCAAAAGTTTTGCTTCGGGAAAGAGTATATTTAATATACAATGCATACAATACGTAGCACAAACTTCGTCCCAGCGGCCTGAGTTTCTGATGTGAGTGGGAGGTAATGGGTTCGATCCCCACTTGACTCCTTTATTTTAGTCATATTCCACATAATTTGTTTTTTGGCTATTTGATAATCAATAGTAAAAGAATAAAAAAGAGAGACTAATAAAAAATTTCTATCTAAAATTACAAAATATATCGAGAATCCAAAAATTAAACAAATAAAAGGCTTAAAGGATCAAATGGCCCATGAAATTACAAATAGAATCAGTTTCAGGTGATAAGCGCATAATTGATGAATTTTATGTGTGTCTTTATAAGCTTCATTATATACATTTTTGTGCTTAATTGTTATCACTTAGACATGTTCTGACCATTAGTGCTTAATTGGATTATTCATAGAAAAGTGAATTCTACACTTTTAGTTTCTGTGACTCTTTTTCTAGAACAGGTTAAATCTGGATCTACAAATATTCAAATAGGGCGCATAATATGTCGTTGGAAAGCTAACTTGAAGCCCTACAACTTTCATGTTCAGCACAATACGAGAACCAACCTTGAACGTGGTCAGAATTGCCTTACAAAGTTGTTGTCGCTAATCATGCGAGTCTGGAACAGTCTGCACTAAAATGATTATATTCTGGGCTACAAAACTCCGAATTATGATCCGATTGAAGGCCCGCGAAGCTGACTTAAAGAGCTACGATTCTCATGTTTACCATAATTGAAGATTTAGACTTCTTGTGAGACCCGCGAATGCCTGATTGTTAAGCAGCTTACTCATTTATGTGGGTCCGATTTTGTGAAGATTTAGATAACAAGGATTGTTACTTGATGAACAAATTTATTTATTAGTATAAATAAGCGAAGTTTAGGCTTTTGTTAGAGATTGGGTGGAATTGACAGTTGAAGATTGGATGGAGTTAGAGGGCTGTACAAATAGAGACATGATTTGTTTACATACACCAGACAAAGCTGGAATGACTAGAGATTTTTTACTTTCGACCTCGGTAGAGTTGGAAGACAAGGAGTTTGCAGACAAAGTTGGGATGAACTCTAGAGGTGGAGTTGCATAATGCCTTGTCAAAATTTGTGAAATGATGGTTTTGAATGCCTCGTCAACATTGGTTGCTTCGAGAGCAGATGTCTCGATGAAAGAGAGGCCTTCTTTCTCAGCATAACTCTGAGCATCCTCTGTGGCAACACCACGGAGATGCTTGAGATCCGTTTTGTTGCCTATCAACATGATGACGATGTTAGCATCAGCGTGATCCCTGAGCTCCTTGAGCCACCTGGTTACATTTTCAAAAGAGGTTGGTTTGGTGACATCGTAGACAAGAAGAGCTCCCACGGCTTCGCGGTAGTACGCACTGGTTATTGCCCTGTACTGCTTCAGACCAGCGGGATCCCATAATTGAGCTTTCACCATTCTTCCCTCAACCTGCATATATTATAATATTATGCCCTCCATTCTGATAACTGCTCTTGCTTTACTAATTTGATGCAATTCAATATATCATAATAGTCAATTCGTGTCTAGACTTTAGGTTTTCGATAATTTCTTGTGGAAATTCACAATCCTATGCCTAAATATGAATTAGAACAAATGACATACAACAAGTAAAATTAAAATAAAAAACCTCAAGGGTACGAGTAAAGAATTCGACGCCGACGGTGCGCTTGGACTCGAAGCAGAATGTGTTGTCAAAGAATCGGGATACAAGATTGGATTTTCTGACCTCAGAATCGCCGCCCAACACAAGCTTGAACAGATAATCGTACTCTTTTTCATCCATGCCTCCACCACGAAGCACTTCTCTATTCTTCTCCTTCTGTCCTGATCTACTATTCAAACCACGCATCCTCTAAAACTCACTGCCCACTATTGCACTTTCTTAGACCTTTGACTTCATCTGCACCGTCCAGTTGATTTTAAATCTTACTGCTGATATCCCAATAGCAATACTTGTGTGTGTTTGCGATATTGATTTTGTAGGTTGATGTAGGTTGATTGTGTTTATGTCATATGTGCCGTACCGACAGCTCTTCTGATCCAGTAATTGATTAATTGTGAAAATGCAGTGATTTGGTGGTGGAGAATGGTGCATCATGGGTTGAAGTCATCAGCCAAGAGTATGTGGTGGTTGATGGCTCATGTGATCTATGGATTGAGGGTGAAATCTTTGAATTTCATACGTCATGGCTTCCGGCTCCACAAGGACTTGACCCATGCTGCAATTGTGTATTGTTTGCATTGTGCTTTTGTATTATAACTAGTATCTATGCCCGTGCGTTGCACGGATAAACTTTTCGCAGAAGTTTTTGATTTACGATTTTTTCCAACAGAATTAACAGCACCGATATATATTTTTGAACCATCATATTTTGAAACAATAAAAAAACGACTCCGTCTTTGGTTTTTGAATGTTGAGTTTGTTATTGTTAAAATATAAACCATATCTAAGTTTATCATATTAGTCAATAGAAACCAAGGGATGATTGGAATTTGACTTTCAGATGAACGTAAAGTACAGAGTTCAGAGAAAACTAAATGGACATTTGAAAATCATTCCATGTTAAATTAATGCAATTAAAATAATCCCATGGTAAATTGAATTTATTCGTGGGGTTTAATTTAGATGGCTTGCTTGCAAGGTGAAAAAATATCCTTCACACAGTGCTAAAATTGTTGGAAATAAGTGCAGTTTTTTGTGAAGAATGTTTAGCGTGTAAATAGGCTTATATGGTATTAAATGCAACCTATGTATAGAATTTGTAGACAGTATGCGATATAACTGATATCATGACAAACTTTGTCCAACAGATAGCATTGCAACTAAAATAGAATACCAACAAATTCTAATTCAGGTGAGAGATTAATAGATACCAACCAGATTACAAATGAAATACATTCGTCCATTGTAGTTATACTAATCATGTATTAAAACATCAATGACAGCAAAATTTTCAGTCGTAAAATAAAAAGAGAGAATATCCCCTGCCTTCAATCCATGGGAAGTGCAGAAAGCTCTCCAACCCTTACCCAACTTAGCATATTTCCGAAAAGGCACACCAAGAATATGACATCCCACCTGCAAATTTGTTGGTCCTCTCAACAGCCATTCATAAACTTTACCGTTTCTAAGATATTCATACACATGTACCGGCAAGTTCTGCAAATCAGAAAATAACATACTTAAATTTAACCAGATTTACGAAGTAAGTATTCTTAAGAAAATTTGATATACTATACCAGCTGACTTGTTGTTGCTTGGTTTGTTGAAAGTTTGCACGTAAAAAAGCATGGATAGCAGATCCAATTGGTTTCCTGAATTATTTCTTCTTGTGGACAATGATGTTGGCTCACAATATCAGATATAAGAGTAAGAGGTGCGCTCACAATATCAGGTATAAGAGGAGGAGGTGGGCTCACAATTTCAGATATAAGAGGAGGAGGTGGCGGCGTAATTATAGGAGGTGGAGGTGGAGGAAGGTAACATATTTCCTCAATTTTTTCATTGTAGATGAACAAATCAAAGTTGGAAAGACCTTGGTATTTAAGCAAGCACCAATTTAACCCCTCCAAAGAGTAGTAGTTCCGAATCTCCATCAAACCTTTACACAGTAATGGTTGCTCCGGATGTCTCTCGTATGAAACGATATGAACCTTCCCCAAAGGATCAAACCATTTCCATTGGGAGCTTAGATCATGATAAAATTCAGCTGCAAATTTGCGTGATACAAACGCTGTGTCCTGGGCATTAAATGAAAAGAAATTGTTAAAACAATTTATGGATAATGAGATTAGGAATAATTTTTTGGGTGAAGGGATTTAACCTATTCTGGTGTTGAAACAATAGCAATGGCATCTGTGGAACCTAGAATATCATCTCCAAAATCAAACTCCATCGCAGAGGCAGGTTTCTTCTCCCAACTTTGTACTTCAACTTACTCGAATGCCCTTGGGAAGGATTATAAAGTATATGGGTTACATTGTCGATAATGAATATGAGCATTGAGAGAGTAA
Source organism: Lotus japonicus (assembly GCF_012489685.1). Classification (NCBI taxonomy): domain Eukaryota; kingdom Viridiplantae; phylum Streptophyta; class Magnoliopsida; order Fabales; family Fabaceae; genus Lotus; species Lotus japonicus. The sequence continues at coordinate 58,169,102 of NC_080041.1, read as the reverse complement.
TACTATCCCACACCCACGAATAAATCTATGATGAGATGCTGGCCGTCCTATTGATATGGAGTAGACCTAGGCTTTGCTAACTTAACCTTGATGGAAATGGCTGAAAACGTGTTGTCAGGTGAACAAAGGGATATTGACATGTATGTACCGATAGAGGCATTAAATTTTTTTCGTGGTCAAACTGAAAAATGATCTGATACTTACATAACACTATACTACTCTTACCCAAGTAGCTGATATGTCAAGGAAAAAAAATTGGTATTTATTTACATGTTGAAAGGTAGTGCAAATGGAACATAAAATGTGAAAGTAAGATAACTATGCCTTTATTTGACGATGAACAAAGGAATAGATACCCAAATTTTATTAGCTGAAGTCATTGTATTGATAATAATTTTGAATTACAATTCTTTAACAAATTTATGACTTCAATCTGTTTGATGGAATCTTGAAATGTTTACTGAAACCTCCTTAATTGAAAATATCTGTTTCATAATCAACGAAATTATCCATATGTATAGATGTGGTCATTTCCAGATGCATAAGATGTACATATGATAGTAATGTTTTATACATATATAATTTGAAGCCAGCCATTGAAAATATTATGACTTAGTAATCTTGTTGACATGTTATGGCCATTTCGGTTCCACTAAACATCAGTTCCTTATAAACCTTTTTTTGTGGTAAGAAAAAACAGAACAATATGAGATGCCTGTGTATATTGTACACAGAGTTCAGAGTATAAAAAGAGTAGGAATGGTATGGATTTGAAACATTTACATACACATTTGCAACATAAATATTCGAAGGAGTCTTAGAATCTAAGGAGATTGAGAATTAAATTCCCAATTCGAAGATCTATTGTTAGCAAAACTACCCAACAGAGTTTGTCTACCTTGGATATTTTCCTGCAATGACATTAACAGACAAGAAATTTGATGTTACTAAATTTGTATGAAAACATTCAAATATATAATGTCAGACATTTGAGGAAAACCATTTCTAAAACGTTATACATATAAACAAAACCTTACTTTATATGTTAGCAAACACCTCGTTGTAGACAACATTTCTTGAAACCCTTGAGATGGAACCATCTTCGTCTAGTATAAGGATTTTTAATCCATTCCTTGACTTTACCCTTGATAGAGCAACATATAATTGTCCGTGAGTAAACACCGGTTTGGGCAAATACAAACCCACATGAGAAAGTGTTTGGCCTTGGCTCTTGTTAATTGTCATTGCAAAGCATAGAGCAATTGGAAATTGTCTTCGGACAAACTTAAATGGTAAACCAGAATCAGTAGGTACCAAATCCATTCTAGGAATAAGTACCTTGTGACCTAACTGCTTCCCGGACACAACATTGGCAACAATAACATTTTTTCCCAATTCTTTTACAATCATTCGTTTCCCATTGCAAAGACCACCAGCCTGATCAATGTTACGCAACAACATAATAGGAACCCCTTCTTTCAATGCCAATTTGTGATTAGGTATACCAGAACATTTAATGTTGTTAAGAAACTCACTTGTAAACCATTCAGCTTCAATCTCAGAATCTTCATCTGACCTGCAAGTACTATCACAACTTAAATATTCTTTTGTCTGTCCATCAATTTTGCCAAGCATTTCATTGTTTATAAATTCTACACTTTCTAAAGTTGGTGCCAGAATAGCTCTATCTTCAAAGAACTTGTAATTTTTTTTCTCCAAGTTTTGCTTTATATTTGGATAAGCAAAATCAATCAAGTGTTGTAATGGATTGTCTGAATCAAGTATAAGAAGATCTTCAGGAATCTCAATGGTAGCATCCCCGTCATTAGTACTATTCAACTTACCATCTCCAATATCCAAAAGCCAGTCAGCAAACCTTTTAATCTCCACTTTCTCAGTGGAAACTTCTGAACCCATTAGTCGCATGTTTTTAGTAAGTGTAAGTACACGACACTGCTTCCAAAGATAAGAAGAATTGATTGTGGCCCCAACTATATCACAACGACTTCCCTTTTGAATAACAGGTAGAATTTGCCTAAAATCACCACCCAAAACAACCACTTTTCCTCCAAATGGCATGTCATTATCAGGCCTAGAATGGGACTTCATTAAATCTTGTAAAGTCCGGTCCAATGCTTCAAAACAGAACCTATTCAGCATGGGTGCCTCATCCCATATGATCAAACTTGTCTTCTGTAACAATTCAGCTTTTAAAGAACCTTGTGAAATATTGCAAGTAGAGCACTCATTTATAGATATTGGAATAGAAAACCTAGAATGAGCAGTCCTTCCACCAGGTAAAAGTAGAGAAGCAATACCACTTGAAGCAACATTTAAAACTATCAGCCCTTCAGACCGAACAGCAGCAGACAATGTGTTCCACAAAAAAGTTTTGCCTGTACCTCCAAACCCATATATAAAAAATAGACCTCCAGCTTTACTTATCACTGCATTCATTATGCTTTGGTATATATCATGTTGTTCTTCAGTCAAAGATTTGATTAATGATTCCTGCAACCCTTTCATTTCAGCTTTATCGTAATTCAACTCATCTGCTACTAAATTGTTTTCAAACGGACAATCATCAAAATATTGTGGAAATGGTAAGCAAGGATAATCCTTTAAAGACCTTCCATTCAATTGAAGCATTTTCTCCAACTCTATCAAGCAAAGATTTTGCAAATCATTGTCATTTATAGTCAGATCTGCATAACAAATAAAAAAATTATAATATAAAAAGTTAATTCAAACAATATTCTCTTGTGTAATGCTAACTAACCTGGAATGTGTAACTTTTTTCTTCTTTCATATAGAATTCCATCCGCCAATATTGGCCATGTTTTAGCCCACACCAAATCAGGTTTACTCATTGTGTTTGTTGTGAGTAAAGTGACAAAGAATTTGCGCAACTGGTTACCTGTAACCATAATTCATTTAAAAAATTAAATACAACAGTATTTAATTTTCATGCCTATACAGTAATACTCATCCAATTAATCTAGGCACATCTATATAGTAACATATTTATAAATATATTTATAGAAAATAATTAAAGAAAAACTAAATGTATTAATGATTCTACTAACCTGTTGCTAAATCATTAGCTTCAACAATTGCATCTACGTATTCTCTATCATCGGCTAATAGCCCTAATGCGTAACACGCGTCGTGAAACGAAGGATAGACAACACCTTCAACAGTGCGAATGCTCTCCCAAGTTGTGCACCCCTTTTGAATAGTGAGTAGAATTCTCAAGTAATAAAGCTCTCCAACTCCATGAGGAATGTATTGCAGCCTTCCTATAGAAAACCCTCTTTTCCTAGGATGCCAAGAATGGTCCTCCTGATCATAGACAAAATATGATGGAAACTCCGCATAGGTTAATGCCTTCCCCTGTTCATAGTTTTCATTTGCTTTCATCCAAGCCAAAAACATGGTGTCTTTCTCAGCTGCCTACGTAACAATTGACTGCAAGTTTTCATGATCTGTAAGACAAACACTTTGCATGTTTTGAAGATGAAAAGTGACTTTCAAGACAGCTGGCCACTTCACATGTAGATAATATGAGAAGGTTCTCCAAATTGCTTCACATGGAGTAAGATATCTACAATCATAATATTGCTTAATTTCATCTTTCATCTCTGAATCAGCCACATCATTCTTTTCATTGGATATCTCAACATTTACTCTATCAGGCCCTTTACTGACATATTTGAAGAGATATTTAATTGCATTAGACTTGTTGCAATATTCTACATTTATATGGCCATTATATAACATGAGTAGTTGAGGATTATAAGGAACAACATAACTATTGTCCATTCGAAGACCTTTCTTCTCAACATACACACCAGTGTCCCTCCTTCTATACACATGATAACCATCTTCGTCAATTACTGTGCTGTCTTGGAATTTTTTGGGGAAAAACTTACTGCATTTACCATTAGACATGCAAGGAGATTTTGAATAACCAGAACCACAGGGACCATGCAACATGTAGTTAGATACCACTTTGTTTAGCTTCGGATATAAATTAGGATCAGGAAGCTCAGAAGAAATGCATTTATCAATATCAGTTGTTGTTACTAACTTGTTTTCCTTAGCAAGCCATAAGAGAATATGTGCATGAGGCAATCCTCTTTTCTGAAACTCAATAGTGTACATACCTATAATGACATATAAAATTCATGTTAAATGATGAACAATATTATCTTGAAAAATGTAAACCAAAACAGCTTTAAACAACTCACCTGCATCTAGAGGGCCAAAAATAATTCCAAACTTCAAAGTTGCAACCAAATGGTCAAGCTTCATTTTGAATACACGACAACACACATCTGGCCTTTCATCAGCTCGTAAATTTCTTGACCGAACAAATCTATCAATCTCTTTCCAAGCAGAATTGCATGTAACTGTAATGAAACGATCAGGATAGCCATAACGCTTACAAATAGCCATTGCATCCTGACAACAATCAAACATATAACGCTTCCCTCCAGTAAAGGATGAGGGGAGTACAATGCGCATCCCTAACGAACCAGAATCTGTCTCTCCTTTACTCATTGCTTCTTCCACGCCATTAAGAAAATAAGCTCTAATCATCTTTTGGTTATTTCGGATAAATGAGAGTCTTTGAGATTCAATCATGGTATAACAATCAACGATAAACTGTTGGAAAAGCCTTCTACAAAAAACAACATTCCCATGCTCAATGCTTCTCTCTTGTAAGCGGAAGGTTATAAACTCTCTCAAAGTGACACGTGGTTTTAAGCGCTTGCTACACATAGCAGACTTACCACTTAAAGGGATCTCCTCCTGCCAACCATCTTCCCCATAAGGAAAAATCAATGGATATTGCAAAGGCATGAAAGAAGTATGAGTTTCATGAATCCGAGTAAGAAGACCATCCTTTTTTACAATTATATCTCTACCAACTTCAAGCGTGTCAAAATCACCCACAATAAGCGCTGCAATCTCATCAGATGTAGGCATATTATATGTTCGGGGATCCTTACCTCTTTTCCGGAAAAGTCTCAACGCAAATGGTGAAGACTCATTAGATGTTATATAGTCACGTACTTTGCGAATTGATTTTGCCAATACATTGTTTTGATCAATCATGTTTGTCAAATCATCAACTAAGGAAATATCTAACATATCACCTTTGTTTACAGCACTGCAAGATGAACACAAAGCAAATTAAATAACATGAAAACACAAATAAATCTACATGATCGAAAAAACAAAATTGAATGAATGTTGATAAACAAAATTGAATAACTTACTTGAATGGCTTCATTCTGTTAGAAGTTTCATTATGGGTATCATATATATATAGCTGGGCAAATTTTGGCGATTATCCCATTTGAGGGCATAAGGTACCAATTCGGTGATAATTTTGACCGCTAAGCACAAACTGTGGAGGCCCACCTCCATTATTAAGACTTGAATCAACCTTCCCACCAATGGAAGTGAATGCAAACATACTATTATATGCACGAATATTATCCTTGAAGTGTTTAGCTCTAGCATCTATTCCATGCAACAAATTATATAATAACACAGGAGGCTTTAATAGATAAGGTAGCACAACCTTTCCCTTCATACAACAAAGAGTGAATTGAGGATTTCTAGAACGGTAAGCTTTGCAAATTCACTCCTCATACCACATTTGTGCATGGCACAAAGAACACGTAAATGAAGGATCCCCAAGGTCTACTTCATCTGTAAAAATGAAAAGCCTACTATTAAGTTAAGAACTATATTGAAAATTCACATAAAAGACTTATAGAAATAATGATTTTTTACCAATAGATTCTGCATCATCGTATAAGCTTGGTAAAGCATTGGTAGAAGAACATGTTTCATTGAAGTCCTCCAACAATTGCCGACATAAAGAGTTAACTCCGAAAACTTTGTTATGAACCTTTTTAGATTTCGAAGTACTTGCTCTCAGATTAATTTGATTAGTCCTATCACGCATGACTGTATCCTTTTGGACCACAAGGTGGAAAGTGTAAGACCTGGATTTACAGAGCAAGTTAATTTCCGACTCACGCGTAGAATCAGTGTAAGTGTGACAGGAGTTTGATGTTTAGGAAAGATTAATGAAGACGAAAGTTCAGGAATTGCTTGAGGAATGTTGCGTAGTTGTTTTAGGAATTAGTGCGAGTCGTCTGCACACCTGCCTTATGGCGAGAGTGTCCAGAATAGGCTAATTTCGCTTTTAGAGCAACGTTTAAGCGAGATTTCAAATCCTTGGAAAATTTAAAGGTTCTCTTTATTTTTCCTTCGATAGTATTCACTTCTCGGAAGTCCGACGACGCTAATTTCTTTGCTTCGAAACCCTAAATTCAATCACTGGATGAAGACTTTTTCTATTCGGGACTTCTAACGAAGTTTCCGCCCGCGTTGCCAGATTTGTTTCGATGTTTCCAATCTTTCTTCAGAACGAAGTTTTGTCGTCTGACCATCACCGCAAAAAGTAGTTTTTCGGGACAGATTAGCTTACACCGCTTTTGGGATTTTAGATATCGTTTTTCCCAAATGTTAGAGATTTGTTTTGAGTTCTGGAATTCGGTTGCCAGAATCTCTCTTAGAATTCATCGGTGAATGTGCTGCAAAAATCGAAATCGCGAAATTTTCATTTTCCCGCGATTTCACCTTCATATAAATAGTTAAAAAATCAAAATATCTTCATTTTCTTCCATTTGGGGCCGCGGATTGAGGAGAGGAAAGGGAGAGGAGATTTTCGCCGAAACTTGACCGATCTTCGCGCAGTTCGTTCCTACTTCAAGGTATCGAGGTAACTAGCTTGATTCTTACCTCTGATCACTGTTTCTACTGCGTTTCTTTAGCTGTTTTTGTGCTCAAAGTTTCGAGCTTTTTGTAAAACTATCCGTTTTTCCTGATTTTTCTGTTGGGTTATCTTCTGTACGTGCCCAAGAGCCTAGAACCTTCGTCGGTATTTGCCGATTTGGATCGAGTTGTCAAGGATCTGAAAAACTGATTCAAAACTCTTTTTGGCGCACATTTCAAAACTTTAATGTCGAAAAGTCGTAATCTGACTTCGTGCCTTTAAGATTAGTCGTTACGAATGTCGTTAGGAACATCGCTGTCAAATTTGTTTTCCGAAGTGATAACTTTGAGGTTTTGAGCTTTTATTTTGGACCAAAACGCCCCTAAACAGCCGTATTTCGATCCGATCATCCGAAAATTTTTCCGACCGTTTCTTTGCCTTAGTTTTACCCTAAAACTACCTTGTAAACAGATTAGATCGAAGAAAAAGAGCCGGAGCTCTTTTCTCTTTATGGTCGAGAGCTATTTCAAGGGGGGGGGGGGAGTTTTTCGTTTTCGAAAACTTGTCTTTTCGTACCCGATTGTTGTATTCTGAAGCTTTAATGCTTTGTCTATCGTTAATTGGCTGTATTGTGATCGAGCTAATCGATTTTGTTTGGATTTCTGCTTTGTTTTCTCCGAGGTTCAGTTGAAGGAACTTTGGGTTTCGCAGAGCAACTGTGTGTGGAGAACTTAGACCACGAGGCTGGAGCAACTCGAGGTTAGGGCAACTTACATATTAGATAAGATTGCATGATAGGCGTCGATAAATTCGACTTATGTATGATTTTGATATTGTTTATGATGATGATTTATTGTTATGATTGTCTTCATAATTTATGATATTGATGTTGTATTGAATTGTGCGTTTTGACGCAACTTCGGAGCGAAGAATCACTGAACTGATTCCTTTTGATCTTTCGGGTTGACTGATCAACTCTAGGCAAGTCCAAACTCAAGGTTTGAGACTTAGCTAGCGTTTATATACTTAGACTTTCCCCGGGAATTTCTTTTGGTGGGTTTTTGGAAACTTAGAAAGAAAATAGGATTTTGAAAACTAGAGACTTTGGGAAACTTAGACTTCGAGAAATAAACTCATAACTTGACTAATTACATTCGAAACGTTTTCATTAACGAATGAACTATAGGGAACCTAAAGGGGAAAATGATTGCAAAAGACGGGGAAAAGTCGTCAAGTCTTGAAGTTACTGGGAATTGGGGAAAGCCACTGAGGTGAGCTACGGTGATGATTGAAAGTCACCGAGTACTTTAGTACTCTTGTTGTTGGAGTTGTGTTGTATTCACCGACACTAACTCTGGGTTTTGACATTGGGTTTTGTTATTGGAGTTGTGTTGTATTGACCGACACTAAACTCTTGGGTTTTGGGTTTGGGTTTTTAGCTAAATGCTTGTGTTGTGAGGACAATTCGATGTTTGGCAAACCATATTGCATCATGCATCATTTGGTGAAGAACGGGAATGCTTCACCAATGCATAATTCGATGAGGAACGGGAATGCTTCATCGATGGTGAAGAACGGGAATGCTTCATCAATAGTGAAGAACGGGAATGCTTCACTAGTGAAGAACGGGAATGCTTCATCAATAGTGAAGAACGGGAATGCTTCACTATCCGGATCATATTGAATTGCATTTCACGCATACATTCATCCTGACTGGAATTGTGTGCTGTTTGCATTACTGAATTATTGTTAGAGCCGATAACATGCTAGGAATATATTTTTATATATATAATGACATATATATATATCCCCAATCACATGTTGTTTGTATATCTACTTTATTCCGTGAGTTGACCCTAGCGCCTTGGCTTTGGTTTCATGTTTGTGTTTGGGCGGTCGGCCTACTGCTAGATGTCGACGGTGGATTGGGTTTCGATGATCTCTCCCTCGGGGGGGGGGGGGTCAGGTTTGAGCGGATTGACTGACATGCCCCCACCGCTTGGGTGATCTATCTTGTGGGTCATCGGGCGACGTACCGGGGAAGGGTCATGGAGGACCGGACTGACGAGCGTGGACGTTTGACGAATGGAGTTTTACGACGCATGGAGCTGAGCTTCAACTTGCCGACTTCAGTTCGCTGTGGACTCGGACTCTGACTCCGACACCGACGTTGACAACTACTCGCCGAGCGAGGAGGAGGAGGAGGAGCTTCTAGCGGTACTGGGAGGGTAGGTTTAGGCAGGCGTCATATTTTGTGTAGAGCTCTGATTCGTTTTACTTTAGGGACAGGGTAGGTTCCCGACGCATGGCTTTTTGTGTGGTTTTCTTTATGGAGAATCACAGAGAGTCTGTCGGACCATAGGGGTCTTTGCTTAGGCCATTTTGAGGCCGACTTTCTCCTAGTGGATTGTAATTATAACTTTCTCACTCACACTTCTGGATCTGTATATATTTGCCTACGGGCACACTACTTTGGAGTCACTGCGAGTGCGCGTGACGTGGGAGTGCAGCTGAGGCTGTACATGTGTATATATTTGTATATCGGTTAGTTTAGTTGTTGGGTTATGTCTTTATTTTCCTATCGCTTTATTAAAAAGAAAAAAATTACCTGTTTTCCGCGTAAAGTTTATTTTTAGTTACTAAAGTGGCACTTGGAAATCGGGGTGTTACATTGTGGTATCAGAGCTTAGTCGAGTCTTTTGGGAGTCTTTGGGGATTAGGTCTTCTGTGCTAGGTTGTGTGACTCTGCAAAGAGTGAAAATTGATTGTCGGCAAAGCGATTTTCGCTCTCATTGTTTGCGTTACTACTTAACCATATTAAACGGTTTGCCTAAAACTACCTTATGGTTAGTACTAATTGGACGTTTGATGAGACATAGGATGGTGGACCCTAACCGGATGGCGGAGGCAATAGCTACAATGATCGAGGCAATGATGAACCAGGCTGCGGAAGACGCTTACATACGCGCTGAAGAGGCTGCACGTGAGCATCACCAACGACTGATGGCGACGGAAATGTATCAACAAAGAGGAATGAACCGAACAGGAGCTGGGGGACCAATGAGGTCAGGTTTCCAAGGCTACAACGGAAAGGAGAGCTACCATCAGTGGGGACCGTATCAACGTCCCGAGGGAAGAGATCTTATCTCAAGAGCGTATAAACCAACGACTGCTGCTACTGGAGGGAAGCCAGTTGGTGACAAAGGTGTGACATGTTTTCATTGCGGAAAGTTTGGGCATTTTGCTAACAAGTGCTCAGTGATTGGACGGAGATGCTTCAAGTGTAACCGAGAGGGGCATCTAGCTGTGAACTGCAAGACACTCCAGGGGGGAACGTCTGACAGTAAGATGAAAGGGAATGATGCTACCGGAGGGGCAGGAGACAAGACTTCGGGAAAAACAGTGACGTGTTACAGGTGCAGGAAAGTAGGGCACTATGCCAGTAAGTGCAAGATCAAGGGAAGACTATGTTTCAATTGCAACCAACCGGGACATTTCTCCATAGATTGCAAGGCACCCAAGGGCGAATCATCAGGGAATGCTGGGAAAGGAAAACAACTTGCTACAGAGGAAAGGATTCATACCAAGGAGGGAGCAAGAGCTGAGGAGTTGAACGAGGAAGAACGTGGGGACGACGGTAATATTTTAACTGTTCTCTTATTCTAGAATAACTTACTCTTTTATCTTCGAAACGAGGGTGACGCGCCTAACTTGTATTTACTACTTAGACTATGATCTTATGATTATTATTCCTAGTAGGACCTTATTCGAAGTTGCTCGTGACTTAACTATAGAAGTTACACGAGGTCTAGAATAGCACGCTGAGCTAGGAAGTTGTTTTACCGATGCGTTGATAAGGAAGCTAGGATCTCAGGGAATTCCTTATGGGTACGATACGTAGGATTTTAGGGCGTTTAGTTTTGAAGCGGATTCGTTAGAGGATCTTTCGGCAAAAGGATTCATTCGACCAAGTGTTTCACCGTGGGGAGCGCCGGTGCTTTTAGTCAAGAAGCAAGACGGGAAGTCGAGATTGTGTGTGGATTATCGACAACTGAACAAGGCGACGATCAAGAACCGATACCCGTTACCGAGGATAGATGATTTGATGGATCAATTACGAGGGGCTTCCGTATTTTCCAAGATAGACTTGAAGTCAGGCTACCATCAGATCAGAGTGAAGACTGAGGATATACCGAAGACTGCTTTCAGAACACGTTACGGACACTACGAGTACCTAGTGATGCTGTTTGGAGTGACAAATGCACCTGCTGTTTTCATGGAGTACATGAACCGCATCTTTCATGAGTTCTTAGATCGGTTTGTGGTGGTGTTTATTGATGACTTACTGATATATTCGAAGGACACAAAGGAACATGAAGGACATTTGCGCCAAGTTTTACAAGTGATGAGAGAGAAAAAGCTGTATGCGGACCCTTCCAAGTGTGAATTCTGGCTGGAGGAAGTCAACTTCTTAGGCCATGTTATCTCAAGGGAAAGCATAGCTGTGGATCCAGCGAAAGTGGAGATTGTTTTGGCTTGGGAGCAACCGAAGACAGTGAAAAAAATCAGAAGTTTTGTGGGTTTAGCCGGATATTATAGACGCTTCATTGAGGGATTTGCTAAGATTGTTGGACCTTTGACTCAACTGACGAGGAAGGATCAACCTTTTGCATGGACTGAGGCGTGTGAATCAAGTTTTCAGACACTGAAGGAACGTTTAACGACGTCACCTGTGCTTATTTTGCCACAACCGGAGGAACCTTATGAGGTCTACTGTGATGCTTCGTATCAAGGCTTGGGATGTGTACTGATGCAACATCGGAAAGTGGTGGCTTATGCTTCGAGACAGTTGAAGACTCATGAGAAGAACTACCCGACTCACGATTTGGAGTTAGCTGCCATTGTGTTTTCGCTTAAAATATGGAGGCATTATCTCTATGGTTGTACTTTCACGATATTTAGCGATCACAAGAGTCTTAAATACTTGTTTGATCAGAAGGAGCTGAACATGAGGCAACGAAGATGGATGGAGTTTATCAAAGACTATAAGTTTACGTTGCAATATCACCCTGGGAAGGCAAATGTAGTTGCTGATGATTTGAGTAGGAAGATGCATGTCTCGTCAATGATGGTTAAAGAGCTGGAGTTACGGGAACAATTTCGAGATATGAGTTTAGGTGTGACACCGTCTGAGGGAAAGTTGAAATTCGGAATGATCAGAATCGCCAGTGGACTGATGGAGGAGATTAGAGAGCAACAACTGCAAGATGCGTTTCTGCTAGAGAAGAGGAACTTAGTAATTCAAGGGAAAGACCCGGAATTCAAGATAGGAACTAACAATATCCTACGATGCAAGGACAGAGTTTGTGTACCCAACAATCCAGAATTGAGAAGGCTGATCATGGATGAAGGATACAAGAGCAAATGGAGCACTCATCCGGGAATGACAAAGATGTATCAAGATTTGAAACTGAATTTTTGGTGGCCGGGAATGAAGAAACAAGTGGCCGAGTATGTAGCTGCATGTTTGACTTGTCAGAAGGCTAAGGTAAAGCATCAAAGACCTGCTGGTATGCTACAGAGTTTAGACGTGCCAGAATGGAAATGGGATAGCATATCCATGGATTTCGTGGTAGCTTTGCCAAGAACCCAGAAGAGGCACGATTCGATTTGGGTGATTGTGGATCGTTTGACTAAGTCAGCGCATTTTCTACCGGTGAGAACTACCTACAACGTGGAAAAGTTGGCTGAGATTTATGTGGCGGAGATTGTGAGACTACACGGAGTTCCGACGAGTATTGTGTCTGATCGGGAACCAAAGTTTACTTCGCACTTTTGGGGAGCTTTTCATGATGCGTTAGGAACCAAGGCTGAGATTGAGTTCGGCGTATCATCCACAAACTGATGGGCAAACAGAGAGAACTATTCAGTCGCTAGAGGATCTACTACGTGCTTGTGTGTTAGATAACAGAAGCTGGGATGATCTTCTGCCATTGATCGAATTTACATACAACAATAGTTTTCATGCGAGCATTGGGATGGCACCGTATGAAGCTTTGTATGGTCGAAAGTGTAGGATACCGTTGTGTTGGTATCAAGATGGGGAGAGTTTGTTGATTGGGCCGGAATTGCTGCAACAGACGACTGAGAAGGTTAAGCAGATCAGAGAAAAGATGAGAGCTTCACAGAGCAGACAGAAGAGTTATGCTGATTAGAGACGCAGAACCCTAGAGTTTGAAGAAGGTGACCATGCGTTTCTCCGAGTAACTCAGACTACGGGAGTTGGACGAGCTATTAAGTCAAGGAAGCTCACGCCAAAGTTTATTGGACCTTACCAAATCACTCGACGTGTTGGACCAGTTGCGTATTAGATTGCACTACCACCGTTTCTTTCCAACATTCACGATGTATTCCATGTGTCGCAGTTGAGGAAGTACATTCCAGACCCGACTCATGTAATCGAGCCATACAACGTTGAACTGAAGGATGATTTGACATTTGAGGCACCGCCAGTGAGTATTGGGGATAGAAGAGTGAAACAGCTGAGAGGGAAGCAGATTGCATTAGTAAAGGTGATATGGAACAATGATACGGGAGACGCTACATGGGAATTGGAAGACAAGATCAAGGAACTGTATCCCGGACTTTTCGCAGAACTCTGAGTTTCGAGGACGAAACTTTCTTTTTGGAGGGGAGTATTGTAAGACCTGGATTTACAGAGCAAGTTAATTTCCGACTCACGCGTAGAATCAGTGTAAGCGTGACAGGAGTTTGATGTTTGGGAAAGATTAATGAAGACGAAAGTTCAGGAATTGCTTGAGGAATGTTGCGTAGTTGTTTTAGGAATTAGTGCGAGTCGTCTGCACACCTGCCTTATGGCGAGAGTGTCCAGAATAGGCTAATTTCGATTTTAGAGCAACGTTTAAGCGAGATTTCAAATCCTTGGAAAATTAATAGGTTCTCTTTATTTTTCCTTCGACCAGCGTTTCATTTCGGAACCCTGGACTGTACGCACGATAGTATTCACTTCTCGGAAGTCCGACGACGCTAATTTCTTTGCTTCGAAACCCTAAATTCAATCACTGGATGAAGACTTTTTCTATTCGGGACTTCTAACAAAGTTTCCTCCCACGTTGCCAGATTTGTTTTGATGTTTCCAATCTTTCTTCAGAACGAAGTTTTGTCGTCTGACCATCACAGCAAAAAGTAGTTTTTCGGGACAGAATAACTTACACCGCTTTTGGGATTTTAGATATCGTTTTTCCCAAATGTTGGAGATTTGTTTTGAGTTCTGGAATTCGGTCGCCAGAATCTCTCTTAGAATTCACCGGTGAATGTGCTGCAAAAATCGGAATCGCGAAATTTTCATTTTCCCGCGATTTCACCTTCCTATAAATAGTTAAAAAATCAAAATATCTTCATTTTCTTCCTTTTGGGGCCGCGGATTGAGGAGAGGAAAGGGAGAGGAGATTTTCGCCGAAACTTAACCGATCTTCGCGCAGTTCGTTCCTACTTCAAGGTATCGAGGTAACTAGCTTGATTCTTACCTCTGATCACTGTTTCTACTGCGTTTCTTTAGCTGTTTATGTGCTCAAAGTTTCGAGCTTTTTGTAAAATGTCTGTTTTTCCTGATTTTTCTGTTGGGTTATCTTCTATACGTGCCCAAGAGCCTAGAACCTTCGTCGGTATTCGCCGATTTGGATCGAGTTTTCAAGGATCTGAAAAACTGATTCAAAACTCTTTTTGGCTCACATTTCGAAACTTTAATGTCGAAAAGTCGTAATCTGACTTCGTGCCTTTAGGATTAGTCGTTACGAATGTCATTAGGAACATCGCTGTCAAATTTGTTTTCCGAAGTGATAACTTTGAGGTTTTGAGCTTTTATTTTGGACCAAAACGCCCCTGAACAGCCGTATTTCGATCCGATCGTCCGAAAATTTTTCCGACCGTTTCTTTGCCTTAGTTTTACCCTAAAACTACCTTGTAAACAGATTAGATCGAAGAAAAAGAGCCGGAAAGAGCCGGAGCTCTTTTCTCTTTATGGCCGAGAGCTATTTCAAGAAGGGGGGGGGGGAGTTTTTCGTTTTCGAAAACTTGTCTTTTCGTACCCGATTGTGGTATTCTAAAGCTTTAATGCTTTGTCTATCGTTAATTGGCTGTATTGTGATCGAGCTAATCGATTTTGTTTGGATTTCTGCTTTGTTTTCTCCGAGGTTCAGTTGAAGGAACTTTGGGTTTCGCAGAGCAACTGTGTGTGGAGAACTTAGACCACGAGGCTGGAGCAACTCGAGGTTAGGGCAACTTACATATTAGATAAGATTGCATGCTAGGCGTCGATAAATTCGACTTATGTATGATTTTGATATTGTTTATGATGATGATTTATTGTTATGATTGTCTTCATAATTTATGATATTGATGTTGTATTGAATTGTGCGTTTTGACGCGACTTCGGAGCGAAGAATCACTGAACTGATTCCTTTTGATCTTTCGGGTTGACTGATCAACCCTAGGCAAGTCCAAACTCAAGGTTTGAGACTTAGCTATCGTTTATATACTTAGACTTTCCCCGGGAATTTCTTTTGGTGGGTTTTTGGAAACTTAGAAAGAAAATAGGATTTTGAAAACTAGAGACTTTGGGAAACTTAGACTTCGAGAAATAAACTCATAACTTGACTAATTACATTCGAAACGTTTTCATTAACGAATGAACTATAGGGAACCTAAAGGGGAAAATGATTGCGAAAGACGGGGAAAAGTCGTCAAGTCTTGAAGTTACTGGGAATTGGGGAAAGCCACTGAGGTGAGCTACGGTGATGATTGAAAGTCACCGAGTACTTTAGTACTTTTGTTGTTGGAGTTGTGTTGTATTGACCGACACTAACTCTGGGTTTTGACATTGGGTTTTGTTATTGGAGTTGTGTTGTATTGACCAACACTAAACTCTTGGGTTTTGGGTTTGGGTTTTTAGCTAAATGCTTGTGTTGTGAGGACGATTCGATGTTTGACTAGCCATATTGCATCATGCATCATTTGGTGAAGAACGGGAATGCTTCACCAATGCATAATTCGATGAGGAACGGGAATGCTTCATCGATGGTGAAGAACGGGAATGCTTCACCAATGCATCATTCGACGATAAACGGGAATGCTTCGTCAAGGATGAAGAACGGGAATGCTTCATCAATAGTGAAGAACGGGAATGCTTCACTAGTGAAGAACGGGAATGCTTCACTATCCGGATCATATTGAATTGCATTTCAGGCAGACATTCATCCTGATTGGAATTGTGTGCTGTTTGCATTACTGAATTATTGTTAGAGCCGATAACATGCTAGGAATATATTTTTATATATATATAATGACATATATATATATATCCCCAATCACATGTTGTTTGTATATCTACTTTATTCCGTGAGTTGACCCTAGCGCCTTGGCTTTGGTTTCATGTTTATGTTTGGGCGGTCTGCCTGCTGCCAGATGTCGACGGTGGATTGGGTTTCGATGGTCTCTCCCTCGGGGGGGATCAGGTTTGAGCGGATTGACTGACATGCCCCCACCGCTTGGGTGATCTATCTTGTGGGACATCGGGCGACGTACCGGGGAAGGGTCATGGAGGACCGGACTGACGAGCGTGGACGTCTGACGAATGAAGTTTTACGACGCATGGAGCTGAGCTTCAAGTTGCCGACTTCAGTTCGCTGTGGACTCGGACTCTGACTCCGACACAGACGTTGACAACTACTCGCCGAGCGGGGAGTAGGAGGAGGAGCTTCGAGCGGTACTGGGAGGGTAGGTTTAGGCAGGCGTCATATTTTGTGTAGAGCTCTGATTCGTTTTGCTTTAGGGACAGGGTAGGTTCCCGACGCATGGCTTTTTGTGTGGTTTTCTTTATGGAGAATCACAGAGAGTCAGTCGGACCATAGGGGTCTTTGCTTAGGCCATTTTGAGGCCGACTTTCTCCTAGTGGATTGTAATTATAACTTTCTCACTCACACTTCTGGATCTGTATATATTTGCCTACGGGCACACTACTTTGGAGTCACTGCGAGTGCGCGTGATGTGGGAGTGCAGCTGAGGCTGTACATGTGTATATATTTGTATATCGGTTAGTTTAGTTGTTGGGTTATGTCTTTATTTTCCTATCGCTTTATTAAAAAGAAAAAAAAATTACATGTTTTTTGCGTAAAGTTTATTTTTAGTTACTAAAGTGGCACCTGGAAATCGGGGTGTTACAGGAAGTCTTTTTTTTCCACACTTTTTGCCAAAGTTACCTATATATGAAAGTATATACATGATACTTATTAAATTTGTTTTCACAAAATTTCTACCATTGCATCGATTATAAGGTACCAAAAACTACCTTTATGAGTTGAGTCTTCTATAAGATTCTCCTTGTCAACATTAGTTTTCCACCATTTACTTTTTAAATGATTATATCGCCTTAACCTTGCTTGGGCAGCCAGAAATGTTTTAGTGTTGGAATTTGTTGCAAAATTTATAGACACAAGTTGCATGTCTTGACATAATTTGAAAGTAAAAACAAAATACTCGTAATGAAATGACAATGAAACCATCCTTACCAGACACATTTGATAACACAGAATGGCTTGATGATACAATTGAGTTCTCCCAAGCTGCAGTTAAAAATTAGTAGTAGTAAGTTAAGTTGTTCCCTTGTGACTGATTGAGATAGGTTTGAAATATGTTAACAGAGGTTGGATTACTTAGTATGCTCTTGTTAGTGTCTTGCATAGGCGTGGCATATTGACCATTGGTACTGTTTTCCAAATCTGTAAAAATCAGACTTGCAGAAGTTCTAGGCGTGAAGTTATTAGTTAAATCCGAGAAAGGAGAACCTCTGCTCTTCTTGGTATTCTTTAAACCTGAACCTATGAATAGATGACATACTAAAATGTTAACCAAAGAAAACATGAACTACATCGTACTGTGAGATTGGGTATGCCACAATTGGAATTAACATAAACTATATATTTTAATTGTTGATATAAAGAAGCCAGTAGATGAATAATGTTGCGTGAGTCATTGGTTCCATGTCCTGTGAATGACTTCTCAGAACTCCTCTTCCTCACAATTATGTCCTTCCTGTTAGTCCTAGCAGCCTTGGACCGCCCTAATGATTTTTGGAACACAAAGGCTACATCAGTATGGATAACACCAACAGCAAGATGATAAAATATTTAGGTAGGTTGAGGTAATTTATAAGCAAGTGTATTGTGCGGTTAAAAGAATTTACCTTCACAATGTTCCTCCCCAGATCCAGATTCCATGAAGTCCAATTAGTGAAAATCCAAATTTCAGAATGAAACAATGTCAACCTGAAAGCAACTGTTGAAGCATCAGTTAGCTCCTTTGAAATTCCATTCTATCAAGGTCCTTGTTCGAATGCTTTGTTCATTATGAGATCACCTAATAGGAAATGCAGCACCACGACCAATGTTGTTTGAAGATTAATGATCATATTATATCATTTTCCCCAATGCACATAAGAATTAGGCACACCGTGCGTGAATAATGAGATAGGTGTAGTGTGTTTGAAAAATAAGTTCTCCACAGCAAATTTCTTCCACGTAGATTCCAAAACTTAATTATGGATGCCTCAAAAAGATTATAGTAAATTAATTCCTACTACATGTCACAGCCAAAAGTAAATATAGCACACTATAATTTGACTTTTTCTTTCTCATATTTATTGGAATCCTACTTGTTAAAACCCAATTCAATTTGCTTCAGGTGCCTCTTCTATTAATACTGACAATTTTTGTGAATTAATTAAATACCTGGAAGTCTTAAAGTACATGTTCTAAGGTTAATGGGTGTAAAATTGTGTGTAAACACTTAGATACACATTGATGGCCAGCTAAAATTATTCTTTTATCATAATCATCCAATTAGTCATGTAATTTTATCTACTTAAACCAGTAATTCCATATACTGAAGGAAAAAATAATATGCGAAGACAGATTATCATAAAAAGATCAAGTACAATAAGTATATAACCATGAGGCACTTCAATTGTTCAACATACACTAACATGAAAACGAAAAACACATAATAGGAATCCTTATACATGGATTCATGCTTCAAAACACACATTCAACGACATTCTTCCAGCCATAACATTTGGAATAACAGTAATGACACACATAATATTAAAGAACTTATAAGTTCCTAATTCTTCACTAACACAACTTGCAGCCTTCACATTCCAGACAACCCAAAACAACTTTCCCACCATCTCCACATGACTGATGCGGCTATTAGTTTTCAATCACCACGTCAATGAACCTCTTCTCAGCATTGGTGAAGTTGAATGTTATTCTATGTCCATGGTGGATGTCATGCAAGACACAGAACTGACACCATCCTCTCCCTATCTTGGTGTATTTCCCAGCAGTGCGCAAGGAGGGAAACAGTATAGTGGTCGTGATACATACCCCTGAGGGTCCTCTCAAGATCCAGGGCTCAGTACCACGCTCTCCAAGGTACAATGCAACCCTCCGGGGGAGTGTCTTTAAAAAAACAAAAGTTGATCAGACACATAAAAAATCTTGTAATACTTAAAAACAAATAAAACCTTACATATTGACTCCCATACGCACGGTATGGAGTTAGAATAGTACTGAAGGTAATGTCATATTCAGGCGGAACAACTTGGGCAACATCAGTGGTTGCTAGAATCAGTTCTTCATTTTCCGTATCCACATCAGTCTCAGCCAAAGGTGTGGAAGTAGTTCCTTCGAGTGCCAATGTGAAGAACTCCTCTACTGGAGAATCTGACTCAGGTTGTGGATTAGCTTGGAGTTTGGGATAATATGAAATCTCTCTCTTATCCTCATCAAAAATACTGATATGGAAGTGAGAGGGGGCAACCATTTGCAGCAGACCCCAATGAGTTCCCTCCAAACCATAAAACTCCATGAAATCTTTCCAACCTTCTGTTAGAGTGGGTAGATCAACATTTTGGTTGTAGGAGACCTCATGGCATTTGTGCTGAGGGTCTTCAATAGACCACTTATCAGCCAGGAAGTTATCCCAAACAACAGCAAACAACTTGTCATTCCGAGCCTCATCCTATATATCATAAAAGTTAGAAGAAAATTATTAGTGTTTAAGACGAATTTCAAAGTTTATAACAACTCATATTAATCGAAATCTGAATCATTCCCTTATTCGTTTTGTCATGATTATGAAAAGAACCCAAAAACAAACTAAAATATGATCAACATCTGGCAGGTAAGTGTTTTGTGAGAACTAAAATAATTCAAATAATGTGGTAAAAGTGCATGATCTGTAATTTTTTAAGATAGTGAACGTATAACACAATTTTCAACCTGTAAGTAGTTTATGTTTCATTCATAAACCGATAACATTAAGTTGTTAAAGAGATAGTAGAAAAAAAAATCATAGAGTGTAAGTACTTCTTTTCTTGGTACTGTTAAGAGCATGAATTTAGTGTACATATAAGTCCACGAAAAAAGTTGAAGAAGTTGCATGGTACTTTAGAGAAAGAAAAATATAAAGGGCAGATTGTATTTGTCTAGTATGTATATGACACTTGATTCAATCTACCTATATACCATGCAGAACTGAATATGAAGAAAACAAAGGACTTATACAGTTAAGGGTGAAATGCATACTTCGGTTGGGTAAATGAACAAACCGACAGTGTGAAGATATCCATCCACAGGAACATTATGAACCATTTTCTGGGGAGGGTTTCTTCCTAAACAAGTAAGCTTCTGGTTTTTGATAAGGAAGTTGGATGCTAAGAACTTAGTTGAAGAGCCCAATTTATAGCAATTGTTGACAATACCTGTAACATAATACAATTAATGCATTGTGTATTACTAAGATTTATTGGGTTAATTTTAATACACTAAAATCCCTGTATACAAAACAAAAAATTACTCTTATAAAATCTTTTGAATAGGAACAGTTCTCCCGTAATGGACAAATACTCCAATTTAGACTTGATATTTGAAAACCAATAAATGCATTCCATTTATATATTCCCATTAACTAAAAATATTTAGATCTTGTATTCCAGTAAACAATAATGTGGTATAACATCTAAAATAAAAAATCCTAAAGGATTAAAACACACATTGCTGCCAAGTTTACAAATTTAACACCAACATTCAAATGGGTTGTTAAGTGAAGTACTAAAAGTGAAAAATTTCATATGTATGAAAATAAGAATAAATTAGACAAACTGAATTTTTCAAATTATTAGGCATTAAAACATGCTTAAATAATGCCTACATAATTTATTTAACTTAATGGATCACACTCCTGTTGAGGGAATAACTAAATGTTTCAGACTCATATGTATCCAGACTAAAACAATAATTAAAATTTAAACTGATTTAACACTTTATTTGGAATTACAATAAAAAGACCTAGACGGTATCCTTGTACAGGAAAGCATGTTTGAATAGTGTAACAGTTTGAATCCACAAATAAATCATCTTGAATCATGCCTGAATAATAACAATTACGCCACATAATTGTCGAACACACACAAGTAAAAATTTATTACGGATTTGCACCCCCCCTCTATCGATCTTTATTACTGAGCTGATGGGTGATATACCAAATCTGGAAAATCTTAACCTGAAGCATATTTTACTCAAAAGGTTGTTCCATACAAAGACCAAACGCAGACTATCCTGCTGTTATCAGTCATATGAATAATTATGGTTTGGGGGCTCCAAAATATAGTAGGCTAGATACTGAAGATCTCAATGTTAAAATATTGGAAAAGAAGCTAATCAAATGCAACTTCCATATACAGTAAAGGAGCAGAGAAGGGTATGTCCTGACTTCTATTAATAACATACTCTGGTGAAAATCAAATCATATCAACCTTTGGCCTAGTAACACAATTAAGAAACGGGTTTTCGTGAGCATAATAAGTTACTATTGTACTCAAGTACCTTTTAGTAAAAGCAGCCGAAAAATAGCCCTGGAAATGATGACTTCCCATGCTGATTAAGAATTTTTTTGATGTGATACAAACCTACCAAATTATTTCTAGACGGTTGGAAGTACATTAATCCAATTAATTGAAAATCTTCTTCCAAGCTACATGGGTAATGGATATTTATCATATAATGCATCTGGGGTAATTTATCCTACCATTAGATTTAACTTGAATTGGTGTTTAGGTAATCCCTAATATGGACCGCTTTTAAAGCGGTCTAATTTTAGAGCACTTTTTTTAACCTTCTATAACAGGTCAACACATGTTTTTTTAAGGAAATTTAATATATAACAAATCTTAAATGATATTTTTTCTTAAAAAAAAATAATGTGTCAACATGCTAGCTATACCCAATCAAAGTAGGTGGTGTAAAATTACACCACCTAAAAGTGGTGCATATTAGGTTCTCCCGGGTGTTTAATGGTAAAAGTAAGGGAAATCCATTTTTATGGTGACCTTGAGACGTGAACAGGGAAAGTAAATTTGTATTCCAACTAAACATCCACCACTTGATATGCTCCAGTAGTGTAATTGTGTCAATATTATATATTATTGGGGTACTTATACTCAGGTAACAATAGTTCTGAGGTAAATGAAGTTATGTTCATACATTTTTTTTCCACAATTGACTTCCAAAAAAAAATTAAAATGGTACTTAGACTTAGGTAACAAATAGTCTAAAGTAATTAAGAAATTGTTTAAACCTGAATTAGGTAAGAATTAGGAAACAATTACTTTTCCATTTACTTTGTAACTTCTAATTTTTCCCCAAAATTCTAATGGAGTCTATGATTTATATGAATTCAACTTGTTAAAATACATTTTCTGGATACACATTGGGCTAAGTAAAAAGTGCCTACTTTAGTGTGGACCCAATTTGAATCCATAATATGAGACCAAATGAAATCTCAGAGATGAAATAAACCATGTAGGTCAGAAATTTAAGAAAATAAAATAATATTTGAAACCCATCATTAAGTAATGCTGAATTTAGACTGTATTCAAAGAAGTTATGTGGCTAATAAGAATATTATAAACCTAACAAACTAATGTAGTTTGACCGTATTGAAATAAGTTATGTGATAAAAGTAGAATAAAAAAAAAATAAAGGAGGAGATATTTAATATGAGGACAACTTATAAACTCAAAGTCATGAAGGTGAAGTTAATATGATGCATAAGAAATAAAATAGTATGGGCAACAATAAATAGTGTTTCTGGAAAGATTACATTAAATCAACTATTTCATGAACCTTCAAAATTAATCTAAGTATTTCCTTACCATCGTTCCCACTTTAACTAAAAGGAGTAAGGGTTCCTAGTAGGCAATTTAATACAGTAAAAGA
Source organism: Lotus japonicus (assembly GCF_012489685.1). Taxonomy (NCBI): domain Eukaryota; kingdom Viridiplantae; phylum Streptophyta; class Magnoliopsida; order Fabales; family Fabaceae; genus Lotus; species Lotus japonicus. The sequence goes on along the minus strand of NC_080041.1, from coordinate 58,145,948 downwards.
ATTAAGTAGAAACAAAGAAAATGGATGAACCTAACTCATGTTTGTTAAACACTTTGAATGGCTAATATTCGGTCTTTATTGTAATTAACCTTAGGAACATTCGTCCCTAAAATTATAGGGACATGAGTAAAATTGCACACCATTAGAAACACATATAAAGAGAAAGAAAATGATCTGGCTGCAAAGTACACTCATAATATTAATATTCTTCATGGAAGGAACAAACATGAAGTACAGACATTAAGCAACGATCTGTTGCATCTTAAAAGTGTCCTAATTAAAAGAAATATTAGGGCATAAAATCCAAGATAGCTTGCAAATTGCAAACCACACAACTTGGAATACAGTTCAACTTAATACAGTAACCATATAACAACAACAACACACTTGTTATGCAAATCAACTTGCTTCTTCACAATAAACTACCTAGGGTTTAGTGTATATTCTAAAAACCTAATCCTAATTGGATTAATTAAGGACACCGAATCATATATACTATCACTGATCACTTAGTTAATGAACCAACCTAACCTATGTGGTACTATTTTTATTTCAACAAATCTTTTAAAAATGACTGACCTGAAATTCCAATGTCATAGCCAAAAATAAGTCCACCAGATGCAGCAACGATGCAAGTGATCAAAATTGCGAGTGTTATCTTGCTATCGAAGCTAGTGGTTGGTGCATCCACAGCGAATCCACCACCTGCCATTTCGAACCCTGTCTTTGTAGAGCTCAGTTAACTCTGTTCTTGGGTGCTCATAAATAAGAGTGTGGTAGCTATTTTATAGGCCAAGGTTTAGGTAGCGTCACTTGCATGTACATTGTCTTTTGCGAATAGCGTATGGGAAATAAACAAACGTACATGTGCGATTGAATTTGTCTTCTCTTTAAAAAGTCATCATTCTATAAGCTGATTATTTTGTTAATCATCCACGGCAACTTGAGTTAAATTTATTCCACTACTTGATCATTAATTAAACTACACTTAATTAACTAAAATATAGACGACTATAAAGCACACGCACGCAATGCAATGACATAATACTTGTACAATCAGTACCTTTGCAGAATCAGTTATACGGCAGTAATGCGAGTCAAAATAACATGTTTTGTCTTACTTTTACTTTCATTTCAAACATGTTTGATGCAATTTTTATACAGAACTCACATGCTTTTGGGGTATTTGCATGATGCAGGTAAAGTGAGAAAAGGAAAACATGGTGAAAAAATGGCAAAAATGACGCTTCAAGTGTAGTTTGACGTGCTAACGAAGAAATATGGTTGTATCTGGAAAGGGAAGAGAGTGTGTGTCGAGAAGTAGGCAAAAGCTGTGAAGACAATTCCTAGTTTTTGTAAGATGATTGCAGCTACTAGGATTTATTTGCTTCTATTTTGTAATATGAGTATATCCCCTCTCTGGAGGTTGCGTTGTAAGATATGATTTGAACTCGTTTATTATAGATGTTATATTTCTAATTGCTTGTTCTTTTATGCACTTAATTTTATGTGGAGTGATGATTTGCCATGTCAATAGTAATTAATGTAATCTGCACAACTCTGTGATGAGCGATGGAAAGCACAAAGGCATAAGCTCCTTCGATGTTGCAATTCTATGAATACCATATGAAATTCAGTTGCGACATCAACTGTTTTATGTTGGATTATACGGTAGAGCAAACCCGCATTGGAAAGATTAATGTTAGATGTGTGTAAAGTGGGCTTGATGTTGGATGTAACAAAAGTCATTCAAATCTCAGTCAGCACTTTCATTTCAGCCTTCTTAACAACATTTCTGCCCTCCTCCATAAGGGTACGTGGTATGCATATGGTTTCTAGTACCTCTCTGTAATTGAATCCAGGTGGTGGTCCTGCCAAGTTTTGGTAGTCACATTGATTTGCTCCTCCCAAATCCAAATGATCCTCTAGATATGCACTGATTGTTTCTTTTTCATAAAGAACTCTCCTTCCCAAGACAAATGACACTCTTGGCCCTTGCTCATTTAATGTGTAAGCATTAGCATAAAAGTACTTGACGACCTTTGGGTTGAAGTGCTTTGGTGGTGAACAAGCTTTAACCAATTTCTCCTCTACAACCCATGTTGGAAATCATCATATTGTCCAGGGTGGAGTTCTACGCTACTCTCTAGAATAAAGTTCTTTTTCGAGAGAGCCTTGTATGTCTCAAATTTTTCATCAGATTTGAACCTCTTCTGAATTGTTCAAGGGAGTCCTCCTCTGAGGTTGTATACTCTCTTTGTCTTTTTCTTGCACGAGAAGGTTCACCCCTTTGTCTTTTTCTTGCAGTGGGGCTACTTGCTTTGTTCAAATTTTTTGTTTTTGCCATTCTGCAAAACCAATTCAAGAAAGAATATATAGTCAATACATAATTTACAAATATGAATGAAATAAAAATTGAAAAAGTAAATTCACTACTTTCCATTACAACCAACAACAGCCATAGACATTCTACTCACATCAATACATGAGCATGTTTCCATACTATTCTTTCTCACAAATTTATGCTCATTTTTTTTCATGTTGAATTTAACGACACCTTAATAAAAAAGAAAAGTTTGAGTAAGAACAAGTTCATCACATAGAGAATTGATATCAAGAAAGAATACTTACATGACTTATTAATCAACAAGAAAGAAGTCATTTTTAAATCAACAAGAATTTTAACATGGTGCCCCAATAATCTAAGAACAATCCTTATTCTTATACATGCTACCAAAATGATTCTCAAAACAGCCTAGATCTCAAGCATTAGGTGGAAGACATTGTAATATTTTCATTCATGCATTTTGTCAAACACTTAGCATGCACAACCTTTAACATATGAAGCATATAACAATTTGAGTTGACAATCCCGTAACCAACTAAATTCCTTTCCTGCATGAACCAAGATTCACTATATGAGTCATCATTTAAAGATAAAAATATTAAGAGCCCCAAACAGTCCATGCAATTCTTTTCCCATCAAAACCACAAATTCCTTAATGCTCTTCAGTGCTTGCACAATCAAAATCCCTAGATTTAGAGCTCTTGAATGTGAAATCAAATTGAGGGAGAAAGAAGAAAACTTTACCTGAGAAGTTGAAAACCAAAATCCCCAAATCACAAGTAAAATTGTGATGGAGAGAATGGAGAAAACGAAACCAGGGAGTTGAAAATCCTGCTCTTGTGTGTGCAATGGAACCAAGTTACGTGCTCTTGTGTGTGAGAGGAAGTGATACGTGATTTTGTTTGTGAGGTGGGGTTCGTGAATTTTGTCTGTGATGGTACGTGATTGTGTGAGAATGGGGGTTGTGTTTTAAAGAGAGAGTGATTTTTTATTTAATAGGTATCTCGCTTAAGCGAGAATTTTCTGGCTTAAGCGAACTTGCCAGTTCTTATGCTATCTTATTCCTCATCATTATCCTCTTTTTCACCTACTACCTCACCAATTCCACTACCAACCTCTTTTCCGCTCCTTGTGAAGATTGCATTACACTTCTGATTTTGATTAGGCTCAGTATTTGCAGTGAGTTTTTCTTTCTGATTCTCCGCCATTTGGCCCATCTGAATCTCCAGGTTTTTGATAGAAGCATCTGTATTTTTCTGGTTTTCCATGGTCATCTGCATAAATCGATTCAATGTGTCTTCCAACTTTGTAGTGCGGTATGGTGCAAATTGTTGGTAATGTTGATTCTGGTACAGCGCTCTACTAGATGAGGGACCTGCATCTTGCCTCCAAGGTTGATTATATTGTTGATTTTCTCCCCTGGGGTAGTTGCCTTGATATTGATGTAACGCCCCGATTTCTCGAGTGTCACACAGTAACCAATCAATCCAATTTTCGTAAAGAATTTTCGTCGATTTAATTATTAATCTTTGATTAAAGACAAAGGTCCATTAATTATGAAAACTCTTGAAACTTAACCTTTTCGCAACTTGCGGAGTAAACATCATCCCAAAACTTTTGAATTAAATAAAATAAGTATGAAATATACATCTAAAACCAAAGTACATTACATCAACTTTATTTATTAAAATGAAAGCAAAATAATTGTTCAATGCTTCCCGAACTCGGTACTCTCAACCCAAAGAGAAAATGGATGTCTCTCAACCAAAACCTATTCCTTGGCCACTTCCTCTTTATCTTCTTCCTCTTCATCAGGAGTGTAGTCGTCATCCGGTAGTGGCTCGTCACGGAGTATCAGCTCCCAAGAATGGGTCTTCGCCGTTATCTTCACGACCATCTACCCCCTCCCCCCCGCCCCCACAAATAACAAATAAACAAGTAGCGCAAGGATCAGGTCGCAAAAACAACATAATCACAAACATATCATAATACACATTAATCATTCGCTTATGGAATTAATTTTGATAACAGTTTGTCAGTTAAACTAACGGATCCTCACATCACACAACCCACCAAAACCCCTTGACCAATCACATACATCCGCAGATGTATAAATCACGTGGAGCCGCAATGATCAACAAAATCTCAAGGAGACCGCAGTCAACCTTATCACGTGGAGCCGCAGTGATCCACAAAAATTTCTCGGTGACCGCAGTCAACCAAATCACGTGCAAGTTACCGTTTGTCTCTAACGGCACCATCGTTCTCATGGTACACAGTCTCACCTAGACCTATGTTCCATTAATTCTCATTTCACTTGCAAGCGATTAATCTCATTCTCTTTGTTAAAGGCTCTAAAGTCAACCTAGAGTCTTAACAGTTCAACGTCGGATAAAACATAAACGACAAGAAATATAATCAACAGTCGAAGGAATTACAGCTGGATGAACGACCTTCTCAGAAATATTCCAACCAGTAACAAATCACATTAAAACAGTACCAATAAGCTAGATATTCAAAATTCAGAAGAACAACCAACTAAATAACAGATAGGCACAAGTTTTTTGAAATCGAGTGTCACATTCGTTTTCTGGAAAAAAAATAGCAGATACAGCGATCACTAAAAACGATCTCCAGAACTCATTTCTCAACCAAAATTTCGTTCTACACATGTATGAAAAGTTAATTTAAAATCCTACAACTTCCTAGGTTACCACTTTTTCATTGGAAGATCAGAACTAGGTGATAAAGGGCCACGAAGTTCGCTTTCCAGAACTCATCACATCTCAACCATCATGTTATGGCAAGTAATTCACATATCATCAAGATCTATGGCAAGTATAGCAATTAGTGCCTAGTAGGGCAGGGTATCTCATATCAAAACTGTAACACCCCGATTTCGGTGGCGTCACTTTAGTAACAAAATAAACTTAATGCGGAAAAACGTGAATATTTTTTTTTTCCGATAATAACTAAGACAAGACTAAAATAGATAAAACCCAAATGCGAAAAGCAATAAAACTAATATACAATATATATAACAGCCCCCGCTGTAAGTAGCAACCTCGTCACGAGTAAACCTCCAGTGACGGGTAATATAAGAGTAGCGCCCGTAGGCAATATGTACAAACCAAATGAAAAGGCGAAGTGTCCGCAACACCATCCCTCAAAACTGAGAATAAGCTGACCCAATGGTCTGAAAATAAGACCTCCTAAGAAACCACACAAAAAGCTATAGGCGGAACTACCCTGTCCCCAAAGAAACAAATGAAGCAAGACTGTCAGAGCTAAAACTCTACTCCTACACTAATCCTAACTCGAGGAGCTCACACCAGCACTAAACCTACGTGCTAGCATGATCGTCGTCTGAATCAAAATCCAGAACGACTAAGTCTACCAACCCTATCCGTCCTCCCCTCGCAACCGCGATGCGCTCCGATGCTGGACTCACGGGCTTAGGGCCCGAACCCTGATCATCAATGATCGCAACGGTGGGTGAACTGGACTCTACCGAAGGCACTCCCACTGGCTCCTCCTCTGAGGGATCCTCGTCCTCTGAAGATGACGGTGGCGGCGGTGCTCTTCCAAATCCTGGTCCACAGTGAACGCCCGGTGGCAAGTTGAAGCTGACAGAGCATCTCCGCAGTACTCCTGACCTCAAGAGTCCTCCACTATCTACATGGTCCTCCATGATCCTCCCGGAGTACGTCGCGCGGTGGCTAGCGGGGTCTACCACCCACGAACCGGGGTCATCCTGGTCAATCATCTCATATCTGATCCCCCCCGAAGGGTGGACCATTGTGAACCAGTCCGCAATGGACATCTGACAAAAGGCGTTGTCCGCCAAAACACACACAGAAGACGCGAGGGTCAACTCTAAAGAACTATGTAGATAATAAACCCAATAGGTACAAATAATAGATAGCCATTTAGGCTTATAGCTAGATATATCATTCCTAGGGTTGCATGTTCCACAATAACATAAACGCAATAATAGCAGATAGCATGTTTCCAAATAGGATTAACAATTACCAATCACACACAACAACTAAATTAGTATGCATGTTGCATGATATGCAAATGACGGTTAACCCAGTTAACCACATGCATTCCGGAAAGGGATGGACATCAAACGGATCAGCCCTAACACCAGCCACGGTGGGACCATTTCGGCCCGCGTGCCTCTTACTCCAACCACCACACGTAGTCAGATCAGCAGTAAACCCGTAGGTCTGCCATTTCGGTCTGCTACAAGAGACGTCTACAAACGCTCTTACACGGCATTTCGGGTCTTATGACCATTTTGGAAACCGACGAGGTCCAGAGTACGTCCTGTGTTAATACCTCATTAATGTTGCATGAATGCAGGATGATTAGTCAAACAACGTCTCCGAATCTCACTCGACACATCGCCACGTGTTCTAGGTAAATTAAAGTCTCTAAAAGCTTACCCTAAGGTAAAGTCGATTCTGCGACAAAAGACACTTCTTCACAACAACACATAACCCACGATGATCTCCAAATCATCCGACTCATCTCAATCCGATGGTCACAACTGCTCAACGAGCACAGAGTATCACACTCTCGGAAACTAACGGTTTCCCGGACTTATCCCCAGGATAGCCCAACAACACACATAGCTGCTCCAACAGCACAAGAGCATCAACATACTCTACACAGCTGCTCCAACATCACAAGTACATCGACATACTCAACACTTCTCAACTTCCTCAACGATTGGATCCGACGACACTTCTCGTTTTCCAAAAACTAAGATTTGCATCCGAAGCTTCCTTCCGAGTTTATTATCATTAATTGAAGATTTAGAGGTTGTTTAATGTCTTATGAGTTTTCTTTTCAAAATAATATCCTTTTAGTCTTATCGCAAAATCTTATAAGTTCTCGGGATCACCTAATCCCCAAATGATACCAGAGAATGTCTCGATCCATGAAACACCATAACAAGGTCCGAATCTCATTCGTCCTATCAAGCTTTCTCAAAACTCTCAAAATAAAAATCGGCATGACCTGCCCGCTATTCTCACTATTCAGAATCTCAGATTTCATTGCAGAAGCATAATTGACTCATCACAGTCAACAACATGTCATATATCAACACATCTCAGAATAAACACATGGCACTTAGCATATAAAGCATGCACCACACATCCTAGATTACCCACATAGCACATAGCATGTAAGTCAATCTCAAAAACATTCAGTAGATGAATCATCTACATTGTCAGCCGAAGCCCCAAAAAACATTTTTCCAATCAAACACAAACAAGTGCATAAACAGTAAACAATGTCGAAAGCATCGACCCTAAGCATTAACTAGAGATTCAGTGAGATGCCCTCACCTGTAGGTTCTCCAGAGTGATCTTCTAACGCTTCCTCACAATCAAAGTGTTGTTCCTCAGGGAAATCCTCAAAAGCACCTTTAAAGTAAAACCACAGAATACTATCAGAATCTATCGGAAACTAAGCTATCAATGCTCACTAAGGTTACCCGAAGTAATACATACTCCGAGGTACGATAATCTAGCGCGAAAGGACAAGTTTTCGGAAAAGGAAATTTTCCTCCTCCCCCCCTATAGGTTCGGCCACTTTTGGTAATTGTAGGATTCGATTTTTCTTCGATCAAACTTGGTTCCTATGCTATCATTAGCCGTAACTAAGGGTATTCTGAACTCGGAAAAATTATCGGATCAAAAACTGTCGCAGGGGTATTTTGGTCATGATTTTTAACTTAGAATTTCAAAACTGAAATCCCAAAAAGCAAATTTGACAGGGACGTCACCAACGACGTTTATGACAACTAATCCTACTAGCACTAAGCTAAGGCGATAGTTTTCAGCCTAAAGGTTGAAGCTTTACTCCAAAAATGGGTATTTAAGGCATAAATTGATTCCGGCGGAAATCCGGCGACATAACGGAAAATCTAATCTGGCAGAAGTGATCTTGGGCATGTAAGGAAGATGTTTAGAATCAAAAATGAAATATTCAGGATAGTTTTGCAAAAACCTCAAAACTATCAGCTCAGAAAAGTCTATAGAAAAGCTATGGAAAAAGCGATCAGAGGTAAGGATTAGCGACTATACCTCGAAACCTTGAAGTAGCAACTGATTGATCGACGATCAAGCAAGGAATGAAGAAAATCTCTCCTCCTCCTCTCCTATGCAAACTCGCGGCCTTGAATGGGTTTTTGGGTGAGTTTTGTGATTTTTTCTCATTTCTTGGCTATATATAGAGGTTGGCAAAACGCGGTAAAATGAAAGTTTCGCGAATCTGATTTTTCCGGCGTCATTCTCCGTGAATTCTAAGATAGGTTTTGGCGAAAGAATTCCAAAACTAAAATGAGGTCTCCTTGTATTTTTGGTAAGTAATGCAAAGTCAGTGTAAAACTATTTTACCCGATAAGTTGCTTTTTGCATCGATTGTCGGAATAGAAAACTTCCTTCTGAAGAAAGATTGAAATCATCAAGAGAAATGGGTGTACGCGTGTGGAATCTTCATTTGATGTTCCGAATAGAAAAAAGTCTTCATTGTCGGGTGATTCTAGGGTTTTGAAATACCAGAGTTTCAGTTTCGGCAAACCTCCGATGATTGGAATCGGACGTTCGTAGATCCTAGAGTTTCGCCTCGAAACGATTGTGATATATGGAAAAAGAGAAGTTCTAACATTTCTCTGAAGATTTTTGGAATTAACTTCCATCGTGCCTAAAAGTGAAAACTAGCTATATACTAGGGTTTCTGACCTAGGTTTAAGCGTATAACGATCGTGCTATAACTTTTATCGACTTCGGTACGATCCTCAGACTTTTCCTGAACTTTCTCCTTCATATATTTATTTAATTTGGTAAACTCTAGTTCAGGTTTCCCTTCACGATACATCAACCCTAATCGTGAATAGGATTCTATTTAGTTGGCATAAGTTTAAAAACTTGGGCCTTACAAAAACTCCAGCAAGCATCATGCACACAAAGCTCATGCCAACACCATCAAGATCATGTTTCTTTTCATGAAAAATCAAGACAATTACCCTAGGCAACTACCCAACCTAGACCAACCCTTACCTTGCTAGTTTGGTGATGAAAAAGAGTGGAAGAAGAAGTATAAAGAAGGTTGCTTCTTGCTGTCCAAGTCTCTCCTCTCCCTCTACCAATCGCACGTCCCTCTCTCTCTCTCGCAAGTGGTGGTAGGCGGCGGCTACAAGGGTGCAAGGGTGGCGGCTTCTTCTTCTTCCTCTCTTTCTTCTCACGTGATTTTGTTCTTCTCTTCTTTCTCTCTTTCTATTTCTGTTTTTACGTGAAGTATGCTGAGGAAAAGGGTTTCTATTTTTCAGTTTTGAAACAACTCTCCCTCCCCCCTTAACACCCAAACCCGGCGGCACACCCAAGCCCACTAGGGTTTTGCTTCAATTTTCTATCCCTATCTCTTTAATTATTTGAAAATCAAATAGTATTCAGCCTTTTAATTTAAAAGAAAACTGAATATAAATAAATAATAAGGAATATAACCTCCCTTCCTTATTTAAATCTCAATATACATTAAAAGAAAACTGATTTTCCTCCAAAAATAGATGCATCCAATCAAACAATATCTTCTCCATATCACTTACTTGGGAAATATGGCCACCCCATGCTTGGCCTCCAAGCAACACATGATTCTCACAACCCTAAGGCTCATGACCCCACAAATAATCAGAAATTAACAGGTTTAACACAAAAATACAATTTCTGATTTTTGTGTAAAATCCGTAGGTACTGTACAGCAGGACCTTTTGCCACTAAAACATACATATCTCGGGCTACAAAGGTTGTAATGACTTGAAACCAACGAGAGAATTTAGCTAACTCAGAGAGCTACAACTCTCTTGAAGGAAGCTTTTCCAGATAAGGTCGTTAAGACCTCTCAAAAATTCACATAAGGTCACAGGTAGATTAGCAATAAAATCAAACTTCACTAGAAACTTCACTTTTATTCAATAAATCACTTAAGTAATACTGAAGTAAGGTTAGGGTCTTACAATACCACCCTCCTTAAAATAGTTTCGTCCTCGAAACTACTATAGGAAGACACACCACGCTTCCATTGCGCACTCTGATACTCTCCACAAATTTCTCAGTCGTCTCGACGCATAGATTATTGTCCTTAGTCTCATCTTTCTGGTCTTCACGTGACATCTCTAGTGGTCTGGTTCCACATCACATCATTTTCACAAAGGGAAATTGTCTCTCCTGAACGTTCCTGTCATAGTCCAACACCAACTATCATTCCGATCACCATTTTCCAATATCAAGTTGATCAGGCTCAATATTTAATAGATGGCAACTAGAAAAATAACTGGTAAGGATGTTCGAGTCACTCTCATTTCACTGTCTATAACCTAGACATTCGTCGTAGAACCCTACGAAACTCTTCCGTTAGAACACGACCCAAACTGCCTCAGTGCAGTCACACAAAACAACAAAAAGTTTGAAGTCAATAGGTGTTATGCTCATACACGCTGGTCGGCGTCCCGTCCATGTGATCCAGATGCAACATCAACAGCTCAGACACGGGAAAACAAACTTTCCGGACACCGAGCTCAAAGGTTCCATCCACCAATTCACTCGTTCAGTAGTTCCATTCACCACCTAGTCCATTCGACGGTTCCATCCACCATTTGGTTTGTCCGATCTATGGTTCCATCCACCATATACGATCGTTGGTTCCATCCACCAATCCCGTCTTTCCTGATGGTTCCATCCACCATCTCGGTCTGACCAATGGTTCCATCCACCATTCCTGATTCACTGATGGTTCCATCCACCGTCTCATCAACCGTGATGGTGCCATCCACCATCTCGATCGACGCAATCTGTTCACTAGCTCCATCCGCCATCCTTTCTTAGCCGATGGTTCCATCCACCATCTTTGCTAAGTGAGGATAATCGAGAGTGTAACACAATCACACAAAACACCACAAAAACGCAAGGAAGACATTGACTCGGTCAGTGTTCTCCCTCGCCTTTATGACTCAATAATGAGCCTTTAGCACACCAAATCACATCACACACATAAATCACAAACCATTCACAAAATGAAATAATACCAAATATTATTTATTTTACCAAATCTGACACAAAGTCTCGATGTGGTCAGGCGTGTCCCACTTGGAGCGTCGATTCCAACCCCAATCTTTGGTATGCGACAACCCTTAGATATCTAGCAATCATCTTCAGATAGACCTAGATATCACGCTCGTACTAGGGCACTAGGCGCCAAATCCAAGTCCAATTGATCAACCGTTTATAAGTTAATCATCATATTAATACCTAACAATCCATACGTCATCTCTTGTTTCGGAACTATCCTCATTCAAACCTTAAATCAATCTTTCACTTATCCACAAGTCAAATTATAGCTTATTTTTAAGTCTGAAATCTCTGCATAACTCAGAATTCATTCCCTTCAAGATCAAACCATATACTGTGCCTCAAGGGACTTAGCCCAACTTTCGCTCCCTAGATTTTAATCTTCAAAGGTTCAACTGCTATCGTCACAACTAAAACCATTAAATCTCTTATTCATACCTGTCTCTCAACTCTCAAGGACAATCTTAACCCCTAAGGTTTTAATCCAGCTTACTAAATCTCACTTAGTAATCCTAGCACATTTCTCTGAAATCCATATCAACACTCTCATGTATTCAACTTATGCTAAAACTTTCTCTCTCTAACTTGATCACAATCACACCAATCAACTTCTTATTCTCTCAATCCAATTCTAACAAACTTTAAGTCCTACACAATTAGGACAAGAATTTATGGACTTAAAATCTAAACCTTCACCGTGTTCGCACCAGTAATGTCCTCCAACTCTTCAACACTTTTTAGATGAATATTCATTTCTTAGCACTACGACTTCTTCACAAAGGGATCAAATACCTAACGAAACTCATCTCTCAGATTTGACCAACATCTATCAATTCCTATCAACCTTTCTATCATGGTCCATCACCAGCTATAATTATGAATATCACCCCCCTCAATATTAAGTCGATTAGGATTAATATGTCGAAAATGGAAATTTATAAAAAACCACTGGAAAGGTCAATGAGTCCCTATCATCCAGTAGTCACATAAATTGAGGTCTTATCCAATCGATTCAATTTCTAATACTTCAACCTCAAAAATTATGTACCCTTGACATCTCATCTCTGGAATTCATATGTCATTCCACAAAGATTCATCCTTAGCTTCTACCTTCGCCTTTTGACACGTCAAACACGTTGATACATACTCAACTACTCGTTTCTTCATCCCAGGCCACCAGAAATGAAGTTTTAAGTCTTGATACATCTTCATCATTCCCGGATGAATACTCAATCTACTCTTATGACCCTCATCCAAGATCAACTTCCTCAAAATATCTTGACATAGAGTCAAACACTTAATCTCAAGTATCACGACAATGATACTAATCACAGACATTCCCACAGCCAAGCAAACATCTTAGCTAACAAGTCTACCCAATCTCACCGCGGAAACTTTGAAAACACCTTTATCAAAAAAAAAAAACACCAACGAGTTCGGAAACTCGTAAGCCCAAAACCTTTAGTGCTCTGGTTTCTCAACCAGAGCTCTGATACCACAATGTAACGCCCCGATTTCTCGAGTGTCACACAGTAACCAATTAATCCAATTTTCGTAAAGAATTTTCGTCGATTCAATCGGAAACTCGTAAGCCCAAAACCCTTAGTGCTCTGGTTTCTCAACCGGAGCTTTGATACCACAATGTAACGCCCCGATTTCTCGAGTGTCACACAGTAACCAATTAATCAAATTTTCGTAAAGTATTTTCGTCGATTCAATTCTTAATCTTTGATTAATGACAAAGGTCCATTAACTATGAAAACTCTTGAAGCTTAACCTTTTCGCAACTCGCGGAAGTAAACATCATCCCAAAACTTTTGAATTAAATAAAATAAGTATGAAATATACATCTAAAACCAAAGTAAATTACATCAATTTTATTTATCCAAATGAAAGCAAAATAATTGTTCAATGCTTCCCGAACTCGATACTCTCAACCCAAAGAGAAAATGGATGTCTCTTAACCCAAACCTATTCCTTGGCCTTTTCCTCTTTATCTTCTTCCTCTTCATCAGGAGTGTAGTCGTCATCCGGTCGTGGCTCGTCACGGAGTATCAGCTCCCAAGAATGGGTCGTTGCCGTTATCTTCACGACCATCTACCCCCCCCCCTCACAAATAACAAATAAACAAGTAGCGCAAGGGTCAGGTCGCAAAAACAACATAATCACAAACATATCATAATACACATTAATCATTCGCTTATGGGATTAATTTTTATAACAGTTAGTCAGTTAAACTAACGCATCCTCATACATCCGCATATGTATTAATCACGTGGAGGCGCAATGATCCACAAAATCTCAAGGAGACCGCAGTCAACCTTATCACGTGGAGCCGCAATAATCCACAAAAATCTCTCGGTGACCGCAGTCAACCAAATCACGTGCAAGTTACTGTTTGTCTCTAACGACACCATCGTTCTCATGGTACATAGTCTCACCTAGACCTATGTTCCATTAATTCTCACTTCACTGGCAAGCGATTAATCTCATTCTCTTTGTTAAAGGCTCTAAAGTCAACCTAGAGTCTTAACAGTTCAACGTCGGATAAAACATAAACGACAAGATATATAATCAACAGTCGAAGGAATTACAGCTGGATGAGCGACCTTCTCAGAAACATTCCAACCAGTAACAAATCACATCAAAACAGTACCAGTAAGCTAGATATTCAAAATTCAGAAGAACAACCAACTAAATAACAGATGGGCACAAGTTTTCTGAAATCGAGTGTCACATTCGTTTTCTGAAAAAAAAACAGCATATACAGCGATCACTAAAAACGATCTCCAGAACTCATTTCTCAACCAAAATTTTCGTTCTACACATGTCTAGAAAGTTAATTTCAGATCGTACAACTTCCTAGTTTGGTGATGAAAAAGAGTGTAAGATGAAGTATAAAGAAGGTTGCTTCTTGCTGTCCAAGTCTCTCCTCTCCCTCTACCAATCGCACGTCCCTCTCTCTCTCGCAAGTGGTGGTAGGCGGCGGCTACAGGGGTGCAAGGGCGGCGGCTTCTTCTTCTTCCTCTCCCCCTCTCACGTGATTTTGTTCTTCTCTTCTTTCTCTCTTTTTCTTTCTGTTTTTACTTGAAGTATGCTGAGGAAAAGGGGTTGTATTTTTCAGTTTTGAAACAACTCACCCTCCCCCCTTAACACCCAAACCCGGCGGCACACCCAAGCCCACTAGGGTTTTGCTTCAATTTTCTATCCCTATCTCTTTAATTATTTGAAAATCAAATAGTATTCAGCCTTTTAATTTAAAAGAAAACTGAATATAAATAAATAATAAGGAATATAACCTCCCTTCCTTATTTAAATCTCAATCTACAATAAAAGAAAACTGATTTTCCTCCAAAATAGATGCATCCAATCAAACAATATCTTCTCTATATCTCCTACTTGGGAAATTCGGCCACCCCATGCTTGGCCTCCAGGCAACACATAATTCTCACAACCCTAAGGCTCATGACCCCTCAAATAATCAGAAATTAACAGGCTTAACACAAAAATGCAATTTCTGATTTTTGTGTAAAATCCGTAGGTACTGTACAACAAGACCTTTTTCCACTAAAACATACATATCTCGGGCTACAAAGGTCGTAATGACCTGAAACCAATGAGAGAATTTAGCTAACTCAGAGAGCTACAACTATCATGAAGGAAGCGTTTCCAGATAAGGTCGTTAATACCTCACAAAAATTCACATAAGGTCACAGGTAGATTAGCAATAAAATCAAACTTCACTAGAAACTTCACTTTTATTCAATAAATCGCTTAAGTAATACTTAAGTAAGGTTAGGGTCTTACAACGGACCTTGCCTCTGCTGATTTACCACATAGTTCACTTCTTCCTGATTCTAATCACAGCTACTAGTATGATGATCACCTGCACAAACATCACATATGTATACCTGTTTTCTAGTAGAGGAATCATGCATCTCCTTTAGTTTCTTTGGAAGATCTGTGAGCTTTTGTTTCACTTCATCTAGTTATTGCTAAAGCTGCTTGTTTTGAACCAAAACAACATCATTTGTCCCTAGCTCAATCATTCCACCTGTAAACTGGGAAAAAGTAGAAATAGCAGTTTTACAATCCATGTATTTTGATTCAGAGAAGTAACTTGCCATGAATTTCCTTTCAAGTTCATTCCAATCAGATAAGATAGTTTGCGGCTGATCCAAGAACCAGTCTTTGGTTTGTCCAATAAGAGTCAATGGAAGGAGCCTCAGGAACATAGCTTCCTCCTCAGCTTGTGTAAGACCAGTAGTGCCACAAAGTTCATAAAACTTTGTCAAATGCGTGTACGGATTCTCATGGTCCAACCCAGCAAATGGATTGGCATACATCAGCTGCACAAATCCGGACTTCATCTCAGGTGGCCTCTTATTCCCTGCAGGTCTTTCGATTCTTGTCATGTTCCTCGGTGTGAAGTTCACAAAACCTGCATTATCATCTACATTGTCACGAACTTCAGCAGCTGCCATGATGTTTTGTTCTTGATTGCTTGAAGAGATTAAAGAATATGATGCTTCTTCTTCCTTTCTTTTCCTAGCTAATTGTTTTCTCCTCTTTGTCTTGCTATTGTTCCTTCTAGCTGTAGCTTCGATCTCGGGATCGAACAATAGTTGATCAACTGAAGTTTTACCTCGCATACACAAAGTGAAAATACAACCTAGCCAACAAAGTCAGTAAGCAAGATAATTAAAGATAAGAGAAAAAAAAACTATCTACTATATTAACAATTTCTCAAGATAAGAAACTAAAGCAATGCTTTTGTATTGAAGCAATTCCCCAGCAACATCGCCATTTTGTTGAAAGGTTTTTACCACACATACTCTTGAATCCCTTTCAAGATTCAATTGTAGTACAACAAAGGGTTATATCGTATCCACAAGGAATTGGAAATACAATGTCGTTTTCCAGCTAAATAACTTAAGCAATGAGTTTAACAAGGGTTTTGGTTGATCGTTTTGATAAATGTTGTGGACATAAAACAGTAATAAAAACGGGTTTAAAACAGATTGAGAAAACTGTTGGTATTCAGGTTCACACATCAACTCTTATATATCATATAATTCAACACATACAACCTATTCTATTCTTGATTTCATCACATTAGTTTTTATCTATCTCATTAATTTCTTACATGAGGAGATATCACTTCTCTAATTATCAATGTCTCGCATAACTAACGAAGCAAAACGTAATGAGCGCGGATGTTAATCGACTAATAAACCTAACCCTATGTCTAGCAATCAGGTAAATTAGATGATACAACCTAAATCTAATTTAAATATGTAGCTTTCACTCACATACCAAATCTCAAATCATGTTCTATTTGATCAAGCTAAAACAAGCATTAAAATCAAGATCATATTATTGAAATCAAGAGATAAAATAGATTCATATGAAAGAGAACTAAGATGGATACATTTAAGTGTGCCAATCCCAACAAAGAAATGTTTAGCTATCCATAGTCATGGATGCTATGCTTTCAAGAGGAACTAAGACGAAAGTGATTGTAACACCCCGACTTTCAGGGGTCACCATAGTAACCTGCTAAAGTAAATATGCAATGATTTCCAAAAGTATTCATAAAAGGGAGTATATTTTTTTCCTTTTCAAAGTATTTCCAAAACATGTCATGCATACTCCCAACTACAGATAGATTTAAGTCCAGCCTTAAACAATGCAAGCACCTGAAGGTAAGGACGAAAGAATACAACATTCAAAACCTAACAAATAGAAGTCATATTCAACAAAGAATCTATCATGCAATGATACCATAAATCTGATATACTCCCTATGATTTCCAAATCGGGGAACCGCAGGAAAGCAATGTAACGAAACGTACCCGAAACCTCAAATATAAATTCACAAAATCTTTATACAAGCTTTAACCAATAATGGTAAGGTCTCTATCCCAAGGCTATAGCCATACACCCAACTCTACCCTTCGAGTCTTCCGTTGTTCTTCAAGTCCTCATCTCTGACTTGTACAGGATAATCTACATCGAAGGTTCTTCATCGCCTAATAGCGTCAAGCGCCCAAACAACAAGTAGCAAAACATAAAGGGTTAACCCCATACAATTACTTCACATAAAGGAAAAGTATATCATTCAATTTAGAAACACGACTTGTTGAATAAGCTAATAACTTAATTCAAAATAGATGACAATACATCCAATAACAAAGAATCAAATCATATATCAACAAAATCAACAACATAGAATTAAATCAGATATCAACAGAATCAACAACATAGAATTAAATCAGATAAAGACAGGACTGTCACGTGGAACAAAAACCACAGAACTTCCAGTTTGGCCTCTCGAAGGACGGGACAGTCATGTGGAACGAAAACCAGAGATCTACCACTTTGGCGTCTCAAAGGACGCGACAGTCCCGTGGAATTACTACCAATGAACTGCCACTTTGGCGTCTCGAAAGACGAGACAGTCACGTGGAACAAAAACCACTGAACTGCCACTTTGGCGTCTCGAAAGACGGGATAGTCACGTGGAACGAAAATCACTAAACCGGCACTTTGGCGTCTCGAAAGATGGGTCAATCACATGGAACGAAAACCATTAATCTGCCACTTTATAACGCCTCGAAAGACGGGACACTAATGTGGAACAAAAACCACTGAACTGCCACTTTGGCGTCTCGAAATACGGGACTATCATGTGGAATGAAAACCACTGAACTGCCACTTTGGAGTCTCGAAAGACGGGACAGTCACATGGAACGAAAATCATTGAACTGCCACTTTATAACGCCTCGAAATACGGGGCAATCATATGGAACGAAAACCACTGAACGGCCACTTAAGTTTCAGCCCTACATGCCAGCTTAGTCAACACGTCAACAATTTCAAATCAAGTAATCAAGTCAGGATTACCACATGTTATTCCAATTTCAACAAGCATAAGTCAAATCAAATATGCTTAAGAATTCATCAAATCAATATTAACAACAAATATATTCTCATATAATTCACATCAGCAAGTTATTGAGTAGTTCAAGTTATATACACAACGGAGTAATAAATTAAACCAACAATATTCCTCAAACATCCAGCAAGCATACAACATAGAGAATCATGCTAATATTTCAATCCAATGACAATCAAACTAAATACCTTCATCTCAAACGCAAGCAGTTCAATTAAAGCATGCAAGAATCAATGACACTTTTATACTGAGTTACCCTTACCTTAAGCGCTTTTGTTTCTAAGCTGCAACTTCGATCCAATCACATCTTTATTTCCCGTGTTAGCTTGCTTCCTCCATTGTGTAGCTTGAACGCAAGGTGCTTACGTTCTTCATACCCTTCACAAGTACACTTAACGCAATCACTAACTAAGTTAACTCGCTTACTCAAGGACTAAAGCTGCACTTCAAACAATTCACTCGATTAACCATCCACTAACAATTCAATAATAAGAAATTCGTTACTCTTTTAAAATATTGCCTTCCCGATGCTAAAACATAAACAAGGATTAAAGGCTTACAAGACTCAAGTGATGAAAGCTTGTCGGCGAAGGGTCGCCGGATAAAGTCGTGGTCCACGTGGTTGACTGAGGAACTGTCGCCGGAGACACAAAAGGGGTATTGGTATTTCATCTTTCGCGGCCAGGAACTCAATGGCGCTATCCGTTTCTCTAAAAAGTCGAAAGTTTGCCCAGAAAGTCCAATTGTAGGTCGGCAGAGCTCGCCAACAAAAGTTACCAAAAACTGAAATTGATTGAGGGATACTGCTCTCCTCGCGGCAAGGATCGTCGTGGTGTACTCTCTTTTTCCAATGGTCGCCAGAGTTGACCGGAAAACACCTTTGAAAGCGGCGGCGGCAACAGAACGTCGATTCGGAACATGGGTTTTGTTGTTGACGTCGCAAGGGTTCCAATGGTACTAACCTCGCTGTGAACGCAGGCACGATGACACCCTAAATGAAAGGCGACGACGGCGACATCATCAACGTCGTACTCCTCTATTTTCACGTTGTCTCTTCCTCGTATCTTCGCGTCGTCTCTTCTTGTTGGTGGCTGGTGGTTCCAGCCATGGAAAGAAGCTTGTCGAGGTGCTTGTGACGCTCTTGGTGTTGGTCGTCCATGGAAAAGGAGAAGCTCGAAGAGGAGGTGGTGGCTGTCCATGGTTGGTGCGTTTTGCTTAAGGAGAAGAGTGGGGCGGTGGTGGCTTGTTCGCTGGACAGAGGGAGAAAGAGGAACGGTTGACCCAAGAGAGGTGGCCATGGAGGTGATGCTTGTCCACGGAAGGAGAGTAGAAGAGGAAGGTGGCGGTGGGGTGAGAAACATGGGCGGTGGATGCACGTGAATGAAGAAGAAATGGTGAGGATGAGCTGCAGCAAGTTGAGAAACAAAAAAAAAAGAAGAAAATAGTGAGGGAGAGTGAACGTGAAGAATGAGAGAGGGAGAGATAAGGATTGGCGGATAGGGGTTGGAGGGACACATGTCACCATTTGGATTGTGAGAAAGAGAAGATATTTTAAAAATTGGGTACGAATTGATTTAAACACAGAAGGATTTAGCTTCTAGAGTTAGGAGAAAAATAGAGAGATGATATATTATTGTACCAAAAATTATGAGAAGAAGAGGAAGGTGGCGGTGTGGTGAGAAACATGGGCGGTGGATGCACGTGAATGAAGAAGAAATGGTGACGATGAGCTGCAGCAAGTTGAGAAACAAAAAAAAGAAGAAAAGAGTGAGGGAGAGTGAACGTGAAGAATGAGAGAGGGAGAGATAAGGATTGGTGGATAGGGGTTGGAGGGACACATGTCACCATTTGGATGGTGAGAAAGAGAAGATATTTTAAAAATTGGGTACGAATTGATTTAAACACAGAAGGATTTAGCTTCTAGAGTTAGAAGAAAAATAGAGAGATGATATATTATTGTACCAAAAATTATGAGGAACTTTATGAAATGATAAAATATAAATTAGAATCACTTTAAACAAATTAAAATGATCCATAAACCAAGAAATCAATAAAAACTGAGCGAAAGAATAATTGTGAGACAGTTAGGGCAAAAATGACGTCGTCATTTTATGTATCTAAGCTAAAATAAATTATAAGGAAAGTGACACTAATAATTTGTTAACATTTGAGGGAAAATGAAAAACGTTAGATAGCTCACGAAGCGTTGAATAAAACTTATCAAATTAAACAAAGAGTTCTATGACTTATAAAGAATAAGAAAACTATATTATTACTTCTATTTTCAAATAAACTCTATAAAATAAAATATTTCGAAATTAATTATCATTTAAATAATTTCCTTGATTCGTAATTAAATTCAAGTCAGGAAAATAACTTAAAAATAATAGAAGATAAACACTCAACTAATTAATATAGCGAAATTAAATAAATAAGCTAATTATTTAATTTGGGGTTTTATAATACTCCCCCCAAATAGAAAGTTTCGTCCTCGAAACTTGGTGTTAGAGAAAGCTCGGGAATACCATTCCCTCACATTTCCTTCCAACTCACAAGTAGTGTCAAAACGCATCCCAAATCTGGGAAACGTTAAAGGTGACATACAAGACAAAAGCAACACCTAGATATCTATCAATCATCCTCGAATAGACCTAGATAACATGTTCATGCTAGTGTACTAAGTACCATGATCCAAAACCTAACTCAAACGCTACATGAAGGACCCAACAAGTATCGTCATGCTCTCACACTAATAGCTCTACCATAATATTCACAACCATAAAATATCATGCTAATACCATTCAAATCTCGTCACATAGCTTCTTCTGCCAACAATCTCACATCCAACATCCATCGACCAACAGCTCATAAGCAAATCGTCATCTTAGAATCTAACAACCCATCAACATAATCTCCTTCCCAAAACTATCATCATTCAAACCATAATTTCAACCTTTCACTTAGTCACAAATCAAATCAAATCACAACTTATATCAAGTCTTAACACTCTACACAACTCGAGACTAGTTCCTTCCAAATCAATTCATATACTATACCTCAAGTATTAAACTTAATACTAAAACTATCTTTCTATAACTTGATCACTTTCAAATCAATTCAATTCTTAGTTTCTCGATCAAAATCTAACATATTGCAAGTCTTAGACACTTAAAACAAGGATTCATAGGCTTAAAGTCTAAGCGTTCACTAAATATAAACCTCTATTGTTCTTTCACTCTTCAACACCTTTCGAGTGAAAAATCCATTTCCTAGCACTACTACTTCTTCACCAATGAATCAAATACTAAACATGAACTTATCTCCTAAGCTTGACTAACGTCAATCAAATCAAAGTCTATTCTTCTCAACTTACTATCATCAAGTAGCCACATATAAACTGAGATCTTATCTCTAGTCTATTCAATCTCTAACAATTCCACCTTAGATTTTACACAACCTTAACATCTAACTCGTAGAACTCATAAAATATTCCACTAGGATTCATTCTTAGCTTCTATCTTTCCTTTCTAGCATACTGTACAAACCAAAATTCTGGGCTTAGCAACTTCCCTAAACCCTGTATAACTGCTATAGTTAAAAGACATAAGCAATCATCAAGTGAGTATGTCTCGTGCATACTCCTTTCACAATAACAACATAGAAATCTCTGAATGAAACACAACATGGCAATGCCGGTAAACAAAAATTACAATTAAGGTCTTGGTGGAGGTAGCAACCACCAAGTCAAAGCAAGAAACAGAAGTAAAAACCATTCTATTTCAGTCAATAAGCAAGACAAACAATCAAACAATCTATAAAGTAACACTTAGTCAATCAATCAACACCAAGCCGATTAACTACAGAGTTCAAACAACCTAACACAGAAGACCTATTCCCCAACAAGCTCTGGTTTCTCAACCAAAGCTCTGATATCACAATGTAACACCCCAACTTCAGGGGTCACAAATAGCAGCCTACAAATGCGGATATATATATATTTTTTCCTTTTCTTTACCAAAAACATTTCCAAAACCTGTTATGCATACAAAGCCCAAACCCATACATCTAGCCTAAATAAGGCAAGCACCCGAAGGTGACGACATATGTTTATGACATAAGACATATACAATAATTCCCTAAGTCCAATATACTCCCTACGACTTCTGCACCGGGAATCGTAGAAAAGCAAAGCATCGAAATCTACCCAAAACCAACAATAAAGTTATACAATTAACCCTGCAAGCTTTAATCAATGACGGTAAGCTTTCTACCCAAGGCTCTAGCCTCAAATCTAACCACCGCTATTACTAGTCTTCGGTTGAACTACCCAATCCGAGAGAGTCTCCTCGTCGAACAGCTCAACCACCTTTTCTTAGCTACCAGCAGCTACTCGCAGCACCACCTGTTATGCTCTAGCAGTTTGTCGATCGCCCAAACACAAATAAAAGAAACAAGGCAAGCAAGGGTCAACTTCCTTGGATAATGTAATATATCATAGCATAACTCAATATATATATATATATATATATATATATATATATCTACAGTATGTAAGTATTTATCAACACAATACGTAAGCATAACTGGTGACCATAGGTCATATCCTAAGTCTGTAAGCTTGTCGCCTACACATAAGCATCTTCCAACATCAAGGGTAGCACTGCGTGCCACTAACATACCTGCAAGACCCGAAGGTCAACCAATTAAACCAACACAATTTGGAATTATTTCCTAACTGATCCATCAATAAACGACTAAGGTCCAACAGACAATAGTTGACGGGATTGAGGTTCATTCCCTCAACAGATACGAAGCCCGACCTTTCGACTGTCTCAACGTCAAGATATGCACACATGCAAAAGCTAGCAAACCACGAATCGTCCCTACCTGGATACGTGTCTAGCTATGGTTCATTGTCTCTATCGTTTGCCTAAGGTAAATTCCAGTCCTTTAGCCAAAACTTGCTTTACCAGTAAAGAGTGCCTTCCCGCACTAAAGTGACCTTCCCATTACACAAGTGGCCTTCCCGCCACAACGCCACATCCTTAAGATGCCCAAGCAATAACACATTTATTATCCATGCACCGATATCAACATACTCACACTAGCGATAAACGTAATACAATGTTGTAAAACATAACTCTATCCTATCACTACAAAATGATAAACAACTTATATGTGCTGTAAAACATAACCCTATCCTATCCACTAGAAAGCAATAAGACTGAAACAACATTAAACGGTCGAAGCCTCAACAGTTCAGTAAATGGTCTAAGCCTCAATATATCCAAATCATTAACAACGTCGATTCTTCGACACCTTAACATAATAGCTAGTAGTTAGGAGAGTTGCCATTACCTTGGGTAATTCTTCCTTTCCAAGTTTGAATCCACAGCTCGATCCAAAATAAGTTCTCGGATTCTGCTAGTTCTGAACCTTAAGCAAAAGCACTTACTTACATATTAAGCAACAACTCAACTTAGAAACTAATTGAAATTTTGGCAACTATAGGACGAATGTTATACCAGATGTCTAAGACATCTCGTACAACATTACTCAAAACACAGCAAATATGACAGCAAGAAAAACGACATAAAAGATAAAATCACACAAGAGATTGTTAACCCAGTTCTGTTCAAAATCACCTACGTCTGGAGGGTTTTCACCCAAGAGAGATAATCCACTATTATAGAGAAATTGTACACAAGGTTTCACACGAACTGCCCCAGTTCAACTACCTTTTCTACCTAACTCTACCCGTGGAATATTACTTAGGTCTCCCCCTAAGTATGAGAACTCCCTCTCACTCTCTCACACAATCACTGCCACAGTGATTGAACTCAAATACGGTTACAAAGACAGATCTCAAGATCACACAGTAAAACACTCAACTCTTAGCTCAAAACAATTGGATAAAGCTGCTAAGAGAACAAGAACAGTATGAACTCGATGAAACCCTAATACAATAATACGTTCAGTACCTAGAACCTTGGTCTTGGGTCTTCATAAATAGTCTTCCAGGCCTTGTCTTTATTGGGCTTGAAAGATCACACGGTCCACACACAAAATCAGGAAGTTGTTATTAGAAACAACCAGGTAATGAATCTGCACATGATCTTCGGGTAATCAATAAAGAAGCAGAGTCCAACTTCCATAAATAGCTCCAAATCAAACCCCCTTGAACCGGGTTTGATAACACAAGAATATTCTTTGACTTGAAGCTCCAACTTCCTTAAATAGCTCCAAATAGCTCCCAATAAAAACCTAACTTGATTGCCAAGTAATTAACTTGAAGCTTCACAACAAATCAGCCAAGTTACAGAACGTTCTCAGGGACACATGTCATAGCACGATGTTGCAACAACTTGTCCGACATCTTGGAACACAAACATACTTAGCTAAAATGCAGACAATCAAACAAAGGAACAACACTAATCGCAATTGGAAAAGCTCCCTAAGCTTTCGAAATACAACTACATTGCCCGAATGGAATATTTACCCAAAAATGGGTGAGCTTTGACTCTATTCGAGTTTTGTACAAAAACACTTTGTTCAACGAACTTCAAACTGTGTAGCCTCTTGAGCGAATCTTTACACACATGAAACCAACCGAGAAGATTCTAACATTTTTATTGCATGATAAAAAACAAGCCTCTTAAACCCCAGTGAAATTTCAAGTCCAAAGTCCAAGTAAAGAGTTCAGAACAAATCATACAAGGACTGAAGATCACACACACATGGGCAGCAGGACCTTTCCTCACTAAAATGTGCATAACTCGAGCTACAAAACTCGGAATGACACGAAACCAGAGCCAAAATTTTGATGACTTAAAAGGCTACAATAACCAAAAGGCCAAACTTGCCTATATTTTATTTTTTTCCCCATACTAACTCCAACAAGTCTCGGCCACTCCCCAAAACAGGGCTTCCCGAATTTTTTCTTCGATCTAATTTAATTCCTAGGTATTCTTCGGTGATATCTAGGGTATAAAAACACTCGGATCAATTACAGGACCCAAAACTAGAATATGGGCTTTTTGGTCCACTTTAACAGCTCAAAAACTCAAAGTTGAAATTTTCCAAAAACGAATTGGTAGAGTTATAAACAATGCATATACTAGCAAGTTATCCTAAGGGTGCTAAGCTAGATCGAGACTTTTGACATCAAAAAGCAACGGTGGAGTAAAAATGGGTATTTAGCTTAGATTTTAGATCTACGGTGCCACGGCGAAAATCTAAGCGCATGGACCGTGATTATGGAGTGTATAGAAGGTATAAAAGTTATTTGAGAGAAGAAATCAAATTAAACAGACCTTTTTACAAAAATCTCATATGGTCGAGCCGTGTTGTCCTTAGTGTGTCTCCAGCTTGATGGATGGTGAATCAAAGCTCCAAAAGTTCCTCTCTTCCTTCTCACTGCAGTTTCCTCTCTCAAAGGTCCAAAATATGTTAAAAACCCCCCAATTCTGATCTGGTTGAGCCTTTCAAAAAATAGGGCAGCAGTTTCGCTTAAGCTGATAAAGGTGTCACTTAAGCGAGCAGGTTTCTTCACGTTCAGTTAAGGTCTTTAGCATAAGCGAGACCGTTTCTCGCTTAAGCCGGATTGTCTTCAAGAACCATATGTCACTGCCATGTAATTTGGCTTAAGCGAACCAACATTTTACTTAAGCGAACTTCAAGATATTTGCTACTGCTACTGCCATGTAATATGGCTTAAGCGAGCCAACATTTCGCTTAAGCAAGCCAACATTTGGCTTAAGCGAACTTCAATGAATTTAGCCCTTTGGATCCTCAACTGTATGGATTTCCTTGACTTTTCTCCTACAACAAAAACTAAATAGTTTAAATGATAAAACTAACATATCTTACATAGTATCTATATAAAAACTATCTACTTACTAAATTAACCTATTGAGGGATAATTGAAAGATAATTTACACATTTAGAACAGATAAGTACCCAAATCAATACAGAAAATCAGGTAAACTTGGCACTTATCACATAACTGCTTCGGCTATGCATTATGGAGGAAAAGGATTCTACTTCAATCCTGTCACCCACCTAGAATATTAATACTTGGTGTCATGTAGATGGTAAGCACTAGCTTGGGGGTATCCAATCTCTCCCCAACAACATATTATAGTGAGATTTTCCTACCACTACGAAGAAAGCAGATCGGCTGGCATTGGGCCTTACCATAGTGTCAGCAATCAAGACCTCAACTGCCTTTTTTCGATCCTCTGGTGAAATCAGACATCTTCATGTTGGTTTTAAGTAGACCCTTGGTGGATTTTCCAAGCTTTCTCAATGAGCAAAGTGGTATAACATTGAGTACAGCTCATGGGTCTACAAAGACCCTTGACATGGGTGATGAAGGCATATTTGATGCATTGTATTTATGATATTCTGAGCTTCATAGAGTAATCTTATGCATTATTATGATATTTTAGCCTAGTTCTCCATGATCACACTTATTTTTGTTTATATTGCAAAAGGGTCTAATGTTTTCATTTTAGCTATTTTGAACTCTTTTCCCTATAACAGGCATATCTGGAGTTACGGAGATCCAAATGAAGTTTATGATATAGCGTTGGAAAGCTAACTCGAAGTCCTACAACTTTCATGTTCGGCCAAAGACCCAGATCGTACTCCAACGTAGTCATAATGGCCGTTCAAAGCTTCTGTCTCTGAAACTGTGAGTCTGGAGCATTCTGGACTAACGTTAGCATAACTTAGGCTACAGAACTCCGAATTGAGAAAACACAGAGAGGCCACAAAGCTGACTTAATGGGATACAACTCTCATGTTTGTGTTAATCCAGAATTCGGCCAACTTAAGGGCCAAACAGAGCCTGAAGTTTCAGAAGAATCACTCCCTATTGGGTCAGAAGTTGTGAACACCTAGGAATCACTTTTGACCTTGGAAACTCGGTTTTCACTTGTATAAATAGGATATCTGAACACTTGTGCCCTTCTTCTCCTCTCCTTCATGTATGCAGACTTGAGATCCTTTTCTTAATAAGTATTATTTCTTGCTTTGAATTTGGTTTAGTTTTCTTCTCTCAATGATCTGAATATTTTCTACAAGTATTGGCCGATTGGTTGAACCTTGTGTGTTGATGTTCTGTTTCAAACGTTTATTCAATAGAGAGAAACCTTGTGTAAGAGGCCATTGTAATTACAGTTTGTTTAAGAAATCTAACCTCTAATACCGATTGGTGTTAGTTTTGGGGATTCTGTGACCGGAGATTGTTTTTGTACTTTAAAGGGGCGATCGCCACTTTTTAACTTGAATCAATCGAATTCTAGACGATTGTCTAGTAGAGAATCTGGAATATCAACTCACGATTGTGAGTTGAAGTTCAACCCAAGAAATCGTTAAGTAATTAATATCTAAAATATATTATGATCAATGATTGTCTGGTGCAGTTTGAATGGTTATTCCCTTAGGATTGACGCTTTCTTCTTCTTGCTCTCTTATTACTATTTTACAAACCAACAACCAAACCCCCTTTTAATTGCTTTTACCTCTAAATTCTATTAATACTCATTTGAGTCCTGGTGAGAACGATCCTGGTGATTTTACCTTGTACTACATTAATTTATTTTGTTGAAGGATTACTTTGACACGCACCCACGACAATGCGTTCGTCAATGGGTTTGCCATTAATGTGAGCAGCGATGATCAATGGCTTAAGGTGTTTATCCATCTCCCTTGTAGGATTTTCAAAGGGGATGGCCACCTCAGTAGTCGAAACCAATGATGCTCATTCGGATTCATCGACAATTATGTGTCGTTTAAGGACTGAAACAAACCCTTGCAGTGTCTTACACTCCCAAGGGATTACGCTGGCAACTGCGACGTCTAAAAGACCATTATCCATAAGTAGGGCTTCCAGTTGCTCATCAAATATTGGGAAATCAAGGCTAAGGCCCGACCTTCTCCATACCCTAGATATGACCGGCCCAACACTAAGCTCTGGGAGCTCTGGTTTACTAAGTCCCTGTTGAGCTATAGTGATTTTTCTTGGTGCTTCCCCATGTTTCTCTACGAGAAGTTTCTTCCTTTACCTCACCAATTTGGCCAGAGTTGAGCATTAGTATAGGCTTGTTTTATCTTTTCCATAGCTCGAGTCTTCTATTTATGCCTCTTATGAGAACGGGAAAACACCTTAGGTTCAGAGGATTGATCCTTATGTTTTTCATTAAGATCCTACTTCTCCCTTTAGACCCATGCCTCAAGCTTCATCATTCATCTAGGAACTAGAGAACCGTAGGTTTGAATTTAATATTTCCTTTCCCACTTCTTAGTTGTGGAAGACTTTCCCTAAAAAACTACAATATTGGCAGCTGCAGTCGGGAAATGACCTGTATAAATCTTCAAATATGCTTGTGGCTTGTCAACCAACTTTAGTCCTCCGTCGCTGGTGGCGCTTTAAACCACATTCCTAAAAACCACACAGATTGTGGTCGAGTGGCTTATAGGAATTATGCCACTTGCAATATTTCTTTCTTTTAAGCACTTCAGCCGAAGGGATTTCCATTCGGCAGTTTGACCTGCTGGTCCTTCAAGAGAGAATCAAAGAGTTCCTATGCCCGGGATAGGTTGAAGACATATTCTTCTCGGGTATCCATCTCGTTTTTGAAATTCTGGCACACGTAAGGACATATGTTTTACACGATGTCTAAGACATCTTGTATAACATATTACAATCAGAAAACAACTTTGACAGAATGTAAAAATAACAGCAACAAAACACACAGGATTGTTAACCGAGTTCGGTGCAAAATCACCTACGTCTGGAGGGCTTCAGCCCGAGAAAGATAATCCACTATATCAGATAATCAAGTACACAAGGACTTAGATGAATAGCCCCTATCCATAGCCTTTTTCCCTATTTCTATAATGTCTTATTACTTAGTCCTCCCCCTAAGTATGAGAGCACCTCTCACTTTCTCACACAACCACTGCCCCAGTGATTGATCCCTTACAAACAGGGTAAAGACAGATCACACGATCAAACAATCACACAAACTACTCTCAGCCTAACAAGATTCAATGAAAGCTGCTAAGAGAGTTACACAAGAACACAATATGAACTCACAAGAAAACCCTAATATCTTCTCTGCTGAAACTGGTAACCTATCAGTTAGGTTTTGGTCTTTACATATAGTAGTTCCTCAGGCCTTGTCTCCAATGGGCTTGAGCAACAAAGAGTTCATAACACAAACAGGAAGTCTATCTTTTTAAACCAGCAACAAATCTCTTATTATTAAGATTTGACCAAAAGATAAACCCTCCACAAACAACCATTAGATCAAATCTGATGGAGTTGATTTGATCACACTTAATAAAAACATTAAGCAGCGCGCAGAAGCCTTATAACAAACCCTAGCATGTTAAAACATTGATCAATCCAATGCTTCAGAGATACAACACTTAATCTCACACAGCAGGCCCACAAGGACATTTGTGTCATCCATGATGTTACAACATTGTGTCCCACATCTTGCCACAGAAACACTTAGCTAAAATTTAGACAATCCAAGACAAAGGAACAACAGTTTCCTTTTGGAAGTCTCAAAGAGTGGCACGGATGGGCGTTGGCCCAGATGGCCTTAGTTGTAGTTTGTGGGGGCTGGATCAATGAATTTCCCCCAGTCAGCAACGTGTGTTGCGGGGACAAGTTCGGCTCTTGGGGACTTCCAAGTTTGCAACCCTCTCTACGTCTAGCGATAGAAACCTGACTATGCTAAAGGGGAGTCGTTGTTGGAAAACCCTAAACGGCTTTCCCCCCAAGTGGGGTCATGTTTTGGACAACGTGAGGGGTGATTATAGCCTTCTCCATTGTGACTCCTCTCTAGAAAAGTGTATCTCATTATGCACCATGGGTTTCACAATTTCAGCCATGTTTTTGGAAACCTAGGCAATATTATAGTTGCAATCCCCCATATATGTGGCCTCGATGTATGGGGGATTGTAACCACAAGTGTCGTGAAAGCGACATAGCTTTTCGATTCCGTAGTTGGTCCAACATGTATTGGCGATGCAGTGGTTGAAGCGGTACCTGTGGGTGGGTATGACTGTTACTTGCTTTGCGACTGTTTTTAGGATTCATTTTGCATTTATACCTTAATTTCATACGCCAATTTTGGTTGTGTGAAGGCGATGGAAACTTTGCAATAGAGAGGAAAGTTCCACTAAGCGTGCTAATTTGTTGGTTTACAAATAAGGGACAATGTAGCTGTGTGAGTCCTATCAGAAAAACAATGTAATGATTTGTTGTTCCTTTGTTATGGTTGTCTACATTTTAGCTAATGTATTATGTGTGCCAAGATGTGGGACAAGATGTTGTAACATCTTGCTGTGACATTTGTCCCTGGGAAACGTAATGTGTGCTTGGGTGATTTAATTGTGAAGCTTTGGATTGATTACGTGGTGATTAAGTTAGGGTTTGTATGGAAGCTTTTGTGCGCCGTCAAGAAATATATCAAGTGTAATCAAATCGTGTTCAGAGGATTTGATTTGAAGTTATTTGTGGAAGTTTTTTTCTACAACTTAAAACGTGTTTTAAGTAGATATAGTGCATATTTGTCTGAGGAATAATTCCTGTTTTGTGGACTCTTTCAAGCCCATCGAAGACAAGGCCTGAAAGACTGCTACTTATGAAGACCCAAGACATAGTTGCTAGGTGTGCTTCGTGTGTGTGATTAGGGTTTATTCTGAGTTCATATTATTTTGTTCTCTTAGTAGCTTTATGCCTATGTGTTAAGCTGAGAGTTGATTTAGTTGTGTGATCTTGAGATCTGTCTTTACTCTTGTGTAAGAGATCAATCATTGTGGCAGTGATTGTGTGTGAGGAAGTGAGAAGGGCTCTCATACTTAGGCAGAGGTCGAAGTAATAAACCACGGGTAGAGTTAGGTAGAAAAGACAGTGAACAAGGGTTGTTTAGTTAAGACCTTTTGTGTACTTGTTTCTCCATAATAGTGGATTTTCTTTCTCAGGTGAAAATCCTCTAGACGTAGGTGATATTGTAAGATCAAGTTTTGATCTAGTAGTACAACTCTATGTTTTGATGATTACAAGTTAACCTTTTGATATGAACAATTGTGGTACTCTAACGTGTTTTTCTGAGTGTGCTATTTACAGGCTCTGACCTTAACTCAATCTCACACAAATCAGAAGCACTGTGTATAAAGAGTGACCCAAGCAACGCTTTCGCATTCACCATGTTCAGTATGAACAGTGGAAAAGCTTCAGAAGTTCTGAAGTTATACAAACTCTGATGTGGACTCAGTCACTAGAAGTTCTGAAGATCCAGAAAGTCTGATAACCAAGAAACACTGAAGGCTCAGATGTTCTGATGGTGTAGAAGACTCTGAAGATCCAGAAGCTGAATAGTGGAAACTCTGAAGTCCAGAAGCAAGAAACTCTGAAGGCCATGTTCTTCCCTCTGAGTTCAGAATCAGAAGATACAATGGTCAGAGGATTTGTGCTTTCCCTCTGACTCTGATCAACCGGCTTCACAAGTTCCAATATGAAGCATTCCCCTGATCAGAAGTCTCCTAGGTTTAAAGGTCGCGTCGCTATCCAAGTACAAAAGCTACTGTACCTTCCTGACGACCTACCTAACGTTCTCAGCCACAACAGAAGCTGGATTTTCCAGAACTGCCCTCCAACGGTAGCATTTCCCATGCATCGCTCAACCCTAATCCTTGGAGTATATAAAGAGGCTGAAGACTGAAAGAAACGGCTAGAAGCATTCACATACGCAAGACAATCTTAAATTCTTCTAAGTTTTCTTTCATCTGAAATTCATTGAGTTTACTATTAGCTTTTTAGAAGCAAATCTCTTGTAAACAATTCTTTGATAAACAGTTTGTTTAGTTCCTTTAGGAGATCAAGGTTGATCGGATCCTAGAGAAGACTAAGAGAGTGAATCTTAGTGTGAGCTAAGTCAGTGTAATTGTTAGTCACTTGTAGGTTTCAAGTGCAGTTGTAACTCTTACCTGATTAGTGGATTGCCTTCATTCTAAGAAGGAAGAAATCACCTTAACGGGTGGACTGGAGTAGCTTGAGTGATTTATCAAGTGAACCAGGATAAAATCCTTGTGTGCTTTTCTATCTCTTATCTTTGGCACTTAAGTTCTCGAAAGATTTGTCAAAATCTTTAAGGTGGAAGTTTTATACTGAAAACGTTATTCAAACCCCCCCTTTCTACCGTTTTTCATACCTTCAATTGGTATCAGAGCGCAAGTTCTGATTACCACACCTAACAGTGTTCAGTGATCCGGGCCGGTGTGAAAAACAATGGCTGCCACCACCAGTGAAACTCAAAGAGATGGTTACAATGCAAAGCCTCCTATGTTCGACGGTCAAAGGTTCGAATATTGGAAAGATAGACTGGAAAGTTTCTTTCTGGGTTTCGATGCAGATCTCTGGGATATTATTGTGGATGGCTACGAGCGTCCAGTTGATGCAGATGGCAAGAAGATCCCAAGGTCAGAGATGACTGCAGATCAAAAGAAGCTGTACTCACAACATCACAAAGCAAGAGCAATTCTTCTAAGTGCTATTTCCTATGAAGAGTACCAGAAGATTACAGATCGTGAGTTTGCCAAAGGCATTTTCGAATGTCTGAAGATGTCTCATGAAGGAAACAAGAAAGTCAAAGAATCAAAGGCATTGTCTTTGATCCAAAAGTATGAATCCTTCATCATGGAGCCAAATGAGTCCATTGAAGAAATGTTCTCCAGATTTCAGTTGCTTGTAGCTGGCATACGACCTCTCAACAAGAGCTACACAACAAAAGATCATGTCATAAGGGTCATCAGGTGTCTTCCTGAAAGTTGGATGCCTTTGGTGACTTCAATAGAGCTCACGAGAGACGTTGAGAATATGAGTTTAGAAGAACTCATCAGCATTTTGAAATGCCATGAGCTGAAGCGCTCAGAGATGCAAGATCTGAGGAAAAAGTCCATAGCCTTGAAATCCAAATCTGAAAAGGCTAAGGTTGAGAAGTCAAAAGCTCTTCAAGCTGAAGAAGAGGAATCTGAAGACGCATCAGAAGATTCTGATGAAGATGAGCTGACTCTGATCTCCAAGAGACTCAACCGAATCTGGAAGCACAGGCAGAGCAAGTACAAAGGCTCTGGAAAGGCAAAAGGAAAGTCTGAATCCTCAGGCCAGGAGAAGTCCTCAATTAAGGAAGTCACATGCTTCGAGTGCAAAGAATCAGGGCACTACAAAAGTGACTGTCCAAAGTTGAAGAAGGACAAGAAGCCAAAGAAGCACTTCAAGACGAAGAAGAGTCTGATGGTGACATTTGATGAATCAGAGTCAGAGGATGTTGACTCTGATGGTGAAGTCCAAGGACTCATGGCTATTGTCAAAGACAAAGGAGCAGAGTCAAAGGAAGCTGTTGACTCTGACTCAGAATCAGAAGGAGATCCTAACTCAGACGATGAAAATGAGGTATTCGCTTCTTTCTCTACCTCTGAACTGAAACATGCACTGTCTGATATTATGGATAAGTATAACTCCTTATTGTCTAAGCATAAGAAGCTTAAAAAGAACTTATCTGCTGTTTCCAAGACTCCTTCTGAACATGAGAAAATTATTTCTGATTTGAAAAATGATAATCATGCCTTGATAAATTCTAACTCTGTGCTTAAGAACCAGATTGCTAAGTTAGAAGAAATTGTTGCCTGTGATGCCTCTGATTGTAGAAATGAATCTAAGTATGAAAAGTATTTTCAAAGATTCCTAGCTAAAAGCGTGGATAGAAGCTTAATGGCTTCAATGATCTATGGCGTAAGCAGAAATGGAATGCATGGCATTGGCTATTCTAAACCAATTAGAAATGAGCCCTCTGTGTCTAAAGCTAAATCCTTGTATGAATGCTTTGTTCCCTCTGGTACCATATTGCCTGATCCTGTACCTGCTAAAGTTGCTAAACATTCTCTTAAAAAGGGATCCTTCTCTATGACTAAATATCATGCAAATATTCCTTTAAAATATCATGTTGAGACACCCAAGGTGATCAGAACCTCTGGGGTAACTAACAAGAGAGGACCCAGAAAGTGGGTACCTAAGGACAAGATTATCTATGTTGCAGATATCCTTGATAGCTCCACTGAAACACCAATCATGGTATCTGGACAGTGGATGCTCGCGTCACATGACGGGAGAAAGGCGTATGTTCCGAGAGCTGAAACTTAAGCCTGGAGGCGAAGTTGGCTTTGGAGGAAATGAAAAGGGTAAAATTGTTGGTACTGGTACTATTTGTGTAGATAGTAGTCCATGCATTGATAATGTGTTATTGGTAGACGGCTTAACACATAACTTATTGTCTATAAGTCAATTAGCTGACAAGGGTTATGATGTTATATTCAATCAAAAGTCCTGCCGGGCTGTAAGTCAGATCGATGGCTCTGTTCTGTTTAACAGCAAGAGGAAGAACAACATCTATAAGATCAGATTATCTGAGTTGGAGGCTCAGAATGTGAAGTGCCTTCTGTCTGTTAATGAAGAGCAGTGGGTATGGCATAGACGGTTAGGGCATGCCAGTATGAGAAAGATTTCTCAGCTGAGCAAGCTAAACCTTGTCAGGGGCTTACCCAATCTGAAGTTCGCTTCAGACGCTCTTTGTGAAGCATGTCAGAAAGGCAAATTCACAAAAGTCCCTTTCAAGGCAAAGAATGTTGTCTCAACCTCAAGGCCGTTAGAACTTCTGCATATCGACCTTTTTGCACCAGTGAAAACTGAGTCTATAGGTGGCAAGAGATATGGGATGGTTATCGTTGATGACTATAGCCGCTGGACATGGGTAAAGTTTCTAACCCGCAAGGATGAGTCTCATGCTGTGTTCTCTACCTTCATTGCTCAAGTGCAAAACGAGAAGGCTTGTAGGATTGTGCGTGTCAGAAGTGACCATGGTGGAGAGTTTGAGAATGACAAGTTTGAGAGTCTGTTTGATTCCTATGGAATTGCACATGATTTCTCTTGTCCCAGAACTCCTCAACAAAATGGTGTTGTTGAGAGGAAGAACATAACTCTTCAGGAGATGGCTAGAACCATGCTCCAAGAAACTGGCATGGCTAAGCACTTTTGGGCAGAGGCAGTAAATACAGCATGTTACATTCAGAACAGAATCTCTGTGAGACCAATTCTGAATAAGACTCCTTATGAATTGTGGAAGAACATAAAACCCAACATTTCTTATTTTCATCCTTTTGGCTGTGTTTGTTATGTTCTCAATACTAAGGATAGATTGCATAAATTTGATGCTAAGTCTTCTAAGTGTCTATTACTCGGTTACTCTGAGAGATCTAAAGGTTTTAGATTTTATAATACTGATGCTAAGACTATTGAAGAATCTATTCATGTTAGATTTGATGATAAGCTTGACTCTGACCAGTCAAAGCTAGTTGAAAAGTTTGCAGATTTAAGCATTAATGTTTCTGACAAAGGCAAAGCTCCAGAGGAAGATGAGCCAGAGGACGATGAACCAGAGGAAGAAGCTGGTCCCTCTAACTCACAAACTCTGAAGAAGAGCAGAATCACTGCAGCTCACCCTAAAGAATTGATTCTGGGCAACAAAGACGAACCAGTCAGAACCAGATCTGCCTTCAGACCTTCTGAAGAGACCTTGCTCAGTCTGAAAGGATTGGTGTCCTTAATTGAACCCAAGTCCATAGATGAAGCTCTTCAGGACAAGGATTGGATTCTGGCCATGGAAGAAGAATTGAATCAATTCTCCAAGAACGATGTTTGGAGCTTAGTGAAGAAGCCTGAGAGTGTCCATGTTATTGGAACGAAATGGGTATTCAGAAACAAGCTGAATGAGAAAGGAGATGTAGTCAGAAACAAGGCAAGGCTAGTTGCTCAAGGCTACAGCCAGCAGGAAGGAATAGACTACACTGAAACATTTGCTCCAGTAGCAAGACTGGAGGCAATCAGACTGTTGATCTCTTTCTCAGTAAATCACAACATAGTTCTACATCAGATGGACGTAAAGAGTGCCTTCCTAAATGGTTATATCTCAGAGGAAGTCTATGTTCATCAACCCCCAGGTTTTGAAGATGAGAAGAAACCAGACCATGTGTTCAAATTGAAGAAATCACTCTACGGTCTGAAGCAAGCTCCCAGAGCATGGTATGAGAGACTTAGCTCATTCCTTCTGGAGAATGAGTTTGTAAGGGGTAAAGTAGATACAACTCTTTTTTGCAAGACTTATAAAGATGATATCTTAATTGTGCAAATTTATGTTGATGATATTATATTTGGTTCTGCTAATCAGTGTCTATGCAAAGAATTTTCTGAGATGATGCAGGCTGAATTTGAGATGAGTATGATGGGAGAATTAAAGTACTTTCTGGGAATACAAGTTGATCAAACACCAGAAGGAACATATATCCATCAGAGCAAGTACACTAAAGAACTTCTGAAGAAGTTCAATATGCTGGAATCTACAGTGGCCAAGACTCCAATGCATCCTACATGCATTCTGGAGAAAGAAGATAAAAGTGGTAAAGTATGTCAGAAGCTCTATCGTGGCATGATAGGTTCACTTCTATACTTAACTGCATCTAGGCCAGACATACTATTTAGTGTTCATTTATGTGCTCGATTCCAATCAGATCCAAGGGAAACCCACTTAACTACTGTTAAGAGGATCCTAAGGTATCTGAAAGGCACCACTAACCTTGGCTTGATGTATAAGAAAACATCAGAGTATAAGCTTTCAGGTTACTGTGATGCTGATTATGCTGGAGATAGAACAGAGAGAAAAAGTACTTCCGGAAATTGTCAATTTCTGGGAAGCAATCTAGTCTCATGGGCAAGCAAGAGGCAATCAACCATTGCACTATCAACTGCAGAGGCAGAATATGTCTCAGCAGCAATATGCAGCACTCAGATGCTCTAGATGAAACATCAGCTGGAGGATTATCAGATCCTTGAGAGCAATATCCCAATCTATTGTGATAACACTGCTGCAATCTCATTGAGTAAGAATCCTATCCTGCATTCAAGGGCAAAGCACATTGAGGTAAAGTATCACTTTATTAGAGATTATGTACAGAAGGGCGTACTTCTTCTGAAGTTTGTTGATACTGACCATCAATGGGCAGATATCTTTACAAAGCCCTTAGCAGAGGATAGATTTAATTTTATTCTGAAAAATCTGAACATGGACTTTTGTCCAGAGTGAAGATGGATTAGAACCTCTGACTATGATACTTCTTGATCAGAAGATGTCTAGTCCAGAAGGTAACTCAATCAGAGTGTGTGTACCCACTGGTACTGACTCTGAAGCTGAGACAACAACACGTGTGTCAGTATTTCTGATGCATAGTTCCTTGTGCCCGTGTGACAGTCTGTTATGATTGCGTGTAGATATGCTTCTCTCCTGTGTGTGATTTGTGTATTTTACTGTTACTATCTATCTTTAATTTTCAACCGTTGATCTTAAAGTGCTTTTTGAATCAACAACGGTTATTTGTTAAAACCCACTATACACACACGATCTCTTTCACTTCCGGTTTTTACTCTCGCTCTCTCTGCTTTTCAAAAACCGTTTTTCTCGATTTCTCTCTCGATCTCTCTTCATCTTCCAACCTTCATCTTCTACCTCAAACCTTCAACCGCTTCAAAAATGGTGAGACAAACCAGAAGATCTACTGCAGATGCACCTCAGTTCCCTCACATGGTAGTTGGTCTAGCAACGGGTCAAAGGGGCCCTGAGAATCCGACACCAGATCAAGGTCAAGCTCAAGACCAGAGTGTTCCAATTGCAGAACGGGGCTGTGCCGTTCACTGTGTATATGCTCCTGAGGAACTCCAAGTCCTGGCAGAATGGAGATTCAACCTCGACAACTTGGCTACAAATGGGTATGATCTTCGTCCTGAAGTCCAAGCTCAAGGTTGGGGAAATTACTTCAACAGACTTCGAGGACCGGTGTATGATAGATTGGTCAAGGAATTCTAGAAGCACGCCGACTGCGATGATACTCAGGTGGTATCTTACATTCTCGGAAGAAAGATCATCATCACGGAGAAGTCCTTCGTGAACTTGCTGGGTGCAGACACTGCTTATGGGTATCGGTTCCAACTCACGGAATCGAAGCTGAAACCCAGCACCAAGGATACAATCAACCAGGCCCTGTACACCACTTACAAACCGGGCAAGACGAGTTACAAGGTGATGGACCTTCATCCCAAGCTCAGGATCTGGCACAAAATTTTGCTACACTGCATAAACCAGAGACCAAAGGGCAGTTCTCCAGACTACATCAACTTCAACCAGAAGGTGATGTTGTTCTTCATCCAAGACCAGAAGAAGATCTGCCTTCCCTACTTCCTGTTCTCCTACTTGAAGGAATGCATCCGGAAGTCTCGCACCACTGCCTCCATCAAGTCAGCAATCAAATATATCCCCTTTGGGAGACTGCTCTCAGACTTTCTCATTGAAAGCAACTTGGTGCAAGATCTGGTCAATGCTGGATGTGTAGAGGATCTGAGCACCATTGTCAGTGATGTCTTCACTGCAAACTCTCTGAAGAAGATGGGTTTGGTCCAGAAGAAGATTGCTCCTGCTCATGAAGACACATCTTCTGAGATCAGAAGTAGAAGGATGCCTCTGACTGACTACCCTCTGTGGACACAGGCAGACAATCCTGACGCCATCAGGTGCTATGTTGAAGACCTCAGGGCTCAAGGATTCGAAATTGATCTTGATGATTTCGTCAGCAGAATGCCGCCAGCTCCAGAGTTTCCTTCTCCTCCCAAGAAGAAAGCTCAGAGGAAGATGCTCCTCGACGAATCTTCTGAGGAATCAGATGTTCCTCTGGTCACAAAGAAGAAGAGAAAGCCTGATGATGGTGATGATAGTGATAATGGGGATGGTCCTCCTAAGAAGAAGAAGAAGCAGGTCAGAATTGTGGTGAAGCCTACTCGGGTGGAACCAGCTGCTGAAGTGGTCAGAAGGACTGAACCTCCTGCTAGGGTGACTAGATCATCAGCACATTCAAGTAAGCCTGCACTTGCTTCTGATGATGATTTGAATTTATTTGATGCACTCCCTATTTCTGCTATGCTCAAACACTCCTCAAATCCCCTCACTCCTATCCCTGAATCCCAACCAGCCGCACAAACCACCACTC
Source organism: Lotus japonicus (assembly GCF_012489685.1). Classification (NCBI taxonomy): domain Eukaryota; kingdom Viridiplantae; phylum Streptophyta; class Magnoliopsida; order Fabales; family Fabaceae; genus Lotus; species Lotus japonicus. The sequence goes on along the minus strand of NC_080041.1, from coordinate 58,106,339 downwards.
CACCACATTCCCCAAGATCTTCCTTCTTTCAACCTTCCCCTACTGAAGCACCTCTCTGGAATTTGCTTCAGAACCAACCCACTAGGTCAGAAGAACCAACCTCTCTCATTACCATCCCGTACGACCCATTATCTTCTGAACCCATCATCCATGAACAACCAGAGCCCAACCAAACAGAACCACAACCCAGAACGTCTGATCACTCTGTTCCCAGAGCATCAGCACGTCCTGCTGCCAGAACCACGGATACAGACTCTTCGACAGCCTATACACCCGTATCCTTCCCAACCAATGTTGCTGATTCTTCTCCCTCCAATAACTCTGAATCCATTAGAAAATTCATGGAGGTTAGAAAAGAAAAGGTGTCTACCTTAGAGGAATATTATCTCACTTGTCCAAGCCCTAGGAGATATCCTGGCCCTAGACCTGAACGTCTAGTTGACCCAGATGAACCTATCTTGGCCAATCCTTTACAAGAGGCAGACCCTTTGGCTCAACAAGCTCACCCTGCCCCTGACCAACAAGAGCCTATTCAACCAGAACCTGAACCCGAACAATCAGTGTCTAACCAATCCTCGGTTAGATCACCCCATCCTCTGGTTGAAACTTCAGACCCTCACCTTGGAACCTCTGAACCCAATGCTCAAATGTTTAACATTGGTTCTCCACAAGGTGCCTCTGAAGCCCATAGCAGCAACCACCTAGCCTCTCCTGAAACCAACCTCTCCATCATTCCTTATACTCCCCTCCAACCCACATCTCTCTCTGAGTGCATCAATATTTTCTATCATGAAGCCTCTTTGAGGCTACGCAATGTGCACGGTCAGACTGACCTCAGTGAGAATGCTGAACGTGTGGCTGATGAGTGGAACAATCTGGGCACTTGGTTAGTGGCTCAAGTTCCAATTATGATGCAGCTCCTGCATGCAGAGGGAAGTCAGAGCATTGAGGCTGCAAAGCAAAGGTTTGCTCGAAGGGTGGCTCTTCATGAACAAGAACAGAGAAATAAGCTTCTTGAAGCTATTGAAGAAGCCAAGAGAAAGAAAGCTCAAGCAGAAGAAGCTGCACGTCAAGCAGCAGCTCAAGCTGAACAAGCCAGACTAGAGGCAGAGCGACTTGAAGCTGAGGCTGAAGCTCTTAGATGCCAAGCACTTGCACCAGTAGTGTTTACTCCTGATGCTTCTGCTTCCATTCCAGATTCTCAAGCTGCTCAGAATGTTCCTTCCAGTTCTGCTCAGTCCAGCTCATCCAGACTCGACATCATGGAACAGCGTCTTGACATTCATGAATCCATGCTGATTGAGATGAAGCACATGATGATGGAACTTCTGCGTCGAACGGATAAACCTTAGTTTTAGGATCTCTTCGTTTTTCTTTTTCTTTAACTTTGTTTTATTCTTGTTAAACTCTGTTTCTTTTTACCTATTTATTCTCTTTGTTCGTTTGTGATTATATATGCATATATATATATATATTTGTGTCACATATGTTTGCAAAAATCTGTTTATTCATCATTTCTTTCATGTTTACATCATACATTCTTTCCCTAAAATCTAGAATGGAGGATCCCTCCTCATTCTTCTGCACTCCTGGCGCTGCTCTGACCTATCCTTCTCCAGACGCTCCAGTACATGCTGGATGTTGCTGAGCCTGTCCTTTAGCTCATCCCTCTCCAGAATCTCTTCTGCAGTCTTGAGCTTCTCTTCCAAACTTTCTTTTTCTTCCAGCAGCTTGAGTTCAAGCCGGCTGAGTTCTTGCACCTCCTCCACGAAGGCAAGAAATTCCCTCAGGTCTCTCTTCACCTCTGGACGCAGGTCCTCTTCCAGCAGTGTCCGTGTCAGCTCCGCGATGGTCGTTGAACCCTCTGGATGCCTGATGTTCAGGAACAAGTCCTCCTCAAAGGCCTTCTTCCTCAGCTCTTCTAGTGCTACGATGTATGATGCCATTTTCTTTACTGATAATTGTTCGAGGTGTGAAGCTTACCTTTCTCTCCAACGCTTTATATAGGCTTCACTTTCTCTCTGAAAGTTAATGCTCCTACTGTTTCTCGAGGTTAAGTTCTTGGTAACTGACCCTTCTCTTTACTCACTTGACCGGTGGTAAACGTTCTTCTCTTGCATTAACTCTTCTATTTATTTCGCCTAACTCTGATTCTTGCATAATTTTCATTTTCTTTAAACTTAGACCTTCTCTAAGGGGGAGTACCTTGTACTTCAAGCTAAGTTTTTCACACCCCAAGCTTTTTGCTTATGACAAAAAGGGGGAGTAAACCCAGTTTTTGATGTGTAAGATGTGTTAGTGTGATTTATTTTTCCTTTGGAGATTTTAAGAGTTCCACCTTCATGACCATAGATGTGTCACTGGGCAAATACAAGGAATACATTTCACTTCTTCTGAAGTGATTATAAGTTGACTCTGATACCCAAGACTCTGATACCTTGTCCATGACTCTGATTACTTATGCGCTCTGATTATTCGATTTTCATCTATGTCATAAGTTTTTCACTCTGAACTCTTATATCATTTAGCTCAGAATCTAGACTTTACTAACGTTTTCATCAAGTATTAGATTCAGGGGGAGCTAAGCTCAGAATCAAGCAGTGACTTGAATTCAGAATGAGCAAGATAAACTATTCACATCAGGATAAGTCTTATTCTATATCTCTAAACTCTGAGTGAATTCAGTTTAATGTTTAAGAATTGTTCATCAAAAATCTTAGTTTTGTCATCATCAAAAAGGGGGAGATTGTAAGATCAAGTTTTGATCTAGTAGTACAACTCTATGTTTTGATGATTACAAGTTAACCTTTTGATATGAACAATTGTGGTACTCTAACGTGTTTTTCTGAGTGTGCTATTTACAGGCTCTGACCTTAACTCAATCTCACACAAATCAGAAGCACTGTGTATAAAGAGTGACCCAAGCAACGCTTTCGCATTCACCATGTTCAGTATGAACAGTGGAAAAGCTTCAGAAGTTCTGAAGTTATACAAACTCTGATGTGGACTCAGTCACTAGAAGTTCTGAAGATCCAGAAAGTCTGATAACCAAGAAACACTGAAGGCTCAGATGTTCTGATGGTGTAGAAGACTCTGAAGATCCAGAAGCTGAATAGTGGAAACTCTGAAGTCCAGAAGCAAGAAACTCTGAAGGCCATGTTCTTCCCTCTGAGTTCAGAATCAGAAGATACAATGGTCAGAGGATCTGTGCTTTCCCTCTGACTCTGATCAACCGGCTTCACAAGTTCCAATATGAAGCATTCTCCTGATCAGAAGTCTCCTAGGTTTAAAGGTCGCGTCGCTATCCAAGTACAAAAGCTATTGTACCTTCCTGACGACCTACCTAACGTTCTCAGCCACAACAGAAGCTGGATTTTCCAGAACTGCCCTCCAACGGTAGCATTTCCCATGCATCGCTCAACCCTAATCCTTGGAGTATATAAAGAGGCTGAAGACTGAAAGAAACGGCTAGAAGCATTCACATACGCAAGACAATATTAAATTCTTCTAAGTTTTCTTTCATCTGAAATTCATTGAGTTTACTATTAGCTTTTTAGAAGCAAATCTCTTGTAAACAATTCTTTGATAAACAGTTTGTTTAGTTCCTTTAGGAGATCAAGGTTGATCGGATCCTAGAGAAGACTAAGAGAGTGAATCTTAGTGTGAGCTAAGTCAGTGTAATTGTTAGTCACTTGTAGGTTTCAAGTGCAGTTGTAACTCTTACCTGATTAGTGGATTGCCTTCATTCTAAGAAGGAAGAAATCACCTTAACGGGTGGACTGGAGTAGCTTGAGTGATTTATCAAGTGAACCAGGATAAAATCCTTGTGTGCTTTTCTATCTCTTATCTTTGGCACTTAAGTTCTCGAAAGATTTGTCAAAATCTTTAAGGTGGAAGTTTTATACTGAAAACGTTATTCAAACCCCCCCTTTCTACCGTTTTTCATACCTTCAGATATTGCACCGAGCTTGGTTACCAATCGCTTTTGTTGATTTTGTTAGTTCTGTTCATTAACTTGCTTATTTGAACACTGTTATCTATGTTATGTTGTACAAGATGTCTTAGACATCTGGTAGAACATCTGTCCTACGGTTGCCAGAATTTCACGATTCTCTAATCAAGCAACTGCTCGAGGAAGGGATACTTTATTCCACAATACAGGTCCCTAAGACATTCCATAAAGCTCTTATTTACTGCTATTGAGAAGTTTGTTTCGGTGACAAAGGTTACTAAAATAAGGTAAGGCGAAAAATGGATAGATAAAAGCCAAAACAACTAAATGTAAATGGAAAAAACTGTATAAATAAAGGGATAAAATGATAAATGGCTCAAACACTGTAACGAAAGCTTAAAAGTTGAAAAGTAAAGGCATTAAAGTAAAAAGGAAAAGATAATTGTGGGAAATTTGTAGTTTTGATTGATTGTTTGTTTTTTAACAAATGACTCTTCCTCTATTTATAGAGGAAATTTCGACTAGCTTACAACAGTTAATAACCCTTGCCAGTACCCATGTTTCCCAGTTTTTACAAGTATTTACAATCGTGGGTGTTGGCCGTTGCTTCTTCTGATCAGATGGGAGTTTTGACTCGAGCCGAATTCCTTTGCATCAGGTGGTTCTTAAGCAGTAAATGCCTCCATATTTTGAAGGGATGAATCGCTCCTTCTTTCAAGCATGTGCGAGCCTTCTAGAACCTTGATAAATATATTTATTATGCACTGAGATCCATTCTAATTTACTCAGATCTTGTCCACGTTCATTCCTTATCCATTTTATTATGAACGCTTGGTTGTTTGCCTTGCTTGGGATGGTTGCCCTATCGGTTGGTTGGCTACGATGGCTGGCGAGATGCTTCGCCTACCTTACTAGCCGTTACGGATTTCTAGGTGCCGACAAGTACCCAACTTTTTCCTCATTCTCTTATCCTTAAAAGAAGTAGTTAGGCCAAACACAATATATGAAAAGTTCTTTGTAAAATCAGAAACTTAGTTTTATTGAAGTAAAATATAATAAGACAGTTTTTAGAAAAAATGAATCAAGATGAGTTATTTTAGAAAATGTAACTTTTTTTCTTATGGAGGCTAGTGTATTGTGCTCTTATTTACTTGCCTCTAATCACCTATACTGCCATCATTGCTACCACCATTTCCACTTTCCACTTCCACAACCACATTCCAATGTCAGCACCACCCTCTATCGCCACCCCACCACACACCACCACGACCACTACAAACACATCCCTCCACCACGGTCTCCGTGCCACAGTCGCCTCTATTGCCACCTCCACCACCACCTCCACAATCACCACTATCACTGCATGCCGCTACCACCACCTCTACCATCACTGTGTCCACTGACCATCACCACTAGCGCTACCACCTCCATGACCACCGTTGCCACAAGGTCACACCCACCACCACAACGACCACCAGCTCCAGCACCACCACTGCCACCTCCGCCACCACCACACAACCATTAAACGCCACCATTGATTACCTTCAGCACCGCTACCTCACCCACCATGACAGCCTCCTCCTTAAACGAGCACCTCCATTACGACCACCCACCATTATCATCATCGCCATTGTCACCACCACCCTCCACCACCACCACATCTGCCATCACTGTTACCATCGCCCTCCACCACCACCGCCTTCGCCCTCCACCATCACCCCACTTCCACCAATACCTTCCACCACCGCCACTCTAACCTTTATCGCCACTGTTGTTTCCACGACCACGTCGCCACTAGGTAACACCCACTTCCACCGTATCATCTCCACCACTACCACTACCACAATCCACCACCTCCATTTCCGCCACCACCACCGTCGCTATCATTGCCACCACCACTGCTGCCATATATAATATTGATCTGCATTACCACTACTACTTGACACCTCCACCAGCGTGTCACCGCAACCAGCGATTTTCATGAATTCATAAACTGACAAATAGTTTTTAAATTAAAAGTCGCTTTTGAGATGTGAAAAATAAAAACCGTAAAGCAACTCTTACTTTTTTTCTTAAAACTCTTATATTAAGCTTTACCTTAAAAGTAGCTTTTACGACAGAGAAATATTGGGCTAATCAATACCCTAAATTCTCCAATAATTTTTCGATCGAAGAATATTTTTTACCCCAACATGACATATTTTTTTATTCAAATTATTTTTTATTTTCGATATGCCACAAAACAATATACATATATTTATACATATAAACAAAAACAAATCTAGAAGCTATAGGAAAGAAAAAGCCAACAATTTTCATCATTTTTGCTCACAAACAACACTAGCACCTAGCTAAAGTGAGATCCACTTCATGGATGATTCTCTTGGTTAGCTTCCCCTTTAACAAACCGACGCCAAAACCAGTGTTTTCCCCATATAGTGTACATGGACTCCAATGGAACTCCTTTGGTCTCAGGTAAGAAAAATATAATGAAGATGGTCATTATCAAAATCCAACCCGCGTAGAACAAGAACGCACCGAATTTAAAGTGGCATAGCATGGCCAAGAATGTTTGCGAGAGTGCAAACAGTGTGATGAAGTTAATACCAACAGCTATGCTCTGTCCAGTGGTTCTGATCTTCAATGGGAAAATCTCACTTGGAATTAGCCAACTGAGAGGACCCCATGACCAACCAAAACCTGCTGTGTATATGGACAATAGAACCAATACCAGAATTGCGTTGCCCTTTGATATGTCCTTTGTACCCTTAACACCAGTCACCACTGCTAGAACTACAGCAACTCCAACCTTCACAGTAACATCAATTAAGAAAGTTACTTCACATTAACATATACTTGAATGATATATTGAAGTAAATTAATTAAACACATATAATGTCATTTTCCTAACATTTAAAAATGACAGTTTCTAAAGATATATGCATAATAGTACTCTTGAAGTTGAATGGTTCCTCAATTCAAAAAATTGGTGGGCCAAAATCATTCACAATTTAAATTATAAGGGACCAAAAATACAATTAAGGAAAACAATAACATTGACTAAGAAAAATAATTAACAGCAAATTAACTTACTTGGCACACAAACATAACAATGCCTCCGGTGATGAACAAGAACCTTCGACCAAAGCGGTCAACAACACCAGTGGAGACAAGGATAGAAGCAAGGTTGACAAGTCCAAGTATAATGGAGGACATCAAAGCAGCATTGTGCCCCAAACCCACAGATTGGAAGAGGTTAGGCGCGTAGAATGCCACAATGTTGATCCCTGCAAGCTGGTTAAACAACGGGATCAAAATTCCTAACACCAAGTGAGGCCGATATTGCCTCTCAAAGATGACCTTAAACGGTTCCTCCTTCATAGATTTCGCAACCTCGTTCCATCGAATAAGTTCTTCCAATTCTGGTTCGATGTCCACGGTGGAACCCCGTACTTTGCGCAAGGCGTATCGGGCTTGGTCGACCTTGCCGTGCTCGACCAAGCTGCTGGGCGTGTCAGTTATGAGGAAGGCGCCGCCCGCCATAATGGCGGCAGGGACAACTGCGAGGCCGAGAGAGACGCGCCAGCCCCACGTGTGCTTGGCGGTGCCGTAGTTTATGCAGGCTGCCACAACTACGCCTACTCCCAGGAAGAATTGGAAGCCTGTGTTGAATGCGCCTCGCCATTTTGCTGGAGCGATTTCAGAAAGGTACAATGGTGCTGCCTGTTTCAAATGTACCAAGACATCAGGCAACTAATCATACAAGGTTAATTTATTTCACACACTACAAAGTTTGGGATAACCAACTAAGATAAGAAAAAAAAATAAAGTTTTTAGAAATATATAGATGATGTTTGAAAAGTGTATTAAAGATAAAAATATTAAATGGACAAATGAGCATAATATAATACTTTTGGTGTGAATTACTGAAATATAATATAATATATATTATAATATGATTGGAACAATAATATTAAGTGTACTATTTTCAATAACTACAAATAAATCAAAAGAATTTCATTAAAATATAATCATAAGATAATTATATATAGGGTTAAGCATCATATTAGTCCCTGTCTTTGTGTCGTCGTCTGAAATTAGGTCAGACGGTGACAAAAAGACAGGGACCAATATGTTGTTTAACCCTAATATATATATAATTGTGTGCCCTATACGCAAAAAAATAGCACTCTTGGGGAGCTAAGGGATGAAGCGTAAATGGTCAAGGTTTAAACCTAGTGAAAAAACTAATTTACTAACAATTAACAACTAACATTTGTCTATCACGATAAAAGTATGCATCGTGGTCTTGCTTTCTTTTCACTAGCTCCTAGTCTCGTGGGGTTTTTCAACCGAGTTGTTTTAGTTTGGCAAGTCTGATGCAAAACTATAGTTCATAGTGCCAATTAGACCAATTTTTTTTACTCAATTTTTTTGTTAAAGCAGTCTGGTTGGTCCGGTTTTTAATACACTTGGTTGAGTTCATTGTTTTTTTTTTTTTCGATCATAAAAGATTTTATTGAGTGAAAGAGAGTAACATGAGAACATCTCTCTCATGAAAGTCAAGATATAGCAAAACCAAAGGTCACACTTAAGAATGAGCATCGTTAAAACTTTATTAGGAAAAATCCATTAGGACACACTTGGTTGAGTTCATAGTTATTCCAATTATTTTGACTTTCTTGATTTTTTGATAAATTAAATTTAGATATGTGCCATAATGAAAATGAGTGATAGAAGCTCCTTTAGTATTTTAATTTTTGATGATTGGGTGTATGATATTGATGGTTATATAGCAGACAGTTTCAAAATTGCCCGAATTAATTATATATAGATGATGATTTTGCCTAGTGGACTATGATATGATTTTTTATAGTGGACTAGGATATAGTCAATAATAGTTTACTATAAAATCGCCTTACATCACAGTGCCAATTGATATTATCAATTATGTAAAGGTCAGAGTTTGGGCTTTAATTTACTTAATAAATTATTTTTAATATTTATTATTCATATATAAATTTATTTATTAATTAAACGTCATAGTAAAAACTTCATGTTATTTTCTTTTCTAAAAAAATTTCATGTTATTTAGAAAATTGTCTTGTCTAATTTTCAAATAATCATAATTGAGTTTTAAATGAAACATTTCCCAGTTACATCATTAAATATGTTACATATATAATGATGCCTAAGACTATAAGGATTATGGAACTTTAAGATTATATGTGCGCTTATCTAGTATATACCACTTGTTCTGGTGGGGCGATAAACACGGGTTGCGAATTAGCGGTGAGATTAGCAAATTCTAGCTATTTGGCAGCTAACATTCAAGCAAGCATTTAACAATTTAGTTTCTAAGCCAATCTATCTTGAGTATCTTTAATTGTCAATAACAAATTGACTAAAGGATTGACAACTATTACTGTTGACAATGTCAAAAGTTACGAATGTTATTACTAATTTTTCTATAATGAATAATGAAATCTCTTATATCTATATTTTATTGGATTATTATAATTAAAAAAATCTTAGAAAGAGAAATTCATGAGTAATCTAGGAAAGTCAATGATTTCTTTTTCTTACAAATTTATTACTAGTAATTACTTTTTTTAATCCTAGAGAATTAAATAATTGTGAGTAAAAAATTAGAAGTGAGGGAGGGAGTATTTACTTAACAATAATTTAGATGTTGACTCACTTGATTAGTGAAGCCGGCCCCAAATCCGAGGAGGACACGCCCAATCATGAGCATAGCAAGATTTTGAGAAGCCCCATTAAGTGCACCACCACAAAGGAAGGTGGCACCACCCAAGATGATGGTGTTTTTTCGTCCGATCCATGCCGTGACACGACTCGCTAAAAGAGATGTGACTAACCCAGCCAGGTACAGAGAAGATGTGAATAGTGTCAGCACTTGGCTATCATACACACAGTACATGTTTACATCGCTACCAGCAGCCTTTCTCAGTATGTCCGGGAAGAATTTTTCAAGAAACGGCAACATCGTTGTTACACCTCCTGAAGTTCATTAACATTTTCATTGAAACACATGTTAGCCGTCAGATTCAGTTATTGTAGTCCAAGGTTTGTTTTTAAAACAAGAAGAAAATCGAATGGAGGAAAGCAATTAGAAGAACATTAAAACAGTAAAGATTGGTGTACACCCGGACATTCTGTCGGTGTAGTGGGTGTAGACCTACTAAAAAGCTAGAAAATGATGAAAAATAAGTGATAGACATAACATATGGTGTGATGTGACTAGAACAAAGAAAAAGAGAGAAAAAATGTGTTTCAAAATGTTTGCACTATTTAATGATATGATGCACGTATTTTTAGTGTAAGACAAACATAATCTTTAAAAAGAATGACCTGAAATTCCAACATCATATCCAAAAATAAGTCCACCAGATGCAGCAACGATGCAAGTGATTAAAATTGCGAGTGTGATCTTGCTATCGAAGCTAGTGGTTGGTGCATCCGCAACGAATCCACCACCTGCCATTTCGAACCCTGTCTTTGGATCTGCTCCAAACTAACTATGGTTCTTAATTATTAGCAGCAGGTTTGCTAGTTTAACTCTGTGCTTGGATGCTCGTAAGTAAGAACGTAGGGGCTAATTTATAGATCAAGGGATGCATGGACGTTGTCTTTTGCAAATAGTCCAATATGGAATTTTTTTTCTTTAAAAAAAGGTGCCGATTGAATTTTTCTGTTCTATAAAAAAATCATCATCCCATACCTTGTTAATCATATATCCACGGCAACTTTAATTAAATTTATAGAAAAAGATGATTCACAGTTTATACTGATTCCACCAAAATCCAAATGAAAGTGACGAGGAATGAAATAGACAAAGTAAAAGATATGTGACTGATAAGCGCATAATTGATACACTTTACGTGTGTCTTTCTAAGCTTCATTATATACATTTTTATGCTTAATTGTTATGACTTAGCCATATTTTGACCATTAGTGCTTATTTGGATTATTCATGGAAAAGAGCTTAATTCTATACTTTTAGTTTCTATGACTGTTTTCCTAGAACAGATTGAATATGGAGCTAACAATATCGAAATAGGGCGAATAATATGTCATTGGAAAGATAACTCGAAGCCCTACAACTTTCATGTTCAGCACAATTCTAGAATCAGCCTCTAACTTGGTCAAAATAGCCTTACAAAGTTGCTGCCGCTAATCCCGTGAGTCTGGAACAGTCTGCACTAAAATGATCATATCTTGGGCTACAGAACTCCGAATTAGGATCCGATTGAAGGCCCGTGAAGCTGACTTAAAGATCTACAACTCTCATGATAACCTCAATTGAAGATTCAGATTTCTTGTGGGACCCGCGAATGCCTGATTGTTCAGCTGCTTACTCCTTTATGTGGGCCCGATTTTGTGAAGATTTAGAAAAGATTTAGATAACAAAGATTGTTACTTTATGAACAAGTTTATTTATTAGTATAAATAAGTGAGTTTAGGCTTTTGTTAGACCTCACCACCTCACCATCACCTCCTCCACCTTCTCCAAATATCTCTCTCCATCTTTTCTAGTATGAGTTGCTAAACTCCATAGTTAGTCTTAGGATTTTTAATATTCTTGTGTTTGCAAACTTGAGGTTCTGTTCTTAATGCAAATTCTTTCTTTATTAATTCTTTTCATCTCTATTTCTGATCTAGGGTTTGCTTAATTTCGTAGTTTTAGAAATAAGAGTTGATGTATGTTCGCTTAGTTCATGTTAGTTCGTAACTGTTTCTTAATCGCTTAGTTTAGGAAACTGTGAATAGATTTTCACTTAGTTAATAAACTCTCACGAATTAGGGAAACAATAAGGAAGAATTAATCTTTTGTAACCAATGAAGGTTTGTTGCACTTGAATGTTATAATCCGATGACTAACACTTTCTTTTATCTGATTAAATATCTTTTAAGTTTTGCTTTGTTACTTTTCAATCCAATCAATCAACCCCCCTTTTAGGTTTTTTTGTTTTACTCTAATATCAATTAATAATTTATCAAGTCCTTGTGAGATCGATCCTGGTGTTCATCACATTGTACTGCATTCAAAGCAGAATACTTTGGCACACATCACGACAGTGTGTTCGTCAGTGACTGAAGAAAACTGCAATAAGAAGAAAAATTGATGATAATAATATGAAAGAGGAAGTGATTTTTTTATTGGTTACAAAAGAGGAAGTAATTGTTTTCACTATTTTGTTTATGTATTTAGATTGTGTTTGGTGTGATTTTTAATTTATATATTTAAGTTATAAAAAGTTGTTGTTAACTTTTAAATTCACAATAATATATTACCATTGTTCGGAGACATATTTTATGAACATTACTTGGTGACAGTGGCGTTGGTTATAGTGGTGATGTAGGAGGTGTTGGTGGATATTACTTGTAATGACAGTGGTCGTTGTGATTGCGGCGACGGCGGTGGTGGATGTGGTGGTGATGGCGGCGGCGAGGATGATTTTAGGAGCGTTGAGTGGTAGGCAGTGGTTGTGGTTGTGGTGGTTGTGACAATGATGGTTTCGATGACAATGATTGCTCTAGAGGTGGCAACATTCGTGGTGGTGGTGTAGGTGATGCATGTTGGTGACGATTGCGAAAGTGGTGATTGTGGTGGTGGCGATTTGGAAGGTTATGGTGGTGGTTGTAACGTCCCAACTTTCGCGGGTCACAATAATAACCTTTCACGAATTAAATATGCAATAGCTTTTTCATAAGTACTTAGCAAATGCAGATATATATATTTTTTTCTTTTCAAAGCATTTCCAAAACATGTCATGCATACTCCCAACCATAAACAAATATACATCCAACCTCAACCAAGACAAGTGCTTGGATTTAAAAGGGATGAACATAACATATACAACAAAGTAAAGTATAATTAGATTCGACAAATGAATTCAATATGCAGTGATTCCAATAAACCGATATTCTTACTATGTTTCCCACAGAGAAAAAATGCAGGAAAGCAATGCACCATAACCTACTCTGACTCTTAAGTATAGACTCATAAAATAATCATTTACACTTCCACCAACAACGGTGTGCTCTCTACCCAAAAGGCTCTTGACTTACACCCGACTCTACTCTTACGAGTCTTCCACTAGTCCTTCGTTGGACTCTCACAATTGCTCTCCTCTTCTCTTGAGGAACTTTCCTCATTAGTCAGCACAATGACATTCTTCCAGTAGTGTAGCATTTTCTCATATTGTCACCTGTCATCATCTGGCGGTTGTCGGTCGCCCAAATACAATGGCGTGAGAGGGGTCAACTTCCCGACAATAGTACATAGTAATACAACAATGCATACAACAAAGGCAACAATAGACATCATTGTTAGGCACTGGAAATGTAATGTATAATATCATATCACAATACTCAGTCAATACATGTTATCATTCCACAGTTCATATAACCAGCACATCAAAATATCAAATCTAGATGAATGATTATGAGTGTGTCAATGACTACATCGTCAAGTCGATCCAACTCTCTCATGCTGACCATACTGAGTCACATATGTCAAAAGAATGCATGCATAGGTGCAACATAGTTAGCCAAACAATGTAACCTCCTCACAAGGATACGCGCCTCTAGCTACCAATCACTGTCTTTACAATACCCATAGGTAAACGTCGGCTTTCCGGCAAGATGCTTTAAAAAGTAAGGAGTGCCTCCCACACCCTAGTGACTTCGTATGCCACAAAGGTCCATCCTCTTGATGACCAAAACTCAATTCTCTGCAATATTTCCAAACAACGGTGTTGTGCCTTACGCACCCTAGTGACTTCTCGCACCAGAACGGTTCATCCTCTTGATGACCAAAACTTAATTTCTCTTTATCTTCTCAACACCTGGATCATCGATTTTTCCCGTTTTAAAAACACTTTCCAAGGTCCTATGTTTCTCCTTCTCAAAGTTTTTATCTTTTGTTTTAAAGGTGTTAGCACTTGAATTAGTTTCATTATGATGTTTCTTTCTCAGAACTTTGAAGTATTTTCCTACTTTTCCAAAACATATCATTTTCTAAAGATTCTTTTTTCCCCTAAGGACAATCTTCTTAAGGATGATCTCAATCCTACAACAGCAGCAGTAGTTCTGACCTCTCATCGGAACCTACTCACTAACATCAATAAACACTCCGTGTTTACAGTCCGTAGAATAATAATTCTCAAGCACAATTAAACAATTATGGTGGCACTTGCACATGCATACTATTCATTCAGTCATGCATCAATATCAGTAAACATCTCAACAACATGCTTCAATAGCAGTCGATATCTCAATCAACATACTTCAATAGCAATCAATATCTCAACAACATGCTTCAATAGAAATCAATCACAAACAACTCAATTGTTTATCATATAGATAAAAAACAGAAAGTTGCCCTCCCCTCAGGTGCATTTCTGCTCGATTCCTTCCACTTGTAGCTCTGACGCAAAGCGCTCCCGTTCTTCATACCCTTGACAAGTACGCTTAATGTAGTCACTAGCTGAGATAACTTACTAACTCATAATCCAGAGCTACAACTTCAAGCATTCTCTAAGAGTTGTACACGTAACTGACTCGATTAACCACGCAAACACAAGTGAAAACTGAATCTCCTTAATGGCTACAAACCATTATTATGATATCATCAATCTCCACAATGAATACATTTCATCACAATAAGAACAAAAACAACAACAAAAACAACAACAATATCCAACGCTCCAAGGAGCTCTTCACTTAGTCAATCACTATTAAAACCAAACATCCTTATTTTGCTAAAATAAACAAAGTGCACATAAAGAACACTTATGAGATGTAAAGGAATAGCATAAGAAAGAGGGGTTTGAATTGTGTCATTGAAAATTTTTATTTACCAAAAGATTAACAGATTCAACTAGTTTTTTTAAATCATTTGGTGCAGCGGATAGTCAAGCATAGTAATGAATAGAAGACACACAGGCTTTTTATCGTGGTTCACCCCTAAACGATGGTTCACCCCTAAACGATGGGGCTACATCCAGTCCTTGGTTGTACCAAGATTTCACTAAAAAGGTATCAAGGACTTCTCCTTTACGTATTCTCAGTCCCAACCTAAGTATTCTCAAGACTTCTCCTTTACAAGTATTCTCAAGACTTATCTTAACCCTATATTCTCAGGGACTTCTCCCAAAAGTATTCTCAGAGACTTCTCCCACAAGAATTTTAAGGACTTCTCCTAACCAATCTTTTCCAAGATAGTTTTCTTCTACAAGAATCTCTTCTTACAAGAGTGATAGTAGAAAATTTCTCAACACTTAACTAAAGTATGTGGTATAAGTTTTGACTCTAACACTCTGTTTGGTAGAGAAGTGAGAGATAGGGAAGAGAGAGTAGAGAAGATAGAAGTTGAGTAGAGAGAAATAGGTGAGAAATAGAGTAGATTGAAAGGTTGTTTGGTATGGTAGAGATAAAGGAGAGAGAGATGGGAATTAATGAGGTGGAAGAGATTGAAACCAATTAACTTTTGATTAAAAAATTATTTATTAAACAAAAAAGTCAACAATGGAGATAGTGGCGGTTCTAAACCGCCACGAACTTCCAAGAAAAGGAAAAAAAATAGTGCTGGTTTAGAACCACCACTAACCACACGAAATCAAAAAAAAAAAACAACACGCTGAATTTCTTCGCAAAACATGAAGAGGTTAAAAAGTGGGGTTTCCCACCCTCTATCTCTCTCTCACCTACATTAGTTTACAACCAAACACTCATTGTCACTCCACATCTCTCCTATCTCTTTCTCTCTCTTCTATCAATCTCTTCCCTATCTCTATGCCACCAAACAAAGTGTAAGGATCTACTTTATGTTTTGATTCTAGACAGGTTGAGGTAAGCAATTTGCCTCTTAAGAATAAGTTCTCTCTTCTTGAAGCAGACAATGTTGATAAGCCTTTTCTGTGTGAGCTTCAAAGCCTCCTCGCAATGTCTTCAGATCTTGCTCTTTATACTTCAGGGTTATTCTGTGAGTTAGATAATAGTTGTTGGAGGTTCTACTTCACATAGATACAAGCCCTTGGATCAAACGGTGCTTTTGTGTACATGTGTCCAGTGAATGAAATGCATGGCATTTTTTGATGAGGACCATTTGCCGAAAAGATGTAGTTTGTTAGCAAGTGGGTAGCATAGGTCTGTGCTTCTCACCGTTGGTGTGAAGATGTAGTAATTTGATAGTGACACTAGAGTCCTTTTATTTTGTGCGTTGTTCCTTGTTAGATCATGTGATCTTGCTTTAAGACTTCTTCACCAAGATATTCTGAGATCTCTTCGAATTTGAAGGTAATGCACATTCTTTAGACACTCCAGTTTTCTTTTTATGATTGTCTTCTTCCTTCAAACGATCTTTCTGCTTTCTTTTTATTGATCAGAATATTCACACGATGTGAGTTGATCAATCATATACAGCTTCTTCTCAGAGATTGAACTATCTTGTAAATGTGTTTCCTGACTAGGATATGACGAGGTAGGAATAGACGATAAGCTTTGTTCCATTCCTTTAGAGAGAGAAAGAGGAAACTCGATTGTGACAACATTGTACTTGTTTCCATGGTCAGTGTGCTTTGTAGAGTATCACGTGATCCTTTAGCACTTGACTTTCCCTCAAGAATGTCAGAGATATTTTCCAATTTGAATGGATGGTGCACAATCTCTGGACAACACTTTCAGCTTGACATAGACGATGAATGTATTCAGTAAGTGTATTCTTCTCTTGGGCAGACGGACTAGTAGATTTGGTTGTGGTTCTCTTGTGAAGACTATATCTTGCAGCTTTGACCTTTCTTCTCTTGTGCAGACTGTTTTGCAGCATTTATCATCAGACAATTGAAGGTGTGGAACATAAGTGATATTTCCTGCACTATAATTCACATGAAATTTTAACCGTTACACTTATATCTTTTGAAATTTTTATTATTCAAAATATGATAAACGATATAACTAGCGTTTAAACTTAACAATCTCCCCCTTTATTATGATGAAAATTTTAAAGAGAAAACAAGATATAATTATTTTTTAAAAGATGTAGACTACTCCCCCTGAGTTTTCTACCAATATGCACACCCTATCGTTTGCACATAGAGAATGTCTTTTTCAAAAGAGAGGTTAAGAAATTTCATGAACCTTTATTCTCCCTTTCATATGCCCTTTGAAAACTTTTCTTTTGAATTTCAAGGCATTTTACATAAAATATTTTCTTCCGTATAAATGTTTTTTGAAAAAACTTCTACTCTTCCACTTTTCTTTTAACTTTTCTGAAATTCTTGTTCGCCTTGGACGGATGTGTTACACAATGTTCATGACATTGTGTAGAACATGCATACAACAAATCACAATGTTAAATGTGCTGCTTAAGAAATTAAAAAAAAACAAAGTAAAATAACACAATGAATTGGTAACCTAGTTCGGTGCAACGTCACCTACGTCTGGAGGGTTTTCACCCAAGAAAGGAAATCCACTATTAGTAGTTTAGGAACACCCGGTCTTACTAGAACACTCCTTGTTCAAAGTCTTACAGCCTAAACGCTACCCAGCGTATTTCTACTTAGTACTCCATCTAAGTATGAGAGCCTCTCTCACTTTCTCTCAACAATCACTGCCCCAGTGATTGAATCACAAAGTACAATAAGGATGTGGAGATTAACACTCAACGAAACACAACAACTCAGTGTTGTTATAATCAATGGAAGCACACGAGTTGATTACAAAACTCACACAATGGACTCACAACAAAAACCCTAATAGCACAAGCAGCACGACTAATATTCCACGTATGTCAGCTAGGGTTTCTTAATCAACTTAAATAGACGCTCTTCAGACGGTGTCTTCTATGGGCTAAGCTTCAATAAGTCCATGTAGTAAAACAAAAGCAAATCTTCAAAAAGATCTTCTTAAAAAATAACCACACTAGGACTAATTCATCCCAATTACTTGGTCCACACAAATTAATCCTATTTTTCCAAATAGATTAATTCTCCATATCACAGAAGATATGTTCAGTTTATAAAACGCGTAGAATCACAGTCATATCTTCACAATCAATGCTCCACGTAGATACGCAAAGAACACGCAGCAACCCGAATAACAACGTTCTACCGGATGCCTAGAACATTCGGTTGCACATCAGACAAAAACAATGTTGTTTGTCACAACATGAAACATACCAAAATACCACAAGTACCTTAGACAAAATAGAGCTAATAATAAGGGAAAATACTCAACATTTTCAAAACGTTTCTCACTTTTCTCTTACTCTCCCCATTTTTCATTGTCAAAAAGCAAAGCACAAGTGATAAGATGCAGTAAAAGATAAATCATGACAGGGAAAATAGTGAAGCATTTAAGAGCATAGGTGCCAAAACACGGCAAATCCACAAGATGTTCAGATAAAGATTAAATGGCTTAAAATAGTGCAGTCATAATAAACTACTGATAATTTAGGGGAGAGAGAGAGAGAGAGAGAGAGTTGGCTTCAACCAAGTTTCTTGAAAATAAGTTCCAGCGTTTCTGCAATGGAAGATACCCTGTTACTTCTTCAATTATCACTCCAGAAGAAGTTGCTTCAGCAGATGCTACAACTTTTCTTTCAGACTGGTCAGAAGGCAACATCATTTAGAACTCTTCAGGCAATGTCTCCGGACTCACTTGGATTGGCAGTGGATGCTTAGGAAGAATAGTTTCCATCTGATTCACATCTAGGCAAGGGAAACCTGTAGGAAACCGAAAAAACGTCCAGTGTGCCCAAGGACGTAGGAATGCCCAAGGTTGTTGAAGATGATAGTTGGGAGCAGCTCTCACATAGCATCACCAAGCAGTTCGCTTCCACTGAGAGTAGTCAGGTGGAAGTGTTGGAGGTATGTAAAGGGCAACCAGAGTTGGGCTGGGAAAGCGTCTCCTCAGCATAGGACCCACCTCAGACACCGCGAATGCCAGAGATAAAGGTTCCAGAACAAGCACGGGTTGGCTATCTACCCAGGGCACGACCGCCTACAAAGGACGGTCCAAGCCAGGCGAGGAGAGCTGCCCATCTAGGAACTGGAGTACTTGGGCTTATTTACTTTTAAGTTTTGGGAATTGGGCCTTGAATACATAAGGCGCAATTCCCTAGTTTCCTTAGGGTTACAGATTCACCCACTATAAAAGGGGGGTCCATGATTGTACTCAGCAGCTTTTGACTCATTAATGAATAGTACACATTTATTTCATCATCATTCCTTATTTGTGCTCTGTTAGGGCTTGCTAGAATATTCCTTTAGATCTAGTAAGCTACTAGTACAGAACAAGAGTGTATCTTGAGTCAAGTTTAGATGCCATCGTTCAGGAGTGAATTACATAGCCAAAGTTTGAATTCTTAACACTGACATCCAGACGTTGCAAGAACGTTGACCGTTTGCAGATGTCTCTTCCTGCCATTGTGGGCTGCTAGTGTTATGCCAGTAGAGCTTCTTGAGGATGTGGCAGTGAAGACGTTCTTTGGAGCAGTAGTTGGAGTGGTGAGCTCGGACTTTACAAGTGGATCGGTCCTGTCAACACTTAATGATTCTTCGAGAGTTGCTAGTAAGATATGAGGAGGATTTTGATCACTTCTTTCTTCTTGGTTGGGAGTTTGAGGACGTTGAGCTAGTTGCAGAGATTGAGATGCAGTCTCCATGGTGGGTTGAGGTTGAAGTGAAGATAAAGTTTAAAAACTGAAAATTAGAAGTGTTTTTAAAAACTGTTTTTGAAAACAGGTCGTATCAAACAGATTTTCAGTTTTTAAAAATTGAAAACTGTTTGAAAAATTGCAAACAAACAACTCATTGAGGGATTTTCATAATAGCACGCACACAAAAAAATTTACTAAAGAAATTCACACATAATCTCAAAACAACGTTTTTACTTTTCTTTTACACAATCATCTCTTTATTCCATGCTTGAAAGGTAACAAACCAAGCTTCTCTAAGATGTCTTTCACGGTTCTCTTTATCTTCATCGCTTACTCATCAAATCACTTACAACAACATGAAGTCTTGTATACGACTCTTACAAGCTAATCCTCGACCCAATCATTCATTCTTATATTCCATTCTTACACGCCTATCGTCAATCATAAGAGAAACTTTCATGGCATACTTCAACACTTGTGCATCCTTTTATCAAGTAATACAACTACACAATTCTAATTTCACAATCTTGCATCTCATAGATCAAATTCACTAACTCTTATCGCGAGATCGATAAAACTATAGTTTGATCATCACTTATTTATCTAGAGTCTAACTACATAGTAACCCATCAAGTCTAGTTCCATTGTATAAATAGCACGCAAACACATCGATCCATGGTTCCACACGTTGAGAAGAATACATAACATTCTCTAACGTTGAATATCTCGACTTGGTTTATCTCTACTTGGAGTTACCGTGTGAACCAACCAATAAAGGACTTCACAACTCTATATAGCATTATGTAAATATCGACTTTCATACTCATGTATTATTATCATGGACGATCAAAGAAAACACTTTGAACAATAAACGTCAACTCCTAGTTTCTCTTAAGTCACCCAAACCAAGATTCTACACCAAGGCTTCAACTCAAGGAAAGACATTCAGATTTTCACCTCCCAGATTCAACCTTCAAGCTAGTCCCTGATTCATCTCTTAACTATAAAAAGTCATCGAACTTCCGAGGATTCAAATCTTAATCTTCTACATTCAAGTATTTTTTAAAAAAACTTATAAACTTCTCTAATATCAAGATTTTTTTCAACCTCAAGTCTTTCGACACGACTTAATCAACCCGAGCTAAAGCATAGCTCCAATTCGATAAGTGTCCAATCATATATTAAAAGAAACAAAGTTTAAAAACTGCCCTTATGTTCACCGAAAACACATAAGTTCATAGGCTTATTCATGTCACAAAAAAGAGTTAACTAACGTCATTAACTACTCTTCCTCGACCAGACAGATACAGCAATAAAAGGATACATAAAACTAGCATTTTGTCTCTCTTTTAAGAATGAAAACATTTGTAAAAACAAGGAAAACCTCTTCGCTAACATCTTTTAAACTTCAATGCTCACAACAACAAGCGAAACATGTTAGTTATTTTCCTTTAAAATATTATTTGTCCAAGGCTAAAAACGCAATCAAAGATTGAAAGCTCACAAAATCCATGTTCTATAAACTTGTCGGCGAATGGTCACTCGAGAAGTTGGCGGTTCACGATGGTTGGCGGCAGAGCTATCGCCAGAGAAGAAAAGAAGAGATGTCCTTCATCCTTTCGTGGCTAGGAACTCGGTGGGGCGCTATACATTGCTCCAAAAGCTCGACGGTTTTCTCAGAAAGTCCAGTCGTATGTCGGCGGTACTCGGCGGTAAAGGTAGTCCAAATCAGAAACTGATTTCGAATTTTTTTTATTTATACCCTCATTTAATAATTTATCACTCACTTATCACCTTTCATATTAATCAACCACAACTCTTCTCTATCAACTACATTATTTTCTATCCAAGGTTATGCACATAGTTTAAGAGTTCATTAATTGATAATATAATTTATCTAAAACACTCTTATTTAATGTTTGAGTTATATTAAAGAGAGAGAATGATAATATTAGTAAACTATTGGGTGAGAATTGTAATAAGTGAAAATACGAGATGATAGTTGAGAGATATAATATTAAATGAGGGTATGAATATAAGAAAATAAGATAAAATGCTTTGGAATTATAAAACAACAATGGTTTTGAAATAAATCATAAGAAACTAAAATAAAAATAATTTTAGAACGGGCGAGTAACTCTTTAGGCTACAACCCTAAATAACAATTTTTGGAGAAAATAAATGTTTTGAGTTCGACTCTCAACAAATATAATTGCATTAAATACAATGCACTAGTTTGTGCTGAAACCAAAGGAAATGAACCCATTAGTTGACTTAAAAATGTGTTCTATTTAATCACAATAGCAGAATTAAATGTTTTGGGACATTAACCTTAGAGCATCTCTAATGTTAAGTTCTAGTTCTTACTTCCTCTGTTCCTATTTAACTGTTCATTTTGAGTGCAGACACACATATTAAAGGTGTGATTAATTTTGTTGATTTTTAGAAAAAAGTGAGGATTATTTTTCTATTTTACCATTTAAAATATGCGTTATCTCTCCTCATTTATTGTACTGATAAGGGCATTTGTTGTAAAAACATCATTTAATGCTTTCTTGAAATGCTAAGTGGACAGTTAAATAGGAAAAAAAAAATTCAAAGTGGACAGTGAAATAGGAACGGAGGGAGTAGTTTCTTAGCACTATTCATGTGTACTCATACTGTCACATGTGCTTAAGCTACTCTTTGCTGATTTTACTTCAACCATGTGTTCTTAGTAGTAGTTTTTAGCACTATTTATTTAGTCCCACAATACCATTATATTATTATTTTTTATTTCAATATAATTTTGATTTAAATTTAAATATTAATTTCACTACTTAAATTAAATTAGTATTTAATGAATGAGAGAGAAAAAATTAATTCTTAACTCAGAAATAAGAACTAAAAACCTTGTATTGGATATACTTTGTTTGAAAAATCTTTCTATTGTCTGATGTAAGCTTAAATAATATCTACAATCCATCTTGATCTACGAATGGATCAAAATTGTCGGTCAACACCAGCTGGTTCCTATCAGGTAGCAGCTAACGAAATGAAAATTTGTGTTTACTTAGTCACTCACCTTACAGACTTCCACATTAGCAAGAGCTACGAGCAGGGTTAACGATAATACATAAGGGGTTAAATGTGTTTTTGTTTAAAAATCACTAATGTTTGTTTCAAAAAAAAATCATTAATGTACAAAAACTGCCATAAAATATATTAGTGCCGACTGCCGTGAAATGCCATAAAAATAACTTGAAGACCAAATTCAATAATTCATTAGTTTAGGGATTATAATCAATGAGATAAATATATAAAAGGGGAGTAAGTTTAATAATTTACTGAAAAATATATTTATATTCTTTTTTTGGTACATTGTCTAAAAGAAAGAAAAAACTACGGTCTCACATAGGAGACACCCCACGCATCAGCTTGTAAAAGAGCACCTAAACCCGCCAGCGGGAACTCACACAGAACTAGATCCTGATCTTGCTCCGCCCCATGCTTAGCCAATAGATCCGCACAAGCATTACCCTCTCGCAGCGTATGCCGAAAGTTGACAACCCAATCTCTACTCAAGAGGTCTTTAATATCCCATACCAATGATGCATAGAGATGACCCGAAGGAGGCACCGAGTTGATAAGCTTCACAGCCAGTTGGGAGTCCGATTGACACTCCACTCGACGATATCCCCCATTCCAAGCTAGAGAAAGACCATGGAATAACCCAAGAAGCTCTAACTGCAGAATGCAGCTGTCATTAAAAAACCCATAGAAACCCCCAATCCACATACCGTCACTACAGCGAAGGCAACCTCCAAAACCACCACGCTGTGGAGTCCCACGAACGCTGCCATCCACGTTCAAAACCACACAATTTGGCAATTCTACTGTCCATTGAACCATCCTCGTCGACGACCTGGTTGAATCCGTAGGAGCATCAAAGGCACGCTTAATGTCGTGTACCATAGCAGCCACGTTAGTCCCCAAGACCTGCGACGGAATTACCGTCCCTTCAAAGCACCTAACATTCCGAGCCCTCCAAACCCACCACAAAGTCGCCATGACAACGGGATTATCCTCCTTCAACAACTGCCGGAGCCACCCTTTCACATCACCACTCCCAAACATGGCACCCTGAGTGTCAAAACCCATGGCATTCCAAATTCCCTTCGCCTGAATGCAATCTCGAAGACAATGGAGAGAGGACTCCACACTGGCATTACAAATCACACACTCCACACTTAAAGCCATTCCTCTCCTGTGCCTGCAATCATTAGTTGGAAGAGCCTCCTGGGAAGCCAACCAAACAAACATGATGCACTTGAAAGGAGCTTTCAGCCGCCAAATCCAGTTCCAAGAATCCTCAACAAGAGCCATCCCAGCGTCTTCTTCCCTAGTCTGTTGCATAATCCAGTAGTACCCCGATGCAGTAGAGTAGATCCCTGAAATATGGCTCTTCCAACGAACCCCATCCCCAACATGAGAATTAAGGCGCACTGTTAAATTCTTGATACAATCAGCAATCGACTCCGGGATCATGGTCCACAACCGCTCCAAACGCCAGGCCCCATTCTCCCAAACATCTCGCACACGGAGCTCGGAATCATGAATATCGACGTATGGGACTTCCTGGCACAGAGGAAGCGTTGTACACCAAGGCTCATACCAAAACGACGACGCCCCATTCCCAACCTTGAACTCGAACCCATGAAGCAACACATTCCGCGCCTTAAGAAACGCTTTCCAAACCGGAGAGCCAACACTGTCCTGAGCAGCAAGAAAAGAACCATTCGGAAAATAATTAGCTTGAAGAATAGTCACCCACGGCTTCTCCTGAAGAGAGACCATCTGCCAAACATGCTTCCCCAATAATGCAACATTATGATCTCTAGCCTTCCTCAAGCCCAAACCTCCCATACGTTTCGGTCTGGCAACCCGGTCCCAACTAACTAAGTGCAGCCCACGCCCATGCCTGTCTTTCCAAATAAAATTCTTGATCACCGAATCCAATCTATCACACACACCCTGCGGCAGCCACACCTGACTCATGCAGTACGCCGGCATGGCGGAAATAACAGATTGAGCAAGAGTAAATCGCCCTGCCCTATTAAGCAGCTTGCACTTCCAGTCAGCCAACCTGGAATTAATCCTATCGAAGATATAATCAAAATCCCTAGCAGTCACACGACGTTGGAAAATAGGGAACCCCAGGTATTTACCAATATCTGCCGTGAATTGGAAGCCTGCAATCCCAGCAATCCTAGCTTTCTTCTGATTCGTAAGCCCATTGCAACCCAGAATTTTGGACTTAGCCTCACTCACCTTTAGACCCGAAGCTGTACAGAAAGAATCCAAAAGCTCTTTTAACAAACGCACCTGATTATTCCTAGCTTTGACAAACAAGAGGACGTCGTCGGCAAAGAAGAGGTGGGACAACCCTGGACCATTACGCACCGTACAAACGGGGTCCCATCTACCCTCTAGCACTGCTGTGGAGATAGCCGAGCTCAACCGCTCCATGCACAGGACAAACAAATAGGGAGACAGCGGATCACCCTGCCTAAGCCCTCTCTTAGCTGCAAATGGGGAAATCCTTTCCCCATTCCACAAAATCGAAAGGTGGGATGCCGTCACACAGTTCATAATTAGAGTAACAACAGAGAGAGGGAACCCAAAGGCCACCAATGTTTCCCTCGAGAAACGCCAATCAACCCGATCATAGGCCTTCTCAAGATCAAGCTTGAAAACCAAGTTACCTCCTTTCTTTCTCACCTTTCTCTGGTGATAGACAATTTCTTGAAGAGCAATAGCATTATCACTCGTACATCTCCTAGGAATGAAACTACTCTGCATGGGGCTCACAATATCACTCAATACAGGTCTTATGCGATTAACAAGGATTTTGGTAATTAATTTGTAAAGGACATTGCACAAGCTGATAGGCCTGAAGTCCTTATAAGAGATAGGACAATCCACCTTCGGGATCAGCACTACCATGGTCTCCCCCAAAGCTCTATCCACCTGTTGAGTTTCAAAAACATTTTTAATGTATAAAAATACATCCTCCCCAACAACATCCCAATACTTCTTGTAAAAAGCGGCAGGAAAACCATCTGGACCTGGCGCTTTATAAGATCCCATCTGTTGGAGAGCAGACAACACCTCATCTCTAGTTACCTCACAAATAAGAGAAGGGAAGTGCCCCTCTGAGAGGACCGGAAGATTAGGCGTGGGCAGACAAGTGGTATCAATCTCCACGGTTTCTGCAAAAAGATTTTTAAAAAATGCAACAGCACCTGCCTTGAGAGTATCATCATCCTCACACCTATTCCCATCTGCCATCACCAACCTCGTAATGCGATTCCGCTTCCTTCTAATGACGGTTTGAGCATGAAAAAATTTGGTATTCCTGTCACCAAATTTTACCCATTTCTCCCTG
Organism: Lotus japonicus; assembly: GCF_012489685.1. NCBI lineage: Eukaryota > Viridiplantae > Streptophyta > Magnoliopsida > Fabales > Fabaceae > Lotus > Lotus japonicus. The sequence goes on along the minus strand of NC_080041.1, from coordinate 58,080,275 downwards.
GATTTCTGGAACCAAAGCATCTCTTCCTGCGCTAAGATATCACTAAGCTCCTTCCTTAGCTTCTCATGCTGAAGGTGGAGAGCCACAGAATCTACATGCTCAAGACGTTGCTGGATAGAGGCGATACAGTTTTCCATATGCCTTTTCCTCCTAAAAATGTTCCCAAAAGTTTTTCTATTAAATTCTAGGGAATCCCTTCTAACCTCATACAAAGCTTCCTGTATGTTCGGGCTGCCCTTGTTCCACGCATCATGGACAACAGACTTGTAGAGAGGATGCATGGTGTAACACCCCGATTTCCAGGTGTCACTTTAATAACCAAAAATAAACTTTACGCGGAAAACAGGTAATTTTTTTTTTGATTGTTTCCTTTTAATAAAAGCAATAAAGAAATAAAGACAAAGCCCAACAACTAAACTAACCGATAAACAACATATACAAAGGTACAGCCTCTGCTGCACTATCCCGTCACGCGCACACGCAGTGACTCCAAGGTAGCGTGCCCGTAGGCGAATATATACAAACCAGAACTGTACGCAAAAGCATCAAATATACCACTATCCAAGAGAAAGTCGGCCTCAAAATGGCCTCAACCCAAGACCCCTATAGTCCGACAGACTCTCTGTGATCCTCAGCAAGAGAACCACACAAAAAGCCATATATCGGGAACCTACCCGGTCCCAAAAGTAAGACGAATCAGAGCTATGACAGTGACAACCAACTCAAAAGACTCTAACCACCCATATCCCACACTACTATTATCGACTCTCCCTCGATCAGCCATGAAGTCCGGGTCCTCGTCGAAAGCTTCAGTAATAGACATTTCGCTCCGGGTCTTTCCCGCACAACGAATCATCACGAACCGGCTGACAGACGCCTGGCAGCAGGCCAACCGCCCAAACACAAACATACAAACAAAGCCAAGGTGCTAGGGTCAACTTACAGAATACAATAGATATACAATCAACATGCGATAAAGGGGGTATATATATATGTTGTATATATACATATAAGTTATGTATTGTATCAACTCCCTAATACAATTCAATCATCAAAACACATAACGATGTTTATCAACATCAAATCATCAATATCTCAACAGATATAGTTAGAGTGCATGATATGTCAATGCAACGTCAATTAAGAAGGTTCCGGAAGAAATAGGCTGGGCACGATCGAGTCGGTCCTAGCACTAGCATTGTGCCGACCATAACCCTCGGGTGTCACTTACAACCTTGACATAGTCGGATCAGTCCTAACCCTACGGGTCGACTTTTCCCTCCAACGAATGCCCGAGTTACCCGAAGGCATGCTGTACCCGAAGGTATATACTGTACCCGAAGGTATATAGATATACTATACCCGAAGGTATATAGATATACTGTACCCGAAGGTATATACTGTACCCGAAGGTATATAGATATACTGTACCCGAAGGTATATACTGTACCCGAAGGTATATAGATATACTGTACCCGAAGGTATATACTGTACCCGAAGGTATATAGATATACTGTACCCGAAGGTATATAGATATACTGTACCCGAAGGTATATACTGTACCCGAAGGTATATAGATATACTGTACCCGAAGGTATATAGATATACTGTACCCGAAGATATATACTGTACCCGAAGGTATATAGATATACTGTACCCGAAGGTATATACTGTACCCGAAGGTATATAGATATACTGTACCCGAAGGTATATACTGTACCCGAAGGTATATAGATATACTGTACCCGAAGGTATATACTGTACCCGAAGGTATATAGATATACTGTACCCGAAGGTATATAGATATACTGTACCCGAAGGTATATACTGTACCCGAAGGTATATAGATATACTGTACCCGAAGGTATATACTGTACCCGAAGGTATATAGATATACTGTACCTGAAGGTATATGTCGATTCGGCGACAAAAGACAATTAATTATGAAAGGAGTGCGATCACCCTTGATGACTTCTTGAGTCATCTGACTCATCAAATCTCGATGGTCAAAAACTGCTCCGACACAAACTCAAAACAACCCAAGAGTTAGTGTCGGTCAATACAACACAACTCTACCAACAAGATTACACGAGGGTCTAGTGTCGGTCAATACAACACAGCCCAAACAACAAGATCACTAGGTGTCGGTCAATACAACACGGCTCCACAACACTACCCAAGAGTACTAACGTACTCGGTGACTTTCAATCATCACCATAGCTCACCTTAGTGGCTTTCCCAATTCCGATAACTCTCCAAACCCACAACAAAGGTCGACTTTTCCCCGCCTTTCGTAAATATTTTTCCCCTTCAGTTCTCCTATGCTTAAACGTTAATAAAAATGATTTCAATTCAAATTAGTCAAATTATGAGTTTATTTCTCAAAGTCTAAGTTTCCCAAGTCTTTATTTTTCGAAAGCTCTATCATTCTAAGTTTCCAAAAATCAACCACCCAAAATACATTTCCCGGGGAAAGTCTAGGAATTCCAACGAATCCCAACAAATGGCTAAGTCTCAAACCCCACATTCGGACTTGCCTAGGGTTGTTCATCCAACCCGAAATGTCAAAGATCACCAGGTCAATGAACCTCCACTCCGAAGTTGCGTCAAAACGCTCAATTCAACACATCATCAATATCATAAGTTATGAAAACAATCATAACAATAAATCATCATCATAAACAACATCAGATAAAGCATAAGTCGAATTTATCGACGCCTATCATGCAATCATAGCTAAATATAGCAAGTTGCCCTAACCTCGAGCTGTTCCAGCTTCGCAAACAAAGTTCTCCTCAAACAATTGCTCTGAGTATTCCAAAGTTCCTTCAACTGAACCTCGGAGGAAAACAAAGCAGAAACCAAACAAAATCGATTAGTTCGATCGCAAAACAATACATAAACGATAGACAAAGCATTAAAGCTTCAGAATACGACAATCGGGTACGAAAGGACAAGTTTTCGAAAACGAAAAACTCCCCCCCCTTAGGAAATAGCCCACGGCCATAAGGAGAAAAGGGCTTCGGCTCTTTTTCTTCGATCAAATCAATTCACAAGGTAGTTTTAGGGTAAAACTAAGGCAAAGAAACTGTCGGAACAATTTTCGGACAATCGGGCCGAAATACATCTATCCAGGGGCATTTTGGTCCAAAATAAAGGCTCAAAACTTCAAAGTTATCAGTTCTGAAAACAAATTTGACAGCAATGATCCTCATGACATCCGTGACAACAAATCCTAAAGGCACGAAGTCAGATTAAGTCTTTTCGACAATAAAGTTTCGAAATGTGAGACAAAAAGGGTTTTGAAACAGTTTTTCAGATCCTGGACAACTGGATCACAATCAGCGTTTACTGACAGAGGTTTTAGACTCAGGGGAACGTAAGGAACATAACCCAACCAAGAAATCGAAGAAATCGAACCATTTTAGAAAAAGCTCAAAACTGTGAGCACAGAAACGACTTTAGAAACGCAACAGAAACAACAATCAGAGGTAGGAATCATGTTAGTTACCTCGATACCTAGAAGTAGGGACGAACTGCGCGAAGATTGGTCAAGTTTTCGCGAAAATCTCCTCCCCCCTTGCTCTCCACGAAATTCAGCCACAATAGGAAGAAAATGAATGAATTTTTGCTTTTTGAGCTATTTATAGGCAGGCGAAATCGCTGGAAAATGAAAATTTCGCGATTCCGATTTTTGCAGCACGATCACCGTGGAATTCTAAGAGAGATTCTGGCGTCAGAATTCCAGAACTCAAAACAAATATCTAAGATTTAGGAAAAACGATATCCAAAACGCCAAAAGCGGTGTAAGTTAGTCTGTCCCGAAAAACTACGTTTTGCTGTGATGCTCAGACGACAAAACTTCCAACAGAAGAAAGATTGGAAATGTCGAAACTAGTCTGGCAACGCGGACGGAATCTTCGTTAGAAGTCCCGAATAGAAAAAGTCTTCATCCTTCGCTCAAAACTAAGGTTTCGAAGCAAAGAAATTAGCGTCGGCGGACATCCGAAAAGTAAATACTATCGTGCGTACAGTCCAGAGTTCCGAAATGAAATGCTGGTCGAAGGAAAAATAAAGAGAATCTTTAAATTTTCCAAGAATTCGAAATATCGCCTAAACATTGCTTTAAAAGCGAAATTAGCCTATTCTGGACATGCTCGCCATAAGGCAGGTGTGCAGACGACTCGCACTAGCTCCGAAAGAAACAACGCCACATTCCTCGAGCAATTCCTGAACTTTCTTCTTCATTAATCTTTCTCAAATATCAAACTCCTGTCACACTTACACTGATTCCACGCGTGAGTCGGAAATTAACTTGTTCCGAAAATCCGGGTCTTACAATACTCCCCTCCAAAAAGAAAGTTTCGTCCTCGAAACTCAGAGTTCTGAGAAAATTACGAAATACAGTTCCTTGATTTGGTCTTCCAATTCCCATGTAGCATTGCCCGTGTCATTGTTCCTCATAACCTTTACTTAAGCAAGCTGTTTTCCCCTTAACTGTTTCACTCTTCTATCCCCACTGCTAACTATCGGTGTCTCAAAAGACAAACCATCATTCAACTTCATGTCGTCTGGCTCGATCACTTGCGTCGGATCTCTGCTTGAAATGATACCGGTTGGCACTCCGTGTAGTCGCTCAATCTTAGCCACTTGTTTTTTTTTTACTGTCGGTCATCCGAAATCCTTCTTAAACTCGGTGCCTCTCTGTCATCTCAAAGTAGATACTCAACTTGTCCTCGTGATCTTCATCTACAGTCCAAAACTCCACTTGTTCGTTCGATAACTCCTAGACGAATCCTCCCCCTTGGAAACCGCTAGTCCATTAAAACACCTCTAACTTCGTAACTATCTTTACACACACCAAGAAATCACACTTCTACTTAGTCACTATTCGAATTAAAGCTCGACTTATGTCCTTATTTTTGTCCTTCACTAATCTTATCCCCTTCAACATCAATTTATCAACAACTTATAAGATAATCCTCCTCTTAATACCTAACAATCCATTATTATCGTCTTCTTCCTCAAAACTTCCCTCACTCAAACCTATTTACACTTACTGAAATCCCTAACACTTCGCACAAATCGAGACTTATCCTCTAGAAGATTAAATCATAACTATACCTCAAGGGACTTAACTAGCCATTTTATCATCCGATCCTTCAACATTCTGAGATTTAACTGTTATCGTAGCCGCTAACACCACTAAATCTCTTATGTGTACATGAATCTCAGCTCACTAGGTCAACCTTAGCCCTAGGATTCTCATTCAACTTTAGTAAAATTCACTTGTTACCCGTAATATGCATCATCAAAATCCATAACAAAGTCCCATTGACTCTTATACTCTACGAAACTCGTCAAAATATAACAACCTCAGGTATTCATCTTAATACTAACACCTTCCTTTTTGTGACTCAATCACCATCTCGTCAATCAACTTCTTAATCTCTCAATCAAATTCTGACAACCTTCGAGTCTTACACACCTTAGACAGACATTCATAGATTTAAAACCTAAACCTTCACCAAGTTTGGTCCTCTAGTGACCTTTAATCCTTCAATACTTCTTAAATGAATATCCGTTTCTTAAAAACTATAACTCCTTCACTTACCCAAACGACCTGACCAGTGGCGTCATGCTTTCACATTCACAACTTATTATGCTAACATCATTCAAATCTTGTCACATGGTCATTATGTCCGCAACCTCATAATCAACATCAATCGATCACCAACCTTAACACTCCACACAACCCAGAATTCCTTTACTTCAAGATCTCTCTTATATTATACCTCAATGGTCTTAACCCGAAGCTCACCTTCAGGTCTTCAATCTTCTAAGATTCAACTCCTATTGTCACACCTACAACCATAAGATCTCCTATTCGTACGCTATTCTCGACTCTCAAGATTCAATCTTAACCCTAAGATTTCAATCCAACTTAGTAAATCTCATTTAGTAATCTTAGCATATTTCTTTGGAATCCATATCAACAACCTCAAGTATTCAACTTATGCTAAAACTTTCTTTCTCCAACTTAATCATTAATTCAACACTTTTCAAGCGAAAATTCATCTCTTAAGACTATAATGTCTCCACATATTAATCCAACGCTTAGCAAAACTTATTCCTCGAACTCGACTATAACAATCTAGTTCAGAGTTAATTCTTCTCAATCTCGCTACCATCAAGCTATCATCTAAAACCTGATTACATTCAACTTATTTAGTCTCTAACAATTCCACTCAGTAATCACATAACCTATGACTTCATAACTTCCGAGAAACTACTTAATACTTTTCCGGCATTAAACCTCTTGACTTAGTCTACCTCTACTTGGAGTAATCACACGAACTAACCAATCAATGTCTATACGACACTCATCGAATTCCAAAGATTTAAATCTTAATCTTTCACAATCAAGTGCTTAACACGAACTTTCCTCCCAAATCCGACTAATCCTCAATCAATTCAAATTCATCTTACACATCCTTCTATCAAAGTCCATAACCAGCTGTGATTCCGAATATCACCCCCTCAATATTAGGTTGATCAGGCCTAATACATCGAAGGTGGAAATTTAGAAAAACCCACTGGAACAGTCAATGAGCTCCTATCCTCCAGTAGTCACAAATATCCTGATACTAAATCCTTTAAGGATCCCGCTACGGAACTACACACCCTCAACATAACACGTATACTACCCATACGGAATCTCCCTAAGATTCGTTCTTCAACTACTAGCTTCCTCATAAACGCATCGGTGGAAGACTACTTTCTAGACTTAGTGTGCTATTCCCAACCTCGTGTAACTTCTATAGTTAAATCACGAGCAACCTCGAATAAGGTCCTACATCGTTCCCACGTTCTTCCTCGTTCAACTCCTCAGCTCTTGCCCTCCTTGGCATGAATCCTTTCCTCTGGAGCAAGTTGTTTTCCTTTCCCAACATTCCCTGATGATTCGCCCCTGAGTGCCTTGCAATCTTGGGAGAAATGTCCCGGTTGGTTGCAATTGAAGCATAGACTTTCTTTGGTCTTGCAGTTCACAGCTAGATGCCCCTCTCGGTTACAGTTGAAGCATCTCCGTCCAATCACTGAGCATTTGTTAGCAAAATGCCCAAACTTTCTGCAACGAAAACATGTCACTCCTTTGTCACCAACTGGCTTCCCCCCAGTATCAGCAGTCGTCGGTTTGTACTCTCTTGAGATAAGATTTCTTCCCTCGGAACGCTGATATGGTCCCCACTTATGGTAGCTCTTCCTTCCGTTGTAGCCTTGGGAACCTAACCTCATTCGTCCCCCAGCTCCAGTTCGGTTCATTCCTCTTTGTTGATACATTGCTGTCGCCATCAGTCGTTGATGATGCTCACGTGTAGCCTCCGCCATCCGGTTAAGATCCACCATCCTATATCCCATCGAACGTCCGATTAGTACTAACCATACGGTAGCACTAGACAAACCACTCAATCCGATTGAGTAGTAACGCAAGCAATTAGAGCGAAAATCGCTCTGCAGACAATCAATTTTCACTCTTTGCAGAGTCACACAACCTAGCACAGAAGACCTATTCCCCAAAGACTCCCAAAAGACTCGACTAAGCTCTGATACCACAATGTAACACCCCGATTTCCAGGTGTCACTTTAATAACCAAAAATAAACTTTACGCGGAAAACAGGTAATTTTTTTTTTGATTGTTTCCTTTTAATAAAAGCAATAAAGAAATAAAGACAAAGCCCAACAACTAAACTAACCGATAAACAACATATACAAAGGTACAGCCTCTGCTGCACTATCCCGTCACGCGCACACGCAGTGACTCCAAGGTAGCGTGCCCGTAGGCGAATATATACAAACCAGAACTGTACGCAAAAGCATCAAATATACCACTATCCAAGAGAAAGTCGGCCTCAAAATGGCCTCAACCCAAGACCCCTATAGTCCGACAGACTCTCTGTGATCCTCAGCAAGAGAACCACACAAAAAGCCATATATCAGGAACCTACCCGGTCCCAAAAGTAAGACGAATCAGAGCTATGACAGTGACAACCAACTCAAAAGACTCTAACCAATCATATCCCACACTACTATTATCGACTCTCCCTCGATCAGCCATGAAGTCCGGGTCCTCGTCGAAAGCTTCAGTAATAGACATTTCGCTCCGGGTCTTTCCCGCACAACGAATCATCACGAACCGGCTGACAGACGCCTGGCAGCAGGCCAACCGCCCAAACACAAACATACAAACAAAGCCAAGGTGCTAGGGTCAACTTACAGAATACAATAGATATACAATCAACATGCGATAAAGGGGGTATATATATATGTTGTATATATACATATAAGTTATGTATTGTATCAACTCCCTAATACAATTCAATCATCAAAACACATAACGATGTTTATCAACATCAAATCATCAATATCTCAACAGATATAGTTAGAGTGCATGATATGTCAATGCAACGTCAATTAAGAAGGTTCCGGAAGAAATAGGCTGGGCACGATCGAGTCGGTCCTAGCACTAGCATTGTGCCGACCATAACCCTCGGGTGTCACTTACAACCTTGACATAGTCGGATCAGTCCTAACCCTGCGGGTCGACTTTTCCCTCCAACGAATGCCCGAGTTACCCGAAGGCATGCTGTACCCGAAGGTATATACTGTACCCGAAGGTATATAGATATACTATACCCGAAGGTATATAGATATACTGTACCCGAAGGTATATACTGTACCCGAAGGTATATAGATATACTGTACCCGAAGGTATATACTGTACCCGAAGGTATATAGATATATTGTACCCGAAGGTATATACTGTACCCGAAGGTATATAGATATACTGTACCCGAAGGTATATAGATATACTGTACCCGAAGGTATATACTGTACCCGAAGGTATATAGATATACTGTACCCGAAGGTATATAGATATACTGTACCCGAAGATATATACTGTACCCGAAGGTATATAGATATACTTTACCCGAAGGTATATACTGTACCCGAAGGTATATAGATATACTGTACCCGAAGGTATATAGATATACTGTACCCGAAGGTATATACTGTACCCGAAGGTATATAGATATACTGTACCCGAAGGTATATACTGTACCCGAAGGTATATAGATATACTGTACCCGAAGGTATATAGATATACTGTACCCGAAGGTATATACTGTACCCGAAGGTATATAGATATACTGTACCCGAAGGTATATACTGTACCCGAAGGTATATAGATATACTGTACCTGAAGGTATATGTCGATTCGGCGACAAAAGACAATTAATTATGAAAGGAGTGCGATCACCCTTGATGACTTCTTGAGTCATCTGACTCATCAAATCTCGATGGTCAAAAACTGCTCCGACACAAACTCAAAACAACCCAAGAGTTAGTGTCGGTCAATACAACACAACTCTACCAACAAGATTACACGAGGGTCTAGTGTCGGTCAATACAACACAGCCCAAACAACAAGATCACTAGGTGTCGGTCAATACAACACGGCTCCACAACACTACCCAAGAGTACTAACGTACTCGGTGACTTTCAATCATCACCATAGCTCACCTTAGTGGCTTTCCCAATTCCGATAACTCTCCAAACCCACAACAAAGGTCGACTTTTCCCCGCCTTTCGTAAATATTTTTCCCCTTCAGTTCTCCTATGCTTAAACGTTAATAAAAATGATTTCAATTCAAATTAGTCAAATTATGAGTTTATTTCTCAAAGTCTAAGTTTCCCAAGTCTTTATTTTTCGAAAGCTCTATCATTCTAAGTTTCCAAAAATCAACCACCCAAAATACATTTCCCGGGGAAAGTCTAGGAATTCCAACGAATCCCAACAAATGGCTAAGTCTCAAACCCCACATTCGGACTTGCCTAGGGTTGTTCATCCAACCCGAAATGTCAAAGATCACCAGGTCAATGAACCTCCACTCCGAAGTTGCGTCAAAACGCTCAATTCAACACATCATCAATATCATAAGTTATGAAAACAATCATAACAATAAATCATCATCATAAACAACATCAGATAAAGCATAAGTCGAATTTATCGACGCCTATCATGCAATCATAGCTAAATATAGCAAGTTGCCCTAACCTCGAGCTGTTCCAGCTTCGCAAACAAAGTTCTCCTCAAACAATTGCTCTGAGTATTCCAAAGTTCCTTCAACTGAACCTCGGAGGAAAACAAAGCAGAAACCAAACAAAATCGATTAGTTCGATCGCAAAACAATACATAAACGATAGACAAAGCATTAAAGCTTCAGAATACGACAATCGGGTACGAAAGGACAAGTTTTCGAAAACGAAAAACTCCCCCCCCTTAGGAAATAGCCCACGGCCATAAGGAGAAAAGGGCTTCGGCTCTTTTTCTTCGATCAAATCAATTCACAAGGTAGTTTTAGGGTAAAACTAAGGCAAAGAAACTGTCGGAACAATTTTCGGACAATCGGGCCGAAATACATCTATCCAGGGGCATTTTGGTCCAAAATAAAGGCTCAAAACTTCAAAGTTATCAGTTCTGAAAACAAATTTGACAGCAATGATCCTCATGACATCCGTGACAACAAATCCTAAAGGCACGAAGTCAGATTAAGTCTTTTCGACAATAAAGTTTCGAAATGTGAGACAAAAAGGGTTTTGAAACAGTTTTTCAGATCCTGGACAACTGGATCACAATCAGCGTTTACTGACAGAGGTTTTAGACTCAGGGGAACGTAAGGAACATAACCCAACCAAGAAATCGAAGAAATCGAACCATTTTAGAAAAAGCTCAAAACTGTGAGCACAGAAACGACTTTAGATACGCAACAGAAACAACAATCAGAGGTAGGAATCGTGTTAGTTACCTCGATACCTAGAAGTAGGGACGAACTGCGCGAAGATTGGTCAAGTTTTCGCGAAAATCTCCTCCCCCCTTGCTCTCCACGAAATTCAGCCACAATAGGAAGAAAATGAAGGAATTTTTGCTTTTTGAGCTATTTATAGGCAGGCGAAATCGCTGGAAAATGAAAATTTCGCGATTCCGATTTTTGCAGCACGATCACCGTGGAATTCTAAGAGAGATTCTGGCGTCAGAATTCCAGAACTCAAAACAAATATCTAAGATTTAGGAAAAACGATATCCAAAACGCCAAAAGCGGTGTAAGTTAGTCTGTCCCGAAAAACTATGTTTTGCTGTGATGCTCAGACGACAAAACTTCCAACAGAAGAAAGATTGGAAATGTCGAAACAAGTCTGGCAACGCGGACGGAATCTTCGTTAGAAGTCCCGAATAGAAAAAGTCTTCATCCTTCGCTCAAAACTAAGGTTTCGAAGCAAAGAAATTAGCGTCGGCGGACATCCGAAAAGTAAATACTATCGTGCGTACAGTCCAGAGTTCCGAAATGAAATGCTGGTCGAAGGAAAAATAAAGAGAATCTTTAAATTTTCCAAGAATTCGAAATATCGCCTAAACATTGCTTTAAAAGCGAAATTAGCCTATTCTGGACATGCTCGCCATAAGGCAGGTGTGCAGACGACTCGCACTAGCTCCGAAAGAAACAACGCCACATTCCTCGAGCAATTCCTGAACTTTCTTCTTCATTAATCTTTCTCAAATATCAAACTCCTGTCACACTTACACTGATTCCACGCGTGAGTCGGAAATTAACTTGTTCCGAAAATCCGGGTCTTACACATGGTCCAAGCCGCTTCAAAACGAAAAGGTCTCTGGCCACGGTTCTCCACTTTTTTGCCACACCGCAGAAGTAAAGGGCTCTGATCAGAATGCAACCTGGATAGGACCTCGACCCCACCTTCCGGGAAACTCGTGCGCCAAGAGAGGGATGCAAGAGCTCGATCGAGTCTCTTCTGAACAGGGGGTCTTCCAACACTATTTCTAAACCAGGTGAACTGCAACCCTGTGGAACCAAGATCCAGCAAACCACAGCTATTCATATTATCCACAAAAGTGCGGGCACGCGAGGGAGAGAACAATCCCCCTCGTTGCTCAGTGGAAAGAGCTATATCATTAAAATCTCCCAGGATAACCCAAGGTTCTGAGAAACTCCCAGCCAAGGCTCGCATATGATCCCACATAAAGCGCCTATTACCTGGAATTGGGCTGGCATACACACCAGAGCACTTCCAAAGGAGTGGACCAGAGGTAATGTTAAGAGTAATAATCTGACGATGGGACGCAACCACTGAAACATTCCCTCTAACATCATTACGAGCAAGAGCCCAAATTCCTCCTGCTTGCCCCTGGGCTTCCTCCACTCCCACAACACTGTAACCTTGCTTTAACCAAAAATTTTCCAGCCTACTAAACTGGACATGGGTCTCAAGAATAAAACAAATCTCTGGTTTATGCTTCATCACCATCTCTCTCATGTGACGCTTAGTTACCGCATTCGCCGCACCGCGAACATTCCAACTCAAAACAGAAAAATCAGTTTGTACAGTCATTAAAAACTAATTCAAGAGAGAGGTATCCCACAGCTGAATCCTAACTTGAAGCCACACTCAAGTCAGTCACGATACCCTGCTCCCTGTCTAGAGCCATCTTTGAGTCTCCTATAGCTTGATCCTCTGGACGGTGCAAGTCAGGAGGCCTTGTACTCTCCTCCATACCCTGAACCCCAGCCTGGAAGATGACTACCTGAGGAGCACTAGCCAAGAAGGATGAAGACTCCCCTGTCATGTGAACGTTAGATCCAGTAGTCTTCAAATACTCACGGACCTTGGCACCAACGTTTTTCCCATCGTCCGCAGAATTCCCATTGGTTCCCACATGAAAAGCACTAGTAGGCCCCACAAATTTCAAGTCTAGGGCTTTAGAATTACTTTTATTTTCCAACGTGGGTCCCTCCTTTCTCTTTTTGATCCACACTTTATCATTAAACTTTTCCTCCAATTGTTGCACGGCCACCTTAACATGAGCCGGCCCCACATGGTCTCCTTTTTGTTGCACGTGTTCTCGCCCCTTGCTAGCTTGTGAACTATCAAAGCCACTTTGTCTAGTATTCAGAAATGGGGCCCGCACCTTCTGGTTTTGTTTCTCTTTCTTTCTGTCTTTCCCATCTTTCATATTAATTGGCCACTCCTGATTCTTTGGGATCTGTTTTTTCCTTGTAACTACCATCCATTCTCCCAGAATTCCGTCCCCCCCATCATTGGGGAGTGCTGATTTTTGCACACTTATTGCGTCATCCACCATTAAGCAGCTTGGAATATTCCCCTCAACTTCCGCCGTCATGATTATGTCAGTTTCCGGAATCATAGCAATTCCTCCCTCTCTTTCCTCAGACAACGTACCTGACCCTGGAGCAGGTAGGGTTTGCGGCAAGTTCCCCTGAGGTTGTGACGGCGCCGCCACCTGGGCCGGCATGAAAACCAGAGGAGCCGTTGAGCACTCCTTCTTCCAATGTCCATAACAACCACAATTGGAACATATAATATGGAGCCCCTCATACTCAATCTTGTGCCAATGCCCTTCAATACAAATTTTACCAATCACAGGCAGCGTGAGATCTAGCTCAATGCAAATCCGGGCAAACTTCCCCCGTTCGGCTCTGAGAGTGTTTGTGTCCACTCTAACTGGTTTTCCTATCGCCGATGCCACCCCTAACAAGTAGCTCTCGTCGTAAAACACGACATTAAGTCCAGGAATCCTAATCCATGCCAGTGTCTTTGAGACCTTTGCATGTGGCGAGAGGAAGTCCTTATTCCAGGTAGCCACCGCCAGGTAATGGTCGAAAACCATCCAAGGTCCCCCCTCCATCACCTTGGCCCGATCCGCAGCAATATCAAATTTCACCATATAAAACCCATTATCCACATCCAAAAGGTCAAAATCGCCAGATAACCTCCATGTTGATGACAACCGAGCCTTCATAGTCTTGTACCCAAGCCTCTTACCCAGCAACGACACCACCAGAGCCTCCTGCCAAGGTGAGCACATTTCCTTGATAACCTCAGCGTCCGTGATCACCTGTGGAAGCATACGATTTCCATCCACCAGTTCAATCCTCATCTTCCCTTGGTCTATCAAGTTCACCGTCTCTTTTGCTGGAGCCGCCATCTTCCCACCTAGAAGCTTGTCACGGAAGGATACCGGAACCCCACCAACCGGTGGCTGTCGGAAAGCCACGCCTCCAGAACTTGCAGCGCTCATGCCTCTTTTTTTTTTAATATATTTATATTCTAACAACTTATGTTGATATATAATGTATTTATTATTTGGATTAAATATGTTTTTCTCTCTGACGTATACACCCAAATCTCAAATGATTTCTGAAAGAAAATATTCTCGTTTTTTCAAATGAAAAATTTTGTTTGAGTTATAACGTCATAAAAAATATTTAACATATTTTTCACCTTATCAACAAAGTAGCAATCCTATTCAGATATCGGAAAGTGTTCACTTGTAATTTATACGCATCACTTTTAATTTTAGTCCCTCAAAATTCTATTCAATCAATTTTTTTCCCTATTCCCCTTCTTTGTCATCCTTTTCCTCTTCTTCCCCTATCAATCCTAGCTACCACCAACCTCCACTTCTAGCACCACACAACCTGCATCATTCCCCCTTTCATCGCCCTTTCCTCTAGCTCCCCTTCCCTACCACACCTTCTATTTGGATTGAGGACGGCCTCTCGGGGCTTCTCCCTTTTATGCAGCTTGATGGATGTAATAGCAATACTTTCAGCTTCTTCTTCTTAATTAATATATCAAGCTTGCTTAAAAAATGACTTCAAGAATTGCAAATCACACTGACATAATTTAGTCACTTAATTAGGATTAGAATCAAGACAACAAAAAGTAGCTAATGAAAGAAGCTTAGATGAAGCCTAAGTTTTTTTTTAATGAACATAAGTTTTTTTTTCGAAATAAGAGTATCATCGTCGATAACAGTTACTAATCATCTTGCCGTAGATACTTACACTAAGCGGCAAACAGTTGATCAGGAAATGTACTCCATTTTCATGGGCAATAATCGAATTCCCGATCTTATGATTAATGGACAATGTGAGCTAATACCATAATATAATATCATAATAATTCTCAAAAACTAACTAAATCTAAATAGAGTCCTATAATATTCATCACATTTCTCAAGCTCCGCAGCAGCCTTTGTTGCTCGTTCTCATTTCCTAACTTGTTGACTTGAGCATGATAGCAATTTAATTATAGATATCAGCCACCATCCATCTATCTAGCGACCTTAGGAGCATATCCACATAGATCGTCCCAAATTGTAGCATCAATAAATTTTAAATTTATTCTCTTTTTATTATTATCGTCCAATTTGGAATTGACTCCATCGATCATTGATTCACAAGAACGAAGAATCTTCTCTCTGTATTCAGAATACGCTTCTTACGTTGTCTCTGTCCATTTGGTTAAAACATAATCTCCTAATGATTTTTTATGGTACATAATCTCCTAATGATGATAATATTAATTATTGACTATGAAATAAAATTATTATTGTTAGAAAAATAACAAAAACAAAATTAGTCCTACTGTAAGCAGTTGACCCTGAGATTTCGGATTTGAATTCACACTACATTTGAAGTGGGTTCAGTTCTCCCCCTTTCCCGTACTGTGCTCCTAGTGAGATTAATTTGAATTGAGAGGTTAAGTTTCCCTTATAAGTGAACATGTTTTGACGTTATAGCCTTATAGGCACACTACTAAAATAACACAATTTTGTGACGAAATTTAACACTTTGTGACAGAATTTGTCTGTCAAAAATTCCGTGTTTTTAGTAGTGGTAACACAGGTGTGACTTCACGAATGCATTTATCAGCTTAACATGAATCAAAAAGCTAAAACTGAGCCTTAACGTAGATCTTCATGAAATTTAAGAGAAATCCGGCCATAATTTAATAAGTTCTAACTCTTTTGACTTTTTTAGCAGTACCATTTGTTTCGATGTGGGAACTAGAACAACTTGCAAAGCCGCCACAACAAAAAGAAATATGAAGTAAATACCAAAAAGTAATAGATTATATTCTACGTACACTGACCGTAACTTTCAGTCAAGAGAGATTATTTTGTAAATGCAAAACAAATTTTAATATTTTACGGGTGCATGCTTATAATTAACAATGGCAGTATATTAGAACCAAAAAACAATGGCATTATATTAAATTAAAGTATCTAAGTTATAGATATTGTTGACGGGTCAGCCTAAAAGGTCGAAATATATAATTAAGGTAATCATCAGCAGGCAGGTCATGACTTGTTCTACACAGGATTAAGTTTTTTTTTGTTTTTTGAAAGACACAGGATTAAGTTAAGATTGCTCTAGTTATTAAATAAGACAAATATTAATTTTTAGATTAAATATCTTTTTTTTTGAAAGTGATTAAATATCCTTTTTGTTCTTCTAACTTTTTTTAAAGCCAAAGATCGAAGATAGATTGAAATAGAATAAAAGTCATGATGTAAGACCCGGGTAGATTAAACATTTAATTAGCTAGTTATTTATCGACTTAAGGGCGATATGCACTACTAAGCTTGAGTTGATGTGTTCTTTGTACCTTGTGTTTATATAAATGATTATATTTTTAATATTATTATTATTTTCTTCCAAAAAAATAAAAGGATAGTTGCAAAGTAAAGAAAAAAAAAAGTTTACGTGTTTGGCTAATTGAGATAGATATATATATATATATATATATATATATATATATATATATATATATATATGTGTAACTTTATAATAATATCTAGTTAACACTTAGTTTCTTGATAACTTAAACTTTACTCAAAGTGATCTTAAATTATATCATTGAGTCCCTAATAATTTTTAGGATAATGATTCATCTCCCTTATATTCTTTCTATAGCTCTATGAGTTAAATCCTACACTATTAAAATTAGAACTAACACTTTTACTTCCTCTAAGAGTTATTATTTTCGTTGCAACACCTGTGTTAGTGTTCTTGCCAGAAATTACGTCGACGTACAGTTGCCACGCGCCAGCCATTTACTCAAACAAAATTTGACAACACAAGCCTATAACATACCACCATTTGACACCTTCACCTATATGTGATGATGCACACAGCTCACGCATTCTGTCCCCCTCATGTTTATCCATTAATTCTGATTTCTTCTCCATGAATTCATATTATGCTATGCATTTTTTGAGCCTATAAAAGGTAGGGAGTGCATCGAGTTGTTTTCAGTAAGAGTATCATTTCTTCCTCTCCCTTCATTTCCATTACTCACTCTATGCAAAGTCACTTTTCTTTTTCTTTCACGGCAACAAAGTGCTGGAGTTTTAGTGAAACAAATTTTTGAGTGTTTGTCTTGAGAGTGAGAAAATTCTTTTGTGTTTTGGAGCGGAAGTTAGGATCTTAAAGCTTAGCATTTTTTTAGAGCAATTAATTTTCTAAGGATACGAAGTGCGAGAGAGCGTTCGTGTCAGAGCTAAAGAATGGAAGGAAAGCGAGCCGATACGAGGAATGATGACGTGATCGGATCGGAGTTACAACTTAAGAAAGAAAGTGGCTAAGGTGATGGCACTTCGCTTCGGCTATTTATATATTGAATATATGCTATATGCTTGTTGTGAGGACTATTCTCTTAGGCTATTTATACCATTGAATATATGCTATATGATTGTTGTGTGAGCACCTGGATGCTTGCTATTTGATAAAATGACTTGTTGTAATGATGTTTGTACTTTGATTATGATATTTGATTATCTATTAACGACCTATCGCTTGTGTAACCGGAGGGTTTTTCCGAGTGTCGGTTAGAGGAGACTCTAACTATGCTTTAGATCTACTGTGGTTTTTGGTCAAGAGGTTTTTTCAAAAATATTTATACAGGGTGGGATCTTTTATTTAATTTACCAAAGTTTTCGAAAAGGAACTAACCTATTCATGATTTACTTATAAAATTTCATCTAAAATAAATAATCAAGGGGTACACATATTTTATAAATTAAAAGAGAGTTTATTTGCATTGCAAAACTTTTAAAGAATGAGAAGGATACTTTCAAAGGGACTTCAATCAATCCTTTTTAGAAAAGAGTATTTCAAAGGGGACTTCGATCCTTTTTAGAAAAGAGAATTTCAATTGGGGACTTTATTTAATGATTTTTTGAGGAAAGAAAGACGAGACTCGACGACACGGTTACTTGGAGTGGAGTGACCTGTCGTAGTGTAAAGTTCGGTCACTTGGAGTGGAGTGAAACCGTTTGTTTGGCAAACCTTGATTCATATCATGCATGCATACATTTTGTCAGGATGGTGGAGTGGTCATGCCTGTCTTCTGAGGACGATGGAGTGGTCGTACCTTCAGATGTTGATACTGGAGTGGGTATCAACTATGTTGATACTGGAGTGGATATCAACTAAGTGGCATTCACTAGTCAGAGGTCGATACTGGAGTGGGTATCAAACCGACTAAGTGTTGTCCAGCCTACCTCATGGAAAAAGCGTTTATATTCGGATCATTTGATGTGCCTATGTGGCATTGCATTTGCACGAGCATATAGACTAACCTTAGGGTTGTCGATTGAGCTTGATGATGAGGTGATATGTGCTATGAGTTTTGATATGCTTGAGATAAGCTAAATGTGATTTAATTGTTAGGTGTGTGGGAGAGGTTTGTCATGGACAACCCTCATATTTTACGTAAGCCGCGTGATCGATAGATCTGCGTGAGTAAGCGTGAAATGTACAAGTATGTGATTATGTGTATATGGTGTGACCTACTATTATATATATACCTATATTCTGGAAGTTGACCCTCGCACGCCATTGTATGTATTGCTTGTGTTTGGGCGGCCGGCGACTGCCAGGTGATGGACGACGACGTGATCAAGTACCATGCTTTGGAGGGGCCATAGTGATGCTGCCAATGACGATGATCAATGATAATGAGATTATGAGCCATGCTTATGTATCAGTTTGGTGAAGTGCGATGTTAGTCGTTCGTGGGATTAACTAGATGTCTGTTGATGCCAGAAATCTGTCGCAGATCTTATCAGAGATTGATTGTTCGACCATTGAGGAGACTCGCTCGGAGGAGAAGTAGAGTTTTGTGTAGGGCTTGAGCCCTTTGGGTAGAAAGCTTACCGTCGTTGGTTGAAGCTTGTAGGATGATCATATGAATTTGTATTCTATTGGGTTCGGAGGGAGGGTAGGTCCCGATGTGTGTTGTTTGGTGGTCTATCCAGCGTAGAGATCATAGTGAGCGTGTCGGGCATAAGTCTTTTGATATCTCTTTTTAAGACTCAACTGTACTTATACTTTGGGATATAAAGTTATATATTATTGGATAATTATTGTGCATTCGCTAGAGCAAGTTTTAGAAAAAAAAAAAAGCTACTCGCATTTTTGGACTCCGAAAGTTTAGTCAACATATTTAGTTTGGATAAAGGTTACTAAAGTAACCCTCGAGAAATCGGGGCGTTACACATGAAAACACCTTTCTCATGGATATAGAAATTAAGACTGGTCCTCATTTTAACATATTGAGTTTTAGTCACTATTAATTATTAAACTTCTATTCATTAGAAACCATAAAAATTATGCATGTTGTTTTGAAGTCTATTGTTTAATTTATTCTTTGGATTATTTTGAGTGTTGAATTGCTGGGGTGGTGTTGGCTTGGGATTTCATTAAGGACGAAAAGCCAAAAGAGAGGTGAGCTTCGAGAAATAGCTACATCAATAGCCCAAAGAAAGCCAGGAAAATGACTAAGTGTAAAATGCTAAAGTTGTCGACAAGCACATGTCAACCACTTCAAGAAGCTTATTACGACAGGATCATCTAGAAGAGAAAACTCAACCAGCGGTTATCACCAGCACCACTGACCAAGAACGTCGGATCATGGAGGACGTGGGCATTCGCAAAGTGAGCGGGAATTTCAATCTAGATCGTGGGTGGCTTCTATAAGGCAAGTTATTGAAGGAAATAGCCTATATATAGAAGATCGGACATGAAAGAAGGTGTAAGACCAAGATTTGGTCACGTAGTACAACTCTATGTTTTGATGATTATATGATAACTATTGTGTATGAACAATTATGGTACTCTAACATTGTTTTCTGAGTGTTTAAATGACAGGCTATGACTCTGATCAATACTCACAACTATCAGAAGCATTTAGCCAAAGAGTAACCAACGCAACGCTTTCGCACTCACTATGTTCTGATTGAACAGTAGTATATGCTTCAGAAGTTCTGAAGATGATAAGCTCTGATGTGGATTCAGATCACTTCAAGTTCTGAAGACCAGAAGCTCTGAAGGTCCAGAGGCTCTGAAGGTCCAGAAGCTCTGAAGGTCCAGAAGCTAAGAAGTGAAGATTCTAAAGTCCAAGAGTAAGCTGGCTCTGAAGACCAAGTACTTCCAACTCTGATGTCCAGAAGAAGAAGAAGATACGAAGGTTAGAGGATCCAAGCTTCCCTCTAACTCTGATCACCAAGCTTCACAAGTTCCAACATGAAGCGTCGTCTGATCATAAGTCAACTAAAGGCTCACGTCGCTGTCCAAGTACAAAAGCAATTGTACTATCCTGACGACCTTACCTAAGATGTTCAGCCACAGCAGAATTTGGACGTTCCGGATTTGACCTCCAACGGTAGCATTTCAAATAGCGAATACAACCCTAATCCTTGGAGTATAAATAGAGGCTGAAGATTGAAGAAGCGGCTAAGAAACTTTGTACAAGCTTAAGCAACCATTCAATATTCTCTTAACAATCTTTCTTCAATAGTTCTTACTGTGTTTAACTTAGCTTTCTCAGAAGCACTCATTGTAAACCCAAAACCCTCAAACAGTTAGTTTGATTTCCTTAAGGGACCAAGGTTGGTCAGCTCCTTGAGAAGACTAAGAGAGTGAATCTTAGTGTTTCCTAGTTCATTGTATTGTTAGTGCAGTTGTAACAAACATTGAATAGTGGATTGCCTTCCTTCTAAGAAGGAAGAAATCACCTTAACGGGTGGACTGGATTAGCTTGAGCGATTATCAAGTGAACCAGGATAAAATACTTGTGTGCTTCTCTTCATCTCTTATCTTTGCACCTTGTGTTGTTTATTCGAGAGATTTATCTAAATCTCAAGAAGGAAAAGGTTTTTAGTTAAAAACGCTATTCAAACCCCCCCTTTCTATCGTTTTTCATACCTTCAATTGGTATCAGAGCGCAAGTTCAGATTACCACACCTAACAATGTTCAGTCATCCGGGCTGGTGTGAAAAACTGTGATGGCTACCACCAGTGATGCGCAAAAGGATGTTTACAGTGCAAAACCTCCTATCTTTGATGGACACAAGTTCGAGTACTGGAAAGATAGAATCGAAAGCTTCTTTCTTGGCTTCGATGCTGATCTTTGGGATATTATCGTGGATGGCTATACGCGTCCAGTTGATGCTGATGGCAAAAAGCTTTCAAGAGAAAATATGACGGCTGAGGAGAAGAAGAAATTCTCTGAACATCACAAAGTTAGAACTATTCTTCTCAATGCTATTTCTTTTGAAGAATATCAAAAGATAGCAGATCGTGAGTATGCTAAGTCTATCTTTGATTCCTTAAAGATGACTCATGAAAGAAACAAAGAAATGAAAGAGACAAAGGCATTGTCTTTGATCAGGAAGTACGAAGCTTTCCAGATGGAACTTGGAGAATCCATTGAAGATATGTTTTCCAGATTCCAGTTGATTATTGTTGGAATAAGACCTCTCAACAAAAGCTATACCACTGCTGATCATGTCAAGAGGATTGTTAGAGGTCTTCCTGAAAACTACCACCCTTGATAACTTCCTTGAAGTTCTCAAGAGATCTTGACCAGTTGAGTTTGGAAGAACTCATAAGTATGCTGAAGAGTCATGAGTTAGATCGTGGAGAGCATCAGACTCACAGGAAGAAGTCCATAGCCTTGAAATCCAAATCTGAAAAGGCAAAAGCTCTCCAAGCAGCTGAAGAGTCTGAAGGAACCTCTGGTGATTCTGATGAAGATGAGCTAACCCTGATCTCCAGAAAGCTCAACCGCATCTGGAAGCACAGACAGAGCAAATACAAAGGCTCATCAAAGGACAATGGAAAGCATGAATCTTCATCTGGTCAGAAGAAGTTCTCATCAAAAGAAGTCACTTGCTTTGAATGCAAAGAATCAGGACACTACAAGAGTGATTGTCCAAAGCTGAAAAATGACAAAAAGCCAAAGAAGCATTTCAAAGCAAAGAAAGGCCTCATGGTGACTTTTGATGACTCAGAGTCAGAAGAAGTAGACTCTGATGGTGAGATCGTTGAAGGACTCATGACAATTGTCAAGAACAAAGATGCAGAGTCCAAGGATGCACCTAATGCTAAATCTGCATCAGAGGAAGAGCCAGACTCTAACGATGAACATGAGGTATTTGCTTCTTTCTCAACTTCTGAACTTAAAACTGTCTTGTCTGATATTATGGATAAATATAACTCTCTTTTCACAAAGCATAAAAAGTTGAAAAAGAATTTCTCTACTGCCTCTGAAACTTCTGTTGAACATGAGAAAAGGATTTCTGAATTAAATGTGAGTAATCATGCTTTAGTTAATTCTAACTCTGTGCTCAAAAATCAAATTGCTAAATTAGAAGAAGTTGTTGCTTGTGATGCCTCTGATGTTAAAAATGAATCAAAATATGAAAAGTCTTTTCAAAGACTCCTAGCTAAGAGCGTAGATAGAAGCTTAATGGCTTCAATGATCTATGGCGTAAGCAGAAATGGAATGTATGACATTGACTATTTTAAACCCAGTAGAAATGAGCCTCCTATGCCTAAGGCAAAATCCTTATATGAACATTTTGTACCCTCTGGTACTATACTGCCTGAACCATTGCCTGATAAAATTGCTAACCCCCCTCTCAAAAAGGGAACTTTATCTATGTCTAAATATCATGCTCAGATTCGTTTGCATTAGCATGTTGAGAAACCCAAGGTCGTCAGAACCTCTGGAGTAACTAACAAGAAAGGACCCAGAAAATGGGTACCTAAGGAAAAGATCATCTATGTTGCAGATATCCTTGATCGCTCCACTGAAACACCAAACATGGTATCTGGACAGTGGATGCTCGCGACACATGACAGGAGAAATGCGTATGTTCCAAGACCTGAAACTTAAGCCTGGAGGCGAAGTTGGTTTTGGAGGCAATGAGAAGGGTAAAATTGTTGGTTCTGGTACTATTGGTATTGATAATAGTCCATGCATTGATAATGTTCTCTTAGTAGATGGTCTAACACATAACTTATTGTCAATAAGTCAATTAGCTGACAAGGGTTATGATGTTATTTTCAATCAAAAGTCTTGCAGGGCTGTAAGTCAGATCGATGGCTCTACTCTGTTTAACAGCAAGAGGCGGAACAACACTTATAAGATCAGATTATCTGAGTTGGAATCTGAGAAAGTAAAGTGCCTTCTTTTTGTTAATGAAGAGCAATTGGTATGGTATAGACGGTTAGGGCATGCCAGTATGAGAAACATTTCTCAGCTGAGTAAGCTTTACCTTGTCAGGGGCTTACCCACTCTGAAGTTCTCTTCAGACGCTCTTTGTGAAGCATGTCAGAAAGGTAAATTTACAAAAGTCCCTTTCAAGGCAAAGAATGTTGTTTCCACCACCAGGCTGTTGGAACTTCTGCATATCGACCTATTTGGACTAGTGACAACTAAGTCTATAGGTGGCAAGAGATATGGGATGGTCATTGTTGACGACTTCAGCCGCTGGACATGGGTAAAATTCTTAAGCCGCAAGGATGAGTCTCATTCTGTGTTCTCTACCTTCATTGCCCAAGTGCAAAACGAGAAGGGTTGCATGATTGTGCGTGTCAAAAGTGATCATGGTGGAGAGTTTGAAAATGACAAGTTTGAGAGTCTGTTTGATACCTACGGGATATCACATGATTTCTCTTGTCCTAGGACTCCTCAACAGAATGGTGTTGTTGAGACGAAAAATAGAACTCTCCAAGAGATGGCTAGAACCATGCTCCAAGAAACTGACATGGAAAAGCACTTCTGGGCAGAGGCAGTAAACACAGCATGTTACATTCAGAGCAGGATCTTTATCAGACCAATTCTAAATAAGACTCCTTATGAATTGTGGAAGAATATAAAGCCCAACATTTCTTATTTTCATCCTTTTGGTTGTGTCTGCTATGTTTTGAATACTAAGGATAGATTGCATAAATTTGATTCTAAGTCTTCTAAATGTCTATTACTTGGCTATTCTGATCGCTCTAAAGGTTTTAGATTTTATAATACTGAAGCTAAAACTATTGAGGAATCTATACATGTTAGATTTGATGATAAGCTTGACTCTGACCAGTCAAAGCTAGCTGATAAGTTTGCAGATATGAGCATAACTGTTTCTTATAAAGGCAAAGCTCCATAACAAGTTGAGTCAAAGGCAGATTCTCCAGAAGAAGCTGGTCCCTCTGATCCGCTACTTCAGAAGAAGAGCAGAATAATTGCCTCTCACCCTAAAGAACTGATTCTGGGAAACAAAGATGAACCAGTCAGAACCAGATCAGCATTCAGACCCTCTGAAGAAACTCTACTAAGTCTGAAGGGATTAGTGTCTTTAATTGAACCAAAGTCAGTTGATGAGGCTTTTCAAGACAAAGATTGGATTCTGGCCATGGAAGAAGAGTTGAATTAATTCTCCATGAATGATGTCTGGAATCTCGTCCAGAAACCCAAAGGTGCTCACATTATTGGAACCAAATGGGTCTACAGAAACAAACTTAATAAGAAAGGTGAAGTAGTCAGAAACAAAGTAAGGCTAGTTGCTCAAGGCTACAGTCAGCAAGAAGGGATAGATTATACTGAAACGTTTGCTCCAGTAGCAAGATTAGAAGCTATCAGATTGTTGATCTCATTCTCTGTGAATCACAACATAGTTCTTCATCAAATGGATGTCAAGAGTGCCTTCTTGAATGGATACATCTCTGAAGAAGTGTATGTGCACCAACCTCCTGGTTTTGAAGATGAGAAAAACCCTGACCATGTCTTCAAATTGAAGAAATCTCTCTATGGTATAAAGCAAGCTCCTAGAGCATGGTATGAGAGATTAAGCTCATTTCTTCTAGAAAATGAGTTTGTAAGGGGTAAAGTAGATACAACTCTCTTCTGCAAAACTTACAAAGATGATATCTTAATTGTGCAAATTTATGTTGATGATATTATATTTGGATCTGCTAATCCATCTATTTGCAAGGAATTTTCTGAGATGATGCAAGCTGAATTTGAAATGGATCTGCTATTTGTCCAATTTACTATGACAATACTGCTGCTATCTCACTCAGTAAGAATCCAATCTTACATTCAAGGGCAAAACACATTGAGGTAAAGTATCATTTTATTAGAGATTATGTTCAGAAGGGCGTACTTCTTCTGAAGTTTGTTGATACTGACCATCAATGGGCAGATATCTTTACAAAGCCCTTAGCAGAGGATAGATTTATTTTTATACTGAAAAATCTGAATATGGACTTTTGTCTAGTATGAAGATGGATCAGAACCTCTGACTATGATGCTTCTTATCAGAAGACGTCTAGTTCAGAAGGTAACCTTGTCAGATGCTGTGTATCCATTGGTACCCACTCTGAGACAAGACAGCAATTGTGTGTCAGTGTATTCTGATGCCTCGTTCCTTGTGCCTCTTGGAATAATCTATTGTAATGATTTTGATCTGCTTATTCTCCACCGTGTGTTATGTGCATTTACTATTTATCTTTATATCATTAATTTCTAGCCGTTGTTTTTACTTTTGGTTGTACAACCGCCAACGGTTACCTTTAAATCCACTTATACACACACGTTCTCCACTATACTTTCTTCATTTCTCTCTCTCAATTCAAAAGCTCTAAGTTTTCTTTCAAAACTGTAACGCCCCGATTTCTCGAGTGTCACACAGTAACAAAAACGTCGTAAATTTTCGTCGTTTAATTAATTAATCTTCAATTAGTGACAAAATTCAATTTTACAAAATTCTTGAGTCGTCGCCGTTATCTTCACGACCATCTACCCCCCCCCCCAAATAAACACATAAACAAGTCGTGCAAGGGTCAGGTTCCACAACAAATCACGCATAAACATAATCACATCTCATATAAACTTTCTCATATGAACATAACCACCTGTCATAAATTCTCTTGTATTAATAGCACTAATTGAGTTAGTAACCTACTTCTCAGTTAGACTAACGTTTCCTCACATCACACAACCCACCAAAACTCCTTGGCCAATCACATACATCCGCAGATGTACAATCACATGGATACGCAATGATCCACAATTCACAATTCTCACGGTGACCGCAGTCAACCAAATCACGAGGATCCACCGATCCACAAAATCTCCCTCGCGTGCAAGCTACTGTTTGTCTCTAACGACACCATCCTTCTCATGGCCCATAGTCTTCACTAGACCTATGTCCGATTAATCACATTTACTTGCAAGCAAGTTAAGTCTCATTCTCTTTGTTTTTAAGGCTCTAAAGTCAGTCCTAGAGTCTTATCAACTTTAACGACAAATAATAATAATAACGACAATAGATATTCACAACACCAATGGGAATTACGGCTAGATGAGCGACCTATGGTTCTTAGTCGGGCAATATTCATAACACATAAATATCCCTAACCATACTCGCATGCTCCTCAAACACATAAACATGGCAAGTTAACCAAACGAGATGTCTAACAACCGGTGCATGAAAATGAAGAAGAGGAATGGCCTGAACCCTTTAGGTTCGGCCGAACCATGTACATGGCTCTAGGGTTTTCAAAAACATTTCCTTCTTCCTTTTCAAGTGCACTAGCCTTAGATCAGCCCTCCAACATCAATTTAGTTACCCAAAATTTCCAGATCTGATCAATCATCAAACGTCATGTTGGAAACAAATGAAAAGTAAGCCAATCTAGCAAGTAGTCATATGAATTTCACATAAAATTATAGATCCACGGCAAGTATATCAAATGTGTATTAATAAGCATGCATCCACTGCACAAATTTCCAGCAACAATTATATTCACAAAACATCAAGAGAAAACCTTCAAGATCATCACTTTTCCTCATAGAAATTCGGTCAAGGATCTGGATCCTCTCCAGCAGGATCTCTCTCCAGCTCTCTCCAGCAAGCATCTTAGCCGTTAGATATATCCAACGGTCCAGATTAATAAAGCTGAAATGCACCGCATCAGTACACAACTTTTCCTTCCCAACCGCACTCTCGTCGCCTCGCCACGCCGCACTTGGTTTTCGACCACTGCCATAAGGACGTCTAAGAAGTGGTCACATGTAATCCAATTTCTCTCCTCCAGTCTCAACTCCATTCCTCATTTCCATCTTTCTTCACAAGTGAGGAGACTATGCACAACGCTGCCCATCAACCACCTTCTCCTCCATTGAAATGCATGAAGTCTAAACACACTTATAAGTGGCTAATTCTTCTCCTCTTTCACATTGCATGTTTTCCCCATGCTTTTATTCCCTTTTCTTTTGTTTTTATTTGATTCTGGTTGTCTCCATAAATTACCACTCACTTAAAGATGATAAAATGAAACAGGGGCATAATTATTCTGATGAACTCCTTATCTCCATAATTGAGAACGCAATCTATAGATCATGATTCAATTCCATAATTCCCCACAGAAAGATCCAGCTCTAAGAGACAAAGATGGAAACAGAGGCAAAATGAGGAACAAGGAGAGAGTGGAAGAAGGTACTGAGCGCGAGTGAG
Organism: Lotus japonicus; assembly: GCF_012489685.1. Lineage (NCBI taxonomy): Eukaryota > Viridiplantae > Streptophyta > Magnoliopsida > Fabales > Fabaceae > Lotus > Lotus japonicus. Next base: position 58,052,532 of record NC_080041.1, on the reverse strand, counting down.
GCATGGCGAGACGAGATGGGGCACGACGATTCTGAGTTTGGGCAGGAAGAAGACGACAGAGTGAGATGAGATGGGGAGTGGTGCGACGCCGTGAGACCAGATGGGGGCGACGATCTCGAGTGCGGGGCCGTCTTCGCGACGCAATAGAGGTTGGGAAGGAAAACGTGTCTATGCGGTGTGTTTTATGCTTTTCAACTTCATTAATCTGAAACTTTGGATATATCTAACGGCTGAGATGCTTGCTGGTGAGAGATGGAGAGAGATCCTGCTGGAGAGGATCCAAATCCTAGAAATTCATAGCATCTCCTCATCACATATTCCTAAACAAAAACTTCAAACATTTTCGCAACTTAGCTTTTGACAGCAGGGACAACATTCATTGAAACTGGTTTACAGAACGCATCTTCCAACCAAAAATCACGTATGATACCTTTCTGGAAAGCTATTTTAAATATCTACAACTCTCTAGTTAAACACGTTTTTATCGGAGATCCAGTAACGGGTGACAATAGGCCCTGAAGTCCGCTGACCAGCACAGAAAACTGGCAGGGAAACTTCCGCCTCTAAATTAATTTATAAACCAATTAAGCACAAGGTTTAAGGCTATATTCCAACAACAAAAATCCAGTTAACATGTGTCTCATAACATGCTTTAGTTTCCAGAACCAACAAACACTCAACAAGCTAGATCTCATAAAAGTATGCCAAGAATCACAACATCACAAACACTCATGATAAAGCCCTAACTCTACCCTTTTCCTAAGAACAAGCCCTTACCTTGCTAAAACCTTGATGAAAGAAGAATTCTTTGCTATAAAAAGAACCCAACAGCTGCTGTCCAATCCCTTTCTTTCTTCTCCGCTCGATCTCTCCCTCTCGTTCCCTCGATCTCTCTCTCTCTCTCTCTCTCGCGCGGCTTCCCTTCTTCGTGAGTGCGGCGGCCGGCGATGCTAGGGTGCAAGGAGGTGGCGGCTCCTCTAGGTTAATCACTAGGGCTGCTGCTGCCTTCTCTTCAAGTCTCCTCTCCTCTCCTTTCGCTCTCTCTCAGCTGCTCCCTCTCTTCTTCTCCCTCTCTTACTCGATTCTCTCTCTCGGCCTCTCCCTTCTTTCTCTCTTCTTTCTTTTCTTTTCTTCTCTTCTGTTTTTCTTACGTGAGTGCAGCACTTCTAATTCTGCAGGAGGAGGAAGACTAAGGGTTTCTTTTCCCCCCCTCACCCCTTATCACTTGCGGCTACACTCTAGATGGGCTAGGGTTTTGATTTTTCTTCTTTTCAAGCCCAAAACAAGCAAACCCTAAACCCAACTGATTACCCACTTAAACAGGTCTGAATCAAAAGAAAACTCAATCACTTTTTATTAAAAACCGGATTAAAACCGGATTTAAAAGGAAAATTAACCAATTAATCCGCTGGCACTGTACAACCAAAACCATCGTCACTAAAACTTTGATATCTCGGGCTACCGATATCGGAATGACCTGAAACCACTTGGAGAATTTTCTTAACTTAAAGGGCTACAGCTCTAATGAAGAAAGTTTTCCCAAATGAGGTCGTTACGACCTCTAATAATTCGCACAAGGTGACAGCCAGAATCTGTCAAAACTCAAACCTTGTCAAAACCTTCATTTTTATTCAATCTCTCACTTGAATAGTATAAAATGAGTTTAGGGCCTTACAAAAACCCTCTCTTCTCTCTCCTGTTCATCGTCCTTCTAATCAAACCCTCCTCCGCCATGGAAAGATCAGAGAAAGCTGATTCTGCAGATGGCAGAGTGTTTCCTAAGTTGTTTGTGGGCCTGACAACTGGTCAATCAGGTCCAATTCTTCGATCGCGGTCAACTGAATCAACTCAGGCTGAGACTCAAGAGTCGGAGAAAGCCGTTTAGATTGCTCAGAGAGGCTGTGCAGTTACTTGCAACTTCTCTCCAGAAGATCTTCAGGTTCTCTGCGAGTTGCGAGTCAATTTCAAGAATATTGCAGAAACTGGGTTAGATCTTTGTCCAGCAGTTAAACTTCAAGGCTGGGAAGGATACTTCAACAGGCTTACTGGACCCTTCTATGACAAGTTGGTAAAGGAATTCTGGAAACATGCTGATTGTGACGATCTTCAAGTGGTTTCCTATGTGTTGGGGAAGAAGATCATCATCACCGAGAGATCAATTGCTCTGCTTCTGGGTCCAGACACCATCACGGGTTACAGATTTCAAGCAAATGATTCCAAGTTGCAGGCAGTTAAAGACACGATCAACTCAGTGCTGTATGCAAATTGGAAACCTGGAAAGTCTGATTACAAGACTATAAAGCTTCATCCTGATTTGAGGATCTGGCACAAGATTATGCTAAACTGCTTCAATCCCAGACCCATTGGAAGCTCTCCTGATTACATCAACTTCAATCAGAAGGTGATGCTCTACTTCATCAAGACTGAGCAGAAGATATGTCTTCCTTACTTCTTATTCAGCTATCTGAAGGACTGCATAAGAAGATCAAGAACAACTGCAGTTGTGACCAAGAACACGATCAAGTACATTCCTTTTGGAAGGTTACTATCTGATATGTTTGTTGAGAGCAACCTGGTCAAGGACTTGATTGCTGCAGGATGCACTGAAGACCTCACCACTCTGACCGGCGATGCCTTCACTTCTACAACGATGAAGAGGATGTGCCTGATAGAAAAGAAGATCAAGGTTGACTCTGTCATCACACCATAAGAAATCAAGGGAAGAAGAATCTCTCTCAATGATTATCCTCTCTTGTCTAAGGCTGATGATCCAGAGGCTATCATGTACTATCTTGAGGATCTAAAGAGTCTCGGGTGTGAGATTGATGTAGATGAGTTCTTCAGAGCTCTTCCAGAAGCTCCTGACTATGAATCCCCTAAGAAGAAGAAGACAAAGAGGATGAAAGAGGATATTGCGGTGGCAAAGGATGACTCTGAGGGTGGTGATGATGATGAGCAACCACCTCAAAAGAAGAAGAAGAAGGTCAGAATAGCCACCAGTGTTATCCAGCAGGAAACCCCTCAAGCACCAAGAGTCACTAGAGTCACAAGATCCTCTGTAAGGAACTCAAGTAAGTTTGTAGTTCTTACTGATGATGATGAATCTGATGCTCTTTTGGTTGTATCTAACCTCACTGCTACCCGAGCTCTACCTTCTCCTCCTCCCCAACAAACCTCTGTTATCCAACCAACCACCACAATCAGCACTACCTGTTCACACCCACCAAAGACTTCATTAATTCAACCCTCCATTGAAGATGAACATCTTTGGCAACGAATCCAAACTCCTCAACCCTCTGAACAGACTTCCACCATTCTACTTCCATATCCCTCACAAGCCTCTGAACCCCAACAAGCCTCTGACCAGCAAGCACTTGAAAAATAAGACTCTGAACCACAACCTTCTGACCATTCTGAAAAAGAAACTCCATCTCGCACTCCATCCATACCTTTTGTCACCAATACTGCTGACTCTTCCCCATCCAACAACTCTGAATCACAGCGCAAATTCTTTCAAGCGGCTAGGGATAGGATCTCAGAGCTTCCTGAAAATATCCTAAGTGCTCCAAGTCCAAACCGGTATCCAGGACCAAGACCATAACCTCTTGTTCCTGCACCTCTGGATGTGGTCCCTCTGAACTTGGCCTTCCCTCCTCCAAAGGGAAGAAAATATTCTAAGGTGTCCCTCTCCAATTACTTATTGGTCAACTCTGAAGACTTTGAGTTCCCCAACACTGAAGCTGGCACCTCTAATCCAACTCCAGACCCTGAAGCTGGCACCTCTGATCTCATGGCTCTGGAAGTTGCCTCTCCTCAAGTAGCAAGTGAAACCCAAGCTACCTCTGAAGCTACAATCAGCAATCTTCCTCCTCCACCTGAAGTCAACCTCCCTATCATTCCCTACACCTATGCTGAACCAAACACACTGCTGGAATGCATCAATGTGTTTAGTGATCAAACAGCAACTCGAGTACGCAACATATATGGTCGCACTTATCATAGTGAGAAACCACATATAGTTGCTGAGGATTGGGGATGTCTATGCAACTGGCTGCATGACAAGATTGATACGATGTTGGAATTTTATACTGCAGAACGAGAAGAAAGAGTTGATGCTGCCAGATAGAGGCTAGAAGCCAGAAACAGAAGGAGAGAGGCTCTGCATGAGATGCGTCTAAGGGAAAAGCTCTGGAATGAAATGGAAGAAGCCATAAGGAAGCAAAAGCGAGAAGAAGCTGCCAGAATCGAAGCTGCTCTACGTGAGTCTGCTCGCTTACAGGCTCTGGAATAGGCTGCTAAGTTAGAAGCTGAGGCTGCTGCTCTAAAGGCTCAAGCGATTATGGTTGTTCCTGTTACTGATAATTCCTCAACCTCTGCTCAAACTCCTCATACCACACCAGGCTCTGATAGACCGTCCTCTGACCAAGCTGTGTCGTCTGCTCCGAATCAGGCCAGACTTGACTCTATTGAGATGCGACTTGATTCTCACTCCACACTGATTTAAGATCTTACAAAGATGTGTGCTGAAATCCTCAGCAGGCTACCTAAACCTTAGTTTTAGAAACTCTCTTCGCCCTCCAATTTCTTTTTATTACAATATTAATTTTCCTTATTTTAACCGTGCTCTTAATCCAGTAAACTTGATGATTTTCTGTTTCTATGCTTAAATTCTTATTCTATTTAGCATATGCATTAATAAATTATCACAAAATATTTGATAAAAACTTCTCATTTATTAAATAACTTATAGTATTACATCTAAAATGGAGGATTTTTCCTCAAAATTCTACATTGTCTACGCTTCTTCGCCTTCTCAAGTTCCAGACAATGCTGTTGGAATTCCAGTTGGACCAAGCTCTGGCAAACTTCCTGCTTCTCAGGACCCTCTGCCATGGGTTCCAGTGCCGTCTCCACTGCACGGATCTCAGCATAGTTGTGCAGTTCCCGCTGGAAAAGGCCTAGAAGTTCCTCCACAAACCCAAGGAATCCTCTGAGAATAGCGTCCATTTCTGGACTCAGACCCATTCCTAGAAACTGATTTGTCAGTTGGTATACGCTTGGTTCCTTTAGGTGCCTGACATTGAAGAACAAATCTTCTTCAAATGTTTTCCTCCTAAGCTCATTGATGCAATTTTCAACGGAAGCCATTGTCGTATCTGTTACAAGATGAAGATGTTTTTTGTGAAGACTGTTATGGCTTAAACTGCTATATATACACCAAGTTCAGTCTCCAGAAGTTAATGCTAATGCAGTTTCTCGAGGTGTTTACATTGGAAACTTATGAACACCTTAAACTCTCTGGCCGGTGTTATTAACTTCCTTCAATTTTCTGCATCTGCATTAATTAACTATTTTCTTAATTAATCTTATTAACTATTTATCTTTTTCTCCCAACTTTTTTTTAACTTAGTCCTTCTCTGAGGGGGAGTACCTTGTACTTCACGCTTAGTTTTTCACACCCCATTCTTTTTGCTTATGACAAAAAGGGCGAGTACAACCTAGTTTTTGATGTGTAAGCTATGTTAGCGTACTATTTTTTTCTTTTGGAGAATTTTCAGTGAGGCACTAGCAAGGAATACATTTTCACTTCCTCTGAAGTGATAGTATGCTCATGTTAGATGACTCTAATACTTTTTCCTTGTTTTGACTCTGATTATTCATGCGCTCTGATAATTCCATATATATGTGAATCTGGCTGATATATCAATATGACCAATTTCACTTTAGCTTAGAATCTAGATATTACTAATGTTTAATTAAGTCTTAGATTCAGGGGGAGCTAAGCTCAGAATCAAGCTGGGACTCGGATTCAGGACGAGCAAAATAAACCATACATCTCAGGATAAGTTTATCTCTGATACCCTAAACTCTGAGTGTATTCAGTTTATTGTTTAAGAATTGTTCATCAAAATACTTGGTTTTGTCATCATCAAAAAGGGGGAGATTATAAGACCAAGATTTGGTCACGTAGTACAACTCTATGTTTTGATGATTACATGATAACTATTGTGTATGAACAATTATGGTACTCTAACATTGTTTTCTGAGTGTTTAAATGACAGGCTATGACTTTAGTCAATACTCACAACTATCAGAAGCATTTAGCCAAAGAGTAACCAACGCAACGCTTTCGCACTCACTATGTTCTGATTGAACAGTAGTATATGCTTTAGAAGTTCTGAAGATGCTCTGATGTGGATTCAAATCACTTCAAGTTTTGAAGACCAGAAGCTCTGAAGGTCCAGAGGCTCTGACAGGCTCTGACTCTGGTCAATACTCACAACTATCAGAAGCATTTAGCCAAAGAGTAACCAACGTGTAAGACCCAAGTTTTTAAGTTATGTCAAGTGAATAAAATTCTTATTCGCGATTAGGCTTGATGTATCGTGAAGGAAAACCTGAACTAGAGTTTACTAAATGAAATAAATTTATGAAGGAGAAAGTTCAGGAAAAGTCTAAGGATTGTATCAAAGTCGATAAAAGTTATAGCACGATCGATATACGCTTGAACCTAGGACAAAAACCCTAGTAAATAGCTAATTTACACTTAAAGACACGATGGAAACTAATTCCAAAAATCTTCAGAGAAATGTTAGAACTTCTCTTAATCCATCTATAACAAGTATTTCAAGACGAAACTCTAGGATGTACGAATGTCCGATTCCAATCATCGGAAGGTTGCCGAAACTAAAACCCTGATAGTTCAAGAAACCTAGAACGAACGGTCGAGGAAGACTTTTTCTATTCGAAGCTTCAAATGAAGATTCCACACGCGTACACCCATTTCTCTTGATGTTTTCAATCTTTCTTCAGAAGGAAGTTTTCTATTCCGACATCCACTGCAAAAAGTAACTTATCGGGTAAAATAGTTTTACACCGACTTTGCATTAGTCACCTAAAATACAAGGAAACCTCTGTTGAGTTTTGGAATTCACCAAAACCTATCCTAGAATTCACGGAGATTGAAGCCAGAAAAATCGGAATCGCGAAACTTTCATTTTCCCGCGTTTTTCCATCCTCTATATATAGCAAGAAAAATGAGAAAAATCACAAAACTTACCCATTTTCTTCCCTTGAACCCGCGAGCTTCACAAGAGGAGAAGGAGAAGAGATTTTTGCCATTTCTTGCTTGATCGTTGATTCAACAGTTGCTACTTGAAGGTATCGAGGTAGGATTAGTCGTCATAAACGTCGTTGGTGACGTCCCCATCCAATTTGTTTTTCGATTGTCCAATTTTGAAATTCTGAGCTAAAAATATTGACCAAAATACCCCTGCGACAGTTTCCGATCCGATAATTTTTCCGAGTTTAGATTCGCCTTAGTTACGACTAATGATAGCCCAGGAACCAAGTTTGATCGAAGAAAAGTCGGCGCACACAATTAATGTGTGTGGCCGTGAGCACCCTAGAGGGAGGAAGAAAATTCTCTTTTTCGAAAACTTGCCCGATCGCGTTAGATTATCGTACTTCGGAGTTTATTATGCTCCGTGTAACCTTAGTAATTATTGTTTGCTGAATTCTGACTGTTTGAGATTGAATTCTGTGGTTTTCGCTCAAAGGTTCAACTGTGGAAACTTTGGGGTTGACTGAACAAGCTTGTGAGGGAGACCTACACCGCGAGATTGGAACAACTCGAGGTTAGGGCAACTTACTTACTAGCTATTATACTGTAGGCGTCGATAAATTCGACTTGAATATTGCGTGATATTGAATATTGCTTGGATATTGTTTATCGCTTGAAACTGTGAATTATTTTCTGGAGGCTTCGGCCGAGTAAAACTTATATGAGACGTGTGTCTCCGTTTTCTGAGAGGCTTCGACCGTTTACTGGTTTCTGTCTTATGATTCCCGCACCGTATTATTGTTTCATCGCTTATTGGAGCATGATATTGTTGAATTGATGTTGAATTGTGCGTGTTGACGCGATTGCGGAGCGTAGGAAATTTGAGTTGACTTTGTTGATTTTTCGGGTTGAAAGAATAACCCTAGGCGGGCTCTGACGGAGGTCTGAGACCTAGCCCTTCTTTTGAAAAACTTAGACTTTTCCCGGGGATTATATTTGGGAGATTTGGGGAACTTTGAATAGTTAGAATATGGAACTTGGATTTTGATAATAAACCTCATAACTTGATTAACTCAACTTGAAATGCTTTGATTAATTAACAAAACCTTTAGGGATACTTAAGAGTTGGAAATGATTGTGAAAAACGGGAAATAGTCGAAAAGCCTTGAACCTTAGATGATTTGATGGTCGCCACGAGGATGAACCATCGTGACCAGGGAAATGGCACTGAGTGCAATATGTACTCCGGCTTATCACAGCCTAGTCGCAAGGACGACTTTGACCTTCGGGTACTTTTAAGTTGAGATTTGTAGTTAAACACGTACGAGCGAGGGTGACTCGATGTTTAGCTAACCGTATTGCATCATGCATATACTCGGGGTTAGGACGGTCGAAAGACTGGGCCTTCACGAAGAACACTGAGAGTGTATCTTCGACTTTGTGGCGCGAATCCGTATGTCCGAACCCGATGGGTGGACCGATTCGGCAATAATTGTTTGACACGCGCGAGTCCGTATATTCAATCAATGGATTGGATCGATTCGGCGGTAGTCACTCAGGCACGCGTGAGTCCGTATGTTCAATCCGAGGGATTGGATCGATTCAGCGATTGCCATTTTAACTCGCGTGAATCCGTATGTTCAATCCGAGGGATTGGATCGATTCAGCGGTAACCTTCTAACTCGCGTGAATCCGTATGTTCAATCCGATAGATTGGATCGATTCAGCGATACCTTTTCGACACGCGCGGATCCGTATGTTCAATCGATGGATTGGATCGATTCGGCGATAGTCATTGGACGCGCACAACGTCTGTATGTTCGACTCTATTGAGTGAACCGACTTGGCGTTGTCATTTGTTGCGTGTGTGAGTCCGTATGTTCAACCCGATGGGTTGGATCAACTTGACATGCCTAATTGTGGGAGTTGCGTGTGCGAGTCCGTATGTTCAACCCGATGGGTTGGATCGACTTGACATGCCTAATTGTTGGGATCACCTATTGAATTGACATTGCATGCATACATGGACCCTTATTGAATTATTGAGCCATTGTTTATTGAACTGTTGAGATAGCAGATATCGAATTGTTTATTTGAGCTTTGATAACATGCTATGTATATACCTTAGGGTAGGCAATACATAAGTCATACGTGTATATACAACATATATATATATATATACCCCCTTATTCTTCGAATGTTGGTTGTATATCTATTGTATACTGTAAGTTGACCCTAGCGTCTTGGCTTTGGTTGCATGTTTGTGTTTGGGCGGTCGGCCTGCTGCAAGACGTCCAACGGCTGATTCGTGATGGTTCGCCGTTCGGGGAGGACCCGGAGCGAAATGATCTCTACTGAGCCTTCGACGTGGACCCGGACCGAATGCATGACCAGATGAGGGACGATGATGGAAGTATTGGGTATGGGTGTTTAGAGCCTACTAAGGTTGGGTGTTAGTGTCATAGCTCTGATTTTCATATCTTATTTTGGGACAGGGTAGTTTCCTGACCGTTAGCTTTTGTGTGGTTTTCTTTATGGAAATCACAGAGAGTTGGTTGGATGTAGGAAGTCTTTTGGAGGCCGTTTTGGGCTGACTTTACTTTCTCGGAGGAATGTATTCATAAAACTTATGACTCTGCCTATGAGTCGCACTTGTTTGCCGTTGGGCAACACTTTTAGTTACTTGGTGTTACTTTCCGTCACTCGAGGACACTCGTGACGATGTTTTTAGTTACGGCGAGGGCTGTGCTTATATTGTATATTAATCATTGTTAATCGTGATTGGGTTGAGTCTTTATTTCGACAAGTCTTTTATTTAAACAAAATGAAAAAAAAAATACCTGCTTTTCCGCTTCATTTTATTTTTGAGTTACTAAAGTGACACCTGAAAATCGGGGTGTTACACAACGCAACGCTTTCGCACTCACTATGTTCTGATTGAACAGTAGTATATGCTTTAGAAGTTCTGAAGATGATTAGCTCTGATGTGGATTCAAATCACTTCAAGTTCTGAAGACCAGAAGCTCTGAAGGTCCAGAGGCTCTGAAGGTCCAGAAGCTAAGAAGTGAAGATTCTGAAGTCCAAGAGTAAGCTGGCTCTGAAGACCAATTACTTCCAACTCTGATGTCCAAAAGCAGAAGATACGAAGGTAAGAGGATCCAAGCTTCCCTCTGACTCTGATCGCCAAGTTCACAAGTTCCAACATGAAGCATCGTCTGATCAGAAGTCAACTAGGATAAGGTTCACGTTGCTGTCCAAGTACAAAAGCAATTGTACTATCCTGACGACCTTACCTAAGATGTTCAGCCACAGCAGAATTTGGACGTTCCGGATTTGCCCTCCAACGGTAGCATTTCAAACAGCGAATACAACCCTAATCCTTGATGTATAAATAGAGGCTGAAGATTGAAGAAGCGGCTAAGAAACTATGTACAAGCTTAAGCAACCATTCAATATTCTCTTAGCAATCTTTCTTCAATAGTTCTTACCGTGTTTACCTTAGCTTTCTCAGAAGCACTCATTGTAAACCCAAAACCCTAAAACAGTTAGTTTGATTTCCTTAAGGGACCAAGGTTGGTCAGCTCCTTGAGAAGACTAAGAGAGTGAATCTTAGTGTTTGCTAGTTCATTGTATTGTTAGTCACTAAGCAGGTTGCTAGTGCAGTTGTGACAAACATTGAATAGTTGATTGCCTTCATTCTAAGAAGGAAGAAATCACCTTAACGGGTGGACTGGATTAGCTTGAGCGATTATCAAGTGAACTAGTATAAAATACTTATGTGCTTCTCTTCATCTTTTATCTTTGCACCTTGTGTTGTTTATTCGAGGGATTTATCTAAATCTCAAGAGGGAAAAAGTTTTTAGTTAAAAACGCTATTCAACCCCCCCCCCCCCCTTCTATCATTTTTCATACCTTCAGAAGGGGTTCGCAATTTCCACACTCATAAACACTCAAAACACTCTCATGTCTGAATCAAAGAGACTCAACGAGTCACTAGAGTTTGCCATTGAGTACGTGATTGTTTGAACCAGCCATGTTTTCAAATTTGATTTCGTCTTTTGTACTCGATGCTTTGTACTTTTTACTCGAATCAATGAAGTTTCTTTCTTAGATAATTACTTTTGTATTCTTGCACTTTTTTTACAACGTTTTACTTAAGCAATTTTGTCACTTAAACTTTGTTTTTCATCTTTAATTTCACTTCTAATAGCATTTTCACCAAAGAATTTCACAATCACTTTTATTTTATTTGTTTACCAAAATCACGAGTAGAAAAATTGACACGCCCAGTGGGACAGTTTTGTGCTAAGTTTTTCCAGAAGTTCTTTGAAATTTACTTGTTTATTTGCGTGTGTGCTTGTTGGTTTATGCAATTAAGAAGTGGTAGAACTCTTAGTATGGCAAACAATAGGCACATAAATTCTCCTCCTGGTTCAAATGTTATGAACCAACAAACTTCAACTAGAAATGAAGCAAGTATTGGGGTCAATAATGACCCAATTCCGAATCCTGGCTCTAGTGTGCCAGAGCAAAGTGGCGTTGCATCTGCAACGACAGAAATTCCATCGTCGTTACCGGTAACGGCACAAAGTGTCCCGGTGGTTTTTCAAACAAGTGCTTACAGCGCAACTGCCCCAATGCCCACACCAGCAGTTGCTGGGGTTATTCGACCACATCATGTGTTGAATGTGGTGACAAGTTATTCTCAACCTATGAGAGAACTGCCTTTTGGCATGCCCACTTCGTTAATGTAGGGCCTTCAAACTAATGTTTCGACGTTCTCTGAGAAGGTCCCGCAGTTTGGCTCTCCTAGCCATGTGAGTCGATTTAGCCCGCCAGGGTTCCAGCGCCCAGCCAGACATATATTTCGACTAGCATGAACACGGGCTCCTTGCAGGCCATTAGGCAGCAAGTAGATGATAACAATCATGAGATGGTTCAATTGTTAACTCGACAAATGGGTGAAGTGTTTAACCCAGTGCATCAACAACTTAACCACACCATGGAATTGTTCCTCCTCAAGGGTCAATGTGGGTCCCCAGCCTTATCCTGTCGAAGTCCCAGCTCCTTACGCGGCACCGCCACTCCACAATGTGGCGCCAGAACCAGTTAATTTTGACCAAGGTTTTGGTCGAAATATGGGGAATGTACAGTTGGCCAATAGAAATAAAAATGCTGACAGGATGTTGGAGAGAATCCGAAAGAACAATTTTCAGGGGGCAACAGAACATAGCAGCCATTGTCGAACAATTGTGTGATGCAAGTAAATAACACAAGAAATGGGGGTTTGAATTGGGTACTTGAAAATTGCTTTTTAAAACTTTGGTTTATGAAAAGAATATTAGTTCTTAACAAAATGTTTAAGTGTGACATTTCGTAAACCGTTTAGTGAAGCGGAAATATAAGCGAGTAAGGCAGATGATCAGCACACAGAGATTTATACTGGCTCACCCTAAACGATTGGGCTACGTCCAGTACTTGGCCACCACCAACATTTTCACTAGCAAGTATCAAGGACTTCTCCAATACAAGTATTCTCAAGGCCTTCTCCTACAAGTATTATCACAGACTTCTCGTACAAGTATTATCACGGACTTCTCCAAGTTTTCTACAAGACTCTTCCTACAAGTATTGTTCAGGACTTCTCCCACAATCTTAAAAATATTATATCACTCTACAGGGTTTCTCTTCGTTCAAGAGTAATGGTAGAGAATTTAGGGCACTGGAACTCTAAGTGTTTGGGTTCAGATTTGACTTTGGTTCACTTAGGAGTTCTGAATCTAAGAGAGAAAGAAATAAAAATATTTGACTATTTTAAGGTACAACGTTCTCTCTTTCACTTGCAGAAATAAAAGCTTTGGTATGACTCTTACGAAATTTCTGCTTGAGCTTTGAATGCTTTGAAGAAGATATGAATGAATGCTTGAAATATTTTCTTTCAGAATTAATTTTTCTTTGTTTTCAATCTTCAAGAGTGCCTTATATACTCGCTTGCTAGTGTTGTAGCCGTTGTGAGACATAATCCGACCGTTGCTCTTGCCGTTGTGTAGTAAGATCAAACCATTGATTCAAATGGCTCCGGTTGGTAGCTTCATTAAATGCAAGCTCAGAAGCAAGTCTATCCTTTAGCTGAAAAGGTGATGTTTGTCAGCTAGTAGGTGGCGATAGACTTGGGCTACTTTTCAGACATGAGACAATTGGGAAATATGATGTTGACGGCTTGTCCTTTTCCCTTGTTGGTCAGCGTGCCTTTAGCTAAAGTAAACTAGTCTTCACGTGATCAAATTTGAATGTAAGTCAATTGGTTGCCTTTTGATTTGAATGTAGAGCAATTGGTTGCAATCTGACTTTAAATTTGGCGCTCAAAATTTGTCTTCAATATTTCTGACAGATGACGTGGGCATTGTACGGTCAGAGAGTTGTGTCTTGACTTGAATGAGTTTGCTTGCCAAACAGTCTTGTGAATTTTGAAGTTTCTCTTTTTGTGATGATTGAACGTTGAAGCATAAAACATGAATTGAGTTTCTCCTGGAATTCAAGTGTTATAATTAGTTTAGTTTTCAGTAGGAATATTTCTATAAAAATTGTTATGATCAAAATAAGATTTTAAAAACATTATGATGCGTTTGAACATAACAAATTGTTGAACCAACATGGTTTCAATGTGAGTTTTGCTAATAGGCCTCATTTTGTTTCAGCCTTTCCAGGATTAGTATTAGAGGTTGAATTACCCAGAGGCTGGTAGGTGCCCAAGTTCACTAAGTTTTCAGGTGACTCTGGGGAGTCTACTGTAGAACATGTGGCTAGATACCAGATTGAGGCTGGAGATTTAGCCAACAATGAGAATTTGAAAATGAAATACTTTCCAAGTTCGCTCACGAAGAATGCTTTCACATGGTTTAGGACTTTGGCCCCTGATTCAGTCCATACTTGGGCTCAATAAGAAAGAGTGTTCCATGAACAATCCTTCAGGGGAGAATGCAAGGTCAGTCTGAAAGAATTAGTCAGTGTGAAGTGAGAATCAGCTGAGTCGATAGATGACTATCTGAATAGGTTCAGACAGTTGTTGGTAAATCCACAAGTGTAAGAATCCACCCGGTTTTAAATATCGAACCACAAGAATTGTGAGTGACTAAATTCAGCTTATTAAGCCTTGAGTTTGAAGGTTTGTTTTATTAAGATAAAGATACGTCGATGTAGCAAAGATAAAATATAAGAAAAACAGAGATGGAAATGCTTTGGGTTCATGTTCAACTAGTCAATTCAAGTACATCATTCTAAGCACATGAACTCATGAATCTCTCCTTGATGATATAGCCTAGTTACTCACTTATTGATTCCTCACATAAGCAATTCTCTCATACTAAAAGCTAAGCTCAATTCCTTGTGTACTTAGTCATTTATATGAGGTTTTAGATCATGCAAATTCAGGCCATCAAACCCCAACCCTTCCTCTATTCCAAGTAGCAAGCATAGAAGGGATAATCTCTAATCGGTTCCCTAATCTATAACAAACTTTCGTTCTGATTATAGAAAAGCATAAAGCAAGCATGCATACAAGCTTAGATTGATATTCAGAAAATGGGATTCAAGGAGAGAAGAAGAACATGTGGGAAAGAACTTAAGATTATAACTCAAATATGAAAAGTCTTACAAAGAAAACCAAAGCAATAGAAGCGAGATTAGCCAAGCATGGCTCTTGCCATGCTTGGCTAAGAACCTGAATTACAAGCTTGGAAGCCTTCTCTCACTCTCCTAGATGATCCTCTACCTCTGAATTTAGTATGAAAAAAAGATACAAGAGAAAATGACTAGAATCCTATTTTATAGGTAAAAATCACGAGTCTGGGCTGTTTCGGGCGCTCAGGCGCCAATTCAGCACGCCTGAGTGCCAATTCAAGCTGAAAATGTGCCTCTGGAGGCAATTGGCGCCTTGAGCACGCCTAGGCCCCAATTCCAAAAACCCTGGAAAAAGCAATTGGCGCCAATGGAGCACGCATAGGCGCTCAAGCTCGCTGGAAAACCTTTTTATCTTCCTCTTAACTCCTCTTCAAGCCTCTTTAAGCCTCCTTTCAATTCCCAAAGCTTCTTGACCTTCTTTCTCCTTCAGTTTCAGACCTCAACACTTAACCACAAAGCCAAGAAAAAATCTAGGAGCTTCAAGAGCCTATTAGCCAAGAGAACCCTCAAATAAAATAGGAAAATTATGCAAGTCCTAAACTTACTTAAAATGCAAGAAAAGTCCCTATAAGACTATGAAATTACCTAAATAAAGTAAAAACACAAAGAAAGGCAAAAATGCATGAGAACATGCATGAGAATGCATGAAACACTACATGAGACACAAGAAAAAGACTCAAAACCTACAAAGAAATGACCCTAAAAACAAGACTAAATCCGGGTCACCACACCGTTATACTCAACGACAGCTCGCCCTCGAGCGTCACTAAGATTAGCTTGCCCTCAAGCTCAAAGAATTACCCCAACCACACATGCCAAAAGAATGATACACTTTTAGAAAACCGGGGGATCAAGTAAATGCAGTTAGTTCCAAGAGAAAGATTCAACAATCAATTTCATGCAACTCTTAGACAAAGAAGAATTAGAGTCCACTATGAAAAGCATTTAGAACTAACATCCTAGCATGAGACAATTGTTCAGTGCACTGAGCACACAAGCAAGTTCATAGGTTCTGGGAATCATTCACTCAAGAGAAACTAAAGGCGACAATGCATTCTTTATTGAGACTTCCAAAGGGTTGTAATGTTGGCTAGGTAAAGCACATGGTAGGTGGTCCCTAAGGAAGACTAAGGCTGCACAAAATTTGAGTGTGGTCCTATTTGAAATTCCGGAGCTTTCAAGCTATTGATACTTAGCACACAAGTCTCTCAACCCCCTTTTGTTTCAGAATTTTTTCCTTTTTTGGAACTCCACCCATTCCATGGAGTTCATTTTTTCTTTTTCTCTTTTTTTGGAACTCAATCCGGGCCATGGAGTTCATTTTCTCTTTTGAATATTTTCAATTTTTTTCATTGGGGCAAGAGACAATTGCACTTTTCACAAACTAGCTTTATTAAGATTTAAGGACCACAACTCCCCATTAAATCCAACAAAACATCCAGCCCAATAAACAAAGGTAACAAAGAATTCTCCAAAAGGCTCAAAAGGGTCGACTAGGGACAAAGATGTTATAAAACAAATTCTGAAGTCCAAGAAAACCTACCAGTCTAAAAAATGCAAGTCTCCTAAAGCTACTCTCAAGGGTGCACAAAATGAAACACAGAACCAAGAAGTGCAAGTGAGCCAGGATCCTCCAGGGAAAATATAAAGTGAAGGGTCAAAGATGGACCCTTGTGGACTCACATCAACTCTATCCTCAAGATAACACTTAGAAGACCGAAGTCTCCCCCTCTCTTTCCCAAACATACAATCACTCCCCAAAAGAAAGCACAAAGTATCCACTTAAAAACATTTTCAAAACCAGCATCATGTGAGAGAGAAAAACTTGGGAACATGTCATTTGAGTATAAGAAAGTAATGACCAAGGTATAAAAGACTATATGCATGATCAAAAAGGATAAACAAAAACAAAAATATACAAAAGAAAAATATGCAAAAATGCATGAACTAAATTCAGAGTAAGAAAAGAACCTCCTTCAAGTGATTGAGTGCTTCCAAGTGTTCTCCTCTGGTCTTTCAGATGCTGGAAAACAAGGTGATCAAGTGCTAATTGACACTGCTCGAGCGCCATTGTATCCTTTTTATTTCCTGAAAAAAAAAAACAGAAGAAACCAAGCGTAAAACAGAAAAAAGAAACATGGGTTGTCTCTCATTCAACCCTAAGTTATAGTCTTAGGTAGACTATACTTCAAACTCGTAACTCAAACCAAAAACCACAAACAATCCCCGGCAACGGCGCCAAAAACTTGTTGGTAAATCCGCAAGTGTACGAATCCACCCGGTTTTAAATATCGAACCACAGGGATTGTGAGTGACCAAATTCAGCTTAAGCCTTGAGTTTGAAGGTTTGTTTTATTAAGATAAAGATACGTCGATGTAGCAAAGATAAAATATAAGAAAAACAAAGATGGAAATGCTTTGGGTTCTTGTTCAACTAGTCAATTCATGTACATCATTCTAAGCACATGAACTCATGAATCTCTCCTTGATGATATAGCCTAGTTACTCACTTATTGATTCCTCACATGAGCAATTCTCTCATAATAAAGCTAAGCCCAATTCCTTGTGTACTTAGTCATTTATAAGAGGTTTTAGATCATGCAAATTCAGGCCATCAAACCTCAACCCTTCCGCTATTCCTAGTAGCAACCATAGAAGGGGTGATCCCAAATCGGATCCCTAATCAATAACAAACTTCCGTTCTCATTATAGAAAAGCATAAAGCAAGCATGCATACAAGCTTAGATTGATATTCAGAAAATGAGATTCAAGGAGAGAAGAAGAACATGTGGGAAACAACTTAAGATTATAACTCAAATATGAAAAGTCTTACAAAGAAAATCAAAGCAATAGAAGAGAGATTAGCCAAGCATGGCAAGAGTCATGCTTGGCTAAGAACCTGAATTACAAGCTTGGAAGCCTTCTCTCACTCTCCTAGATGATCCTCTACCTCTGAATTTTACAAAGTATGAAAAAAAGATACAAGAGAAAATGACTAGAATCCAATTTATAGGCAAAAATCACGAGTCTGGGTTGTTTCGGGCGCTCAGGCGCCAATTCAGCACGCCTGAGCGCCAATTCAAGCTGAAAATGTGCCTCTGGAAAGCAATTGGCGCCTTGAGCACGCCTAGGCGCCAATTCCAAAAACTCTGGAAAAAGCAATTGGCGCCTAGGCGCCAATGGAGCACGCCTAGGCGCTCAAGCTCGCTAGAAAACCTTTTTATCTTCCTCTTAACTCCTCTCCAAGCCTCTTTAAGCCTCCCTTCAATTCCCAAAGCTTCTTGACCTTCTTTCTCCTTCAGTTTCAGACCTGAACACTTAACCACAAAGCCAAGGAAATATCTAGGAGCTCCAAGAGCCTATTAGCCAAGAGAACCCTCAAATAAAATAGGAAAATTATGCAAGTCCTAAACTTACTTAAAATGCAAGAAAAGTCCCTATAAAACTATGAAATTACCAAAACAAAGTAAAAACACAAAGAAAGGCAAAAATGCATGAGAATGCATGAAACACTACATGAGACACAAGAAAAATACTCAAAACCTACAAAATAATGACCCTAAAAACAAGACTAAATCCGGGTCATCAGCCAACAATGAGAATTTGAAAATGAAATACTTTCCAAGTTCGCTCACGAAGAATGCTTTCACATGGTTTAGGACTTTGGCCCCTGATTCAGTCCATACTTGGGCTCAATTAGAAAGAGTGTTCCATGAACAATTCTTCAAGGGAGAATGCAAGGTCAGTCTGAAAGAATTAGTTAGTGTGAAGTGAGAATCAGCTGAGTCGATAGATGACTATCTGAATAGGTTCAGACAATTGAAGTCGAGATGCTTCACCCAAGTTCCCGAACATGAGCTAGTGGTCATGGCTGCTGTAGCGTTCGAGTATCCAGTTAGAAAGAAATTTGATACTCAACATGTCAGGGATATGGCCCAGTTGGCTGATAGGGTGAGGGAGATTGAGAAGCTTAAGGCAGAGATGGTTAAGTACAATAAGCTGCCTAAGAAGGAAAAAATAACTTACGTCGAAAGTGGTTCACTTAGTCGAAAAGTGCGTATGATAGTGATGATAGTGAAGGGAACGAAGTCCACATGGCTGAGTTAGAGCCAGAGCCTCCTTATGTGTACAAAGCCCTGAATCCTTATGAAAATAAGAATAATGAGGAACCACCCAAAACTTCGACTATGACTGCTAAGACTTACACTTTTGGTATAAGCAAATGTGATGAGATTTATGATATTTTGGTATCTGATGGTCTTATTGTTGTTCCTAAAGACCAAAAAGTTCCATCTCCTGAACAAAGGAGGGGAAGAGATTTTGTAAGTATCATAACTTTATTGGTCATTGGACCTCTCAATGTGTTCTTTTCTGGGACTTGGTGCAGGATGCTCTTGATCAAGGCAGACTGAAGTACGGAGACAAGAACAAGCCAGCCATGAAGATCGACTCAGATCCTTTACAGGTGGGAAACACCAATTTCGTCGAGCCTGTCGACATTTGCATGATTGACTTGGTTGGAGATTTCGACTCAAAGCTGATTATCGACTCAGCCAAGTCTGACACGAAAAACATTGTTGAAAGTGTTGATAAGAAGCTAAGTGTCAATCTAGCCAACGCTAGCATGGAGAAGCTAAACATCGACCCAACCCATGTTTGCATGGTGGAGTTGGCCGAGACAATTGATAGTAAGATGGCAGATCCAGTTGACGAAGAAGAAGCCCCAGACGTGGAAGGGGTTTATCCAAAGCCTAGAGAGGATCTCGTTGAGTTCTTATCCCGAAGTCAAGAAGGCGACAAAGGGGTCATGCTGTGCCCCAGGTGCAGTGTTGTTTTCGACAAGGCTGCTACCAAGCTGTACCAGGATTCTAAAATGAAGAAGAACTTCCAACAAAGGGTCCTTATGTCGAGAAGGTTGGTGTATCCAGAGGAAAACACTTTCCAAGGACCAAAATCTAAAACCATGCAAGTTCCTCAAGGCCATGGGACAAGGAAGGACAAAACATATGTTCCTCATGCTGAAGCACCTCAAGACAAGTGGGTTAGGCCAAAGTATCAAAAGCCTTTGCCAAAGCAGAAATGGAAAGTGGTCGATATTGGCCAAGGTTCATCTTACCTGAACAATTCCCAAGTGTCGAGAAACTATTCCTATGGTTCAAGAAACTATTTTGGGAAGACTCAGATGACCAAGACCCAATGGAGACGGTTCCTGAGGAAGAAGAAGGTTGTTGCTGAGGCCGCCAAGGTCAACCAGCATTGGAAAGATCGCCTAGGCCCAAATATGAAGGTTGCTGAGTCGAAAAATTCAAAGCCAATGGAGACTGAAGCAAAGGTGCTTGGCAACGGAGGGAAACAAAAAGGAAAATAGGTAAAACATATATATTGAGAATTATTGGCAACAAATCAGTAATATATAACTTAAAGTTCAACTATCTTAGGATGTATGCTTTCACAAAGAATTCAAATGATCAAGAATTTCAAAAAAAAAAAAAAGACTTTGATCAAGAGTTGGTGTCCGAACCCCATTCCTCCAACCGAAACGACCGTAAAGCTAATTAATTTACATATATCCACTCATAAAATTAAAACAAAATAAACGTTACCTATGATAAAGAAAAATGAATACTGAAAGAAGGAATTAGGTGTTGAAATAGTTTTCTTTGAACATTAGGTGTTGAAATAGTTGAAGATGAGAAAATGACATGGAAGATAAGACAAAATAATAAATACAGATGCCATCAGCATAAAGGTGTTATTAGGACTTGGCAGAAGAAGCAAGTTGTATAAAAACAAAAACACACACGAGAAAGAAAAATGCTCTGTAATAAAACAAAAACACACAAGAGAAAGAAATATGTTCTGTAATAAAAATTTATACAAGTTGTCCAATTTAAAAATGATTTGAGTGTGAAATATTTTTTTTTAGTAAGGTATCGCATTACCGATATATATGAGACTACTTTCTTTGAGGTTCTGAGATGACATTTAGTGAATAAGTCACTTGCTTGGTGGAGAGGAAAGTTGGGCCCTTGGGGACCGATTCAGGGCACCATGGAGGAAGGTTACAGCTTCTCCGAACGATCATGGCTTCGTTTTATCTCGGGTTCCACTTTCCTCTTTATCCTCTTTTGTATTTTGACTCTATTTTAGTGTTTGAGATTATGCAATTTGATTCAAATTCTTGTTGAATACATCTTTATGCAATTTTAATGGTAGATTGTCATTGTTCGATGTTTTTCTTTGCGCTTGATGCTTTTATTGGTGATTTAAGGGTTTTATGAATTCATAGATAGATTGAAAATTAAACGAAAAATGAGCCTTGTGCGACACACCTACCAAGACGAAATCCAAAGGTTAGCCTTGCAGGTCGAAGCATCAAGGTTTGGGCCAAATTGAGAAAAGGCGGTGACTTGTTGATTGTCTCATATAAGCTTTACACTTTGGCTTTGGAGCAAGGCGGGGGAATAGCTTGATTCAATTATACATCGAACACATAATCGCAACGACCCAATTGCAAGGCCCTTTTTTTGCAACCTCATTGTAAAGATGTCAGAGTAATTCTACCTACTCTAGTACTAATACCAATGCCAGAAGCATGGCACCCCACCCCCTCGAGAGTAGGATGTTGGCCGAGATGAAGCTAGGAGCCAACTGAGCTGCCAAACGGCTAATGAACAGAATTGTAGAGGTCGACCCAATCATGATATAGAATGATGGGACCTTTTCTCGAAAAACCATGTACCCTTAGGAATAGCAGGTAAGATCAAATCCATGGGGCTTCGATACAAGAGATCGGCCTGGAAACAAGCAAGGTATGGTGGGTTCCCGAGCCACCAGGTTTGAGAATAAGGTGGGAACCCTGGACATAGTGGCTTGGAGACCTCGATGCCGCATATAACAACATCATCACGTAGTTCCTAAAGGAATAGGTAATAAAGCGACACCATTGATATCGACACATTTGAAATCGCTAAATGTTCGGGGGAAGGATTCCTCTTTTGATAATAGGTATTGTACTGAGCTTTACGAGTTGGTGTATGCTTAGTTTATAGAAAGGGAAAATAGACCTATATTTTAAGTTTGTTGATTCTCTTTGCGTAATCATGTATCTGTTGACTATAAGATGATTCTTAAGATTCGCATGACAATTGAGAAGTTGATATAAAGTCTTAGGCTAGGTTGATATTTTCTAAGTGACAATAGAAGACGCTCACCCCTAGATATGAATATCTTGAATACGAAATCATGCTTACAATTACAAACAGAAAATTAATTTCTAGCCTCAGTGAGATTAAACATCATGGTATTGACAAGATATAAAATTAAAAATTTGGATAGATCACATAACATTGAAATTTTTAGACTCTCTTTAAAATTAACAGAACCTTTTAAAATAATTTTTTTTTATTTTGACCAAAATAAAAATTGTTCCAACTTGGGTGGGTAATCAATAAATAGGCCCAAAGTCTGGATACCAGCATTAAGCATAGCCCACCAAGGCTTGGAATGACTTGAAGTGGAGTGGAACAACTTGCATTGACGCTCTAGCACATGGATCAACTTGGTTTGACCCTAATATTATTTAGATCTAACATTACGGTCTACCACTAGGGATAGCAATGGTAGGTCTGAATTGAGTACTATGGGACTCATCTCCCGCATTTTTAAAATGTGGGTATCAACCTGAATACCCATGTTCATACATTTTTAGTTACCAATATGCCCGTTACCCGCGATTTAGTTAAACAAAATTTAATTTTATAATCTGTTCAATAGAAAATTAAAAATAAGTGCTATTATAAATAAAAATTAATTAAAAATATAAAAGATCATCCAAATATTTAACAGGTAAAATCACTTGAATAAGCATAATTTTATAAAAAGATTAAGCAAGAAATTAAAGTTAATTAAGCTTTAAATTTATAATTTTAGATGTTTTAATAAAATCATAAATTTATAATTTACATTTCATAGGGATGTTGGAATTTATTTCCTTTGATCAGCCTAGAAGCTTTTAGTTAAACCAAGCTTCTTGCTTCAGATGGTTCTTCAAGCTTTAACTGCTTTCCATATCTTCAAGGATGAACTGCTGGATAATTTTCTGCACGTGCAGACCTTCTAGAACCTCGCAAAATATCTCTTTCGTGTGCCTGAGGCTTGTGTAGTACCTTTCTCCTATTTTATCCAAGTTCATATCTTTAGTCGATCCCTTCTTCACCCAATCAACCGCTTGCTTCCTTCGGCTAAAACCTTTCGCGGCTAACTTCCCACTCTGGCACGCAAGATGGTTCAATTAATTTCTAGCCGTTACACATTTTTGAGTGCCAAAAACCCAAAATGCCATACTTTCCAATCATTCAAGCCTTATCTCATTTGGACATCTACTAATCTATATATGTTCTTCTCAAGTGACAATAATGTTCAGACTCGTCTATACCGTTAGACACTCCAGCCATGCGAATGGATTTCTTGAATTTGCCTAAGCTAGAGAATAGCTCTTGAGTTGAGCATATAAGTTGTAGATAATTCTCTTACCTTGTAATATTGGTCCATTTAATTAAATTTCCTACTACCCTTTGTGATATTGGTGCTGATGAGAGCCTGATGTTGTTAACACTGAAAAGTTGGGTTTATCATATCTGAAACCCATTCAGGCAACCTTGCACACGGCAGACATTCCTGTCAAGCATCCAGTGGGAATTATAGAGAATGTGCCACTGCAAATTAGTAAGCATATTTTGCCTGTGGATTTTACTGTCCTGCATATGGGGGAGGATCCTCTTTCACCCTTCATTACAGGAAGGTTCTTTATGGCCATTGTTGGGGAAATAATAGATGTTAGAGTCACAAAAAGAGAGGTCACGATCAACCGGCAGTGAGCACTGCAGACGCAGTTCGCACGTGAGCAAAAAAGAGCAAGAAAATTTTAGCATTGGCATAGTGTATCACCAGCTCGTTGCAGTCAACAACGCAGCCACGGTTAGCCCAGCTAACAATTCCTCTCTTAATATTTCAAATTTCAAATTTATCTTCCTTTCTTTGACATCTCACCCAAAACTCAAATTGTTAACCTTAGCTCCACTTAGAGATCTCTATATGTCCTTCATCTCTTTGTTGTTTAACAATCGAAGACCACTGTTTATCCACACAAAACCAATCGATCAAAAGGTTGAACACTTTTATTTTTGCTATATCCATACCACCATTTTTTCCTGTTTTCTCTCCTCTGGTTAAAAGATCACTTCCAAAGATATGTTTGCTCTTTACTGATATAGGATATTCACAAGTTCGTGACCTTTTACTTCTGAAACTCTTAATTACAAATCCTAGACAAGATGCAGTGAAAAGTGGGCACTTAACAACATGCTGAGTAGCTTTATTCAATCAAGTCCAACACAATATTCCTTTGAACATTGAAAACATGATGATTAAGAATGCCAAGAATAAAGAACCAAAGCTCTTGTCATCGAAGATAATTTTGGGAAAATTCGAAAGTCAAAATTAATAAGAGATAATGGATATATTTGGCAGCTAGAAGTAATTTTTAACATTAAAAAAAAAAACAAATGTTACTTATACTTAATACATGTATCAAAATCATAAAGTGACAGATATATAAGAATAAAGTGAGTCTATATTAGATGGTAAACAGTCCAAATCACTTCATTAAAGCAAACACGAAGCAAAACACAGGATTATGGACATACAACCAATTAGCAATGTTCCTTTTGGTCAAGTCATCAAGAAATCTAAATCGCAAAATCCCAAAACCCAGAATACAAGGTCAAATAATATAATAACACATCCCCACTAAAATTGATTAAACCAAAACAAGACCATCATATGAAGAAGATAAGTTAGACCTAACAAATTATACCAAGGCAATGCTGCTCTCTCCACCAGGTGGTTTCCGTACACCGCCCAGGAAGTCTCTAGATTCCACCTTTCCATCAGCAAAGATGTTACTGCCACTTATCTCGCGCAGTTTAGCACCACTCAGCGATTTCTCAGTGGAGGAAGGTGGCACTTCACCCCTGAAAATGTCATTTCCTGAAAGGTCTGCAAATTTCTCTTTGTAAATCTTCTTTGCTGTCTTGGTAGTACCATCCCCATCGGCCTATTAAACATGGTCACACAACCCAAGCAAGTATTATTCAAAATGCACGAAGATTAAAGGTGCCAACGAGCAAAACGAATTTGGATTCCCTGCAATCAAGGAATTCCTAAATTCACAGTCAGGGAATCTGAGCACAGTTCAATCAAGATTAGACTGATCAAATTCTAACTTTATATCTGTCCTCTGATCTTGAGGAAATTGTCAGACAACCACTTAATCCCAAAAGCTTAAGCTGTTGGGTAAGGGTCACATTAATGGTTTTATATTATATTCTAACACGCCCCCTCACGCAAGAGCCCTTTGGGCTTGAAGCGTGGATAATTGCACAGGCCCACCTACCATGTGCTTAATTAAATTCCACTTTTAATTAGAAAGTGAGGGGAGCAAGGATCGAACTCTAGACCTCTCGGTCACAGAGGCTCTGATACCATGTCAGACAACCACTTAATCCCAAAAGCTTAAGCTGTTGGGTAAGGGTCACATTAATGGTTTTATATTATATTCTAACAGAAATATATGAATCAAATGATCTTGATCGAACGACACAAATTCCTTGACTCCTCTGAATGTAGGATTTCCCTGACGGCAGGGATCCAAATTACTAACAAAACATGTTCTTTCACATTTTTTTCTTGATAAATGTGTTTTTTAACTGAGTTTGTACTGCAAAATGTAAAATGTAAGATTTTCCAAACACTCCCTATGAAATATGCATGAGGAAGTAGTTCCCCTGCAGTGCACAACCTTAATATTCAAAATGTTAATACCAAGACTCACAAATCAAGATGAGTTTTGGATTACTCATCCCATATGCTGCAATTAACTTAGTTTTTGGCATAAACCAAGTAGCATATTTGAAGACAGGCTATTGAAGGATGACCCAAGTTGAGGGAGAGAGATAAAAATTTGAAAGCAATCATCCAAAATAATTCAGGTTAGCAACATATAGAGGTGCAGACCTGACTTGGAGCAAGCTCTCCAATATCTATGCTCCCTTTCAACTCCAGTACGCGAGCAGTTATTGGTCGGGGTTTGATTTCTGGTGGTGGAGCAAATATGTCATGACCACTAAGTTCCTTGCACTTAGCATCCGAAAGCTGCTTGTTCAATTTGTGGTCTTCACTTTCCAGAGTTCCACTCAGCTCACGCTGCTTGGCAACCTCAGGCAAAGAAGAGGGTTTTTTTGGCAAAAGGCTCCCTTCCTCACCAAAGGAGATATGACTGATTCCCGCAACAGCTTGCTGAGATTTTGAACAATTAACCATAAATGTGAAAGTTAAAAGAAATCCACTGCAAAACTACGATCAATAAAATAAGTAAAAGTATCTATTTTCATATTGTGAAAAACAATACCTGATACATGCGTATTCCGGTTTTATTTTGAGGGTTGGCACTGCCATCTTCTGCAGTGTCATCCTCCCCATTGGCCACAAATATTCCACTACCAGTGATCTCCTTCATCTTAGACTCCGAACAAGGCTTCCTGAAAATTCCACAGCTAGACGATATCAGATGACATAAATATAAAGAGACAGCCAAGTTGACTTTGGGTTCACAATCATGAGTGGGAAAAAGAGCAAGTGAGTTAATAATTTGATTCAAAATTTGAATTTGAATTCATTTTACACTAGTAAAAAATCACAATGTCAATAAATAAAGGCAAAGCAGTTGAGATTCAAGTTAGCATTTAAGCAGGCAGCATATCACATGGAACTAAAAAACACTGGGTTAAAAAGAGAGGGAGGGGGAGAGAGGGAGGGGGGGGGGAGAAAACCAACCTCCTCTATTTTACATTATTAGTTTCAATCTGCAACAATTTTATGGGGGGAAAGCGATAAGAAATGCATGAATAGATGGTGTTTCTTCATTATGAGACAACAGATAGTTGGGACTGGCATCGCAGGGCATTTGATATGCACCATTTTCAAAAAGGAAAACAATAGGTGATAATACTGATAGCTAAAGGTGTGATTATAATACACATGTACAAATAGGTACTGAAATTGTGGGATTTTAGAGATTGATGACCATGAAGGTACCATGAATTGAATTTCATAGCACTACACCCTAATATTCTAAATGTGATTCCCCTGCCCTAAAATTAAAAATGACATATAACATGACTGAGCTGAAGTTAAGTATCTCATTTCAGCACTTCCTTTACCAAAATGAAGAACCAGCCAGGTTTATCAAGGAGGCATGGTTCAGGGCCTGTTTTGGGTAATCTTAAAAAACAGTGATTTTAAGCCTGTGAAATAAAACAGATTATTTATAGAAGTAACTTTTATTTTAAAAGAAAATTATAAAATTACCATGACATATTTAGAATTTTCTAGAAGCTACTCAAAATAGGCTACTCAAAATAGCTTCTGAAAATAATCAAAATTTGATTTTTCTTTTCAAAAGTTCAAACACATGCATCAAAAAATTAAAAACTCAATTTTTTATTGTAAAAAGATGAAAACAATCAAGCTACTAGATGATAGATCCATTTCAACCAAGCTCAACAACCCAAGCAATCCCATTTGGCTGTTATCATTCATTGGCTTCATTGCAAGCGGTGGATAAGAGAAGCAAGATACACTAAAAAAACTCAAATTGTTATTGTTAGTGGAAGACTATGGCCAAAAATAGAAATTGATTACAGATCAATGACACAAACCACTATTGAAACTAGAGGAGAAAGGAACAATTTGTGAGATATATTTAAGATTAAAAATAAAAAAATCAGCTCCTTTAATAATTTAAAAACAGAAAAGAAAGCGAAACGGTTCCAACATTTTAATAATAATGACAATAATTTGAAATTTGAATCATCAGAAAATGAGGAGAGAGAGTTGGAATAGTAGATCTCACCGTTTGTTTAAGCTCTCAACCTCTTCATCGGTGACCTGACCACCAAACACCACCTTCCTGATCCCATCCGACGGCTGAAATTCCACCGAATATCCCCAATTCAAAAAAATCAAAACCCAGAAAAAAAATCAAATTTTTTTCAATTTCCCACCAACCCCACAAAGAAAAACGATTAAAAACCAAAAGGGGTGTATACTGTGGACGATTCACATACCTGGTGAGAACGAGGTGCAGAGGAAGCAGGAGCTGGTGAATCAGACGGTGGAGTTTCGGACCAAGTGAGCAGATCTGCGGTTGAAGTGTGAGGTTTCCTCACCGGAGTGCTCCTCTCCATTTTCCCGAAGCTGGTAATAGCAATTCCCTGTGAAATCAATCAACATTGATGAACAAAAAGCAACAAAAATTGCAGAGAGAAAAAAAACATGGAGAGGGACCGTGCCTGATTCTGGATGAGCGAGGTTGTTGTTGTTGTTGTTGTCGTTAGAGATGAGAAAAATGATTTGATTTTCTAGGTGTGTTTGTTGGTTGAATGCAGAGGAGAGAAGAGAAGAGAGAGTGGGATTTGATTTATTTATATGGTATAATAAGGGAAGAGTTGAGTGGAGTGTAGAGATGAGTGAAAGAGTGTTCAAGTAGAAGCTACTCTTTCTTTCTTCTGTTTTAAAATAAAGCAAACGCCAACCCAACCAAGGATACACACGCACCTCTCTCTATGTATGTGTTTCTTTTGTATCCAAATTTAAATTTAAATTTAAATTTTGAATTCAAATTCAAATAAAACAATAAAACCTCTCCTTCTCCTTACCCTTCTCTTCTCTTCTTTAATTATTTAGATGGGAAAAATTAATTTAAATTTATTTTATAATATTTTTTACACCCTTCCGAGATTAATTCTCGGACCTTCCCCTCTCAAACCATTTAATGTCTTTCACTCTTACCACTAGAGCTATATTTCAGGTAAGTTTAAAATTTAAATAAACCTATATTAAAGTTTTTTTATTTTAAAATTTAAATAAACCTATTTTAAAGTTTTTTTTAAAGGTAAACTATTTTAAAATTATTTCAATAAGTTTCTCATGAATAAATACATATATCTACTTATAAATTATTGATTATTTTTACATCGGAAAGTTAAACTACAGGCCTCCGAGATTAATTCTGAACATTCTCATTCCAAACTCATATGTCCACCAACTTTTACCACCTTAAATATCATTCTTGAACTTATAGATTGTTGACTAAAACAATTTAGCTCTTCATTCTCACTTATATGATTTTTGAAAAACATAGTTGTTTTCTCTTTAATTAAGATTCAGTACTAAATTTTAAAAATGTTTAATCGTATCTTCTTCCATATTTACATATTATATTTCTATATATAAAAGTGTTTTACCGCTGATAGTTAATTTTCTTCAACATCACTCATTAATTACTTTAAAAAGAAAACATCAGTCATTAATTGAGGGAAACTATGTAAAATTGTATAATTTTTTTAAAACTCTAATACATTAATTAATTTCATTATAAATATGTAAAATTTAATGAATATGTATGGTAAGTATAAAATAATAAAATAAATATACCATGTAGGAGAGAAAATTACATTCATTTTTAATTTTAATTAAAATAAAAACATATTTTAAAATTTAGCGAAATTAAAGTGAATGTCTATCAAAACAAATTTTAGACCGTTAGTGCAATACTTTTAATCCTCATAAGTATAATTGACCTGAAACACATTTAATATCATTAATTATGAATTGGTAGAGGAACTAAAATCAGTGTATTTCAAATTTTAAAAATATGATTAATTTAATTTTAAAAAACTAAATTAATTCATGAATAATACTACAAGTATGTTTTTAAACTTTATAAATGGCAATAACGGCTTAACCCCATTTTGATGAACTTATTTGAGCTTATGTAATAACATAAGCGCTTGCGTAAGGGTTTGAGAGAGCTTATGCAAACAACTTATGGTAGGTCATAAGCTCTTTTAAGCTTATTTTCATAAGTTACTATTGATAACTTATGAAAAAGAGTTTATGTATATATTTTCAATTTATTTCAATAAATTTTAAAAATAACTTATGAGTAAACGCTTATGTCACATACGCTTATAACCATAAGCGCTTAATTAAGCTGTTTTATCAAACGGGTCAATTACATTTACAATGTTTCACTAAACCCTTCATTCTAAATAGTAAATTCTGAATGTGAAACCGCCTCTCCTATTCCCATTTATATGCTTCTTTTTATTCTTTTAAATTTGGACGGTAAGCAACCATGTGTGCCGCATGTACCGCCACATGTCCGTTGGTAAAAGGATTAAGGAAGCACCGGGATTTTAATTACCAGCTTACCCCTCAACACAAATGTCATTATTCTCCTTCTCTCTTTTTAAGTTTTCTTAGCCACCCTTTTTGTGATGATAAGTTGATAACTCTACTGATTTCACCTTTTATTTCTTTTTGTCAAAGATTAGCCACAGAAGCCAACTGTTACTGAAAAGCATTAATTGGTGCTAAAAGGGAAATAATTTTAATGTTTATGCACTTTAATTTATCAAAAATTGTTTGATGTTTCACAAACAAGACTTCTTTTCTATGTAAAGGTTGCAAGTGGAATGTACTAATTGATACGGGTCATAACTCATTTGCATTGCTTGTGATTAGTATACTTTTTCAGGATTAAACTCATACGGGTGATAAGCAATCCTGGATTGTTTATTGCATTGCGTCCATCTTTGGTTGCAGTAAAGCCTCCAATGCAGCCAGTTTCTCAGGAGCTTTTTTCAGTGTGGTCTCAACCTTTCTTCAAATGTGGTGAATGTCAATTTTGATATTTTGTTTCGACATTCAGTTTTATTGGGTTTGGCTTCATAGCACGAGATGAGAGGGGAGAGAGTTTTGGGGCAGCAACTTCAACTTTTTCTTACAACCTTATTCCATGTGTCAGGGTCGTATATAGAGATTTTGGAGTCTAAAGCGAAATTGTTAAAGTAATTTTGTTTTGATAAGAATCTGAAAAGGACTTAATACATCATATATTATCAATTTTTATATTATCTCTATTTTTTTAAGTTGCGAAATGATTTACCAAAGTTTTACATTGCAAAATAAACAAAATATTGTTAGTAATAGAACCTGGAACAATGAGAGATGTTGCAACACTTTGATATCAAATATCTTCTTTGACAATTCACTTTAACGTAGAAAAATGAATATTTTCTTTTTAGAGAAGAAACAATGAGTGAAGAGCAAACTTGCACAATACTATAAATATATAATTAATCAAAAAGCTATGAGTAACACAAATTAATTTTTTCAGTTCTGAGAATGTAAAAATAACGGATATTTTAGTGTTTTGAAAAATGTTAAATTGTTGATGTAAAACGCTACTAGTCTACTACTAATAATAATTATCAAAGTTGCATTTCTCAAATTTTGAGTTACAATTTATATTACCTAATTTTTCATTATTTCGTTACCTCTCTCAAATTTTGATAGTATGTCTTATGTATTAAAAAAATTGGGGGCCTAAATTTTTTTGGGGGCCTTAGGCCATTTCCTTTTTGGCCTAAGGCAATACACAGCCATGCCATGTGCTTACATTGCATCAAATCTATCTGTCTTTGACTTCCGACATATGCTTATGTCATGTCTATTTTGAGACAAATTGTTTGTTGTTATTTGAGGTCAGGAAGAAATCTTTCGGATGATACTTTTATTTATTTGTTATCATTCATGACTGTTATGATTTGATTTCTAGTTTCGACTTTATTGATTTATTGTTTGTCCTACAACTGGTAGTTAATTCTGTGGCTGATTGTTTGATCGACCAAACTGACATTCTCTGTTGGAGACTTTATTTAGATTGAGGAAGTTTTGCCAAAACTTGTTTCCTTGATCCAGCTTAGTGTAGTGGCATGTGTGCCCCTTATTTTTTATTGGCTTAATTGCACTTTTGGTCCCCCAACTTTGGCCTTTCTGCAAAAATCGTCCCCAAACTTTAAAATTAGCAAAAAACGATCCTGAAGTTTACACCCGGTTGCAAAATTGGTTTTCCGTCCAACTTCCGTCCAAAATCTAACTGAAAATGCTGATATGACATTTCTAAATTAATTTTAACTGAAAAAAATAATTTTTTAATAAAATAACATTTAGTCAGTTGCATTTTTAGTCCCCCACTCAATAACCACCACCCCTCCCCTCCTCACTCCTCACTTTCTCCATCTTCATCAATACAAACCCAGAAAATTTGTAACTACTAAAATTAAAATCATCCCATCACCATTTTTATCAATTATTGTTCATCTTCATCAAACCCCCATCCCAGCAGTACCACCACCGCCAACCCCCTTCACCGAACACCACCATCAGCTCCTCTAAAACCCCAAAAAACCCATCCCTCACACACACAAATCTAAGGTGTCTTGCCCTCTTTCTTCCTTCTCAAATCCAAGTCCCAAACCATGAAGCCAAATCAAACAGAAGATGAAGCCAATCCAAACAAATCTAGACCCAAATCATAAAAAGGAGATTGAAGCATATGTGACGAAGTGGCTCGAGCAGTGATCCATTATGTTATTGGATTTTGGATTTGTAGTTCCTCTTTCATCTCTTTCTGATTGGCACTTTAGGGATTTCGTTGAGGGAATTGGGGCTTTATTCATCTCCTGCTTCTGGTTTGGGTTTTGGGGAAGTCTAGTATGGTGCAATTGAGGTTTTCTGATTTGAGGATTAAGGTGATGAAAATGTTAGGGAAAGAGGTTGATGCAAATGCTCACTGTAATGCTGAGGAAGATGAAGAAATTTGGTGACTGAATTGTGACAGATTATCTCTGTCACTAGTCCTAAAAATAAAAAAATTATATTTCCTAATTAAATTATTAATATTTTTCAATTAAAATATTATTAAATAATATCACGTCAGCAATCTGTTAGGTTTTGGATGGAAGTTGGATGGAAAACCAAAAGTGCAATCGTGTGTAAACTTCAGGGTCGTTATTTGCTAATTTTGAAGTTTGAGAACGATTTTCGCAGGAAGGCCAAAGTTGGGGGACCAAAAGTGCAAATAAGCCTTTTTTATTAATGCATTTTAACCCAATTTATAAAAAAAAACTCATAACAATCATGATACATGTATCATGCCGATAGTGATAAGACCAACACATTCACTTACTCACTTTTATTCTCCCTTTGTTTCTTATTGTAAGTCTTTTTTTCTGAAAAAAATATTTTATTCCTAAATATAAGTCATTTTCTGATATTTAGGAAGCATTAAATAGTTTTTTTCAAGTTCTCCCTCATATATTTTTTTTTGAAACTGTTCTCCCTCATATATCTTTTTTTTTTTTTTTTGAATAGGTTCTCCCTCATATTTAATATGAAAGAGATGATAGACTTTTGGAATATTAACTTAAGAAGAGAAAATTATATGAAAGTAAATAAGGGTAATTTAGCTAAGAAAGTTAATCATTTTCTTCATAAATTTATTATTAATAACTACTTTTCTTAATCTAAGATAATTAGGTATTTGTGAGGGAATAATAATTTAAAGTTTTCATAAAATGAAAAGTTAGAAAATAAAAGTTAGAAAATAAAAATAGTATGTTTTGTGACTATTTAAACAACCACAAATATGGATGTAACATGTGTCTTCTATTATCTAGTGGTTCAACAAGCATTAATAAAGTCATAATTGATTAATGGTATTGCTGTTTAGTAGGAAACAAATAATGTAGATACTTCTCTAATAATCTAGTGGGTTCTATTCTATCTAGCTAAGTACAAGATATACATTCCTGGTTCAGATATCTCGTGAGGTTCATATGCAAAAAGTCAAGGCTTGCCAACTAATTGTGATGACTTTTACAAAAATTTATTCTTAGCTTTCATGAGGGAATGGAGATCATGGGATGCAGAATTTTTCTCTCTTTTTATATTATATTATTATTATTATATTATTATTATTATTTCACTGAATGAAGAACCATTCGTGGGACACAAGCAAAAAACATGAAAGGTTTCACGTGTGGCCAGTAGGAATCTCTCATCAACAACATTGTAATTCATAATTATCTTTGCTTGGTGGTGCTCTCATTAAAGTTCAAAGTCCCCTCATCACATGCTCCCACACAGGCTTTGCTTTTCAGCCTTTTCTTTTCCTCCTTTGGGAAATATTCGAATAGAGAATTTTTAAAATAAAAAAATAAAAAATAAAAAGGCTTAATGGTCAAATTGGTCCCTGTATTTGTAGTGAATTTTGATTTTAGTCCCTCCTCGAAAAAAACTTGCCGATATCTTCCTGCAGTTGCAAGCATTTTTGTTTTAGTCCTCACCGGAGGGCTGAGCTCCGGTGAGCCCCCACCTGGCACGCTGACGTGTTAAATCTATCCTATGTGGATTTTTTTAAAAAAAAATTAATTAAAATAAGATTAAAATCTAAAAAACCCTAAATACCCTTCTCTTTCACCCCTAAATCTCCAAATCTGAGCTATTCTTCACCTTTCCCCAAACACAGGGACCTTCTTAGTATTATCCAGAATTGTTTTTTTCTCCATATTCATCAATGAAAACCCAGACAGTCAAAAACACTCAAAAGAACTTAATCAAAGATATCCTATACCAATCAAAGATCTTAATCAACGAAAACCCATGCCCAAATTTTTCCACTTGCCATTCATTAGTTTTCATAGCTACCCATACCACTCAAAGATCTTAATCATGATAAACCACTTTCTGCCTCTGATCAAATGATTCAAAAATTGGAACTTTATAACCCACGAATCAAGATTAAAAGACACACAAACATGCTTGTTGATTGGGACGGAATCGATATGTTTCATCCAGGTTCCAGTTTTCCTTTTTCCACGCACATCCACTGTCACAAAATTCAATTTTCATCGATCAATCTTCAAATCTTTGCAGAGCTTTTACTCAAAAGGGACTACAAGACTTGAAGTCTATGTTCAATCTTCAAATCTCAGAGCAATGGAGAATACGTTTGTCCCTGCTGGAAAAAAAATTGAAGCTTTTCAACCAATACCCATTTTTTTTCAAATAACAATCTCTCTTCAGTGTTGTGAAAAAATTGTTGGAAATTAATCCAGAGAGTTTCTTCCGTGTGTGTATCCTCTCCCAGATCTTCAGGTTCCACTTAATAGGTAGTTAGTAAATAATTTGACTAGGTCAGTAATTAGTTTCCTACTTTCATGCCAATAACGTTAGTGGAATAGGTATTGATTGTTAGTTCCACTCCTACTTTCATCGCCTTCCTTTAGGGTCATCGCATATTGCGTCGTCTACTCCTTTTGAACTGATTTACTCTGATGTATGGGGTCCATCTCCCAAATTTTCAATCAATGGAAATCGGTATTTTGTTTTGTTTATTGATGATTGCACCAAATATGTGTGGATTTATTTTCTATCGCACAAATCACAGGTTTTCACTACTTTTGTGCAATTTTGTACTATGATTGAAACACAATTCAATGCAAAAATAAAAAATCTTCAATCCGATTGGGGGGGTGAATTTCGCAATGTCTCTACTTTTTTAAAACAACACGGTATTTCTCACCGTATTTCATGTCCATACACATAAGAGCAAAACAGGGCGGTTGAACGACGCAATCGTATTATCATTGAAAAAAGCCTCACTCTTTTGGCTCAATCATCTTTACCTCACAAATTTTGGGAACATGCTTTCAAAACTGCAACTTATCTTCACAATAGAACCATTACCCCCACCTTACACTATCATTCTCCATATCAACAATTATATAACAAAGATCCAAATTATGGTTTTCTCAAAACTTTTGGATGTCTTTGCTATCCTTTTCTTCGTCCATATAACAACCACAAAATTGATTTTCGTTCTCTTCCATGTGGGTTTATTGGTTACAGTACTTCTCACAAAGGATATCTCTGTTTTCATAAACCTACTGAGCGTATATATGTTGCAAGGCATGTTGTTTTTAATGAGAGTATATTCCCATATTCTGTTTCTTCACATAATTCGGCGCCAAACTCATCTACTCCTGCTTCTCCAGAATTAAATTCTAATTTGTTAGAGCAAGCTGTTGGGCTGCCCACACCTTCGGCCACGTTCCAACCTGCACCTACAATTCAGCCTCCAATTCAGCCTACAATTCAGCCCTCACTCACAATTCCTCCCACTTCTCATTCATTACCTAATATCCCTTCTCAGCCGGCCCCACAACAACAACATCAACACCATGTTCCTTCATACTACAGACCAGCCCAATCTTCCACTCACCCCATGACCACACGAGCCCAAACCGGCTCTCTCACACCAAAAATCCTAGCCGTCACTCTTAAACCTGAACCTGATCCTCGTACATACAACCAAGCCCTCAAACATAAACATTGGAAAGATGCTATGACTGTAGAATATAATGCTCTTGTGAAAAATGGTACTTGGTCTCTTGTTCCTTGTCCTACTAATGTCAATGTTGTGGGTTGTAAGTGGATTTACAGGACAAAGCGCAAATCTGACGGGAGTATCGAGCGTCACAAAGCTCGTTTGGTGGCACAAGGTTTTAGTCAGCAAGCAGGTACAAACTTCTTTGAGACGTTCAGCCCAGTGGTTAAGCCAACAACCATTCGACTTGTCTTGTCCATTGCCTTATCCAACCAATGGTGTCTTCGGCAATTGGAAATCAACAATGCATTCTTGAATGGTGAGCTCTCCGAGGTTGTCTATATGCGTCAACCAAAGGGTTTTGAGGATTCTCATCATCCTGATCATGTCTGTCTATTGCGGAAGGCTATTTATGGGCTCAAACAAGCACCTAGAGTTTGGTTTACCAAGCTTAAGCATTACCTTATCACGCAGGGCTTTCGGGCTTGTCAATCCGACACGTCCTTGTTTGTTCATCATTCTGCTGCTGCAACCATCTACATCCTTGTATATTTAGACGATCTGATCATTACCGGCATAGATTCAGGTTTGATTCATACCTTCATCATTAATCTTAACAAGGTGTTTGCTTTAAAAGATCAGGGAGAATTGCATTATTTCCTCGGTCTTCAAATCACACGCACCAGTTCTGGGGTACAACTCACTCAAGAAGGTTATGTTAGAGATATTCTGGAATCCACCAACATGTCTGCTGCTGCTCTTATCACAACACCTGCTGACCCACAGCATCTTCTAGTCAAGGCGGGTGAACCATTCGCTGATCCAGCCTTATACAGACGCACAGTCGGTTCTCTCCAGTACGCCACAATCACCCGGCCTGATATTAGCTATGCGGTGAATCGCGTTTGTCAATTTATGCATTCACCGACACTTGATCACTGGCGTGCTGTCAAAAGAATACTTCGCTATCTTGCTGGTACTCTGTCACACTCTCTCCACTTCAGTCCAACTCAAGCAACTTCCTTTTTAGCATATTCAGACGCGGGTTGGATCTCGGATTCGGACGACAGCCGCTCTCAGTTTGGATATGCAATCTTCCATGGATCTAATCTCATCAGCTGGACTTCCCGCAAACAGAAGGTTGTTGCTCGCTCAAGCACTGAGGCGGAATATCGATCTCTGGCATACACCGCCGCCGAACTGCTTTGGCTCAATCATCTTGCTTCTGAGCTTCATGTGTCCATTACTGGTCCTCCGTTGCTTCTCTGCGACAATGTTGGTGCAATTTTCTTGTCCAAAAACCCAGTTATCAGCCCACGGTCCAAGCATATTGCCCTAGATTTTCACTTCATTCGTGACCAGGTTGATTCCGGTACTCTCAAAATTGGCCATGTATCATCCGTTGATCAGCTCGCCGATATATTCACCAAACCACTTTCCAAAGATAGAGTTTCTTTTCTTCGTTCCAAGCTTCGAGTTCTTTCGAATCATCAGCTTGCTGGGGGGTAATAGGTAGTTAGTAATTAGTTTGACTAGGTCAGTAATTAGTTTCCTACTTTCATGCCAGTAACGTTAGTGGAATAGGTATTGATTGTTAGTTCCACTCCTTATTATTAGCATTCAGTTTCTCAATTCTTTGCTGTATATATTCGTGTAAATTGTTTACCAAATTAATCAAAGTAATTATCAATTCAATTCCCTTCTCTACACCACTTCACCTCGTCGTTTGAATCGTTGTCGTCCAGGTCTCGATCTCCTTCTCTTATCTTCTCCTTCGCGCCGCAGTTAGAAGCCAGCATCTCCATCTTCTTTCTTCTTTCTCATCGTCGATCTGTCTTCCCCCTCGTCCCTTTCTTGTCTTCTCTTCTCTTTCTCCGGCGACGCCAGTGTGGCAAGGTGAGGGGTTCCATTTGTTCAAAAAAGGGGATTAGAGCTTGAGATTTTTTTCTCTTTCCTTCTCTCGATTGTAACAAAAACAAAATAAATTAAAGCAATGATGTTAGTGGATTTGGAATCTGGTGTGTTATTTGTTGCGAGCCAAACCACATCCTCTTCATCTTTGTGTGTTTAATTGTTTTTAGTTATTTGATGCTAGGGGATTTGGGATCTGGTATTTGTAATTTTGTTGTTTTATGGGGTTTTTGATTTATGGAGCCTAGGTTTCAGAAAGTTTCAGAAAGAGGATGAATATTCTCGATATAATTTGAAGAAGATGAAGATGGGGAAAGGTGAAGATGAGCTCAGATTTGGGGATTTAGGGGTGAAAGAGAAGGGTATTTAGGGATTTCTAGATTTTAATATTATTTTAATTAATATTTTTTTAAAAAACAATTCCACTTAGGACTGATTTAGCGTGTCAGGTGGGGGCTCACCGGAGCTCCGCCCTCCGGTGAGGACTAAAACCAAAATGCTTGCAACTGCAGGGAGATATCGGCAAGTTTTTTCCGGGGAGGGACTAAAATCAAAATTCACTACAAATACAGGGACCAATTTGACCATTAATCCAAATAAAAATGTTGGTCTTGAACCAAACATGCAATAACAGGAAATAATGATAACCACTAGGTGTGAGGACATTTTTGTCCATCAGAACATAATTTTGGGGATTATGGGAATGCAACGGTATCTAACCTAACGATAAAGTTATCCGTTAGAAAGGATGATCTAGATGGTTTCTTGCAGACGGAAATTACGAGAATATTTCAAAATTTTAAATTTTAGTGCAGCTAACTCACAAAAATGTTTCAAACTTGATATTTAAATTCAGTTTCTCTCATATTTAATTGACATCACTAACGGGTTGGTTCAAGTTATACATGCTTGACTTATTTTAAACAACATTTTGGGTTTGAAACTTGTGGATGAAAAAAAAACTCCGCTGAAAGAGTTAACCCCACCATAATGAGGATGTTCCCGACTCGAACATAATTGCCTACGAAAGAGGACACATGTCACAAACTAAAAAATATATATTTTAGTCTCATCCAAATTTTATTCTTACTTCTCATGTTTGGTTTTGAGCTAAAACCATAATCAGTGTGTTGCAAATTCGAGATGTATTATGAGGAGGGATGATTTATTCACACTTCTTTTCTCTAATATTTCATTTCCACACATTTTTCTTCTTATCTCTCTGCATTTACGGTCACATCACATATCATATCGCTCATTTCTCTTATTTCTCTTTCTATATTGGTTAAGGTGGAGCTGGAAATGCGTTTTCAACAAACCATTATCCGTATTATAAGGCTTTGTAACCCGCAAAACCTTGAATATAGGAGTGTTTTTTTTTGGAAATACGAGTGGTTAATAAGTTGAGAATTGCTAATCCATATGAAACGAAAATAACGAATGGTTATAAATTTAGCAGTGTTTTAGTATCAATATTTCAAATACTATTATGAAAATAAATATCATTTTAAAATTCTCACATTTCGGTTCGTAAGATTAAGCATTTGTATAATAAGTTTGGTCTGCTGGATCAGTCCGTTTGACCCATCTTTTTATGGGTTAGATTATGATTTTGAACATAAATCTTAAAAGTGG
This sequence comes from Lotus japonicus, assembly GCF_012489685.1. Lineage (NCBI taxonomy): Eukaryota > Viridiplantae > Streptophyta > Magnoliopsida > Fabales > Fabaceae > Lotus > Lotus japonicus. Next base: position 58,012,885 of record NC_080041.1, on the reverse strand, counting down.
GTTAACCTAACTTAACCAGCATTTTGACGGACCAATGACGGGTTGCGCCCACCAACTCATATTTCGTCCCTTATTTATAGGTTATGTTTTGTCTAAACTTTCATGATTGCATGACATTATTGTTTATAATTTATTGGATGATTATTATTTTATGAAGTAAACTCTTACTATAATTGCAGAGCATGTCTAGTAATGTTAAAAAAGTTGAGTGAGTGGGTATTAAAGAAAAAGTGACATTTACCAATGGCTTGTTGAAGCTCACATACACATTATAGTTGCTATTCAGGTTATAATTACAGTTTTAACTAACAAGGCATGGTAAATATTTGTTTGATGTTATCATTGATGAGGATTTCTTGTTGAGCTCATAATCTTTAAAGATAGAGAACGAGTATAATATTGTGATGATTCTATTTTTTACATGTGGCAACATACAAAAAGTGAAATATTTCTTAAAATTACTCATGCAAAACTTATTTTTTATTTTACTATATTCTCTAAGTGGGTTAGTTCTCCAACTTGTCGGCTCACCAAAATGTGGATTGGGTTAAGACTTTAAATCCAAATGTAAAAAGTGGGTAAGTCCAACCCAACCCGCATTTTGACGGGTCAATGGCGGGGCAAGACGTAGGTACGACGCTCCCCGCCAACCTATATTACCAACTCTAACCTTGGACCACCGTTAGGGTTCCGTTATATTCAACTTAAAAATAAACTTGCACTCTATTTTTTTATCACATCATATGTATCGTGAGACTTTCTTGTTGAGCTGCAATGTGAAATCTCACACTGAATCCCACTGTCAAAAAAGTTTCGAGAATTCTCTTACCATATGTCTTTTCGCTTCTATTAAATGAGGAAGACAATCCATATATTTTCTACTTAAAACATCTGAAACCACATCCGCCTTACCAGGATAATATAAGATTGTCCAACCATAGTCCTTCAGAAGCTCCATTTGTAATGCCCTAACTTTAAATACTAAAATAATATTTCTTTTATAAGAAGCTTACTCTTCTATAGAAAACAGTGTAAGATCAAGTTTTGATCTAGTAGTACAACTCTATGTTTTGATGATTACAAGTTAACCTTTTGATATGAACAATTGTGGTACTCTAACGTGTTTTTCTGAGTGTGCTATTTACAGGCTCTGACCTCAACTCAATCTCACACAAATCAGAAGCACTGTGTATAAAGAGCAACCCAAGCAACGCTTTCGCATTCACCATGTTCAGTATGAACAATGGAAAAGCTTCAGAAGTTCTGAAGTTATACAAACTCTGATGTGGACTCAGTCACTAGAAGCTCTGAAGATCCAGAAAGTCTGATAACCAAGAAACACTGAAGGCTCAGATATTCTGATGGTGTAGAAGACTCTGAAGATCCAGAAGCTGATTAGTGAAATTCTGTTGTCCAGAAGCAAGATACTCTGAAGACCATGTTCTTCCCTCTGAGTTCAGAATCAGAAGAAACAATGGTCAGAGGATCTGGGCTTTCCCTCTGACTCTGATCAACCGGCTTCACAAGTTCCAATATGAAGCATTCCCCTGATCAGAAGTCTCCTAGGTTTAAAGGTCAAGTCGCTATCCAAGTACAAAAGCAATTGTACCTTCCTGAAAACCTACCTAACAGTCTCAGACATAGCAGAAGCTGGATTTTCCAGAACTGCCCTCCAACGGTAGCATTTTCCATGCAACGCTCAACCCTAATCCTTGGAGTATATAAAGAGGCTGAAGACTGAAAGAAGCGGTTAGAAGCATTCACATACGTGCAAGACATATTCAAATTCTTCTAAGCTTTCTTTCATCTGAAATTCATTGAGTTTACTATTAGTTTTTGAGAAGCAAATCTCTTGTAAAAAATTCTTTGATAAACAGTTTGTTTAGTTCCTTTAGGAGATCAAGGTTGATCGGATCCTAGAGAAGACTACGAGAGTGAATCTTAGTGTGAGCTAAGTCAGTGTAATTGTTAGTCACTTGTAGGTTTCAAGTGCAGTTGTAACTCTTACCTGATTAGTGGATTGCCTTCATTCTAAGAAGGAAGAAATCACCTTAACGGGTGGACTGGAGTAGCTTGAGTGATTTATCAAGTGAACCAGGATAAAATCCTTGTGTGCTTTTCTATCTCTTATCTTTAGCACTTAAAGTTCTCGAAAGATTTGTCAAAATCTTTAAGGTGGAAGCTTTATACTAAAAACGTTATTCAAACCCCCCCTTTCTACCGTTTTTCATACCTTCAAACAGAGTCTATAAAACTTTGCGGAATGAAAACTTTACAGGTAAACCCTCATATTTTGAATATTTACATCACTTAAACACTGTGTCAAATGCAATTACAATACAATAAACCCCTTAAAAGTATAAGTACATCGACTCCATAAAGTGTGCAACCCACATTGTGACGATGATCCAACTACTTAACTTGAACTGTCATGCAGACTTCTCTGTAAAACCTGGAATGTCATCACCCCAAAGTATAGTGAGTAAAACTCGGTGACAATAGTAAAAACATTTACAACAATGGCATTCCAACATACCCGTGTGGAAGGTATGAAAAATCCTCCTTCAAACACATACAACATACACATACATTTTTACAACACTCAGAATTTGCCTTTACACTGGCTTCCTAAGGTCACCAGGTTTGCCCCGCAATGTTGTAATCTTTCTTTTCACTTTTTACTCTACATTCAGGACTCTCCTTTTTACTAGCCCTCTTATGGTCACTAGGTTTTCCCTGCAATGTCATAGTCTTTCTTTTCTCTTTTACTCTACATTCAAGATTCGCCTTTATATTAGCCCTCTTTAAGTTGCTAGGGTTGCCCTGCAATGTTATAATCTTCCTTTACTTATGCAACATGACGTTCTTTACTTAACATTTGACATACAAGTATAGTCATTTTCTTCATGTGTGAAACTTGACACACATAATATACAACAAATCACTCACGTGTTGTTTTAATCAGACATACATATCACTAATACAAGGTGATTATATGGTCATGCATATCATAGTAATATATGATTACAATATGACTCATTAATTCTTACCAAATGTTCATATCATGTGTTGGAACATGTTGTCATGCATTTTGTCAAAACAACCGATTGTCGAAGCAGATGCTGTGGCATCTGATTCCGTGAAGCTAGGGCATCAGTCCTCAGCTTGTGTTTCAGTTGGGGCCCTCTGAAGATATGTTTTTGAGTTACTTGAGGAGCAAGGAGTTATTCCAGAAGGGTTTTATTTGTTGGGTTGTTATTTGTTGAAACAATCTTTGTTAAAAGATTGATTTCTATCTTTACTTGTGCAATAAGAAACCGAATCTATCAAGATTGCGTTTTTGAATTGCTGTTACTGCAATCTGTTTCTTCAGCCCGTGCCAACCCTAAAGCCCATGCTACCGCTGCTGAAGTCTATAAAAGGATGAAGACCTAAAACATGAAGTGTGTCGAAACTGATAGAGAGAGATCGAGTGTTTTAGGATTTGTTAATTGTGCTTTGTCCTTTGTTAGTTGTGAATCTGTCTTTGCTCACTGATTCTATAAAGCAAAGAGAGATTCTGTGTGTTTGATTGCGTTCAAACTCTACTTGTTCATTGTGTTCACTAATCACTGTGGCAGTGATTGAGAGAAAGTGAGAGGGGCTCTCATACTTAGGTTGAGATTCTAAGTAGAAATACACTGGGTAGATTAGGAAGTGAACTATGAACTGAGTTGTTCATGAGTGTCTGTAATTCCTGAATCTTGAGATAGTGGATTTCCTTTCTTTGGGTGCAAACCCTCCAGACGTAGGTGAAAGTTTTCACTGAACTGGGTTAACAATTACTGTGTGTTATTGTTTCTGTTGTTAAGTTTTGTTTTATTGTTAAGCGATTGTCGAACCTCTTGTCCCAGCATCGTGCAGGACAATCGTATCAGAGGGAACCTGAGTTACATCATGAATGTACTCTCATTGCCGAAGTCATCCTACAAGATAACAAGTCAACCCAAATATTTGACTTACCTATCTATTTTTCCCTATGATCTAAATTGAGTTAAACTAAATTGAATTAGATGATATCTATCTTTCTATAAGTTTCATTTATATATTTCACTTAGAACTTAAGCAAAACACCTCGTGGGCGAAACTAAATATGAAATGCAAAATAGATTTTGCTGAATTTCCCATGCTGACCTCTACTAAGTAAATTAGTCATAACTCAACCAAAATATATCCAAACAACATGAGACTAGTGACAAAAGTTCCAAAACATCCATGGTAACATTTCATAGTAGATACATATTTTCCAGTTCCAACTTTTTAAGGCCTAACCGAATTGATCTTTGTGGGAAAACGAAGTTCATTTAACAGCTTGACCTTCGGTCATTGGATTGGGCATAACTAGAGCTATATTTGTTCAAATGATATGAAACCAACGAGAAAATTTCACTAATGCACTGTTTGATTCAAAGGAGGGGAGAAGAGGGGAAGGGAGGGGAGGGATTTTAATACTTATTACGATTGGTTCATAGGAGGGAAGGAGAGAGAAAATAACTTATTTTTATTTGATTCTGTTGGGAATTGGCTCATTAGGAAAATCTGGGGCCCACAGATTTTATTTTGAGGCCAAATATTCAGTTTATTAGGATTTGATTTAATGTGGATTGTTATAGGATTTATTAGGATTTTACTGTAAAATAGAGATCAATAGAATCCACTATAAATATAGAAGGTCCCTGACCCTAAAAGTGTGCTAGTGTGCACTAGATGTGTGCGGAGTGCGCCGCAATTGGGTGGTGCCCAAGTATGCCGAAATTTGGCAGTGCGCGAGGGTACACAACAATTGGGCAGTTGAGAGAAACTAATATTGTAAACATAATTGATTATTGAAAATCAATAAAAGGAGCTATAGCTACTCTATAGTCGCAGATGTAGGCAATTTGGCCGAACTGCGTGAACAAAGTTTTTTCTGTGTGGTTTGTTCGTGCTTTCTTGCTCTATCGTACTGTCTGAATCGAGATGTGCTTTTCCTCAACAGGTTCATATGGGGAGGGAAAAGACTTTATAGTTAAAATTACTTTTATACCTTTTTATATATTTACTTGAATTTAACAACACAATATTACATCTTTTTTTTTTTTGAAAAACCAAATAATATACTAATATGGAAAGGCATCAGCCGAAGTAAATATCCAATACAACTTACAATAGCGAAATAAAAAGAAAGGGACAGGAACATGAACCAGAATCTTAGAAACATGAACAATCGAAACAACTAGGACAAAAAACAATTAAAAAGATAAAGCTAGATAGGCATGCAAATACAATTAGTCTCAAAACAGTGCCTATTCACACAGAAAGCCACGACCATCCTTCACCTTCTTTGACATCAACACCACAAAGAACTTTGTCATAAAGAGTTACATATTGTATAGCAAAATACCACAAAGAACTATCACAAAGTACTAATTAAGCTCAAGTCTCCAACACCTTAAACTATGTCATAAAGAACTACATATTGTATAGCAAAATACCACAAAGAACTAATTAAACTCAAGTCTCAAACTCCATAAAGTATGTCATAAAAAGCTAAAAAAGCTCAAGTACAGAGAATTAAATTAAATATTTAAAAATGCTCAAGTATCCAATCAAGGGCATCAATTGGTAGGGGGGTTTGAAGAGCCAAACACTATATACATGATCACATCAAGAACTGTTTTAAGCTCGTCAACATCTTTTATTAATTTGCAAAAACTCATAGGCCATAAATTTTCATTGCATTCACATTCCTTGATTAACGTCCAAGCTTCTCCCCTAGAAATTGGAGGGTTGTGACGCTCTTTCATTATAACATTTTCTTCCTTTAGTGTTGTTGCAACCTTTTGCATTGCTCCTTTTATTTCAAGTATGTCACCATTCTTCCCTTTGTTGTTAGCCACTTTTGATTTCTTCCTTTTGTTGTTAGTACTTTGTGTTGGTCAAGGATCTTGAGATTGAATTTTAGGAGAAAAATCATTATTAACATTATAAGCATCAAAGTCCTCTAATCTCACGTCATTCCGAAGTATACCATCATCAATGGAATCAAAAAATCAGATTCAATGGTTGAATTAAGTCGCTTTCTCATTTTTGACGCGGTTTCAGCTTCCTCTCCAGTAGCTCGATCATTCCCATAAAGTGTCACCATTTCCTCATAGTATGAAAATGGGGTATTTCTACAATTTGCTGCTTTTGTTTTTTACTAATAAAAGCAAAAATTTCACAAAAGTTAGCCAACAATTCAATAATGACATATTAGTAAATAAAATTGCATGCATGTTACCTGAATTAGAGCATCCCAAACTTTTAGTCCAGCATCCCATAAATGAGTAGATGTGTTCCAAGCAAACCCACTCATACCATTCTTAAAAATATCATAAACATTAGAGATCGCAGAGCTTATAGAGAAGATTGACTGGTTATGACTTTTGGCTTTTGGTTATCTTTTTAGGGGTTTTGGGTGTTTTTGCTCTTGATCCTCATTGGGCGCGTGTTTTGTGCATATTAGAGGTTGTCTGCTTTTTTATGTTGGGCTAGCTGTAGCGTATGCTTCGCTTTTCTTTGGAGCGGGTGCTTTTCTTATTTACCTATTAATATATATATCTTTTGCTTTCTTAAAAAATATCATAAACATTAGAAACCTTTTTTTCAATGTTTTCCAGCGGTTTTAGATCTTACTCTTGTCAATTTTCATCGCAAACAATACACTCAGCTCACTCGCGATGCTGTCAAGTGCTTTGGGAGCGAACTGGCCATTAACTTTGTTACTGGCTTTATACTCGTGCATGAAAGCAATTATAAGAGCATCATCCATGGCTCTTGTCTAATTCATGTTATTACCACTATTAGTTGTTGATTGCTTTTTAGGTGCGATACTGTGATATTCATCAATTATAGCAAAACACAATTAATAAAATGAAATGATTACAAAATAATAATAACCAATAAAAATGTTCCATTTGAAGAAAATCAACATTACAATAAATTCAACCAAATTCAACTACAAGTTCAACATACATCAAGGTAAAATAAAGAAAGTAACACAAATATGATTACACATCTTTTAGCTCAAAATATCATTTTGATAATCTATCCACATTTGATTGACTAAAGTGTCTCTTATAAGCTCTCCATGAGCAGTCTCCTCACTGTCACTTCTTGTAGCTTGATAATTGTAATGAGAAACATTTTGATTAGCAAGCTCATAATCTACTTCAGCTATAAGGTCTTCATCTGGATCTATGGCCATTAAGTAAATATGAAGGATGCAACATGCAATGATGAAATCTCAAATCTTTTTTCAATACACCAAAAGCTCTTTCAATTGCATTGCGCAATGATGAATGTCGAAGATTAAACAATTATCTATAATTTTGCGGTGGATTTGTTACTGAATATTATTTCAAGTGATAGCGAACTCCTCTATAAGGTGTAATAAGTCCACTTGTCAACATGAAGCCAGCATCAACAAGGTAATACTTTCCTATAATCAAGTTGAGTAATCAATGAGATAGTTTTAAAATCAAGTATTGATTAAATTGCACACATAATTTTTTCATTACCTTGAGGGATTTTGAGCATATATTCTCGTTTTAATGCGTTCGTTATAATTCTTGAGTCAAAGGCTGTCCCTTCCCAGCCAGGGAGCACATAGGTGAAGCTTAAATCAAATGTGCATGCTGCTAACACATTTTGGGTTGAGTGATATTTTCTACCACGATATCGGGGAGCATCTTTAGGAGATACTTTGACACGTATGTGTGTACCGTCTATGGCACCAACACAATCTTGACAAAATATATTTATATTAATATAATCAAGTTTATTGTTCATATCTTTTACTCAATAGTAATTCAATGATGATTTTTACCTTAAAATATGGGTAGAATCTACTACTACCAGAAATTTCATGAGGAACTGTTGAACCATCATGTTGCACAATAAACTTTGCTTCCAATTGGAGGAGAGTTCTCAATACATGACGGAGATGACGACTAATCGTCTCACCAAATCGACGAAACCAAAAATTTACTTCACAATTTTTAGCATTGTGTGTTAATATGTAAATTGTTTTGGCAACTTGTTCTTCTACACTTGACCATCTTGTGGCTTGTACGCCCTCCTCTCTTTCTAACATACCACATTAAATTAAAAAGGCTTGAGGACCCATTCTTAATATATGTCTACTGGTTTCACTACTACTGATTCTACCCATTATTTCTTCCTGCACCCTTTTTCTCTCGGAGCTCATACTGTAACTAATTTTTCTCTTACGAGACCTATGCGGGACAAGGTTATAAACAACATTCATATGAACTGAGCTACAACACTTCTTCGACGCATATCATACCATATAGTTAGATTCGAATTGTTGTTCCTTTGTTGTCTTGCATTTTGTTAAAAACAACCTGATGTCGAAGCAGATGCCTTGACATATGAGGTTCAAGTAACTGATTGAAGGGAGTTGTTTGCGGGTTGTTTATTGTTGGAACGAATCTATGATTGAGGATTTGTTTCTATCTTCTATTTGAATGCTATGCAAATCATATCATGGAAGATTGCGTTTAATTGCGTGTGGATCAATCATGTTCTTCAGCCCAGCTAACCCTAGTGCCGCCTCTGCTGAAGTATAAAGGGAACAAATACCTAAAACGTGAAGACACTGAAGCTGATATTGAAGATCAAGTGTTAGTAGTGCTTTGTTCTTGTTAGTTGTGAACGAGTCTTGCTCTCTGATTCTATAAGGCAAGGCTGCGTTCTGTGTTTAGTTTGATTGTTCAAACATTCTTGTGATTTGTTGTCACCAATCACTATGACAGTGGTAGAGGGAAAGTGAGAGGGGCTCTCATACTTAGGTTGAGATATTAAGTAGAAATACACTGGGTTTATTAGGAAAAGAACTATGAACTTGTTGTGTTCATGAGTGTCTGTAGTTCCTGAATCTTGAGATAGTGGATTTCCTTTTCTTTGGGTGCAAACCCTCCAGACGTAGGTGAAGTTTCACTGAACTGGGTTACCAATTCTTGTGTCTTGTTTCTTTTATGTTTTCTAGTTTGTACTGTTATTAAGTAATCAATTGTTCTAATCGATTGTCCCAGCATCGCGTAGGACATTCATCCTAAGGGAACTAGAATTCCAATTGGCATAAGAGCATGCACCCCTGTTCTGTTTGGGTGAGCTCTTGGGAGATATTTTCTTGTTCTCATGGATAACAAGGAGGGAGGATCAGTTGACAGGCCACCAATTCTGGATGACACCAATTATGATTACTGGAAGGTTCGCATGACTGCCTTTCTTAAGTCTATTGACAACAAGACTTGGAAGGCCATTGTCAAAGGTTGGAAACATCCCACCAAGGTGCAAGCTGAGGGAAGTACCTCAAATGCTGAAGAGAAACCTGAGGAAGAATGGACAAAGGATGAAGATGAAGCTGCTCTGGGAAACTCTAAAGCGCTGAATGTTATTTTTAATGGAGTGGACAAGAACATGTTCAGGCTTATCAACACATGTATTGTGGCAAAGGATGCCGGAGAGATTTTGAAGATAGCACATGAAGGCACCACCAGAGTGAGAATGTCAAGGTTCCAGATGCTTACTACTCAGTTTGAGAGCTTAATGATGTCTGGGGATGAGACTATTTCTGAATTTCACATGCGTGTGCGTGACTTGTCAAATGCTTCGTTTGCTCTGGCAGAACCCATGTCAGATGAAAAGCTTGTGAGAAAGATCTTGAGGTCCGTTACCAGCAAATTTGCTATGAAAGTCACTGCTATTGAAGAAGCTCAAGACATCAGTAGAATGAAGGTTGATGAACTCATTGATTCTTTGCAGACTTATGAGTTGAAGTTGGGTGATAAGCCTGAGAAGAAGAGCAAAAGCATAGCCTTTGTATCCAACACTGATGATGGAGATGATGCTAATTGTGAAAATGAGAACTTATCTGAAGCTCTGGCTCTACTTGCTAGAAAATTTAATAGAGCTCTGAGGAAGATTGATAGAAGAAATAGGCCAAATATCCAGGACATTAAGTCTGACAATTCCAAGCCCTTCAATTCTCAGCGAAAGACCAAAGAAGAAGACAAATCTGGTCAGAGTAAAGGTGTTCAGTGTCATGAATGTGAGGGATATGACCACATCAGAACTGAGGGTGCAACTTACTTGAAGAAGCAGAAGAAAAGCATGGTTGTTACATGGTCAGATGAAGACACTGAAGATGAGGAAGAACTCTATGCCAACAGAGTCAATGCCTTCTCAGGAACTGTTGATGATTCAGAATCTAGTGATGAGGAGATGACAGATGAAGAGTTAGAGGAGACTTACAGTCTTTTGCACACCAAACGGAAGGAAGCTTGCAAACTTCTGAAAGAGCAAGAAGATGAAATAGAGCAACTCAAGTCAGAAAATGAAAAACTAAGATAAGCTATTGACAAGCTGCAGGATGATCTTGATGAGTGGAATACAAAACTTAGAGATGTTGACATTGTGGAAAAGGCTAAACTGATGTTGATCAATGCTGAACTTCAAGAAAAAGTGTCCACACTGACAAATAAACTTGAAGCTACTCATAAATCTGTGCGTATGCTGAATAGTGGATCTGATATGCTTGATGAGATTCTAAAGGAAATAAGCAAACAAGGGAGAAGCGTGAAAGGTATTGGCTTTAACTACAAGACTGCTAACAAGGAAAATCAGAAAGGGCTAAAGAAATTTGTTGGTGCTAAAACCAAATCTGAATTCAAGAATCCCACCAACTATCCGATGCCAGACCCGATGTCCCAACATGTGCCTCAACATGGGGGTTCTCAGCTGAAGAATGCTACATCTACCCCTTGGAGATGTCATTACTGTGGAAGGAATGGTCACATAAAGCCTTATTGCTTCAAGCTTTATGGTTATCCTTAGACTCAGAACATAGTCAAGGCTTCAAAGGAAAAACAAACAAAGAAGACTTGGAAGCCTAAAGGTAAAGTCACATGCCACATAGCTCACACATCTTTCAGAGCTTCATCAAGTGAAGATTGGTACTTTGACAGTGGTTGCTCAAGACATATGACTGGAAACATGGAATATCTGGAAAATCTCAAAGGATACTCTAGCAACTTTGTTACCTTTGGAGATGGAGCGAAAGGAAAAATCAAGGGTATAGGAAAGCTGGTAAATCCTGGATTCCCAGATCTGAATGATGTATTACTTGTTAAAGGATCGACTGCAAACCTTATCATCATAAGCCAACTCTGTGATCAAGGTCTTGATGTTTTGTTCCATAAGGCAGTGTGTATTGTTACTACAAATGATCTTAAAGTGAAGATGAGAGGAGTCAGATCCAAAGACAACTGCTACATGTGGGTCTCACAGGAGAAAGCTCAAGTCTCTAGGATGTTTGACATCAAAAGTGGATGAGCTAAACCTATGGCATCAAAGACTTTGTCATATTAACCTCAAGACCATGCAAAAGATCATTTCTAAAGAAGCCATTCGTGGTCTACCAAAGTTGAAGGTAGGAGAAGGAAGAATATGTGGAGTGTGCAAAATTGGAAAGCAAACCAAGATGTCCTATGCAAAGCTCCAACATCCAACAACGTCAAAGGTCCTTGAACTACTACACATGGATCTAATGGGGCCTATGCAAGTTGAAAGTCTGGGAGGTAAAAAATATGTCTTTGTCTGTGTTGATGACTTTTCCAGGTACACTTGGATTGACTTCATGAGAGAGAAATCTGAAACCTTTGAGATATTCAAGAGGTTATGTCTGAAGCTTCAAACTGAGAAAAGCAGTGCTATAATAAGAATCAGAAGTGACCATGGAAGAGAGTTTGAGAACTCAAAATTCTCTGATTTTTGTGACTCAGAAGGAATAAGTCATGAGTTTTCTGCTCCCATTACTCCTCAGCATAATGGTATTGTTGAAAGGAAAAATAGAACTCTTCAAGAATCCACCAGGGTGATGTTACATGCAAGGAAGGTTCCCAACAGGTTCTGAGCTGAAGCAATGAGTACTGCGTGCTACATTCACAACAAAGTAACTATTAGAGCAGGAACCTCATCTACTCAGTATGAGATCTGGAAAGGAAGGAAGCCTACTGTGAAACACTTTTATATCTTTGGCAGTAAATGCTATATTATGGCTGATCGTGAACCAAGAAGGAAGCTTGATACCAAGAGTGATGAAGGCATTTTCATGGGATACTCAACAAACAGCAAGGCTTATAGAGTGTATAACTCACGCACAAAGGCCATGATGGAATCTGTGAATGTTTTATAGATGATGTACCAAGTGAAAGGGAGGAGACAAATTTACATGAAGATGATGATAATGCACATGTCCAAGCCGATGTCCCACCAATTTCCCTCGACAAAGAATCTGAGACTAGTGCTGGTGAGCAAGAAGATAAGGTGACTACTTCAAATAAAGCCCCATCAATCAGAATTCAAAAGATTCACCCCCAAGAAAACATTATTGGTGATCCTAAGGAAGGAGTGACTACCAGATCTAGAAGTTTTATTGCTCATGGTTGTTTCATCTCCAAGATAGAACGCAAAAATATCAAGGAAGCACTGACTGATGAATACTGGATAAATGCCATGCATGAAGAGCTTGATCAGTTCAGAAGGAATGAAGTCTGGGATCTCATCTCAAGACCTGAAGGAGTAAACATCATTGGTACTAAGTGGATTTTCAAGAACAAGTCAGATGAAAATGGAGTTGTTACTAGAAACAAAGCAAGGTTGGTAGCTCAAGGCTACACCTGTAACACCCCGATTTCGGTGGCGTCACTTTAGTAACCAAAAATAAACTTAATGCGGAAAAACGTGTATATTTTTTTTTCGATAATAACTAAGACAAGACTGAATTAAATAAAACCCAAATGCGAAAAGCAATAAAACTAATATGCAATATATATAACAGCCCCCGCTGTAAGTAGCAACCTCGTCACGAGTAAACCTCCAGTGACGGTAATAGAAGAGTAGCGCCCGTAGGCAATATGTACAAACCGAATATAAAGGTAAGTAGTGTCCGCAACACTATCCCTCAAAACTGAGAATAAGCTGACCCAATGGTCTTAAATAAGACCTCCTAAGTCCAACCAACTCTCTGTGATTCCCATAAGGAAACCACACAAAAAGCTATAGGCGGATCTACCCTGTCCCCTAAAGAAGCAAATGAAGCAAGACTGTCAGAGCTAAACTCTACTCCTACACTAATCCTAACTCGAGGAGCTCATACCAACACTCAAAACTATGTGCTAGCATGATCGTCGTCTGAATCAGAATCCAGAACAACTAAGTCTACCAACCCTATCTGTCCTCCCCTCGCAACCGCAGTGCGCTCCGATGCTGGACTCACGGGCTTAGGGCCCGAACCCTGATCATCAATGACCGCTACGCTGGGTGCACTAGACTCTGCCGAAGGCACTCCCACTGGCTCCTCCTCTGAGGGATCCTCCTCGTCTGAAGACAACGGTGGTGGTGGTGGTCCTCCAAGTCCTGGTCCACAATGAACGCCCGGTGGCAAGTTGAAGCTGACAGAGCATCTCCTCAACACTCCTGACCTCAGGAGTCCTCCACTATCTACGTGGTCCTCCATGATACGCCCCGAATACGTCGCTCGATGGCTCGCGGGGTCAACCACCCACGACCCGGGGTCGTCCTGATCGATCATCTCGTACCTAATCCCCCCCGAAGGGTGGACCATTGTGAACCAATCCGCAATGGACATCTGACAAAAGGCGTTGTCCGCCAAAACACACACAGAAGACGCGAGGGTCAACTCTAAAGAACTATGTAGATAATAAACCCAGTAGGTACAAGTAATAGATAGTCACTTAGGCTTATAGCTAGAGATAACATCCTAGGGTTGCATATTTCACCATAATATAAACGACAATAAAAACACTTAACATGTACCAAATAGGATTAACAAATAACAATCACATTCGACAACTAAATTAGTATGCATGTTGCATGATATGCAATGCAGGTTAACCCAGTCAACCAATATGCATTCCGGAACGGATGGACATCATCGGATCAGCCCTAGCACCAGCCACGGTGGGACCATTTCGGCCCGTGTGCCTCTTACTCCAACAACAACATGTAGTCAGATCAGCATAAAACCCGAAGGCCTGCCATTTCGGTCTGCTACTAAGAGTCACCTAGCAGTGCTCTTGCGCGGAAATCCTGGTCTTATAACCAATTTTGGAATCCGCCGTGGTCCGGTATCTCGCCGTGTTTAAACCACTTAATGAGTGCATGCAATGCAGTGATTAGCCAAACAACGTCTCCGAATCTCACTCGACACGTCGCCACGTGTTCTAGCTAAATTAATGTCTCTAAAAGCTTACCCTAAGGTAAAGTCGATTCTGCGACAAAAGACACTTCTTCACAACAACATAGTAACTCATGATGATCTCCGAATCATCCGACTCATCTCAATCCGATGGTCACAACTGCTCAACGAGCAAAGAGTATCACATACTCGGAAACTACCGGTTTCCCGGACTTATCCCCAGGATAGCCCCACCACACAACTGCTCCCAGAGCACAAGAGCATCAACATACTCGAAACTTATCAATATCCTCAACACTTGGATCCGACGACACTTCTCGTTTTCCAAAAACTAAGATTTGCATCCGAAGCTTCCTTTCGAGTTTATTATCTTTATTTAAAGATTTAGAGGTTGTTTAATGTCTTATGAGTTTTCTTTACAAAATAGTATCCTTTTAGTCTTATCGCAAATCCTATCAGTTCTCGGGATCTCCTAATCCCCAAATAACTCCAGAGAATGTCTCGATCCATACACATCATAACAAGGCCCGAATCTCATTCGTCCTATCAAACTTTCTCAAAACTCTCAAAATAAAATCGGCATGACCTGCCCGCTATTCTCACCATTCAGAATCTCAGATCCCATTGCAAAAGTATAAATAACTCAGCACAATCAATCAACATGTCATATATCAACATATTAAGCAATAACCACATAGCACTTAGCATATAAGGCATGCATCACACATCCTAAATTACCCAATTAGCACTTAGCATGAAGATTCAATCTCAAAAGCATTCCGTAGATGAATCATCTACATTGTCAGCCGAAGCCTCAGAAAACATTTTCCAATCACACACAATCCAGTGCATAAACAGTAAACAATGTCGAAAGCATCGACCCTAAGCATTAACTAGAGATTCAGTGAGATGCCCTCACCTGTAGGTTCTCCAGAATGATCGTCTAACGCTTCCTCGCAAGCAAAGCCTTGTTCCTCGGGAAACTCTTCAAAAGCACCTTTAGAACAAAACCACAGAAATCAATCAAAATCTATCGGAAACTAAGCTATCGATACTTATTAAGGTTACTCGAAGTAATCTATACTCTAAGGTACGACAATCTAGCGCGAAAGACAAGTTTTCGGAAAAGGAAATTTTCCTCCTCCCCCCCTATAGGCTCGGCCACTTTTGGTAATTGTGGGACTCGATTTTTCTTCGATCAAACTTGGTTCCTATGCTATCATTAGCCGTAACTAAGGGTATTCTGAACTCGGAAAAATTATCGGATCAAAAACTGTCGTAGGGGTATTTTGGTCATGATTTTTAACTTAGAAATTTCAAAACTGAAATCCCAAAAACCAAATTTTGCAAGGACGTTACTAACGACGTTTATGACAACTAATCCTACTAGCACTAAGCTAAGGCGATAGTTTTCAGCCTAAAGGTTGAAGCTTTACTCCAAAAACTCCAAAAATGGGTATTTTAGGCTAAAATTGATTCCGGCGGAATTCCGGCGACATAACGGAAAATCTAACCCGGCAGAAGTGATCTTGGGCACATAAAGAAGAGGTTTAGAATCAGAAATGAAAGATTCGGGATAGTTTTGCAAAAACCCATAAACTATCAGCTCAGAAAAGTCTACAGAAAAGCTATGGAAAAAGCGATCAGAGGTAAGGATTAGCGACTATACCTCGAAACCTTGAAGCAGCAACTGATTAATCAACGATCAAGCAAGTAATGAAGAAAATTCTTCTTCCTTCTTCCTTGGTGAAGCTCGCGGCCTTGAGGAGAGAAAATGGAGGAGTTTTGTGTTTTTTTCTCACTTGCTTGCCATATATAGAAGATGGAAATTCGCGGGAAAATGAAAGTTTCGCGAATCTGATTTTTCCGGCGTCATTCTCCGTGAATTAATAGATATGTTTTGGCAAAAGAATTCCAAAACTAAAATGAGGTCTCCTTGTATTTTTGGCAACTAAAGCATAGTCGGTGTAAAACTATTTTACCCGATAAGTTGCTTTTTGCATCGGATGTCGGAATAGAAAACTTCCTTCTGAAGAAAGATTGAAATCATCAAGAGAAATGGGTGTACGCGTGTAGAATCTTCATTTGAAGCTCTGAATAGAAAAAGTCCCCATAGTCGGGTGATTCTAGGGTTTTGAAATACCAGGGTTTCGGTTTCGGCAAACTTCCGATGATTGGAATCGGACGTTCGTAGATCCTAGAGTTTCGCCTCGAAACGATTTTGATATATGGAAAAAGAGAAGTTCTAACATTTCTCTGAAGATTTTTTGGAATTAACTTCCATAGTGACTTTAAATGAAAACTAGCTATTTACTAGGGTTTCTGACCTAGGTTTCAACGTATAACGATCGGGCTATAACTTTTATCGATCATAATGCAATCCTTGAACTTTTCCTGAACTTTCTCCTTCATAAATATATTTCATTTAATGAACTTTTGTTCAGGTTTCCCTTCACATTACATCAACCCTAATCGTGAATAAGAAATTTATTCACTTAGCATAAGCTTAAAAACTTGGGCCTTACATTACTACCCTCCAAAAAGAAAGTTTCGACCTCGAAACTTAAGGGTTAGTAAAAAGTTCTGGATACTGTTCTTGAATCTTCTCCTTCAGCTCCCATGTCGCATCCCCGGTGTCTTTGTTCCATATGATCTTCACTAACTCGATCTCTTTTCCTCTCAACTGTTTTATCCTGGTGTCACCAATGCTAATTGGCGGTGTCTCGAAAGACAGATCATCCTTCAACTCAATGTCATCCAGCTCGATAACATGTGTCGGATCCGAAATATATTTCCTCAGTTGGGACACGTGGAATACATCATGAATGTTTGATAGAAATGGAGGTAGTGCAATCTGATATGCGACTGGTCCAATTCGACGAGTGATCTGATACGGTCCAATAAACTTGGGCGTAAGCTTCTTTGACTTGATTGCTCGACCAACTCCCGTCGTCTGAGTAACTCTCAGAAATACATGATCTCCTTCTTCGAATTCCAGAGTTCTGCGCCTCTGATCGGCATAACTCTTCTGTCTACTCTGAGAAGTCTTCATCTTCTCTCTGATCTGCTTGATCTTCTCAGTGGTCGGTTGCAGAAGTTCTGGTCCTACCAACAGATTTTCTCCGTTTTGGTACCAACACAAAGGTGTTCTACACTTGCGGCCATACAAAGCCTCATACGGTGCCATACCTATGCTCATATGAAAACTATTGTTATATGTGAACTCAATCAATGACAATAAGGTATCCCAACTGCCCTGGTTGTCTAACACGCAAGCGCGTAGCAAATCTTCCAATGACTGGATTGTCCTCTGAGTCTGTCCATCCGTCTGCGGATGATAAGCAGAACTTAGTCTCAGCCTCGTTCCCAAAGCCTCTTGAAGAGCTCCCCAAAAATGTGATGTAAACTTCGGGTCTCGATCGGATACAATACTTGTCGGTACTCCGTGAAGTCGTACAATCTCGGATATGTAAATCTCTGACAGTTTCTCCACGTTGTACGTAGTCCTCACAGGTACGAAATGAGCCGACTTTGTCAGTCGATCCACGATTACCCATATAGAATCGTATCCCTTCTGAGTTCTTGGCAAAGCCACGACAAAATCCATCGATATGCTATCCCACTTCCACTCTGGTACATCTAAGCTTTGTAGCATACCTGAAGACTTCTGATGCTCCACCTTTGCCTTCTGACATGTCAAACATGCAGCTACATATTCAGCCACTTGTCTTTTCATCCCTGGCCACCAAAAATTCATCTTCAAGTCTTGGTACATCTTTTTCATTCCAGGATGAATGCTTAACTTGCTCTTGTGACCCTCATCCATAATCAATCTTCTCAAGTCAGGGTTGTTAGGCACACAAACCCTATCCTTGCACCGTAGGATATTGTCACTTCCTACCTTGAATTCTGGGTCTTTACCTTGACTTACCAAATTCCTTTTCCCGAGCAGAAACTCATCTTGTAACTGTTGGTCTCGGATTTCTTCCATCAACTCATTGGTAATTCTGATCATCCCAAACTTCAGTTCCCCCTCGGATAATTTCACATCCAAGCTCAAATCTCGAAATTGTTCCAGCAGTTGCAGCTCCTTCACCATCATCGACGAGATGTGCATCTTCCTGCTCAAGGCATCAGCAACTACGTTCGCCTTTCCAGGATGATATTGCAGAGTGAACTCGTAATCTTTGAGAAATTCCATCCACCGACGCTGCCTCATGTTCAACTCCTTCTGCTCAAACAAGTACTTCAAGCTCTTATGATCACTGAATATGGTGAAATTGCATCCATATAAGTGATGTCTCCAAATCTTCAGCGCAAATACGATTGCAGCTAGTTCCAAGTCATGAGTTGGATAATTCTTCTCATGCACCTTCAGTTGTCTTGAAGCATAAGCAACGACCTTCCGATGTTGCATCAGCACACATCCGAAACCTTGATGCGAAGCATCACAATAAACCTCATAAGGTTCCTCCGGTTGCGGTAAGACGAGTACAGGTGACGTCGTCAACCGTTCCTTCATCGTTTGAAAACTAGTTTCGCACGCTTCAGTCCATGCAAAAGGTTGGTCCTTCCTCGTAAGTTGAGTCAAAGGTCCAACAATCTTCGCGAAATTCTCGATGAAACGGCGGTAATATTCCGCCAAACCAACGAAACTCCTGATCTCAGTCACTGTCTTTGGCCGTTCCCATGACAATACGGTCTCTACCTTTGCTGGGTCCACAGCTATCCCCTCCTTAGAGATCACATGGCCTAAGAATTTTACCTCTTCAAGCCAAAATTCGCACTTAGCAGGATTGACATACAACTCCTTCTCCCTCAGCACTTGTAAAACTTGTCGCAAGTGCTCCTCATGTTCCTCAGCATTCTTTGAGTAGATCAGAATATCGTCGATAAACACCACGACGAACCGATCCAAGAATGTATGGAAAGTCATATTCATGTAAGCCATGAATATTGCTGGTGCATTTGTCACCCCAAATGGCATCACTAAGTACTCATAGTGTCCATAACGGGTTCTGAATGCCGTCTTCTGGATATCCTCGGTCTTGACTCTGATTTGATGATAACCCGACTTCAGGTCGATCTTCGAGAATATTGTAGCTCCTCGCAGTTGATCCATCAAATCGTCAATTCTAGGTAACGGATACCTATTCTTGACGGTTACTTTGTTCAGTTGCCGGTAGTCGACACATAGTCTCGATTTCCCGTCCTTCTTCTTCACCAACAATGAAGGTATGAAAAACGGTAGAAAGGGGGGGTTTGAATAACGTTTTCAGTACAAAACTACCACCTTAAAGATTTTAACAAATCTTTTCGAGAACTAAGTGCAAAGGATAGAGATAGAAAAGCACACAAGGATTTTATCCTGGTTCACTTGATAAATCACTCAAGCTACTCCAGTCCACCCGTTAAGGTGATTTCTTCCTTCTTAGAATGAAGGCAATCCACTAATCAGATAATTGTTACAACTGCACTTGAAACCTACAAGTGACTAACAATACACTGACTTAGCTATCACTAAGATTCACTCTCTTAGTCTTCTCTAGGATCCGATCAACCTTGATCTCCTAAAGGAAAATCAAACAACTGTTTGAGATTGGTGTTTACAAAGGTTTGCTTCTGAATAAGCTGAGTGTAAACTAAATAAATTACAAGATGAAAGAAAGCTTAGAATATTTTGAATATCTTGCGCGTGTGTTCTTCTTAGTTTCTTATTCTAGCCGCTTCTTTCAATCTTCAGCCTCTATATATACTCCAAGGATTAGGGTTGAGCGTTGCATGGAAATGCTACCGTTGGAGGGCAGTTCTGGAAAATCCAGCTTCTGCTGTGGCTGAGAACGTTAGGTAGGTCGTCAGGAAGGTACACTGCTTTTGTACTTGGATAGCGACTTGACCTTTTAACCTAGGAGACTTCTGATCAGAGGAATGCTTCATATTGGAACTTGTGAAGCCGGTTGATCAGAGTCAGAGGGAAAGCACAGATCCTCTGACCATTGTATCTTCTGATTCTGAACTCAGAGGGAAGAACATGGCCTTCAGAGTTTCTTGCTTCTGGACTTCAGAGTTTCCACTATTCAGCTTCTGGATCTTCAGAGTCTTCTACACCATCAGAACATCTGAACCTTCAGTGTTTCTTGGTTGTCAGAACTTCTGGATCTTCAGAGCTTCTAGCGACTGAGTCCTCATCAGAGTTTGTATAGCTTCAGATCTTCTGAAGCTTTTCCACTGTTCATGCTGAACATGGTGAATGCGAAAGCGTTGCTTGGGTTACCCTTTATACACAGTGCTTCTGATTTGTGTGAAATTGAGTCAGGGTCAGAGCCTGTAAACAGCACACTCAGAAAAACACGTTAGAGTACCACAATTGTTCATATCAAAAGGTTAACTTGTAATCATCAAAACATAGAGTTGTACTACTAGATCAAAACTTGATCTTACAATCTCCCCCTTTTTGATGATGACAAAACTAAGATTTTTGATGAACAATTCTTAAACATTAAACTGAATTCACTCAGAGTTTAGAGATATAGAATAAGACTTATCCTGATGTGAATAGTTTATCTTGCTCATTCTGAATTCAAGTCACTGCTTGATTCTGAGCTTAGCTCCCCCTGAATCTAATACTTGATGAAAACGTTAGTAAAGTCTAGATTCTGAGCTAAATTATATAGGAGTTCAGAGTGAAAAGCTTATGACATAGATGAAAAATGAATAATCAGAGCGCATAAGTGATCAGAGTCATGGACAAGGTATCAGAGTCTTGGGTATCAGAGTCAACTTAGAATCACTTCAGAAGAAGTGAAATGTATTCCTTGTATTTGCCCAGTGACACATCTATGGTCATGAAGGTGGAACTCTTAAAATCTCCAAAAGAAAAATAAGTCACACTAACACATCTTACACATCAAAAACTGGGTGTACTCCCCCTTTTTGTCATAAGCAAAAAGCTCGGGGTGTGAAAAACTTAGCGTGAAGTACAAGGTACTCCCCCTTAGAGAAGGTCTAAGTTGAAAGAAAATGAAGACGATGTAAGAATCAGAGTGAGGCGATAATAAATAGAAGAGTTAATGCAAGGGATGAACGTTTACCACCGGTCAAGGGAGTAAATAGAAGGGTCAGTTACCAAGAACTTAACCTTGAGAAACTGTAAGAGCATTAACTTTCAGAGAGAAAGTGAAGCCTATAAAAACGTTGGAGAGAAAGGTAAGCTGCACATCTCGAATAATTTTCAGTAAGAAAAATGGCATCATATAGAATGGCATTAGAAGAGCTCAGAAGGAAGGCGTTTGAGGAAGATATGTTCCTCAATATTAGGCATCCCGATGGTACAAAGACCATACAAGAGCTGACGAAGACACTGCTGGAAGAAGATCTTGGTCCAGAGATGGAGAAAGATCTGAAGGAGTTCCTCTGCTTCGTGGAAGAGATTCAGGAGCTTTGCCAGCGGGAGCTGAATCTGCTGGAAGAGAAGGAGACTGTGGAGAAGAGACTTAAGACGACGGAAGATAGTCTAGAAAAAGATGATTTGAGCATCAAACTCAGCAACATAGAGTATGCATTGGATCGTCTGGAGAAGGAAAGAGTGGAGCAGCGCCAAGAATGCAGAAGAATGAGGAAGGATCCTCCATTCTAGATATAGGGAATAATGTATGATGGAAAGAATTATGATGTAAACATAGAACAATTATGAATAAAACAGGTTTTGCAAACATATGTGACACAAATATATATAGATATATGCATATAGAATCACAAGTGAACAAATTAAAATAAGTAAATAAACAGAGAGTTTAAATAAAACAGCGTTAAATAAAAAGGAAAAGGAAGAAAAAGAAGAGATCCTAAAAACTAAGGTTTGTCAGTACGGCGCAGAAGTTCCATCATCATGTGCTTCATCTCAAGCAGCATGGATTCATGAGTGTCAAGACGTTGTTCCATGATGTCGAGTCTGGATGAGCTTGTCGGAGTAGAGCTGGAAGGAACGTTCTGAGCAGCTTGAGGTTCTGGAATGGAAGCAGAAGCAGCAGGAGTAAATGGAACTGGTGCAAGTCGCTCTGCCTCAGCTTCAGCTTCAAGACGTTCTGCCTCAAGTCTGGCTTGTTCAGCCTGAGCTGCTGCTTGACGGGCAGCTTCTTCTTCTTGTTCTTTCTGTCTCTTGGCTTCTTCAATGGCTTCAAGAAGCTTGGTTCTCTGTTCTAGTTCGTGAAGAGCCACCCTCCTAGCAAATCTTTGCTTTGCAGCCTCAATGCTCTGACTGCCCTCTGCATGCAGGAGCTGCAGCATAACGGGAAACTGAGCCACCAGCCAAGTGCTCAACTCGTTCCACTCATCAGCCACATTTTCAGCATTCTCACTGAGGTCAGTCTGACCGTGCACATTACGGAGCCTCAAGGAGGCTTCATGATTGAAAATATTGATGCACTCAGAGAGAGATGTGGGTTGAAGGTGAGTATAGGGAATGATGGAGAGGTTTGGTGCAGGAGAGGCTGGGTGATTGCTGCTATGAGCTTCAGAGGCACCTTGTGGAGAACCAATGTTAATTATGGGATCATTGGGTTCAGAGGTTCCACGGTGAGGGTCTGAAGTTTCAACCAGAGGGTGAGGTGATCTAACCGAGGATTGGTTAGATACTGATTGTTCAGGTTCAGGGTCTGGTTGAATTGGCTCTTGTTGGTCAGGGACAGGGTGAGCCTGTTGAACTAAGGGGTCTGCCTCTTGGATAGGATTGGCCAAGATAGGTTCATCTGGGTCAACTAGACGTTCAGGTCTAGGGCCAGGATATTGCCTAGGGCTTGGACAGGTAAGGTAATGTTCTTCCAAGGCAGATACCTTCTCTTTCCTAACCTCCATGAATTTTCTAAGTGATTCAGAGGTATTGGAGGGAGGAGAGTCAAAGACATTGATGGGGAAGGATACAGGTGTGAAGGCTGATGAAGAGTCTGTATCCGTGGTTCTAGCAGCAGGACGTTCTGATGCTCTGGGAGCAGAGTGATCAGACGTTCTGGGTTGTGGTTCTGTTGGGTTGGGTTCTGGTTGGTTTTGGATGATGGGTTCAGAAAGTAATGGGTCGTATGGAATGGTGAGGAGAGAGGTTGGATCTTCTGACCTAGAGGGTTGGTTCTGAAGCAAATTCCAGAGTGGTGCTTCAGTAGGAGAAGGTTGAAAGAATGAAGATCTTGGGGAATGTGGTGGAGTGGTGGTTTGTGCGGCTGGCTGGGATTCGGGAATAGGAGTGAGGGGATTTGAAGAGTGTTGGAGTAAGGCAGAAATTGGGAGTGCATCAAATAAATTCAAATCATCATCAGAGGTAAGTGCGGGCTTACTTGTATGTGCTGATGATCGAGTCACTCTGGCAGGAGGTTCAGTCCTTCTGACCTCTGCAGCAGCTGGTTCCACCCGAGTAGGCTTCACCACAATCCTGACTTTCTTCTGCTTCTTCTTTGGAGGACCATCCTCACTATCATCACCATCATCATCAGCAGGCTTGCTCTTCGGTTTCTTGACCAGAGGGACATCAGATTCCTCTGAGGATTCGTCCAGAACCATCTTCCTCTTGGTTTTCTTCTTGGGAGGAGAAGAAAACTCTGGAGCTGGTGGAAGTCTGCTGACGAAATCATCAAGGTCAATTTCGAATCCTTGAGCCCTGAGGTCTTCAACATAGCATCTGATGGCTTCAGGATGGTCTGCTTGAGTCCACAGAGGGTAGTCATTCAGAGGCATTCTTCTTCCTCTGATCTCAGAAGATGTGTCCTCATGAGCAGGAGCAATCTTCTTCTGGACTAAGCCCATCTTCTTCAGAGAGGTGGCGGTGAAGACATCGCTGACAATTGTGCTCAAGTCCTCTGTGCAACCAGCATTGATCAAATCTTGCACCAGGTTGCTTTCAATCAGAAAGTCTGAGAGCAGCCTCCCAAAAGGGATATATTTGATGGCTGACTTGATGGAGGAGGTGGTGCGAGACTTCCGGATGCATTCCTTCAGATAGGAGAACAGGAAGTAGGGAAGGCAGATCTTCTCCTTGTCTTGAATGAAGAACAGCATCGCCTTCTGATTGAAGTTGATGTAGTCTGGAGAACTGCCCTTTGGTCGTTGATTAATGCAGTTGAGGAGGATCTTGTGCCAGATTCTCAGTTTGGGGTGAAGGTCCATCACCTTGTAACTCGTCTTGCCCGGTTTGAAAGTGGTGTACAGGGCCTTGTTGACGATGTCTTTGGTTCTGGGTTTCAGCTTCGATTCCGTCAGTGAGAACCGATACCCATGAGCAGTTTCTGCACCTAGCAGATTCACGAAGGACTTCTCCGTGATGATGATCTTCCTACCCAGTATGTAAGAGACCACCTGAGTGTCATCACAATCAGCGTGCTTCCAGAATTCCTTTACTAGCTTCTCATACACTGGTCCTCGAAGTCGATTGAAGTAGTTTCCCCAACCTTGAGCTTGGACTTCGGGACGGAGATCAAACCCATTTGCAGCCAAGTTGTCGAGGTTGAATCTCCATTCTGCAAGGACTTGGAGTTCCTCAGGAGGAAATACACAGTGAACGGCACAGCCCCGTTCTGCAATAGGAACAACCTGCTCTGGAGCTTGAGCTTGTTCTTGTGCTGGGTTCTCAGGACCCCGTTGACCCGTTGCCAAACCGACTACCATGTGAGGGAACTGAGGTGCATCTCTTCTGGTTTGTCTCACCATCTTGAAGAGGTTGAAGGTTTGAGGTAGAAGATGAAGTTTGAAGGATGAAGAGAGATCGAGAGAGAATACGAGAGAAAGGCGGTTTTGAAAAGCAGAGAGTGCGAGAGTGAAAACCGGAAGTGAGAGAGAACGTGTGTGTATCGTGGGTTTTATCAAATAACCGTTGTTGATTCAAAAAGCACTTTAAGATCAACGGTTGAAAATTAAAGATAGACAGTAACAGTAAAATACACAATCACACACAGGAGATAAGCATATCTACACGCAATCACAACAGACTGTCACACGGGCACAAGGAACTATGCATCAGAAATTCTGACGCACGTGTTTGTTGTCTCAGCTTCAGAGTCAGTACCAGTGGGCACACACACTCTGATTGAGTTACCTTCTGGACTAGACATCTTCTGATCAAGAAGTATCATAGTCAGAGGTTCTGATCTATCTTCACTCTGGACAAAAGTCCATGTTTAGATTTTTCAGAATAAAATTAAATCTATCTTCAGCTAAGGGCTTTGTAAAGATATCTGCCCATTGATGGTCAGTATCAACAAACTTCAGAAGAAGTACGCCCTTCTGCACATAATCTCTAATGAAGTGATACTTTACCTCAATGTGCTTTGCCCTTGAATGCAAGATAGGATTCTTGCTCAACGAAATTGCAGCAGTGTTATCACAGTAGATTGGGATATTGCTCTCAAGGATCTGATAATCCTCCAGCTGATGTTTCATCCAGAGCATCTGAGTGCTGCATATTGCTGCTGAGATATATTCTGCCTCTGCAGTTGATAGAGCAATGGTTGATTGCCTCTTGCTTGCCCATGAGACTAGATTGCTTCCCAGAAATTGACAATTTCCAGAAGTACTTTTTCTCTCTGTTCTATCTCCAGCATAATCAGCATCACAATAACCTGAAAGCTTATACTCTGATGTTTTCTTATACATCAAGCCAAGGTTAGTGGTGCCTTTCAGATACCTCAGGATCCTCTTAACAGCAGTTAAGTGGGTTTCCCTTGGATCTGATTGGAAACGAGCACATAAATGAACACTAAATAATATGTCTGGCCTAGATGCAGTTAAGTACAGAAGTGAACCTATCATGCCACGATAGAGCTTCTGACATACTTTACCACTTATATCTTCTTTTTCCAGAATGCATGTTGGATGCATTGGAGTCTTGGCCACTGTAGATTCCAGCATATTGAACTTCTTCAGAAGTTCTTTAGTGTACTTGCTCTGATGGATATATGTTCCTTCTGGTGTTTGATTAACTTGTATTCCCAGAAAGTACTTTAATTCTCCCATCATACTCATCTCAAATTCAGCCTGCATCATCTCAGAAAATTCTTTGCATAGAGATTGATTAGCAGAACCAAATATAATATCATCAACATAAATTTGCACAATTAAGATATCATCTTTATAAGTCTTGCAAAAGAGAGTTGTATCTACTTTACCCCTTACAAACTCATTCTCCAGAAGGAATGAGCTAAGTCTCTCATACCATGCTCTGGGAGCTTGCTTCAGACCGTAGAGTGATTTCTTCAATTTGAACACATGGTCTGGTTTCTCTTCATCTTCAAAACCTGGGGGTTGATGAACATAGACTTCCTCTGAGATATAACCATTTAGGAAGGCACTCTTTACGTCCATCTGATGTAGAACTATGTTGTGATTTACTGAGAAAGAAATCAATAATCTGATTGCCTCCAGTCTTGCTACTGGAGCAAATGTTTCAGTGTAGTCTATTCCTTCCTGCTGGCTGTAGCCTTGAGCAACTAGCCTTGCCTTGTTTCTGACTACATCTCCTTTCTCATTTAGCTTGTTTCTGAATACCCATTTCGTTCCAATAACATGGACATTCTCAGGCTTCTTCACTAAGCTCCAAACATCGTTCTTGGAGAATTGATTCAATTCTTCTTCCATGGCCAGAATCCAATCCTTGTCCTGAAGAGCTTCATCTATGGACTTGGGTTCAATTAAGGACACCAATCCTTTCAGACTCAGCAAGGTCTCTTCAGAGGGTCTGAAGGCAGATCTGGTTCTGACTGGTTCATCTTTGTTGCCCAGAATCAATTCCTTAGGATGAGCTGCAGTGATTCTGCTCTTCTTCAGAGTTTGTGAGTTAGAGGGACCAGCTTCTTCCTCTGGTTCATCTTCCTCTGGCTCAACTTCCTCTGGAGCTTTGCCTTTGTCAGAAACATTAATGCTTAAATCTGCAAACTTTTCAACTAGCTTTGACTGGTCAGAGTCAAGCTTATCATCAAATCTAACATGAATAGATTCTTCAATAGTCTTAGCATCAGTATTATAAAATCTAAAACCTTTAGATCTATCAGAATAACCAAGTAATAGACACTTAGAAGATTTAGCATCAAATTTATGCAATCTATCCTTAGTATTGAGAACATAACAAACACAGCCAAAAGGATGAAAATAAGAAATGTTGGGTTTTATGTTCTTCCACAATTCATAAGGAGTCTTATTCAGAATTGGTCTCACAGAGATTCTGTTCTGAATGTAACATGCTGTATTTACTGCCTCTGCCCAAAAGTGCTTAGCCATGCCAGTTTCTTGGAGCATGGTTCTAGCCATCTCCTGAAGAGTTCTGTTCTTCCTCTCAACAACACCATTTTGTTGAGGAGTTCTGGGACAAGAGAAATCATGTGCAATTCCATAAGAATCAAACAGACTCTCAAACTTGTCATTCTCAAACTCTCCACCATGGTCACTTCTGACACGCACAATTCTACAAGCCTTCTCGTTTTGCACTTGAGCAATGAAGGTAGAGAACACAGCATGAGACTCATCCTTGCGGGTTAGAAACTTTACCCATGTCCAGCGGCTATAGTCATCAACGATAACCATCCCATATCTCTTGCCACCTATAGACTCAGTTTTCACTGGTCCAAACAGGTCGATATGCAGAAGTTCTAACGGCCTTGAGGTTGAGACAACATTCTTTGCCTTGAAAGGGACTTTTGTGAATTTGCCTTTCTGACATGCTTCACAAAGAGCGTCTGAAGCGAACTTCAGATTGGGTAAGCCCCTGACAAGGTTTAGCTTGCTCAGCTGAGAAATCTTTCTCATACTGGCATGCCCTAACCGTCTATGCCATACCCACTGCTCTTCATTAACAGACAGAAGGCACTTCACATTCTGAGCCTCCAACTCAGATAATCTGATCTTATAAATGTTGTTCTTCCTCTTGCTGTTAAACAGAACAGAGCCATCGATCTGACTTACAGCTCGGCAGGACTTTTGATTGAATATAACATCATAACCCTTGTCAGCTAATTGACTTATAGACAATAAGTTATGTGTTAAACCGTCTACCAATAAAACATTATCAATGCATGGACTACTATATACACAAATAGTACCAGTACCAATAATTTTACCCTTTTCATTTCCTCCGAAGCCAACTTCGCCTCCAGGCTTAAGTTTCAGCTCTCGGAACATACGCTTTTCTCCCGTCATGTGACGCGAGCATCCACTGTCCAGATACCATGATTGGTGTTTCAGTGGAGCTATCAAGGATATCTGCAACATAGATAATCTTGTCCTTAGGTACCCACTTTCTGGGTCCTCTTTTGTTAGTTACCCCAAAGGTTCTGATCACCTTGGGTGTCTCAACATGATATTTTAAAGGAATATTTGCATGATATTTAGTCATAGAGAAAGATCCCTTTTTAAGAGGGTTTTTAGCAATTTCAGCAGGTACAGGATCAGGCAATATGGTACCAGAGGGAACAAAGCATTCATACAAGGATTTAGCTTTAGACACAGAAGGCTCATTTCTAATTGGTTTAGAATAGCCAATGCCCTGCATTCCATTTCTGCTTACACCATAGATCATTGAAGCCATTAAGCTTCTATCTACGCTTTTAGCCAGGAATCTTTGAAAAGATTTTTCATACTTAGATTCATGCTTACTATCAGAGGCATCGCAGGCAATAACTTCTTCTAACTTTGCAATTTGATTCTTAAGCACAGAGTTAGAATTAACTAACGCATGGTTATCATTTTTCAAATCAGATATGATTTTCTCATGTTCAGAAGGAGTTTTAGAAACAGCAGATAAGTTCTTTTTCAGCTTCTTATGCTTAGACAACAATGAGTTATACTTATCCATGATATCAGACAAAGCATGTTTCAGTTCAGAGGTAGAGAAGGAAGCAAATACCTCATTTTCATCGTCAGAGTCTGGATCTCCTTCTGATTCTGAGTCAGAGTCAACAGCTTCCTTTGACTCTGTTCCTTTGTCTTTGACAATAGCCATGAGTCCTTGGACTTCACCATCAGAGTCAACATCCTCTGACTCTGATTCATCGAATGTCACCATCAGACTCTTCTTGGTCTTGAAGTGCTTCTTTGGCTTCTTGTCCTTCTTCAATTTTGGACAGTCACTTTTGTAGTGCCCTGATTCTTTGCACTCAAAGCAAGTGACTTCCTTGATTGATGACTTCTTCTGACTTGAGGATTCAGACTTTCCTCTTGCCTTTCCAGAGCCTTTGAACTTGCTCTGCCTGTGCTTCCAGATGCGGTTGAGTCTCTTGGAGATCAGAGTCAGCTCATCTTCATCAGAATCTTCTGATGCTTCTTCAGATTCTTCTTCTTCAGCTTGAAGAGCCTTTGACTTCTCAACCTTAGCCTTTTCAGATTTGGATTTCAAGGCTATGGACTTTTTCCTGAGATCTTGCATCTCTGAGCGCTTCAGCTCATGGCATTTCAAAATACTGATGAGTTCTTCTAAACTCATATTCTCAACATCTCTCGTGAGCTCTATTGAAGTCACCAAAGGCATCCAACTTTCAGGAAGACACCTGATGACCCTTATGACGTGATCTTTTGTTGTGTAGCTCTTGTTGAGAGGACGTATGCCAGCTACAAGCAGTTGAAATCTGGAGAACATTTCTTCAATGGACTCATTTGGCTCCATGATGAAGGATTCATACTTTTGGATCAAAGACAATGCCTTTGATTCTTTGACTTTCTTGTTTCCTTCATGAGACATCTTCAGAGAATCAAAAATGCCTTTAGCAAACTCACGATCTGTAATCTTCTGGTACTCCTCATAGGAGATAGCACTTAGAAGAATTGCTCTTGCTTTATGATGTTGTGAGTACAGCTTCTTTTGATCTGCAGACATCTCTGACCTTGGGATCTTCTTGCCATCTGCATCAACTGGACGCTCGTAGCCATC
The DNA here is from genome assembly GCF_012489685.1 of Lotus japonicus. Taxonomy (NCBI): domain Eukaryota; kingdom Viridiplantae; phylum Streptophyta; class Magnoliopsida; order Fabales; family Fabaceae; genus Lotus; species Lotus japonicus. Next base: position 57,982,685 of record NC_080041.1, on the reverse strand, counting down.
CACAATAATATCCCAGAGATCTGCATCGAAACCCAGAAAGAAACTTTCCAGTCTATCTTTCCAATATTCGAACCTTTGACCGTCGAACATAGGAGGCTTTGCGTTGTAACCATCTCTTTGAGTTTCACTGGTGGTGGCAGCCATTGTTTTTCACACCGGCCCGGATCACTGAACACTGTTAGGTGTGGTAATCAGAACTTGCGCTCTGATACCAATTGAAGGTATGAAAAACGGTAGAAAGGGGGGGTTTGAATAACGTTTTCAGTACAAAACTACCACCTTAAAGATTTTAACAAATCTTTTCGAGAACTAAGTGCAAAGGATAGAGATAGAAAAGCACACAAGGATTTTATCCTGGTTCACTTGATAAATCACTCAAGCTACTCCAGTCCACCCGTTAAGGTGATTTCTTCCTTCTTAGAATGAAGGCAATCCACTAATCAGATAATTGTTACAACTGCACTTGAAACCTACAAGTGACTAACAATACACTGACTTAGCTATCACTAAGATTCACTCTCTTAGTCTTCTCTAGGATCCGATCAACCTTGATCTCCTAAAGGAAAATCAAACAACTGTTTGAGATTGGTGTTTACAAAGGTTTGCTTCTGAATAAGCTGAGTGTAAACTAAATAAATTACAAGATGAAAGAAAGCTTAGAATATTTTGAATATCTTGCGCGTGTGTTCTTCTTAGTTTCTTATTCTAGCCGCTTCTTTCAATCTTCAGCCTCTATATATACTCCAAGGATTAGGGTTGAGCGTTGCATGGAAATGCTACCGTTGGAGGGCAGTTCTGGAAAATCCAGCTTCTGCTGTGGCTGAGAACGTTAGGTAGGTCGTCAGGAAGGTACACTGCTTTTGTACTTGGATAGCGACTTGACCTTTTAACCTAGGAGACTTCTGATCAGAGGAATGCTTCATATTGGAACTTGTGAAGCCGGTTGATCAGAGTCAGAGGGAAAGCACAGATCCTCTGACCATTGTATCTTCTGATTTTGAACTCAGAGGGAAGAACATGGCCTTCAGAGTTTCTTGCTTCTGGACTTCAGAGTTTCCACTATTCAGCTTCTGGATCTTCAGAGTCTTCTACACCATCAGAACATCTGAACCTTCAGTGTTTCTTGGTTGTCAGAACTTCTGGATCTTCAGAGCTTCTAGCGACTGAGTCCTCATCAGAGTTTGTATAGCTTCAGATCTTCTGAAGCTTTTCCACTGTTCATGCTGAACATGGTGAATGCGAAAGCGTTGCTTGGGTTACCCTTTATACACAGTGCTTCTGATTTGTGTGAAATTGAGTCAGGGTCAGAGCCTGTAAACAGCACACTCAGAAAAACACGTTAGAGTACCACAATTGTTCATATCAAAAGGTTAACTTGTAATCATCAAAACATAGAGTTGTACTACTAGATCAAAACTTGATCTTACAAACAAGACTGGCGCTCCCCAAGGTGAAACACTTGGTCGAATGAATCCCTTCGACAGAGTTGGGACTTCAGTTCCACTAGCTCCGCAAGTGCCATACGATATGGTGCAATCGAAATCGGCCCTGTTCCCGGTACGATGTCTATAGCAAACTCAATGTCGCGCACAGGCGGCAATCCAGGTACATCGCCAGGAAAAACATCCTTGAATTCTTTCACCACTGGAATACTACCAACTTCTGGGTTCCCTTTGCTCTCCAAGCTTAGCAAAACAGAATACTCCTGAGATCCCTCGTTCAAAGCGACGCTGATGTGATTGGCGGATAGATACTCGGAAAGATCCGAATCAGGGAATACCACTCTCTTTCGGTTGCAGTCCAAAAGACAATGATAGCGGGACAACCAATCCATTCCTAGGATAACATCTAGGTTCTTAAGAGTTAGGCATACTAGGTTAGCATGGTAGATCCTATTGTTGTAGGTTATCGGACAATACATGCATGCTGAATTAGCAAGTAGAGTCTTGGCAGGAGTAGCAACTATCAGATCGAAGCTCAAAGCAGTAATAGGAAGTCTTAATCTAATTGCACACCCTCTAGAGATAAAAGAATGCGTTGCACCGGAATCGAAAAGTACGGATAGAAGATTACCGTCAATCTCGCAGTCGCCTCTAATCAGTCCATCGACTCCCTCAGCATCTTCACCATCCATGGTGTAGACTCTAGCCTTCGCAGCAGGATGCTTTCCTCTAGCAGTGTTGACGGTTGGTTCCGCCTTTGGTAGCCTGCACTGTGCAGCAGTATGCCCCGGTTTTTGACAATTGAAGCATTGGGGTCTCGTGTCGGGACAATCGCGAGCATAGTGCCCCGACCTCCCACACTTGTAGCAAGTCAGCTCCCTGTTCTGAGTCTGACCTCCAGAACCACCAGCAGCACCCATCATGGGCCTGTAAGATCCCGAAGCAAACCCTCTACCAGCAGGACGCTGATACGGCCTCCTGTTCTGAAACCTCCCCCTGTTCTGAATATTCCGGGAGCCCGACCTCATCGGCCCTCCTGTTCCAGTCCGGTTCAACCTCCGGTTCTTCATCAGCTCCACTTCCGTGGCTTTCTCCACCAATGATTGGAATCGCATGATTCCCAGTGGCCTCACTGAGTCCTCAATATCCGGCCTCAGTCCATTAACGAAACGCTTGCACATGTAGCGCTCGTTCACGTGATCATGAAAGAATTGGAAATGCTTCGCCAAAGACTCCAGCTTCGAAGCAAATTCCGGTACAGACATACCTCCCTGACGGAGTGTCAGAAACTGCGCCTCCCTCTCATCCCGGGCACTTGTCGGAAAATACTTTTCCAAGAATGCGGTCCGGAACGAGTTCCAGTTAATTTCTTCATGGTTGGCTTCCATGATTCCCCTGGTGCCCCTCCACCAGTACTCAGCATCTCCTAGCAGAAGATAAGTCGCTATGCCCACCTTGGCACCCTCAACAGTTTGCAGAACACCGAAAATCTTCTCGATTTCCTGGATCCAGAGATCCGCTGCGTCTGGGTCAGTACCACCGGAGAACTTTGGTGGGTTTTGCCTCCTGAAATCATTGAGGCCTTTGTTCTGGTCCAGAGTTACTTCCCTCTGGCGTTGATGCTGTTCACGTGCTTCTTCAGCAGCACGCCTCATGGCATTATCGTTTGCCTGTGCTGTAACGGCTTGGGCCATAGTGGCCATCATCTCAGCTAGCTGATTGGTATTGACCATGTTCTGTTAAAGGATGCAAACAGTCAGTACTCATCATAAGATAGCATCTAGCATCACTATACAATATGAGTAAGCAATAACTTCAATCAATTTTCAAGCGAAAAATCGCTTGCAGACAATCAATTTTCACTCTTTGTAGAGTCACACAACCTAGCACAGAAGACCTATTCCCCAACAACTCCCGAAAGACTCAACCGTGCTCTGATACCACAATGTAACACCCTGATTTCGGTGGCATCACTTTAGTAACCAAAAATAAACTTAATGCGGAAAAACGTGTATATTTTTTTTTCGATAATAACTAAGACAAGACTGAATTAAATAAAACCCAAATGCGAAAAGCAATAAAACTAATATGCAATATATATAACAGCCCCCGCTGTAAGTAGCAACCTCGTCACGAGTAAACCTCCAGTGACGGTAATAGAAGAGTAGCGCCCGTAGGCAATATGTACAAACCGAATATAAAGGTAAGTGTCCGCAACACTATCCCTCAAAACTGAGAATAAGCTGACCCAATGGTCTTAAATAAGACCTCCTAAGTCCAACCAACTCTCTGTGATTCCCATAAGGAAACCACACAAAAAGCTATAGGCGGATCTACCCTGTCCCCTAAAGAAGCAAATGAAGCAAGACTGTCAGAGCTAAACTCTACTCCTACACTAATCCTAACTCGAGGAGCTCATACCAACACTCAAAACTATGTGCTAGCATGATCGTCGTCTGAATCAGAATCCAGAACAACTAAGTCTACCAACCCTATCCGTCCTCCCCTCGCAACCGCAGTGCGCTCCGATGCTGGACTCACGGGCTTAGGGCCCGAACCCTGATCATCAATGACCGCTACGCTGGGTGCACTAGACTCTGCCGAAGGCACTCCCACTGGCTCCTCCTCTGAGGGATCCTCCTCGTCTGAAGACAACGGTGGTGGTGGTGGTCCTCCAAGTCCTGGTCCACAATGAACGCCCGGTGGCAAGTTGAAGCTGACAGAGCATCTCCTCAACACTCCTGACCTCAGGAGTCCTCCACTATCTACGTGGTCCTCCATGATACGCCCCGAATACGTCGCTCGATGGCTCGCGGGGTCAACCACCCACGACCCGGGGTCGTCCTGATCGATCATCTCGTACCTAATCCCCCCCGAAGGGTGGACCATTGTGAACCAATCCGCAATGGACATCTGACAAAAGGCGTTGTCCGCCAAAACACACACAGAAGACGCGAGGGTCAACTCTAAAGAACTATGTAGATAATAAACCCAATAGGTACAAGTAATAGATAGTCACTTAGGCTTATAGCTAGAGATAACATCCTAGGGTTGCATATTTCACCATAATATAAACGACAATAAAAACACTTAACATGTACCAAATAGGATTAACAAATAACAATCACATTCGACAACTAAATTAGTATGCATGTTGCATGATATGCAATGCAGGTTAACCCAGTCAACCAATATGCATTCCGGAACTGATGGACATCATCGGACAGCCCTAGCACCAGCCACGGTGGGACCATTTCGGCCCGTGTGCCTCTTACTCCAACAACAACATGTAGTCAGATCAGCATAAAACCCGAAGGCCTGCCATTTCGGTCTGCTACTAAGAGTCACCTAGCAGTGCTCTTGCGCGGAAATCCTGGTCTTATAACCAATTTTGGAATCCGCCGTGGTCCGGTATCTCGCCGTGTTTAAACCACTTAATGAGTGCATGCAATGCAGTGATTAGCCAAACAACGTCTCCGAATCTCACTCGACACGTCGCCACGTGTTCTAGCTAAATTAATGTCTCTAAAAGCTTACCCTAAGGTAAAGTCGATTCTGCGACAAAAGACACTTCTTCACAACAACATAGTAACTCATGATGATCTCCGAATCATCCGACTCATCTCAATCCGATGGTCACAACTGCTCAACGAGCAAAGAGTATCACATACTCGGAAACTACCGGTTTCCCGGACTTATCCCCAGGATAGCCCCACCACACAACTGCTCCCAGAGCACAAGAGCATCAACATACTCGAAACTTATCAATATCCTCAACACTTGGATCCGACGACACTTCTCGTTTTCCAAAAACTAAGATTTGCATCCGAAGCTTCCTTTCGAGTTTATTATCTTTATTTAAAGATTTAGAGGTTGTTTAATGTCTTATGAGTTTTCTTTACAAAATAGTATCCTTTTAGTCTTATCGCAAATCCTATCAGTTCTCGGGATCTCCTAATCCCCAAATAACTCCAGAGAATGTCTCGATCCATACACATCATAACAAGGCCCGAATCTCATTCGTCCTATCAAACTTTCTCAAAACTCTCAAAATAAAATCGGCATGACCTGCCCGCTATTCTCACCATTCAGAATCTCAGATCCCATTGCAAAAGTATAAATAACTCAGCACAATCAATCAACATGTCATATATCAACATATTAAGCAATAACCACATAGCACTTAGCATATAAGGCATGCATCACACATCCTAAATTACCCAATTAGCACTTAGCATGAAGATTCAATCTCAAAAGCATTCCGTAGATGAATCATCTACATTGTCAGCCGAAGCCTCAGAAAACATTTTCCAATCACACACAATCCAGTGCATAAACAGTAAACAATGTCGAAAGCATCGACCCTAAGCATTAACTAGAGATTCAGTGAGATGCCCTCACCTGTAGGTTCTCCAGAATGATTGTCTAACGCTTCCTCGCAAGCAAAGCCTTGTTCCTCGGGAAACTCTTCAAAAGCACCTTTAGAACAAAACCACAGAAATCAATCAAAATCTATCGGAAACTAAGCTATCGATACTTATTAAGGTTACTCGAAGTAATCTATACTCTAAGGTACGACAATCTAGCGCGAAAGACAAGTTTTCGGAAAAGGAAATTTTCCTCCCCCCCCCTATAGGCTCGGCCACTTTTGGTAATTGTGGGACTCGATTTTTCTTCGATCAAACTTGGTTCCAATGCTATCATTAGCCGTAACTAAGGGTATTCTGAACTCGGAAAAATTATCGGATCAAAAACTGTCGTAGGGGTATTTTGGTCATGATTTTTAACTTAGAAATTTCAAAACTGAAATCCCAAAAACCAAATTTTGCAGGGACGTTACTAACGACGTTTATGACAACTAATCCTACTAGCACTAAGCTAAGGCGATAGTTTTCAGCCTAAAGGTTGAAGCTTTACTCCAAAAACTCCAAAAATGGGTATTTTAGGCTAAAATTGATTCCGGCGGAATTCCGGCGACATAACGGAAAATCTAACCCGGCAGAAGTGATCTTGGGCACATAAAGAAGAGGTTTAGAATCAGAAATGAAAGATTCGGGATAGTTTTGCAAAAACCCATAAACTATCAGCTCAGAAAAGTCTACAGAAAAGCTATGGAAAAAGCGATCAGAGGTAAGGATTAGCGACTATACCTCGAAACCTTGAAGCAGCAACTAACGGATCAACGATCAAGCAAGTAATGAAGAAAATTCTTCTTCCTTCTTCCTTGGTGAAGCTCGCGGCCTTGAGGAGAGAAAATGGAGGAGTTTTGTGTTTTTTTCTCACTTGCTTGCCATATATAGAAGATGGAAATTCGCGGGAAAATGAAAGTTTCGCGAATCTGATTTTTCCGGCGTCATTCTCCGTGAATTAATAGATATGTTTTGGCAAAAGAATTCCAAAACTAAAATGAGGTCTCCTTGTATTTTTGGCAACTAAAGCATAGTCGGTGTAAAACTATTTTACCCGATAAGTTGCTTTTTGCATCGGATGTCGGAATAGAAAACTTCCTTCTGAAGAAAGATTGAAATCATCAAGAGAAATGGGTGTACGCATGTAGAATCTTCATTTGAAGCTCTGAATAGAAAAAGTCCCCATAGTCGGGTGATTCTAGGGTTTTGAAATACCAGGGTTTCGGTTTCGGCAAACTTCCGATGATTGGAATCAGACGTTCGTAGATCCTAGAGTTTCGCCTCGAAACGATTTTGATATATGGAAAAAGAGAAGTTCTAACATTTCTCTGAAGATTTTTTGGAATTAACTTCCATAGTGACTTTAAATGAAAACTAGCTATTTACTAGGGTTTCTGACCTAGGTTTCAACGTATAACGATCGTGCTATAACTTTTATCGATCATAATGCAATCCTTGAACTTTTCCTGAACTTTCTCCTTCATAAATATATTTCATTTAATGAACTTTTGTTCAGGTTTCCCTTCACATTACATCAACCCTAATCGTGAATAAGAAATTTATTCACTTAGCATAAGCTTAAAAACTTGGGCCTTACAACACCCAGATAGAAGGAGTAGATTTTGATGAAACGTTTGCACCAGTGGCTAGACTGGAATCTATAAGGCTCTTACTGGGAGTTGCTTGTCTCTTAAAGTTTAGACACTATCAGATGGATGTCAAGAGTGCGTTTCTGAATGGGTATTTGAGGGAAGAAGTTTACGTGGAACAACCCAAAGGATTCATAGATCCTCATTGTAACGCCCCGATTTCTCGAGTGTCCCACAGTAAACCAAACATCACCATTTTCGTAAAGAATTTTCTCCGTTCAATTATTCACCAACATTAATGACAAAGGTTCATTTATTGCGACTCTTGAAACTTTACGAAATAAATTTGCGGAATAAATAAGACATGCATTTCTGAATAAAATACTCATAAATAAAGAAACTGTAATTCCAAAGTACATAAATTAAACCTTGGGCTGAAGCCCTACATCAACAGAAATCCCGAAAGTAAAAATGATAAATAATAGTTCGACACGAATTCCCAGCCCCACAGAAAGGAACACTCTAATCCTGATCCCGCTCCGGAACGTCAGCTCCCGCTCCACGCGCTCTCTTCTTAGACTGCTCCAGCTTTATCATGCTCTTCTGAGGTCCCACTCTAAAGCACTTTGGACGCCCAGGTACACGCTGCGCACAGACTCCCGATTTGGCCTCTGGTGGTGAAGACTCCACTGCCTCCTCCTCCTCGACCAACCGTGACTCCACTGTAGTGTCCTCCGAAGGATCCTCTTCCTCCTCGTCCACTGTAGTTTGATGAAACCTAGCGGAAGGATGTGGCAGCACAACAGTCCCATCCTTAAGGATCTGCCTCTCCACAACCGTCCCAGATCTGTTCCTCCCTAAGAGCTCCGCATCGCCGACGTAGACTCTCCGGACTCCGGAACCGTCGGTCTCCCAGAGCCGGTCTTCCGCTGGCCTACTCAGAACGATCTCCCATCTCACGATAGTCTCCAATATTGTGGTGGTCACCATCTACCCCCCCCAAATAAACACATAAACAAATAACAGGGTCAGATCACATGTTCTCATAGAAACATTCACATGTTCATGTATTCTCATAAATAACGAGGTATAATAAGCATAATCTTTACGTTATATCACAGTCAGTCACCTAAGTTCAGTTAGGCTAACGACCTCACCATTCACACAACCACCTCAACACCAATGGCCATATTCACGATCATCCGCAGATGAACAATTCTCGGAGGGGACACACCGTACAACCCTCATTCATGTGGGGGGACACACCGTCCGCCAGACACACCGCCTGTCCACAGAATCACAAGGTGACCGCAGTCAACCAATCACGTGGGGACACACCGTACAACCCACAAAACACCCTCGCGTGCAAGTAACCGTTTGTCTCTAACGGTACCATCGTTCTCATGGCCCATAGTCTTCACTAGACCTATGTCCAATTATTCACATTTACTTGCAAGCGATTAAGTTCTCATTTCTCTTTGTTAAAGGCTCTATTGAGTCAACCTAGAGTCTTAACATTTTCACAAAACTTATACAACTTAAATGACAGTAAAAATCACAGCACCAAAAGGAATTACAGCTAGATGAGCGACCTTTTGGCAAGAATAAAGATGGGCAACATATAAGTCATACCAAGGCACTTAGACATGTTCTCATGCATATCAATACTTAATTCATGGCAACCTCGTCAATCAAACTATCACATAAACTTGTGCATGAATCGGAAGGAAGCAAACTTGCCAACAACCACAGAAACGGCTTGGCCGAACCCTAAAGGGCTCAAGGGTTTTCGAAGCTATTCCTTCCTTCCATCTCAACTTCACAAGTCAATGTCCAGCCAACAAACACAAGCATATACTCTCCAAAAATCCAGAATTGATCATGTTACAAATTGCATGTTAAAATCATGTGAAAGCCTAGACAAATTTAGCATAAAATCATGGTTTTCATACATAAAACCTAGGGTCATTTGCCAAACTTTAACCTACTGATCATGGCATCACACAAGCTTCACAAATATGGTAAAAATTCCAGAACCAATCAGCAACAATCAATACATCAAAAAGCTAAAGAAAAATTCACCAAAACCGCATTTTTGTACACATGAAATCATAGCCTTTCACATAGAAATCCCTAAACTCTACCCATGTCCTAGAGATCAGCCCTTACCTTGATTTCTTGATCTGAAAAGAATGGAAGAATGAAGCTTGGATAATCTGCTCCTTGCTGTCCAAGTTCCTCTTCTACTCGAACCCTAGCATTTAGACAGCAGGAACAGTGTGCATTAAAACTGGTCTCCAGAATTCATTTCTCAGCCGAAATTGACATACTATTCATGCCTGGAAAGCTATTTTGAAAATCTACAACTTTCTAGTTTATCACGTTTTCATCTGAGACCCCGAATCAGGTGATATTAGGCTCTGAAGCTCGCTGTCCAGTACAGAAAACTGGCAATGATACTTTTACCTTCAAATTAATTTCTGACCATTTGAGTCCAAGGTTTCTAGGTCATGTTCCAGCAAAAATACAGCACATATTCCTCCTCTAAACTCCAGTAGAAACATCTCATCATGATCATTAAGAATTTAATCAATCTTAGGCATATGAATCATCATGAATCGGATCTAAGCAAAACTCATAGCAAGAGTGACATCTATAATAGTGATTTGCAAAGAGGCATAGCATCCAACATCTCATCATCTTAAACAGTAGGCATCATGAGCATATGGCAGATAATCAAGCCTTAAACCTCTCATGCATTCTCATACATCATTCATCATCATAAAGATTCAACCCTTAATCATGCTTTCATGAAATTTTCATCAAGAAACCTAGACTCTACCCTTACCTTGGCTGATTGGAATGAGAGAGATGATGAAAAGGATGAATGAAGAAGCTCTCTCCTTGCTGCTCCTCACAGTACTTGCTTGCTCTCCTTCTTTCTCTCTTGATCTTCTCTTGGTTTCTCTCCTTCTTCTTCTTCTTTCTTTCTCTCTAGCCGCCACCCTCTCTCACTCTTTCTCTCTTGTTTTCTTTTCTTTTCTCTTCTGAATTTGTGTGGGAAGATGAGAGTATGTGGTTAGGTTTCTAACTTAGCCTTATTCGGCCTCTCAAAGCTGCAGCAAACCTCCGCTTTTTGCCCTCCAATTCGTGGCCCAACACCCTCCCTCAAAGCATTCACACAAAACTTGAAATTCAAATGGAGACAAAGCCTTCAATGCTCATTATTAGCTCTTAATCCTCTTGACCAAAACTGATCTGCAATGACTAGGAGACATAACCCCTAATAATCCCCTTAACTCAAGCAAACCAAGTGAACAAACACTCCTCTCCTTCCCTAAGTGAAATCGGCTAGCATACATCATGGGCTAGGTTTTCCTTTTCTCTTCTCCCTTCATAACTTGGCTCAAGCCCAACTAATTACCCTCCTAACTACTGATTAAGAGGATAAAATAAATCAAGGCAAACTCCTTCTCTTGATTTTAAAGAAATAAATTCGGACTTAAGAACTTTCTTCTAGCAAAATTGCTAGTACAATACAGCCTGACCTTCCGTCACTAAAACAGGACTATCTCGGGCTACAGAGGTCGGAATGGCCTGAAACCAACGAGAGAATTTAGCTAACTCAGAGAGCTACAACTCTCAAGAAGCAAGCGTTTCAAGATTAGGTCTTTAAGACCTCTCAAAAATTCACACAAGGTCACGGACAGATTAGCAATTAAATCAAACTTTACTAGAAATTTCACTTTTATTCAATAAATCACTTAAGCAATACATAAGCAAGGTTAGGGTCTTACAATACCACCCTCCTTAAAAATAGTTTCGTCCTCGAAACTACTATAGGAAGACATACCACACTTCCATTGCGCACTCTGATATTCCCTACAAATTTCCCAGTCGTCTCGACACATAGGTTATTGCCTTTAGTCTCATCTTTCTGGTCTTCACGTGACATCTCTAATGGTCTAGTTCCACATCATTCTCACAAAGGGAAACTCTCTCTCTTTAACGTTCCTGTCACAGTCCAACACCAACTATCATTCCTATCACCATTTTCCAATATCAAGTTGATCAGGCTCAATATCTAAAAGATGGCAACTAGAAAAAAATAATTGGTAAGGATGTTCGAGTCACTCTCATTTCACTGTCTATAACCTAGACACTCGTCATAGAACCTCACGGAACTCTTCCGTTAGAACATGACCCAGACTGCCTCACTGCAGTCACACAAAACAACAAAAGTTTAAGTCAAACAGGTGTTATGCTCATGCCGGTACACGCTGGTCAGCGTCCCGTCCAGGTGATCCGGATGCAACGTCAACAGCTCAGACACGGGAAAACAAACTTTTCGGACACCGAGCTCAAAGATTCCATCCACCAATTCACTCGTTCAGTAGTTCCATCCACCACCTAGTCCATTCGACGGTTCCATCCACTATCTGGTTTGTTCGATCTATTGTTCCATCCACCATATACGATCGTTGGTTCCATCCACCAATCCCGTCTTTCCTGATGGTTCCATCCATCCACCATCTCGGTCTGACCAATGGTTCCATCCACCATTCCTACTTCACCGATGGTTCCATCCACCATCTCATCGACCTTGATGGTTCCATCCACCATCTCAATCGACGCACTCCGTTCACTGGCTCCATCCGCCATCGCATCGACCTTGATGGTTCCATCCACCATCTTGATCGACGCACTCCGTTCACTGGCTCCATCCGCCATCTCATCGATCTTAATGGTTCCATCCACCATCTTGATCGACGCACTCCGTTCACTGGCTCCATCCGCCATCTCATCGATCTTAATGGTTCCATCCACCATCTTGATCGACACAATCCGTTCACTGGCTCCATCCGCCATCCTTTCTTAGCCGATGGTTCCATCCACCATCTTTGCTAAGTAAGGAAAAACAAAATCGAGAGTGTAACACAGTCCCACAAAACACCACAAAAACGTAAGGAAGACTTTGACTCGGTCAGTGTTCTTCCTCGCCTTTATGACTCAATAATGGGCATTCAGCACACCAAATCATATCACACACATAAATCACAAACCATTCACAAAATGAAATAATACCAAATATTATTTATTTTACCAATTCTGACACAAAGTCTCGATGTGGTCAGGCGTGTCCCACTTGGAGCGTCCATTCCAATCTCAATCTTTGGTAAGCGAGAACCCTTAATTAAAACATCATTTCAATCCCTCACTTTTCTTCGATCTTACAAGTAGTGTCAGCACGCATCCCAAAACCTGGGAGACGTCGTGCAAGTTCACCTCAAGGGTGACATACAAGGCAACAACAACCCTTAGATATCTAGCAATCATCTTCAAATAAACCTTGATATCACGCTCGTACTAGGGCGCTTATAAAAAAAAACGCTCGTACTAGGGCACTAGGCGCCAAATCCAAATCCAATTGATCAACCGTTTATAAGCTAATCATCATCTTAATACCTAAGAATCCACACGTGACTCTTGTTTCGGAACTATCCTCATTCAGACCTTAAATCAATCTTTCACTTATCTACAAGTCAAATTATAGTCTATTTTAAGTCTGAAATCTCTGCATAACTCATAATTCATTCCCTTCAAGATCAAACCATAAATTGTGCCTCAAGGGACTTAGCCCAACTTTCGTTCCCTAGATTTTAATCTTCAAAGGTTCAACTGCTATCGTCACAACTAAAACCATTAAATCTCTTATTCATACCTGTCTCTCAACTCTCAAGGACAATCTTAACCCCTAAGGTTTTAGTCCAGCTTAGTCAATCTCACTTAGTAATCCTAGCACATTTCTCTGAAATCCATATCAACACTCTCATGTATTCAACTTATGCTAAAACTTTCTTTCTCTAACTTCATCACTAAGACACCAATCAACTTCTTAATCTCTCAATCCAATTCTAACAAACTTTAAGTCCTACACAATTAGGACAAGAATTTATGGACTTAAGATCTAAACCTTCACCGAGTTCGCACCAATAATGTCCTCTAACTCTTCAACACTTTTTAGATGAATATTCATTTCTTTGCACTACGACTTCTTCACAAAGGGATCTAACACCTAACAAACTCATCTCTCAGATTTGACCAACATCTATCAATTCCTATCAACCTTTCTATCATGGTCCATCACCAGCTATTATTCTGAAGATCATCACCCTTCAATATTAAGTCGATTAAGCTTAATATGTCGAAGATGGAAATTTAGAAAAAAAATCACTGGAAAGGTCAATGAGTCCCTATCATCCAGTAGCCACATAAATTGAGGTCCTATCCAAAAGATTCCATTTCTAATACTTCAACCTCAAAAATTATGTACCCTTGACATCTCATCTCTGGATTTCATATGTCATTCCACTAAGATTCATCCTTAGCTTTTACCTTCGCCTTTTGACACGTCAAACACGTTGATACATACTCGACTCCTCGTCTCTTCACCCTAGACCACCAGAAATGAAGTCTAAGTCCTGATACATCTTCGCCATTCTCAGATGAATACTCAATCTACTCTTATGACCCTCTTCCAAGATCAACTTCCTCAAAATATCTTGACCTAGAATCAAACACTTAATCTCAAGTATCACGGTAATGATACTAATCATAGACATTCTCACAGTCAAACAAACATTTTAGCAAACAAGTTCTACCCAAATCTCACCATGGAAACTTTGAAAACACCTTTATCAAAAAAAAAAAAAAAAAACACCAACGAGTTTGGAAACTCGTAAGCCCCAAACCCTTAGTGCTCTGGTTTCTCAACCGGAGCTCTGATACCACAATGTAAAGCCCCGATTTCTTGAGTGTCACACAGTAAACCAAACATCACCATTTTCGTAAAGAATTTTCGCCGTTCAATTATTAACCAACATTAATGACAAAGGTTCATTTATTGCGACTCTTGAAACTTTACGAAATAAATTTGCGGAATAAATAAGACATGCATTTCTGAATAAAATACTCATAAATAAAGAAACTGTAATTCCAAAGTACATAAATTAAACCTTGGGCTGAAGCCCTACATCAACAGAAATCCCGAAAGTAAAAATGATAAATAATAGTTCGACACGAATTCCCAGCCCACAGAAAGGAACACTCTAATCCTGATCCCGCTCCAGAACGTCAGCTCCCGCTCCACGCGCTCTCTTCTTAGACTGCTCCAGCTTTATCATGCTCTTCCGAGGTCCCACTCTAAAGCACTTTGGACGCCCAGGTACACGCTGCGCACAGACTCCCGACTTGGCCTCTGGTGGTGAAGACTCCACTGCCTCCTCCTCCTCGATCAACCGTGACTCCACTGTAGTGTCCTCCGAGGGATCCTCTTCCTCCTCGTCCACTGTAGTCTGATGAAACCTAGCGGGAGGATGTGGCAGCACAACAGTCCCATCCTTAAGGATCTGCCTCTCCACAACCGTCCCAGATCTGTTCCTCCCTAAGAGCTCCGCATCGCCGACGTAGACGCTCCGGACTCCGGAACCGTCGGTCTCCCAGAGCCGGTCTTCCGCTGGCCTACTCAGAACGATCTCCCATCTCACGATAGTCTCCAATATTGTGGTGGTCACCATCTACCCCCCCAAATAAACACATAAACAAATAACAGGGTCAGATCACATGTTCTCATAGAAACATTCACATGTTCATGTATTCTCATAAATAACGAGGTATAATAAGCATAATCTTTACGTTATATCACAGTCAGTCACCTAAGTTCAGTTAGGCTAACGACCTCACCATTCACACAACCACCTCAACACCAATGGCCATATTCACGATCATCCACAGATGAACAATTCTCAGAGGGGACACACCGTACAACCCTCATTCATGTGGGGGGACACACCGTCCGCCAGACACACCGCCCGTCCACAGAATCACAAGGTGACCGCAGTCAACCAATCACGTGGGGACACACCGTACAACCCACAAAACACCCTCGCGTGCAAGTAACCGTTTGTCTCTAACGGTACCATCGTTCTCATGGCCCATAGTCTTCACTAGACCTATGTCCAATTATTCACATTTACTTGCAAGCGATTAAGTTCTCATTTCTCTTTGTTAAAGGCTCTATTGAGTCAACCTATAGTCTTAACATTTTCACAAAACTTATACAACTTAAATGACAGTAAAAATCACAACACCAAAAGGAATTACAGCTAGATGAGCGACCTTTTGGCAATAATCAAGATGGGCAACATATAAGTCATACCAAGGCACTTAGACATGTTCTCATGCATATCAATACTTAATTCATGGCAACCTCGTCAATCAAACTATCACATAAACTTGTGCATGAATCGGAAGGAAGCAAACTTGCCAACAACCACAGAAACGGCTTGGCCGAACCATAAAGGGCTCAAGGGTTTTCGAAGCTATTCCTTCCTTCCATCTCAACTTCACAAGTCAATGTCCAGCCAACAAACACAAGCATATACTCTCCAAAAATCCAGAATTGATCATGTTACAAATTGCATGTTAAAATCATGTGAAAGCCTAGACAAATTTAGCATAAAATC
This sequence comes from Lotus japonicus, assembly GCF_012489685.1. Lineage (NCBI taxonomy): Eukaryota > Viridiplantae > Streptophyta > Magnoliopsida > Fabales > Fabaceae > Lotus > Lotus japonicus. Next base: position 57,966,720 of record NC_080041.1, on the reverse strand, counting down.
ATGGTTTTCATACATAAAACCTAGGGTCATTTGCCAAACTTTAACCTACTGATCATGGCATCACACAAGCTTCACAAATATGGTAAAAATTCCAGAACCAATCAGCAACAATCAATACATCAAAAAGCTAAAGAAAAATTCACCAAAACCGCATTTTTGTACACATGAAATCATAGCCTTTCACATAGAAATCCCTAAACTCTACCCATGTCCTAGAGATCAGCCCTTACCTTGATTTCTTGATCTGAAAAGAATGGAAGAATGAAGCTTGGATAATCTGCTCCTTGCTGTCCAAGTTCCTCTTCTACTCGAACCCTAGAATTTAGACAGCAGGAACAGTGTGCATTAAAACTGGTCTCCAGAATTCATTTCTCAGCCGAAATTGACATACTATACATGCCTGGAAAGATAGTTTGACAATATACAACTTTCTAGTTTATCACTTTTTCATCGGAGACCCAGAATTAGGTGATATTAGGCTCTGAAGCTCGCTGTCCAGTACAGAAAACTGGCAGTGATACTTTTACCTTCAAATTAATTTCTGACCATTTGAGTCCAAGGTTTCTAGGCCATGTTCCAGCAAACATACAGCACATATTCCTCCTCTAAACTCCTGTAGAAACATCTCATCATGATCATTAAGAATTTAATCAATCTTGGGCATATGAATCATCATGAATCGGATCAAAGCAAAACTCATAGCAAGAGTGACATCTATAATAGTGATTTGCAAAGAGGCATAGCATCCAACATCTCATCATCTTAAACAGTAGGCATCATGAGCATATGTCAGATAATCAAGCCTTAAACCTCTCATGCATTCTCATACATCATTCATCATCATAAAGATTCAACCCTTAATCATGCTTTCATGAAATTTTCATCAAGAAACCTAGACTCTACCCTTACCTTGGCTGATTGGAATGAGAGAGATGATGAAAAGGATGAATGAAGAAGCTCTCTCCTTGCTGCTCCTCACAGTACTTGCTTGCTCTCCTTCTTTCTCTCTTGATCTTCTCTTGGTTTCTCTCCTTCTTCTTCTTCTTTCTTTCTCTCTAGCCGCCACCCTCTCTCACTCTTTCTCTCTTGTTTTCTTTTCTTTTCTCTTCTGAATTTGTGTGGGAAGATGAGAGTATGTGGTTAGGTTTCTAACTTAGCCTTATTAGGCCTCTCAAAGCTGCAGCAAACCTCCCCTTTTTGCCCTCCAATTCGTGGCCCAACACCCTCCCTCAAAGCATTCACACAAAACTTGAAATTCAAATGGAGACAAAGCCTTCAATGCTCATTATTAGCTCTTAATCCTCTTGACCAAAACTGATCTGCAATGACTAGGAGACATAACCCCCAATAATCCCCTTAACTCAAGCAAACCAAGTGAACAAACACTCCTCTCCTTCCCTAAGTGAAATCGGCTAGCATACATCATGGGCTAGGTTTTCCTTTTCTCTTCTCCCTTCATAACTTGGCTCAAGCCCAACTAATAACCCTCCTAACTACTGATTAAGAGGATAAAATAAATCAAGGCAAACTCCTTCTCTTGATTTTAAAGAAATAAATTCGGACTTAAGAACTTTCTTCTAGCAAAATTGCTAGTACAATACAGCCTGACCTTCCGTCACTAAAACAGGACTATCTCGGGCTACAGAGGTCGGAATGACCTGAAACCAACAAGAGAATTTAGCTAACTCAGAGAGCTACAACTCTCAAGAAGCAAGCGTTTCAAGATTAGGTTTAAGACCTCTCAAAAATTCACACAAGGTCACGGACAGATTAGCAATTAAATCAAACTTCACTAGAAATTTCACTTTTATTCAATAAATCACTTAACCAATACATAAGCAAGGTTAGGGTCTTAGACTCATCATCCAGATCATGTGTACAAGCTCAAGAAGGCACTGTATAGATTAAAACATGCTCCTAGGGCATGGTATGACAAAATTTCTTGTCATCAATCTGAGTTTGAAATGAGTTTAGTAGGTGAGCTGAATTATTTCTTGGGTCTTCAGGTTAAGCAAATGGAAGACTCTATGTTCATTTCACAGAGCAAGTAGGCAAGAGGTATTGTCAAGAAGTTTGGGCTAGAGAAGGCAGGTTACAAAAGGGCTCCTGCAGTAACTCATATCAAGCTATCTAAGGATGAACAAGTAGAAGATGTTGATAAAAGCTTATACATGAGCATGATTGGAAGTCTTTTGTATCTCACTGCTAGCAGACCAGACATCACATTTGTTGTTGGTGCTTGTGCTAGATATCAAGCTGCTCCGAAGACTAGTCATCTCTTGCAAGTGAAGAGAATCATCAAATACATAAATGGTACATGTGATTATGGCATTCTCTATACACATGATACAAATTCTTCTCTTGTTGGTTATTGTGATGCAGATTGGGCAGGGAGTGCTGATGATAGAAAGAGCACATCTGGAGGTTGTTTCTTCCTAGGGAATAACTTGATTTTATGGTTCAGCAGGAAGTAAAACTGTGTATCATTGTCAACTGCTGAAGCTGAATATATAGCTGCTGGAAGTAGTTGCACTCAACTCATGTGGATGAAGCAAATGCTAAAGGAATATGAAGTCAAGAGAAATTGTGACAATCTCAGTGCTATTAATATTTCCAAGAATCCTATTCAACATAGTAGGACTAAGCACATTGACATCAGACATCACTTCAGTAGAGACTTGGTAGAGGATAAAATTGTCATTTTGGAGCATGTTCCCACTTAAAATCAATTGACGGATATCTTCACCAAACTACTTGATGCCACCACCTTTGAGAAATTGAGAGGAAATATTGGGATTTGCCTCTTTGAAGGAGCATAGCAATTAACACACCTTTTTTCTCTAACAGCTAGTTTTCTAGTAACAACCAATAACTGCTGTTATGACATCATCACCAAGATTGCTTCTCCATTACTCAACTGCTATATAATCATCCCCAACGGTCAAATTTCAGTCTTACAACCGATTGTGATATTTGATTCAGTAACCTCTGTCTCTCCTTGCTCTCAATTTTTCATCAATTCTCTGAATTTGTTCACCATATCTCAAGTCTTAGGAAAGCAAGATCCTATCAAAGGCAAGATTGAGAAGACGTCTCTTGGAGTCAAAGTGATGGGTTTGAATCTGAAGTCTTCCACTTAATTCAAGAAGGCTTCTGCAACGAAGGATTCAAGAACCCCTGCCAAGAAGCATGGTACTGTTCTTTCCCTTTCTCAAGAGAGAAAGAGGCTTCTCCAGATGCCCGTGTCTTCTGCTATCAAACGCAGACGCACCACAAAGACTACCAAGGCTGACTTTAAAGATTTCCAGGATCGTTTGACCAAGCGCATCGAGAAGGCTCAAAATCATCAAGTCTCTGTGTCTTGGAAAAGACCATCAGATGTAGGCTATATCTTTCAACTCCAAGCAAGCAAGGTCTCTGATTGGGAACAATGTAAATTGTGCGCCACTGAGGGTTGTAACATCCCTAAATCTTGAGGGTCATTTTATTAATATTTTCCAAAAACATGGATAAATTTTAGCCGAAATAAAAAAAATTTTAAAACATTGCTTGAGAATAAAGAAGTTGTGACAAGAGTAAATAGGCTGAATAATTCATTTCATTAATGAAAGATTTGGAAGCGTACAATGATTCTTTCAAATTAAAACAAAACGAATAAACTAGTGTTCGACCGCCCTGAGCCAACACAACAAGAAGGTCTCTAGGTTATGTTCGAACCCTATAAACAAACTCAGCTCACCCCCAAGTACAGACTCAATTATCACGCTCAATACCCGACTCATAGACCGCGTGCCCTCCAAGGCCTCCTCCAACGCTTGCATCACATTGTCTCGCATCCTCTTCTCTCGCCAATCCCATAGCTGAACCATCGGTCGCGCGGTCGATGTCTCGAGCCTTGTCGTCGTTCACATCAAGCAGGTATAGGGCCGCATATCGACTGATCACACGCATGCTTGTTGTCTAGGCGTTAAGAGCCCCAAACAGCAAAAAAACAAACAAGCAAGGGTCAACTTCTAACACACACATATCATAAGTAGCGTATACTACCCTATCAATCACAAGTTCTTCCCTAAGCTAACATTCACAAATAGGGGAACTATATTAAGTTCTAAGATTCACAAGTATAGGGAACTATCTCATAGTTCTAAGTTATTGTTAGTCAATGCTCGTGCACATGCATGCAGACACTTGGATATCCATAAGCCAATCCCTCTTGGAAAGGCTGGACGAACACGACTCCACGATCGGGGCTGTACCTCTCAAACGCATCGCTGCCCAACAACTTGATGATCGGGGTTGGACCTCTCCAACGCACTGCCGTTTCACTTTCGTCCTTATTCAGGGCCTCCCCTGAATGTCACCATCGACTAGCCCAGTCCAGGTCACCAACCGTGGCAAACCAAGCCCAGTCCAGGTCACTTGGTCCTAAGCCTAAGCCTATCACGTTCATCACCAACCAAGTCAGTCATCATCAATAGGCCCTAAGCCTATCACGTTCATCTCTTATGAACAACATATCATTGCATAATAACTTGCATGCATATCAATAAATGTAGCTAACACCCTAGGAATATAGGCATGTTCATAATAACACTAGCTAACATTTATTGCATTATTATCACATAGCATATCTAGCACATATGTAACATCGATAGTTCTAGTATCATGCTTTCTAACAATCACAATCAATCACAGCCGAAGTGCCCTTACTAGCATATTCATATATCATAAGGTCCTTAACATTTCATAGTCATACAGCTACAATCAATCATAGCAGAAGTGCCCTTACCTCAAAGGTACGCTTTCCTAGAAGTCTCGTGTTGCCCCTTGAAGCTAGGTCTATACTTGGAAATTTCCTACCAACGAACGGACAGAGTAACGTTACTAATCAGACAATCAAATCGATCATAAGCCCATCCCCTTATTGACCACAAAATTCCCCCAAAAAACCTTGAAAATCCGAAACCATTTCTTTCATAAGATCAAACATTCTTTTCTAAAACATTTTGCTTGAAGATCATAAGAACACTTGAAGGACTTTCGAAGAAAACATAATTTTCGCATAGGTTCAATCCTCCCAAGATCAAAAACTCTTTATAACAATTTTTCTATGAATATGAGAGAACATCAAAAGAACACTTTGAAGAAAACACCATTTTCACAAACTTTTCCTTGACTACTCAATCAAATGATCATTCTTTTCTGGATGTGGCAGATCAGTTTATACTGCAACCACAGAGCATACTCAGAATGACCAACATCACCTTGATCAAAGAATAAAATAAAGCAAGGAAAATAAAATGAAAATAAAGAGAGTGAGAGAGAACTCACACAAATGCAGAGGAGAGGAGAGCTCTTGGTGTGAAGAAATGAGAGGGGAAAATGCTCTGTTTATAGTGAGGGGTGAGAGCCAAGCATTAAATGCTTTTCTTTCTCCCCAAGAAGCAGCCCAAACCCACGAAATATTCAGCCCATTTTAGGGTTTCTATACTCTTCCAACCTCACTTGATTTGGTCATCAAAATTTGGCTTATTTCCTAATTAAACCCCCTTAAAAATTCCATTTAAATCCTTAATCATTTAAAATATATAAATCTGAATCCAAAGAGTCTAAAATCAGATATGAAAAGATCCTTGGAGGTTTTAAAAGTTCAAAAATTAATCTCCCCATTAATTGAAACTCAAGGAATCAAAATCCCTAAAATTTCCCCTTCATAAAACCCAGCCAGAAAAGGAAATTACTTGCAAAAGTCTCATTTTACTTCCTCCTCAAGCCTTGGCCGTCCACCACCTTCACCATGCTCAGATTTTCTCAAAAAAATATTTAAAATAATAATTTAAATAAAAACCCAAAATAATTAATGCATTAAATACACAATTTCCCTCCTAAATGCATCAAAACTTCAAATTTAAATTCAAAAACTTTACCAATGGTTTTGGCTCCAAAATTTCGTTCACCACTCTCATAATAACTCAAAAATATTTTCAGAATTAATTATTTTATAAACCATAGGTTTATAAAATAATTAACTACATTTTATTTAAATAAAAACCCATTTTATTTAAATAAAACCTCCAAAAATAAAACAAAGGAATATTTCCTCATGGAATATTCTTAAAATCATGCCCAGCACCTCCCCATAAGGTGTGGCCCACGAAATTATCCTCGTCGACTCGATTCGCCAACTCATCGCCGCTGTCGGGCCGATTTTGACCTAAAAGTCGTCGTCGCAGAACCCTAGAAATATTACAGTCAAAATGCTTGTATCGTCGCGCACGTCAACCTCTAGATATTTCTAAGACTTAATATTGCCTCTCATAATTAATCACCTTTGAAAAAGGCATAATATCACACATAGAAAAAGTACTTCACAAAATATTATTTAATATTATTATTAAAATAATGTGCCCTAAAACGGGGTCTTACAGCGGTGGTGGTGGTCCGAAAAGACTGTGGGTCACACTATTCTTGTTGAAGGACCCGAAGTTGCGGGGGTTGTCGTGGTGATCCTCATCCACCGGAAGCCTAGCTCCGCACAATGCCGTTTTCGAAACTTTCTTTTTAGAGTACTTCGACTCCATGCGTTTGGCCTTTTCCCAGTGATCTATGACGGTGGGAGTAATGGTCATGCGAGTTGAGGCGGAAGACATCAACAAAGGGTATTTGATAGCTTCACAGTTGAACGTGATTCCATTTCCGTCGGGCAACATCACGATTATAGGGCACGATCGTGCTCTGACCAAAGTCTTGTCGATGGACTCGATGCGATCAACCATCCTCTTGTGCGCCGGAACCCTAGCGTCAGACGACGTCGTTCCCAAAAACTTCTTTTCATTCTCCGACTCCATGCATTTGGCCGCTGCCCAGTCAGTATCGGCGGAGGCGGAGGGAGAACCGAAATTGATCACGGTGTTGTCATAGGACCCGACGTTGTCGTGGTGATGACTTTGTTCCCAAAAACTTCTTTTCATTCTCCTTCTCCATGTGTTTGGCCGCTACCCAGTCAGTATCGACGGAGGCGGAGGGAGAACTGAAATTGATCACGGTGTTGTCATAGGACCCGACGTTGTCGTGGTGATCCACCACCAGAACCCTAGCGTCGCACGACGTCGTTCCCAAAACCTTCTCTTCGCTCGCGAGAGACATGACATGTTTTCTTATTTATAGTACAAAATAAAATAAATTTAAATCATTCTAAATTTGATCATATATTTTTTATCTAGTAATGTCTCTTAATTTTATCATTATATATAAATTAATACGATACAAAAATTATTTATTTTTTAGTTATTATTCTAAAATTATTATTAATAAATTTTAAAACTTAATTATAATATTATTATAATACCAAAGAATTTTTAAAATTATAGTTTAAAGTGTCACTTCAATATTTTCAAGTTTTATTTCTTCTTATTATTTTTCATTGATATTTTTACAATTCATTTTAATGTTTGATATTTTAATCATACTTTTTTATATTTTTTGATAGTTAAAGATACATATTAGCAAGGACGAGACTATAGTAAGTACAGATTGAGTATCACCCTTAAAGAGAAAAAAAATTATTAACAGAATGATATTTCTCCCTCCTTAATTTTTTTTCCAATATATCATTTAATTATTAGCATAAAATATCATTAAATGGTAATGATATTTTGATTATAAATATGACCGGGTTAAACTCAACTCTGTATTCTAACTAGCAAAATATATTGATTCTCCAAATTAATGGCAAGATCTTCATTTTTATTTCTTTGCTTCGTAATTTTATTTCTCGTAGCATCTGAACAAGGTATTCTTCTACCTTTTATATTTCTCATACAAATAACTATGCCAAGTTAAAAATATCACATGTACATTAACTAGTTTGGTTGATGCTATGCAAAATTGTGTGCAATGAGTAGTTGCTCTCATAAAATGAACATTATTTAAGGTTTTGACAAGGTGAATGAATTTTGCAGGTTTTAAAGCACAAGTCAATGCAGTGTTCAAGTGTCACTCAGTTAAAGACTGTGCTCATCTACGTTGCTTAGAGCCATTATTTGAGGCTTGCATTGATGGAGAGTGTGGTTGCGATTCTCCACCCACAAAATATTTCACAAAAAGTAAGGGAAAATAAATGTTAAGTTGAGTCTGATTTTATGGTTCAAAATGATAATCCCATGCCTCTAGGGTTGTTGATATGTAATAAGAGCTTGAAATCTTGAGATAAATATAACATATTCAATAACATTTTTGTCTTAATGTTTGATTTTTTCTTTATCTTTTAAGAGTTATAATTTATATCATTAATTTTCCTCATCAAATATTTTTTTTATGAAAGCAAAAGCGATTTATCAATAAGACAAAAAAATAGTACAATCCCCGAAAGGAAGAGACCAAACAAAAGAAAACACCCGCAAAAGAAAAGAAAAAACCAACTAAAACCCCAAACCTAGCAAACCGAAAAAACGACACAAAGGATCTCTAAACTAACAGGCCAATTTTCCTTCAGATCCTCAGCTCATCTACGAATGGCCTCTTCGTCACTGCCGGGGAAACCCAGACCAACAAATTTTCCCAAAATTCAAGCCTTCCTAGCACGAGTGAAGTAGGGACCAGAAAGAGATGGGGGACTAGCCAGCGTGGGATCACTTGAGATCACCTCAGATTTGGATTTTTTAGGGCGACCTCTAGGCCTATGAAGAGCACCCTCGGAGGCATGCTTTGCTGCTTGACTCTTCTTTGGGCGCCCACGACGCCGTGGCATCGGAGGAGAAAACTCCCACTCAGGAACCCCTAGACAAGAATCCTCCACCACCCCAGTAGAAGAGAAATCATCAACGTCCTCCCTAGCAACAACGCACCCCAAAAAATATAAGTAATGACAGTATGATTGAGGGGAAAAATAACATTATTTTGGTGGCAAATAATTCAATTCTAATAGTTGTGAAGACATGAATATAAATCCAAATTCATAATTTAAAAGTAAATATTGAATAAAAAATGTAAAATTTTTTAATTGATATTTCTTTTAATATATTTGTTTTGTTTAGATTTATATTACAAAACGATACCAAAAATTAAGAAGCTGATTAAGGTCTTATAAAAAATGATTGAACAGTTTACTAAGTAATTTTAAATTTTTGAAAATAATAAAAAAAATCATGTAAAATTATTATATAGTCAATCATTTAAGGTATCCAAATCACTTTTGGTCGCATGTACTACTTTAGCATTTTTTTCTAACATGGAAAACAAAAGAATAAAAATTCACAAGTTAAATGGTTGAAAAAATAATAATAAATATGACATCTCAATTACACTCACACCGGGAGAGATGGAAAGAGAATTGAGCTAAATAAGATATATGATTCATATTTATGATTTGTGTTTTATACAATTTAGATGTGCATCACTTTCCATTCGTGAAATCGAAATTATAAGATCCTGTTAAACTTCTATATCCTCCACACACCTCCCTCAGCATACCATTCCTAAAGCATAAATAATAGTTATAATGGTTATAATTTTTATGAATAAATGGAGGAACTAACATAAGCAAAGAGAGGAGAAACATGTAAGGAGAGAAGATAGAAAAAAAGAAAGAATAGTGTGAATGAGGAGTATGAAGGTATGAAAAACACTAGAAAGAGGGGGTTTGAATAGGGTTTTTAGCTTTTAGAAATTTTCCTCTAAGATTAAGGATAATCTTTTCGGACTAAAGATCACAAGATGCAAGAGATAAGGGAAAGAGAAAAGGACACAATGATTTTATCCTGGTTCACTTGATAAATCACTCAAGCTAATCCAGTCTACCCGTCAAGGTGATTTCTTCCTTCTTAGAATGAAGACAATTCACTATTCAATGATTGTTACAACTGCACTAGCAACCTTTCTCAGTGACTAACAATACAATGAACTAGCAATCACTAAGATTCACAATCTTAGTCTTCTCAATAAAACTGACCTCACTGGTCTCTCAAGGAACAACAAACAAGTTTGTAGCGTGGTTTTGGTTTACAAAGAAATGCTTCTGAAATAAGCAAAGGTAAACACAATAAGAACAATGATGAAAATATTGCTAAGGTATTTGCTGGGAGTTTCTCGCTTGTATTGCTCAATAGTTTCTTAGCTTATTTCTTCTATCATCAGCCTTTAAATACTCCATGGTTTAGAGTGTGTATCCATTGGATGAATTTGTCCGTTGGATGACAGTTCAGGAATTTCCAGAGCCTGCTACGGCTGAGCGTCGTAGGTAAGGTGGTCAAAAAGGTACATCTGCTTTTGTACGAATGACAATGACGTGCCTTAGCCTAGTTGATTCTTAATCTTTGGAGATGCTTCATGTTGGAACTTGTGAAGCTAACGCGATCAGAGTCAGAGCGAAGCTTCGATCTTCAGATCATTAGAACTTCTGCCTCTGGACCGTTCAACAGAACATCTGGTCTTCAAAGTGTGAAGTGCTTCAGATCGTGAGAGCCAGCTTGATCTCGAACTTCAGAGCTTTCAAGCCTTCATCTTTTGGACCGTTCATCAGAACATCTGATCTTTAGAGTTTCAGCGCTTGAGTCTTCAGAGTCCTTATCAGAGCTTAAATCTTCAGATCATCTGAAGTGTTTTGCTACCGTTCAGATGAACATAGTTAATGCAGAAGCGTAACGTTGGCTACTCTTGTTATCATCAAAACATAGAGTTGTACCACTTGACCAAATCTTGGTCTTACAATCTCCCCCTTTTTGATGATAACAAAACCAAGTATTTTGGTGAACAATTCTTAAACAATAAACTGAATACACTAAGAGTTTAAGGTATTAGGTTCAAAACTTATCCTGATATGTATAGTTTATATAGCTCCTTCTAAATTCAAGTAATGAGCTTGATTCTGAGCTAAGCTCCCCCTGAATTTATGACTTAATGAAAACGTTAGAATAGTCTAGATTCTGAGCTAAGATGAATAAATGATCACAGTGACGTATCGATCAGAGTCAATCATTTCATAGATAATATGACATAGTATATTAGAGCATTAAGGAAATCAGAGCATATGGTCACTTCAGAAGAAGTGAAATATATTCCTTGCTAGTGCCTCATGAAAGATCTATAGTCATAACGATATGTAACTTCAAATTCTCCAAAAGAAAAAAATAACACATCAAAAACTGTGGGTACTCCCCCTTTTTGTCATAAGCAAAAAGATCAGGGGTGTGAAAAACTTAGCATTGAAGTGCATAGCACTCCCCCTCGGAAGGACTAAGTTCGTAAAATATAAAAGGAGAATAAGTTAATTAATACACATCAAAAATTAAAAAATAACTGAGGCGAAGAACACCGACCAGGGAAGGGAAAAAACGTTTACCACCGGCCAAACGAATTTAAGGAATTCAAAGAAGATCTTGGAAACGGTATCCTGGGAAAGTGTTTCAAATGATAAATGCTAATCAGCCGTTCCTAGAGTATAAATAGAGGTGTTTCCTGGGTTAAGAATGCAACTCAGAAAGCGAAATAGAATCAATATGGCAAATATTGAGAGAACTCTTGGTGAATTGAGGGAAATAGCCTTTGAGAAAAATATGTACGCTGCACTATACTATAGGATCACAACAGAAAGCAGCATCCGCCAGCTGATCTGTCTGCTGCTTGAATTGGAGTTGGATCCGGTGCTGGATGCATCCCTTCGCATTTTTCTGGTGTTCGTGGAGGAACTATGCGAGCTATTCCGTTCGGAAGCAGAAATCACCATGATGATTGGTGGTTGGGAGACAGAACTGGAGCTCCGAGCAGGGTACACGAAGGAGCGACAAGAGGAATGTAAGGAAGAGATGGCGCATCTGATACTTCAGAGGCGACCCATAGATAGGCAGTTAGCGGTAATGCTAGAGCGTTATCAAGATATCAGATAATTCCTCATTTCTAAATGTAAAACACAATTTCAATGAATAAGAGAAGTTTATGTTTAGAGCATTGTGTGTATGTGTGATGTTAAAAAAAAATGATAAAGAATCAGAGAATGAAAAACGTAATAAAAGAAAATAAATAGAGTAAGTACTAACGAAAACAGGAAATCCAGCAAGATATATAAAAAGGTTAAGAAAAGAAAAATAAAAACAAGAAAGAAAAGAAAAAAATAAATCCTAAGAGACTAAGGTTTGGGATCTGGAAGCCTTCTCAGAATGTCAGCAAACATTGCTTCCACACTCGATGACCCTATTTTAGTAGTGTTTTTAGGGTCATTTGTTTGTTAGTTTTGAGTCTTTTTGTTGAGTCTCATGTAGTGTTTCATGCATTCTCATGCATTTCTATCTTTCTTGGTGTTTTTACTTTGTTTTGGTAATTTTGTAGTTTTATAAGGACCTTTCTTGCATTTTAAGTGAGTTTAGGACTTGCATGACTTTTCTATTTTATTTGAGGGTTCTCTTTGCTAATAGGCTCTTGGAGCTCCTAGATATTTCCTTGGCTTTGTGATTAAGTTTTCAGGTTTGAAACTGAAGGAGAAGGAAGGTCAAGAAGCTTGTTGAATTGAAAGGAGGCTTAAAGAGGCTTGAAGAGGAGTTTAGAGGCAGTTAAAAAGGTTTTCCAGCGAGCTTGGAGCGCCCAGGCGTACTCCATTGGCGCGTAGGCGCCAATTGCTTTTTCCAGGGTTTTTGGAATTGGCGCCTAGGCATGCTTAATTGGCGCCTAGGCGCCAATTGTCTTCCAGAGGCACATTTTTAGCTTGAATTGGCGCTCAGGCGTGCTGAATTGGCGCCTGACTGCCCAGACTCGTATTTTTTGCCTATAAATAAGGGTTTGGCCATTTTCTTTGGAACACTTAGACATTTTACTCATTTTGAATCAAGTTTAGAAGCTGAGGTGAACCTTTGGGCTTGTGAGAGGCTTCCAACTTGTGATTTTTCTCAGGTTCTTTAACATTTCTTGTATGGATTCTCTAGCCATGAGTGGCTAGTTTTCTTTTACGCTTTGGGTTTAAGAGATTCTATGAAGCTTTACTCTTCTAAATCCTATCTCTATGCATGAGTTCTTGATTTAACCTTGTATTTCAATTCCTTTATGCATGATTAGCTTGAGTGCACTCTTGCTATAGACTAGATTATAATAAGAACGGAAGTTTGTTATGATTTAGGGACATGAATTGGAATTGATCCTTCTATGCTTGCTACTATGAATAAAGTGAGGGTTGGGTTTTGTTGGCATGAATTTGTATGCTATAAAACCTCAAATGAATGATTAAGTACACAAGGAATTGAGCTTAACTTTAAGTTTGAGAGAATGGCTTATGTGAGGAATCAATAAGTAAGTATATAGGCTAAAGCAACAAGGAATGAATCAAGGTTTCACATGCATAGGATAGGTAGACTAGAGTGGATTAGATGATCAATAACCCAAGGCATCTCCATCAATTGTTATTTTCAACACTTTCAATATTGCTCTTTTGCAAATCTTTTGTCACCAACAACCAAAATCAATTGTAGAATTTTATTGCTTTCAAATCTTGCAAAATTTAGGCTTAAATCCACAATTCTCACTCACAATCCGTTTGGTTCGATATTTTAAAACCCGAAGGTTTTAGTACACTTGCAGATTGACCAACAAGTTTTTGGCGCTGTTGCCGGGGATTGTTTGTGGTTTTTGGTTTAAATTTTTAGTTTGTGGTTTTATTTTTGTTTTGAACTTTGTCAGGAATTGGTGCTACTAATCTTTCTTTGTGTTAGTGTCACACTTTTAGGTAAGTCTCATGGGAGACACCGTCATGGGTGGCCGAATGGCGGAGGAGGAGATGCAAGCCCGTATTGAGGCAAAAACCAAGAGGGGATCACCCTCCGGTTACGTGAACAAGAATTTGAGAATGCCAACCGGTCTCTTCGGGAACTCACTTCGGCTACCATGAGTTATGATTATCCCGGGAGCATTGTTTTTCCCGAGAGAGTGAGAAACTTTGAGTTGAGACCGACATTCATCAACTTGGTGAGCCGAAGACAATTTGGTGGAGGTGCGCTGGAAGATCCTCACGGACATATGGAGAGGTTCATCCGAAATTGCAACACTTACCGGGTGAACAATGTTCCATCGGATGCGATCCGGGTGACTTTGTTTCCGTTCTTCTTGAAGGATGGAGCTGAGGAATGGCTAAATACACAACCTCAAGGGAGTATTACTACTTGGGAAGACATGGCAGAAAAGTTCACAACAAGGTTCTTCCCAAGAGCCCTTTTGAGGAAATTGAAAACAGACATCATGAATTTTGTGCAAACCGCTGAAGAGAATCTCTATGAAGCTTGAGAGCGCTTCAAGAAGCTCTTGAGGAAATGCCTTCAGCACAATCTCACCCAAGCTGAATTGGTTGCAACGTTTTATGATGGTCTACAATACTCTTGGAGGTTTGGCCTAGATGCGGCTTCAAGTGGGGAGTTCGATGCTCTTCCCCCACAAGCGGGGTATGACTTAATAGAAAAGATGGCAGCGAGAGCCACGAACTCTGAAAATGATCGCCAAACCCGAAGGAGTACGTTTGAAGTTGAAGCTTTTGACAAGCTCTTGGCCTCCAACAAGCAACTCTCCGAACGAATGGTTGAGATTCAAAATCACATTAAGGTGACCAATTTGGTCGGTGCTATAGTAGCCAAAGTGGAGTGTGTGATTATTGGAGGGCCTCAAGTTAGTGATTTTTGTACCATGACTAGTCAAGGTTTCCGAGATCAAATCTCTGGACTATCTCACCAAAACCAAGAGCAAGTTGGTGAAAATGGTGGCAAGAAGAGCTTAGAGGAACTATTGGAGAGCTTCATCAACTGCACGGTGAGCAACTATAAGAAACAAGAGGCGGCTATAAAGAATTTGGAAAGTCAATTTGGCCAGCTGGCCAAGCAAATGGCCGAGATACCTCAAGGTAAGTTTTCTCCCGGTTCTTTAATTTTGTCTAAACAAGAAAGTTCTACTGTTGTTACCACTAGGAGTGGGAGAGTGTTACATGAGTCAAAAAAACAAGTTGAGGGGGAGAGAAATGAGGAAGTAGAGGAAGAATATGAGGGTGCTACAGAGAAGAGAGTGAGTGAACCTATGAAAGCTAGAGTTGTGAGCACTCCTTCTCCTGAACTTAGTAAGATTCCGTTCCCCAAGGCTTTGGTTAAGAAAAATCTGGATAAACAGTTTTCTAAGTTTTTGGAGGTTTTTAAGAAGCTCCACATCAATATTCCTTTTTCTGAAGCCTTGGAGCAAATGCCAATATACGCTAAGTTCATAAAGAATATCCTAAGTAAAAGAAGGAAGTTGAGTGAGGTTGATGAAACTATCATGATGACTGAGGAGTGTAGTGCCATTTTGCAAAGAAAAATGCCTAAGAAGAGAAGGGATTCTGGGAGTTTTACTATCCCAGTGGAAATTGAGGGGTTGACTGTTGTTGAATCCTTGTGTGATTTGGGAGCGAGCATCAACTTGATGCCGCTTAGCATGTTTAGAAGGCTGAACTTAGGAGAGGTCACCCCGACCATGCTCTCTTTACAAATGGCGGACCAATCCCTAAAAACACCATATGGGATTGTGGAAGATGTTATGGTGAAGGTGGGCAAGTATGTGTTCCCTGTGGACTTTGTGGTGCTGGACATGGAGGAGGATGCAAAGATTCCTCTCATTCTAGGCCGACCTTTCTTAGCCATGGTAGGGCTAATATTGATGTTGATAAGAGTCAGCTCATCCTCCGAGTTGGTAAGGACAAGGTAAGATTTTCGGTTTTCAATCCTAATTTGCAAACTAACCTTAATGAGGATTTTGTTTGTGATATGATCAATGGCTTGTCTAGGTCTTCAAGAGAGACCCCCAAGGTAAGTGAAAAAGATGTTGAGCTTAGCCAAGCTCTCATCAAGCTTGTTAGTGAAAACAAGTATGGGGGGTCTAAAGATGAGAATTTCCAAGACCACATGACCCGATTCACCCAAGCTAGTCAACTTGTAAAGATGGAAGGTGTGACTAGTGATGAGCTAAAGATTAAGCTCTTCCCTCACTCCTTGAAGGGGGGAGCAAGGATTTGGTATGATGGTTTAGATGATACCCTCTCTTGGGAGGAGATGTTCCAAAGGTTTTGTGCAAGGTTTCTACCTTGCACACGTGGAAGAAAGATTGATGGTAAGGAATTTCCTTCCTAACACCAAAGGAAGGAGAGTCCACCTAGGACTATAACTTAGGACTGCTTGGGAGACAACCCAAGCCTTGTTTTATTTTGCTTGTTTGTTTGTTGCATTTTGCTGGGAATGAGAGCCTGAATTCTGGAGTAGGAGGTGTATCTAAGGCCTCCATGGTAACTTGTAAAGGAGGTTGACTCTTTCCCTTAGTTAAGCTCATGCAGTTTTGCATATTTTTCCTTTGTAGCTTTTATTTTTCTTTTGATCATGCATTGTTTAGTTAGAGTCATTTTTGGGTCTTTACTTCCCTATACTCACTTGTTTTTGCCCGTAGTTATGCTTTCATATTTGTGCTGTTTTTAAAATGTTTTTGTGAATACTTGTGTTGTTTTTTTTGGGGATGAGTGATTGCATGCTTTGCGGAAGAGAGATTGAGACTTCGGTCTTCCGAGTGTTTCTTAAGGATAAAGTTGGTGTGAGTCCATAAGGGTCCATCTTTGACCTTTCACCATAAAAATTCCCTGGAGGATCCTGACTCACTTGCACTTCTTGGTTCTGCGTTGATTTCACTCATTGCATGCTTAGTGATACTTGCTTTATTCTTGAGACTTGAAGGATTTCTTGAGCCTCTGAATTTGTTGGTTTGAACATTATCCTTAGTTGTCCATTTGAGCTTTATTGAAGATCTTGTTGTAGCCAAATGATTGGGACGAATGTTTGGTTGGAATATTGGGGAGTGATGGTCCCTGGTATATTTGTATGGAGCTGAAAAAATGGTAAAATAATCTCTTGCCCCATGAAAAATGTTGTTGAAAAAAGAAAAAGAACTCCTAAACAAAAGTTGGAGTTGGAAAAGAACAAAAGAAAGAAAAAGAAAGTTGAAAAAAATGGGGTCAAGAGACTTGTGCTAAAACGGTTATTGATTGAAAGCTTTGGGGGTACTAAGTTAGGACCACACTCATTGTGCTTTGAAGCCTAGATTTTCCTCAGGGACCAACCACCATCATGTTTAACCAAGCCAACATTTCAACCCTTTTGAAAATCTCTTTGAATATTAGCATGATTGATCTTTGTTGCTATTAAGTGAATGATATTCAGGACCTATGAATTGCTTGTGTGCTCAGTGCACTAAATTAACATCTCATCCTAGGATTTTTAGATCTATATGCTTCCCATCAATGGACTCTACACTCTTCTCTTTTCAAAAGATGCATGAAGTAGGTTGTTGGGTCTTTCTCTTGGAACTGGCTGTGGTTACTTTGTCCCCCTGTTTTTTGTGAAGAATTCCTTGTTGAGAGAACTTGTTTGGGAGCATTTCTTGCGCTTGAGGGCAAGCGAGTGTTGTTTACGCTCGAGGGCGAGCTTTCGTTGAGTATAGTGGTGTGATGAACCTATTTTAGTAGTGTTTTTAGGGTCATTTCTTTGTTAGTTTTGAGTGTTTTTGTTGAGTCTCATGTAGTGTTTCATGCATTCTCATGCATTTTTATCTTTCTTGGTGTTTTTACTTTGTTTTGATAATTTTGTAGTTTTATAGGGACCTTTCTTGCATTTTAAGTAAGTTTAGGACTTGCATGACTTTTCTATTTTATTTGAGGGTTCTCTTTGCTAATAGGCTCTTGGAGTTCCTATATATTTCCTTGGCTTTGTGATTAAGTTTTCAGGTCTGAAACTGAAGGAGAAGGAATGTCAAGAAGCTTGGTGAATTGAAAGGAGGCTTAAAGAGGCTTGAAGAGGAGTTAAAAGGAAGTTAAAAAGGTTTTCCAGCGAGCTTGGAGCGCCTAGGCGTGCTCCATCGGCGCCTAGGCGTCAATTGCTTTTTCCAGGGCTTTTGGAATTGGCGCCTAGGCATGCTCAGTTGGCGCCTAGGCGCCAATTGTCTTCCAGAGGCACATTTTCAGCTTGAATTGGCGCTCAGGCGTGCTGAATTGGCGCCTGAGCGCCCAAACTCGTATTTTTTGCCTATAAATAAGGTTTTGGCCATTTTCTTTGGAACACTTAGACATTTTACTCATTTTGGATCAAGTTTAGAAGCTGAGGTGAATCTTGGGGCTTGTGAGAGGCTTCCAACTTGTGATTTTTCTCAGGTTCTTTAACATTTCTTGTATAGATTCTCTAGCCATGAGTTACTAGTTTTCTTTTATGCTCTGGGTTTAAGAGATTCTATGAAGCTTTAGTTTTCTAAATCCTATCTCTATGCATGAGTTCTTGATTTAACCTTGTATTTCAATTCCTTTATGCATGATTAGCTTGAGTGCAGTCTTGCTATAGACTAGATTATAATCACAACGGAAGTTTGTTATGATTTAGGGACATGAATTGGAATAGATCCTTCTATGCTTGCTACTAGGAATAGAGTGAGGGTTAAGTTTTGTTGGCCTGAATTTGTATGCTATAAAACCTCAAATGAATGATTAAGTACACAAGGAATTGGGCTTAACTTTTAGTTTGAGAGAATGGCTTATGTGAGGAATCAATAAGTGAGTATATAGGCTAAAGCAACAAGGAATGAATCAAGGTTTCACATGCATAGGATAGGTAGACTAGAGTGGATTAGATGATCAATAACCCAAGGCATCTCCATCAATTGTTATTTTCAACACTTTCAATATTGCTCTTTTGCAAATCTTTTGTCACCAACAACCAAAATCAATTTTAGAATTTTATTGCTTTCAAAACTTGCAAACTTTAGGCTTAAATCCACAATTCTCACTCACAATCCCTGTGGTTCGATATTTTAAAACCCGGAGGTTTCTGTACACTTGCAGATTGACCAACAACACTCTTGTTGAACACAACCTGTTTATCAAATTGCGTCTGAAAACTGGCAAGCTGTTGTGTAATAGTAGCAAGATAATGAATTTTTATGCATAAATAATAGTTATAATGGTTATAATGTTATTGTAAATTATAACTATGAAACTTCTATATCCTCCACACCTCACTCAACTTACAATTCCTAAAGCATAAATAATAGTTTTACTGGTTATAGCTTTAACATTAATAATTTTTATTCATTTCCCAATAGTTTTTTTTATGCTTCTATGAGCCCTGATAGGGCTTTTTCTTTCCTTTCACCCCCAGGTTCTGCGAGTGATTGTAACACCCCGATTTCGGTGGCGTCACTTTAGTAACCAAAAAGAAATACATAAGCGGAAAGACGTGAATTTTTTTTTTGATAATATAATTAAAGACAGAAAGCAATAAACTCCCCAACAAAAGTTAACAGAAACTAATGTACAATAATATATACATGCCCCGCTAGTACAAACCACGTCACGAGTAACCTCCAGTGACGGGTAACAGACAGAACGTAACACCCGAAGGTAATATGTACAAACCAAGGAAAGGTTTTGTGTCCGCAACACTATCCCTCAAAAACTGAGAACAAGTTGGCCCAGCGGCCTAAGAAAAGACCCCCTAATCCAACCAGCTCTCTGTGACATCCATAAGAAGACCACACAAAAAGCTACCGGCAGGAAACTACCCTGTCCCAAACTGAAAGCATGACGGTCAGAGCTATGACTCTACTCCTACACTAATCCCATCTCGAGGAGCCCACACTAGCACTCAATCCTACATGCCAGCGCGGTCGTCGTCCGAATCTGAATCCAGAACGACTAAGTCAATGTACACAATCCTACCCTCTCTCTCTACCCTGACGCGCTCCTGCACTGGCCTCTCGGGCTTAGGGCCCGAGCCATGATCATCGATGACAGCAGCAGTAAACGAGCTGGACTCCGCAGAAGTCCCACCCACTGGCTCCTCGTCAGAGGGGTCCTCATCATCAGAAGATCATGGTGGTGGTGGTCCTCCTAATCCTGGTCCACAATGCACGCCGGGCGGCAAGTTGAAGCTCACGGTATATCTCCTCAGCACTCCCTCCGTCAGGCGTCCAAATCGGTCGACACGGTCCTCCATAATCCGCCCCGAGGAAGTCGTACGGTGGCCAGCGGGGTCGACCACCCATGCACCAGGGTCATCCTGATCAAGCATCTCGAACCTGGTCCCCCCCGAAGGGCTGACCATCGTAAACCAATCCGCCATACTCATCTGACAATGGGCGTAGTCCGCCAAAACACACACAGAAGACGCGAGGGTCAACTCCAAAGAATTATATAATTAATAAATCCAATATGTAAGGAAGGATAATAAATAATAGCCACTTAGGCTTATAAGTTTAGGGATAACATCCTAAGGTTGCATATATCACCATGAATATGAAAGAATCATAATAACAATTAGCATGCCTCAAATAGGATTAACAAGTACCAATCACACTCAGCAAACTAAGTCAGTATGTATGTTGCATTAAATGCAATGCTGGTTGACAAGATGCATTCCGAAAGAAGGATGGACATCAACGAGACGACCCTAACACCAGCCACGGTGGGTACCTCCCTGCTCGCGTTTCTCTTACACCACACAAAAGTAGTCAGATCAGCAGTGAACCCGTAGGTCTGCCATTCTGTCTGCTACTAAGAACCACCGTAGTGTTCTAAATATGGAAATCCGGTTCTTATGACCATTTTGGAATCCACCGAGGTCCGGCATCCCACCGTGTATAAACCTCAAAATGAGTGCATGAATGCAAAGTGATTAGCCAAACAACGTCTCCGACCTCACTCGACACGTCGCCAGGTGTTCTAATTAACCTAATGTCTCTAAAAAGAATACCCTAAGGTAAATGTCGATTCTGCGACAAAATCAATTAATCATAAGAAGAAAGAATGTAATTATTCATGATAACTTCTTGAGTTATCCGACTCATCTCCATCCGATGGTCAAAAACTGCTCAGCGAGCAAAGAGTACCAAAGTACTTGGAACTTAAAGTTCCCGGCTAAACTTTAGATAGTCAAACAATAAACTGCTCATCGAGCGAAAGAGTACGATTGTACTTGGAAACTTAAAGTTTCCGGCTAAACTTTAGATAGCCAAACAACAAACTGCTCATCGAGCAAAAGAGTATCAACATACTCAGAAACTTATAAATTTCCTCAAAATTTGGACTCGACGACACTTCTCATTTTTCAAACAAATCTTCAAGTCCTAAGTTCTTAACTGCGATTGTTATCATTATTCAAAGGTTTAGAGATTGATTAATGTCTTATGAATTTTCCTTGTCAAAATAGGTTTCGTTTAGTCTTGTCATAACCCTATGAGTTTCAAAGATCCCATAATCCCAATGTAATTCCCAGAGAAGGTCTCGATCCACTAAAACGTAACAAGGCCCGAACTCCGTTCGTCCTTTCAAACTCTCTCAAAAATCTCATAAAAATTCGGCATGACTTGCCCGTTATCCTCACTCTCCAGTATCACAGATTTACGTACAATAGCATAGTTAAATCAGCACAGAACAACCATCATAGCTCATATATAAACACATCCTAGATTAACCACGTAGCACTTAGCATATATGGCAGATATCACACATCCTAGATTAACCATTTAGCACGTAGCATGTAATTCAAACTCAAAAACAGTCAGTAGATGAATAATCTACATTGTCAGCCGAAGCCTCAGAAAACATTTTCTCAGTCAAACACAAACAAGTGCATAAACAGTAAATCAAGTCGAATGCGTCGACACCTAAAACATTATCTAGTAATTCAGTGAGAAGCCCTCACCTGTAGCTCCTCCAGCGTTTTCCTCACAAGCTCCTTCACGTTCCTCGCCTTGATCTCCAGGAAACTCCTCAAAAGAACCTTAAGCAAAAATCACAGAAATCAACACAATGAGTCAGAAACTCAGCAAACAATAAGTACTAGGGTTACACGGAACACTACAAACTCCGTGGTACGACAATCTAACGCGTTAAGACAAGTTTTCGAAAAAGTCGGATTTCCTCCCCCCCTTGAGGGTGCTCTCGGCCACTCCCCTTAATTGTGTGGGTCGATTTTTCTTCGATCAAACTTGGTTCCTAGGTTATCATTAGTCGTAACTAAGGCGAATCTAAGCTCGGAAAAATTTTCGGATCGAAAACTGATATAGGGGTATTTTGGTTAGAGTTTTAGCTCGGAAAATCAAAAATTCGAATTTCAAAAATCTAATCCGATAGAAAGGTCACTAACGACGTTTATGACAACTAATCCT
Source organism: Lotus japonicus (assembly GCF_012489685.1). Classification (NCBI taxonomy): domain Eukaryota; kingdom Viridiplantae; phylum Streptophyta; class Magnoliopsida; order Fabales; family Fabaceae; genus Lotus; species Lotus japonicus. The sequence goes on along the minus strand of NC_080041.1, from coordinate 57,944,535 downwards.
ACTGACACTAAGCTAAGTCGAGAGTTCTACACCGAAAGATTGAGACTTTGACCCAAAAATGGGTATTTGATGCAAAAATTGATTCCGGCATAATTTCGGCGACATTACGGAAAAACTAATCCGATAGAAGTGCTCTTGGGCACGTAGGGAAGATGTTTAGACAGAGAAATCAAGCTATTTGGACAATTTTACAAAAAACTCAAAACTTTGAGCTCAGAAAAGTCTAGAGAAAATTGACGGAAATGACGATCGGAAGCGAGGGATAGTAACTATACCTCGAGGTCTTCGATTAGCAACGATCGGTGAAGCAAACGGGCAAGAATCGGCGAAAATCAACTTCCTCCTCTTCTCCTCTTGTTGGCCGCGGGTTTGGGGTTTGAATGGGGTGGGTTTTTGCAAAAAATCTCATTTTCAAGCTATTTATAGGTTTTGGAAAATGCGGAAAAATGATTTTTTCGCGATTCCGATTTTTCCTGCGCGTTCCTCTGCGAATTCTAAGATAGGTTCTGGCGACAGAATTCCAGAACTCAAAACAGGATTCTTGGAATTAAACCAAACGATCCAAAGTCGGTGTGAGTCGGTTTATCCCGAAAAACTACTTTTTGCAGTGAACGTCGGAAGAGAAAACTTTCTTCTGAAGAAAGATTGAAAACATGAAGAGAAATGGGTGTATGCGTGTGGAATCTTCGTTTCAAGCTTCGAATGGAAAAAGTCTTCATCGTCCGTTGATTTCAGGTTTCTTGAACTATCAGGGATTCCGTTTCGGCAAGCTTCCGAGAATTGGAATTTGACGTTCGTACATTCCAGGGTTTCGCATCGAAATAATTGTTTATAGACGAGTAAGAGAAGTTCTAACATTTCTCTGAAGATTTTTGGAATTAGTTCCCATCGCGTCCTAAAGTGTAAATTAACTATTCACTAGGGTCTTTGGCCTAAGATTAGACGAATGTTAGTCGTGCTATAACTCTGATCGGTTTTGATACGATCCTTGGACTTTTCCTGAACCTTCTCCTTCATAAATTTATTTAATCAAATAAACTCTTATATTTTATTCACTTATCCAAAACTTAAAAACTTGGGTCTTACAGTGATGGAGGGATAAACGTTGGTGAGGCTGAAGATGGGGAGGCTGACGAAGGAGAACAAGATGAGGGTGGCGAATCTTGCGGCCCTATCTTCATTGACGGTATCGCTGATTCGGTCTCCTAAAAGGAAAAGTTCTTATTTTGATGCTCTAAGCCACAAACTAAAAGGAAAAGTTTTAACATCATCACCCTCACCATGTTCATCTTTCCCTTGTGTATAAATCCTTAATAACATGTTCAAGGCAACAAAAACTGTAACATAAATTATCCAATCATTCATATTTTATATTAACAATCACTGGATCGTATGTGCCTAGCCACCCTTGTATGCCTTTTGAGAGGTCTTCCAAGGTCCAGCCGAGCCGTCACTTTAAAAAACTTCTCCTACCTGTTGTCATCGGTAAGGGTAAAATTGATATAACCACCCTGCTCCAGCCAAGAATATAGAAAGAACGTATAATACCTAGAGTGAGAGGATTGCAATGAGAGAATCTAGAGAGAGAGAGTGTGTAACCGCTTAGAGAGAGAGTGTAACTGAATCTTGAGTTTGTTATTCATGAAATGAGCTAAGAGTCATTCACAATTGGTAACCACCCCTATTTATAGGCTGGGGGATGGGCCTGGCATGCCTCGCTGCCCCTAGTGGGCCGGTTGGGCCTCGCGGAGGAGGCCTAGAGCCCTGGCTTGTGCGTTGCCCTGGGGCGAGCATCCCTGGGCCAGGGCCTCTGGGGTCTCGCCCAGTCCACAAGTCCACAAGACACCGAGCTCGAAGCATGAGAGCTAAGAGTGTCTTTAAAACAAAGGCGACAAGCATAAGAAAAACTTACAAATGCTAAGGCTAGTGAACAAGATAGATCGCCAACATGGCATAGTAAACAAAGCTAAAACTAAATTTTGACTTGCTCGTTAGATTTCTCCAAGTCCACAAGTCCACCAGCGGGCTTGCGGCGATAGAAATTGGTTCGCTTGCCTAGCCGCAGCTGTGTTTGTCGTGAACCTCGGTTGTTTGATGCGTGTAGGCCGCGTGTAATGTACTGAAGAAATGCTAAGGTTAGCAAATCTGCAGAAGCCCAACCGCTGTCCTCGAAACGTCCCCTCGAATCCCCATAAAGCCTGCCAATTTGAATTTGAACCAATCAGTCGTTGTGACTTCCCATTTAATGCGCCGCTCCCGTTTCCCTGAAATCCTTGTCTCTTTCCCCAAAGCAATCATTTCACCTTGTCATCATGGGGCACGATCTTCCACCACCTTCCCACGTTCATCAATAACCAACCACATAAACCTTACACGCACCCCCCCTCAACAGTCACCCCCTTCCTATAAAGACATTGTTGCGTCATCCTTCACCACTTTCGTAACCCCAACTCTTAGCGACCTTCTTTGCACTCAAAAACCCTGCAACAGACCACCATTCCGGCGCCCGCGACGCATGTCCTCCTTCCGGTAGCCTTCCCGCTGCTCCACCCTCTGGTGAGTTTCTAATTCCTCAAAGTCACTTTCATTTCTCCCAAGATCTAGTTCTCTCCTTTCTTCATGGCATCAAGAAGCCGAGGCAAAAGCCCCTCCCGTGGTGTCACCGTAGCCACTCCTCTACGGTACATCCCTCCAGTCAACCCTCCCCCTCCTGGGGGAGTTCCCCTCGACACAGAAGAAATTGCCTCTTTTCGACTCAAGTCCTTCGAATCTTTACCAACCCCTGTCCTGAGGGGCCTCTGTTGGTCAATCTCCAAGTGTACAGAAACCTCCGGGTTTTAAAATATCGAACCACAGGGATTATGAGTGAGAATTGTCGATTTAAGCCTAAAGTTTGCAAGTTGTGAAAGCAATGAAATTCTGAAATTGATTTGGGTTGTTGATGACAAAAGATTTGCAAAAAAGCAATATTGAAAGTGTTGAAAATAACTATTGATGAAAATGCCTTGAGTTATTAATCATCTAATCCACTCTAGTCTACCTATCCTATGCATGTGAAACCTTGATTCATTCCTTGTTGCTTTAGCCTATGTATTCACTTATTGATTCCTCACATAAGCAATTCTCTCAAACTAAAAGTTAAGCCCAATTCCTTGTGTACTTAATCATTCATTTGAGGTTTTATAGCATACATATTCAGGCCAACAAAACCCAACCCTCACTTTATTCCTAGTATCAAACATAGAAAGATCTATTCCAATTCATGTCCCTAAATCGTAACAAACTTCCGTTTTGATTATAATCTAGTCTATAGCAAGTGTGCACTCAAGCTAAACATGCATTATGGAATTGAAATACAAGGTTAAATCAAGAACTCATGCATAGAGATAGGATTTAGAAAACTAGAGTTTCATAGAATCTCATAAACCGAAAGCACAAAAGAAAACTCGCCACTCATGGCTAGAGAATCCATACAAGAAATGTTTAAGAACCTGAGAAAAATAAGAAGTTGGAAGCCTCTCATAAGCCCCAAGATTCTCCTCAGCTTCTAAACTTGATCCAAAATGAGTAAAATGTCTAAGTTTTACAAAGAAAATGGCCAAAACCTTATTTATAGGCAAATTAAACGAGCTTGGGCGCTCAGGCGCCAATTCAGCACGCCTGAGCGCCAATTCAAGCTGAAAATGTGCCCTCTGGAAGGCAATTGGCGCCTAGGTGCTCAAAGCTCGCTGGAAAACGTTTTTATCTTCCTCTTAACTCCTCTTTAAGCCTCCCTTCAATTCCCAAAGCTTCTTGACCTTCTTTCTCCTTCAGTTTCAGACCTGAAAACTTAACCACAAAGCCAAGGAAATATCTAGGAGCTCCAAGAGCCTATTAGCCAAGAGAACCCTCAAATAAAATAGAAAAGTTATGCAAGTCCTAAACTTACTAAAAATGCAAGAAAGGTCCCTATAAAACTACAAAATTACTAAAACAAAGTAAAAACACAAAGAAAGATAAAAATGCATGAGAATGCATGAAACACTACATGAGACTCAACAAAAAGACACAAAACCAACAAAGAAATGACCCTAAAAACACTACTAAAATAGGGTCATCAACTTCCCGGTTGGAACAAGCCCCAACCAGCCATCCTACTTCGAAAGGTGGAAGTTAATATCCAACCTCTTGACAACATCCTCTATTATGCCGGTTGCTTGGCTGCTGAGCGTCCATGGTTTCGTCGCCCCCATTATGATGCGAGCAACTTCCATTTTTTCTATATGTACGAATACATGTTTACAGACTTGGAGATTAGGCTCCCTTTTCCCCTTTTGTTTGGTCCGTGCTGCGCAACATCAACGTCGCCCCTTCTCAACTTCATCCCAACAATTGACCCCTCTTGCGATGCTTTGAAATCCTCTGTGATGCAATCTATCGAGCGCCAGAGCCTTCCCACTTCTTTTACTTCTATGACGTAGCCACTCAACCATCACCACCGCGCAGCTGGGTCTCTCTAGAAGCTAGGCCCGGCCGTAAGCTCTTTAACCACCTTTGGGCCACCGTCACAGACGACCTCGCCCAGAGGTACTTCAAAATCGTGGTTTCTCACGAATACCCTGAAGTCTTCACTTCAAGGGATGGCACCACCCGCTTCCCTTTTTACTGGACAGAAGAACTATCCAAGATCATCGACCCGCCCGAGGGCTCTTTGACTAAGGAAGACAAGATTGTCATCAGTTTCTTGGCTAAGCTTCCGGTCTTAGACTGCGCTCATGTGATAGAGGGAGCTAGAGATTAGCTAACTCCCAAATACTTAGGTTGCCTGACCTTCTCTTGATTTGTTCCCTGTGCTTTGTTCATTTCATGTTTCCTACTTCTTACTGACTTTTCTTTGTTGTCTTCTGAACAACGAAAATGAACTTCACCAGCGCTGACCTTCTAGCCGCTTTTGCGAAGAAAAAGAATGTCTCATTTCCCCCTCAAGTCAACTTGAAGGGCGACAAGACACCCTCATTTCCCAACTTCGAGGGCGAGAACAAGAAGCGAGCGCCCCAGAGCCCCGGCAAGGATGTCTCTTAACCGCTTCTCAAGAAGAAAATTAACTCGGTCGCCGCTTTTCCCTCTGGCGAGTGAACGTCCCGGTTGCCGCCTCCACCTCTAGTGAGCCTAATGGACCGCCCAAGACGACTCCAGTTCCTTCCTCTGACGTAGAGGGTGAGCCCACCAACAAAGCTTCCCCTGCCACCTCCTCGCTTCTTCAGGCGAATACACCGCTTCAAGTTGTTCCAAGGCCTCAGCCTACCGCCGCCCCAAGAGGAGACATTGTTCCACCGCTCGCCGGACAAACCTTAAGTTTGTCCACCGGTTAGACGCGCTCTAGGTCACAGGCTACCTCAACCCCCAAATACTGAGAAACTTGGGATGCCACTTACCCTCCTCTCCTTCACGCCGGCACAACTCGACAGGATAGATCAAGTGGTTCAGAGGCAGGGTTTGGACAGAGTGTCCGAGGGCTCCCTAACTACACTGTTCCATGCTCACCACCGCTATATGTGGGCCGCTAGAGATTCTGAAGCTTTGCGGCAAGAGGTGAGCCGCCTTCGCGCCCTTAACTCTAAGTCCGTTGAAGAGCGCGAGGTGCTACTGGCCCAGCTAGCCTCCCAAGAAAATGCCTTGGGTTACCGATCATCTAATCCACTCAAGTCTACCTATCTTATGCACGTGAAACCTTGATTCGTTCCTTGTTTTTCTAGCCTAGTTAACTACTTGTTGATGCCTCATACAAGCAATTCCCTCAAACTGAAAATTAGGCCCAATTCCTTGTGTACCTAATCTTGGATTTGAGGCTCTAAGTTCTTTATGTTCAAGCAACCAAAACCCTACCCTTCCTCTATTCCTAGTAGCAAGCACAGAAGGGTTAATCTCAATTCATGTCCCCAAACTACAACAATCTTCCGATATGATTATAGTCTAGTCTATAGCAAGTTGTACATTCAAGCTAAGCATGCAAATGGAATTGAAATTCAAGTTAGAATCAAGAGCAAAGGCATAGAGATAGGAATTATAACTAGAGTTTCATAGAATCACTTAAACCCAAAGCAAAAAGTAAACTAGCCACTCATGGTTAGTAATTCCGTACAAGAAATGTAAAGAACCTGAGAAAAATAACAAGTTGGGAGCTGAAGGTATGAAAAACGGTAGAAAGGGGGGGGGGGGTTTGAATAACGTTTTCAGAATAATACTTCCACCTTAAAGATTTTGGCAAATCTTTCGAGAACAAATAAAGTGCTTAAGATAAGAGATAGAAAAGCACACAAGGATTTTATCCTGGTTCACTTGATGAATCACTCAAGCTAATCCAGTCCACCCATTAAGGTGATTTCTTCCTTCTTAGAATGAAGGCAATCCACTAATCAGGTACTTGTTACAACTGCACTTGAAACCTACAAGTGACTAACAATACACTGACTTAGCTCACACTAAGATTCACTCTCTTAGTCTTCTCTAGGATCCAATCAAACTTGATCTCCTAAAGGTAACTAAACAACTGTTTTAGAAAGAATGTTTACAAAGAAATTTGCTTCTGAAAAGCTAATAGTAAACACAATGAATTCAAGAAGAAAGAATGCTTAGAAGGTTTGAATATAGCTTGCGCGTGTGAGATTCTTCCAACCGCATCTTTCAATCTTCAGCCTCTATTTATACTCCAAGGATTAGGGTTTGAACGCTGCATGAGAATGCTACCGTTGGAGGGCAGTCCTGGAAATTCCAGCTTCTGCTGTGGCTGAGAATGTTAGGTAGGTCGTCAGGATAGTACATTGCTTTTGTACTTTGGAAAATGACTTGACCTTTAACCTAGTAGACTTCTGATCAGATGAATGCTTCATGTTGGAACTTGTGAAGCTCGTTGATCAGAGTCAGAGGGAAGCAGGGATCCTCTGACCTTTGTACCTTCTGATTCTGAACTCAGAGGGAAGTACTTGGTCTTCAGAGCCATCTTGCTTCTGGACTTCAGAGTCTCCACTTTTCAGCTTCTGGATCTTTAGAGTCTTCTACACCATTAGAACATCTGAACCTTCAGAGTGTCTGGGTTGTCAGAACGTCTGGATCTTCAGAACTTCAAGTGACTGAGTCCATATCAGAGCTTGTATAACTTCAGATCTTCTGAAGCTTTTCTACTGTTCAGAGTGAACATAGATGTCGCGAAAGCGTTGCTTGGGTCACTCTTTAAGCACAATGCTTCTGATTTGTGTGGGATAAATTGAGGTCAGAGCCTGTAGATAACACACTCCGAAAAACACGTTAGAGTACCATAATTGTTCATACTAAAATGTTAACTTGTAATCATCAAAACATAGAGTTGTACTACTCGATCAAAACTTGATCTTACAATCTCCCCCTTTTTGATGATGACAAAACCAAGTATTTTGATGAACAATTCTTAAACAATAAACTGAATTCACTCAGAGTTTAGAGAAATAGAATTAGACTTATGCTGTTGTGAACAGTTTAATTTGCTCATTCTGAATCCAAGTCACAGCTTGATTCTGAGCATAGCTCCCCCTGAATCTAAGACTTAATGAAAACGTTAGAAATGTCTAGATTCTTAGCTAAATAATATAAGAGTTCAGAGTGAAAATACATGACATAGATGAATTGAAGTAAACAGAGCGCATAAGTATTCAGAGTCAACAATAAGTGGTATCAGAGTCAAATAGAATCACTTCAGAAGAAGTGAAATGTATTCCTTGTATTTGTCCAGTGACACATCTATGGTCATAAAGGTGGAACTCTTAAATTCTCCAAAAGAAAAATAAATCACACTAACACAGCTTACACATCAAAAACTGGGTGTACTCCCCCTTTTTGTCATAAGAAAAAAGCATGGGGTGTGAAAAACTTAGCTTGAAGTACAAGGTACTCCCCCTTAGAGAAGGTCTAAGTTTAAAAAAATAAACGATGCATGAAGGAGAATTAAGCGAATTAAAGAAGGGAGTTAATGCGAGTGTAGAACGTTTACCACCGGCCACGGGAGTAAAGAGAAGCTTCAGTTACCAAAGACTTAACCTCGAGAAACTGTAGAAGCAATAACTTCCAAGGAGAGAATGAAGCTTATATAAAGCGATTAAGAAGAGGGTAAGCTTCACAACTCGATCAGTTCCAAATAAGAAAATGGCATCATACAGGATTGCATTAGAAGAGCTCAGAAGGAAGGCTTTTGAGGAAGATATGTTCCTCAATATTAGACATCCTGATGGTACAAAGACCATACAAGAGCTGATGAAGACACTGTTGGAAGAAGATCTTGATCCAGAGATGGAGAAAGATCTGAAGGAGTTCCTCTGCTTCGTGGAGGAGATTCAGGAGCTTTGCCAGCTGGAGCTGAATCTGCTGGAAGAGAAGGAGACTGTGGAAAAGAGACTCAAGACTACAGAAGATAGTCTGGAGAAGAATGAGTTGAGCATCAAGCTCGGCAACATAGAGTATTCACTAGATCGTCTAGAGAGGGAAAGAGTGGAGCAGCGCCAGGAATGCAGAAGAATGAGGAAGGATCCTCCATTCTATATAGGAAAAAAAAATGTATGATGTAATAAACATGATAGATATGAATAAAAAAAAATTTGCAAACACATGTTATATATATGCAATGAGAAACAAAGAGTAAACAAAATATAGCACATAATGCAAATATCTTAAAGAAAAGGTAAAAATAAATTAAGTAATAAAAACGAAAGAAATCCTAAAAACTAGGGCTTTTCAGAGCGACGCAGAAGTTCTTGAATAGCTCGATTCATTTCCATCAGCAGAGTCTCATGAGAGTTGAGACGTTGTTCCAACATGTCAAGTCTGGAAGAGCTTGGCTGAGTAGAGGCAGAGGGAACATCCTGAGCAGAGTGAGGAGCTTGAGTGGAATGAGAATCAGCATGTGTGAAAGGCACTGGTGCAAGAGCTTGACATCTAAGCTCTTCAGCTTCAGCTTGTAGTCTTTTAGCTTCTAACCTTGCATTTTCAATTTGTGCAGCCTCTTGACGTGCAGCTTCTTCTGCTTGTTCTTTCTTTCTTCTTGCTTCCTCAATAGCTTCAAGTAACTCAACTCTCAGCTGTTGTTCATGCAGAGCAACTCTACTGTTGAAGCGCTGCCTAGCAGCCTCAATCCTCTGATTCCTTTCCACAGTGAGATGACTCATCATAACAGGAACTTGAGCAACTAACCAATTACTCAGACGATTCCATTCTTCAGCAAGAGAGTCAGAGTTCTCACTAAGGTCAGTGTGACCTTGTACATTGCGAATCATCAGTGATGCTTCATGATTAAAGACACTAATGCACTCAAGAAGAGAATTTGACTTGAGGTAGGTATAGGGAAGGAACAATGGAGAGATTGATTTCAGGAGAGGTGGGGTGATTGCTGCTATTGGCCTCAGAAGCTCCTTGAGGAGAACCAACATCTAAGGTTTGGACATTTGAGGTGTGGGTCTCAAGGTTTGGTTTAGAGGTTTCAACCTGAGGGATTGGTGATCTAACTGAAGAAGGGTTAGATACCGAGTTTTCTGGTTCTGGTTGAATGGGTTGAGCTGAAGGGTCTGCTGCATTCAAAGGATCAGCTTGGATAGGATGATCTGGGTCAACTAGACGATCTGGTCTAGGTCCAGGGTATTTCCTTGGGCTAGGTACTGTGTGGTAGTACTCTGGAATGGCAGACTCTTTCTCTTTCGTAATTTGAACAAATTTGCGAAGAGACTCAGAGTTATTTGAGGGTGAGGAATCAACAACATTGGTGGGAAAAGATACAGAGGGACAGGGAGTTGTGGAATCTGTATCAGTGGTTCTGCGAACAGGACTTTCTGATGCTCTGGGGACAGAGTGATCAGAAGTTCTGGGTTCAGGTCCAGATTGTTCGAGAATAATGGGTTCAGAGATTAGTGGGTTGTATTGAATGGTTATGGGTGAGGTAGGTTCAGAGGGTCTTGGAGTCTGAAGCATGTTCCAAAGAGGTGCTTCTTGTTGGGAAGGTTGGAAAAATGAAGACCTAGGTGAAGTTGGTGGAGAAGTGGTTTGGTCAGCTGGTTGAGACTCTGGAATATGAGTGAGTTGGGTGGCTGTGCGGTTAAGGAGTGAAGATATGGGGAGTGCATCAAGCGAATTTAAATCATCATCAGAATCAAGAACAGTAGACTTACTTGATGATCGCACGGCAGACCGAGTGACTCTGGCAGAAGTCTCCATTCTGATTACTTCAGCAGCTGGTTCCACACGGGTTGGCTTCTCCATAATCCTCACTTGCTTCTTTTTCTTCTTTGGAGGAGAAGGACCATCATCATTATCACCATCAGATGGAGCATCTGGCTTGGTGGTTTCCTCGTGCTTCCTCTTAGGCTTGTCAGCCTTCTTCTTCTTCTTCTGAACAGCTTCAGAGGGATCAGATTCTTCAGGGGATTCCTCCAAGATGATCTTTCTCTGAGTTTTCCTCTTGGGAGGAGAATCATACTCTGGTGCTGGTGGCAGTTCTTTGAAGAACTCGTCCACATCAATCTCATACCCTTGTCTCCTCAAATCATCAATGTAGCACAGGATGGCAGTTGGATCATCTGCTTGAGACCAGAGGGGGAAATCAACCAGAAGGACTCTTCTGTGTCTGATTTCATCAGAAGTGTCTTCATGAATAGGAGCAACCTTGGTCTTGATTAATCCCATCTTCTTCAAAGAGGTAGAGGTGAAGACATCACTAGCAATGGTCGACAGATCCTCTGTGCATCCTGCCGTAATCAGATCTTCTACGAATTTGCTCTCAATGAATAGATCTGAAAGCAGTCTTCCAAAAGGGATGTACTTGATAGCAGACTTGATAGAGGCAGTGGTTCTGGATTTCCTGATACACTCTTTGAGGTAAGAGAACAGGAAGAAGGGAAGGCAGATCGTCTAATGATCCTGAATGAAGAACAACATCACTTTTTGACAAAAGTTGATGTAGTCTGGAGAACTTCCCTTTGGCCGCTGATTAATGCAGTGAAGCAGAATCTTGTGCCATATCCTCAGCTTTGGATGAAGATCCACCACCTTGTAGTCACTCTTGCCAGGCTTATATGTTGTGTAGAGAGCCTTGTTGGTTTCTTCCTTTGTCCTGGGTTTCACCTTCGATTCCGCCAGTTGGAATCTATACCCTAATCCTGTATGTGCACCCAGAAGATCAACAATCGACTTCTCTGTGATGATGATTCTTCTGCCAGCAATGTAAGAGACCATCTGTGTGTCATCACAATCGGCGTGTTTCCAGAATTCCTTGACCAATTTCACATAAATTGGACCTCGAAGCCTGTTGAAGTATTCTTCCCAGCCTTGAACACGAACTTCAGGACGAAGATCATACCCATTAGCAGCGATATTGTCCAGGTCGAATCTCCATTCAGCAAGAACCTGGAGTTCTTCAGTAGCAAAGACACAATGAACGGCACAACCCCGTTCTGCAATAGGGATCATCTTCCCTTGAGCTTGAGCTTGACCTTGAGTTTCAGGACCCGATTGACCTGTAGCTTGACCTACTACCATAACAGGAAATCTGGTTGCATCTGCAGTTTCGTTTCTGTTGGGTCTCACCATCTTGAAGGCGGTTGAAGGTTTTGGGTAGAAAGGAAAAGGATGAATAGAGAGAGAGAGAGATCGTGGGGATAAGGATTTTGAAAAAAACTGAGGAGAGAGAGAGTAAATCCGTAAGTGTAGGAGAACGTGTGTGTATAGTGGGTTTTTGAAAATAACCGTTGTTGATCAAAAGGCAAAGTAAAATCAACGGTTAAAAATTAAAGACATCATAGTAACAGTTAATAAACATATCACACGAGGGAGAGAAGCACATTAACACTCATTACGACAGACTGCCAGCACGGGCACAAGGAACTATGTATCATAATTACTGACACACGTTTACTGTCTCAGCTTCAGAGTCAGCACCAATGGGTACTTAAACTCTGATAGAGTTACCTTCTGAACTAGACATCTTCTGATAAAGAAGCATCATAGTCAGAGGTTCTGATCCATCTTCATGCTGGACACAAGTCCATATTCAGATTTTTCAGAATGAAATTAAATCTATCATCTGCTAAGGGCTTTGTAAAGATATCTGCCCATTGATGGTCAGTATCAACAAACTTCAGAAGAAGTACACCCTTCTGTACATAATATCGAATAAAATGATAGTTTACCTCAATGTGTTTTGCCCTTGAGTGTAAGATAGGATTCTTACTCAATGAAATTGCAACAGTGTTATCACAATAGATTGGGATATTGCTCTCAAGGATTTGGTAATCCTCCAGCTGATGTTTCATCCAGAGCATCTGAGTGCTGCATATTGCTGCTGAGATATATTTTGTCTCTGCAGTAGATAGTGCAATGGTTGATTGCCTCTTGCTTGCCCATGAGACTAAGTTGCTTCCCAGAAATTGACAATTTCCAGAAGTGCTTTTTCTCTCTGTTCTATCTCCAGCATAATCAGCATCACAATAACCTAAAAGCTTATACTCTGATGTTTTCTTATACATCAAGCCAAGGTTAGTGGTACCCTTCAGATATCTTAGGATCCTCTTAACAGGAGTTAAGTGGGTTTCCCTTGGATCTGATTGGAAACGAGCACATAAATGAACACTAAACAATATATCTGGCCTAGATGCAGTTAAGTATAGAAGTGATCCTATCATACCACGATAGAGCTTCTGACAAACTTTACCACTTGCATCTTCTTTCTCCAGAATGCATGTAGGATGCATTGGAGTCTTGGCAACTGTAGATTCCAGCATATTGAACTTCTTCAGAAGTTCTTTAGTGTATTTGCTCTGATGGATATATGTTCTTTCTGGTGTTTGATCAACTTGTATTCCCAGAAAGTACTTGAGTTCACCCATCATACTCATCTCAAATTCAGCCTGCATCATCTCAGAAAATTCTTTGCATAGAGATTGATTAGCAGAACCAAATATAATATCATAAACATAAATTTGCACAATTAAGATATCATCTTTGTAAGTTTTGCAAAAGAGATTTGTATCTACTTTACCCCTTACAAACTCATTCTCTAGAAGAAATGAGCTGAGTCTCTTATACCATGCTCTAGGAGCTTGCTTCAGACCATAGAGAGATTTCTTCAACTTGAAAACATGGTCTGGGTTCTTATCATCCTCAAAACCTGGGGGTTGATGAACGTAGACTTCCTCTGATATGTATCCATTTAGGAAGGCACTCTTAACATCCATCTGATGTAGAATTATGTTGTGATTCACTGAGAAAGAGATCAGCAGTCTGATTGCTTCTAGTCTTGCTACTGGAGCAAATGTTTCAGTGTAGTCTATTCCTTCCTGCTGACTGTAGCCTTGAGCAACTAGCCTTGCCTTGTTTCTGACTACATCTCCTTTCTCATTCAGCTTGTTTCTGAACACCCATTTGGTTCCAATCACATGGACACTTTGAGGTTTCTTTACTAGGCTCCAAACATCATTCTTGGAAAATTGATTCAATTCTTCTTCCATAGCCAGAATCCAGTCCTTGTCCTGAAGAGCTTCATCAATTGACTTGGGTTTAATTAAGGACACCAATCCTTTCAGACTAAGCAAGGTCTCTTCAGAGGGTCTGAAGGCTGATCTGGTTCTGACTGGTTCATCTTTGGTGCCCAGAATCAATTCCTTAGGATGAGCCGCAGTGATTCTGCTCTTCTTCTGAGATAGTGAATCAGAGGGACCAGCTTCTTCTGGTTCATCTTCCTCTGGCTCAACTTCCTCTGGAGCTTTGCCTTTGTAAGAAACATTTATGCTTAAATCTGCAAACTTTTCAACTAGCTTTGACTGATCAAAGTCAAGCTTATCATCAAATCTAACCTGTATAGATTCTTCAATTGTTTTAGCATCAGTATTATAAAATCTAAAACCTTTAGATCGATCAGAGTAACCAAGTAATAAGCATTTAGAAGATTTAGCATCAAACTTATGCAATCTATCCTTAGTGTTAAGAACATAACAAACACAACCAAAAGGATGAAAATAAGAAATGTTGGGTTTTATATTCTTCCACAATTCATAAGGAGACTTATTCAGAATTGGTCTCACAGAGATTCTGTTCTGAATGTAACACGCTGTGTTTACTGCCTCTGCTCAAAAGTGCTTAGCCATGCCAGTTTCTTGGAGCATGGTTCTAGCCATCTCCTGAAGAGTTCTGTTCTCCCTCTCAACAACACCATTTTGTTGAGGAGTTCTGGGACAAGAGAAATCATGTGCAATTCCATAGGAATCAAACAGACTCTCAAACTTGTCATTCTCAAACTCTCCACCATGGTCACTTCTGACACGCACAATCCTACAAGCCTTCTCGTTTTGTTCAGCAGTCATCTCTGATCTGGAGATTTTCTTGCCTTCTTCATCAACTGGACGCTCATAGCCATCCGCAATAATATCCCAGAGATCTGCATCGAAGCCCAGAAAGAAACTCTCAATTCTATCTTTCCAATATTCAAACCTTTGACCGTCGAACATGGGAGGCTTTGCATTGTAACCATCTTTTTGCGTTTCACTGGTGGTAGCCATTGTTTCTCACACCGGCCCGGATCACTGAACACTGTTAGGTGTGGTAATCAGAACTTGCGCTCTAATACCAATTGAAGGTATAAAAAACGGTAGAAAGGGGGGGGGGGGTTTGAATAACGTTTTCAGAATAAAACTTCCACCTTAAAGATTTTGGCAAATCTTTCGAGAACAAATAAAGTGCTTAAGATAAGAGATAGAAAAGCACACAAGGATTTTATCCTGGTTCACTTGATGAATCACTCAAGCTAATCCAGTCCACCCGTTAAGGTGATTTCTTCCTTCTTAGAATGAAGGCAATCCACTAATCAGGTACTTGTTACAACTGCACTTGAAACCTACAAGTGACTAACAATACACTGACTTAGCTCACACTAAGATTCACTCTCTTAGTCTTCTCTAGGATCCGATCAAACTTGATCTCCTAAAGGTAACTAAACAACTGTTTTAGAAAGAATGTTTACAAAGAAATTTGCTTCTGAAAAGCTAATAGTAAACACAATGTATTCAAGATGAAAGAATGCTTAGAAGGTTTGAATATAGCTTGCGCGTGTGAGATTCTTCCAACCGCATCTTTCAATCTTCAGCCTCTATTTATACTCCAAGGATTAGGGTTTGAACGCTGCATGAGAATGCTACCGTTGGAGGGCAGTCCTGGAAATTCCAGCTTCTGTTGTGGCTGAGAATGTTAGGTAGGTCGTCAGGATAGTACATTGCTTTTGTACTTTGGAAAGTGACTTGACCTTTAACCTAGTAGACTTCTGATCAGATGAATGCTTCATGTTGGAACTTGTGAAGCTCGTTGATCAGAGTCAGAGGGAAGCAGGGATCCTCTGACCGTTGTACCTTCTGATTCTGAACTCAGAGGGAAGTACTTGGTCTTCAGAGCCATCTTGCTTCTGGACTTCAGAGTCTCCACTTTTCAGCTTCTGGATCTTCAGAGTCTTCTACACCATTAGAACATCTGAACCTTAAGAGTTTCTGGGTTGTCAGAACGTCTGGATCTTCAGAACTTCAAGTGACTGAGTCCATATCAGAGCTTGTATAACTTCAGATCTTCTGAAGCTTTTCTACTGTTCAGAGTGAACATAGATGTTGCGAAAGCGTTGCTTGGGTCACTCTTTAAGCACAATACTTCTGATTTGTGTGGGATAAATTGAGGTCAGAGCCTGTAGATAACACACTCAGAAAAACACGTTAGAGTACCATTATTGTTCATACTAAAATGTTAACTTGTAATCATCAAAACATAGAGTTGTACTACTCGATCAAAACTTGATCTTACAGAAGCCTCTCACAAGCCCCAAGGTTCTTCTCAGCTTCTATACTTGATCGAAATGAGTAAAATGACTAAGTGTTCCAAAGAAATTGGCTAAAACCTTATTTATAGACAAAACACACGAGTCTGGGCGCTCAGGCGCCAATTCAGAGCGCCTGAGCGCCAATTCCATGCCCAAAACATGCCTCTGGAAGGCAATTGGCGCCTAGGCGCCAATTCCAGAAATCCTGGAAAATTCAATTGGCGCCTAGGCGCCAATGGAGCACGCCTATCCGCTCTAAGCTCGTTGGAAATCCCTTTTATCTTCCTCTTAACTCCTCTTCAAGCCTCTTTAAGCCTTCTTTCAATTCCAAGCTTCTTGACCTTCCTTCTCCTTCAGTTTCAAACCGGAAAAATTAACCACCAAGCCAAGGAAATATCCAGAAGCTCCAAGAGCCTATTAGCAAAGAGGACCCTAAAATAACATAGGAAAAACATTCAAGTCCTAAACTTACTTAAAATGCAAGAAAAGTCCCTACAAAACTACAAAATTACCAAAACAAAGTAAAAACACAAATAAAGATAAAAATGCATGAGAATGCATGAAACACTACATGAGACTCAACAAAAAGACTCAAAACAAACAAAGAAATGACCCTAAAAACACCACTAAAATAGGGTCATCACACCACTATACTCAACGACAGCTCGCCCTCGAGCGTAAACAACACTCGCTTGCCCTCAAGCGCAAGAAATGCTCCCCAAACAAGTGCCCAACAAAGAATACTTCACAAAAAACAGGGGGGACAAAGTAACCACAGCTAGTTCCAAGAGAAAGACCCAACAACCTACTTCATGCATCTTTTGAAAAGAGAAGAGTGTAGAGTCCATTCATGGGAAGAATATAGATCTAAAAATCCTAGGATGAGATGTTAATTTAGTGCACTGAGCACACAAGCAAGTTCATAAGTCCTGAATTTCATTCACTCATTAGCAACAAAGATCAAACATGCGAATATTCAAAGAGACTTTCAAAAGGGTTGAAACGTTGGCTTGGTAAAACATAATGGTGGTTGGTCCCTAAGGAAAATCTAGGCTTCAAAGCACATTGAGTGTGGTCCTCTTCTAATAACCCCAGAGCTTTTCACAACAAACTTTTTAGCACAAGTCTCCTGCACCCCCTTTTCAATTTTTTCCTTCTTTTTTTCTTTTCCACTCCAACTTTTGTTTAGGAGTTCTTTTCCCTTTTTTTTTAACAACATTTTTCTTGGGGCAAGAGACTATTTCACAATTTTTTCAGCTCCATACAAATATACCAAGGACCATCACTCCCCAATATTCCAACCAAACATCCGTCCCAATCTTTTGGCTACAACAAATTCTCCGATAAAGCTCAAATGGGACATTTAAGGATAATGTTCAACCAACAAATTCAGAATCTCAAGAAATCCTACAAGTCTCAAGAATAAAGCAAGAATCACAAAGCATGCTATGAGTGAAATTAATGCAGAATCAAGAATTGCAAGTGAGTCAGGATCCTCTAGAGAATTTTTATGGTGAAGGGTCAAAGATAGACCATTAACGGACTCACACCGACCCCTTTCTCAAGAAACACTCGGAAGACCGAAGTCTCCTCCTCTCTTCCCCAAACATGCAATCACTCACCCCCCAAAAAAAACATGTGAGTATAGGGAAGTAAAGACCCAAAAAACGACTATAACTAAACAGTGCATGATCAAAAGAAAAATAAAAGCTACAAAGGAAAAATATGCAAAAATGCATGAACTTAACTAAGGGAAAGAGTCAACCTCCTTTGCAAGTTACCATGGAGGCCTTAGACACACCTCCTACTCCAGAATCCATGCTCTCATTCCCTGCAAAATGCAATAAACAAACAAGACAAATAAAACAAGACTTGGGTTGTCTCCCAAGCAACCCCAAGTTATAGTCCTAGGTGGACTCTCCTTCCTTTGGTGTTAGGAAGGAAATTCCTTACCATCAATCTTCCTTCCACATGTGCAAGGTAGGAACCTTGCACAAAACCTTTGGAACAATTCCTCCCAAGAGAGGGTATCATCTAAACCATCGTACCAAATCCTTGATCCCCCCTTCAAGGAGTGAGGGAAGAGCTTAATCTTGAGCTCATTACTAGTCACACCTTCCATCTTTACAAGGCGACTAGCTTGAATAAATCGGGCCATGTGGGCTTGGAAATTCTCTTCTTTCGACCCCCCATACTTGTTTTCACTAACAAGCTTGATGAGAGCTTGCTTAAGATCAACATCTTTTTCACTTACCTTGGGGATCTCTCCTGAAGACCTGGACAAGCTGTTGATCATATCACAAATAAAATCATTATTAAGGTTAGTTTGCAAAGTAGGATTGAAAACCGAAAACTTTACCTTGTCCTTACCAACTCGGAGAATGAGCTGACCCTTATCAACATCAATCTTAGCCCTACCAGTGGCTAAGAAGGGTCAGCCTAGAATGAGAGGAATCTTTGCATTCTCCTCCATGTCCAGCACCACAAAGTCCACGGGGAACACATACTTGTCCACCTTCACCATCACATCCTCAACAATCCCATATGGTGTTTTTAGGGATCGGTCCGCCATTGGTAAGGAGAGCATAGTCAGGGTGACCTCTCCTAAGTTCAACCTTCTAAACATGCTAAGCGGCATCAAGTTGATGCTCGCTCCCAAATCACACAATGCTTCAACAACAGTCAACCCCTCAATCTCCACTGGGATAGTAAAACTCCCAGGATCACTTCTCTTCTTAGGCATTTTTCTTTGCAAAATGACACTACACTCCTCGGTCATTATGATAGTTTCATCTACCTCACTCAACTTCCTTCTTTTACTTAGGATATCCTTCATGAACTTAGCGTAGATTTGCATTTGCTCCAAGGCTTCAGAAAAAGGAATATTGATGTGGAGTTTCTTAAAAACCTCCAAAAACTTGGAAAACTGTTTATCCAGATTTTTCTTAACCAAAGCCTTGGAGAATGGAATCTTGCTGAGTCCAGGAGAAGGAGTACTCACAACTCTAGCTTTCACCGGTTCACTCACTCTCTTCTCCATGACACCCTCATCTTTTTGCTCTACTTTCTCATTTTTCTCTCCCTCAACTTGTTTTTTTGACTCATGTAACACTCTCCCACTCCTAGTGGTAACAACAACAGAATTTTCTTGTTTAGACAAAATTAAAGAATCGGGAGAAAACTTACCTTGAGGTATCTCGGCCATTTGCTTGGCCAGCTGGCCAATTTGACTTTCCAAATTCTTTATAGCCGCCTCTTGTTTCTTATAGTTGCTCACCGTGCAGTTGATGAAGCTCTCCAATAGTTCCTCTAAGCTCTTCTTGCCACCATCATTTTCACCAACTTGCTCTTGGACTTGTTGAGAAAGTCCATAGCTTTGACCCCGGAAACCTTGATTAGGCATGGTACAAAAATTACTAACATGAGGCCCCCCATTAGCCACACACTCCACTTTGGCTACTGTAGCACCGACCAAATTGGTTGCCTTTATGTGATTTTGAATCTCCGTCATTAGTTCAGAGAGTTGCTTGTTGGAGGCCAAGAGCTTGTCATAAGCTTCAACTTCAAACATACTTCTTCGGGTTTGACGATCATTTTCGGAGTTCATGGCTCTCGCTGCCATCTTTTCTATTAAGTCATACCCCGCTTGTGGTGGAAGAGCGTCGAACTCTCCATTAGAAGCCACGTCCAAACCAAACTTCCAAGAGTATTGTAGACCATCATAAAACGTTGCAACCAATTCAGCTTGGGTGAGATTGTGTTGAGGGCATTTCCTCAAGAGCTTCATAGAGATTCTCTTCAGCGGTTTGCACAAAATTCATGATGTCTTTTTTCAATTTCCTCAAAAGGGCTCTTGGGAAGAACCTTGTTGTGAACTTTTCTGCCAAGTCCTCCCAAGTAGTGATACTCCCTTGAGGTTGTGAATTCAGCCATTCCTCAGCTACATCCTTCAAAGAAAATGGAAACAAGCTCAACTGAATTGCATCCGCTGGAACATCGTTTACCCGATAAGTGTTGCAATTCCGGATGAACCTCCCCATGTGAGCGTGAGGATCTTCTAGGGCACCTCCACCATATTGGCTTTGGCTCACCAAGTTGGTGAATGCCGGTCTCAACTCAAAGTTTCCCACTTCCTCGGGAAAAACAATACTCCCGGGATAATCGTAACTCATGGTAGCTGAAGTGAGTTCTCGTAGAGACCGGTTGGCATTCTCAACTTCTTGTTTTCATAACCGGAGGGTGATCCCCTCTTGGATTCTCGCCTCAATGTGGGCTTGCATCTCCTCCTCCGTCATTTGGCCACCCATGGCGGTGTCTCCCGTGAGAGCAACCTGAAAGTGTGACACTAAAACAAAGAAAGATTAGTAGCACCAATTCTAGACAAAGATAAAAACAAAAAATAAAACCACAAACTAAAAACTTAAACAAAAAATCACAAACAATTCCCCGGCAACGGCGCCATAAACTTGTTGGTCAATCTGCAAGTGTACAGATATCTCCGGGTTTTAATATATAATCCACAGGGATTGTGAGGGAGAGTCATGGGTTTAAGCGCAAAGTTTCTAAGTTTCGAAAGCAATAAAAGATTCAATTGTTTGGTTTGGTTGTTGTGACAAAAGATTTGCAAAAGAGCAATATTGAAAATGTTGAAAATAAGAATTGATGAAAATGCCTTGGGTTATCGATCATCTAATCCACTCAAGTCTGCCTATCTTATGCATGTGAAACCTTGATTCATTCCTTGCCGTTCTAGCCTAGTTAACTTCTTGTTGATGCCTCATACAAGCAATTCCCTCAAACTGAAAGTTAGGCCCAATTCCTTGTGTACCTAATCATGCATTTGAGGCTCTAAGTTCTTTATGTTCAAGCCAACAAAACCCTACCCTTCCTCTATTCCTAGTAGCAAGCACATAAGGGTTAATCTCAATTCATGTCCCCAAACTACAACAATCTTCCGATATGATTATAGTCTAGTCTATAGCAAGTTGTACATTCAAGCTAAGCATGCAAATGGAATTGAAATTCAAGGTCGAATCAAGAGCAAAGGCATAGAGATAGGAATTATAACTAGAGTTTCATAGAATCACTTAAACCCAAAGAAAAAAGTAAACTAGCCACTCATGGCTAGTGATTCCATACAAGAAATGTAAAGAACCTAAGAAAAATAACAAGATGGAAGCCTCTCACAAGCCCCAAGGTTCTCCTCAGCTTCTAAACTTGATCCAAAATGAGTAAAATGACTAAGTGTTCCAAAGAAATTGGCTAAAACCTTATTTATAGACAAAACACACGAGTCTAGGCGCTCAAGCGCCAATTCAGAGCGCCCGAGCGCCAAATCCATGCCCAAAACATGCCTCTGGAAGGCACCAATTGAGCATGCCTAGGCGCCAATTCTAGAAATCCTGGAAAATGCAATTGGCGCCTAGGCGCCAATGGAGCACGCCTAGGCGCTCTAAGCTCGTTGGAAAGCCCTTTTATCTTCCTCTAAACTCCTCTTCAAGCCTCTTTAAGCCTTCTTTCAATTCCAAGCTTCTTGATCTTCCTTCTCCTTCAGTTTCAAACCTGAAAACTTAACCACCAAGCCAAGGAAATATCCAGAAGCTCCAAGAGCCTATTAGCAAAGAGGACCCTCAAATAATATAGGAAAAACATGCAAGTCCTAAACTTACTTAAAATGCAAGAAAAGTCCCTACAAAACTACAAAATTACCAAAACAAAGTAAAAACACAAATAAAGATAAAAGTGCATGAGAATGCATGAAACACTACATGAGACTCAACAAAAAGACTCAAAACAAACAAAGAAATTACCCTAAAAACACCACTAAAATAGGGTCATCACTTACGTTCGGCCATATTTCAGGGAGGCTTTTGGGATAAGAAGCTTATCCGCACACGTCGCCGACGGGTGGTAACGGCTGCGCCGGACTTTCCAGAGCGATCCCAAGACATCAAGGTCGTGTTGGGATCGCCACCTTCAGGGAATTTTTCCCACCAAGCAACCGTTACAGTTCAATTTTGAGTTAGGAGTTTCGTTGAGAATATCCTTTTGTATTTGTTTGTAAAAAGATATTTTTACATTTACTGAGTGATGCCTCATTAAAAAACTACCGCGATGGAGAAAAAGAGTACATTTTTATTTCTTGTCCTAATTTCTGCTCCTTCCCGCCATGCCATCGCTCCTGCCCCGCGCTTGCTCTGCCCTCTTAGTAGTCGTCCCTTCTGATTAGAGTACCACGCCAAGCACCTCATCTTTCAGCCCCGACGTGCTCGCCACCCATTCTGAAGGTGGATGGAGTTTCTACAAGACTATGAGTTCACTCTGCAGTATCATCCGGGGAAGACCAATGTTGTAGCTGACGCTCTTAGTCGAAAGGCTATACATGTATCCTCGTTGATGGTCAAGGAGTTAGAATTGTTGGAGACATTCCAAGACCTAAGCTTAGACGTTAAGCTCGCGCCAGGAAAGTCCATAAAGTCGAAACAAGAGACCGATGAAGGACTGATTGAGTGGCGCAAACTTGTGACACAAGGGAAGGCGCCAGAGTTTGCTATCGGGAACGATAGCATACTGCGTTGCAAGGGACGGGTATGCGTGTAGGTTGATCTTGGATGAAGGTTGATTTTGGATGAATGTCACAAGAGCAGGTTGAGTATTCATCCGGGAATAAATAAGATGTATCAGGATTTGAAACTTCATTTCTGGTGGCTGAGTATGTGTCGACCTGTCTGACATGTCAGAAGGCGGAGGTGGAACATCAGAAACCAGCAGGGAAACTACAGTCGTTGGATGTTCCGGAATGGAAGTGGGACAACATCTCTATGGACTTCGTGACAGCGTTACCACTAACGCGAAAGAGGTTTGATGCAATTTGGGTGGTAGTTGATCGATTGACGAAGACTGCTCACTTCGTGCCTATCAATCTGATCTACAAGGTGGAGAAACTGGCAGAGATCTACATAGCTGAGATTGTACGTCTGCATGGGGTACCGTCTAGCATTGTATCGGACAGAGACCCGAGGTTTACCTCACGTTTCTGGGGAGCGCTGCAGTAAGCTTTGGGAACCAAGTTGAGGTTAAGTTCAGCTAATCATCCACAGACGGATGGGCAAACCGAAAGGACTATTCAATCCCTGGAGGATTTGCTAAGAGCTTGGGTGCTAGATCATCAAAGAAGTTGGGACGATTTTTTGCCGCTGATCGAGTTCACCTACAACAACAACTTTCATGCGAGCATAGGGATGGCACCGTATGAAGTACTATATGGTCGGAGGTGTCGTACACCCTTGTGCTGGCATCAGGATGGGGAGAACTTGGTTATTGGGCCTGAGTTAGTTCAAAAAACCACATAAGAGGTGAAGCGGATTCAAGAAAGAATGAGGATTTCGCAGAGTAGTCAGAAGAGTTATGCTGACAACAGAAGAAAGGAACTTGAATTTCAAGCTGGAGATCATGTCTTCTTGCGGGTCACCCCGATGACAAGTGTCGGAAGGGAGATCAAGTCGAAGAAGCTCACTCCAAAGTTCATTGGACCGTACCAGATTACAGAACGTGTTGGGCCAGTGGCATATAGGATTGCGTTGCTTCCATTCCTATCCAACATTCATTATGTACTTCACGTGTCGCAGCTTCGGAAGTACATGGCTGATGATTATCATGTTATTGAACCTGATGATATTCAGCTAAAGGATGATCTGACGATGGTGATGCCACCCATCAAGATCTTCGACAAGAGTATGAACGCTTAAGAAACAAGGTGGTATCCTTGGTGAAAGTGTTTGGAATCAAGCGACAGGCGATACCACCTGGGAATTAGAGAATAAAATGCGGGAGTCACATCCCGAGTTGTTTGTAGAAACTTAAGTTTCGAGGTCGAAACTATTTTAAAGGGGGTGGTATTGTAAGACCCTAATATTACTATTGTATTACTCATGTGAGTTAGAGTATAAATGTGAAGTTTTTGGTGAAGTTTGAGTTGCTTGCGAATCTGTCCGTGACCTTGTGTGATTTTTTGAGAGATCTTAACGACCTAACCATGAGACGCTTTCTTCATAAGAGTTGTAGCTCTCTCAGTTAGCTAAATTCTCTAGTTGGTTTCATGCTATTCCGACATCTGTAGCCCGAGATATTCATGTTTTAGTGAGCAGTGGTCTAGCTGTGCACTTCTTGGGTTTTTGCTAAAAGAATGGGATTTTTTGTTTTAATCTTTTAGTTAAATGATTAAGTATTTAATTAATTAATTAATTAAAATCAGAGTTTGGGGGCTTAGGAAAAGTGTGAAGAAATCCTAATTGGGCCTAGGAGTGTCGTGGGCTTGAGGAAGGAGGAAAATTAGGGTTTGAAACCCTAATTTCCTTGTGGCCGCCGGCCACATGTGTTGATTGGGAGGGTTTTAATTTTTTTTTTAAATCTGATTATGGTTAATTAATGAGTAATTAATTAAATTGAGTAAATGATATTGGGCTTGGGCTATCAAGTAAGGGAAAGGAAAAACAAAAAAAAACCCTAGCCCATGTTTTGGTTTGGCCGCCGGTTTTGTGTGTAGAGAGGGGGGGGACCTTGTTTTTCTTTCACAACTGAATTAGAAAACCTCTTCTACTTTCACGTGAAAACTCAGCAAAGAAAAGAGAAGAAAGAAGAGAGAAAGAAAGAGAGAATACCGAGAGAGAAAGAGAGAAAGCGAGAGAAAGTGTGAGAGATAGCGAGAGAGAAAGAGAGTGATCGAGTGGGAGAGAAAGGAGAGGAACTTGGAGAGCAGCCATTGGACTTTCTTTGATCATCAAGAACCTTTCTTTTTCATCAAGTTAGATCAAGGTAAGGGCTGGTTTAGGAAAATGGTAGAAGTTTAAGGTTTTGCCATGAAAATTCTATGAGAAAAGCTATGATCTTGCATGTTTTTGCATGAGATTTGTGAAGTTATTTGTTGCTGTAATTTTTGGCATGAAAACCATGCTACTTTCTCCATATTTGATGTTCACCATGTGGATCTATGATCTTATGTATAAATTCCATGACTACTTGTTATATGTGCCTTGATTTTCACATGTTTTAACATGAAAGTTGATGAATATTCAGATCTGGATTTTTGGGTGATTATGATTGATGTTGTGACCTGGTTATTGGCTTGTGATGATGAAAAGGAAGAAAGAAAAAAAAAATCTCTAGGACCTTTAGGGTTCGGCCGTGCCCTATTTTTGGGGTTTCGGTACGTTTTTTTCTTTTGTTTCATGCACAAGTTCGCCTGATGTGTTGTTTGATGATATTGCCATGAATTATATGTTGAAAAGCATGTGAATGTGATTAATAGTGTTGATATAATACGGATATTGCCTGACTGAATTATTGCTACAAGGGTCGCTCATCCAACTGTAATTCCCATTGGTGTTGTGTATGTTTTATATTGATGTTTCATAATTCGACGTTGAAATTGTTAAGACTCTAGGTTGACTTATTAGAGCCATGAACAAAGAGAATTGAGAACGTAATCGCTTGCAAGTAAAATGAGAAATTAAATGGAACATAGGTCTAGTTATGACTATGGACCATGAGAACGATGGTGCCGTTAGAGACAAACGGTTACTTGCACGCGAGGGTGGTGGATTCACTTTATGTCGTCCTGAGAATTAAGGGTTGTACTGTGTGTCCCCTTGGGATTGACTGAGCGTCTCCCCGTGAACTGAGGGTTGTACTGAGTGTCCCCTCAAGAACTGTGCATCTGCGGATGTTCGAGATTGGCCAAGGTGTTATGGTGGTTGTGTGATGTGAGGATCGTTAGTTTAACCAACTATCTAGGTGACTAACTAATATGTAAAACTCTGTTAAAGTCAAGAGACATTATGTGACCTGGTTTGCTTATTTCTATGTTTGGTATGTAACCTGACCCTTGCTTGTTTGTTTTGTGTTGTTTGGGGGGGGGGGGAGGAGGGGGGTAGATGGTGCTGACGAAGACCACGGCGTCGACCCATTCCTCGGAACTGACTCTATATGATGAGGAGCGAGAGTGGGCCTAGGTGACCGACACGTCCGGGGTCCGACGCGTCTATGTCGGCGATGCAAAGCTTACAGGTAAAGACAGGCATGGGAACGTCGTGGAGACGCAATGTATGACGGGTGGTGTAATCACGAGGCCATAAACACCTCCATGATATTTCCTTCCAATGGATGAAGGCTCTCGAGTATCATCAGTGGAAACAGACCCTTCAGAGGAAGCAGCAGTTGAGTCTCAGCGACCGGTCGAACAGATCATAGTTCCAACACAGGCTCAAGTTGAAGTGCCAAAGCATGAGGATAAAGCAGTGTTGAGTGGACGCATACCTGAGGTACCGGATTGGTGGGGCGAGTCTGAAGCTTGCTGTGTGATGGGTGATTTTGAGGTTCCGCCACTTGAATCTCTTCCCATTCCGTCCAAGAAGCGTCGTCAGATCAGAGGTTTCTTCGAGAAAGAGCTTTATGAGGTTTCCAATGAAGACAAGGATAGGGATTGAGAGTTTTCTATTTTGGGGACTTGAGAGCTATGCATCGAACTTAATTATTTACTTATTTTGTCAAACTATTTTATGGCTTTGTTATTTCATTTCAGATGTAATGAGTTTACGGTTTTGTTCTGGAACAACTTCACACGTGGGTGTGATTACTGTTTCTCTTATTTGATAGCAAACGTTATTTCAGTTATCCGATACTTTATGTTTATACGTTCGAGTTTAACTATAAATGATTCGAGGTTAATGTTAAAGAGTTTTCGTAAAAATGAACCTTTGTCATTTAATTCAAGATTAATAATTGAATCGACAAAAGTTCTTTACGAAAACTATGACGTTTTGATTACTGTGTGACACTCAAGAAATCGGGGCGTTACAGGGCCAGTCACCCCGCTCGGCCACCCTATGGTAGAATGGGGCCCTGCATAACTTGTTCCCTCGCTTGACGCACCGGGCCGCCTTTATAGGTCTCAAATTTGCGACCCCCACTAGTTTCCAACATTCCAACTTCCTTTTTCCTTTGTTCCTTCGACGACGTGCCTGATATCGTTCCTCCTTGGCCTTCGCCTCACCCCAGGATTGAACAATGTTCTCTAATTTGCTTTGCTTGTCGCGGCCTCGCTGTAGCTTCAACTGAACCGCCCTTTGCAGGACTGCCCCCGTCTCCCCACTTTTCTCCTGACATATGCGTAGAAGGGTTGGCTTTTTGAACCTGGGCAACCTCTAGAGTGCTACGTCCTTTTGACTCCAATTGAAGAGGTCAAAGTTGTCTTCTACCAACTTCTCCAAACACCTTTCCTAATCGGCTGTGAGCCTGGGCTCAATCGCCAGTACTCCCCTACTGGATTTATCAATTTCCAGGTCCCCCCTCATGTCTGCCCAGCGCTCCGCAGCATGAGCATCGGTAAATTTCCCATCTTTCTATTCCCTGCCATCTGGCCTTTCCTGATTTCGGTTCCTTCTTGGTCCTCCATACCTTTCATTGAACCACCGTCCCTGTCTTCTCACGCCGCTTTGATCAAATGCATCGCAAGCGGCGAGACGCCGTCCCTTTTACTCGAATGTGCTTGTGTAACACCCCG
Organism: Lotus japonicus; assembly: GCF_012489685.1. NCBI lineage: Eukaryota > Viridiplantae > Streptophyta > Magnoliopsida > Fabales > Fabaceae > Lotus > Lotus japonicus. Next base: position 57,917,134 of record NC_080041.1, on the reverse strand, counting down.
TTTTTAATTAAAATAATGTTGGTATTTTATTTTAATTAAGATTATATTATATGGTGGTTTAATAAGTGATATAATAATGCTTTAATGAAATAAAATATTTTTTTTGTGATGCTGGGTGTGTTCTATGAAATGGAAGAGAGCTAGGGGGTGAAAGTTAGGATTAAAAATAGAGACAAGGACTAGGAGAGATTTTAGGATTTTTAGTTTAGCCCTTGAGGAATTAGGTTTAGATGGTTTAATAAGGATGGGGAAGCAGCTAAAGAAAAAAAAAATAAGAAAGAAGAGGACGCGTGAAAGAAGGAGAAAAAAAAAAGAAGAAGGCTGTGCGTGAAGTAGCAGGAAGAGAGGGAGAGCGGATCGGCTTCGGAGAATTCAATCGGGAACGGGGAGCTGCACTCCATCCAAAGGTAAGGGTGGGATTTTGAGTTTCTAATGGAATTATGGTGAATGATATTAGGGATTTGGGAGATGTAGAATTGTTTCTGTTAATGATGTTCTGGAAATCTGATTTGAAATCCATTGATTTTGGGATTTTCTTTTGTGTGATTGAACGGGGTGAGGGCAGAACCATAGTATGCTAGGAGTTTTGGGTTGAGGTTCCCTTTTGATTTTCTTTATGATCACGCACATAAGGACTGTTAGGTAGCATGCTTGTTAGGTTTTGCGTTTTGTTTGATGAGAAACAACTTTAATCACTTATTTTTGAACATAAAACGGACTGGTCATTTTCCTGGTATGAACCGTGACTTTCGAAGCCTTTTAGAGCCTGTTTAGAGTGCTCGAATAATGTTGCGTTGAACTGAGAAAGTGTAGGCCTTTAAAAGAGCTTTCTGGAATGATATGGTACATAATTTTTGGTTGAGAGACGAGGTCTGTAAGTTCAGTTTAGTAAACCATGTTTTTCTGCGCTCTGTATCTGCTATCTCTGCCAGTGAACTTCAACGTGATTTTTCACCTTGTTAATGTGCCCAGAAAATTCTTTGATGAACTAGAAAGTGGTAGAGTTTTCTGTTAGCTTTTCAAATTGAGGTCATTTGTAATTTTTGAACAAGTAACGAATCCTGTAGGTTATCTCTACTGAAATATGTTTCTGCTGTGAGCGTAATTCCTGAACTGCTATATGATTTATGCACGGATTTGATGATGCTGTGCTGCTGTCCAAAATTTCCTGGGCTGGACAGTACACTTCGAGACCTGTTTTCGCCCAGTTAGAGTGCTCAAATGAAGATGTGATCAACTAAGAAATTGTAGGACTTTAAGTTAGCTTTCTAGGCATATAAAATACATGATTTTTGGTTCAGTAACGAATTCAGGAGACCGCTTTTAGTGGCTGGTGTTCCTGCTGTTTTTCCAGATTACGGAAATTCTGATTGTTTTGAAAATATAATTAGATTTAGCTTACATGTTGTAGGAAAGTTAAATTCTTTATGTGCCATGTATTAGCTGTGAGGATGATGCATGTGGCTGAACACCTTTAGCATGAAATCCATAATTTATTTACCATATGTGATAGCTTCTTCCATGATTGCATGCTTAAGTGAGTTGTTTCATTGATTTGGTGCCAAAATTGCCTAAGATGTCAGGGTAATTGTATAGTTGATAAAAATGCATGTGTGCTGAATTGTGTTGTTTTAAGCGATGTTAGTGATGTAGTGATATAGGCGCAATGCCTCATGTTGAAGTGATGATTATGAGATGTATACGTCCTTTTGAGTCGCATAGCATCTGCATACTCTGTGATGGCCTGTATTGGCGATTTGTGATGAAGGCTTATGCCTTGTGCCTCCAATAATTGGCAATTAGTGATGAGGGCTGAAGCCCTGTTGGTACCACATACATATGCATACTCATTGTTGTGTTCGAATTGTATCCGAGTTGATGATGTTATTTGTGACTGTTTTAGTAACTGAGCTATATGAATATAAAAAGAAGTGGTGTGGCATTAATCTAGCATATTTATTGCCATTCTTATATTTATGATACTCGATATCTCACCCCTTCTGTTTGAATGTTACCCTTGTTGGTAACGTGCAGGTAATCAGGAGGAGTAGTCTATAGCCTTTATTTCGAGTTGGAGTCCTTGCTCTGATACGTAGCACTCGGGGGGGGGGGGGGGGAATGGACGCTTCTTTTCCTTCTGTTATAATTTGAATTAAGTTGTTATTTGAGAGGTTGTTTCTGTTTTAAGTTGTGGGCAATATACTATGTTTTCTTTAAGTTTTAAAGACATTGGATTCGCTGCATAACTATTTGTCAAAGTGAACTAGTTCAAAGACTAATTAACTGTCACAAGAGCATTTAAGTTTATTTATGAGTTCATCTTAAAGTTTATGTGCTATGTATCTGTTACAAGAGCATTATGTTAATGTTTTAAGTGATGATGTAATGCCTCATGAGTGTTAAAATTTTTATCACTCTGATATTTGCAATACATATGCCGTTTAGAATTGGGGTGTTACAGCTTGCGCACTTGGAGTGTGTAAAGGAGCGATGAGTCTTTTATAGAGAACGGCGAATTGACCCTCTTAGCATGCAAGAGGTCATGGAGACTAGGAAATGGAAGACGTGGGTGACTCCCACTCTTGTGGCTTGTGATGTGATGACTAGGAAGTTCTATACAAACTCCTATTGTGATGATCAAGACAATAAGCCGGATCCTCCTACTTTTACCTCTTGGTTCAAAGGCGACATTGTTAGTTACAAGCCGGAGGACATTAGGAGGGTTCTTGGTCTCCTCACTGAGAATGTGGAGTAAAAATTTTTTTCTTGGAAGAGAACCTACCATGACTTGCTTACTGATTATTCATCTGAGTTCCGGAGGGACTTGAGGATGGTTGTGGTTAGGCCTGGGCAGAATTGGCATACAGATGACAAGGGAGACATCACCTATGTTCGGAGGACTGACTTGACTCCATTGGCCCGAATCTAGGCGGAATTTTTTGCAGGACTCTCTGTTCCCTAGTTCCCACAAGACCGAGGTGAGAGCAGTGGTTCTGATTGCAATTTATTGCATTATCAGGGGCCATCGATGGATGTGGCTCGGATCATCTCTCAAAGGATCTACTCTCATTACAATGAGAGTAAGGAGTCGTACTGTCCCATCTTCCCTCACTTGATATATCGATTGGTTACCGAGGCCAGAGGAGGAGCTGGGAGACCACCCTATACCATAGAGAAGAGGTTGCCAGTTGCTCGGGTTCTGAGCAAAGATCGGATTAATAAGCTTTACAAGGAATGGATGTCCAGAATGCCTCAAGAGGATGACGAAGAAGAGGAACCTACAGCGCCAGTGGCAGTAGAAGAAGAGGAAGAAGAAGAGGAGGAAAATGAGGTTGTTAATGAGGTGGTAACTCCACCGCGTGCTAGTTCTTCACCTGCTTGGATGGAGGCCGCCTTTGGGCGCATGTTCTTGAGACAAGATCGCCTTCATAGGGATCTTGATCTCCATTGGAGGGGCGGTAGCACGGCGGATCCCAGGTATAATGGCCCAATGGATTTTAATACATTGGAGCAAGGAATGATTGATCTGAGCCTAAAGCATGATGCCGGAATTCATCCGGAATATGATGATGGGAGAGGCAACCAAGGCCCCATGGAGTGATGTGTGATGAGGTAATTCTACACTTAGATAGGTCATGCATTTTTATCATGGTTTTCATTTGTAGTTTTTGTTTTTCTTTTGCTCATGCATTTTATAGTTAGCTATGTTTAATTTGTCGGGTCTTTTACTTCCCTATACTGACATGATTGTTGCCCGCAAGTTTTGCTCTTGCACTTGTGCTGGTTTTGAAAATTGTTTTTATGGATACTTGAGTTGTTTTTTGGGATGGGTGATTGTATGTTTGGGAAAGAGAGGAGGAGACTTCGGTCTTCCGAGTGTTTCGTGAGAATAGGTTGGTGTAAGTCCATTAAGGGTTTATCTATGACCCTTCACCATAAAAATTCCCTGGAGGATCCTGACTCACTTGTACTTATTGGTTCTGCGTTGATTTCATTCTTTGCATGCTCTGTGATACTTGCCTAATTCTTGAGACTTTTAGGACTTTGAGCCTCTGAGTTTATTGGTTTGAACATTGTCCTTAGTTGTCCCATTTGAGCCTTAATGGAGATTTTGTTGTTGCCAAGTAATTGGGATGGATGTTAGGTTGGAAATTTTGGGGAGTGTTGGTCCTTGAAATCGAATGGAGCTAAATGAATTCTGAAGTAGTCTCTTGCCCCAAATGAAAATGAAAAAAATAGAAAAAGAAAAGAAAAAAAGAACTCCTAATCAAATTGGAGTTGAAAAGGAAAAAAAAGAAAAAATTGAGAAACGGGTCAAGAGACTTGTGTTTAGTTTGCTGGTTGTAAAAGCTCCGGGGTACTTAATTTGGACCACACTCATTATATTTTGAAAGCCTAGTCATCCTTAGGGACCAACTACTGGCATGTTTAACCAAGACAACGTTTCAACCCTCTTTAAAGACTCATCAAATTTGTGCAAGTTTGATCCTTGTTGCCTTTGAATGAATGATACCCAGAACTTATGAACTACTTGTGTGCTCAGTGCACTAAATCAATGTCTCATCTTAGGAGTTTAGATCTATATGCTGTCCATGAATGGACTCTACACTCTTCTCAATTTGAAAGTTGCATGAAGTTGGTTGTTGAATCTTTCTCTTGGAAACGGCTGTAGTTACTTTATCCCCCTGCTTTGTAGTTAGTATCCTTTGTGAGGCACTTGTCTTGGGAGCATTTCTTGCGCTTGAGGGCAAGCGAGTGTTTTTTACGCTCGAGGGCAAGCTGTCGTTAAGTATAGTTGTGTCATGACCCTATTTTAGTAGTGTTTTTAGGGTCATTTCTTTGAGAGTTTTGAGTCTTTTTCTTTGTCTCATGTAGTGTTTCATGCACTCTCATGCATTTTTATATTTATTTGAGTTTGTGTTTGATTTTTAGTAATTATGTGGTTTTATGAGGATCTTTCTTGCATTTTTATAGAGTTTAGGACTTTCATTTGTTTTCCATTGAATTGTGGACTGGGAGAGTCCCATGGGTCCCTCGCCCAGGAGCGCCAGCTTGGGGCGACGAGCGGACCAGGGACTTGGGCCTCTTCCTAGAGGCCCAACCGGCCCATTAGGAAGGGTTAAAGGCGCCAAGCCCAACTCCACATCTATAAATAGGGGATGAATACCAATTGTAAAGGACTCTTAGCTCATTTGAGAAATAACATGATTGAAAATCAGTTACTTTCTCTCTCTAAAGCGGTTACGCTCTCATTCTCTCTAGGAATCTCACATCACGTTCCTTACACTCTAGGTACTATACCTCATCTCAATGTTCATGGATGGAACATTTGGCGCCGTCTGTGGGGATCGAACCCACGACCACGTGGTAGATTTCGATTCCCAGACTACGTGGATTGCGATTTGGTCTAGAGAAGTTTGATTTTCTGTGTGATTTTCTTCGGTTTTTAGACTTTTTGGTCGAGTTCTTCGTCTCACTAGCGAAGATCGATGGAGACACGTAGTCGACGATGCGATGGAGATCAAGTGCGACGACGCGGTTCACCTCCGCGCCGCGTGAGAGGTAGGCCGCGACGCGAGCAGGTTCACCGTGAAGAAACCGATCAGTTAACTCCTCCGCCACCACCTCCACCTCCTCCTTCTCCAACGCCTCCACTACCTTCTCCGTCAACTTCACCGAAGCAGCAGAGGTCACCGGTGCACTCACCCGGAGCTTCGGGAGAGGAGACTCCGGCACCTTAAGCACCGATCTTCGGACAAGATTGGAGGCGGTTGGTCCTTAGCGTCGATGATATACGGCAGCGAAACGATTACTAACAGGAACAGTTGGAATATTATCATTACGAGCAACAGGATGAAGGGGAGCGCGAAGCGGAAGCCGTGGCTGAATTTGAACCGTTCTCGGCGGCAGTGAGGGAGGTGGCTATCTCGGATAACATGAAGAATATTGTCCTCAAGACGTATAGCGGGAAAGCTGATCCCAATGAGCACCTGCTATACTTTAACACAAAAATGGTAATTAGTGCCACTTCCGACGTTGTAAAGTGTAGGATGTTTCCAGCTACGTTCAAAGGCAAGGCCATGGTGTGGTTCACAACTCCACCCCCAAGATCGATCACGAATTTTCGTGATTTCTCATCAAAGTTCCTCGTCCAATTTTCCGCCTGTAAAAGCAAGCAGGTGACAATTGAGGATCCGTACAATGTCCGCCAGTCCGAGGAAGAGACTGTGAAGCAGTACGTGAAACGATTCAGCGCGGCGTCCGTCAAGATTGAGGAATCAAAGCCGCATGCTTGTGCGCGTGCCTTCAAGAACAGGTTGCAGCCGGGGAAGCTAAATAGAAAATTGAGCCGTAAGTCGGCTCGGTCCATGGCAGAGATCCGCGCGCGAGCAAACACCTACATTCTGGACGAGGAGGATGATGCTTTCAAGTGAAGGCGCGCGAAAAAGGAGAAGGATGGCGAACAGAGGGACGCATCGCCAGAAGGAAAACAGAGTAAGGAGAGAGGAGAGGGCAACAAGAGGCGAGACAGGAAAGTGAGGACAGGGGAAAAGTGTGTGAAGGAGCCATTGTACCCTAAGAGGGGAAATTCCGAGCGCCGCAGACCGTGGCATCAGGAGAGAAAGAGACTTAATGGAGAGTCTAAATGCACATTTGACGGAGCTACTTCGTGAGCTCAAGGCGACCCACGCAGTTGAGGAAGGCAAGAAAGAGACCGACCCGCCTCGAGCGGTGTTGGATAAAATGAAGTGGTGCGAGTATCACCGCTCAGCAGGCCATGACACGGGGGATTGCTTTACACTTGAAAACGAAATTGAGAGACTCATTCGGGCGGCGCGATCGCAGATGAATGACCGCGGCGATCGGTGGAATGGAGAACGACAGCAGGGAAACCGGTACAAAGGGGGCCGCCATCAGGACGACCGCAGGCGGGACGACCGCCGCCGTACGCCAACCACTGACAAAAAGGAAACACTAGCAACAAGGAAGAAGATGGCGCAAGAAACATTTAATTAGGATCTTAAGCCGCTAGTTGGGACAATAAACACAATCGCGGGTGGCTTTGGTGGAGGCGAGGCGAAGGTACGTGAGAGCAGTGACATCAGTTCAACAGTATGAGACCCCATTTGGTTTCCAGCATCCAGATATTGTGATATCATCAACGGATTTCGAAAGGATCAAAACGCACAAGGTTGATCCTGTGGTTGTAATGATAAGGATCAAAAGTTTCAATGTGCGGCGAGTTCTTTTAGACCAGGAGAGCTCTGCTGACATTATCTACGACGATGTGTTTGATCAGTTAGGACTGACGGACAAAGATTTGATGCCCTACACAGGAACGTTTGTAGGCTTCTCAGGCGAGCAAGTCTGGGTACGCAGATATATAGATTTGGACACAATTTTTGGTGTCGACGAGAAAGCCAAGCTTCTCCGCGTAAGGTATCTTGTGTAGTAGGTCGTAGCATCATACAACGTCATCATTGGAAGGAATACGCTCAATCGCCTCTGCGCGGTGATCTCAACAGCTCACCTGGCGGTGAAATATCCGCTAATGTGCGGAAGAGTGGGAAAGATTGTGGTTGATCAGAGGAGGGCGAGAGAGTGTTACAACAACTGTCTCAGTCTGTATGGAAAAAAGGGAGCTGGCGAGGGACACAGGTGTCATGAGGTTGAGGTCATTCAAGGTAATCAAGACAGACAGGGGAGATTGAAGCAGATGATTGACAGGAAGATAGCAAGGTCAGAGAGCAGCCAAGGACAAGTTAGGATAGATGGAAGGACGAGCAAGGATGGACAGTTCACGGACGCTCATGCAGAAGAGCGTTGGGCAGGTGTGATCGCGGATTTAGAGACGTATAAATTCAGCAGAGGGGTGCTGGCGATCGAGCCCAGGCACACAGTCAGTCAAGAAAGGCGCTTGGAGAAGCTAGTAGAGGACAATTTTGACCTCTTTAGCTGGAGTTCAAAAGACCCAGCGCTTTGGGGATTGCCAATGTTTAGGAAGCCGAATCTCTCGAATACAGGGCGAGATGAATAAAAGATAAAAGGCGTGACAATTCAAGGAATGGATCAACGAATAGTCTAGCAAGGCAGTGACGAAAAAAGCAATAACAGGGCGCGCGAACGGTCTAAAGACAAGCAAAAGGCGAGGAGAGGGAGCCCAGTGAGTCGCCGCCCTGGTAAAGGAAAAAGAGAGGCAAGATATTGGAAGCCGGTGGGTTCGGTAACTTTCAAGCCGGGGACATCCAAGCGCGACAAGCGGAAAGGCAAGTTAGGAGAAGTCCCTCATTACCATGAGGCGGGTGAGGAAAGAAACCAACCCCGCAGTAACAAAGAGTGGGTGGCGAGCACGTCGAGCTCGAAAGATGAGCTGATGAGAGTGATACTTTGACCTGAGGGGCTGGAAGCAGAAGCATGGTGGAAGCAGGAGCGAGGACGCAGCGAAGGAACCAAAAATTAGGACCAAAAATAAAGATGCACTCTTTTTCTCCGTCACGAGAGTTTTTTAACGAGGCATCCCTCGATGTAAAATCTTTCACAAATCAAATACAAAAGGATATTCTCAAGCAATACTCCTAGCTCGACTATAATACGACGGTCTCCCGGTGAGAAAAATTCCCTGAAGGTGGCGATCCCAACACGACCTTGATGTTTGGGGATCGCTCCGAAAAAGTCCGGCGCGAACCGCTGCTACCTAGATAGCAACTCAACTAACATGTCACGTTCGCCCGGTGGGAAAAATTCCCTGAAGGTGGCAATCCCAACACGACCTTGATGTCTGGGGATTGCTCCGGAAAGTCCGGCGCGAATCGCTGACCTCTCGTTGGCGATGTGTGCGGATAAACTACTTATCCCAGGATAAGCTACTTTTCCCAAAAGTCTCCCCGAAATCTGGGCAAACGAGACCTCCCCAAAATATGGGCGAGAATAAAAACTAGGCATAAGTCTGGGTAAACCAATATGGCCATTGGGTCCCTAGCAACTGTAAGTCCTCGCCGGGACAAAACCGGCAAGGCCACACCTGCTCTTACGGGAAATATCGGTGTGAAGAAAGCCTCAGTCCAAGACTGAGCAAAAGTCCTAGTTTCCACTGGCACACATTCAAAATCGCTACACGAGCACAAAATACAAAGCTTAAAGGCACAAGGACGAACACGAGGAGAAAAATGGACAAGCGAAATCGCGACAAACTTTCATTAAAAAACACGGAGCAATGTTAATTACTAAAAGGTAAGGGAAAATCAATACAAAATACTCAAACTGCACTAACGTTTTCTGCTTCCCTTGAGTTTTCAGCAGCCGCAAAATACTCGGCAGTGAAGCCTGAGGGGTCATCAGGGCCGACCAATCCGTGGGGGGTAACCCTCTTGAAGGCTCCCATTCCGCCGAGGTTTCCTTCGTAAAGATACTGGACTTGGGCTGTGGCGAGGAAAAAACCACGGCCAGGCTCTTCCACAGCCTCGGCAGCAGCCCTAACCACTAACCTTTCCTGGAGAGTTCTGATCTCGGAGTCCGCACGGGTTTCTGCATCAACAACAGCTTTGGCCTTTGTTTCTAGTTGAGACTTCACCTCGGCGAGAGACTCGTTAGTTGACACCAACTCACTACGCAGGAACGCGATTTCCCTGTCATTAACAATACAGGCGCCCTACTCACTACGATTGCCCGTTCTTCGCCTCCAACTCCTTCTGAAAATCGTCCCGCTCGTCCTTTAAGTCCTCAATTCTCTCTTCATAGACCGATAAGTCGGCCTCGCGACCGTTCATCTCGATACCTAAGTTGTTCAGTTAATCATCTGGGCCACTACCTGAGTCAGCTACTTGTCACGCTCGCCATGCGCTTCGAGCGTAGCAAGGCGTTAACCCTCAGCCTTCTAGCAGAGCTCTTCAACTTCAGCGGTTGTAGCTGAATCCTGGGATAACTTGACGAAGAGACACCCTGCGCGCAAAAGGCTCGAGATGGCTTCTTGCGCCACACCGTCAAGGTCAGGATTCTCGGTTCCTCTCATGCTGCCAAGGAAAGGGTCAGTCAGCATAAAGTCGACAGGGGAAGGTTGCTGGTTTGAAGCAGAACTCTTCTGTCCATCAGTAATCTGATGGTTGGCGGCGGCCGGCGGGGGAAGAATGGCGAGTAGAAAGTGAGACGACGGGAGTTTGATCCTCACCACTATGACTCGTTGTGCGTACGGGGGAGGCTCTGGGTAAGCTTACCTCAGTTTGATGGCATGAATAGTCAGGGGAAAGGATTGTTTGGGGAACATCAGAGGAAGCGCCTTCAGGAGCCTATTGACCAGCGATGACTTCCTCAGGGAAGGGCGAGGTTCCCGCCTCGCCCTTGGGGTTTGGTTCATCCCCGCTCACCAGGTCTTGGTGGGGAGCAGATGTTTCACCGGCCTTTGCTCTCTTGACTTTCTTCTTTTTCTTTTTCAACTTTTGGGGCGAAGGAATCACGACCCTAGACCTTCCATCTGTGCCAGGGTCGCCCCCTTGGTAGTTTTGGGATTTTCTTGTGGGGGAAGGTTGAGCAGCGTCATCGGAGGCCCTCGGTGCCAGCTCGTCAATCTCCAGCGGAAGGACGGTGTCTGGTATTAACTCACCAGACCAAAGAGCAACGACATTTGGGGTTATCCCGACAGTTTCGGAAGGAACAACATCGATCGAAGATCCAAACGTAGGATCAACTGAGGTGGATCCTCTGGTCCGCTTCTTTGAAGGGGAAACGACGGTCTCGGCACCAGCATCTGCGGCGGCGTGTTTCCTCTTGATCCCGTTAGTGTTAAAAACGGGAGGGAACTCAAACGCTTTAGCAGCAAGGGCGCGCTTCAGTGCGGCTTCAGTAAAGTTCATTCCTCCTAGGAATGAGTGGAGGGTGTTTTTGCGAACAACTTCAAGCAACTGCGAGCACTCGAGGATGGGAAGCCCAGCGAAAAAGCCAAGAATGATTTTATCTTCATCACTCAGCGACGCATCTGACGGCAACAGAACGTTGCGAGGGCTCTTGGTCAAGTAGAAAGGGAACAGAGCAGTCCCGTCCCGAAGGGTGAAAGCTTCAGGGTAAGTGAGATGCACGATTATGCGGAAATACCAGCGCCCGAGTCCCTTCTTGACGTTGCTCTAGTAGGGGAAGAGGCACCGCCGGCCCGGCCCGTGCGAGACTTCAAACAAATCCACCCAGGGGTCGGGGTCTTCAAAGATTTTGGCTCTACAACGTAGAAATAGAAAAAGTGGGCAGTCTTGGCTTCAAGACCGACGGCGTTGCAAAGAATCTCGAAACACCGAATGAAGGCCCAGGCGTTCTGATGGAGTTGGCTTGGGGCCACGTTAATTTCCCTCATCACTTGGCGAAGGAAGGGGGAGAAGGGTAGTTTAATCCCCAGGTCGAGGAAAAAGTACTCGTAGACGTAGAAGAAGTGGAGTTTTTCGACGCCTTGTTCAACCGTGCGATGTTGCCAGGTCCGGCGGATGCTTATGCATCGCCCGGTGACGAGGACATCTTCGAGAGACTTCTCGTGGCAAAGCCCACCTGCCCGGCGGGCTGTTTCAGGGACGGACTCGTCAGAGGACTTCTCAGAAGGTTTGACAGATGGCTCCTTGAGTGGGGGTTTTATTCGTGGACTGGGGCAGGGTGGCGAAAACCTGATGCCAAAAGGCGTTGATTTCACTCTCAATAAGGGGAAATCCTCCGGAGGGAGGAGGGTTAACCAACGGAGGAGATGCGGGAGCGGCGCTGTGGGATCGGGAGGATCCTTTGGTGCGGCGTTGGGAAGTCATTTCTGCTAAAAGGAAGAATAAGGATGAAAAAGGGAAAGGGGTCAAGGTTGTCAACTTCGGCATGATTGTAAGGATTCCAGAAGTGGTGAATGAGGGGGTGAGGGCGAATTTAAAAGTTGGGACGAACAGCGGTTGGGAAATCATGCCTTATCATGGCAAAGGTGGAATGATAACTCAAAGGAGTGTGGCGCAGATTTCAGGAAACAGGGGAACGCATTAAATGAAAAGTTGCAACGGCTGAAGCTTATTGGTTCGAATTCAAATTGGCAGGCTTTACTATGATTTGAAGAGACGTTTTGAAGACCTTTGCACCACTCTGGGGCGCTACGCGTGGCGCAGGCTTAACACATGTCAAATTATCACGATTCAGGGCACGTGTGTAACTGTGACAAGGCAAGCAAACCAAGCGCCATCGCCACAAGCCCACTTGTGGACTCGAGCCGCCAAGGGAACATAGCAAGAAGTTCAAAATGATAATTTTTAAGCTTTAATTACCAAGCCATGTTGGCCATTATTCTTTGTTATTAGACTTCAAGTTTTAGCATTAATTAGCTTCTCATGGCCGTCGCCTTAGTTTTTCTACTTAAAGACACACTTAGCTCTCATGCTTTCGAGCTCGGTGTCTTGTGGACTGGGCGAGTCCCCAGGGTCCCTCACCCAGGAGCGCCAGCTTGGGGCGACGAGCGGACCAGGGACTTGGGCCTCTTCCCAGAGGCCCAACCGGCCCATTAGGAAGGGTTAAAGGAGCCAAGCCCAACTCCACATCTATAAATAGGGGATGAATACCAATTGTAAAGGACTCTTAGCTCATTTGAGAAATAACAAGATTGAAATTAAGTTACTTTCTCTCTCTAAAGCAGTTACGCTTTCATTCTCTCTAGGAATCTCACATCACGTATTTTACACTCTAGGTACTATACCTCATCTCAATGTTCATGGATGAAACAAATTGTGAGGACTATGGTGATTAAAAGTCCTTTGAATTTCTTGATATTTTTCCTTGTCTTGGTCCTTAAGTGCTTCAGTAGGTAACTCATGAAGAGGGAAGGCCAAAAGCTTGAAGAATTGATGGAAACATTCAAAGGGGGTTACAAGAAGCCAAAAAGCCACCAAAAACGTGTGTCTGGCGCCCAAGCACCTATGCCTGGCGCCTGAGCGCCAGCCCTCCAGATGAGGGATTTCAGCTTCTGCCTTATGCGCGCTCAAGCGCCCCAGGGCAGCGCTTGAGCGCCCCTGCTCGACCAAAATGCCTATAAATAATGCCTTAGATCATTTTGTTCAGAACTTATGACTTTTTCTTATAATTTTACCAAGTATTGAAGCTTAGGATGTGCTTTTGGGGCTTGTGGGAAGCTTCCACCTTGTATTTTCACAGTTTTCTTTACATTTCTTGTATGGATTTCCTAGCCATGCGTGGCTAGTTCTCTTTTTGCTTTGGGTTTAAGTGATTTCATGAATCTCTAGTTGTTACAATTGATATTTTCAACTCTTTACTCTTGTTCATTTTTGTAAACTCTTTGTCACAATTAATCAAATCAAATTCTGAAATTTTATTGCTTTCAAAACTCACAAGCTTCAAGCTTAAGTCATAATTCTCGCTCATGGCCCCTGTGGATTCGATATTAAAACTCGGAGATATCTGTGCACTTGCAGATTGTCCAACATCCACCGTGGGACCTTCTTTTTCCTCGGCGCCCAAGTGTTCGGGGGCGGGGAAAGAGTGACAAGGGGAAGATGGGGGAGATGGCGGAAAGACAGGAACCTGATCCTCATCATGAAAGCTCATTGAACGAGTAGGGGAGGCCCAAGGTGAGCTCGCCCCAGCTCGTTGAGTCGAATGATCAAATATGGGGACTGGTTGAGGGGCGATAGTAGTGGTGCCCTTGGGCGCAGGCTAGCTGGCATTGGACTCCTCAGGATTGGACGGTGCCCTCGTCCCGTCCTCTAGACTTGAGGCGCTCCCACCAACCGGGTCCTAGCGGGGGACGATTGTAACGCCTCGATTTCTTGAGGGTCACTTTCGTAACCTTTTTCCAAAAACGTGTGTAAATTTTAACCGAAATAAAAACCTTTTCGAAACATTGCTTACAAATAAAAAGTAGTAACTTGAGAAGTAGACTGAATAATTCATTTTATTATTAAAAGCTTTGGAAGCGTACAATGATTCTTTCAAATTACAACATAATGATTAAACTAGTGTTCGACCGCCCCGAGCTAACACAACAAGAAGGTCTCTAGGTTAGGTTCGAACCCTATAAACAAACTCACCTCACACCCAAGTGCAGACTCAATTATCACACTCAGTTCCCGACTCATAGGCCGCGTGCCCTCCAAGGCCTCCTCCAACGCTTGCATCACATTGTCTCGTATCCTCTTCTCTCGCCAATCCCATAGCTGAACCATCAGTCGTGCGGTCGATGTCTCGAGCCTTGTCGTCGTCCACATCAAGCAGGTATAGGACCGCATCTCGACTGATCACACGCATGCTTGTTGTCTAGGCGTTAAGCCCCCCAAACAACAAACAACAAACAAGCAAGGGTCAACTTCTAACACACACGTATCATAAGTAGGGTATACTACCCTATCAATCACAAGTTCTTCCCTAAGCTAACATTCACAAATAAGGGAACTGTTTTAAGTTCTAGGTTTCACACGTATAGGGAACTATCTCATAGTTCTAAGTTATTGTTAGTCAATGCTTGTGCACATGCATGCAGACGCTTTGGATATCCATAAGCCAATCCCTCTTGGAAAGGCTGGACGAACACGACTCCACGATCGGGGCTGGACCTCTCCAACGCACCGCTGCCCAACAGCTTGATGATCGGGAGTTGGACCTCGCCAACATCTCGTCGTATCTTGCTCGTTCTTATCCAGGGCCTCCCCTGAATGTCACCATCGACTAGCCCAGTCCAGGTCACTAGCCGTGGCCAACCAAGCCCAGTCCAGGTCACTTGGTCCACAATGCATGCCATGCAAGTCAGTCATCATCACTAGGCCCTAAGCCTATAACGTCCATCTCTCATGAACAACATATCATAGCATAATAACTTGCATGCATAACAATAAATATAGCTAACACCCTAGGCATTTTGGCATGTTCATAATAACACTAGCTAACATTTATTGCATCATTATCATATAGCATATCTAGTACATATATCATCGATAGTCCTAGCATCATGCTTGCTAACAATCACAATCACAACCAATTCATCTAGGCCGAGGCCGAAGTGCCCTTAACTTTGTCACAGAAAAAACACGTCCTAGGACTTTGGGTTTGGCGGGATCACGCTCACTTCGAACTTCCTAGTCATGTGGACAGAGTAACGGTACGAATTAGTAGTCATTTAGCGATAATATATCCCTTCCCCGTCTTTTCAAAAATATTATCTTAAAACCTCGAAAAATCAAAACTTTCTCTTTCATAAGATCAAAACCTCTTTTCTAAAATACTTGTTTGAAGATCATAAGAACACTATACGAACACCATGAATTTCTTTAAGAAAAACCCCCACATCCATAAACATTCCTAAGCAACCCGATCGAGATCATTCTCTTCTGGTTTCTGGCAGATCAGCTTAAGCTGCAACCACGGAGCATATTGAGAATGGCCTTGCTCAAGGCTTAGAAACTAAAGCAAGAAAAATAAAAGAAAGACAAGAGAGGGAGAGGAAGCTCACGGCTAGATAGAGGAGAGAGCATATGAGCTTGGTGTGAAGAAATGAGAGGGAGGAGCTCTCTATTTATAGTGAGAGGTGAGAGCAAAGCATTAATTTCTTTTCTTCCTCTCCAAGAGAGACCCATGGCCGCCCCCCTCTTCAGCCCACTCCAGGGTTTCTAGAGCTTTCCAAGCTCCCCACATTCAGCCCTCAAATTTAGGTTTATTTCCTAATTAAACGCTTAAAAAAATAGCATTTAAATCCTTAATCATTTAAAATATACAAATCAGAATCCACAGAGTTTTAAATCAGATATGAAAAGATCCTTGGAGGTTTTAAAAGTTCAAAAATTAATCCGTCCATTAATTGAAAGCCAAGGAATCCAAATCCCTAAAATTTCTCCTTCATAAAACTTAGCCAGAAAAGGAAATTACTTGCAAAAGTCTCATTTTCCTTCCTCCTCAAGCCTTGGCCGTCCACCACCTTCACCATGCTCAGATTTTCTCAAAAAAATATTTAAAATAATAATTTAAATAAAAACCCAAAATAATTAATGCATTAAATACACAATTTCCCTCCTAAATGCATCAAAACTTTAAATTTAAAATTAAAAACCTCATCAATGGTTTTGGCTCCAAACTTTCGTGTACCACTCTCATAATATCTCAAAAATATTTTTCAGAATAAATTTTGATATTAAACCATAGGTTAAAATTATTTAAATGCATTTTATTTAAATAAAAACCCATTTTATTTAAATAAAACCTTCAAAAACAAAACCAAGGAATATTCCCTCATATAATGTTCTTAAAATCACGCCGAGAACCTCCCCATAAGGTGTGGCCCACGAAATCGTCCTCGTCGACTCGATTCGCCAACTCATCGCTACTGTCGGGCCGATTTTGACCTTAAAGTCGCCGTCGCAGAACCCTAGCAATATTACAGTCAAAATGCTCGTATGTGCGCGCACATCAACGTCTTTAGGTTTCTAAGACTTAATATTGCTTCTAAGAATTAATAACCCTTTTTAAAAGGCATAATATCAAATATAGCACAAGAAATTCACAGAATATTATTTAATATTATTATTAAAATAATATGCCATAAAACCGGGTCTTACAACGATGGTCTCGCCAGATTTGGGCTTTTTGAATTTTCTTCTTTTCTTTTTCGGGGGGAGGGCGACAGCCCTGTCTTCTCCTGCCAATGCTGGTTCGCCAAATTCAACGTCTTTGGATTTTTGGGGTTTCTTCTTCGGTGGAGGGAGGACAATCTCGTTGGCGGCGCTCTACGCTGCCTCACCAGATTCATGAGGGGCGGTCTCGCCGGCAGTGCCTGGCGCTGACCCACCAGATAAAGTTTCTTCGGACCTATCGATTTTCTTTTTTGGTAAGGGGACAGCGGCCCCGTCGACTGCGTCCAAAGCGGCGGCGCGTCTTCTCTTGCCTCCATCAGTGTTGAAGATGGCGGCAAGGGCACTCTACAGTTCAGCCTTGGTGAACTTCATTTCCTCTGAGAAACAAAAGGAGATATATATAAGATCAAGGTTTGATCAGTGGTTGCATCTCTATATTTTGATGATTACAATTTAGGTTTGTGATGATGAACAATTGTGGTACCCTAACGTTTGTCTCCTTTAGTTGTGACAAACAGGCTCTGAATCTGATCCAAGCCTATCCAATCAGAAGATAAAGACCCAAGGGTAACCATAAGAGAGTTCTCTAGCTTACCATGTTCGTTCAGAACAGTGGCATATACTTCAGAAGTTCTGAAGTAAGAAGCTCTCAGAAGGTACTGAAGAACCGGAGTCAGAAGTTCTGAAGACCAGTTGTTCCAGAAGGAATGGTTCTGAAGAAGAAAGACTCAAGTTCTGAAGACCGACAAGAAGTTGGCTCTGAAGACCCAAGCTATTCTAGCTCTGGCGTTCAGAAGTTCTGAGGAACTTGTCCAGAAGCAGAAGTTGCAAGGTCAGAGGATCCAAGCTTCCGTCTGACACTGATCAGTAGCTTCACCAACGTCCATCTGAAGCACACCAGATCAAAAGTCAGCTGGTGAAAGGATAGGTCACTATCACAGTACACATCGTACAGTCTCAGTCTGTCCGCCACCCACCTCGTCAGCCTAGCGGTCTGATATTAAAAGATTGCCACTCCAACGGGCAAAACCCTAGCAACGGCTACATCATATGCCTTGGAGTATTTAAAGGCTGAAGAAAGAAGAAAGAAGCCAAGAAACTTTGCTGAAACCATTCAACTTACTCGAACCAATCTCTTAGCATTATTTCTTCACTGTTCTTAAACATCTGAGTTTACTATTAGCTTTTCAGAAGCATTTCTTGTAAACCCGAAATCTTTTACAAACACTTTGTAAAGTTCCTTACGAGACCAAGGTTGGTCGGATCTTGAGAGGACTGAATCAAGGCTGATTCAGTGTTTAGCTAGTCTTAAGAGGATCGGTAGATCAGCTTCTTAAGAGGATACTAGTGAGAAAATCAGTGTATTGTTAGTCACTTAGCAGGTAGCCAAGTGCAGTTGTAACACTCATTGATTTAGTGAATTGCCTTCATCAGAAGAAGGAAGAAATCACCTTCACGGGTGGACTGGATTAGCTTGAGGATTTATCTCAAGTGAACCAGGATAAAATACTTGCGTGCTCCTCTTTACATTCTTTAGCACCTAGTTCTTATCTTTAAGTTTGCCAAAACTTGAAAAAGGAAAACGTTTATCCAAAAACTCTATTCAAACCCCCCCTTTCTAGTGTTTTTCGCACCTTCAATATGCACAACAAGTGTTAGCAGAAGATACAGTAAAAAAAACATGATGATGCGATGTGAAGAGGAGGGGGTAGGAGGGGATTCAACCTAAGAGTGCACCAAGGGTATTTTTGCGAGCGGCCACCAGAATTTGCGAGCATTCGAGAATGGGAAGCTTGACTCAAAAACTGAGGATGATTTTGTCTTCATCGCTCAGCGACGCGTCCGAGGGCAGCGGAACGATGCAAGGGTTTTAGTCCAGTAAAAGGGAAACTGGGCAGTCCCATCCCGTAGAGTGAAAACTTCAGGGTATGTGGGATGCACAACCACACGGAAGTACCGGCGTCCGGGCCCCATCTTGACATTGCTCTTGTATGGGTGGCGGCGTTGTCGACCTGTGCGGGATTTTATAGAGACCCAGCCTTGGGCCTTTAGGGACTTTGGCTCCACGGCGTAGAAGTAGAAGAAGTGGGAAACCCTCAGCTCAAGGCCGACAGCGTCGCAAAGTATCTCAAAACACGTGACGAAGGCCCAGGCGTTTTGGTGCAGTTTGCAGGGAGCGATGTTGATCTCCCTCATCACTTGGCGGAGGAACGGGGAGAAGGGTAGCTTGATCCTCAAATCGAGGAACAAGGACTTGTAGACATAAAAGTAATGGGGTTTCTTCGTGTCGTGATCAACCGTACGACGCAGCCAAGGGCGGTATTTACTTAAGCACTTCCCAGTAACAAGAATGTCTTCAAGGGACTTTTCATAACATAGTCCGCCGGCCTGACGGGCGGTTTCGGCGACGGGTTCATTGGAGGCTTGCTCTACTGGCTGGAAAATAGCCTCTTGAGTTGGGCTCTGGTCTGTGGGCTCAGGAAGGGTGGCGAACACTCGGCGCCAAAAAGCCTCGATGGCCTCCCCGCCGAGGGGAACCCCTCATGAAGGAGGAGGGTCAACCGAGGATAAAGATGCAGGGGTGGCGTGCTGGGAACGGGAAGATTTTTGAAGATGGCGTTGGGAAGTCATTTTGCAGAAGATGAAACGGAAAGGGGCGCGGGCACAGGGAAGGAAGAAGTGGTGTTGGGATATTAAGCTCTTTGAGAAATTTAAAGAGGTAAGGTAAAGGAGCAAGGTTCAAGGGTTCTGAAAGTTACAAATGATGGGAGAAGGGGACTTTGCGAAAAGGAAAGCAGTAGTGGTCGAGATCGTGTCCGCGTGTAAGGGTAGTGGGAGATCGTGCCCCATGATGACAAGGTGAAATGATTACTTTGGGGAAAGAAACGCGGATTTTTGGGAAATGGGAGCGGCGCATTAAATGGGAAGTCACAACGGCTGATTGGTCTAAATTCAAATTGACAGGCTTTATTGTGATTTGAGGGGACGTTTTGAAGACAACGGTTGGGATTCTGCAGAATTGCTGACCTTTGCATTTCTTCAGCATATTACACGCGGCCTACACGCGTCAAACCACCGTGATTCACGACGGTCACGTCCGCAGCTGGGCGAGCGAGTCAAGTGATGTCACCGCAAGCCTGCTTGTGGACTTGTGGATTTGGAGGAATCTGTTGAGCAAGTCAAAATTTAAATTTAACTTTATTTACTACACCATGTTAGCGACCTATCTTGTTCACTAGTCTTGATGTTAGTTCGTGTTTCTGATGCTTGTCGCCTTTGTTTTAAAGACACTCTTAGCTCTCATGCTTTGAGCTCAGTGTCTTGTGGACTTGTGGACCGGGCGAGACCCTAGAGGTCCTCGCCCAGAGATGCTCACCCCAAGGCGATGCACAAGACAGGGGTTTGGGCCTCCTCCGAGAAGCCCAACCGGCCCACTAAGGGCAATTAGGCACACCGGGCCCAACCCCTAACCTATAAATAGGGGGCGATTACCAATTGTAAGGGACTCTTAGCTCATTTCATGAATAACAAACCCAAGATTCAGTTACAGTCTCTCTCTAAGCGGTTACACGCTCTCTCTCTAGAACCTCTCATTGCAATCCTCTCACTCTAGGCATTATACCTTCTTTCTATGTTCTTGGCTGGAACAATAATGTTTTAACAATTATAATTAGTTTGACATGAAAAAATTTCATATTTCAATTAATTCTATTATGAAAATTTTCCGAGTATATAGTTTTCAATATATAGGCTAACATTGATCAAAATTTATGTTTTTTAATATCATTTATATAAAGGAAAATGTCATATCACATAATATCACTTGATGCATCACATAGGTATATATACCTTTCCAATATATATTTTTTTTTTCTTGTCAAGTTACTAACTTGCTATTATTGATTAGGGTTAAAAAAATAGTACAATCCCCGAAAGGAAGAGACAAAAAAAACTGAAGGTGTGAAAAATGACTAGAAGGGGGGGGGGGTTGAATAGAGTTTTGAATATAAAAACTTTCCCCTTAAGATTTAAAGTAAATCTTTTCGGTTTATCTGAGATAGATGGTGTTGCGGATAAAGATTGAGAGAAGAGAGAAGCACACAAGTATTTTATCCTGGTTCACTTGATAAATCCCTCAACCTAATCCAGTCCACCCGTTAAGGTGATTTCTTCCTTCTTAGAATGAAGGCAATCCACTATTCAGAGTTTGTTACAACTGCACTAGCAACCTGCTCAATGACTAACAATACAATGAACTAGTAAACACTAAGATTCACTCTCTTAGTCTTCTCAAGGATACTGACCTAACTGGTCCCTTAAGGAATCACCACTAAGATACACAGATCCTAGTCTTCTTAAGGATACTGACCTACTCGGTCCCTTAAGGAAAAACAAACAACTGTTTGAGGTTGGTGTTTGCAAAGGTTTGCTTCTGAATAAGCTAAGTGTAAACCAAATAAGAACAGATGAAGAAAGTGGAGGCCTGAATCTTTTCCTGTATTGCAGCTCTTGGTTTCTCTCCTTTGTCTTTCTTCTCTTCTTCAGCCTTAAATACTCTAACGTGCAAAGGATATTTCCGTTGAGAAAATATGACCGTTGGAGGGCATTTCTGGAACTTCCAGAACCTGCTGTGGCGGAACCTTGGTAGGTAGGCTTGTCAGAATAGTACACTGCTCTTGTACTTCTTGATAGTGACATTTACCTTTAACCATTGACTTCTGATCTGACGACGCTTCATGTTGGAACTTGTGAAGCTTGGTGATCAGAGTAAGAGGGAAGCTTGGATCCTCTGACCTTCGTAACTTCTGCTTCTGGACCTCAGAGAAAAAAGTACTTGGTCTTCAGAGCCAGCTTACGCTTGGACTTCAGAGTCTTCACTTCTTAGCTTATGGACCTTCAGAGCTTCTGGACCTTCAGAGCCTCTGGTCCTTCAGAGCTTCTGGACCTTCAGAGCTTCTGGACCTTCCGAGCCTCTGGTCCTTCAGAGCTTCTAGACCTTCAGAGCTTCTGGTCTTCAGATCTTCTGATCCTCAGATCTTATGATCTTCAGAACTTCTGATCCTTAGATCTTCTGATCCTCAGATCTTCTGATGAATATATCTTCTGGTATCAGAATTAGAGTACCATAATTGTTCATCCACAAATAAATACTTGTTATCATCAAAACATAGAGTTGTACCACATGACCAAATCTTGGTCTTACAATCTCCCCCTTTTTGATGATGACAAAACCATGTATTTTGATGAACAACTCTAAACAAATAAACTGAATACACTCAGAGTATAAGGTATCAGAGTTGAAGCTTATCCTGATGTGTATAGTTTATCTAGCTCCTTCTGAATCCAAGACTCGAGCTTGATTCTGAGCTAAGCTCCCCCTGAATCTAATACTTAATATCAGCCACGTTAGAAGTATCTAGATTCTGAGCTATATTGAAGTATGTGATCAGAGTTAATTGAGTCATAAGATGTATCATAGCATTGAAAGAGGTGACATCAATCAGAATGTATCGTCAGAGCATAGAAATTGATCACATAAGGGAGTTGTCAAGATACTATTAGTTCTTCCCCTTTTTGTCATAATAAAAAAGAATGAAGGTGGAAAAACTTAGTAAGAGCATAAGACGAAATACTCCCCCTCAGAGGGAATACCAAGGGATACTTGACTTCTGATTAGTATATCTTCCGATGAGAGCAGAAGTGTCAAAGTCCAGAGGTTCTGG
This sequence comes from Lotus japonicus, assembly GCF_012489685.1. Taxonomy (NCBI): domain Eukaryota; kingdom Viridiplantae; phylum Streptophyta; class Magnoliopsida; order Fabales; family Fabaceae; genus Lotus; species Lotus japonicus. The sequence continues at coordinate 57,894,843 of NC_080041.1, read as the reverse complement.
TGACATCTCCATTCTGGACAAAATTCCATCTTCAGATACTTCAGAATGAGAAGCTATGAACCTACTCTTCTTCTGATGACGCAAGTCAGAAGTTGTAGTAGCATCTTCTGATGTTGTTGCTTCTGGTTTGTCAAGTTCTGAGTCTTTATATCTTTCTGAAACGGTCATGCTCATCTCTGCAAGCTTTGACTTGTCAGAGTCAAGCTTATCATTAATTCTAACATGAATAGCGTTCAGAATATCAATAGAGGGGTTCTTATCAAAAACCAATGATTCCTTGACCAAATCTTACTCTACTGATGCCTCCAAGATCAACTTCACCTTCAGGTTCAAGTTTTAGATCTTGGGACATATGCCTTTCTCCCGTCATGTGTTGCCTGCATCCACTGTCCAGGTTCCATGGTTGGAGTTTTGATGGACCTATTGAGGATATCTGTGTAAGACCTGGATTTGCAGAACAAGTTAATTTCCGACTCACGCGTAGAATCAGTGTAAGCGTGACAGGAGTTTGATATTTGAGAAAGATTAATGAAGAAGAAAGTTCAGGAATTGCTTGAGGAATGTTGCGTAGTTGCTTTCGGAGTTAGTGCGATTCGTCTGCACACCTGCCTTATGGCGAGCGTGTCCAGAATAGGTTATTTCGCTTCTAGAGCAACGTTTCAAGTGAGATTTCAAATCTTTGGAAAATTTAAAGATTCTCTTTATTTTTCCTTCGACCAGCGTTTCATTTCGGAACCCTGAAATGTACGCACGATAGTATTCACTTTTCGGAAGTCCGACGACGCTAATTTCTTTGCTTCGAAACCCTAGATTCGAGCGCTGAATGAAGACTTTTTCTATTCGGGACTTCTAACGAAGTTTCCGTCCGCGTTGCCAGATTTGTTTCGACGTTTCCAATCTTTCTTCAGAAGGAAGTTTTCTCATCCGACATCAATTGCAAAAAGTAGTTTTGCGGTATATTTTGAAGCATACTGCGTTCAAGCCATTTTCTCACTTAAATGAACCCGATGCAAGTATCGCCCTTTCTTGGATCGATACTTAGATTAATTGCATAATATGACAACGTTATATTTGTTCTAATTGTCTAACAGTTATTCTTTAGCTCAGTTTTTACTCATTTTCTTGTCGATGGATCGTTTTATTTTGTCCAAAGTGATCCAAATTTATATTTTATCATTTCATAGAGTTCCTCATAATTTTTAATATAGTAATATATCATGCTTATATTTTTCTCTTTAGCTCTCTGAGTTAAATCCTACACTACCCATATCAACTCACACCCACAAAACTTGGAATATTCTTTTACCTTGGCTATGCTTACTCCACGTTTCACATTCTGATGATTACCACAAATATTTTATAATTCTCTCTTACTAAGTTCCTTATTCTATTCTTTCTCAATTTCTGACTCATGACCCACGGCCCCCCACTTGTTGATGAAAATATCTTCTCTAGCATATCACCTTACAATCTCGTTTCTTTTCTTTCTCCCAACGCCAGACCCATTTTCTTCTTCTCTTTCACGTTTTCTTCTTTCTTCAGCAGACCCATTTTTGCTCCTTCTTCCTTTCTTCTCCATGGACAACCAGCCATGGACACGCGAGCACCACAGCCACCGCTGGCCACCATCACCATAGGTTGCTTCTAATTAATACTATTGGCTTTTGTTTTGGTATTAAATCCTTCTAAAACAGCTCCTAACTTCTATTGTTTCTAGTTTTCCTTTACTGTGTGGCTATTTCTCTTTTAAAGATGGTTTTGATCTTTTGATTTCAAAAGGGCTGATGGTAATAGTTTCATGTGGAGAAAAAGTTGAGTTTTGAAAAGTGTTCCTTTCCCAGAAGTGATTATAAACTTTAAAACTAGTTTTCCTCATGGTTTTTGCATTTGTCTCACTTGTGTACTATTAGTTTTGGAAGAAATATTTACCTTGACATTTAAAGAAAAGGGCCGAGAGCATCATGAGGATTTTAAGTTTGGAATTAAAACTTTTTATGAGTATATTATTTTTTGAGCTGAAAGGTTTTATGAACTATTTGGGGATCTAGTTGTGAATGTGTTTTAGGGATGAAAATTGTATGAAAATAATTTTAGGGCCTAAAACACAATATGCTTAGAAGTTTTGGGTTAAACTTGTGTTTTAAAAGTCTTGGGGTTTGTTTGATAAATTTATAAAGGATTGAGGGTTGAAAAAGAACTTACTTTTATGTGAGGACCTTTTCGTGATTATGTGCTTATCAAGGGACTAGGGTTGAATTATTTAAAAGTTGAGGAATTGTTTGCGAAATGTGTTTTTTTAAGGACCTTTCTTTAAAACTCACAAATATTTTATCTTTGGACTTTAGTCCTTGAAACATAAAGTTTGTGCATTTAGCCTAAGTGAGCTAGAAAGATTGGCTAAGTTTGTTCTGGAACTTTAGATGTGACTTTAGAGGCTAAGGTTTAGTATGTGAACTTGTGAAGGGTACGAAGGACGGAAGCGCTTGACGACGAAGCCAAAGAACAAACGGAAGTGAGCCAGCACGGGAAAGCAAAGATATGACTGAATTTGATTTGAGTCGCAACTTAGTAAGGAAAGCGCTGAAGGTTAGGGCAACTTACATATTAGCTATGATTGCATGATAGGCGTCGATCAATTCGACTTATGCTTTATCTGATATTGATTATGATGATGAGTTGTTGTTATGATGTTTTTCCATAACTTGTGATATTGTGATATTGTTGGATTTGTGCGTTTTGACGCGACTTCGGAGTGGAGATTCATTGATCTGGTGATCTTTGATATTTCGGGTTGGATGAACAACCCTAGGCAAGTCCAAATGTGGGGTTTGAGACTTAGCCATTTGTTGGGATTCGTTTGAATACTTAGACTTTCCCCGGGAAACTTCTTTTGGCGGGTTTTTGGAAACTTAGAAAGATTAGAATTTCGAAAAGTAGAGACTTTGGGAAACTTAGACTTTGAGAAATAAACTCATAACTTGACTAATTCAATTCGAAACATTTTTAAATAAGCATATGAGAACGAAAGGGGGAAAATAATTGCGAAAGACGAGGGAAAGTCGACTTTTGTTGAGGGTTTTGGAATTGGGGAAAGCCACTAAGGTGAGCTATGGTGATGATTGAAAGTCACCGAGTACTCTAGTACTCCTGGTAGTGTTGTCCGAGTCGTGTTGTATTGACCGGCACAGACTCTGGGCTTTGTTTGTGGGTTTTGTGGTGGGAGTTGTGTTGTATTGACCGACACTAACTCCGAGTCGTGTTGTATTGACCGACACTGACTCTGGCTTTGATTTTGGGTTTTGTTGTTGGGGTTGTGTTGTATTGACCGACACTAATCCCTTGGGTTATCTTGTTGTTGGAGCCGTGTTGTATTGACCGACACTTAGTGCTCTTGTTGTTTGGGCCGTGTTGTATTGACCGACACTAGACCCTTGTGTATTCTTGTTGGTGGAGTTGTGTTGTATTGACCGACACTAACTCTTGGGTTTGTTGTGAGTTTGGGTTTGAGCTAAACACTTATGTGGTGAGGGCGATTCGATGTTTGGCTAACCATATTGCATCAATCGGGTGAATAACGGGAATGGTTCACCTGTGTATCTCATGGTGAATAACGGGAATGGTTCACCACTACATTAATGATGAATAACGGGAATGGTTCATCATATGGTGAATAACGGGAATGGTTCACCAAGGATGAATAACGGGAATGGTTCATCCAGGATGAATAACGGGAATGGTTCATCCATAGTGAAGAACGGGAATGCTTCACTTGTGGCGAACGGGAACGCGTCACAATCCGGATCATATTATGCATTTCACGCATACATTCATTCTGACTTGAATTGTGTGTTGTTTGATTATTGAAGCATTGTTAGAGCCATAACATGCTAGGATTGTTTTTATATATATATATATATATATATATATATATATATATATATATATATATATATATATATATATATATATATATATAAAGATGACTGTTTAGGCATCAACTATCATCCATACACTTAAGGACAAAAGGTCATTATCAGCCCTTCTCATCATGATCAAGAAAGAATCTGCTTTCTAATATTGGCCGACAAGGAATCCACTTTCATTATTAAAGCTACTATCCACTTTCATTATTAAAGTTACTTTTCATTAACTGTAGTTGCTTTTATGTAAACCAGAGTTACTTTCGAAAGTAACCATGGTCAAAACTTGTATAAATAGGTAGCTTAGTAAGAGTAAGAGGCATCGGGTTTTGGACCTACCTCTCTCTCTCTCTCTCTTACCTACCTCTCTCTCTCTATGTGTGTAATCGTTGCAGTTCTTTGAATAAAAGCTTTTCTGTAAGTACTTTTCCATGTTTTCCATCATGTTGTTTAGCTTCCGCAGAACCTGGTATCAGAGCTTTCTCCCGTGAGGGAAGGGTTCTGGAATCAGTAGTTAGTTTTTGTTGGATTCAATCTTTTGTTTTTTTTGTTTCATTAATCACCTTGTTATTATCTTCAAGTCCTTAAGGCTTAGTGTGAGGTATCCCTGGAGTCTAGTGGTCCCGGCAGTAAAGCCTGAGAGGTTGTGAGACCGTTGGTTTAGCTAGATTGGGAAGAAGCGTTATCCTTCTTAAGTTACTTAAGTTAATAACATGGCTAGATTAATGAAAACCCTAAGTGAAATAAGTTTAGGAAAAAACAAACAGATCATGATTCCATCAACATCCAACTCTGGTTCTAGTAACCAAGATCAAGAACTCTCTAGGGTAGCCCAACAAGAGTTAGAAATAGCTTCAATAGAAAGAGCACTTCAAAACTGGTCAATCCCGATAGTTAAAAAGAAAGAAATATATAAACAACACACTTTATTCAATAGAGCAGATGATTCTATCTTTACAATAGAATGTTGTCAACATAGTTCTGATCACACAAGCACTATAAAATTATTAAATGAAGATGTTCTAGATCAACACATTAAAAATGGTTTTAACTTCATCCATGTAGGTTTAATACAAGTAGCTGCAAAACCTAACTTTCGTTTAGGAATCAATTCTCCTATAATAGTAATGTTAAGAGATATGAGGCTATTAAAGCCACAAGATTCGTTAATTGCAGTCTTAGAGTCAAATCTTCATGATGGTCCTGTTTTCTTTAACTGCTATCCAAACTATGCTATGAATCTTCAGAATAGTTGGACCAAAAATGCCATACAATTAGATTTATTGGCAAACAATGATATTTTTGAAGAAGAAAGTGATCCTTTCTCAATAATATATAGAGTATATTATAAAGTCTCAAAGATCAATTATAATTTTAAAGCTTTAAGATCTTCACCCAAACAAGAAACCATTATGCTAGAAGCAAACCTTAAAAGATCTTCAGTACAAGTTCCAAAGAAACTTACTCATGAAGAAGTCATGAGTAAAGTCCCTGAGGAATGGGTATTCAAGAATTCCCTGCCTCAACCAAAAATTCATACTACTCAAGTAAGAGAATTGTTTCAAGAAGGAGCAAATCTCACTTTAAGAATGAATAGATCAAACTCATTTAGTATTAGATCTCCTCAACAGTTATACAGAGTAGATCTCCCAAGATCTTCTGTATCGTCAAAACTAAAAGGATTAGATACAACGTCTAGTCCTAATATAGCAACACCTATATATCAAGATGAAGAATCTAGTAATTATTCTCCAACCCCTTCGCAAATCAACATGCTAAGTAGGGTAAAACCTAGTTTTGAAATAGACAAAGATTTCATTAAAAAAGATTTTATGGCCGAATACAATAAAGATAAAAGATTATGGTACTTTAAGAATTACAGTAAACAAGAAACTGAAACTCTTAGGGCCTTTTATTATGAGGAAATGGAAGTTTCTGAAACAAACATCTATTTTTTTGATTGGTTCGAAAACCATTGTATTAAAAATAATCTTAATTATCCTTTCTGGAAAAACGTCAATCCAATAACAAAAATAAATACCACTTGGAAAACTCCTGATAATAACACTATTACTTCGGAATACCCTCCACAAACTGGAGTGAAAATAGTCATAAAAGATGGTCATGAAATCGAAGCATCTCCTTATAAGGCAGAAGCTAACAAAGTTCATCAACAATTAAATTTTGCAAACACTATGCTAACAGTCATGTCAAAACAGCTAGAAAGAATAGAGGTTCAAAAACCCTCTATCACAACCAAAGAAGCTTCTTCATCGTTTACCTTAGGAAACCCTTTGCAAACTCCTATTTTCAAAATTCCTCAATACACTAAAGAAGAATTTAATTCCTTTAATCTCTCAGGAAGTGTAGAAAAATTAAAAGAAAAATTAAACAAGCTTTCAATAAATCATTTGGATAAAGATTTAAAAATCAATAAAATTAGAAAGTTTGGGCCAGATAACAACACAAGAGCCTACTATCCAAGACCTTCCTATTCTGATATGAGGTTTGAAGAAAGAAAAGAATTTATTCAAAATACCTTTAGTGGAACTAGCCTTGATGAATGGAATATCGATGGCTTTAGTGAACAAAATATATTAGATATTACGCATCAAATGATTATGGCTGCCACAGCCTATAAAGTCCATAATAACACCGACAGAAATGCAGTATTAATGATTACTCATGGCTTCACTGGTCAGTTACGAGGCTGGTGGGACAACATCATGACCCCTGAAGATAAATCAACTATATTAGAAAAGAAAAAAGAAAATGGAGAAGAAGATGCTGTAGCAACATTAATATATACTATTATACTTCATTTCATAGGAGATCCTAGCATATTTAGAGAGAGAGCTTCAAGCCAGCTCGCTAATCTCTATTGTCCTACCATGTCCGATTACAGATGGTATAAGGACACCTTCTTCTCAAAGGTAACCTTAAGAGAAGATGGCAACAGCGCCTTCTGGAAGGAGCGCTTTATTGCAGGATTACCTAGATTAATGCAATCAAAGGTATTAGATAATTTATCACTTTTTAATCAAGGAAATCCAGTAAATTTTGGTTCACTCTCATTTGGACAATTGCATAACACTATAGTACACACAGGAATACAAGTTTGTACTGACTTCAAACTTCAAAACAAAATGCAAAAAGATATGCAAATCTCAAGAAAAGAAGTAGGTAGCTTTTGTGAACAATATGGAGTAGAACCTTTACAAGCTCCTAGTTCAAAAGCTAGAAGGATTAATAGATCCAAAACAAAGCCTTTTCAGGGATATAAAAAGAGAAAACCATTTCAAAAGAAACCTTATGAACAAAGTCCTACTACTCAAAAACCTATAAACAAAAAAGCCGTAAATCCTAATAAAAAGAAAAATGTCTGCTGGAAATGTGGAAAGCCAGGACATTATGCAAACAAATGCAAAACTCAACAAAAAATTAATGAATTAGATTTAGACCAAAAACTCAAAGATAGTCTAATCAGTGTTCTCATTAATAGTGAAGATCCTCACTACTCTTCAGAAAATGAATATGAAGGAGATGAAGACCAAGATGTAAATCTGGTCGAATACTCATCTGATTCTCATTCCTCTTCAGAAGAAGAAAGAGAATGTGTTAAAGATAGTTCAGGATTCTGTGATTGTGCAGGATGCTTAGGACAAAACGTCAATATGCTAACCCAAGATCAAACTATGAGTTTAATCTCTATAATAGACAAAATGGAGGATTCTCCCTTAAGGGACGAATTTCTACAACAACTAAATCTTTTGGTCAAGAAGGAAGAAACCTTGAAAAAGGAAATTAGCCCTCCAATAAATAGCATGAATGAAATTTTTAATAGATTTCGTCCTAAACCAGCCATAAGATCTTCAAGAAGAAGTGAAAATATTAAAAGAAGAAGTTAACCAACTAAAGCAAAATGATCTTAGCTTAGAGTTCAGATTAATGGAAATAGCTGGGATAAAAATTATAGAATCTCAAGAAACCTTAGCCAGTACCTCAGGATTAAAGCAAATACATAATGAAAAAGAAGAAGAACCCAGTGAAAGTTATCTTAATCTCCTCAACTTGGTTATAACCCATAAATGGCACTCTGAAATAACTTTAGTCATTAATAATGATTTTCGAATCAATATAATAGCCCTCATTGATAGTGGCGCAGATATCAATTGTATTCAGGAAGGCTTAGTCCCCACTCAATTTTATGAGAAAACCAAAGAAGGAGTCAATAGTGCAAATGGATCCAAAATGAATATTCAATACAAACTATCAAATGCTAAAATTTGCAAAAGCCAAGTTTGTTTTAGATCTTCATTTGTCCTAGTCAAAAACATGACAGAAAAAATCATTTTAGGAACTCCATTCATTTGTCTTCTATACCCTATTGATAAAATAGATGAAAAAGGAATAGTCACAACAGTCTTAGGAAAGACTATTACTTTTCCATTTATAAAACCTCCTCAGGTAAAAGAATTAAATTTATTAAAGGAAATCTCCACCTCCAAAATAAATATAATCTCTAGAAAAAAGAATCATATCAATTCTTTACAAAAAGAAATAAAATATTATAAATTAGAAGAACAGCTCAAGAGATCCAATATTCAAAAGATTATTAAGGATTTTCAAGATAGGATAGAAAAGGATCTATGTGATTTAAATCCCATGGCCTTTCATCATAGAAAAATACATACCATAACATTACCATACATAGACGGGTTTAATGAGAAAGACATCCCTACCAAAGCCCGGCCCATTCAAATGAATGAACAATATTTAAAATATTGTAGAGATGAAATAGGAGAATATCTCAACAAGGGCCTGATTAGCCACTCCAAATCTCCTTGGAGTTGCACAGGGTTTTATGTCATGAATGCTTCTGAGTTAGAAAGAGGAGCCCCTAGATTAGTCATTAATTACAAACCCTTAAACAAAGTATTAAAATGGATAAGATATCCATTGCCTAATAAAACAGATCTCATTAAAAGATTACATAAAGCAACAATATTCTCAAAATTTGATATGAAGTCAGGATATTATCAAATTTCGGTCAAGGAGGAAGATAGATATAAAACCGCCTTCGTTGTCCCTTTTGGTCATTATGAATGGAATGTAATGCCACAAGGTTTGAAAAATGCACCTAGTGAATACCAAAACATCATGAATGATATATTCTATCCATACATGGACTTTACCATTGTATATCTAGATGATGTCTTAGTATTCTCAAAAGGCATAGATCAGCATGTTCAACATTTAGAAAAATTTATAGAAATCATTAAGAAAAATGGATTAGTAGTTTCAGCAAAAAAGATGAAAATCTTTGAAACCAAAACCAGATTTTTAGGATATGAAATTCATCAGGGACAAATTACCCCAATACAAAGATCGTTAGAATTCGCCAAAAACTTTCCAAATGAATTAAAAGAGAAAAATCAATTACAAAGATTTCTAGGTTGTGTTAATTATGTAGCAGATTTTATCCCCAACATAAGGATAATTTGTGCCCCTTTGTTCAAAAGACTTAGGAAAAACTCTCCGCCATGGTCTGAAGAAATGAGCCATAGTGTTAGAGAAGTCAAAAGATTAGTTCAAAGCCTACCTTGTTTAGGAATACCAGATCCAGATGCCTCATTAATTATAGAAACCGATGCATCAGAATTAGGATATGGAGGGATACTTAAGCAGGTAAAACCTCAGTCTTCAAAAGAACAAATAGTTAGGTACCATTCAGGTATTTGGCACCCAGCTCAACAGAAATATTCCACAGTTAAAAAAGAAGTTCTTTCAATAGTTCTATGTGTTCAAAAATTTCAAGATGATGTTTTTAATAAAAATTTTTTGATAAAAACTGATTGCAAAGCAGCACCTTCAGTTTTACAAAAGGATGTTCAAAACCTAGTTTCAAAACACATTTTTGCCAGATGGCAATCTTTACTTTCTTGCTTTGATTTTGAAATAACTCATATTAAAGGAGATAGTAACTCCCTTCCAGATTTTCTAACCAGAGAATTTTTACAGGGAAAACATGAGTGATACAAAACCCAAATCAAAGGATCAATATGGACCCCCACTGGGTTCGTCAGCATCATCATCACCATCAGGATCAAAAGCAATAATAGTAACCCCTATCAAGGTTGCTGAATCTTCAATACCAACCACCCCTTCAAAGCCTTCTCAAAAACTCACCACAGCTCAAATTGTCAAAACACCTCACCAAAAAACCTCACTAGTCCCATTAACCAATAAATATACAGTATTAGCTCAAAGCCCTTCAAAATCCCCTGCCAAACCCGAGCCAACCGAATATCTGGAAAAACCAGATGGTGAGCCATCTCTCATTATAGAAAGAGAACATTTCTCTTTAAGTCCTAGAGAAATAGCCACTCAATTATTCCCTACCAACTTTCATTATGTCCCTGGACACCCCAAGAAGACCAGATTATTTTATGAATTCATTCTAGTAGATTCTGACTCCATAGAAGTCACACATAACCAAGATAAACAAGGAGAAATAGCGTTCTCCAAGATCAAAATCCTTAAAGTCCTTACACCCCAGGATTGGAATGCTCCTCTTCATTATTTTAAGCAGTTTTCTAGACAGTTCGACCCTCCTAGTTATAACTACTTTGATTATACAGATGCCTGGTATTACGCCTTGTATCTTTATCCTTATCAACACTCCTGGTTCATTTGGTTCAAAAAGGGAATCTCTTTAAAGTTCCCTCAATGGTTTAAAGTTTGGTTTTGCAAGGTAGGACTCGATGAGTCTATCTTTCCCGAAGAAGTAAAACCATTATTCAAGTACTTTGCTCAAAAGTCAAATTTCATTATGGAAGACAAACTCGATATAGTTGACAATCATTGAGCCATCGAACTTCGATATTTCGTAAAATGCTTTCAAAAGTTGTTGCCGAAAAGAGCCTTCGTGAGTGAGGAAGACTTCAAGTTGTATCATAACTCATTTGACTATCTTCTTTAGCCTTGTGTTGTCTGCAAGGTGATGCATGAATCTCCAATGTAGAATTTCCCATATTCAGAGTTGGGCAATGAAATCAGAACTGGTTAAAAGCATGTCTTATTTTGTCAATCAATGACCAATTCAGAACCAAACAACTATGGAATATCCTTTTACTCCTTTAGGGTATATACTTCAAGTTCAAAGACTCTTATATTTCTGCAAATGAATTGATTCTTTATATGTTGGCCAACCACACCCTTTAATATGGGTTCAATACTTTCGCACTTATAATATTGAGCACTACTTCATCTGTCAAAAAAATTTCAGGTTCTTTGATTCCTTATTTCAACTTGTAGATATATAATCAGTTGAGATCTCTTTGTATCAATAATCACAAGTACCTGAACCTCTTCAGGAGGTTTAAATAGTTTTCGTAATCTCTACATTTTTCATGATAATTTTCCTCATAACAAGACCATTTTCCCTCCCTAAGATTTATCTTTGGAACCAAGTTTAGGCATACCTTAACCTAATAAAATTTCAATAGAGAAGGACATTTGCAGCATAAATAAATTTAGAAATCTCTTTTAGTCAGAGAATGCATTCTTTTGAACTTTAGGTTCACATTATTGTGTGCGAGTATATATAAGCATTCTACACAAATTTTTATAGCTGCTTAATTTTTCTCTCCCCCTGATGCCGAGAAATAACGATAAGTAAGATATGCAATATCTTTTGGCAATAGATCAAATTCATAGCATAATCTCAGCTTTCATTTAATCACTTGTTTGCTGGAGAACTGAAAACATATAGCTCACATAAAAAGTTCCTAGATGAGAGATATTCAATGGAGGGAATTATAATGACTCATTGGCTTAATGCATATAGATGTTTGTAAGACCCAAGTTTTTAAGCTTAGAAAAAGTGGAAGAGATTTCCATTTACGACTAGACTTAATATATCGTGAAGGAAAACCTGAACAAGAGTTCATCGAATGGAATATATTTATGAAGGAGAAAGTTCAGGAAAAGTCTAAGGAATGTATCGAAGTCGATAAAAGTTATAGCACGATCGTTACACGCTTAAACCTAGGTCAGAAACCCTAGTATATAGCTAGTTTTCACTTATAGGCCCGATGGAAGTTAATTCCAAAAATCTTCAGAGAAATGTTAGAACTTCTCTTTTTTCCATATATCACAATCGTTTCGAGGCGAAACTATAGAATCTACGAACGTCCGATTCCAATCATCGGAAGTTTGCCGAAACCAAAACCCTGGTATTTCAAAACCCTAGAATCACTCGACAATGAAGACTTTTTCTATTCAGAGCTTCAAATGAAGATTCTACACGCGTACACCCATTTCTCTTGATGATTTCAATCTTTCTTCAGAAGGAAGTTTTCTATTCCGACATCCGATGCAAAAAGCAACTTATCGGGTAAAATAGTTTTATACCGATTATGCATTAGTCGCCAAAAATACAAGGAGACCTCTTTATAGTTTTGGAATTCTTTTGCCAAAACATATCTATTAATTCACGGAGAATGAAGCCAGAAAAATCAGATTCGCGAAACTTTCATTTTACCGCGTTTTGCCTACCTCTATATATAGCAAGAAAGGTGAGAAAAATTACAAAAACTCCTCCATTTTCTCTCCAAGGCCGCGAGCTCCGTAGAAGGAAGAGGAAGAAGAGCTTTTCTTCATTACTTGCTTGATCGTCGATCAATCAGTTGCTGCTTCAAGGTTTCGAGGTATAGTCGCTAATCCTTACCTCTGATCGCTTTTTCCATAGCTTTTCTGTAGACTTTTCTGAGCTGATAGTTTTGAGGTTTTTGCAAAACTATCCTGAATATTTCATTTCTGATTCTAAACCTCTTCCTTATGTGCCTAAGATCACTTCTACCGGTTTAGATTTTCCGTTATGCCGCCGGATTTCCGCCGGAATCAATTTTAGCCTTAAATACCCATTTTTGGAGTTTTTGGAGTAAAGCTTCAACCTTTAGGCTGAAAACTATCGCCTTAGCTTAGTGCTAGTAGGATTAGTTGTCATAAACGTCGTTGGTGACGTCCCTGTCAAATTTGGTTTTTGGGATTTCAGTTTTGAAAATTCTAAGTTAAAAATCATGACCAAAATACCCCTGCGACAGTTTTTGATCCGATAATTTTTCCGAGTTTAGAATACCCTTAGTTACGGCTAATGAAAGCATAGGAACCAAGTTTGATCGAAGAAAAATCGACCCTCCTAATTGTGAAAAGTGGCCGAGCACCCTAGGGGAGGAGGAGGAAAATTCCTTTTCCGAAAACTTGTCCTTTCGCGCTAGATTATCGTACCTCGGAGTATGTATTGCTTCGTGTAACCTTAGTAAGTATTGATAGTTTAGTTTCCGATAGATTCTGATAGTATTTCTGTGGTTTTGCTCTAAAGGTGATTTTGAGGGATTTCCAGCGGAGCAAGGCTTTGATTGTGAAGGAGATTTAGGAGATAACTCTGGAGAACCTACAGGTGAGGGCATCTCACTGAATCTCTAGTTAATGCTTAGGGTCGATGCTTTCGACATTGTTTACTGTTTATGCACTTGTTTGTGTTTGATTGGAAAAATGTTTTATGAGGCTTCGGCTGACAATGTAGATGGTTCATCTACTGACTGTTTTTGAGATTGACTTACATGCTATGTGCTATGTGGGTAATCTAGGATGTGTGGTGCATGCTTTATATGCTAAGTGCTAAGTGTTTATGATGAGATTTATTGATATATGACATGTTGTTGACTGTGATGAGTTAATTATGCTGCTGCTATGATATCTGAGTTTCTGAACGGTGAGAATAGCGGGCAGGTCATGCCGATTTTATTTTGAGAGTTTTGAGAAAGCTTGATAGGACGAATGAGATTCAGGCCTTGTTATGATGTTTATGGATCGAGACATTCTCTGGAGTCATTTGGGGATTAGGAGATCCCGAGAACGGATAGGATTTGCGATAAGACTAAAAGATTACTATTTTGTAAAGAAAACTCATAAGACATTAAACAACCTCTAAATCTTTAAGTAATGATAACAAACTCGAAAGGAAGCTTCGGATGCAAATCTTAGTTTTGGAAAACGAGAAGTGTCGTCGGATCCAAGTGTTGAGAAAATTGAGAGGCGTTGAGTATGTGTTGTTGTTGTGCTGTTGGAGCAGCGTTTGTTGTTGTGCTGTTGGAGCAGCTATGTTGTTGGGCTATCCTGGGGATAAGTCCGGGAAACCGTTAGTTTCCGAGAGTGTGATACTCTGTGCTCGTTGAGCAGTTGTGACCATCGGATTGAGATGAGTCGGATGATTTGGAGATCATCATGAGTTATGTGTTGTTGTGAAGAAGTGTCTTTTGTCGCAGAATCGACTTTACCTTAGGGTAAGCTTTTAGAGACATTAATTTAGCTAGAACACGTGGCGACGTGTCGAGTGAGATTCGGAGACGTTGTTTGGCTAATCACTGCATTGCATGCACTCATTAAGTGGTTTAAACACGGCGAGATACCGGACCACGGCGGATTCCAAAATGGTTATAAGACCGGGATTTCCGCGTAAGAGCGCTGCTAGGTGACTCTTAGTAGCAGACCGAATGGCAGGCCTTCGGGTTTTATGCTGATCTGGCTACCTTTGTGTGGTGTAAGAGGCACGCGGGCCGAAATGGTCCCACCGTGGCTGGTGTTAGGGCTGATCCGTTTGATGTCCATCCGTTCCGGAATGCATATTGGTTGACTGGGTTAACCTGCATTGCATATCATGCAACATGCATACTAATTTAGTTGTTGAGTGTGATTGTTACTTGTTAATCCTATTTGGAACATGTTAAGTGATATTATTGTCGTTTATGTTATTATGGAATATGCAACCCTAGGATGTTATCCCTAGCTATAAGCCTAAGTGGCTATTCTATTATCTGTATCTATCGATGCTATTATTTACGTAATTCTTTGGAGTTGACCCTCGCGTCTTCTGTGTGTGCTTTGGCGGACAAACTCTCTTTGTCAGATGTCTTTGGCGGGCTGGTTCACGATGGTTCACCCTTCGGGGGAAACTAGGGATTGAGATGCTGGAACAGGAGCGCATCACGGTAGCGAGAGGATGACGGATGGTGAACATAGACTAGGTCGTTCTGGATTCAGATTCGGACGACGATCATGCTAGCATGTAGGTTTTAGTGCTGGTGTGAGCTCCTCGAGATGGGATTAGTGTAGGAGTAGAGTCTTAGCTCTGAACATCATTTGTTTTCCTTGGGGACAGGGTAGTTTCCCACCTATAGCTTTTTGTGTGGTTTCTTTACGGGAATCACAGAGAGTTGGTTGGACTTAGGAGGTCTTGTTTTAGGCCGATGGGCCAACTTATTCTCATTTTTGAGGGATAGTGCTGCGAACACTTGACCTTTCTTTTGGTTTGTACATTTTTCCTACGGGCGCTACTTTTCTTACTTCCCGTCACTGGAGGTTTACTCGTGATGTGGTTAGCTACTTATAGCGGGGGCTGTAATTATTATTGTATATTAGTTTCTGATTATCCTTCGCATTAGAGTTTTATTTAATTCAGTCTTGTCTTAGTTATTATAAAAAAAAAATATTCACGTTTTTCCGCATTAAGTTTATTTTTGGTTACTAAAGTGACGCCACCGAAATCGGGGTGTTACAATGTTGCTACTAGGAACATCACATGTCCGAAAAAAGAATAAGGACATTTGTTCTCGTAATAATTGTCTAGCTATAAAAAAAGAAGCATTTAGCTAATTATCTTTGCCGTATCATTTTAAATATGAACATGTTGAACTCGACATTCAAAATCATGTCACGTACCAACTTGATCAAGGTTGGACACTTCACTCTATCAAGGTCGATGCATCAATAAACACTGAATGTGTGCACATGTATCACATCAAATATGTTCAAGAATCATAGGGAATTCCCCTTACTTTGCCACAATTTTAATTTTTTGCTTTGAGAACATCTGAGAAATAGACTTTCGCATCATAAGACTCAGGATGGCCTAACCATTCATATGCCAATCACAATCACTTCCTCCATATGAAGAACTTCGCTAATCAAAATAATGCTTCAATATTTTAAAGAATATTTTCTCGCATTTTGAATTCTTCAGGGATTTTCGCATTTTTTCATTTTTATCTTCATACTTGATATAACCAATTGGGGAAATTTGAGAGCTCAAAGTAGGAGAGTCTCTACATCACACTTGAATCCTCAACATTCTCCTCCTCAAGTGTGAATTTCCACCACATTACCATAAAAATTTTGTTTGAGATTTTACCTGACTCTTCTGAAGAGTTGTTATACAATATCATATATATTGTTACATATCCTTCAGGAACAATTAACCATGCTTCAATAAAATATCACAACTTTTATTCATGAAATATTTGCTTCTGGAAATATTTCAGTCATAATACATAATATCATATATATTGTTACATGTCCTTCAAGGACAATTAATCATGCTTCAATAAAATATTACAACTTTTATTAATGAAATATTTGTTTCTGGAAATATTTCAATCATAATACATAATAGGTAAGTATAATTTTCATTCTAGTCCCTCTCACACATTCCAACTTTAAAATGGTTGAGACAAATGCTATAGATATTGCATAAAGAATATTCTTTAAATGGAGACATTTGAATTTGTATAATTGAAAAGAATAATGCTATATGGTACGAGAGAATATGTACGACTAGTGCACGAGTGTAATTTAATGGCGGTTTTAAACCGCCACAAAATTACAACTGTTAAAAAAAAAGCAAAGCTACAGTTTCTGGCGGTTTAAAACCGCCACAAAATTACAACAGTCAAAATAAAAAGAAAAGCTACGGTTTCTGGCGGTTTAAAACCGCCAGAAATTACTTCGTGCGTGGTGCACGAGGCCCAAGGTCGTGCCCCACAGCATTTTTCAATTGAAAAACGTACATACATATATTAATTTTTCTATTAAAATCATATAATTAAATATGAATTAAAACATTTAAATTAATAATAAATCCTATATAAATTATATTGATGAAGAAATAGAAAAAATTGGTCAAACAATGAGAATATGAAGGATTCAACATTAATACCAATAATGACTAATAAGGGAAAACATTAAAAACAATTCATTATATATTAAATGAAAAAAAAAAAACGTTACAAATATATGGAGAATGAATTTTTTTTATCAAAACCACATTGCAAAAGTACTGTAGTCAATTTTGATTTTTAAACCCAAAAAGTACACGTTCAGTGTCAATCCCTTGATTGTTCTAAGATCTCAGAATTAATGATCAACTAAATCAGAAACAAAGATGAACAAAACAAAGAACAAGTCCTTGTAATAAAAATTGAAATCATACCCACATTTCTTCGTGTTTGGAGCCTAGGCCTTCCTCTGTGACAATGGCTTCATGAATCTGTTTGGAGCACATGCTTGGCGCTTGAGCGCCAGCCCTCCAGATGAGAGATTTCAGCTTCTGCCTTATGGGCGCTCAAGCGCCCCAGGGCAGTGCTTGAGTGCCCTTGCTCGACCAAAATGCCTATAAATAAGGCCTTAGGACATTTTGTTCAGAACTTATGACTTTTTCTTATAATTTTACCAAGTATTGAAGCTTAGGAAGTGCTTTTGGGGCTTGTGGGAAGCTTCCACCTTGTATTTACCAGGTTTTCTTTACATTTCTTGTATGGATTTCCTAGCCATGAGTGGCTAGTTCTCTTTTTGCTTTGGGTTTAAGTGATTTCATTTCTCTAGTTGTTAATTCCTATCCATATGTCTTTGTTCTTGAATCTACCTTTAATTTCAATTCTATATTGCATGATTAGCTTGGGTGCACCCTTGCTAAAGGCTAAACTATAATCATATCAGAAGATTGTTGTGGTTTAGGGACTTGGGTTGAAGTTGATCCTTCTATGCTTCCTCCTAGGAATAGAGTAAGGGTTGGGTTTTGTTGGCCTGAATTTGCATGATCTAAAACCTCATATAAATGACTAAGTACACAAGGAATTGGGCTTAGCTTTTAGTATGGGAGAATTGCTTATGTGAGGAATCAATAAGTGAGTAACTAGGCTATAACAACAAGGGATTGAATCAAGGTTTCATATGCATAGGGTAGGTTAACTAGAGAGGATTGGATGAACGATAACCCAGAGCATCTTTATTAATTGATATTATCAACTCTTTACTCTTGTCCATTTTTGCAAACTCTTTGTCACAATCAATCACGGGGGTGGGGAAAGAGTGACAAGGGGAAGATGGAGAGACGACAGAATGACATGAACCTGATCCTCGTCATGACAGCTCATTGAACGAGCGGGTGTGGCCCGACGTGAGCTCGCCCCAGCTCGTTGAGTCGAATGATCAGATATGGGGACAGGTTGAGGGGCGACAGTAGTGGTGCCCTCGGTCGCAGGCTGGCTGGCATTGGACTCCTCAGGATTGGACGGTGCCCTCGCCCCGTCCTCTGGACTTGAGGCGCTCTCACCAACTGGGTCCTGGCGAGGGACGATGGTCTCGCCAGATTTGGGCTTTTTGAATATTTTTCTTTTCTTTTTCGGGGGGAGGGCGACGGCCCTGTCTTCTCCATCCAATGCTGGTTCGCTAGATTCAACTTCTTTGAATTTTAGGGGTTTCTTCTTCGGTGGAGGGACGAAAATCTCGTATGCGGAGCTCGACGCTGGCTCACCAGATTCAGGAGGGGCGGTCTCGCCGGCAGTGCTTGGCGCTGACCCACCAGATAAAGTTTCTTCGGACATTTTGATTTTCTTTTTTGGTTAGGGGGCAGCGGCCCCGTCGACTGCGTCCAAAGCGGCGGCTCGTCTTCTCTTGCCTCCATCGGTGTTGAAGACGGGAGGGAATTTAATCACCTTGGCGGCAAGGGAACTCTCCAGTTCAGCCTTGGTGAACTTCATTTCCTCTGAGAAACAAAAGGAGATATGCACAACAAGTGTTAGCAGGAGATACAGTAAAAAAAAACATGATGGTGCGATGTGAAGAGGGGTTAGGCGGGGATTCTACCTAAGAGTGGACCAAGGGTGCTTTTGCGAGCGGCCACCAGAAGTTGCGAGCATTCGAGAATGGGAAGCTTGGAGAAAAAGCTGAGGATGATTTTGTCTTCATGGCTCAGCGACGCGTCCGAGGGCGGCAGAACGATGCGGTGGGGTTTTAGTCCAGTAAAAGGGAAACTGGGCAGTCCCACCCCGTAGAGTGAAAACTTCAGGGTAGGTGGGATACAACCACACAGAAGTACCGGCGTCCGGGCCCCATCTAGACATTGCACTTGTATGGGTGGAGGCGTTGTCGACCTGTGCAGGATTTTAGAGAGACCCAGCCTTGGGCCTTCAGGGACTTCGGCTCCACGGCGTAGAAGTAGAAGAAGTGGGCAACCCTCGGCTCAAGACCGACGGCGTCGCAAAGTATCTCAAAACACCTGACGAAGGCCCAGGCTTTTTGGTGCAGTTGGCAGGGAGCGATGTTGATCTCCCTCATAACTTGGCGGAGGAATGGGGAGAAAGGTAGCTTGATCCCCAAATGGAGGAACAAGTACTCGTAGACAAAAAAGTAATGGGGTTTCTTTGCACCGTGATCAACCGTACGGCGCAACCAAGGGCGATATTTACTTAAGCACTTCCCAGTAACAAGAATGTCTTCAAGGGACTTTTCGTAACAAAGCCCGCCGGCCTGACGGGCGGTTTCGGCGAAGGATTCATCGGAGGCTTGCTCTAAGGGCTGGCAAATAACCTCTTGAGTGGGGCTCTAGTCTGTGGGCTTAGGAAGAGTGGCAAACACTCGGCGCCAAAAAGCTTCAATGGCCTCCCCGCCAAGGGGAACCCCTCATGAAGGAGGAGGGTCAACCAAGGGTAAAGATGCAGGGGTGGCGTTCTAGGAACGGGAAGATTTTTGAAGACGACGTTGGGAAGTCATTTTGTAGAAGATGAAACGGAAAGGGGTGCGGGCACAGGGACGGAAGAAGTGGTGTTGGGGTATTAAGCTCTTTGAGAGATTTGAAGAGGTAAGGTAAAGGAGCAAGGTTCAAGGGTTATTAAAGTGACAAATGATGGGAGAGGGGGATTTTGCGAAAGGAAAAGAAGTAGTGGTCAAGATCGTGTCCGCGTGTAAGGATAGTGGGAGATCGTGTCCCATGATGACCAGGTGAAATGATTACTTTGGGGAAAGTGACAGAGATTTTTGGGAAATGGGAGCGGCGCATTAAATGGGAAGTCACAACGACTGATTGGTCTAAATTTAAATTGACATGCTTTATTGTGATTTGAGAGGACGTTTCGAAGACAGCGGTTGGGATTCTGCAGATTTGCTGACCTTTGTATTTTTTCAGCATATTACACGCGGCCCACACGCGTCAAACCACCGTGATTCACGGCGGTCACGTCCGCAGCTGGGCGAGCGAGTCAAGTGATGTCCCCGCAAGCCCGCTTGTGGACTTGTGGACTTGGAGGAATCTGTTGAGCAAGTCGAAATTTAACTTTACCTTTATTTACTACGCCATATTGGCGACCTATCTTGTTCACTAGTCTTGACGTTAGTTAGTTTTTCTTATGCTTGTCGCCTTTGTTTTAAAGACACTCTTAGCTCTCATGCTTCGAGCTCGGTGTCTTGTGGACCGGGCGAGACCCCAGAGGCCGTCGCCCAGGGATGCTCACCCCAAGGCAACACACAAACCAAGGGTTTGGGCTTCCTCCGAGAGGCCTAACCGGCCCACTAAGGGAAGTTAGGCACACCGGGCCCAACCCCTAGCCTATAAATAGGGCCGGTTACCAATTGTAATGGACTCTTAGCTCATTTCATGAATAACAAACTCAAGATTCAGTTACACTCTCTCTCTAAGCGGTTACACGCTCTCTCTCTCTAGATTCTCTCATCGCAATCCTCTCACTCTAGGTACTATACCTTCTTTCTATGTTCTTGGCTGGAACAGTAATGTTTTAACAATTATAATTAGTTTGACATGAAAAAATTTCATATTTCAATTAATTCTATTATGAAAATTTTCTGAGTATATAGTTTTCAATATATGGGCTAACATTGATCAAAATTTATGTTTTTTAATATCCTTTATATATAGGAAAATGTCATATAAGATAATATGACTTGATGCATCACACAGGTATATATACCTTTCCAATATATATTATTTGTTTTTTTTTATCAAGTTTCTAACTTGCTATTATTGATTAACATTATGAGATAGTATAGTTTTAGTATTAAATATTTATAATAAATGTGACAAAAAAACCATTTATAATATATATATTTATAGTACAAAATAAAATAAATTTAAATCATTCTAAATTTGATCATATTTTTTTTATCTAGTAATGTTTCCTAATTTTATTTTATCTTTTGAGAGCTAAAAGAGATTATTCGTTAATAATCAAAAGAAGGTACAATCCAAATGAAAAACGAAAAAACCAGCCCACAAAGCCACCCAACGAACAAAAACACCCAAGAGAAAAAAACGTAGCAGATAGAAAGAAAATTTTCTTTAAGTTCCGCAGCCAACCCGCAAATGGCATCTTCATCACTGCCCGGAAAAGACATGTCTGCGAACTTAGCCAGAAACCAAGCCTTCGTAGCACGCGTGAAATACGGGCCGGAAAGAGAGTGGGGACTAGTCGACTGCGGCGCAGCAGCGAGATCCACGCTCCCTGATTTACGAGGACGACCCCTAGGCCTATGAGAGCTCTCCAAGCCGTTCTTCACCTATCTAGCCCGCTTAGGTCGACCACGAGGACGAGGCCTCGGAGGGGTAAAATCAAGAACGGGATCATCGGCAAAGCCATCACTATCCACCCCAAAAGAATCCTCCCCCCTCGCAATGATATTACAACCTTCCACAGACGCTTGAGAACCACTGATAGAATCAGAACCAAGAGTTGAGCAATCGCCAGCCTCAAAGCAGGAGTGTGATTGGCGACCAAGGGCCTGCCCATCACACCTCAACACACCAACATCATAGCCAGAAGAAACTGAGACCCCAACGACCTCCCTAGCTGCGAGAGAGCGAAAACCAATCAGTTGTTGAGGAGCCGCCAAAGCAGAAGCAGAAATGAAATGGTGCCTAAAATAATCATTAAAGCAAGGCCAAAAATTGCTCCTAGTCCCAAGGGGAGCAATTATTAATAATTTGAAATTTAAAAACCCAATTATAAGAGAAGTTGAACCATCCCTAAAAGCAATTCTTGGAGATGCCAAACCATTATAAACTAATAAATTATTATTATTAGCCATTAATGGAGAAAAGTGGGCCATCTCCCCTGCCACGGATTGAACCTTTTCACTTTCCACCGCCTGAGCCTCTTCAACGTCACTAGAACCAGCGGCGGAAGCACCCAAAACCAGGCCTGACGCTTGACCAGTGAAAGCAGCCACCTCTGGGAACAGCATGTCGTCGGAAACACGCTGCACACTGGCGACCTCTCGACTTCCCGCACCAACCAATTCGGGGAAGAGAACCTCATCTGAAATGCGATTCGAAACAGAGCAGAAGACCCACGCCCAAAATCAACACCTCGGAGTCCAGCAACAAACGCTTTTCCGACCTCCCCACTGGTAATCCCTTCACCACATCGCTCCAGGAACGACACGAAGAAGAGCCTCCCTGAAGAAACTCCCGCCCC
This sequence comes from Lotus japonicus, assembly GCF_012489685.1. Classification (NCBI taxonomy): domain Eukaryota; kingdom Viridiplantae; phylum Streptophyta; class Magnoliopsida; order Fabales; family Fabaceae; genus Lotus; species Lotus japonicus. The sequence goes on along the minus strand of NC_080041.1, from coordinate 57,872,318 downwards.
TGAGACTGAGAATCCTTCGCCGTCGCTCTAGGAATAGCTGAAACAGAGCACCTATGTCGAGACCTACCCTTCATCTTGCCAGCAGAAATTTCAGGTTTAACAGAAAGATAAGCACCTCCAAGACTAACTCCATCCAATAATGCCATGGCTCTAACTGCATCTTCCTTGATAGCGTACCGAACAAAACCTAAACGGAATTTCCTCCCACTTTTCTTCTTGCGTTGAAGAAAGACATTAGTCAATTTGCCTTGCTGCATAAATAGCTCCCTTATCTGAAAGTAATCCACTGAGTCTGCTATTCCATCAATGAATAAAGGATAGCAGAGCCTAGCAGAAAACGCAGCAGCCCTGGCCGCCCCATCACAGACACCACCTTGCTCCCAATCATCGTCATCTTCCTCATCAGCATTTGAACCGTCACCAAAGGATCCACCGACGGCCTGCTTGGAAGCATGAGAAAAAGAAAATCATTATATATAAATTAATACGATACAAAAAATTATTTATTTTTAGTTATTATTCTAAAATTATTATTATAAATTTTAAAATTTAATTATAATATTATTATAATACCAAAGAATTTGTAAAATTATAGTTTACAGTGTCACTTCAATATTTTCAAGTTTTATTTCTTCTTATTATTTTTCATTGATATTTTTACAATTCATTTTAATGTTTGACATTTTAATCATACATAGAATTATTTTTTATATTTGATAGTTAAATATAGTTATTAGCAAGGACGAGATTATAATAAGTACAGATTGAGTATCACCCTTAAAGAGAAAAAAATTATTAACAGAATGATATTTCTCTCTCCTTAATTTCTTTCCAATTTATCATTTAATTATTAGAATAAAATATCATTAAATGGTAATGATATTTTGATTATAAATATGACCGGGTTAAACTCAACTCTGTATTCTAGCTAGCAAAATATATTGATTCTCCAAATTACTCTATTTTGCGGCATACAATGACAAGATTTTCATTTCTATTTCTTTGCTTCGCAATTTTATTTCTCATAGCATCTGAACAAGGTATTCTTCTATCTTTTATATTTCTCATACAAATAACTATGCCAAGTTAAAAATATCACATGTACATTAACTAGTTTGGTTGATGCTATGCAAAATTGTGTACAATGAGTATTTGCTCTCATAAAATGAACATTATTTAAGGTTTTGACAAGGTGAATAAATTTTGCATGTTTTAAAGCACAAGTCAATGCAGTGTTCAAGTGTCACTCAGTTAAAGACTGTGTTCATCTACGTTGCTTAGTGCCATTATTTGAGGCTTGCGTTGATGGAAAGTGTTATTGCGATTCTCCACCCAGAAAATATTTGACAAAAAGTAAAGGAAAATAAATGATAAGTTGAGTCTGAGTTTATGGTTCAAAATGACAATTCCATGCCTCTAGAGTTGTTGATATGTAATAAGAAGTTGAAATCTTGAGTTAAATATAACATATTCTACAACATTTTTGTCTTAATGTTTGATTTTTTCTTTATCAATAATTGTTATAATTTATATCATTAATTTTCCTCGTCAAATAATTTTTTTAAGAAAGCAAAAGCGATTTATTAATAAGACAAAAAAATAGTACAATCCCCGAAAGAAAGAGACCAAACAAATAAAAAACAATCGCAAAAGAAAAAAAAAAACCCTACCGGGAAACCAAAAAAAACCAACGAAAGAAAGAGACCAGCAAAATTTTCCAAAACTCAAGCCTTCCTAGCACGAGTGAAGTAGGGACCAGAAGGAGATGGGTGACTAGCCGGCGTGGGATCACTTGAGATCACCTCGGAGTTGGATTTTTTAGGGCGACCTCTAGGCCTATGAAGAGAACCCTCGCAGGCATGCTTCGCTACTTGACTCATCTTTGGGCGCCCACGGCGCCGTGGCCTCGGAGGAGAAAACTCCCACTCAGGAACCCCTGGAGAAGAATCCTCTGCCACCCTAGTAGAAGAGAAATCATCAACGTCCTCCCCAACAACAACGCACCCGACCAAATATGAGTAATGAAAGTATGATTGAGGGAAAAAGAACATGAATTTGGTGGCAAATAATTCAATTCTAATAGTTGTGAAGACATGGATATAAATCCAAATTCATAATTTAAAAGTAAATATTGAATAAAAAAATGATTGAACAGTTTACTATCTAATTTTAAATTTTTGAAAATAATAAAAACAAATATGTGAAATTATTATATAGTTAATCATTTAAGCTATCCAAATCACTTTTGGTCGAATGTACTACTTTACCATCTTTTTCTAACATGGAAAACAAAAAAATAAAAATTCACAAGTTAATTGGTTGAAAAAATAATAATAAATATGACATCTCAATTACACTCACATCGGGAGAGATAGATAGAGAATTGAGCTAAATAAGATATATGATTCATATTTATTATTTGTGTTTTATACAATTTAGATGTGCATCACTTGCCATTCGTGAAATTGAAATTATAATATCCTGTGAAACTTCTATATCCTCCACACCTCCCTCAGCATACCATTCCTAAAGCATAAATAATAGCTATAATGGTTATAATTTTTATGAATAAATGGAGGAACTAACATAAGCAAAGAGAGGAGAAGCATGTAAAGAGAGAAGAAAGAAAAAAAAGAAAGAATAGTGTGAATGAGGAGTATGAAGGTATGAAAAACACTAGAAAGGGGGGGGGGGGAGGGGGGGTTGAATAGGGTTTTTAGCTTTTAGAAATTTCCCTCTAAGATTAAGGATAATCTTTTCGGGCTAAAGATCACAAGATGCAAGAGATAAGGGAAAGAGAAAAGCACACAATGATTTTATCCTGGTTCACTTGATAAATCACTCAAGCTAATCCAGTCCACCCGTTAAGGTGATTTCTTCCTTCTTAGAATGAAGGCAATTCACTATTCAATAATTGTTACAACTGCACTAGCAACCTTGCTCAGTGACTAACAATACAATGAACTAGCAATCACTAAGATTCACAATCTTAGTCTTCTCAAGGAACAACAAACAGTTTGTAGCGTGGTTTTGGTTTACAAAGAAATGCTTCTGAAATAAGCAAAGGTAAACACAATAAGAACAATGAAGAAAATATTGCTAAGGTATTTGCTGGGAGTTTCTCACTTGTATTGCTCAAGAGTTTCTTAGCTTATTTCTTATATCTTCAACCTTTAAATACTCCAAGGTTTAGAGTGTGTATCCGTTGGATGAATCTGTCCGTTGAAGGGCAGTTCTGGAATTTCCAGAGCCTGCTACGGCTGAGCATCGTAGGTAAGGTGGTCAGAAAGGTACATCTGCTTTTGTACGAATGACAATGACGTGCCTTAGCCTAGTTGACTCTTGATCTTTGGAGATTCTTTATGTTGGAACTTGTGAAGCTAACGCATTAGAGTCAGAGCGAAGCTTGGATCTTCAGATCATTAGAACTTCTGCCTCTGGACCGTTCAATAGAACATCTGGTCTTCAAAGTGTGAAGTGCTTTAGATCGTGAGAGCCAGCTTGATCTCGGACTTCAGAGCTTTCAAGCCTTCATCTTTTTGACCGTTCATCAGAACATCTGATCTTTAGAGTTTCAACGCTTGAGTCTTCAGAGTCCATATCAGAGCTTAAATCTTCAGATCATCTGAAGTGTTTTGCTACCGTTTAGATGAACGTAGTTAATGGAGAAGCGTAACGTTGGCTGCTCTTGAGTCTTTAACTTCAGATAGAAGTTGTCAGAGCCTGTTTGCCACAACTTAACAAACAAATGTTAGAGTACCATAATTGTTCATACGTAATAAATAAACTTGTTATCATCAAAATATAGAGTTGTACCACTTGACCAAATCTTGGTCTTACAATCTCCCCCTTTTATGATGACAAAACCAAGTATTTTGATGAACAATTCTTAAACAATAAACTGAATACACTAAGATTTTAAGGTATCAGAGTTAAAACTTATCCTGATATGTATAGTTTATATAACTCCTTCTGAATTCAAGTAATGAGCTTGATTCTGAGCTAAGTTCCCCCTGAATCTATGACTTAATGAAAACGTTAGAATAGTCTAGATTCTAAGCTAAGATGAATAAATTATCATAGTTACGTATCGATCAGAGTTAATCATTTCATAGATAATATGACATAGTATATTAGAGCATTAAGGAAATCAGAGCATATGGTCACTTCTAAAGAAGTGAAATATATTCCTTGCTAGTGCCTCATGAAAGATCTATAGTCATAACGATATGTAACTTCAAATTCTCCAAAAGAAAAAAAATAACACATCCAAAACTGTGGGTACTCCCCCTTTTTGTCATAAGCAAAAAGATCAGGGGTGTGAAAAACTTAGCATTGAAGTGCATAGAACTCCCCCTCAGAAGGACTAAATTCGCAAAATAAAAAAGGAGAATAAGTTAATTAATACACATCAAAAATTAAAAAATAACTGAGGCGAAGAACACCGACCAGGGAAGGGAAAAAGAATCAACGTTTACCACTGGCTAAACGAATTAAGGAATTCAAAGAAGATTTTGGAAACGATATCCTAGGAAGGTGTTTCAAATGATAAATGCTAATAAGTCGTTCCTAGAGTATAAATAGAGGTGTTTCCTGAGTTAAGAATGCATACTCAGAAAGCGAGATAGAATCAATATGGCAAATATTGAGAGAACTCTTGGTGAATTGAGGGAGAGAGCCTTTGAGCAAAATATGTACGATGCACTATACTACAGGATCACAACAGAAAAGCAGCATCCGCCAGCTGATCTGTCAGCTGCTTGAATTGGAGCTGGATCCGGTGCTGCATGCATCCCTTCACATTTTTTTGGAGTTCGTGGAGGAACTATGCGAGCTATTCCGTTCGGAAGCATAAATCACCATGATGATTGGTGGTTGGGAGACAGAACTGGAGCTTCGAGCAGGGGACATGAAGGAGCGACAAGAGGAATGTAAACAAGAGATGGCGCGTCGGATACTTCAGAGGCGACCCATAGATAGGCAGTTAGCGGTAATGCTAGAGCGTTATCTAAATGTAAAACACAATTTCAATGAATAAGAGAAGTTTATGTTTAGAGCATTGTGTGTATGTGTGATGTTAAAAAAAATGATAAAGAATCAGAGAATGAAAAACGTAATAAAAGAAAATAAATAGAGTAAGTACTAACGAAAACAGGAAATCCAGCAAGATATAAAAAAATGTTAAGAAAAGAAAAATAAAAATAAGAAAGAAAAAAAAATCCTAAGAGACTAAGGTTTGGGATTTGGAAGCCTTCTTAGAATGTCAGCAAACATTTCTTCCACACTCTTGTTGAACACAACCAGTTTATCAAATTGCGTCTGAAAACTGGCAATATGTTGTGCAATAGTAGCAAGATCAGGTGAAGCTGATACATGAGGAACAATCTGAGCAGAAGAAGAGTTCAGAGCAGGGACAGGTGCAGAACCGCCGACTTCAGAGTCCATTTGACGGGACTTGCCTTTCTTAAGCAGAGCTGCAAGGTGTGAGCCTTCTTCACATACAACATTTTCATATTCGGCCTCGGCTTGAACCCATTCAGCCAGGTCATCTTCATATGTGACTTGAAAAGTAGCGTTCTCTTCTTCTTCTTTGCGATGAATGTAAGCCAGAGCAATCTCTCGCAACCTGAGAAGACTTTGATATTCAGCATTTGCTTGAAGAGTGGCTTCTCTTGCTTTAGCACTCTTGACTCTTTTATCTTAGTCGAAGTCAGCATAAGCGAGCAAGTCTTCAAGTTGGATTCTCAACCAATGCTCAAAACTTTCCCAGTAAGTACTGACCAATCTTGGGTTAGGAAAAGAGTCAGTGGTCGTATACAGATTACGGATCCTGGTGTTTGCTTCAACACTCATATAGTTCAGAAACTCAAGAAGGTTTTATGGTTCAGGTGGGTTGTATGGAATCAGAGCTTGGTTGGAAGGGGTGCGTTTGAGAGTGGAGCTGGATGCTTCAGAGGTAACTGGAGCAGAGGTTTCTACTTCAGAGTGAAGCTGATCAGAGGCATGGTCCACTATCATCTGATCTGGGTTAGGTGGATCAGATACAGATTGTGTTGCGGGATTTTCAGTTTGGGAAAAGACAAAGTCTTTTGAAGTAGTTGGGGAATAGTTTCGGAGGGTAACATCAAAAAGTTCTGAGGTTGTTGTGGGAACAATTTCTGTTGGAAATGCAACATAGAGAGGGCTGGATCATTATGGGGTTGAATGAATTTTGATGGGTCAGATTCATTTGGGGTGAGTTGAGGATAAGTGAGATGTATGATTGGTGGAGTTGGTCCAGTAGAGGCTTGGCGAAATTGATCTAAGAATTCTGGATTGGGGGATTGAGGAATTTTTGGTTAGAGGTCGTGGTTACGGTGGTGATGGTTGTGTGAATGGGTTGAGTAGATAGAGGTACTGTTAAAGAAGAGTGTGAGGTGGGAAGAGGGGATGGAGTTGAGCTTGTTATAGAAGAAGGAGGTGGTAGAGGTTGAGTTTCATCAATTGAAGTGAGTGCAAAAGGAACTAATGCAGAGGTGGGTTTACTTACACGCCTTGTAGAACCTCTGGTAGATCTTGGAGCAGGATTCTGAAACAGAGCTGTTGAGACAGAGTCCTTCTTGGTCTTCTTCGTCTTTGCCTTCTGATCACTTTCTTTGGTCTTCTTCTTCTGCCTTCTGATGAATACTTCTGGATCTACATCAATGCCTTCATACTTCAAGCCATTCAGATACTCCACAATGGCTTCTGGAGAGTCCTCCTTGGACCATAGCGGGTAACCATCGACGTAGATGCGTTTCAGAGCCAACTCGTCAGCAGATTCCTTGACTGGCTTCACAAAAACCTTTTCAATAAGCTTCACATTGAAGAGAGTCTTGGCATTAATGGCTTCTCCAGTTTCCACAGTTAGATCATCCTGGCAATTTGACTTCTCCAGGAATTTGACTAACCTATTTTCAATGAAAATGTCTGAAAGCACTCTTCCAAAAGGAATATACTTGATTGACGCTTTATCATAAGTGATTGTGGTCCTTGATTTCTTTACAACATCTTTTAATTACTGGAAGAGGAAGTAGGGAAGGAAGAGCTTGAACCTCATATCCAGACAGAAAAGCATACACTTCTGGGTAGCGTTCATGTAATCTGGAAAACTAGAAGAGGGTCTTGGATTGATGCACATCATAAGTATCTTGTGCCAGACTTTCATTTTGGAAGAGAGGTCTTTTGTCTTACAGTCAGCCTTTGGGACCTTATTCTTAAAAAGGTGAGGATTAACGTACTGTTGAATCAGCCGAATCTGTTTGTCAACATTGGTGAAGCGTTTCCCTCTCTTGTTTTCCATCCCTAGGAGCTTGGCAATAGAGATCTCTGTGATGACAATCTTCTGCCCCAGAATGTATGAGGTAATCTGAAAATCATTGCAGGTGGACTTTCTCCAGAATTCCTTTACCAATTTCACATAAACCGGCCGAGGAAGACGTTTGAAGTAGCTTTCCCATCCTTGAGCAGCAACTTCATCCTTCAAGTTAATCTCTTGTAACTCGAGATTATCAAAATCAACCCTTGGTTCGCAAAGAACAGTCAGTTCATCAAAGGAAATAACACATTCTATCGGAGCATCCTCCAATTGAGCAGCCCTTTTCTTTTCTGGTTCAAGCTTTCTGGGTTTAGCCTGAGAAGATGACGAAGATCCTCCAGCATGAAGATGAGGAATGACGGGTCCATCAAAGGTCTCTTCCATATTCTTGACCTGACCCTCCTGAGTTGCTGCTTGCTTGTGGCTACTTGATGAATCCATAGACGGTGATGAAGGTTTTTGGTGAAGAAGGATGGAGAGAGAGAAAAAGAAGATACTTAAGATTTTGAAAATAAGTGTGAAAATTAATGTGGTGATAATAAGCATTAATTACTAATAGCACGCGGTGGAGAATCAAGTGGTATTTATCATTACAATAGAAATTCCCGAGAGGCACAAGGAACAAGGTATCAGAATAAATCTGACAGCGTTTGATGTCTTATCACAGAAGTAATACCAAAGGGTACCAGCTTCTGATTAAGTGACCTTCTGAGCTAGACAACTTCTGATAAAGAAGCATTATAGTCAGAGGTTCTGATCCATCTTTATATAAGACAAAGGTCCATATTCAGATTTTTCAGAATAAATTTAAATCTACCCTCTGTTAAGGGCTTTGTCAAGATATCTGCCCATTGATGGTCAGTATCCACAAACTTCAGAAGAAGTACGCCCTTCTGAACATAATCTCTAATGAAGTGATACTTTACCTCAATGTGCTTGGCCCTTGAGTGTAAGATAGGATTCTTACTTAGAGAGATAGCAGCTATGTTGTCACAATAAATTGGAATATTGCTCTGGAAGATCTGATAATCTTCTAGCTGATGTTTCATCCAGAGCATCTGAGTGCTACAAATAGCAGCTGAGATATATTCAGCTTCTGCAGTGGATAGTGCAATTGTGGATTGCCTCTTGCTTGCCCATGAGACTAAGTTACTTCATAGAAATTGACAATTTCCAGAAGTACTTTTCCTTTCAGTTCTGTCTCCAGCGTAATCAGCATCACAGTAACCTAAAAGCTTATACTCTGATGTCCTTTTATACATCAAGCCTAGGTTAGTAGAGCCTTTCAGATATTTGAGAATTCTCTTAACAGCAGTTAAGTGAGTTTCTCTAGGATCTGATTGGAAACGAGCACATAAATGTACACTAAACATAATATCTGGTCTGGATGTAGTCAGATAGAGAAGAGAGCCTATCATACCACGATAGAGCTTCTGACAAACCTTTGAGCTTGTGTCTTCTACTTCCAGAATGCATGTAGGATGCATTGGAGTCTTAGCAGGAGTAGATTCTCACATGTTGAACTTCTTCAGAAGTTCTTTGGTATATTTTCTTTGGTGAATGTACGTTGCTTCTGGTTGTTGATCTACTTGAATCCCCAGAAAGTACTTGAGCTCTCCCATCATACTCATTTCAAATTCAGCCTACATTAACGTAGAAAATTCCTTGCAAAGAGAGGGATTAGCAGACCCAAATATGATGTCATCAACATAGATTTGAACAATGAGAATATCATTTTTATAAGTTTTGCAAAAGAGAGTTGTATCCACTTTACCCCTTACGAACCCATTTTCCAGAAGGAAGGTCCTGTCTCTCATACCATGCTCTTGGAGCTTGCTTTAGACCATAGAGAGATTTCTATAACTTGAAGACATGGTCGGGATGTTGAGCATCTTCAAACTTAGGGGGTTGATGAACGTACACTTCTTCAAAGATGTAACCATTGAGGAATGCACTCTTGACATCCATTTGATGAAGAATAATGTTGTGATTCACACATAATGAAATCAGGAACCTTATAGCTTCTAACCTTGCTACAGGAGCAAAGGTTTCAGTGTAATCAATGCCTTCTTGTTGACTGTAGCTGTTGGACAATCTGCAAGTGCACAGGGACCGTGAGTGGGAATTAAAATCGAATCCACAGGGACCGTGAGTGGGAATTACGGTTTAAGCTTGAAGCTTGTGAGTTTTGAAAGAAAATAAAATTCAGATTTGATTTGGTTGTTTGTAACAAATAGTTTGCAAAAATAGCAAATATAAAGAGATGAAAATATCAATTGATAAAGATGCTTCGGGTCAACGATCATCCAATCCTTTCTAATCAACCTACCCTATGCAATTGAAACCTTGAATCAATCCCTTGTTGTTATAGCCTAGTTACTCACTCATTGATTCCTCACACGAGCAATTATCCCATACTAAAAGCTAAGCCCAATTCCATGTGTACTTAGTCATTTATATGAGGGTTAATAACATGCAATTCAGGCCAACAAAACCAATCCCCCACTCTATTCCTAGAAGCAAGCATAGAGAGATCAATTTCAACCCAAGTCCCTAAACCACAACAATCTTCCGATATAATTGTAATTCAGCCTTTAGCAAAAGTGCACCCAAGCTAATCATGCAATAAAGAATTGAAATGCAAGGTAGATTCAAGAACAAGAGCATAGGGATGGGAATTACAACTAGATATTCATGAAATCACATTAAACCCAAAGCATAAACAGTACTAGCCACTCATGGCTAGAAAATCCATACAAGAAATGTAAAGAAAACGTGGGAAATACAAGGTGGAAGCCTCACACAAGCCCCAAAAGCACTTCCTAAGCTTCAATACTTGGTAAAATTCTAAGAAAAAGTCATATCCCCTGAACAAAATGGCCTAAGGCCTTATTTATAGGCAAACAGGTTGAGCAGGGGCGCTCAAGTGCTGACCTAGGGCGCTTGAGCGCCCATGAAGCAGAAGCTTCATTTTCCCATCTGGCAAGCTGGCGCTCAGGCGCCAGGCATGGGCACCAGACACACGTTTCTGGTGACTTTTCAGCTTTTTGTAACCCCCCTTTGAATGATCTCATCAATTCTTCAACCATTTGGCCTTCTTTCTTCAAGAGTTACCTGGTGAAGCACTAAAGAACCAAGACAAGTAATAAAATCAAGAAATTCAAAGGGTTTTTAATCACCTTAGTCCTCACAAAACCATGGCAAAACTAATTCAATTCCTAAACTCTATAAAAATGCAAAGCGAACCCTTATAAAACCATAAAATTACTAAAACTAAACTCAAACTCAAATAAATAAAAAATGCATGAGAATGCATGAAACACTACATGAGACAAAGAAAAATACTCAAAACTATCAAAGAAATGACCCTAAAAACACTACCAAAATAGTGTCATCAGTAGCCTTGAGCAACAAGCCTAGCCTTCTTTCTGACTACTTCTCCCTTCTTGTTGAGTTTGTTTCTGAAAACCCACTTGGTTCCAATGATGTGTGTATCCTTAGGTGACTTGACAAGATTCCAAACATCATTCTTGGTGAATTGATTCAGTTCTTCTTCCATAACTAGAACCCAATCTTTGTCTTGAAGATCTTGATCAATTGAGGTTGGCTCAATCAGAGAAACTAAGCCCTTTAAGCTTAGAAGAGTCTCTTCAGAAGGTTTGAAAGAGGATCTGGTTCTGACTGGTTCATCTTTGTCTCCCAGAATCAATTCTACAGGGTGAGAAGCTATCACTCTGCTCTTCGTGAAGGTTCAGAAGTTGTGTCAGCATCCTCTGATGTATTTGCTTCTGGATTAGCACCCTCTGAATCTCTGTCTTCTTCTGAAATGGTTATGCTCATATCTGCAAACTTTTCAGCTAGCTTTGACTTATCAGAGTCAAGCTTATCATCAAATCTAACATGTATAGATTTTTCAATAGTTTTAGATTCAATATTATAAACTCTAAAACCCTTAGAACGTTCAGAATATCCTAACAGATAGCATTTCACATACTTAGAATCAAACTTATGCAATCTATCTTTAGTATTTAAAATATAGCAAACACAACCAAAAGGATGAAAGTAGGAAATGTTAGGCTTTATATTCTTCCACAATTCATAAGGAGTCTTATTCATAATTGGTCTTATGGAGATCCTGTTCTGAATATAACACGTTTTGTTTACTTCCTCGGCCCAGAAGTGCTTTGCCATGTTAGTTTCTTGCATCATGGTTCTAGTCATCTCTTGGAGAGTTCTGTTCTTTCTTTCTACAACGCCATTCTGCTAAGGAGTTCTAGGACAAGAGAAATCATGAGATATCCCATAGGAATCAAAGATTTTCTCGAACTCCTCATTCTCAAACTCTCCACCATGATCACTTCTCACGTAGACAATTCTACTGGATTTCTCATTCTGCACTTGGGCAACAAAGGTACAGAACACAGAATGCGACTCATCCTCGTATCTTAAGAATTTTACCCATGTCCAGCAGCTATAGTCGTCAACGATGACCATCCCATATTTCTTGCCACTTAGAGACTCAGTTTTCACCGGTCCAAATAGGTCAATATGCAGAAGTTCCTGTAAGACCCAAGTTTTTAAGCTTATGCTTAGTGAATAAAATCTTATTCACAATTAGGGTTGATGTATTGTGAAAGGAAACCGGAACAAGAGTTTGTCAAATGAAATAAATTTATGAAGGAGAAAGTTCAGGAAAAGTCAAAGGATCGTATCGAAGTCGATAAAAGTTATAGCACGATCGTTATACGCTTAAACCTAGGTCAGAAACCCTAGTATATAGCTAGTTTTCACTTATAGGCCGATGGAAGTTAATTCCAAAAATCTTCAGAGAAATGTTAGAACTTCTCTTTTTCCATATATCACAATCGTTTCGAGGCGAAACTCTAGGATCTACGAACGTCCGATTCCAATCATCGGAAGTTTGCCGAAACCGAATCCCTGGTATTTCAAAACCCTAGAATTTCTCGACAATGAAGACTTTATCTATTCAGAGCTTCAAATGAATATTCTACACGCGGACACCCATTTCTCTTGATGATTTCAATCTTTCTTCCGAAGGAAGTTTTCCATTCCGACATTCGATGCAAAAAGCAACTTATCGGGTAAAATAGTTTTATACCGATTATGCATTAGTCACTAAAAATACAAGGAGACCTCATTTTAGTTTTGGAATTCTTTCGCCAAAACCTATCTTAGAATTCATGGAGAATGAAGCCAGAAAAATCAGATTCGCGAAACTTTCATTTTCCCGCGTTTTGCCAACCTCTATATATAGCCAAGAAATGAGAAAAAAACAAATATCTTACCCATTTTCACCAAGGAGGCCGCGAGTTTGAGAGGAGAGGAGGAAGAAGAGCTTTTGTTCGATTCTTGCGTGGTCGTCGATCAATCAGTTGCTACTTCAAGGCTTCGAGGTATAGTCGCTAATCCTTACCTCCGATCGCTTTTTCCATAGCTTTTCTGTAGAGTTTTCTGAGCGGATAGTTTATGGGTTTTTGCAAAACTATCCTGAATCTTTAATTTCTGATTCTAAACCTCTTCTATATGTGCCCAAGATCACTTCTGCCGGATTAGATTTTCCGTTATGTCGCCGGAATTCCGCCGGAATCAATTTTAGTCTTAAATACCCATTTTTGGAGTTTTTGAGGTAAAGCTTCAACCTTTAGGCTGAAAACTATCGCCTTAGCTTAGTGCTAGTAGGATTAGTTGTCATAAACGTCGTTGGTGACGTCCCTGCAAAATTTGGTTTTTGGGATTTCAGTTTTGAAATTTCTAAGTTAAAAATCATGACCAAAATACCCCTGCGACAGTTTTTGATCCGATAATTTTTCCGAGTTCAGAATACCCTTAGTTACGGCTAATGAAAGCATAGGAACCAAGTTTGATCGAAGAAAAATCGAGCCCCACAATTGTGAAAAGTGGCCGAGCCCTATAGGGGAGGAAGGGGAAAATTTCCTTTTCCGAAAACTTGTCTTTTCGCGCTAGATTATCGTACCTTAGAGTATAGATTACTTCGAGTAACCTTAGTAAGTATCGATAGCTTAGTTTTCGATAGATTCTGATAGTATTTCTGTGGTTTTGCTCTAAAGGTGATTTTGAGGAATTCCCAGAGGAGCAAGCCTTTGATTGTGAACAAGTGTTAGGAGATCGTCCTGGAGAATCTACAGGTGAGGGCTTCTCACTGAATCTCTAGTTAATGCTTAGGGTCGATGTTTCGACATTGTTTACTGTTTATGCACTGGAATTGTGTGTGATTGGAAAATGTTTTCTGAGGCTTCGGCTGACAATGTAGATGATTCATCTACTGAATGTTTTTGAGATTGACTTACATGCTATGTGTTATGTGGATAATCTAGGATGTGTGGTGCATGCTTTATATGCTAAGTGCTAAGTGTTTATGATGCGATTTATCGATATATGACATGTTGTTGATTGTGATGAATTGAATATGCTCTGTACTGGAATCTGAGTTTCTGAACGGTGAGAAAAGCGGGCAGGTCATGCCGATTTTATTTTGAGAGTTTTGAGGAAGCTTGAAAGGACGAATGAGATTCGGGCCTTGTTATGATGTTTATGGATCGAGACATTCTCTGGAGTCTTTGGGGATTAGGAGATCCCGAGAACTTATAGGATTTGCGATAAGACTAAAAGGATAATTATTTTGTAAAGAAAACTCATAAGACATTAAACAACCTCTAAATCTTTAAGTAATGGTAATAATCTCGGAAGGAAGCTTTGGATGCAAATCATAGTTTTGGAAAACGAGAAGTGTCGTCGGATCCCAGTATTGAGAAAGTTGAGGGGCTTCGAGAATGTAGATGTTGTGGTGCTGTTGGGGCAGCGTTTGTTGTTGTGCTGTTGGAGCAGCTATTGGGGTTGTGCTGTTGGAGCAGCTATGTTGTTGGGTGTATCTTCGACTTTGCGGCGCGAATCCGTATGTCCAAACCCGACGGGTTGGGCCGATTCGGCAATAATTGTTGACACGCGCGAATCCGTATATTCAATCCGATGGATTGGATCGATTCGGCGGTAGTCATTCAGGCACGCGTGAGTCCGTATGTTCAATCCGATGGATTGGATCGATTCAGCGATTGCCATTTTACCTCGCGTGAATCCGTATGTTCAATCCGAGGGATTGGATCGATTCAGCGACAACTTTTCGACACGCGCGGATCCGTATGTTCAATCCGATGGATTGGATCGATTCGGCGATAGTCATTGGACACGCGCAACGTCCGTATGTTCGACTCCTTTGAGTGAACCGACTTGGCGTTGTCATTTGTTGCGTGTGCGAGTCCGTATGTCCATCTCGATGGGTTGGATCGACTCGACATGCCTAATTGTGGGAGTTGCGTGTGCGAGTCTGTATGTTCAACCCAAGGGCTTGGATCGACTTGACATGCCTAATTGTTGGGCTATCCTGGGGATAAGTCCGGGAAACCGGTAGTTTCCGAGTATGTGATACTCTTTGCTTGTTGAGCAGTTGTGACCATCGGATTGAGATGAGTCGGATGATCCGGAGATCATCATGAGTTACTATGTTGATGTGAAGAAGTGTCTTTTGTCGCAGAATCGACTTTACCTTAGGGTAAGCTTTTAGAGACTTTAATTTACCTAGAACACGTGGCGACGTGTCGAGTGAGAGTCGGAGACGTTGTTTGACTAATCATCCTGCATTCATGCATACTGATTTAGTTGTCGAGTGTGATTGTTATTTGTTAATCCTATTTGGAACATGTTAATTGTTATTATTGCTGTTAAGTTCATTATGGAATATGCAACCCTAGGATGTTATCCCTAGCTATAAGCCTAAGTGGCTATTCTCTTATCTATATCTATTGGTGCTATTATTTATGTAATTCTTTGGAGTTGACCCTCGCGTCTTCTGTGTGTGCTTTGGTGGACAAACGCCCTTTGTCATATGTCTTTGGCGGACTGGTTCACGACGGTTCACCCTTCGGGGGAAACTAGAATTGGGATGCTGGAACAGGAGCGCATCGCGATAGCGAGCGGAGGACGGATGGTGTACATAGACTAGGTCGTTCTGGATTTCGAATTCGGACGACGATCATGCTAGCATGTAGGTTTTAGTGCTGGTGTGAGCTCCTCGAGATGGGATTAGTGTAGGAGTAGAGTCTTAGCTCTGAACATCATTTGTTTTCTTTGGGGACAGGGTAGTTTTCCACCTATAGCTTTTTGTGTGGTTCCTTTACGGGAATCACAGAGAGTTGGTTGGACTTAAGAGGTCTTGTTTTAGGCCATCTGGGCTGACTTATTCTTATTTTGAGGGACAGTGTTGCAGACACCTAACCTTTCTTTTGGATTATACCTTTTGCCTACGGGCGTTCTTTTCTACTACTTTCCGTCACTGGAGGTTTCTCGTGACGAGGTTGGGTACTTACAGCGGGGGTTGTAAATATATATTGTATAATAGTTTTATTGCTTTTCGCATTTGGGTTTTATTTAATTCAGTCTTGTCTTAGTTATTATATCGAAAAAAAATATTCACGTTTTTCCGCATTAGGTTTATTTTGGTTACTAAAGTGACGCCACCGAAATCGGGGTGTTACATTGTGGTATCAGAGCACGGTCGAGTCTTTCGGGAGTTGTTGGGGAATAGGTCTTCTGTGCTAGGTTGTGTGACTCTGCAAAGAGTAAAACCTTGATTGTCTGCAAGCGATTTTCGCTTTAAATTGATTGAAGTTGCTACCTAATCATATTGTATAGCTATGCATAATACTATCTTGTGATTGGTACTGACTGTCTACTTAACGAACAGAGAACATGGTGAACATGAATCAACTCGCTGGGGCAATGACTGCTGTGGCCCAGGCAATGACAAATCAAACAGTGGAGAACGCTCAGTGGCGTGCTGACAAGGCTGAACGTGAGCGACATAAGTGTGAGAGGGAGTTAGCCCTATACCAGAACAGGGGACTGAATGATTTTAGAAGGCAGGATCCACCCAAGTTCACGGGCGGGACTGACCCAGACAATGCGGATCTATGGATCCAAGAGATTGAGAAGATTTTCGAAGTACTGCAAACTGCTGAAGGGGCTAAGGTGGGCCTGGCAACTTATCTGCTGCTGGGCGATGCTGAGTACTGGTGGAAGGGTACCAGAGGAATTATGGAAGCTAACGACAAGGAGGTGAATTGGAACTCCTTTCGAACTGCATTCTTGGAAAAGTATTTTCCAACTAGTGCTCGGGACGAGCGGGAGGCACAGTTTCTGACACTCCGATAAGGGAGCATGTCTGTACCTGAATTTGCTTCTAAATTGGAGCCTTTGGCCAAACACTTCCAATTTTTCACCGACCATGTCGATGAGCGCTACATGTGTAAGCGTTTCGTCAATGGACTGAGGCCAGATATCGAGGACTCTGTGAGGCCATTGGGAATTATGCGTTTCCAAGCTTTGGTTGAGAAGGCAACAGAAGTTGAACTTATGAAGAACAAGAGGATGAATAGAACAGGCACTGGGGGACCAATGAGGTCGAACTTTCAAAATAATCATGGGATAGAGAGATTCCGACAGAAGAAGCCGTATCAACGTCCTGTGGCGGAAGGTTTTACCTCGGGGCAGTATAAGCCCATAAATGTTACCGGAGGAACAGGAAACAAGACTTCGGGTCAAGGAGTGACGTGTTACAGGTGCAAGAAGGTGGGACACTACACTAACAAGTGTCCAGAAAGGAGACCTCTATGTTTCAACTGCAACCGTCCAGGGCATCAAGCCAAGGATTGCAATATAACCAAGGTTGAGCCATCTGTGCATACGGTGAGGGGAAGACATCCTACTGCACGGGGAAGAGCCTATGTCTTGTGCGACGAGGGAGCTGATGGATTAGTCAGAAGAGAGCGCAAGAACGATGGTAACTTTCTAACCATTCTTTCTCATTTTAGTATAATATACCCTTCGTCACCCCCGTAGTGTGTGCAACACGTCTGAACTTGCTTTTACCGCTAAGCGTTGACCTTATAGTTATTACACCTACAAAAGTTTATTTGACTGCTACTCGTGTTTCCACTATAGAAGTTACACGAGGTTTAGAATAACCCACTAAGCCTAGAAAGTAGTATTGCGCCGATGCGATTATAAGGAAGGTAGAAGCTGAAGAATGAATCTCAGGAAGATTCCTCATGGATAGTATACGTATGATGTCGAGGGTGTGTAGTTCCGTAGCGACATCATTGAAGATTTAATATCAAGATATTTGCGACTACTGGATGATAGGAACTCATTGACTGCTCCAGTGGGTTTTTCTAGATTTTCACCTTCGAGGTATTAGGCCTGATCAACTTAATATTGAGGGGGTGATATTCGGAATCACAGCTGGTAATGGACTTTGATAGAAGGTTATGTAAGATGAACTTGAATTGATCGAGGATTAGTCGGATTTGAGAGGAAAGCCCGTGTTAAGTAATTGATTTTCTTAGGGAAGGAGTTATGATTTTAAGAAATGAATATTCATTTAAGAAGTGTTGGAGAGTTAAGGGATATTAGAGGCCCAAACTTAGTGAAGGTTTAGATTTTAAGCCAATTGATTTTACCCCAAACGCGGGAGACAGGAAGTCTTGTTAGTTTTGATCAAGAGACCAAGTATTGGATTGGTTGGAGGATCGGATGATAAAATGACTAGTTATGACCTTTGAGGTACAGTTATGAATTGATTTTCTAGAGGATAAGACTCGATTTATGCAAAGCGTTAGAGATTTCAGTAAGTTTGAGTTGGTTTGAGTGAGGAAGGTTTTGAGGACGAAGACGATAATAATGAATTGTTAGATATTAAGATGAAGGTTAGCTTATAAGTTGTTGATAAGTTAATGTTAAAGGGAATGAGTCTTGTGATGCCCGAGGTAGTAAGACTCAAGTTGAGCATTCAATCCGGAGCATAGAGATGTACCGAGTTTCTAATCAGTATTTTGCACGAACAAAAGCAAAGGAGCAAGTGGTTAAGGTTGTGCGATTGCACGAATGCCAACAAATACTATTTCCAACGGAGACCCGACGCAAGTGGTCAAACCGGATAACAGAGAGTTAGAAGACGATATGTCTTTTGAGACGCCGTCGGTCAGCATTGGGACTAGAAGAGTGAAACAATCGAAGGGAAAGCAGAGTGCTTTAGTGAAAGTTATTTGGAACAAAGACACGGACGGTGCTATATGGGTATTAGAGGAAAAGATCAAGGAATAATATCCAGAACTTTTACTGACCCTTAAGTTTCGAGGACGAAACTTTCTTTTTGGAGGGTAGTAATGTAAGACCCAAGTTTTTAAGCTTATGCTTAGTGAATAAAATCTTATTCACGATTAGGGTTGATGTATTGTGAAAGGAAACCGGAACAAGAGTTTGTCAAATGAAATAAATTTATGAAGGAGAAAGTTCAGGAAAAGTCAAAGGATCGTATCGAAGTCGATAAAAGTTATAGCACGATCGTTATACGCTTAAACCTAGGTCAGAAACCCTAGTATATAGCTAGTTTTCACTTATAGGCCGATGGAAGTTAATTCCAAAAATCTTCAGAGAAATGTTAGAACTTCTCTTTTTCCATATATCACAATCGTTTCGAGGCGAAACTCTAGGATCTACGAACGTCCGATTCCAATCATCGGAAGTTTGCCGAAACCGAATCCCTGGTATTTCAAAACCCTAGAATTTCTCGACAATGAAGACTTTATCTATTCAGAGCTTCAAATGAATATTCTACACGCGTACACCCATTTCTCTTGATGATTTCAATCTTTCTTCCGAAGGAAGTTTTCCATTCCGACATTCGATGCAAAAAGCAACTTATCGGGTAAAATAGTTTTATACCGATTATGCATTAGTCACTAAAAATACAAGGAGACCTCATTTTAGTTTTGGAATTCTTTCGCCAAAACCTATCTTAGAATTCATGGAGAATGAAGCCAGAAAAATCAGATTCGCGAAACTTTCATTTTCCCGCGTTTTGCCAACCTCTATATATAGCCAAGAAATGAGAAAAAAACAATTATCTTACCCATTTTCACCAAGGAGGCCGCGAGTTTGAGAGGAGAGGAGGAAGAAGAGCTTTTGTTCGTTTCTTGCGTGGTCGTCGATCAATCAGTTGCTACTTCAAGGCTTCGAGGTATAGTCGCTAATCCTTACCTCCGATCGCTTTTTGCATAGCTTTTCTGTAGAGTTTTCTGAGCGGATAGTTTATGGGTTTTTGCAAAACTATCCTGAATCTTTAATTTCTGATTCTAAACCTCTTCTATATGTGCCCAAGATCACTTCTGCCGGATTAGATTTTCCGTTATGTCGCCGGAATTCCGCCGGAATCAATTTTAGTCTTAAATACCCATTTTTGGAGTTTTTGAGGTAAAGCTTCAACCTTTAGGCTGAAAACTATCGCCTTAGCTTAGTGCTAGTAGGATTAGTTGTCATAAACGTCGTTGGTGACGTCCCTGCAAAATTTGGTTTTTGGGATTTCAGTTTGAAAATTTCTAAGTTAAAAATCATGACCAAAATACCCCTGCGACAGTTTTTGATCCGATAATTTTTCCGAGTTCAGAATACCCTTAGTTACGGCTAATGAAAGCATAGGAACCAAGTTTGATCGAAGAAAAATCGAGCCCCACAATTGTGAAAAGTGGCCGAGCCCTATAGGGGAGGAAGGGGAAAATTTCCTTTTCCGAAAACTTGTCTTTTCGCGCTAGATTATCGTACCTTAGAGTATAGATTACTTCGAGTAACCTTAGTAAGTATCGATAGCTTAGTTTTCGATAGATTCTGATAGTATTTCTGTGGTTTTGCTCTAAAGGTGATTTTGAGGAATTCCCAGAGGAGCAAGCCTTTGATTGTGAACAAGTGTTAGGAGATCGTCCTGGAGAATCTACAGGTGAGGGCTTCTCACTGAATCTCTAGTTAATGCTTAGGGTCGATGTTTCGACATTGTTTACTGTTTATGCACTGGAATTGTGTGTGATTGGAAAATGTTTTCTGAGGCTTCGGCTGACAATGTAGATGATTCATCTACTGAATGTTTTTGAGATTGACTTACATGCTATGTGTTATGTGGGTAATCTAGGATGTGTGGTGCATGCTTTATATGCTAAGTGCTAAGTGTTTATGATGCGATTTATCGATATATGACATGTTGTTGATTGTGATGAATTGAATATGCTCTGTACTGGAATCTGAGTTTCTGAACGGTGAGAAAAGCGGGCAGGTCATGCCGATTTTATTTTGAGAGTTTTGAGGAAGCTTGAAAGGACGAATGAGATTCGGGCCTTGTTATGATGTTTATGGATCGATACATTCTCTGGAGTCTTTGGGGATTAGGAGATCCCGAGAACTTATAGGATTTGCGATAAGACTAAAAGGATAATTATTTTGTAAAGAAAACTCATAAGACATTAAACAACCTCTAAATCTTTAAGTAATGGTAATAATCTCGGAAGGAAGCTTTGGATGCAAATCATAGTTTTGGAAAACGAGAAGTGTCGTCGGATCCCAGTATTGAGAAAGTTGAGGGGCTTCGAGAATGTAGATGTTGTGGTGCTGTTGGGGCAGCGTTTGTTGTTGTGCTGTTGGAGCAGCTATTGGGGTTGTGCTGTTGGAGCAGCTATGTTGTTGGGTGTATCTTCGACTTTGCGGCGCGAATCCGTATGTCCAAACCCGACGGGTTGGGCCGATTCGGCAATAATTGTTGACACGCGCGAATCCGTATATTCAATCCGATGGATTGGATCGATTCGGCGGTAGTCATTCAGGCACGCGTGAGTACGTATGTTCAATCCGATGGATTGGATCGATTCAGCGATTGCCATTTTACCTCGCGTGAATCCGTATGTTCAATCCGAGGGATTGGATCGATTCAGCGACAACTTTTCGACACGCGCGGATCCGTATGTTCAATCCGATGGATTGGATCGATTCGGCGATAGTCATTGGACACGCGCAACGTCCGTATGTTCGACTCCTTTGAGTGAACCGACTTGGCGTTGTCATTTGTTGCGTGTGCGAGTCCGTATGTCCATCCCGATGGGTTGGATCGACTCGACATGCCTAATTGTGGGAGTTGCGTGTGCGAGTCCGTATGTTCAACCCAAGGGGTTGGATCGACTTGACATGCCTAATTGTTGGGCTATCCTGGGGATAAGTCCGGGAAACCGGTAGTTTCCGAGTATGTGATACTCTTTGCTTGTTGAGCAGTTGTGACCATCGGATTGAGATGAGTCGGATGATCCGGAGATCATCATGAGTTACTATGTTGATGTGAAGAAGTGTCTTTTGTCGCAGAATCGACTTTACCTTAGGGTAAGCTTTTAGAGACTTTAATTTACCTAGAACACGTGGCGACGTGTCGAGTGAGAGTCGGAGACGTTGTTTGACTAATCATCCTGCATTCATGCATACTGATTTAGTTGTCGAGTGTGATTGTTATTTGTTAATCCTATTTGGAACATGTTAATTGTTATTATTGCTGTTAAGTTCATTATGGAATATGCAACCCTAGGATGTTATCCCTAGCTATAAGCCTAAGTGGCTATTCTCTTATCTATATCTATTGGTGCTATTATTTATGTAATTCTTTGGAGTTGACCCTCGCGTCTTCTGTGTGTGCTTTGGCGGACAAACGCCCTTTGTCAGATGTCTTTGGCGGACTGGTTCAAGACGGTTCACCCTTCGGGGGAAACTAGAATTGGGATGCTGGAACAGGAGCGCATCGCGATAGCGAGCGGAGGACGGATGGTGTACATAGACTAGGTCGTTCTGGATTTCGAATTCGGACGACGATCATGCTAGCATGTAGGTTTTAGTGCTGGTGTGAGCTCCTCGAGATGGGATTAGTGTAGGAGTAGAGTCTTAGCTCTGAACATCATTTGTTTTCTTTGGGGACAGGGTAGTTTTCCACCTATAGCTTTTTGTGTGGTTCCTTTACGGGAATCACAGAGAGTTGGTTGGACTTAAGAGGTCTTGTTTTAGGCCATCTGGGCTGACTTATTCTTATTTTGAGGGACAGTGTTGCAGACACCTAACCTTTCTTTTGGATTATACCTTTTGCCTACGGGCGTTCTTTTCTACTACTTTCCGTCACTGGAGGTTACTCGTGACGAGGTTGGGTACTTACAGCGGGGGTTGTAAATATATATTGTATAATAGTTTTATTGCTTTTCGCATTTGGGTTTTATTTAATTCAGTCTTGTCTTAGTTATTATATCGAAAAAAAATATTCACGTTTTTCCGCATTAGGTTTATTTTGGTTACTAAAGTGACGCCACCGAAATCGGGGTGTTACAGTTCCAACGGCCTTGTGGTGGAAACAACATTCTTTGCCTTGAACGGGACTTTTGTAAATTTGTCTTTTTTGAAGGTATGAAAAACGGTAGAAAGGGGGATTTGAATAACGTTTTCAGAATAAAACTTCCACCTTAAAGATTTTATCAAATCTTTCGAGAACAAAGCGCTTAAGATAAGAGATAGAAAAGCACACAAGGATTTTTATCCTGGTTCACTTGATAAATCCCTCAAGCTAATCCAGTCCACCCGTTAAGGTGATTTCTTCCTTCTTAGAATGAAAGCAATCCACTAATCAGGTAAGTGTTACAACTGCACTTGAAACCTACAAGTGACTAACAATTACACTGACTTAGCTCACACTAAGATTCACTCTCTTAGTCTTCTCTAGGATCCGATCAACCTTGATCTCCTAAAGGTAACTAAACAAACTGTTTAAGAAAGAATGTTTACAAAGGATTTGCTTCTAAAAAGCTAATAGTAAACACAATGAATTCATATGAAAGAATGCTTATAAGGTTTTGAATATAGCTTGCGCGTGTGTAATTCTTCCAACAACATCTTTCAATCTTCAGCCTCTATTTATACTCCAAGGATTAGAGTTTGAACGCTGCATGGAAATGCTACCGTTGGAGGGCAGTTCTGGAAATTCCAGCTTCTGTTGTGGCTGAGAATGTTAGGTAGGTCGTCAGGATAGTACATTTGCTTTTGTACTTGGATAGTGACTTGACCTTTAAACCTAGGAGACTTCTGATCAGGGGAATGCTTCATGTTGGAACTGGTGAAGCCAGTTGATCAGAGTCAGAGGGAAGCACAGATCCTCTGACCGTTGTATCGTCTGATTCTGAACTTAGAGGGAAGTACATGGTCTTCGGAGTCATCTTGCTTCTGGACATCAGAGTTTCCACTATTCAGCTTCTGGATCTTCAGAGTCTTCTACACCATCAGAACATCTGAACCTTCAGAGTTTCTTGGTTGTCAGAACGTCTGGATCTTCAGAACTTCAAGTGACTGAGTCCATATCAGAGCTTGTATGACTTCAGATCTTCTGAAGCATTTCAACTATTCAGAGTGAACATAGATGTTGCGAAAGCGTTGCTTGGGTCATTCTTTATGCACAGTGCTTCTGATTTGTGTGAGATTGAATTGAGGTCAGAGCCTGTAAATAACACACTCAGAAAAACACGTTAGAGTACCATAATTGTTCATACTAAAATGTTAACTTGTAATCATCAAAACATAGAGTTGTACTACTCGATCAAAACTTGATCTTACAATCTCCCCCTTTTTGATGATGACAAAACCAAGTATTTTGATGAACAATTCTTAAACAATAAACTGAATTCACTCAGAGTTTAGAGATATAGAAAAGACTTATCCTGATGTGAATAGTTTATTTTACTCATTCTGAATCCAAGTCACAGCTTGATTCTGAGCATAGCTCCCCCTGAATCTAGGACTTAATGAAAACGTTAGAAATGTCTAGATTCTGAGCTAAATAATGTAATAGTTCAGAGTGAAGGCGCATGACATAGATGAAATAAAATAATCAGAGCGCATAAGTATTCAAAGTCAACAATAAGTGGTATCAGAGTCAAATAGAATCACTTCAGAAGAAGTGAAATGTATTCTTTGTATTTGCCCAGTGACACATCTATGGTCATAAAAGTGGAACTCTTAAATTCTCCAAAATAAATCACACTTACACATCAAAAACTAGGTGTACTCCCCCTTTTTGTCATAAGCAAAAAGTATGGGGTGTGAAAAACTCAGCTTGAAGTACAAGGTACTCCCCCTCAGAGAAGGTCTGAGTGAAAGGATGGAGAAATAAACGCTGTAGGAATGAGAGTTACGCGAATTAAGGAAGGGAGTTAATGCAAAATAAGAACGTTTACCACCGGCCACGGGAGTAAAGAGAAGCTTCAGTTACCAAGGACTTAACCTCGAGAAACTGTAGGAGCAATAACTTCCAAGGAGAGAATGAAGCGTATATAAAGCGATTTAGAAGAGGGTAAGCGTCGCAACTCGATCAATACCAAAAAAAAATGGCTTCATACATGGTTGCACTGGAAAAGCTCAGAAGGAAAGCTTTTGAGGAAGATATGTTCCTCAATATAAGGCATCCTGATGGTATAAGGACCATACACGAGCTGACGAAAACACTGCTTGATGAGGACCTTTGTCCAGAGCTGGAGAAGGATTTGAAAGAATTCCTTGTATTTGTGGAGGAAATTCAGGAACTCAGCCAGCTTGAGCTGAATTTTCTGGAAGAGAAGGAAGCTATGGAAAAGAGACTCAAGACGACAGAAGATAGTCTGGAGAGGGATGAGCTGAACATCAAACTCAACAACATCCAGTATTCATTGGATCGTCTGGAGAAAGAGAGGGTAGAGCAGCGCCAAGAATGCAGAAGAATGAGGAAGGATCCTCCATTCTAGATTTAGGGACAAAATTGTATGATGTAATAAACATAAATTATCATGAATAAAGAAAAGGATTTTGCAAACACAAGGTCATTTATATATATATGCAATGATAAGCAAAACATAGCAAGTAATGCAAATAGAAATAAAAATAAATTAAGTTAAGAAAAATGAAAGAAATCCTAAAACTAAGGCTTGTCAGAGCGACGCAGGAGTTCTTGAAGTATTTGCTTCATGTTCATCAGCAGAGTCTCATGAGAATTGAGACGTTGTTCCATGATGTCAAGTCTGGAGGAACTTGGCTGTGCAGAGGTGGAGGGAACATGCTGAGCAGATTGATGAGCTGGAGTGGAATCAGAAGCAGCAGGAGTAAAGACCACTGGTGCAAGAGCTTGACATGTAAGAGCTTCAGCTTCAGCTTCAAGTCTCTCAGCTTCTAATCTTGCATTTTCAGCTTGGACAGCCGCTTGACGTGCAGCTTCTTCTGCCTGCTCTTTCTTTCTTCTGGCCTCTTCAACAACTTCAAGTAGCTTAGTTCTTTGCTGTTGTTGATGCAGAGCCACTCTTCTATCAAACCGCTGCCTAGCAGCCTCAATCCTCTGATCCCTTTCTGCAGTGAGATGACTCATCATAATAGGACCCTGAGCTACTAACCAAGTACTCAGACGATTCCATTCTTCAGCAACAGAGTCAGCGTTCTCACTCAGGTCAGTGTGACCATGCACATTGCGTAGCATCAATGAAGCTTCATGATTAAAAACACTAATGCACTCAGAGAGAGAGGTTGGTCTGAGGTATGTGTAGGGAACAATGGAGAGGTTGGTTTCAGGAGAGGTTGGGTGGTTGCTGCTGTTTGCCTCAGAGGAACCTTGAGGAGAGCCAATATCAAAAGTTTGGACATTTGGTTCAGAGGCTCCAAGGTTTGGTTCATAGGTTTCAACCTGAGGATGTGGTGATCTAACCGAAGAGTGGTTAGACACAGAGTTTTCTGGTTCTGGTTGAATGGGCTCTTGATGAACTTGGTCACGTTGGACTTGTTGGGCTAAAGGGTCTGCTTCATGCAATGGGTCAGCCTGGATAGGATCATCTGGGTCAACTAGACGGTCTGGTCTAGGTCCAGGGTATCTCCTAGGGCTTGGTACTGTGAGGTAGTACTCTGGAATGCCAGACACTTTTTCTTTCCTGACTTCCATAAATTTACGAAGTGACTCAGAGTTGTTGGAAGGTGAGGAGTCAGCAACGTTGGTAGGAAAGGATACAGAAGTATAGGAAGTGGAAGAATCTGTATCAGCAGTTCTACGGTCAGGACGTTCTGATGCTCTAGGGACAGAGTGATCAGACGTTCTAGGTTCAGGTTCTGGTTGTTCAAGTTCTGGTTGTTCAGGAATGATGGGTTCAGAGGTTAATGGGTTGTATTGGATGGTAATGGGAGAGGTTGGTTCAGAGGGACGTGGAGTCTGAAGCATATTCCACAGAGGTGCTTCTTCTTGGGAAGGTTGGAAAAATGAAGACCTTGGGGAATTAGGTGGAGATGTGGTTTGGGCAGCTGGTTGAGACTCTGGGATAGGGGTGAGTTGGGTGGTTGTGCGGTTAAGAAGAGTAGAGATGGGGAGTGCATCAATTGAATTTAAATCATCATCAGATTCAATGACAGCAGACTTACTTGATGTACGCACGGCAGACCGAGTCACTCTGGCAGAAGTCTCCATTCTGATGACTGCAGCAGCAGGTTCCACACGGGTAGGCTTCTCCACAATTCTGACTTGTTTCTTCTTCTTCTTTGGAGGAGAAGGACCATCTTCATTATCACCATCATCACCATCATCAGGCTTGGTGGTTTCATCATGCTTACTCTTAGGCTTGTCAGCCTTCTTCTTCTTCAGAGGAACATCAGACTCCTCAGAAGATTCCTCCAAGACCATTTTTCTCTGAACTTTTCGCTTGGGAGGAGAGTCAAACTCTTGAGCTGGTGGCAATCGTTTGAAGAACTCATCTACATCAATCTCAAACCCTTGTTGCTTCAGATCATCAATGTAGCACAAAATAGCTTCTGGGTTGTCTGCTTGGGTCCACAGAGGGAAATCATTCAGAGGCACCCTTCTTTGTCTTACTTCATCAGAAGTATCTTCATGAGCAGGGGCTATCTTCTTCTTGATCAATCCCATCTTCTTCAAAGATGTGGATGTGAAGACATCACTGACAATTGTAGACAGATCCTCTGTGCATCCTGCCTTGATCAGATCTTCTACGAATTTACTCTCAATGAAGAGATCTGAAAGCAGTCTCCCAAAGGGGATGTACTTGATGGCAGACTTGATGGAGGCAGTGGTTCTGGACTTCCTGATGCATTCTTTCAGGTAAGAGAACAAGAAGAAAAGAAGGCAGATCTTCCTCTTATCCTGAATAAAGAATAGCATTGCCTTCTGGCAGAAGTTGATGTAATCAGGAGAGCTACCCTTTGGCCTCTGGTTGATGCAGTGAAGCAGTATCTTGTGCCAGATTCTGAGCTTGGGATGAAGATCCACCACCTTGTAGTCGCTCTTGCCAGGTTTGTAGGTGGTGTAAAGAGCCTTGTTGGTTTCATCCTTGGTTCTGGGTTTCACCTTTGACTCCGTCAGTTGAAATCTATACCCAGTTCCAGTGTGTGCACCCAGCAGATTCACAATGGACTTCTCAGTGATGATTATCCTCCTTCCAGCAATGTAGGAGACAACTTGTGTATCATCACAGTCCGCGTGTTTCCAGAATTCCTTGACCAATTTGTTATAAATTGGACCTCTAAGCCTGTTGAAATACTCTTCCCATCCCTGAACTTGGACTTCAGGACGCAGGTCATACCCATTTGCAGCTATATTATCCAGGTCGAATCTCCATTCAGCAAGCACTTGGAGTTCTTCCGGAGCATAAACGCAGTGGACGACACAGCCCCGTTCTGCAATTGGAATCATCTTCTCTGAAGCTTGACCTTGATTTGGAGTTTCAGGACCCGTTTGGCCTGTAGCTTGTCCTACTACCATATGGGGAAATCTGGTTGCACCTGCAGCTTCGTTTCTGGTTTGTCTCACCATCTTGAAGTCGGTTGAGGTTTTGGGTTGAAGGAGAAGGATGAATAGAGAGAGAAAGAGATCGTGGGTAGGAGGTTTTGAAAAACTAAAGAGAGAGAAGGTAAAACCGTAAGTGTAGGGGAACGTGTGTGTATAGTGGGTTTTGACAAATAACCGTTGTTGATTCAAAAAGAAATTTAAAATCAACGGTTAAAAATTAAAGATAAGATAGTAACAGTAAATACACCTATCACACGCAGGAGAGAAACACATCAACACTCATTACAACAGACTGTCAGCACGGGCACAAGGAACTATGTATCATAGATACTGACACACGTTTACTGTCTCAGCTTCAGAGTCGGCACCAATGGGTACATAAACTCTGATAGAGTTACCTTCTGGACTACACATCTTCTGATTAAGAAGCATCATAGTCAGAGGTTCTGATCCATCTTCATGCTGGACAAAAGTCCATATTCAGATTTTTCATAATGAAATTAAATCTATCCTCTGCTAAGGGCTTTGTAAAGATATCTGCCCATTGATGGTCAGTATCAACAAACTTCAGAAGAAGTACGCCCTTCTGTACATAATCTCTAATAAAGTGATACTTTACCTCAATGTGCTTTGCCCTTAAATGTAAGATAGGATTCTTACTCAATGAAATTGCAGCAGTGTTATCACAATAGATTGGGATATTGCTCTCAAGGATTTGATAATCCTCCAGTTGATGTTTCATCCAGAGCATCTGAGTGCTGCATATTGCTGCTGAGATATATTCTGCCTCTGCAGTAGATAGTGCAATGGTTGATTGCCTTTTGCTTGCCCATGAGACTAAGTTGCTTCCCAGAAATTGACAATTTCAAGAAGTGCTTTTTCTCTCTGTTCTATCTCCAGCATAATCAGCATCACAATAACCTGAAAGCTTATACTCTGATGTTTTCTTATACATCAAGCCAAGGTTAGTGGTACCTTTCAGATACCTTAGGATCCTCTTAACAGCAGTTAAGTGGGTTTCCCTTGGATCTGATTGGAAACGAGCACATAAATGAACATTAAACAATATATCTGGCCTAGATGCAGTTAAGTATAGAAGTGATCCTATCATACCACGATAGAGCTTCTGACACACTTTACCACTTGCATCTTATTTCTCCAGAATGCATGTAGGATGCATTGGAGTCTTGGCAACTGTAGATTCCAGCATATTGAACTTCTTCAGAAGTTCTTTAGTGTACTTGCTCTTATGGATATATGTTCCTTCTGGTGTTTGATCAACTTGTATTCCCAGAAAGTACTTGAGTTCTCCCATCATACTCATCTCAAATTCAGCCTGCATCATCTCAGAAAATTCTTTGCATAGAGATTGATTAGCAGAACCAAATATAATATCATCAACATAAATTTGCACAATTAAGATATCATCTTTGTAAGTTTTGCAAAAGAGAGTTGTATCTACTTTACCCCTTACAAACTCATTCTCCAGAAGGAATGAGCTGAGTCTCTCATACCATGCTCTGGGAGCTTGCTTCAGACAATAGAGTGATTTCTTCAACTTGAAAACATGGTCTGGGTTCTTCTCATCCTCAAAACCTGGGGGTTGATGAACGTAGACTTCCTCTGATATGTATCCATTTAGGAAGGCGCTCTTAACATCCATCTGATGTAGAATTATGTTGTGATTCACTGAGAAGGATATCAACAGTCTGATTGCTTCTAGTCTTGCTACTGGAGAAAATGTTTCTGTGTAGTCTATTCCTTCCTGCTGGCTGTAGCCTTGAGCAACTAGCCTTGCCTTGTTTCTGACTACATCTCCTTTCTCATTCAACTTGTTTCAGAACACCCATTTTGTTCCAATTACATGGACACTTTGAGGCTTCTTCACTAGGCTCCAAACATCATTCTTGGAAAATTGATTCAATTCTTCTTCCATGGCCAGAATCCAGTCCTTGTCCTGAAGAGCTTCTTAAATTGACTTGGGTTCAATTAAGGACACCAATCCTTTCAGACTGAGCAGGGTCTCTTCAGAGGGTCTGAAGGCTGATCTGGTTCTGACTGGTTCGTCTTTGTTGCCCAAAATCAATTCCTTAGGATGAGCTGTAGTGATTTTGCTCTTCTTCTGAGTTTGTGAATCAGAGGGACCAGCTTCTTCTGGTTCATCTTCCTCTGGCTCAGCTTCCTCTGGAGCTTTGCCTTTGTCAGAAACACTTATACTTAAATCTGCAAATTTCTCAACTAGCTTTGACTGGTCAGAGTCAAGCTTATCGTCAAATCTAACATGAATAGATTCTTCAATTGTTTTAGCATCAGTATTATAGAATCTAAAACCTTTAGATCTCTCAGAGTAACCAAGTAATAGACATTTAGAAGACTTAGCATCAAATTTATGCAATCTATCCTTAGTATTAAGAACATAACAAACACAACCAAAAGGATGAAAGTAAGAAATGTTGGGTTTTATATTCTTCCACAATTCATAGGGAGTCTTATTCAGAATTGGTCTCACAGAGATTCTATTCTGAATGTAACACGCTGTGTTTACTGCCTCTGCCCAAAAGTGCTTAGCCATGCCAGTTTCTTGGAGCATGGTTCTAGCCATCTCCTGAAGAGTTCTGTTCTTCCTCTCAACAACACCATTTTGTTGAGGAGTTATGGGACAAGAGAAATCATGTGCAATTCCATAGGAATCAAACAGACTCTCAAACTTGTCATTCTCAAACTCTCCACCATGGTCACTTCTGACACGCACAATCCTACAAGCCTTCTCGTTTTGCACTTGGGCTATGAAGGTAGAGAACACAGCATGAGACTCATCCTTGCGGGTTAGAAATTTTACCCATGTCCAGCGGCTATAGTTGTCAACTTTGACCATCCCATATCTCTTGCCACCTATAGACTTAGTTTTCACTGGTCCAAATAGGTCGATATGTAGAAGTTCCAACGGCCTTGAGGTTGAGACAACATTCTTTGCCTTGAAAGTGACTTTTGTGAATTTTCCTTTCTGACATGCTTCACAAAGAGCGTCTGAAGAGAACTTCAGAGTGGGCAAGCCCCTGACAAGGTTTAGCTTGCTCAGCTGAGAAATCTTTCTCATACTGGCATGCCCTAACCGTCTATGCCATACTCATTGCTCTTCATTAACAGACAGAAGGCACTTCACATTCTGAGCCTCCAACTCAGATAATATGATCTTATAAATGTTGTTCTTCCTTTTGCTGTTAAATAAAACAGAGCCATCGATCTGAGTTACAGCCCGGCAGGACTTTTGATTAAAGATAACATCATAACCCTTGTCAGCTAATTGACTTATAGACAATAAGTTATGAGTTAAGCCGTCTACTAATAAAACATTGTCAATGCATGGACTATTATCTACACAAATAGTACCAGTACCAACAATTTTACCCTTTTCGTTGCCACCAAAGCCAACTTCGCCTCCAGGCTTAAGTTTTAGCTCTTGGAACATACGCCTTTCTCCCGTCATGTGACGCGAGCATCCACTGTCCAGATACCATGATTGGTGTTTCAGTGGAGCTATCAAGGATATCTGCAACATAGATAATCTTATCCTTAAGTACCCACTTTCTGGGTCCTCTCTTGTTAGTTACCCCAGAGGTTCTGATCACCTTGGGTTTCTCAACATGGTAATGTAAAGGAATTTTTGCATGATATTTAGACATGGAGAAAGATCCCTTTTTAAGAGGGGGTTTGGCAGCTTCAGCAGGTAAAGGATCAGGTAAAATGGTACCAGAGGGAACAAAGCATTCATACAAAGATTTAGCTTTAGGCATAGAAGGCTCATTTCTAATTGGTTTAGAATAGCCAATGCCATGCATTCCATTTCTGCTTACGCCATAGATCATTGAAGCCATTAAGCTTCTATCTACGCTTTTAGCCAGGAATCTTTGAAAGGATTTTTCATACTTAGATTCATGCTTACTATCAGAGGCATCAAAGGCAATAACTTCTTCTAACTTAGCAATTTGATTTTTAAGCACAGAGTTAGAATTTACTAAAGCATGGTTATCATTTTTCAAATCAGAAATGATTTTCTCATGTTCAGAAGGAGTCTTAGAAGCAGCAGATAAGTTCTTTTTCAGCTTCTTATGCTTAGACAATAAAGAGTTATACTTATCCATGATATCAGACAAAGCATGTTTCAGTTCAGAGGTGGAGAAATAAGCGAATACCTCATTTTCATCGTCTGAGTTAGGATCTCCTTCTGATTCTGAGTCAGAGTCAACAGCATCCTTTGACTCTGCTCCTTTGTCTTTGACAATGGCCATGAGTCCTTGGACTTCACCATCAGAGTCAACATCCTCTGACTCTGATTCATCAAAAGTCACCATCAGACTTTTCTTGGTCTTGAAGTGCTTCTTTGGCCTCTTGTCCTTCTTCAATTTTGGACAGTCACTTTTGTAGTGCCCTGATTCTTTGCACTCAAAGCATGTGACTTCCTTAATTGAGGACTTCTTCTGACCTGAGGATTCAGACTTTCCCTTGGCCTTTCCAGAGCCTTTGTACTTGCTCTGCATGTGCTTCCAAATACGGTTGAGTCTTTTAGAGATCAGAGTCAGCTCATCTTCATCAGAATCTTCTGATGCTTCTTCAGATTCTTCTGCTTCAGCTTGAAGAACTTTTGACTTTTCTGCTTTAGCCTTCACAGATTTGGATTTTAAGGCTATTGACTTCTTCCTCAGATCTTGCATCTCTGAGCGCTTCAGCTCATGACACTTCAGTATGCTGATGAGTTCTTCTAAACTCATACGCTCAACATCTCTCGTAAGCTCTATTGAAGTCACCAAGGGCATCCAGCTTTCAGGAAGACTTCTGATGACCCTTATGACATGATCTTTTGTTGTGTAGCTCTTGTTTAGAGGTCGTATTCCAGCTACAAGCAACTGAAATCTGGAAAACATTTCTTCAATGGACTCGTTTGGCTCCATGATGAAGGATTCATACTTTTGGATCAAAGACAATGCCTTTGATTCTTTGACTTTCTTGTTTCCTTCATGAGACATCTTCAGGGATTCAAAGATGCCTTTTGCATACTCACGATCTGTAATCTTCTGGTACTCTTCATAAGAGATAGCACTTAGTAAAATTGCTCTAGCTTTGTGATGTTGTGAGTAAAGCTTCTTTTGATCTGCAGTCATCTCTGACCTTGGGATCTTCTTGCCTTCTTCATCAACTGGACGCTCATAGCCATCCACAATAATATCCTAGAGATCTGCATCAAAACCCAGAAAGAAGCTTTCAAGTCTATCTTTCCAATATTCGAACCTTTGACCGTCGAACATGGGAGGCTTTGCATTGTAACCATCTTTTTGAGTTTCACTGGTGGTAGCCATTTTTTTTCACACCGACCCAGATCACTGAACACTGTTAGGTGTGGTAATCAGGACTTGCGCTCTGATACCAATTGAAGGTATGAAAAACAGTAGAAAGGGGGGGTTTGAATAACGTTTTCATAATACAACTTCCACCTTAAAGATTTTATCAAATATTTTTAGAACAAAGCGCTTAAGATAAGAGATAGAAAAGCACACAAGGATTTTTATCCTGGTTCACTTGATAAATCCCTCAAGCTAATTCAGTCCACCCATTAAGGTGATTTCTTCCTTCTTAGAATGAAGGCAATCCACTAATCAGGTAAGTGTTACAACTGCACTTGAAACCTACAAGTGACTAACAATTACACTGACTTAGCTCACACTGAGATTCACTCTCTTAGTCTTCTCAAGGATCAGATCAACCTTGATCTCCTAAAGGTAACTAAACTGTTTAAGAAAGAATGTTTACAAAGGATTTGCTTCTGAAAAGCTAATAGTAAACACAATGAATTCAGATGAAAGAATGCTTAGAAGTTTTGAATATAGCTTGCGCGTATGTAATTCTTCCAACAGCATCTTTCAATCTTCAGCCTCTATTTATACTCCAAGGATTAGGGTTTGAACGCTGCATGGAAATGCTACCGTTGAAGGGCAGTTCTGGAAATTCCAACTTCTGTTGTGGCTGAGAATGTTAGGTAGGTCGTTAGGATAGTACATTTGCTTTTGTACTTGGTTAGTGACTTGACCTTTAAACCTAGGAGACTTTTGATCAGGGGAATGCTTCATGTTGGAACTTGTGAAGCCAGTTGATCAGAGTCAGAGGGAAGCACAGATCCTCTGACCGTTGTATCTTCTGATTCTGAACTCAGAGGGAAGTACATGGTCTTCAGAGTCATCTTGCTTCTGGACATCAGAGTTTCCACTATTCAGCTTCTGGATCTTCAGAGTCTTCTACACCATCAGAACATCTGAACCTTCAGAGTTTCTTGGTTGTCAGAACGTCTGGATCTTCAGAACTTCAAGTGACTGAGTCCATATCAGAGCTTGTATGACTTCAGATCTTCTGAAGCATTTCAACTATTCAGAGTGAACATAGATGTTGCGAAAGCGTTGCTTGGGTCACTCTTTATGCACAGTGCTTCTGATTTGTGTGAGATTGAATTGAGGTCAGAGCCTGTAAATAGCACACTCAGAAAAACACGTTAGAGTACCATAATTGTTCATACTAAAATGTTAACTTGTAATCATCAAAACATAGAGTTGTACTACTCGATCAAAACTTGATCTTACATTTTTGACATGCTTCACAAGAAGCGTCTGAAGAATACTTCAGAGTGGGTAAGCCCCTGACAAGGTCAAGCTTACTTAGCTGAGAGATCTTTCTCATGCTAGCATGCCCTAACCGTCTATTCCATACCCATTGCTCTTAGTTAACAGAAAGAAGGAACTTTACTTTTTGAGTTTCCAACTCAGATAATCTGATCTTATAAATGTTGTTCCGCCTCTTGCTGTTAAACAGAACAGAGCCATCAATCTAACTTACAGCACTGCAAGAGTTTTGATTGAAAATAATGTCATAACCCTTGTCAGCTAATTGACTTATTGACAATAAATTATGCATTAAACCGTCCACTAGTAAAGCATTATCAATGCATGGACCCTTACCGACACCTGTGGTTCCAGAACCAACAATCTTACCCTTCTCGTTGCCTCCAAAACCAACTTCACCTCCAGGTCTAAGTTTCAGGTCTTGGAACATACGCTTTTCTCCCGCCATGTGATGCGAGCATCCACTGTCCAGATACCATGATTGGAGTCTCAGTGGAGCTATCAAGGATATTTGCAACATATACAATCCTTTCCTTAGGTACCCACTTTCTGGGTCCTTTCTTGTTAGTTACCCCAGAAGTTCTGATAACTTTGGGTCTTTCAATAGGATAATGCAAAGGAATTTGAGCATGATATGTTGACATAGAAAATGTTCCTTTCTTAATAGGTAAAGCAACTTTAGAAGGTACAGGTTCAGGTATAGTGGTGCCAGAAGGAACAAAATGTTCATAAAGAGATTTAGGTTTAGGCATAGGAGGCTCATTTCTACTGGGTCTAGAATAGCCAATACCATTCATTCTATTTCTGCTACCGCCATAGATCATTGAAGCCATTAAACTTCTATCTACGCTTTTAGCTAGGAACCTCTGAAAAGATTTTTTATATTTGGTTTCATTCTTATCTTCAGAAGTACTGGATATAATAATTTCTTCTAACTTGGAAATTTGATTTTTAAGAACAGAGTTGGAATTAATTAGAGAGAAGTTGTTTTCATTTAACTCGGAAATTTTTTTCACATGTTTAGCAGATATATCAGAAGCATCAAGAAAATCCTTTTTCAACCTTTTATGCTTAGTTAGAAGAGAATCATGTTTACTCATAATTTTAGCTAAGGCAGATTTTAGTTCAGACAATTTTCATCTTTAGAGTCTGACTCAGCCTCTAATGCTGGATCTGATTCAGCTTTTGACTCTGCTTCTATGTCTTTGACAATAGCCATGAGTCCTTCAACAACTTCACCATCAGAGTCTACTTCTTCTACGTCTGAATCATCAAGAGTTACCATGAGACCTTTTCTAGCCTTGAAATACTTCTTAGGCTTCTTGTCTTTCTTTAGCTTAGGACAACCACTTTTGTAATGTCCCGACTCCTTGCATTCAAAGCATGTAACCTCTTTTGATGATGACTTGCGTTGACAAGATGAAGACTCTTGTTTTCCTTTGGCTTTTGATGACTCTTTGTATTTGTTTTGCCTATGCTTCCAAAGTTTGTTGATTCTCTTTGAAATCAGTGAAAGCTAATCTTCATCAGAATCTTCAGACGATTCTTCTAAAACCGGTTCAGCTTGAAGCGCTTTGGCTTTCTCAGACTTTACCTTCAGGGCTATGGATCTTTGTTTCCTCTGAGAAACATGATCAGCACGATCCACCTCATGACTTTTCAGAATACTTATGAGTTCTTCTAAGCTCATGTTCTTGATATCTTTAGGCAGCTTTAAGGAAGTCATCAACAACATCCACTTTTCAGGATGACCTCTAAGGATTCTCTTCACATGGTCACGGTTGGTGTAGCCTTTGTCAAGTATTTTGATTCCAGAAATGATCATCTGAAATATGGAAAACATGGCATCTAGTGATTCATCATCTCCCATCATGAAGGCTTCATATTTCTTGATCAAAGACAGCGCCTTTGTCTCCTTGACCTCTTCATTTCCTTCATGAGACATCTTCAAGGAATCAAAGATGGCCTTGGCAGAATCAGGGGCTGTGATTTTATCATATTCTTCATATGAGATAGCACTCAACAAGATAGTTCTTGCTTTGTGATGATCTTTGTACATTTTCTTCTGAGACTCAGTCATCTTGTCTCTTGGAATCTTCTCTCGATCTGCATCAACAGGGCGAGTGTAGCATCGATAATGTGATCCCAGAGATCAGCCTCAAAAGCAAGAAAGAAACTTTCGATTATATATTTCCAGTAATCAAACTTTTCTCCGTCAAAGATAGGTTGTTTAGCACTTTAGTGATCTCTTTGAGCATCGCTGGTGGTGGTACTTATTGGCTTAACGCATATAGATGTTTCTACTAGGAACATCACATGTCTGAAAAAGAATAAGGACATTTGTTCTCGTAATAATTGTCTAGCTATAAAAAAAGAAGCATTTAGCTAATTATCTTTGTCATATCATTTTAAATATGAACATGTGCAACTCGACATTCAAAATCATGTCACGTACCAACTTGATCAAGGTTGGACATTTCACTCTATCAAGGTCGATGCATCGATAAACACTGAATGTGTGCACATGTATCACATCAAATATATTCAAGAATCATAGGGAATTCCCCTTACTTTTCCACAATTTTAATTTTTGGCTTTGAGAACATCTGAGAAATAGACTTTCGCATCATAAGACTCAGGATGGCCTAACCGGTCATATGTCAATCACAATCACTTCTTCCATATGAAGAACTTCGCTAATCAAAATAATGCTTCAATATTTTCTCGCATTTTGAATCCTTCATGGATTTTCACATTTTTTTCATTTTTATCTTCATACTTTGATATCACCAATTGGGGAAATTTGAGAGCTCAAAGTAGGAGAGTCTCTACATCACATTTGAATCCTCAACATTCTCCTCCTCAAGTGTGAATTTCCACCACATTACCATAAAAAATTTGTTTGAGATTTCACCTGACTATACTGAAGAGTTGTTATACAATATCATATATATTGTTACATGTCCTTCAGGGACAATTAACCATGCTTCAATAAAATATCACAACTTTTATTAATGAAATATTTGCTTCTGGAAATATTTCAATCATAATACATAATTTAGAGGTAAGTATAAATTTTCATTCTAGTCCCTCTCACACATTCCAACTTTAAAATGGTTGAGACAAATGCTATAGATATTGCATAAAGAATATTCTTTAAATGGAGACATTTGAATTTGTATAATTGAAAAACGTACA
Organism: Lotus japonicus; assembly: GCF_012489685.1. Lineage (NCBI taxonomy): Eukaryota > Viridiplantae > Streptophyta > Magnoliopsida > Fabales > Fabaceae > Lotus > Lotus japonicus. Next base: position 57,834,385 of record NC_080041.1, on the reverse strand, counting down.
TACATATATTAATTTTTCTATTAAAACCATATATTAAGCAAGAGAGGGAGAAATACCGAAACAGAGAGGGAAGGTCAGTGAGAGCATGCTTCGGTTTTAAATGGGATGTGTCAATTCCGGGCTCTTCGAAATCGCTATCAGTGGTGGTTGTTGGAGGTCGTGGGAAACTGAGGAGAAGGTGAATAGTTGGAGACCTTGACGTCGTTGAAGTCATTGATGGGGGAGCTCAGCGTCGGAACCTTGCGCCGCCGAAGAGAATGACAATGGTGTTTGGTTCGTAGATAAGAGAAAAGAATGGTGTGGAACTCTTGATGTCATAAATCGGGAGAGAGAAACTTGAGTTTGAATATAGAACTACATGAATACCCTCCAATTAAAATTCACTTTAAGAAAAGAGAGAGCAAAATTTTTGTCAAAAAAAAAAGTGTTAAGTAATAACTTACTCCTTCTAAAAAACAAGTGGGAGTAAGTTAGCATTCCCCTATATATATATATATGTGACAAAAAAATAATTTATTTTATAATCATGATCAATGTTCATTAGTGCTATATATTTTGGATTCATAGCTAGAGTGCATCATATTATAGTTCTTTTGGATTAAGAGTTTATATTATGCTATGGATCTTTTGGTAAATCTTCAGGATTCAAAAAAAAATTTCTTCCAGATCTTCTTATGAATCTTCTGGATTCATAAATTTGTCTTCTAGATCTTCTGATGAATCTTCAAGATTCATAAGAAATTTTTCTTCCGGATCTTCTAATGAATCTTCAGGATTCATAAAAAATTTCACTGTGAGCTCTTCTAGAACATGTGTGTATTACACCATGAATCTTCAGGATTCATATTTTGAACATACTCACTACTTGCTTAACACTTTAGGAGATGAAGAACTTGATTCTTGAGGAGGAGATGGAGATCAATCATGCTGATAACGTGTTATGAATAAATGGAGGAACTAACATAAGCAAAGAGAGGAGAAGGAAGTAAAGAGAGAAGAGAGAAAAAAAAAAAAAGAATAGTGTGAATGAGGAGTAGTGGCTACTTGATGCACCCTCCCTTATTTATAGAGCTAGGTTAACATGTAGAGACAAAATACATGGGCTTGGCACATTGACCCATGATGGTCATTCTATTTACAACAATAATGTTTTTGTAAATTATAACTGTGAAACTTCTATATCCTCCACACCTCCCTCAACATACCATTCATAAAGCATAAATAATAGTTATAATGGTTATAACTGTAACATTAATAATTGTTATTCATTTCCCATTTTTTTTTATGCTTCTATGAGCTCTGCTAGGGCTTTTTCTCCGTTTTGGTACCAACACAAAGGTGTTCTACACTTGCGGCCATACAAAGCCTCATACGGTACCATACCTATGCTCGTATGAAAACTGTTGTTGTATGTGAACTCAATCAATGGCAATAGGTTATCCCAACTGCCCTGGTTGTCTAACACGCAAGCTCGTAGCAAATCCTCCAATGACTGGATGGTCCTCTCAGTCTGTCCATCAGTCTGCGGATGATAAGCAGAACTTAGTCTCAGCCTCGTTCCCAAAGCCTCTTGAAGAGCTCCCCAAAAATGTGATGTAAACTTCGGGTCTCGGTCGGATACAATACTGGTCGGTACTCCATGAAGTCGTACAATCTCCGCTATATATATCTCTGTTAGTTTCTCCACGTTGTACGTAGTCCTCACAGGTACGAAATGAGCCGACTTAGTTAATCGATCCACTATTACCCAAATAGAATCATATCCTTTCTGAGTTCTTGGCAAGGCCACTACAAAATCCATCGATATGCTATCCCATTTCCATTCCGGTACATCTAAGCTTTGTAGCATACCTGAAGATTTCTGATGTTCCACCTTCGCCTTCTGACATGTCAAACATGCAGCTACATACTCAGCCACTTGCCTTTTCATTCCTGGCCACCAAAAATTCACCTTCAAGTCCTGATACATCTTTTTCATTCCAGGATGAATGCTTAACTTGCTCTTGTGACCTTCATCCATAATCAACCTTCTCAAGTCAGTGTTGTTAGGTACACAAACCCTATCCTTACACCGTAGGATATTGTCACTTCCTACCTTGAATTCTGGGTCTTTACCTTGACTCACCAAATTCCTTTTCCCGAGCAGAAACTCATCTTGTAGCTGTTGCTCTCGGATTTCTTCCATCAATCCATTGGTAATCCTGATCATCCCGAACTTCAGCTCTCCTTCGGATAATCTCACATCCAAGCTCAAATCTCGAAATTGCTCCAGCAATTGCAGCTCTTTCACCATCATCGACGAGATGTGCATCTTCCTGCTCAAGGCATCAGCAACAGCATTCGCCTTTCCAGGATGATATTGCAGGGTGAACTCGTAATCTTTGAGAAATTCCATCCACCGACGCTGTCTCATGTTCAGCTCCTTCTGCTCAAACAAGTACTTCAAGCTCTTATGATCACTGAATATGGTGAAATTGCATCCATATAAGTGATGTCTCCAAATCTTCAGCGCAAATACGATGGCAGCTAGCTCTAAGTCATGAGTTGGATAATTCTTCTCATGCACCTTCAGTTGTCTTGAAGCATAAGCAACCACCTTCCGATGTTGCATCAGCACACATCCCAACCCTTGATGTGAAGCATCACAGTATACCTCGTAAGGTTCCTCTGGTTGCAGTAGAACGAGTACAGGTGACGTCGTCAACCGTTCCTTCATCGCCTGAAAACTAGTTTCGCAAGCTTCAGTCCATGCAAAAGGTTGGTCCTTCCTCGTAAGTTGAGTCAACGGTCCAACAATCTTCGCGAAATTCTCGATGAAACGGCGATAATATCCCGCCAAACCAACGAAACTCCTGATCTCAGTCACTGTCTTTGGCCGTTCCCAAGACAATACGGTCTCTACCTTCGCTGGGTCCACAGCTATCCCCTCCTTAGAGATCACATGGCCTAAGAATTTTACCTCTTCAAGCCAAAATTCGCACTTAGAAGGATTGGCATACAACTCCTTCTCCCTCAGCACTTGTAAGACTTGTCGCAAGTGCCCCTCATGGTCCTCAGCATTCTTTGAGTAGATCAGAATATCGTCGATAAACACCACGACGAATCGATCCAAGAATGTATGGAACGTCCTATTCATGTAATCCATGATTATCGCAGGTGCGTTTGTCACCCCAAATGGCATCACTAAATACTCATAGTGTCCATAACGGGTTCTGAATGTCGTCTTCTGAATATCCTCGGTCTTGACTCTGATTTGATGATAACCCGACTTCAGATCGATCTTGGAAAATATCGCAGCTCCTCGCAGTTGATCCATCAAATCATCAATCCTAGGTAACGGATACCTATTCTTGACGGTTACCTTGTTCAATTGTCGGTAGTCGACACATAATCTCGATTTCCCGTCCTTCTTCTTCACCAACAAAACTGGCGCTCCCCAAGGTGAAACGCTTGGTCGTATAAATCCCTTCGACAGAAGATCCTCGAGTTGGGACTTCAATTCCACTAGCTCCGCAGGTGCCATACGATATGGTGCAATCGAAATCGGCCCTGTTCCCGGTACGATGTCTATAGCAAACTCAGTGTCGCGTACAGGCGGCAAACCAGGTACATCGCCAGGAAAAGCATCCGGGAAGTCTCTCACCACTGGAATACTGCCAACTTCCGGGTTCCCTTTGCTCTCCAAGCTTAGCAAAACAGAATACTCCTGAGATCCCTCGTTCAAAGCGACGCTGATGTGATTGGCAGATAGATACTCGGAAAGATCCGAATCAGGAAATACCACTCTCTTTCGGTTGCAGTCCAAAAGACAATGATAGCGGGACAACCAATCCATTCTTAGGATAACATCTAGGTTCTTAAGAGTTAGACATACTAGGTTAGCATGGTACTAGGATAAATCCTATGCTTAGTCAAAGAAACAATTAGTACTCATCACAAGATAGCATCTAGCATACTATGCAATATGAGTAAGCAATAACTTCAATCAATTCTAAGCGAAAAATCGCTTGCAGACAATCAATTTTCACTCTTTGCAGAGTCACACAACCTAGCACAGAAGACCTATTCCCCAACAACTCCCGAAAGACTCAACCGTGCTCTGATACCACAATGTAACACCCCGATTTCGGTGGCGTCACTTTAGTAACCAAAAATAAACTTAATGCGGAAAAACGTGAATATTTTTTTTTCCGATAATAACTAAGACAAAACTGAATTAAATAAAACCCAAATGCGAAATACAACAGAACTAATATACAATATATATAACAGCCCCCGCTGTAAGTAGCGACCTCGTCACGAGTAACCTCCAGTGACGGAAAGTAGAAAGTGTAGCGCCCGTAGGCAATATATACAAACAAAATATAAAGGTAAAGTGTCAGCAACACCATCCCTCAAAATTGAGAATAAGCTGACCAAATGGTCTGAAAAGAAGACCTCCTAAGTCCAACCAACTCTCTGTGATTCCCGTAAGGAAACCACACAAAAAGCTATAGGTGGGAAACTACCCTGTCCCAAATGAAGCAATGACTGTCAGAGCTAAGACTCTACTCCAACACTAATCCTATCTCGAGGAGCTCACACTAACACTCAGTCCTACGTGCTAGCATGATCTCCGTCTGAATCAGAATCCAGAACGACTAAGTCTAGGTACACTACCCGTCCTCCTCTCGCCACGGCGATACGCTCCGGTGCTGGACTCACGGGCTTAGGGCCCGATCCATGATCATCTATGACAGCAACGGTGGGTGCACTGGACTCTGCCAAAGGCACTCCCACTGGCTCCTCCTCTGAGGGGTCCTCCTCATCCGAAGATAACGGTGGTGGTGGTGGTCCTCCTGCTCCTGGTCCGCAATGTACACCTGGTGGCAAGTTGAAACTGACAGTGCATCTCCGCAGCACTCCTGACGTCAAAACTCCAACCCTATCTACGTGGTCCTCCATAATCCGCCCCGAGTACGTCGCTCGATGGCTAGCGGGGTCTACCACCCACAAACCGGGGTCGTCCTGGTCGATCATCTCATATCTAATCCCCCCCGAAGGGTGGACCATTGTGAACCAGTCCGCGATGGACATCTGACAAAAGGCGTTGTCCGCCAAAGCACATACAGAAGACGCGAGAGTCAACTCCAAAGAATTACGTAAATATTAACACCAATAGATACAGATACGAGAATAGCCACTTAGGCTTATAACTAGAGATAGCATCCTAGGGTTGCATGTTCCATAATGTTTGTAAATGACAACAATAACAAATAGCATGTTCCAAATAGGATTAACAAATAACAATCACACTCCGCAACTAAATTAGTATGCATGTTGCATGATATGCAATGCAGGTTAACCTAGTCAACCAATATGCATTCCGGAACGGATGGACATCAACGAATCAGCCCTAGCACCAGCCACGGTGGGACCATTTCGGTCCGCGTGCCTCTTACTCCAACAACAAACGGTAGTCAGATCAGCATAAAACCCGAAGGCCTGCCATTCGGTCTGCTACTAAGAGTCACCAAGCAGCGCTCTTACGCGGAAATCCCGGTCTTATAACCATTTTGGAATCCGCCGTGGTCCGGCATCTCACCGTGTTTAAACCACATAATGAGTGCATGCAATGCAGTGATTAGCCAAACAACGTCTCCGAATCTCACTCGACACGTCGCCAAGTTTTCTAGCTAAATTAATGTCTCTAAAAGCTTACCCTAAGGTAAAGTCGATTCTGCGACAAAAGACACTTCTTCACATCAACATAGTAACTCATGATGAGCTCCGAATCATCCGACTCATCTCAAACCGATGGTCACCACTGCTCAACGAGCAAAGAGTATCACACTCTCGGAAACTACCTGTTTCCCGGACTTATCCCCAGGATAGCCCAACAACACAACTGCTCCCAGAGCACAAGAGTATCAACATACTCAAAACTTATCAATCTCCTCAACACTTGGATCCGACGACACTTCTCGTTTTCCAAAACTAAGATTTTCATCCAAAGCTTCCTTTCGAGATTATTACCATTACTTAAAGATTTAGAGGTTGTTTAATGTCTTATGAGTTTTCTTTACAAAATAATATCCTTTTAGTCTTATCGCAAATCCTATAAGTTCTCGGAATCTTCAAATCCCAAATGACTCCAGAGAATGTCTCGATCCATGAAAACCATAACAAGGCCCGAATCTCATTCGTCCTATCAAACTTTCTCAAAACTCTCAAAATAAAGTCGGCATGACCTGCCCGCTATTCTCACCACTCAGAATCTCAGATTTCATTGCAAAAGCATAATTAACTCAGCACAATAAACCAGCATGTCATGTATCAACGTATTATGCAATAACCACGTAGCACTTAGCATATAAGGCATGCATCACACATCCTAAATTACCCACTTAGCACTTAGCATGAAGTTCAATCTCAAAAGCATTCAGTAGATGAATCATCTACATTGTCAGCCGAAGCCTCAGAAAACATTTTTCCAATCAAACACAAACAAGTGCATAAACAGTAAACAATGTCGAAAGCATCGACCCTAAGCATTAACTAGAGATTCAGTGAGTAGCCCTCACCTGTAGGTTCTCCAGAGTGATCTTCGAACTCTTCCTCACAAGCACAGCGTTGCTCCTTAGGAAATTCCTCAAAAACACCTTTAAAGTAAAACCACAGAATACTATCAGAATCTATCGGAAACTAAGCTATCAATACTTACTAAGGTTACACGAAGTAGTATATACTCCGAGGTACGATAATCTAGCGCGAAAGGACAAGTTTTCGGAAAAGGAAATTTTCCTCCTCCCCCCCTATAGGGCTCGGCCACTTTTGGTAATTGTGGGGCTCGATTTTTCTTCGATCAAACTTGGTTCCTATGCTTTCATTAGTCGTGACTAAGGGTATTCTAAACTCGGAAAAATTATCGGATCAAAAACTGTCGCAGGGGTATTTTGGTCATGATTTTTAACTTAGAATTTCAAAACTGAAATCCCGAAAAGCAAATTTGACAGGGACGTCACCAACGACGTTTATGACAACTAATCCTACTAGCACTAAGCTAAGGCGATAGTTTTCAGCCCAAAGAACGAAGCTTTACTCCAAAAATGGGTATTTGAGGCATAAATTGATTCCGACGGAATTTCGGCGACATAACGGAAAAACTAATCCGACAGAAGTGATCTTGGGCACGTAGGGAAGATGTTTAGAATCAAAAATGAAATATTCAGGATAGTTTTGCAAAAACCTCAAAACTATCAGCTCAGAAAAGTCTATAGAAAAGCTATGGAAAAAGCGATCAGAGGTAAGGATTAGCGACTATACCTCGAAACCTTGAAGTAGCAACTGATTAATCAACGATCAAGCAAGGATTGAACAAAATCTCTTCTCCTCCTCCTCCTAGCAAACTCGCGGCTTCAAGAGAGAAAATGGGTAAGATTTTTGTGTTTTTTCTCATTTCTTGGCTATATATAGAGGTTGGCAAAACGCGGTAAAATGAAAGTTTCGCGAATCTTATTTTTCCGGCGTCATTCTCCGTGAATTCTAAGATAGGTTTTGGCGAAAGAATTCCAAAACTCAAAAGAGGTCTCATTGTATTTTTGGTAACTAATGCAAAGTCGGTGTAAAACTATTTTACCTGATAAGTTGCTTTTTGCATCAGATGTCGGAATAGAAAACTTCCTTCTGAAGAAAGATTGAAATCATCAAGATAAATGGGTGTACGCGTGTGGAATCTTCATTTGATGTTCCGAATAGAAAAAGTCTTCATTGTCGGGTGATTCTAGGGTTTTGAAATACCAGGGTTTCGGTTTCGGCAAACTTCCGATGATTGGAATCGGACGTTCGTAGATTCTAGAGTTTCGCCTCGAAACGATTGTGATATATGGAAAAAGAGAAGTTCTAACATTTCTCTGAAGATTTTTGGAATTAACTTCCATCGTGCCTATAAGTGAAAACTAGCTATTTACTAGGGTTTCTGACCTAGGTTTAAGCGTATAACGATCGTGTTATACCTTTTATCGATCATGATGCAATCCTTAAACTTTTCCTGAACTTTCTCCTTCATAAATTTATTTCATTTAGTAAACTCTGGTTCAGGTTTCCTTTCACATTACATCAACCCTAATCGTGAATAAGAAGTTTATTCACTTAGCATAAGTTTAAAAACTTGGGTCTTACATTACTACCCTCCAAAAAGAAAGTTTCGACCTCGAAACTTAAGGGTCAGTAAATAGTTCTGGATACTGTTCTTGAATCTTCTCCTTCAGCTCCCATGTCGCATCACCGGTGTCTTTATTCCAAATGACTTTCACTAACTCGATCTCTTTTCCTCTCAACTGTTTTATCCTGGTGTCACCAATGCTAATTGGCGGTGTCTCGAAAGACAGATCATCCTTCAACTCAATGTCATCCAGCTCGATAACATGTGTCGGATCCGCAATATATTTCCTCAGTTGTGACACGTGGAATACGTCATGAATGTTCGATAGAAATGGAGGTAGTGCAATCTGGTAAGCGACTGGTCCAATTCGACGAGTGATCTGATAAGGTCCAATAAACTTCGGCGTAAGCTTCTTTGACTTAATTGCTCGACCAACTCCCGTAGTCTGAGTAACTCGCAGAAACACATGGTCTCCTTCTTCGAATTCCAGAGTTCTGCGCCTTTGATCGGCATAACTCTTCTGTCTACTCTGAGAGGTCTTCATCTTTTCTCTGATCTGCTTGATCTTCTCGGTTGTCTGTTGCAGAAGTTCTGGTCCTACTAACAGATTTTCTCCGTTTTGGTACCAACACAAAGGTGTTCTACACTTGCGGCCATACAAAGCCTCATACGGTGCCATACCTATGCTCCTATGAAAACTGTTGTTGTATGTGAACTCAATCAATGGCAATAGGTTATCCCAACTGCCCTGGTTGTCTAACACGCAAGCTCGTAGCAAATCCTCCAATGACTGGATGGTCCTCTCAGTCTGTCCATCAGTATGCGGATGATAAGCAGAACTTAGTCTCAGCCTCGTTCCCAAAGCCTCTTGAAGAGCTCCCCAGAAATGTGATGTAAACTTCGGGTCTCGGTCAGATACAAAACTGGTCGGTACTCCATGAAGTCGTACAATCTCCGCTATATATATCTCTGATAGTTTCTCCACGTTGTACGTAGTCCTCACAGGTACGAAATGAGCCGACTTAGTTAATCGATCCACTATTACCCAAATAGAATCATATCCTTTCTGAGTTCTTGGCAAGGCCACTACAGAATCCATCGATATGCTATCCCATTTCCATTCCGGTACATCTAAGCTTTGTAGCATACCTGAAGATTTCTGATGTTCCACCTTCGCCTTCTGACATGTCAAACATGCAGCTACATACTCAGCCACTTGCCTTTTCATTCCTGGCCACCAAAAATTCACCTTCAAGTCCTGATACATCTTTTTCATTCCAGGATGAATGCTTAACTTGCTCTTGTGACCTTCATCCATAATCAACCTTCTCAAGTCAGGGTTGTTAGGTACACAAACCCTATCCTTACACCGTAGGATATTGTCACTTCCTACCTTGAATTCTGGGTCTTTACCTTGACTCACCAAATTCCTTTTCCCGAGCAGAAACTCATCTTGTAGCTGTTGCTCTCGGATTTCTTCCATCAATCCATTGGTAATCCTGATCATCCCGAACTTCAGCTCTCCTTCGGATAATCTCACATCCAAGCTCAAATCTCGAAATCGCTCCAGCAATTGCAGCTCTTTCACCATCATCGACGAGATGTGCATCTTCCTGCTCAAGGCATCAGCAACAACATTCGCCTTTCCAGGATGATATTGCAGGGTGAACTCGTAATCTTTGAGAAATTCCATCCACCGACGCTGTCTCATGTTCAGCTCCTTCTGCTCAAACAAGTACTTCAAGCTCTTATGATCACTGAATATGGTGAAATTGCATCCATATAAGTGATGTCTCCAAATATTCAGCGCAAATACGATGGCAGCTAGCTCTAAGTCATGAGTTGGATAATTCTTCTCATGCACCTTTAGTTGTCTTGAAGCATAAGCAACCACCTTCCGATGTTGCATCAGCACACATCCCAACCCTTGATGTGAAGCATCACAGTATACCTCGTAAGGTTCCTCTGGTTGCAGTAGAACGAGTACAGGTGACGTCGTCAACCGTTCCTTCATCGCCTGAAAACTAGTTTCGCACGCTTCAGTCCATGCAAAAGGTTGGTCCTTCCTCGTAAGTTGAGTCAACGGTCCAAAAATCTTCGCGAAATTCTCGATGAAACGGCGATAATATCCCGCCAAACCAACGAAACTCCTGATCTCAGTCACTGTCTTTGGCCGTTCCCAAGACAATACGGTCTCTACCTTCGCTGGGTCCACAGCTATCCCCTCCTTATAGATCACATGGCCTAAGAATTTTACCTCTTCGAGCCAAAATTCGCACTTAGAAGGATTGGCATACAACTCCTTCTCCCTCGGCACTTGTAAGACTTGTCGCAAGTACCCTTCATGGTCCTCAGCATTCTTTGAGTAGATCAGAATATCGTCGATAAACACCACGACGAATCGATCCAAGAATGTATGGAACGTCCTATTCATGTAATCCATGAATATCGCAGGTGCGTTTGTCACCCCAAATGGCATCACTAAATACTCATAGTGTCCATAACGGGTTCTGAATGTCGTCTTCTGAATATCCTCGGTCTTGACTCTGATTTGATGATAACCCGACTTCAGATCGATCTTGGAAAATATCGCAGCTCCTCGCAGTTGATCCATCAAATCATCAATCCTAGGTAACGGATACCTATTCTTGACGGTTACCTTGTTCAATTGTCGGTAGTCGACACATAATCTCGATTTCCCGTCCTTCTTCTTCACCAACAAAACTGGCGCTCCCCAAGGTGAATCGCTTGGTCGTATAAATCCCTTCGACAGAAGATCCTCGAGTTGGGACTTCAATTCCACTAGCTCCGCAGGTGCCGTACGATATGGTGCAATCGAAATCGGCCCTGTTCCCGGTACGATGTCTATAGCAAACTCAGTGTCGCGTACAGGCGGCAAACCAGGTACATCGCCAGGAAAAGCATCCGGGAAGTCTCTCACCACTGGAATACTGCCAACTTCCGGGTTCCCTTTGCTCTCCAAGCTTAGCAAAACAGAATACTCCTGAGATCCCTCGTTCAAAGCGACGCTGATGTGATTGGCAGATAGATACTCGGAAAGATCCGAATCAGGAAATACCACTCTCTTTCGGTTGCAGTCCAAAAGACAATGATAGCGGGACAACCAATCCATTCCTAGGATAACATCTAGGTTCTTAAGAGTTAGGCATACTAGGTTAGCATGGTACTAGGATAAATCCTATGCTTAGTCAAAGAAACAATTAGTACTCATCACAAGATAGCATCTAGCATACTATGCAATATGAGTAAGCAATAACTTCAATCAATTCTAAGCGAAAAATCGCTTGCAGACAATCAATTTTCACTCTTTGCAGAGTCACACAACCTAGCACAGAAGACCTATTCCCCAACAACTCCCGAAAGACTCAACCGTGCTCTGATACCACAATGTAACACCCCGATTTCGGTGGCGTCACTTTAGTAACCAAAAATAAACTTAATGCGGAAAAACGTGAATATTTTTTTTTCCGATAATAACTAAGACAAAACTGAATTAAATAAAACCCAAATGCGAAATACAACAGAACTAATATACAATATATATAACAGCCCCCGCTGTAAGTAGCGACCTCGTCACGAGTAACCTCCAGTGACGGAAAGTAGAAAGTGTAGCGCCCGTAGGCAATATATACAAACCAAATATAAAGGTAAAGTGTCCGCAACACCATCCCTCAAAATTGAGAATAAGCTGACCCAATGGTCTGAAAAGAAGACCTCCTAAGTCCAACCAACTCTCTGTGATTTCCGTAAGAAAACCACACAAAAAGCTATAGGTGGGAAACTACCCTGACCCAAATGAAGCAATGACTGTCAGAGCTAAGACTCTACTCCTACACTAATCCTATCTCGAGGAGCTCACACTAACACTCAGTCCTACGTGCTAGCATGATCTCCGTCTGAATCAGAATCCAGAACGACTAAGTCTAGGTACACTACCCGTCCTCCTCTCGCCACGGCGATACGCTCCGGTGCTGGACTCACGGGCTTAGGGCCTGATCCATGATCATCTATGACAGCAACGGTGGGTGCACTGGACTCTGCCAAAGGCACTCCCACTGGCTCCTCCTCTGAGGGGTCCTCCTCATCCGAAGATAACGGTGGTGGTGGTGGTCCTCCTGCTCCTGGTCCGCAATGTACACCTGGTGGCAAGTTGAAACTGACAGTGCATCTCCGCAGCACTCCTGACGTCAAAACTCCAACCTTATCTACGTGGTCCTCCATAATCCGCCCCGAGTACGTCGCTCGATGGCTAGCGGGGTCTACCACCCACGAACCGGGGTCGTCCTGGTCGATCATCTCATAACTAATCCCCCCCGAAGGGTGGACCATTGTGAACCAGTCCGCAATGGACATCTGACAAAAGGCGTTGTCCGCCAAAGCACACACAGAAGACGCGAGGGTCAACTCCAAAGAATTACGTAAATATTAACACCAATAGATACAGATACGAGAATAGCCACTTAGGCTTATAACTAGAGATAGCATCCTAGGGTTGCATGTTCCATAATGAACGTAAATGACAACAATAACAAATAGCATGTTCCAAATAGGATTAACAAATAACAATCACACTCCGCAACTAAATTAGTATGCATGTTGCATGATATGCAATGCAGGTTAACCCAGTCAACCAATATGCATTCCGGAACGGATGGACATCAACGGATCAGCCCTAGCACCAGCCACGGTGGGACCATTTCGGTCCGCGTGCCTCTTACTCCAACAACAAACGGTAGTCAGATCAGCATAAAACCCGAAGGCCTGCCATTCGGTCTGCTACTAAGAGTCACCTAGCAGCGCTCTTACGCGGAAATCCCGGTCTTATAACCATTTTGGAATCCGCCGTGGTCCGGCATCTCACCGTGTTTAAACCACTTAATGAGTGCATGCAATGCAGTGATTAGCCAAACAACGTCTCTGAATCTCACTCGACACGTCGCCACGTTTTCTAGCTAAATTAATGTCTCTAAAAGCTTACCCTGAGGTAAAGTCGATTCTGCGACAAAAGACACTTCTTCACATCAACATAGTAACTCATGAAGATCTCCGAATCATCCGACTCATCTCAAACCGATGGTCACCACTGCTCAACGAGCAAAGAGTATCACACTCTCGGAAACTACCTGTTTCCCGGACTTATCCCCAGGATAGCCCAACAACACAACTGCTCCCAGAGCACAAGAGTATCAACATACTCAAAACTTATCAATCTCCTCAACACTTGGATCCGACGACACTTCTCGTTTTCCAAAACTAAGATTTTCATCCAAAGCTTCCTTTCGAGATTATTACCATTACTTAAAGATTTAGAGGTTGTTTAATGTCTTATGAGTTTTCTTTACAAAATAATATCCTTTTAGTCTTATCGCAAATCCTATATTTCTCGGAATCTTCAAATCCCAAATGACTCCAGAGAATGTCTCGATCCATGAAAACCATAACAAGGCCCGAATCTCATTCGTCCTATCAAACTTTCTCAAAACTCTCAAAATAAAATCGGCATGACCTGCCCGCTATTCTCACCACTCAGAATCTCAGATTTCATTGCAAAAGCATAATTAACTCAGCACAATCAACCAACATGTCATGTATCAACGTATTATGCAATAACCACGTAGCACTTAGCATATAAGGCATGCATCACACATCCTAAATTACCCACTTAGCACTTAGCATGAAGTTCAATCTCAAAAGCATTTAGTAGATGAATCATCTACATTGTCAGCCGAAGCCTCAGAAAACATTTTTCCAATCAAACACAAACAAGTGCATAAACAGTAAACAATGTCGAAAGCATCGACCCTAAGCATTAACTAGAGATTCAGTGAGTAGCCCTCACCTGTAGGTTCTCCAGAGTGATCTTCGAACTCTTCCTCACAAGCAAAGCGTTGCTCCTCAGGAAATTCCTCAAAAACACCTTTAAAGTAAAACCACAGAATACTATCAGAATCTATCGGAAACTAAGCTATCAATACTTATTAAGGTTACACGAAGTAGTATATACTCCGAGGTACGATAATCTAGCGCGAAAGGACAAGTTTTCGGAAAAGAAAATTTTCCTCCTCCCCCCCTATAGGGCTCGGCCACTTTTGGTAATTGTGGGGCTCGATTTTTCTTCGATCAAACTTGGTTCCTATGCTTTCATTAGTCGTAACTAAGGGTATTCTAAACTCGGAAAAATTATCGGATCAAAAACTGTCGCAGGGGTATTTTGGTCATGATTTTTAACTTAGAATTTCAAAACTGAAATCCCGAAAAGCAAATTTGACAGGGACGTCACCAACGACGTTTATGACAACTTATCCTACTAGCACTAAGCTAAGGCGATAGTTTTCAGCCCAAAGAACGAAGCTTTACTCCAAAAATGGGTATTTGAGGCATAAATTGATTCCGACGGAATTTCGGCGACATAACGGAAAAACTAATCCGACAGAAGTGATCTTGGGCACGTAGGGAAGATGTTTAGAATAAAAAATGAAATATTCAGGATAGTTTTGCAAAAACCTCAAAACTATCAGCTCAGAAAAGTCTATAGAAAAGCTATGGAAAAAGCGATCAGAGGTAAGGATTAGCGACTATACCTCGAAACCTTGAAGTAGCAACTGATTAATCAACGATCAAGCAAGGATTGAACAAAATCTCTTCTCCTCCTCCTCCTAGAAAACTCGCGGCTTCAAGAGAGAAAATGGGTAAGATTTTTGTGCTTTTTCTCATTTCTTGGCTATATATAGAGGTTGGCAAAACACGGTAAAATGAAAGTTTCGCGAATCTGATTTTTCCGGCGTCATTCTCCGTGAATTCTAAGATAGGTTTTGGCGAAAGAATTCCAAAACTCAAAAGAGGTCTCCTTGTATTTTTGGTAACTAATGCAAAGTCGGTGTAAAACTATTTTACCTGATAAGTTGCTTTTTGCATCGGATGTCGGAATAGAAAACTTCCTTCTGAAGAAAGATTGAAATCATCAAGAGAAATGGGTGTACGCGTGTGGAATCTTCATTTGATGTTCCGAATAGAAAAAGTCTTCATTGTCGGGTGATTCTAGGGTTTTGAAATACCAGGGTTTCGGTTTCGGCAAACTTCCGATGATTGGAATCGGACGTTCGTAGATTCTAGAGTTTCGCCTCGAAACGATTGTGATATATGGAAAAAGAGAAGTTCTAACATTTCTCTGAAGATTTTTGGAATTAACTTCCATCGTGCCTATAAGTGAAAACTAGCTATTTACTAGGGTTTCTGACCTAGGTTTAAGCGTATAACGATCGTGCTATACCTTTTATCGATCATGATGCAATCCTTAAACTTTTCCTGAACTTTCTCCTTCATAAATTTATTTCATTTAGTAAACTCTGGTTCAGGTTTCCTTTCACATTACATCAACCCTAATCGTGAATAAGAAGTTTATTCACTTAGCATAAGTTTAAAAACTTGGGTCTTACAGTCAAGGGCTCCTTCGATTCAATTTGGTTCAGTAAAGGAGAGGTATGTTCCGTCCCAAGTCTGCAAGGGTTCTATGAATGAAGAGTTTCAGGAAACGTTCCCCTGGTGTGATGCTCTGCTTGGAGTTTGAAGGGTGTAGGCAGCGGTTTCTTTCTCAACAAGGGAGGTTTGTATGGTCGAAAAGTTATTTAGAGGAGAGGATCGTTCCGCAAGGCTGCCAGTGGAGGTGTTGTTCCCTGAAGCTTCTTCTCCGATTGGCGGCGAGGTAGTGGAAGAGTATATTCTATCTGGTAGAGAAATTTAAAAAATAAAAATAAAAAACACATCATAAATTTAAATTTAACTAACAAAAAAAACAAATTAACAAAACTAACACTAAATTAATTAACAAAATCAAATTTTTAACATATTTAACATCTCTCCCGTAAAAAAAAATTAACATCAATAATGAGTTCAAAACAATTTAACAATGGATGAATAACACTCAATCACAGACCCAGAATAACACTCAATCACAAATCCAGAAAAATCGAATCACAAACCCAGAAAATGGAGCTTCTTCATTAGTGGGGTATGGTTTCAATCTAGTTCGATCTGAGTTCGTCAGTAGTGGGGATGGCTCAATCTGGGTTTGTTTGGACTCGATCTGGTTCGTCAATGATGCAGACACCTCGATCTGGGTTCGGCTTGGTTCGTCAATGCTTCGATATGTTCCTGTGATTGCATGTCAATTTGGATTCGTCTTCTTCATCTGGGTTTGTTCTTCATCTTCAGCCTATCTTCTTCATCTCGTTCACTCCTCCATTTGGGGTTTTTTTTGTCTAAGAATAAATCGCGACTTCGGTTTGTTTTTTTTTTTTTATGAAGAACAATGTTCTACATTTTCTAGGCTCGATCTGGTACGTTTGGTTGTTCTGATATGTATTGGGGCTTTCCAGAAAGGAGATTTTCTTTGAAGATGATGAAGGATAAAGCGAGCCCATTGGGGCTTCTTGTACCAAAGTTTTTTATCCTCATCCCAGGTTCCTTATATGCCAATGGATTTCATTGTTGAGGGTGGTGGGGTTGAAGAACCGTGGTGGGAGAGAATCGGTGGGATGAAGAACAATGGTGAGAGAGTTGGGTTTTTTTTGGTTAATCTGGGGATAATTTTATGAATTTAGGGATCATGAGAATTGGGAAAGTTGGGGTAAGGGTAATTCAGGAATTAAATTTTTTTGGGGTTTTTAATTAATTAATTTTCCCGATTTGTAAAAGATTATTTTTCTTAAATCCACGTAAGCCTTATTAACACAATCAGCAGATCATATCATCACTCGACGGAGCTTCGGGCTCCGGTGAGGACTTACTCCAAACGTTTTACAAAATAGAGGACATTTTACTAAAAACATTCCGGCGAGTGACATAGTTAAGACGACGAGACAAACACATAGACAAGCAATCGTAGATGAAAAAAAAAAAAGCAAAATGATAAAAAAGAAAATAAAAATTGTTAAGAAAATAGTAGAAGGGAGAGGGGAGAAGAGAGGAGCAAGAGTAAGACAAGAAATATTGTGTGGAATGAGGTGTATAAAGCTTGGTGCATCACCCTCTTATTTATAGCATCAGGGAGACAAAAACAGATGGGCTTGGCCCATTGGCCCATGTGGTCATCTATTCACAATACTCCCCCTAGATGATCATCCCTTTAGAATGTGTCTCATTAAAACCTTATTAGGAAAAACCCTGTGGGATAAAAACCTAGTGAAGGAAAAAGAGTACATCATTCTATGGTTCGTCTTTGTACATTGCCTTATTAAAAACCTTACCATGAAAAACCCAATGGGAAAAAACACGGTTAAGGGAAAAGTGTACAATGCATATTAATTTGAGATCTTTCACCCAACGAAGTACGATATTTTGCATTAGCTTTTGCTGTTGGAAGGGCCTTCGTAAATAAGTCTGCCAAATCATCACTTGAACGAATTTGTTGGATGTCTATGTCATCATTCCTTTGTAGATCATGAGTGAATAAGAGCTTCGGTGATATGTGATTTGTTTTATCTCTCTTGATGTATCCTTCCTTAGCCTTGTGTTGTCTGCAAGGTGATGCACGAATCTCCGATGTAGAATTTTCTCATATTCTGATTTGGGCAATGAAACCGAAACTGGTTAAAACAATGTTCCATTTTGTCAATCAATGACCAATTCAGAATCAAACAACAATGCAATATCATTTTCCACATTTGGGGTATAGATTACAAGTCCAAAGACTCTTATATTTTTGCAAATGAATTGCTTCTTTATATGTTGGCCAACCACACCCTTTAATATGGGTTCAATATTCTCGCACTTATAATATTGAGCGCTACTTCATTTTTCAACAATTTTTCAAGTTCTTGGTTCCTTGTTTCAACTTGTAGAGATATAATTGATTGAGATCTCTTTGTATCAATAATCACAGGTACCTGAACCTCTTCAGGAGGTTTAAAGAGTTTTTGTAAACTCTACACTTTTCATGATAGTTTTCCTCATAACAAGACAATCTTCCTTCTCTAAGATTTATCTTTGGAACCAAGTTTAGGCATGTCTTAGCCTAATAAAATTTCAATAGAGAATGACATTTGCAGCATAAAGGAATTTAGAAATTTTGAACTTCAGGTTCATATAGTTGTGTGTGAGTACATATATGCATTCTATACAAGTTTTCAGAGCTGCTTAATTTTTCTCTCCCCCTGATTCCGAGAAATAATGATAAGATATGCAATATCTTCTAGAAATAACTCAAATTCATAGCATAATCTCATCTAAGTGTTGTCTTCTGGACAACGGAGAACACATAGCTCACATAAAAGGTTCTTAGCTGAGACATATTAGGTTCTTGACAATGAACCAATTGCGATGGAGAGAATTACAATGACTAATTGGCTTGATGCATATAGATGTTGCTACTAGCAACATCACATATCCAAAGAAAAGGACATTTGTTCTCTTAATACTGGACTAGCTATAAATAAGAAGCATTTAGCTAAATATCTTTGCTAGATCATTTTAAATATGAACATGTGCAAATCGACATTCAAAATCATGTCATATACCAACTTGATCAAGGTTGGAAATTTCACTCTATCAAGGTCGATGCATCGATTAACACAGAATATGTGCACATGTATCACATCAAATATATTCAAGAATCATAGGGAATTCCCCTTATTTTGCCACAATTTTAATTTTTGGCTTTGAGAACAATATCTAAGAAATAGACTTTCGCATCATAAGACTCGGGATGGTCTAACCGGTCATATGCCAATCACAATCACTTCTTCCATATGAAGAACTTTGCTAATCAAAATAATGCTTCAATATTTCAAAGAATACTTTCTCGCATTTTGAATCCTTCGGGGGTTTTCACATTTTTATCTTCATACTTTGATATCACTAGTTGGGGAAATTGGAGAGCTCAAAATAGGAGTCTCTAAATCACACTTGAATTCTCAACGTTCTCCCCCTCAAGTGTGAGTTACCACCATATTGCCATGCGATTTCATAACCTCTTATAGAGTCATCATACAATATCAGATATCATTACATGTCCTTCAGGGACAATGAGTAATTCTTTAATAAAGAATTACAACTTTTTATCATGTTAAATGAAATATTTACTTCTGGAAATATTTCGATCATAATAATACATGCAAAATCATATCCCAATTCAGGGAATTCAATGACCATTAATATATTTATCTAACAGAATTTTTTTTTTTATATAAACAATGAAGCTCTCAAAATGAAGCTGAAGAAGCATTTTTCTAACGGAATTTTCTTTTCAATCAAAGCCAATTAAACTAATGATAAAGGCTATGATGGGAAGACGCTTCAAACCAATAGAAACGGTAGAACAAAAATAAGCTTTAACTGAAACTGATATATGGAATCCTAAAGAGGAACTTAAAGGTGGAAAAAGCAAGTAAAACACCTTTAAACTAGAGTAACCGAAAGAGATTACTTGTGCCATTGATCCTTCACCAACTTCTCAGCCTTAGCCAAGTTCTAAATCACTTGACAGACTATTTCATCAAACAACGATTGGACCCCATTAAAATTCTTACTCTAGTTCAAACCATTAACCACATAACATAATAATCATGGTCACTTGGTGAATACCATGACTCTTAGCCCACAGAAACAAACGAGACCCAAGTTTTTAAGTTTAGAATAAATTGATAAAATTCCTATTCACGATTTGGTTCGATGTAACGTGAAGGAAACCTGAACAAGTGTTCATCAAATGGAATAAATTTATGAAGGATAAATTTCACGAAGAGGCTAAGAATAGTATTGAAGTCGATATAAATTATAGCGCGAGTCTTATTCGCTTATGCCTAGGGCAAGAGCGTTGGTATACGACTAATTTGCTCTTAAAGCACTATAGAAATTAATTCCAAAAATATTCAGAGAAATATAAGAATTTCTCTTATTCCTTTCCATGACAAGCGTTTCGATACGAAACCCTGGAATGTATGAACGTCCGATTCTAATTCTCGAAGGTTTGCCGAAACTAAATCCCTGATAGCTCAAGAACCTTAAAATGAGCCGTCGATGAAGAATTTTTCTATTCGGAGCTTCAAACGAAGATTCCACACGTGTACACCTATTTCTTTCGATGTTTCTAATCTTTCTTCAGAAGGAAGTTTTCTTATCTAACATCAACTGCAAAAAGTAGTTTTTCGGGTTAAATCGATCCACACCGACTTTAGATCGTTTGCTTTAATTCCAAGAAACCTGTTTCGAGTTCTGGAATTCTGTCGCCAGAATCTATCTTAGAATTAACAGAGGAACGCGCAGGAAAAATCGGAATCGCGAAATTTTTATTTTCCCGCATTTTCCCTCACCTATAAATAGATGAGAAATCAAAATTTCCCACCATCTTCTTCACCCAAACCCACGAGCACCAAGGAGGAAGGAGGAGAAAATATTTTCTCTGTTTCTTGCCTGATCGTCGCACTGACAGTTGCTACGTGTCGACCTCGAGGTATTGATGCTAATCCTTACCTCTGATCGTCAATTCTGTCGCTTTTCTCTATGTCTTTTTGTGCTCAAAGTTTTGAGCTTTTTGTAAAACTGTCCAAATGATTCGATTTCAGTGTCTAAACATATTCCCTACTAACCCAAGAGCACTTCTAGCGGATTACAATTCGCCGAATCTCACCGAATCGTCGCCGAGCTTCGATTCTGCTCAAATACCCACTTTTCGGCTAAAGTTTCGCCCTTTGGACTTAAAAATCTAGACTGAGCTTAGCGCCAGTAGGATTAATTGTCATAAACGCCGTTGGTGACGACCTCATCGAATTTGTTTTTCGAAATTCCAATTTTGAATTTCCGAGCTAAAAACATTGACCAAAATACCCCTGCGTCAGTTTTCGATCCGATAATTTTTCCGAGCTTTAATTCGCCTTAGTTACGACTAATGATAACCTAGGAATCAAGTTTGATCGAAGAAAAAGCGCCGGAACACATTTTTATGTGTAGTGGCCGAGAGCTCTTTAAGGGGGGGAGGAAAATTTCTCTTTTCGAAAACTCGTCTTATCACGTTAGGTTATCGTACTCTTGAGTTTATAATGCTTCGTATAACGTTAGTAATTATTGTTTGCTGAGTTTCTGACTTGTTGTGATTGAATTCTGTGATTTCGCTCTAACGCACTGGAAAAACTGGAGGTGAGGGCTACTCACTGAATACTAGCTAATGTTTTAGGTGTCGACGAATTCGACTTGATTTATTGTTTATGCACTTGATTGTGATTGACTGAGAAATGTTTTATGGAGGCTTCGGCCGAGTGAACTAATTGAGACGTGTGTCTCCGTTTTCCGAGGCTTCGGCCGACATTGTTGATTACTTATCGCTTCAATTGTTGTTGATTGATTCACATGCTATGTGCTAAATGGTTAATCTAGGATGTGTTGATATATGTGCCATGACTGTTGGATTGTGCTAATTTGATTATACAATTACACATATATCTGTTGTACGTCAAAGTGAGGATAACGGGCAGTTATGCCACACTCATCATGAGATTTCGGGAAAGTTTGACGGGACGAACCGAGGTTCGGGCCCTTGTTATTGTTTTAGTGGATCGAGACCTTCTCTGGGAGTTACTTGAGATGATGGGATCTTTTAAACTCATAAGATTAGAGATAAACCTAAATGGTAACTATTTTCCAAGGAAAATTCATAAGACACTAAACAACATCCGAACACTTTATTTAATGATAATGACCTCAAAAGAAAGCTTAGGGCTTGGAGTTAAGTTTTGGAAAATGAGAAGTGTCGTCGAATCCAAGTTTTGGGGAAACTAATAAGTTTCTGAGTATGTTGGTACTCTTTTGCTCGATGAGCAGTTTTATTGTTTGGCTATCTAAAAGATAAGCCGGGAAACTAATAAGTTTCTGAGTACGTTGATGCTCTTTTGCTAGATGAGCAGTTTATCGTTTGGCTATCTAAAAGATAAGCCGGGGAACTATAAGTTCCAAGTACATGGGTATTTTTTCGCTCGCTGAGCAGTTTTGACCATCGGATTTAGATGAGTCAGATGACTCGAGAAGTCATTGAGGGTGATTGCACTCTTTTTTATAATTAATTATATTTTTGTCGCAGAATCGACATTTACCTTAGGGTATTCTCTTTAGAGATAATAAATTAGCTAGAACATGTGACGACGTGACGAGTGAGGTCGGAGACGTTGTTTGGCTAATCATATTGCATCATTCACACATTTTGAGGTTTATACACGGTGGGATGCCGGACCTCGGTGGATTTCAAAACGGTCATAAGACCCGGATTTCCACATAAGAACACTGCAGTGATTCTTAGTAGCAGATGGAAATGGCAGGCCTGCGGGTATACCGCTGATCTGACTACATTTTGTTTGGTGAAAGAGGCACCCAAGCGGAAATGGTCCAACTATGGTCGGTGCTAGGATTTACTCGATGGTGCCCATCCTTTCGAATTGCATCTTGTTCCTAAGCATATCATTCATTTCATCATACATGCTGACCTAATTGCCGAATGTGATTGATACTTGTTATCCTACTTGATAATTGTTAAATTGTCAGAAATTTTCATTTATATTTCATTGGATATATTACTTATAATGCTATTATAAGCCTAATGAACCTAAGTATCTATCCCGGTAATCTCTATCTATTGGTCGTATTATTTATGTAATTCTTTGAGTTGACCCTTGCACATGCTGTTTGTGTTTTGGCGGAATACACCCATTGTCAGATGTCAATGGCGGATTGGTTTACGATGGTCCACCCTTCGGGGGGGACTAGGTTCGAGATGATAGATCAGGATATCCCCGGCTCATGGGTGGTTGACCCCGCTAGCCACCGAGCTATTTATTCGGGGAGAATAATGGAGGACCGCGTCGACCATCTGGGACACTTGACGGAGGGAGTGCTGAGGCGTTACTCTGTGAGCTTTAACCTACCACCCGGCGTGCACTGCGGACCTGGTGCAGGAGTACCACCACCACCGTCGTCGTCTGACCATGACGACCCCTCGGAGGAGGAGTCTGTGGGAGGGGCTTCTTCGGGATCGAGCTCCCCACTATTGCTGACCGTGATGATACTGGATCGGGTTTCGGACCCGCGATGCCTGCAGAGGAGCTTGTCGCTGCTGCCACCCTTCGCTTGAGGACATCGACCTCTCCCCGTGGTTATCATGTTGTGCCTTTGGTGCGCCTGACGGAGGAGGATGTGTTCGTTTGCGTAGTGGATGCGGTGACGATAGTTTCTAGGGTTGAGACTCGGTCAGTGGCGAGGGAGGTGATTGATGCAGACAGGGAGCTAGTCGTTCTGGATTCTGATTCAGACGACGACCATGCCAGCGTGTAGGATCAGAAGTGCTGAGAGACGCTTCTCGGAGGGGATTAGGGTAGGAGTAGCGTTACAGCTCTGGTCGTCATGTTCTCATTTTGGGGCAGGGTTGGTCCCCGACCTTTAGCTTTTTGTGTGGTTCCCTTGATGGGGCTCACAGAGAGTTAGTTGGGCTAGGTGGTCTTGTCTAGGTCGTTTGGGCTGACTTACTTTCGTTTGGAGGACTGTATTTCGAATACTTGACCTTTATTTTGGTTTGTACATATTGCCCACGGGCACTACTTTCTGTTACTTTCCCGTCACTGGAGGTTACTCGTGACGTGGCTTGCTACTTACAGCGGGGGCTGTAAATATATTTGTACATTAGTTATTTCTACTTTTTGGGTTTGAATCTTTATTTCGACAAGTCTTTTATTTTCAAAAACAATCAAAAAAAAATATTAACGTTTTTCCGCTTCATTTGATTTTTGGTTACTAAAGTGACGCCACCGAAATCGGGGTGTTACATCAAACATGCATCACCATCATTAATAACCTTCAAGGCTTGAGTAACATCATATTTTGTACAAGCTTTACTTTATTCAATTGGGCACCATGTTCAATTCTTGTAATCCCCGTTCTTTTTTTCTCTTCTTTAAAATATTTGAGTCATAAAAAAATTCATAACATTTGAAGCATCTTCAAACCGTAATGGGCATTAAGCCCCATGTATTTTCACTCTTTCTTTTGAGATTATGAATTGGTCCTTCTGATGAATCTTCAGGATCCATAAAAAAAAGAATTCAGATCTTCTGATGAATCTTCAGGATTCATAAAAACATTTTGTCTTTTAGACCTTCTGATGACTTCAAAAATTTGTCTTGTAGACCTTCTGATGAATCTTCAGGATTCATAAAAAAAATAACTTCAATTATTCTGAAGGATCTGAATCTTCAAGATTCTTGATAAATTATTTTCTACAGTTCTTTTGGACTATGAATCATCAGGATTCATAATAAAAAAAAAATTCACTACGATTCTTCTGGACTTGTAGGATAAAAATATGTAAGAAGATCAATAGCTATAACTCAATTAATCTCATTGCAAATGAGATATGTTACCCATCCAACAACATAAACATAAATAATTGAGAAAGAACACTCAAATTGTCATAATCTAGATCAGAGTGATGTGAACACTTAGAGAGCTAAACATGAGAGACAAACTTGTTTTTGGAGTGAATCGCCATTTTGGTTCTTGAGAAAGTAAGTGTCGGTCATAGTAGTCCCTTGAACTCAGAAATGGTTCAAAAAATCCCTAAGTGTGTTGACATGGGTCATAGTAGTCCCTATCTATATTTGGTCGTTAGTCCCTGGGACGGAAAATGTCCATGTGTCAAGTTATGTGCCACGTGGGTTTCAATTTGGTCATCGACATTATCAATTTAGTCCCTAACAGATAATTAAATTTAATTATAGTTAAAAAAATCCTAATTAAAATTATGAATTAAAAAATAAAATAAAAACAAAATAATTAAAAAAATCTGATAAAAAACTTAATTACAAAAGATCAAATCATTCTTGTTCCTCTTCAACGTCATCTTCATCTCAACAACACCACCCACAACAACCCCCACCCCCCACTTAAAAAAATCCCAAATCAATTAACATTAAATTATCATGTTTACTATCATGTTATCATCTTCATCATCACATACTTCACCATCACAATCATCATTTTTACTATGACAAATTTCACTATCATCAAAATCATTAACCTAATCTATATATATATGTAAAGCACACTTGAGTTTTGCATTAAATACATAAGCAAAACACAAGTGTTGCATTGTATTAAAAGCATCTATATATATATGTAAAGCACACTTGAGTTTTGCATTAAATACATAAGCAAAACACAAGTGTTGCATTGTATTAAAAGCATAGTATTAAATAATAAAATTTTCTTTATAATAAATATATTAAACAATAAAATAAAAAACTGAAAAAATCATATTATCAAAAACTATTCAGCTACTTACATTAAATAATAACATTCAAAAACTTCAAATTTGCTTGAGTTTTACATTTCTAAAATATTAAAAACAAAATTATAATATAAAATACTTTCAACAAAAAAGTTAATGATAAAATAATATTTATTAAAAAATAATTTAGGTAAAATAGTTTTAAAATTAAAATATTTCTATTTATATGTAAATGAGTCTTCAGTATACATTAAATCCATGAGACCATAAAACTCTCATACATTTGTATTAAAATACATTAAGAAACAATAATTTTTCTTTGTAAAAAATATATTAAAAATTGAAGAAAAAAAATTATTGTCAAAAACTATTCAACTTCTTACATTAATAACAACATTCATCAACTTAAAATTGACTTAAAAAAAACTGAAATTGTCTTAAGTTTTTCATTTGACAAATATTAAAAGTTAAAATGAGTTAATAATCAAATAATATTTTTAAATAAATAATTTTAGATAAAGTTTTACAAAATTAAAAAATGCCACTAAAAGCTATTTAATATTAAATATAACATATATGTGAATTATCGAAAAAAATATTAAAATATATCATGAGTAAAAATTACTCGAGGAAGCATAATAGAGAAAAATAATAATGTTCAAAGTTGTGTAAATTTTTGTTGTGGAAGAGCTATCCACTTAATGTGATCGTAGAGCCTCGAATGATGACTCTCATGGCTATCATTTGTGAGGAAACATTTAGAAACCAAATAAGTTGAATAAATTCAAATTCACTAGATAATATTTTACGTTATTTAAGTTATAAATTATAATAATTCAAAAAGTTTAAATTAATTTTTATTCTTGGTCTTGACAGGTCCCAACAAATATTGACTTTTCCGGTGAAAAGTATAAAAAATAATATTAAAACTTATTTCCTGATTTTTTAGAAAGTAGAAATATATTCATTATAAGGGAAGGAATTAACAAGATACACAACTCTCCTCAAAGGGATAAAAAAAATGGCAAAGCGAGATAGTGACCATCCCCAAAGCCTAAGATTACTAACCCAAAGAACAACGAAAAAAACTTATTTTATGATATTTTTTTGTTACAATTTTATGATATTAAACACTTATTACTTAACCTTTTTTCCTAAATTTAAATATTTCAAATTAATTTAAATAATTTTTCATATTATAAATTTATAAATTGTTTTTATACTAATAATAAAATATCAATAATTAGATTTGAGTATTATTAATTATTTTCACACAAAAAAACTCTAATTATATTTATTGAAATTTCTTAACACAAATTTACTATATTTTTAATGAAAAACAATTTTAATTTAATTTAATTACAATAATTTATATATAATTTTAAAAAATATTGTAAGTAAGTACGTGCAACGCACGGGTGTAATATCTAGTATAATTGGAAACTTAACACCACATTAAATTAAGACCTAAATTTACTCCAAATTTGTGAAAATTAAGTGAGAACACCAACTTGTTCGCACTTGAATCACTTGACCCAGAAAATTGAAAATGCCTCATCATGTGGAAAGAAATTCCTTCTCCTTCTCTTTCACCTCTCTTCACCACTACCCCTTTGTAAAAATCCCTCCTCCTCTTCTCACCCTCTCCCACTTTCAAACACCCCCATCATCTGAAAAAGCAGCCATCGCCACCTAAGTCCATGGGAACTACAATCAGATCTGGAACCTTCGACCACATTTCACATCCTCTTTGCTCGATCTAGAACCTTCGACCACCGTTCACCATTCTTGGCCTCCCTCCGTTCAGCGTCATCGCCACCTTTTAAATTAGTGTTTTTGGGTTTTCAAATCGATGTTGTCGTTTCTGGGATTTTTGAATCGATTCTGCTGTTTTAGGGGGTTTTGGGTTCAAATCGATGCTAGACAGGGAGAACGGAGGAGTTGGATGGGGATGAAATGTGGGGGGAAGTAGGAGTAGGAGCAGGTAGAGGAGGAAGAGTTGTGGTTTCAGGGTTTTTTTGGCTATTGTTTATGCATATCTGTGATAGATCAAACAGTGGAGGGCGAAATTGCAGCATCCATACTTTGGCTTAGAACCAAAACCATTGTTTTCTATTGTTTTTAATGTTAATTGATTTGGTGTTTTTTTTAAAGTGGGGGTGAGGGTTGTTGTGGTGTTGTTGTTGTTGAGATGAAGATGATGTTGAAGAAGATGATGAGCAAGAAGATAATGATCTGTTGTAAGAAGATAATGATCTTGTTAATTTTTTATTTTTTGTAATTCATAATTTTAATTTAATTTAGTTTGGATTTTCTATTTTTTTTTTTAACTCATTATTTTAATTAAATTTAATTACCTAGGGACTAAATTGATAACGTCGGGGACTAAATTGAAACCTACGTGACACATAATGTGACACATGGGCACTTTCCGTTCCAGGACTAACGATCAAACGTAGATAGGGACTACTATGACCGACGTCAACACTTACAAGGATTTTTTTTAACCATTAATGGGTGACCTCTTAGGTATTGTCTCAATTAAGACAGTTTCAAAACAGTCTCAAATGCAACCAATAAACTCATGACACTTGTTAATTATGTTTTTTATTTTTATTTTTTAACAGTTACCAAATATTTGATTTTTCAACATCAACATTTTACTAAACTAAATTTTAGTCTCAATTAATCTACATCATTATACTTTCTTCTAAAGACTACAATTTAACCATAACATTTAACACATTTTATTTTTTAATCTTCATCATTTAATATTTTATATTCTATTCCAAAAACTATCACAAATTATTATTTAAATTCAAACTCATAAATCTTAATCAACATTTAACTTTATCACCGTATAAATTTAGTGGTTCATTTATCATTTTTATGGAATTTATGAAATAAAATATAAGGATGCAGAGGGGATTAAAATATATATTTTGAAAAATATTAACTTCAAAATATCTAATAACACGTGTCATATTTGTATTGGTTAAGTATGAGACTGTTTTGAAACTGTCTCAATTGGAACAGTACTAAAAAATTACCCCCATTAATGATCTCTAGGAGCTAATATGACCGGCGCATACTTTCTTAGGGACCAAAATGGTGATTCACTCCTTGTTTTTGTGATGAAGAACGCATCCACGTTTATGAAAGTAGAGAAGAAAATAGTAGAAGGGAGAGAGGAGAAGAGAGAAGCAAGAGTAAGACAAAAAATATTGTGGGGAATGAGGTGTATGATGCTTGGTGCATCACCCTCTTATTTATAGCATTAGAGAGACAAAAACAGATGGGCTTGGCCCATAGGCCCATGTAGTCATCTATTCACAACAAAAATAATTTTTTTTAAGTATCACTGCTAGCCACGTGAGAGGTCGGTCTTCCCCTTGAAGGTACTGTACTACTGTTCTGCAGATATTCGAATTGTGATAGCGGTAATGGCTACCACACGCATAGCAGCTACTGGTATGTACCTGCGCACACCAACACTCTCCTCCTTCACGCGCACCACGCGCCGCCGCTTATCACCCACTGTTTTCCCTTCAAAGTTTCCACTTCAACTTCGAGCTTTTTCTACCGCTTCGCCTATCGTTGACCCCAAGCCCACGGTAAAAATTCTTCTTCCTCCAATTCACAATCCCCAATTTCAGTTTTTCTTGTCGTTTACTTAATGTTAATTATCATTTCTGTAGTTTATCAAACATGCTGATAGATGAGGAATGTGATTTTTGTGTTGAAGGATTCCATTGTAGTTGATGACAAGGAAGTTCGCCGAAGCAGTAACTCCTTGGCTTGCCCTGTTTGTTTTGATTCCTTGACATGGACTGGTGATTCTGGTTTATCCGTGTGAGTTGATGTTTAATCGATATTTTATGTTTTATTGCATATGCGCGTATGCAAGTGTTTGATAGAGCTTATGTAAATAGGTTATGACCTCCTGATAAGTTCTTTGAGCTTATTTTCATAAACTATTTATGTTGGCTTATGAATTAGAAATTATGCAGTTATGCTTATCTATAATCTATTTTGAGCTTGTTTGAATAAGTTTCTTAATTAGCATATGAATAAAGCACTCATGCGATAAATTATAGCCAGAAGCGCTTAAATGCTTAATTAAGCCGTTTACCCAAACGCAACTTATATACTTATTCAATAATTGCTTATCAAATGAGAACTTATATCAGAAGCAGCTTTTGTATAAGCTGATTTTTATTTGAAATTTATTGAATGAAACTTAAAAAAAATTATTGCTAATTGAGAAATATGTTTAAAAGTTTAACCAAATGCCTCCTATTTTAGGTGTTTATGTCATAAAATAGTTCAATTAAGTTCTTCCAAACATGCTATGTAGTATGTATATTTAAATATATAAATATGTGCAGACTTAGCAACTTATGTGCTTTTGTTTCTTCATTGGATAATTTGATGCAGAGATAGTATCCCTGTATCATCTTTGCAATGTAGCACCTGTCAGAAAACATATGTTGGTAACCAAACACATCTTGACCTCACGGCAACTAGTGGAGCTAAGAATTATGGTGATCTGATGCCAGCTTCCACAGAGCTTTTCAGGCATGCAATTCCATTATTTTTATTGATATAAAATGTTATTTTTCCCTTGTGAATTTTTAGCTACATCTGGTCATTTTTTAGAACTGTGCATGTTGGTGACAATAGAAGCTGAAAAGGTTTGAACTTTGATGCTGAATGCAAGCAAAACCAAGTATTGAAGATCTTTGTTACTATTATGAGCTAACCACAGAAGTTTGGTCCAAGTTTTAGTGTATAAGATCAAATTATCAGAGCATGATTATTTCAAATGGAAATTGAGTGGTTTTTTCTTGTGGATCGCAATGATTTCCCAAAAAAATAGTCTGACTTAGGATATATTGTCTTTACGAAGGCTTGTCTAAAATATACTGGTGGTGGTGAGTGTAAGAGGTGTTGCATGATAACTAGTAATCACATTGTTTTATAAGGAGTTTGGTAAACACTTTCAGGCAAAGTATTTTTCACCTATTAATCATGTCTCTTCATTTGATATAGTACTTTCAGTTATAGATTTTAGGTATCACTGATATAGTTTAATAAACGGTCTATTAAGCATAAGTTATAAGTATGCATATAAACTTGTTGTGCAACTGATACACTGATGCCTAACAGTATCATTGATTGTTTATTGAATCAGGGTGCCATTGATTTCATTTCTCTATGAGAGGGGTTGGCGTCAAACATTTTCTGTATGGGGTGGTTTCCCAGGTCCTGAGAAAGAGGTTAATCAAATGTCTCTTTCCTAATGCCAATTCCCTCTCATTGAAACCAACAGTTTTCCCCCTTTAAAATGGTTACTCTTCAATTTTCTGCAGTTTGAACTGATGAAGGGTTTCCTAAATCCAGTATTGGGTGGAAATATCATTGATGCTAGTTGTGCAAGTGGATTATTTTCAAGATTATTTGCAAAAAGTGGACTATTTTCCTTGGTTGTTGCTCTAGATTACTCAGAAAACATGTTGGCACAATGTTATGAGTTCATTCAGCAGGAAGACAACTTTCCAAAAGAGTACACATATTTCTTAGAATTTTTTTGTGTAAACTTTTGAATTCAAAATTTTAAAGAAACTGTTTAACATATAGTTTGTTCATGTTTCAATTATTTATCACTCAAATTTCCGTTGTTAGGAACTTCATCTTGGTAAGAGCAGACATAGCAAGACTCCCTTTTGTTACAAGTTCTGTTGATGCTGTGCATGCAGGAGCAGCTCTTCACTGTTGGCCTTCACCATCAGCAGCTGTAAGTCTCTTTTTATATTTGAATTTTACAAAAAATTACTCCATTTTCTTAGAGTATCAGTGGCTAATGGCTATGGCTTTGAGTAAAACATTGAACCATGGAATCTCAAAAGGCTTTTGCAGTATTGTGTCAGCCAGCAATGATGAAGAACATTGACATACTTCCAATGATGCTGGCTGATAGGCTTTTCTGGAGTTTTACCATAACTTTTTGGATAAAATAGTTCACTTTATTTGTCATTTTACAATCGCGAAGTTATGTCAAATGGTGACGCCTAGCATCACTCTATTTAGCCTATATCACTTTTTGTCTTTCTGAAATTTCCATGATCTGTGATAAGTACACAGGGTTAGCTAGTTAGTATTAGATTTTATTTTATGTTTTCGAAAATAATTATTAGATTTTATTATTAGTATCTTTTATCCAGTCAGCATTAGATTTTATATTTTATTAGGTTATTTGGTTTAGTATAAATATAGGTGAGTGTACCTTTACTAGGATTAGTTTTCGAGAGAATTAGGTTTGGAGTGGCTGGTTATTGGATACAGTTTGTAATTATGAGGAGAGTGTTTGGCATCTCTCTTGTATTTTCCTCTGATTCCTATTTGGGAATTAGGGTTTTCATCAATAATTCTTCTACATTTTCTGGGTTCTAACAATCTGCTTTAGCAGGTAGCTGAAATAAGTTGTTTTTACAACCTGAAGGTTTGTTTGTAGGAGGTTAGGTTAGTGGAACCCAAAAGCAAGGGGATCTGCTTCAATGGGCTAATTAACAAACCACAATAGAGGACATTACATCTTGACCCAAAAACCTTAAAGAAACAGTATATATAGGTCTGTTTGCTTATATTATATTCACTTTATCTGTTCTAAACCGATATGGAACTTCAACATTGTCCCCTCTCCTTAAACCATGAGTCAAAAGGGGAAGCCTTTTCAAGTGCTACTAGAGTTACCAACTTCTTGTTCATTATGGGTTAAGATCAAAACTTGCACTAATCCCATCTTTAAATGCTAGATAGCTAATCTGATACCTTTAGCTTAGGTTTGTGGGACCCCAATAAATCAATGGGCTTAGTGACAAACCGCAATAGAGAACTTGACACTTTATCTTGACCAAACAACCTAAAGGCAGTGTGTATATGGTTTTGTTTACATATTGTTGTAAATGACACTATTTTATGATAGACCATTTCATTATTTTCTTTTTCTTCTTCTAATATCACCAGGATATTGAGTAACTAAAAGGATTTTTTTTTATTTCTATTTTTTAATAATTAGAATTCATTTACAACCTATAAACATTAGAGCTTGAACATTGTAAATTATGACGAATAAGATTGCAAATTATTCAGCTCTTTTAAGATGATATCAAAGCAACAGAGCCAATTCTAAATCTTATATTGAATCCAAAATCCCGCCTCCATTGTAAACCTCAACTGCCTTCATTGCAGTCGTCAGTTCTACATACTCTACATTCTAGATGTCCAGTCCCAAGCATGAGGAGGGATATGGCCAAAATAATAATTATTATTATAGCTTCAGCAATGCAATCTTCACCTTACGAGACAGTTTTTCAAGTTGAGTTAGACCAGGTCAAAACTCTTAAGACATTTATTCATTAGGCCATTATTATCCAATGTGAAACTTCTTCTCTCAAACTTGGATTTCCAACCAATTCGTTACTTCGCCATTGCATAGCTTTGTCAAATGGTCATGCCTAGATCGTTCTATTTACTCTATATAACTTTTATTTTCTCTATAATGCTCATGATCTGATTTTTCAGGTTGCTGAAATAAGTCGTGTTTTACGACCTGGAGGTGTCTTTGTCGCCACCACCTACATACTCGATGGGCCTTTTACTTTTGTCCCATTTTTAAGCACGGTGCGCCAGGTATGAAAATTTTCGGCTTGGGATTCTTGTGTCCGTATTTGGTTTACCAAAATAGATGTTTAATCTAGAAATTTTATCATTTTCAATTTTTAAATTCTATTGAGTTTTGAATAGTCTGCTATTTGTTTCTCATTTTAGAATATAAGGCAAGCATCTGGGAGCTACATATTTCTCTCTGAACGTGAACTTGAAGATCTCTGCAGGGCATGTGGGCTGGTTGGGTTTAAATGCATTAGAAATGGCCCTTTTGTGATGATTTCTGCTGCAAAGCCTGAATAAGGTTCGATTTCTCTGGTGCTATTGATGCTACCTTCAATACATACTTTACAGAACATCTTTTTTGCATACTCAATTTACTTAAATAGTTATAGGCAGGAGGCTTCGATTAGAGAAATAATGCTTATAGTTATATATACTTGTTTTCCTAAGATTACTTACATATCATGAGTTGGACAGATCACCCCTATACATGTAAAAACTCAAGGGTTACACAGATGGTGAAGAGGAAATGTCATATGTAATTTATTCATTTGATATTTCAACTTTCTTGTCCTTTTGCATTTGATTCATATATCACAAACTCATCAAGTTCTGTCACTAATTATTGGAATAATGAGAATATTCTTTACCATATATTGTATTAAACTTCAGATGATTTATACTTCGAGAGTTTGAGTGAATTGCATATAAACAACGGAAATTCTTCCCTTAACTTAGGTGAAATAAAACTCAGGTCTATACAGTTTCTTTTGTCACTCTGCATGTGTTATTCATGCTAACCATTTGAAAAATCATCTGCCATGGAAAATATATTACCTCTCTTTAGGTTGCAAAACCACTAAACCTACTGGCCAGATTTGGAGATTGTCAGTTGCCGGAAGAGCAATGTGTTTTCTTCATCATTAAGATCAAGTTCACCATTCGTAATCCCTAAACATACAGTTCTTACTGATAGAAATTCTCTAAGCATGGCTGAACCATCTGATTTCATTTGCTAGAGTAAAATCTCCTTGAAAGTGTGAAAGAATGAAATTTATCAAAATCCAGGAAATTAATTTGTCAGTTGATTATTGAACTTCAAACATGATATCAGGCCGTTTGTGGTGAGGTAAAGGAGGCGTCCAAATTACCTTCTATATGAAGATGTGACCTAAAGAGGAGTGCCACCATCCTTACACAATTAGGTAGAGGAATCCAATGGAGTTTGAACATGTTTGGCCTAAACAACCAGCACAAGACATCAATTCAAGGGTATATTTTCTCTGGCTAAGAAACACATCCTTAGAAGATCTAGCCACCTCAAGGCCAAGGAAATACTTCAATTCTCCAATGTCCTTGACGGCTTGACCTTGAATTTAGCATGTAGAGAAGAACTCTTGACATTTGAACTTTCAGCAAAGGTAATTTCCAGTCAAGGCAACATCATCTACATAAACAAGTAGAGCTGTGAAAGAAGAACTGTGGACTCTGTGTACAAAGTATGATGCTGAACTTTGATGAAAGCGATGTGTTTGTAGAAAACTTGACAACAGGGTATGAAACCACCTGCTTGTTTAAGGCCAAAGAGAGATTTCTTCAACAAGCCACTTGCTTGGAAGAAGTAGGAAAACCATGGCGCAAAAATGTTACATATTTTCAATTCACTCAATTAGTCAAGTATGAAGATCCGGCGTGACCTCAGACAAATCATCTAAGAAGCCCTCGCACCTCGACTTACTTAGCTGATGGGAAATTATTATGGTCACGATTCTAGGTCCAATCCACATCGACTCATCCTACATTGACCCACCCATATCGGTCTAATCTGTCTTGGACCATTGCTCGACCCAATTGAGAAGTTTCATGGTCAAGCGTGATATGGGTCAGGTTGGCCCAAGTGCAAACGTCCCTCAAAAGTCAAAATCAACATGTAAGGGAGGATCCACATTCACAAAAATCACTTCGCGGATGTCTCGAACAATCGTCACTCGAAATCAACATGTAAGGGAGGATCCACATCCACTAAAATCACTCCCCGAATATCTCGAACTATTCAGGTAAAAGGAAAAACAAACCATTAAGGAAACAATCTTGCTTATAAATATTTGGTCAATATTTACAATTAAGACATGCACACTTCATACGTACTGGTACTCTCAACGTGGTAAGAAATAATGGATGAACTTCTTTTGGGGAAACTGCAGGATTTGAAATATGGAAGTTACACGAGAATTATTCACTAATGCTAGGTTTTCCGAAAGTGAATGTGGATAAGCTAGAGCTTCATTTTCATGTAAGAGTTATGTACACTTTAAACATATTTGTTTTGGTGTTAATTGTTAAAGTTAAGACAAAAGTAATTTCACGTATCCACATTGAGTTTAACGGAAATCTAAACCCACACAAATTTATGCACCAAATTACCATCATGTCTCTTTACTCAAAAGTGCATACAAATACACGAACTAAACTACAGCAAGCCTACCTAACTTACCTTATTAGTAAATTGGAAGTGTGGAATGCTTGAGCAGCTCTCCAGTGCCCTCGGATCATGTGACTGCCTGGTTTATCTTTAATTCTTTACGTAGAATACACGTGCGTCCTACACAATATGTATATGATAAAGTTATAAATCTTCAGTCCCAAGTCTTTCGTTGCTTAATTTAAAATATCATCCAAGCTTAAAGCCCTATGCTATGCCCCCAGTGTCAGTCCCCTATGTGAATCTTCATACCTTACGGGATTCCAACGTGCATTGCAAACAACATTCTTTTGGGATTCCAACGTGCACCGCAAATAGGGATGATAATGGATCTCGGACCCATAGGGTACCCGCAAAAAATACTCATTATGAGTAGGGTAAAAATCCGCTAGATGGGTATGGGGTTGGATATGGGTAATTACCCGCAAAAAGTAGGGTATGGGTGCGGGTATGGGTACTATAGTACCCAACCCGCCCCATACC
Source organism: Lotus japonicus (assembly GCF_012489685.1). Lineage (NCBI taxonomy): Eukaryota > Viridiplantae > Streptophyta > Magnoliopsida > Fabales > Fabaceae > Lotus > Lotus japonicus. The sequence continues at coordinate 57,798,325 of NC_080041.1, read as the reverse complement.
CGCACACACATATTATTATTATTATTATTATTATTATTATTATTATTATTATTATTATTATATGAGCAAATTAACTTAAGCTATAGCTTTCAAACTTAATTATTTTAAAAAATAGGTGACTATTTAAAATATTAATAATCATTGCTAATTTACTCTCACTTATTTTTAAAATTAGTAAGTTAATAACCTACAACTTTAGGACTATATTATAAATCCAAAATTAAAAATTAAGTTATATTTTTCTTGCTTATTCGTTCTAAAAAAATATATTCTTAGTTGAATGATTTTATTTGTTACGTAGGTTATCTTTTGTATTTATATTAGTGTTTTTTATTTAAAAAGTTAGTTGTATTTTTTGTTTTCTATTAACAAAAATAGTGAAAAATATATTTTGGTTAGCTAAATTGCGGGTAATGGGCACGGGTACGAGCATATAGGTACTCAGAGGGTACGGGGACAGACATTCAAGTTGCTACCCACGCGGGTATGGAGACGGGTACGGGTAATTTTTTAAAACGCGGGTATAGGAATGGGTACTATAGTACCCTACCCAGACCCTACCCATTGTCATCCCTAACCGCAAACAACATTAGTCAACATTTCATGGTTTAACATCTATATATAAATGATATATTTCTCCTATATTTCAAATTCTTCTGAGTATTTTTGTTTTAGTTTCAAAAAAATATAAATTTGTTTTAGGTTTTTTATATTATATATCCACCAAACTTCTCCGGAAATTCACCGATTATTTTATATAATTGTTGAAAAAATTCACATTGACCAAAGATAGGATCAAGATAGTTTTTATTATGGAAATATACAATCCTCAATTCTTGAGTTAACTTTTAGGGTAGAGCTGGACTTATCAAATTCTAATATAGTATTTGAGTATCCTAAATCCGTTAAATGGAGACCACTCGTATATGAGATACCGACATATGTTCATTCATACATATTTACGCTCCATGTCCAGTCATGGCATAAGGAGGTGTGTTGAGAAGTCTCACACTAATTAGAGATGTGACCAAGATAACCTTTATATATGAAAAAATTATCCTCAACTCATGAACTAGTTTTTGAGGTGGAGTTAACGCTAAGGAGAGATTGTACGTGTTTAATATGGGTTTTATATTCAGTACCTCTATCATTTTGCACACGGATGAGATTCATGGTTTTTAATTTGTTGTTCTTGCTAATTATGATCAGAAGAACCTTTGGTGGGACACCAACACCATCACAGAATCAATTTATAGAAAGAGAGAGGAAAGAGCATTTAAAGGGTTAATTAGTAAGAGGAACTCAGCGTTTGTTCGATAGCTTTGAAACCAAACAAATATTCTAATCCCTCGTCCCTTCTTTTGGCTTACAAAGAGACCCCCCACAATTATTATGATGGGCACCGACGACACTGCAATATTCTTGTGTTGTTTTGTTTAGTTGACTACCGAGTCCGTGTGTTAGGTTTGAACTTGAGACTGGCCTAATATATCCATAAATTCCCTATTGTTTTCGCCCATCCGCCAATATTATGTCCATATATGAATTTCCCATATTTTAGTTGTTCAAAATATCCCGCCACTTTTCTTGCTTATAGTCATAATATATAGTCGGCATTATATTGCTTAAGCCTTTATAGCAAATTAGTTTTGGTTGATTTGATTGGAGCTTTTGGTAACAGTCCTAACTTTCGATCTATAGTGTGATCCGAGCAGGTCTAAATCATTATCATAAAGAAGGGTGAATTTTAATGATTGAGAAATGTGGTTAGAAGATAGTGTTGAGCATTGCAGTCAGACTTTCATTGCAATACGTACTATGAATAATTGAAAGGCAGAGGCCAACAACAATGTTATGTTATAGCTAGTGCTTGTTAGAATCAACAATGTTTACGGACACTCAATTGATCGATGGTCTTCATGTCCTTTGTAACCAATTATAATTGTCAATAAGCCTACTCTAGTCTAGTGTTAGCTTGTCGGCTAAGCAGACACTTTAGTTATTGAGCTTTTATGACAAGAAATGCTACCAAAGCATTCAATTTGCCACTATCTTTTTATCATTCACTCTTTAATTTGTTAAAATTCATGTAGGATGTATCAAATTATATAGACCATACTCCCAATATAACAAATTAAAGAGAAAATGTTAGAAATAGAGTGCAAAAAAGAGTGTAACTAACATGTACTCCTCTTTTTTTGACACTTCGATCCAAAATTAGTGTCAGCGTCATAGATGAGCCTGATACTAGTTTTTTTACTTTAAAATGACAATTACTCGTAGTGATGCTCCCAAAATTTCCCTTATTAAACTCTACAGATTCATGGATCCGGGGAAATCAAAGTTTAGTTGTAGCATTAACATCTGGAGAGGTAGATGTAGATGAGAGAATAAAATAGTTTTAGAAAATTTAAAATTATTAACCTGTAAGGATGTAACTCTGGGGTCTTAACTGAGCTCAACAAAACACATTATGAACTAGATTTGTGGAACTACTGCTTGTATAGTCCAAATATTTTTGTGAACAATCTTTAATAAATTAATTCATTTTAGTCTATAAAAAATAAACTATTTTTTTTAAAAAATTATATTATTGACGGATATTACTCTGTCATTATCCTGTCACACATCTATTAAACCTAGAATGAAATAAAATTAGTGATTTCAAAATTTTTATCACTACTTTTATCACAAACGGATTCGGCAGTGCAATTATTTAGTGAGAAACAATTCAGTACCAAAATTCGTAACTATAAACAAGATGAAAATTATAGTTACGATATTAGTGATGAAGTATTTAGTGACCTTTCTGTCCCTAATTATCTCACTAGCTACTGAAAAATTAAATTTTGTTATAATTTTATTAAATTGGTCATTACATTCGTCACTGTAAGCTTTTGATTTTAATCCGTCACAAAATTTCATGATAAAATTCAATTTTTTAGCCGTGCTTTGACTTTTTAATTATCAGTAATGTATGTATAGTAGAGGTAAAACATGTGATGGTCTCGTACCTTAGTTTCATGTTCAAATTTCTATTAGCCTCATTTGGGTGAGGTAGTATTATGTAAATGTTTATTGAATCTGACAAATTTTTCTACTTTACCTTTGACTAAAGCACATTTTTCACATCCTAAATTTTATTCATGGAAAAATGCACAGTTAGAAAAACCTCAAAATATATGTTGTGCCGTCTGGTGTTGTTGAGTCTAAGAAGCCGGCACCGACGAAACAGTAAAGGAGACAGGATGTGTGGTACTATTGGACAATTGCTTCTGACGATATCCCATTGGATGGTCCCAGATACGTTTTAATCTTAATTTTTTTTGAACTCGTTTTAATCTTAATGAAAACGAATGAAATCGTCCATGTCTCACTCTCACACAGAATCAATGCCCTTCTTATAATCCATACCAACCTCCTAAAAAGAATAGGCGCCGAATAGAAACCAAGGTCACAAAACAAAAGGTTACTACTAGAATAGGTCTTGTTTTGAATACGTGGATGCACCTTCAGAGTCTCTTCCTACTTTGGTGGGGTCTTCTTCCGGCCTAATAATATTTATTTGCTTGTCTCCTATAGAATGAGATAACTCAAAGAAAGAATAAAGCTACACTTCCATTTTTTAAACATGGAAAATGTTTGTCGAGAGAATCAATCGGTATAGGCAACATTAAGAAATGAGTATCGACATCCGGAAGAAGAAAAAAAGCAAAAAAAATAGACGAGTGTGATAAATGTGATATACGATATAACGTGATATAAAAGTATAGATGGAAAAGTAAAGAAAAACTGTATCAACACTATTTAAGTTTCTTAAAAATCAGAAGGGTTTGGATGCGGTTTCGTGGCGGCAATTTGGGGATTTTAAGGGTAGTGTAATGAGATTGTGATTGGTGAGAAGCAATGGAATGCTGAGTTTGTGTGTAAGTGGATCCTGCAAAAGAAGAAGGATTATAACTGATACCTTTGCAATAGATGTGAAAAAAAGTGATTTTTTGATCTCTATGGAGGCGTCCCTTCAACAAACTTCATTGTGCTTAATGTGGTGGTGCCACTACAAAAAAGCTCGGCAATTGTGGCGGTTAAATTACGACGGTTTCCAGTGCATTACGTCAATTAGTTTTGGCCGCCGCAATTTGAAGGTCGGTTTTTTTGTTTTAACGACGGTCTAAAACCGCCACAAAATAAAATAATAATTTTTTTATTTTAATTATCACTTTGGCTCACTCTCACTCAACGCGTTGTCTCACCCCCACTCTCACTCTCACTTTCACTCTCGCGACTCTCACTCATCTCTCCCACTCTCACTCTCACTCTCGCAACCGATCGCACACTCATCGAATCATCGATCTCTCCTCTCTCATCGATCGCTCGCTCTCGCTCTTCGATCCGCTCACTCTCGCTCTTCGATCGCTCACTCTCGCATGCGTACAGTCCTTCACTACATCGGATGGGTATGGAAGTCTTAGTGCGAGATGAGTTTGGGCAATGGTTGGAGGGTTTCTATGCAGTGAAGCGAGGAGATCCGCTTCAGGTTGAAATTGAAGCACTTAAGCTTAGAATTGAAATGCTTTGGAATATGAACACTAAGAAAGCTTATTGTGAACACGGATTGCTTGGAGATTGTTAATTCACTTCAGGATGACAGGTTCAAAATTTATGAGAAGGCTAGTGATTTTGCTGGTCTTCAGTAGCGTGATTGGGACGTTCGTCTTTGACATATATTGAGAGATGTTAATGAGCCAACTGATTAGCTTCCTTGGAATAGTGAGTGATCATTTGCATGTGATTTGACAGAGCTTGCGATCCTCCTATGAGGATGAAGTCCTTGTATTAAGATATATGTTAATCTTTGTAACTAGTTGTTTAATGTTCCTAGTTACCAAAAAAATAAAATCAAAATTGTGTAAAATTAAATCATACGGACATCTTGCAATCTTGGTTTTGGTTTTGGTAAGACTTTGAAAAAGGATATGACCATGGTGCAATTCTGTATTAAACATGGTTCACGAAAATATATACAATATTATAGACCATTGACTTTCTGTAGGGGCGGCGGTTTGTTGAACCTGAGATATGAGTGCAGACACTTCACTGGAGCCGTGGAAGGTAACCATTACAGATGAGAGGAAAAACCACGGCCCAATAATGGCCAAATCTGACGAGGTGGCATGGCGGTGCTGTACGTAGAGTGGTGGCTGAGATTAGGAGAAAGAAAGAGAGAAATAAAACGAGAAGGATATTTTTGTCTATTCAATAAAAATGTGTTTTTTCTCACTTAAAGTGAAAACTATGAATTAGAAGAAAAAAATAACTAATCTACCGTTTCAAAATCTCATCGAGGCATTTTCTCTAAAGTCTTTCTCCAAGGAGTTGGTGGGTTTACTTTGATATTGGGAGGATCATTGTTACTGTAAAAGTTGTTACATTTCACTTTCTTTTTTCCTATTTTTTACTTGTATTGGTTTGAAGTACATTTTGTACTTTATTTCAATATATTTCTTATGGCTTATAAAAACAAATTGAAGGCCGCCCTCCACAATCTTATCTAACTAACTATACATTCTATTTTTCTCTATTTGCTTGAAATTTTATGACATCATATATCACATTTTTTTTACATTGGAAAATATAGCATGTATCTATCACCTTTATTATTTCTCACAATTTTCTTTCTCTTTTATAATTACTAGATAATAACCCGTTTCCGTGCGATGCTCGGACAAGCAATTCTAAGATTTAACATAATTAATTATGTAATTTATTAAGATGAACAAATTAATTTACATACCAATAATTTGTAATCTTTTCAATTATATACCGTGGTTGGCTAAATGACCAATGGAAATGTTTGGGTCAAATAACACATGGTTTTAGGTGGACCAATCACATTTAAGATAAGTGAAATAGAATTTTCATATTTTATTTATTTATAAATAATTTTATTGGTTCCTTGGGATGGGCTAAGTAACCCTCATGATAAAACCACTAATACATAGGTGACAGTAAACCGATTATTAACTTTAATAGATATAAAATAAAATAGATGTATTTTTCACCTTTTTTATATAATTATAATACAATAACAATGTTACAATATTTGTTGGAAATGCACAAACGCTAAAATGATAAGTCAAAGAGATATTTTAATGTAGAACCAAACATAACTAAACTATTTATTATAATTAGTAACACAAATAACATGGTAAAATTTTCATCAATCATCTTACATACTGACGTTACGTTCAACCATAGCATCCTTCAATAATAACTAAGTATAGAGTAGAATCATCACATCCATTTATCATTACAACATGTATAGAAAAAGTAGTCACAAAATAGGTTCATTTGATTCCCATCTAAAAAAAAATAGACAGATATGGAGCAATCATATAATTGCTCTTCACATTAGACAACATGCATAGTTGCAAGAAATTTAAGTTCCATATATAAACACACAAAGTACTACGATTCAAGAAAAGTCCAAATGAGATAATCAAAAGAGACTGATCAAAGTTACAACTTCTTCAAGATAGATTATAAGGTGAATACATGAACCCTGAATCTATTTGGCAAAAGGCATTTTCTATAACTGCATTTTGTGAACTGCAATAGTATCACCAAGCCTCCTAAATTAAGTCCTATAGAAGTCAAACCACCTGCAACATATCTCACCCTTTAAGCCAGAATTGACAAACCTTTCACCTCTTCTCTCACCAATTGAGTCCCAAAAAATTTCCGAATTGGTCCATGATCCATTTGGAAGGAGAACACTTATTTCGGGAGGCAAGTGTACGAAATATTCTTGCTGGACATGATATGGGAGAATCTGCGTATTTGAACTTCACAACGTACGTAATGCAAATAAATTAATACTAACAACGCAATAGTAAAGAAAAACACAACAAATCAGAGATTCATTCTCATTGATGAGATCAGCAGTGATATCAAGCATCCAAACCAACTGCTCACAATGCATCTTCAACTTCATCATCAGATATCAAGCATCCAAACCAACAGTGCACTTGGTTGTTCAAGTGAGTAATCATGTGAGGAGAATCAAAGGATGTACTTTAAAGTTCTTAAGCAGCAGTGAGGCTCATTGTGTTGTGTCTTCAGCTGCTACTTCTTTTTCACTAAACCTTAAGTCAAGAAGGCAAAGAAGACACATTCTCAGCTAGGATTTTCTCAATCAAGCCTATGAAGAAGCCAAACCTCTGTAACAAAAAAACAAAGGACCTCAAGTAAAATAATTTTTGACCTAAAAGATTTATATTGCCATTGTTATAGCATTAAGAAAGAAAAACTGGTCATCCAACATATAGGAAACAAAAAAAATAGATGTTTATATTCTTATTAAAAATGTAAGTAAGAATGTAAAAGAAAGAGAAATGAGAGCAAATGAGGATTATGATATGAAAATAAGAGAGAGCAATGTAAGCTAGTGAATGATACATTTTCTTTTTTTTGGAGGGGGGGGGGGGGGATTGTTGGGGTTGACAGAAACATCATAATCACCTAATAAAAGCACAACCCATTACATCCAATCATCAGACACTTGTTATTAGACTCAATATGAAATAGTATGAATATTCCTAAGTATGAAGAACTTGTGTAAAAATTTACATTAATAATATATAAATTTAGTTTCCAGCAGTATTAATTTCACTCTGAGGCTGTAAGTTTTTAGAAATTCTTACAACCAGCAATAACTTTGGGATCTCCACCTAAAGGGTAAAACTCCAAGGTTGTTTTCAGATTCAATATCCAAAAGAAAATATTTGGGAAAAGTTCTACTTCTAGCAATGCCAGCAACAATAAAATCATTTGGGAAAGAAAAAGGATGCGGTTATGGCTCTAGTTAAAATATCAAAAAGGACATAGAAGAAGTGAAAGTTTGAAACCTTTATCAACATATAATACTTCCAAGGTGTTAGTCAAAGTTAGCACATAATGGCACAACCATACATATCAGAGCCAAAAGAGTCAAGGTAAAAGACAGAAAAAAAAGGGGGAAAAACCTTCATAATGATTAAGCAAGTAGCTGCAAAAAAAACTAAAGGAAATCATGAAGCACTTGGTATATGTGGTGATGCCATGATCATTAACCCAACATGACCATAATCCAAATAAGCACCATATAAAGCCAAAAGTTAGCTTCCAATAAGAAAATGAAAGAACCATTTAAGGGTATAGAGATTTGATATTCTTTTTGTCCTGCTAAATCTTGAATATTTTAGACCACTTGAAGAAAAATCATTCTGGAATTGTGCTGGTGTCCACACAACTTGTAACCTGCACCTAATATAACTCCACCCACTTAAAGCAGTGTCATCAAATTGGCACATTTAACATCAGACGTTATCATAAAAGAAGCTCATAAAGAACACATGATTAACACATAATGGTATGACCATTAAACAAATCAATAAGTAACTAATTAAAATCCATGAATGTTTGAAGCTGTTTTAAGATCATGAAAAGACTTGACAGTGTTCCACAACAACCACACTAAGGGCCAGCTTTTATGATAAACAAATTGGCAGAGTTTGTACCATTAATTAATTAAAAAAACATAAATCAGCAGACTCTGCAAATCAAAAGGCAGTTGAAACCAATTGTTTACCTCTAACAAAGTACCAGCAGCAGAAAAACATGGAGCAGCAAGAAGGAAAGTGTCTTCCCCCGGATATAGGAAGACAGACCGCATTGTGCTCACTAAAACTGCCAACTACATCAAACGTAGCAACCAAAGGGGGGAATCAAGCAAACTACATTCACATACTGAATCTCCGAGAAAGAACCAAAATCCATTGAAAGAAGAACCAAAATCCATTCAATCAAACAAAGAATCAAACGCAGTTGAGGGAATTCAAGAATTTAGGAACTAACGCAGTTGAGGGATGGGAAGAAACACCAAACAATGACAGTATTAGTGATAAGATGATCAAAAACATCTATAGAAAATATAAATCAGAAATCGAAAAACTGATAAGATGAAATCAAAACATCAATGGAAAATATAAATCAGAAAACGAATAAAAAGATGTAGAGAAATCATATCTTAAGGCAAACCAATATAAAGATATAGATTATGTCGAAAACAAAATCAGAACTTGTTGCATGTATCATATATATATATATATATCTTAAGGCAAACCAACACAGTAGTGCTGTAAAAAGAAATCTCAATTAAAAAGAGGTTATAACATGAGAAATCAAATAGTACACTTGGTCCTTCCCCCTCCATCATTTTCTCTTCTCATGCTCTTGATATTCCCTTCCTCACTGTTAAATGTGGACTAATGGGAAAGGGCAAGCGGTAAACAAAAAAATAATAGATGACCCTATAACATGACATGGCCAACCCAGAGCTAGGTTCAAAAAATTAATAGGATTTACCAGCTAGGACAAGTTGGGAAAAAAAATAATTGGAACACAAACAACCTGCTTCTCGCATGAATAGTGCTAGGGCAATAAATTTAACTTGTATTGTTAATAAATTGCTACTCTGATGAAATCAATTTGCACATCACAGGTATCAACAATGAACTAAACTAAGTGTTAAAGAGGAAGTGGAAAATAATTATGAGAGAAAGGAGGTGTGGAGCATATTTGTATTTGTAAACCCAAAAAGGTCTAGTATTCTCATTGTTAGGAATATTATACCTCAAAAATCTTACATGCACCCCTGAGTTCCATCTCCTTCAATTATATAAACCTGCAATTGACTTAGTTATTACTCTGAGTCTGACGTACATAGAAAGTGAAATTATATGCTTTGGTAAATAGAAAGAAATGAAGACCTGATTGATTCCTCGATCCTGAATACTGTCAACTATCTTAGTGGTGTCATTTCCTTCTCGCGATGAACCAAGATAGTTCCTCCTCGCTTGTGTATGTCATTCACGCCCTTACAAGTTAGAGAGATTGTATTGTGAGCATAGAAACCCTTGTATCCACCCTTCACAAGACAATAATTTTTGTTTTAGATAATGAGATCAAATAAAGTAGATAGCAATATCAGATATTTACTCTTGTTTCAGATAAGTGAGATCAGAAACAAAAAAATATTAATGATCCAAACATGCAACATTACATAAAAAATTTGAAGAAAATTTTGGTGAACAATCACCATTGACAGAGGTTAACAGTTTGCATATGTAAACCAGGGAAGAAATTTGAAAATGCCACAAGGTATACCAAGTTCAGAAATAAGTGCCTCTTCACTGCCATAACCTTCTCCTTCCCTAACCCAAAACACACAGCCACCACACCTCCTACTCCCTCAACCATGGAACCCTTCACCCTTTCTTAACCCACCTATTTTCTCAACCCCAAATCAATACCTCAGCCCCAAAACCTAATCACAACCACCGCCTCTACCCCTTTCCTTACCCAGATTTGAAAAATCGAGAGTGAGAGAGAGGACTGATTCAAAAACAGAGTGAGTGAGAAGGAGCTATTAAGGAAAGAGTGAACAACCAACCATAGAGGCATGTCGGAGCTAAGGGGCGAAGCGATTGGTGGCTGGCCAGAGATTGCACGGCGAGCGGTGGGACGCTAAGCGGTGGACGGAGCTACGGCGGCGGAGTAACCAAAAGTGAGGACGGTGGAGGAGCTTTGTTTTGACCTCTGGGGTTTGCTGTGGAAAAGGATTCATGGTTGTTGATGCAAGCTTGCCTCTTATTTATCCTTTTGTTGATGCAAGCTTGCCTCTGCTTCTTCCTCCTTTCCCCTCTGACGAATGGTGGGAGTGGAGTTTGTGGTAGGCTGGTAGCGTATGGAATGAGGGAAAAGTTCCATGAATGAGAGGAAAAGTCAGTGATGGGAGTGTACTTGGTGGTGGCGTATGACAATCTCAATTGAACAGTGCGTGTAGGTGATGTGTGTAATAGGAATGAAAGTGAATGATGGGAATGGTCGACTGGAGTTGGTGGTGGTAGCGTATGGAATAAGAGCAAAAGTGAGTGATGGGAGTGTAGTTGGTAGTGGAATAGAATAGCCGTTGGATTATAAGTTGAAATAAATGGTCAAGATTTGAGGTTTCTTATGAATAGTAGCTATTGGGGTGAACTTTAAGTAGTAGTAGATTTGGGTATAAATACCTGAATTACACGTCTATCAAACATTTCTATATATAGAACTATTAAGCAATTGGGAAACAAATATGCAATAGTTGAATTTGGAAAAAGGTGTGAGTGGCTGTGGCTTGGCAACAAATCAAAACAGTCATCATAATCAGTGATCAATCACCAAACATTGACATTTTTTCAATATGGGGAGGTTGCTACCAGCTACTATCATAACAAAGTTTGTCATCACTTCTTACCTCCCGGGGAAAGTTACAAACAATCATATTTGAGGGGTTTGCCCAACGTGTCCATTATATCAAATTCAATTTGTTCCCACAACAAACTCATTCTCCATTTTCAAATTGAAAGGGATCGCTTTAATTATTATTATTATATGCATACAAATTACTAATTGTTTTCTGTGATTAGGAGAATCATATATTTGCTTTTCAATGCTTTATATCTGGTCAAAAAAGTTGCCCAACTCACACGTAAATTAACCTATTTTTCTTTTATATATTAATATCAATATGATATATACATGCATATATACATATGGACATATTACTATGAAAACTATTTTTGAGAAATAAACAAAGTTCTTAATCATGAAATGCATTCAATTATATATGTAATAAATTGACAAAAATAAAATAAATTTATGATTCAATTTATTGTCAATTATATATTTAATGCGTATAAATTGACATTAAAGTAAGTATCCATCGCTCTTTCATTTTTTTTTTTCTCCATATCGCTCTTTCATTTCATGTTTGGACGAATAATTAATCATGAATCAAAGTTTAACAAGCTTAGTCAACCCTCTTTGACGTGTGATTCCATAATTAACTTTGTTCTAGCATAATTTAAAGGAAACCACATATTATTCGTTTCATTAAAATAATAGTATTAAAAAAATAAAGTGATGTCATTGAGAGCACCAAATGCAGTTGGTAGATAAGATAATTTAGATCGATAAATATTTAGCTGAATGTTTGATTTTTGAGTGATGTGTCTAAAATAAAACTGTTAGAAAAAATCTACCCAATATGTTAGGAACCAATTATTCTAAAAGTACAAGCTGTTGGATAAAAGTTAATAAATAATTTTATACTCCCCGTTTATAATTATAAGACACTATTCAGACAATTACAATAAGAAAACAAATAATGAAGTTAATTAATATATTGATTTTATAAAAAAATTCATTCTTCCATAGTTACTCTTATTTAATGTATTGAACAGTGTTGAAGAGAATTAATTACTCGTGATAATTCAAAATTTATAATTACAAAAGTTTAATAAATGCAAGGGCATATGTGGAAAAAATAATAATTTTTTTCTAAAATCTACTAATAGAGAGTCTTATATTAAGAGACACCGAAAATTTTACATACATCTTATAAAAAGGAACGGATAATATATTATTATTATTCCTAAAACAACTGATCATTTTCATTTACAAATATATTTGGATCGATCAGTGCAATATTTTTTTTCTATTTCATTTTCATTCATTTGTATTTTTTTTTTCATATCAAATTACTATAATGTCTCTCATTTCTTTTCTATCTCACTAAATTTGTGTGTATATGACTATTTGGAGTGGTGGCCAAAAGAGAAAACTTCAGTGAGGGAACAAACGAACAAAGATCACAGCATTTTTTTAGGATATCCTCCAGTATTAAAAGTTTGTTTATTTTAGTGAAAGAGTGCTAACAAGCTAGCTGCAACTTGATGAGGCGATTATCATCTATTCTATTGATATTTGTTTGTATCCTAATATAATATGCTCTAATATGCTTCAATTTAGTCCTAATGATAGCGGTGACTCATTATTATGATCCAAAGAACCTTTCATTTGATTTTTATATGAATAAAATTAATCAAGCCTGGGCCCTTGAGATGGATTGAGGGCACATTTTAACTGATTGATTATCAGCAATAATACAAGACAAAAATTCTATAATATAATAGTTTTCTTTATTAGTGACATCACATAAGCACATACTAATTACGTGGAGATTAAAAGTTATCTGCTTTGTGGTAAAAGTAAAATAGACAGCCAATGCATTACCCATGATAGCATTCAAATCCGGCACAATCAAAATGCTGTTACTGAGCTGTAAATTGTGGGTTAAATGTGTATGGCTAGCTTGCATGTTAATAATTTGGTCCCGTACTCCCATGGTTTCAATTATTCAATTTAAGTCATTCCATTTAAAATTGAATAACATTAATCTCTTAGAGCATTCACAATGCAAATTGTTTATCTCTTGGCCAGTAGCATCGTTTCTTAAATATTTTAACCATTGTACCATGCTTATATGGAAAATTGGTTGATTAAATATAAGCAATCGTTGTTGTTTTGTGAATCAATTATAATTCATTCTTTCTCTAGGCTCTAGCATTATTAATTCATTCTCTAGCTTTCCTTTCCAGCATCAAGTGAAAAAAAAAAAAATTATCCAGTTTGCTTCCGGAAAACATAAAAAACAAAATTCGAGTTAAAACTTCATGACTTGAATTTCTCGAATCCTGTGTGGTATTTTGGGTTGATAGAAGTAGTTTTAAGCACCCCCAAACATAAAAGGAAATCACAATTTTAAATGCTCTTATATATATATATATATCTGTTTTTGAAAATATTATGTGTACCTATAATTTTAACCGCCATTCAATCAACATACCACTTACCGCCACTAAGTAGTATGTTAACCTGATTACTTATAAAATTGTATGAACATGTATAATCACTAATTTTTCTATGTAGTGGGTGGATTTAGGTATTTATAATTTTTTCCTATGAGTCCTCCACACTACCTACTGTATCTCCAAAGTCTGAAAGAAGAGCTAAAGGAGTTTCTTGGAAGCCACTCTTGGAGGCATTAGCTTTCTACGTGTTTGTGTGTCACTGTGTCTCTATATACATACCCCCAATTCCAAATGTCACAACACCCTGCACTGGCCTAGACCACAAGCCTCTCACATAATAATAAACTCAATTCATACTCAAGCTACCACTTGATCATTTCACTTTCCTAACTTGTCAATTTTCTTTCATCTTCTTCGTGTTTGTTTGTGAGTGACTTCAACATATCACAGTCATTTCATCAGAAACTTCACCTACACTGATCTCACCACTTCAAGCAGGGTCAATTTTTCAACTAGTCATCAATGGCAGGGAAAATCAAGAACAAGTTGGAGGTTGAATTGGGCTGCAGTTTCATGGCAAGATTTTTCAACCTCAAAAACAATAAGCTAAGAAAATCCTCTGTTCATTCACTACCCATGAAGGCTAGCAACAACAACAGCATCATCATTCCACAGCACAAAGAACAAGGCAAAAACGATGCCAAGAGGCCTCAAATTCTTGAACCAAACAAGGTTCAAAATCCAATTCCAACAGAGCCTCATTCATCCAGAAAGAGTACTTCTAGTTCTGCATACCGAAATTCGAGACCTTCAGATGCTGCAAGAAGCTCAATTCAACAGAGCCAGGACTCAAGCGAAGAAAGCAACCATAATCTGCAACTTGCTAGGATAAGCACTAGTCACCAGCCGCAGAGAGAAACCAACGAGGGAAAATCCCCAGCCTTGAAAATCACTGGGAACTTGCTTATGAATAACAGTCCAAGAAATAGTGTTACCAAAAGTCAGGATTGTGCTGCCAAGAATAAAGAATTGAACACTTTGTCAAGTTCTTATCGCAGTAATGGTGTGATGGGGAATATTATGAGGAAGGGCGGGGATGAGGTTGCACAATTTCGAAGTCCGAGGACAGGAAGAGGAGCAGACCCTGAGGTGTTGAAGCACATGGGAAATGAAGCATACAAGCAGGGAAGGTTTGGAGAAGCTTTGGCTTTGTATGACAGAGCAATTGCTCTTGATTCTAACAAGGCAACGTATCATTGCAACAAGAGTGCGGCTTTGATTGGCTTAGGACGGTTCGTGCAGGCGATTGTTGAATGTGAGGAAGCTATCAGGCTTGAACCTTCATATGGCAGAGCTCATAGCCGTTTGGCTACTATATATTTCAGGTACTCAAATGATAATGAATATGATGATAATGTTGTTGTAATTGGCTTCATAGATTTTGCAATGGACTAGTACAAGAAAGAATTTGGGTTCTTGCAGTTAGGACAATCCTACATCACATAGGCTCATATGTTTTATCAAGATCAGACGGCATAGATAAGCTTAACATTTGAGTTGTCTGATCTTGATTGAACAACTCATATTACTTGACTGCGTGAATTTAGAGATTCTATGACGGCACGAAATCCAAATTCTAGAACAAATGGGTTTGATTTCGGGCTATGGTGGGTGAAATTTATTTGTCTAAATCCAAAGCAGTCATTGCTCCATAACTGTTTGATCAAAGATTAGACGGCTATGAAGCTGTAACCGCACTGAATTTAGGACAAGGTGACTGCAGGGACGGGTGGGTGCGGTATTTGTTTAGTGGTTGCTTTTTCCTTAGAGATGAAATTTTTTGAATGCAGATTGGGAGATGCAGAAAAGTCACTGAATTGCAATCATGAAACCCCATATGTTGATTCTGTACTCACTTTCAAAGCTGAGGCTCTTCAAAATCACCTTAACAAATGCACTGAAGCCAGGAACATTAAAGACTGGAAGGTTATACTAAAGGAAACACAGTCTGCAATGTCCTTAGGTGCTGATTCTGCTCCACTGGTTAGTTTCCTTGGTCTATATTTTTTTTTGCTACATTTTTTATCATTGGATTTTGTATCAAAATTCACTTTCAATTGAGTTTCCTAGAACTCCCTAGATGAGATAATGCCTTGTGCTGACTAAAAATGGTTATGTGTGCCAGGTTTATGCTTTGCAAACTGAAGCCTTGTTGAAGCTTCAAAGATATCAAGAGGCATTTGCTAACTACGAGAAAATGCCAAAATATGACCTTGATTGGTGTAACAAATTATTTGGTGTGGCTCCCAGCGCTTACATTTTGATGACAGGAGCACAAGTTTACTTGGCAGCCGGAAGGTTGGTGAAAATGCTTTATTTTAGTATGCTTAACAACTTCTCCAAACACAGTTTTTGACTTTTTGTATTTTGCATTACATGTAAACAAAGAATATCAATTGAAATTTTCCGATGTATAAAAAAAAAGAATATCAATTGAAGAAATAAGGGACCATATAGAAATATTAAAGCTCCTTAAAATAGTAAGCTGGAACAACAGACCCGTTCATTTTATTCAAGAATTGATTCTTGTAAAAAATTGCAATAGGTAAACATGAATTAAAATGATGTGATTTATCATTGGATGCAGTAATGAAAAAAGTGGTTTTATAAAGTAATGTTATGAAATTCAGTTTTAAGATCTAAGAATTGATTATGTTTCTCTTATATCTAGCAAAATTGATTTTGAGATTAAAATCAAATCTTTAAAATGACTCACAAACATTTATTTTACTATCCAGAATTGATTTTACTCTAGCAAAATTGATTATGAAGTTCCCCAAACGTGTAACTAAACACTCTCTAAAATTGACTGTGATTATTATCCATACCGACTACTATAAATATTTTAAGCATATTTGATGTGTAACCTTAACCCTGTTTTTACATTTTTTGTGTGCTGACAGATTTGAGGAAGCTGTGACAGCATCTCAAAAAGCAGCTAAACTTGATCCGAACAGCAGCGAGGTGAATGCAGTGGTAAGGAGGGCTAGAGCAGTTACATCGGCCAGAATGAGCGGTAACTTGCTCTTCAAGGCATCAAAATTCACGGAAGCGTGCGCGGTATACAATGAAGGACTAGAACATGATTCCTACAACTCAGTTCTGCTATGTAACAGAGCAGCATGTCGCTCCAAGCTAGGCCAATTCGAGAAAGCAGTTGAAGATTGTAATGTAGCCCTTATAGTCCAGCCTAGTTATAGCAAGGCAAGGTTGAGAAGAGCAGATTGCAATGCCAAGGTACTTCAATTTCCACTTGAATATAAACTCTGGCATATACTTTCTCAGAAGTCTCACGTTGACTAAAAGTATGACCGAATAAGTAAATACATCCCCTCACACCCGAAGCTGGATATCTTGAGCTAGCTTTTAAAATAAAGTTAGGCCTAATCCGAATTCTGATATACTGGTTTGCAAGAAATAACATCATTTACTTAATCTCACTTTTTTTTTTGTCACATATAATAGTTGGAACGATGGGAAGCTGCAATTCAAGACTATGAAATGCTAATAAGAGAAAAGCCAGGGGATGAGGAGGTAGCCAGGGCTCTGTTTGAGACACAGCTACAAATGAAGATGCTGCGCGGTGAAGATATTAAGGATTTGAAATTTGGTTCAAATTTGGTTTTCATCTCTAGCAATGACCGGTTTAGACATTATGTAACCTCACCTGGTAAGTCATATTTGATTGCATCTTCTATGTGATTGAATTTAGGCATTACACATAACAACCACTAACCAGTTATGGGCAATTCAACAGGAATGTCTGTGGTGCTCTTTTGCAACAAGGCAACCCAGAAACAAGTATTGCTGGTGTTGGAACAAACCTGCAAGAGATTCCCATCAGTTAATTTCCTCAAGGTTGGTTAATGTTGAATATTTAGGCTTTCCAGCTTGAGGGATTGATTGTCAACTGAAAAATTTAATATAAGAACTTTGATCTCTCTAGCAAACAGTTAAGATGGCATTAACATAGAACAAAAATGTGAAAATTGGATTTTCATTCAGCTGTTCTGATTACAACATATAATCTTTATGGGAAACAAGAATTTTTTTATTGACCAAATGCCTCCACAGTCCACAGTATGATTTAACAAAAAAGAAACTCAATGTTTTTCCTTACTTATGATGGATTTACAATTTCAGGTGGAGATTGAAGACCATCCTTACTTGGCAAAATCAGAAGGTGTGAACTCTGTCCCATCCTTCAAAATATACAAGAACGGATCAAGGGTTAAAGAAATTCCAGGCAACCACCACCAATTACTAGAAAGTTCAGTTAAATTGTACAGCAGCTGAAGATAATCACGCCTCTTAAAATTACCAAATACACACAAGGAAATGAGGAACAGAAACCAATCTAATTATATCTGGCTTTATAGAAATGGCTTACCTTGTTACAAGGCAAAAAAAAAAAACCAAAGAAGAAGCATAGGAAAAAGGAAATTTTTTGTGTTAGCAGTTGATTCTTTTAATCCTTTAGTTGTTTGAGCAATATTTAATTCTTCATACCCCATGTTTCTTGCAATGTATATTGGTTTGGGAAACCTACACAACTTCAATTTTGGTTTTTTGTTTTCTTTTTCCGGTTGATCATTTTGTATATTCTTTACAGGAGTGGATTTCAATAGGGTTGTGATTGTAAATTATTTGAGCAGTTTGGTGAAAGGAACACAATTGCTGTATATTACAGAAACATTGTGGAATATATTAAGTTATTAACTTTTGTTCGAAACGGTTAGATTGTCAACTCCACCAGCGTCATTGATTGAAACAGATTATTGACATGAAAGAGCAGTACATGATTACATAATTAGGAATAGGTTTCTTCTATATTCTGTAGTATCAAAGCTTTTCACCGCCAATTAAGGGAATTTAAGTCTTGTCCCAAAATAGTAAACTTGCTCATGACATAAAATGTAGTGCATGTTTGATTTTGAATTGGGTATAAATCATAGCTTTTGTAAAAATCATTGTATTACAATAAGTAAAAGTGCAAAAACATTACTAGTGGTCAAAGACTCAAATGCTGGATCTTGTTGGTAGCTTTTATCCATTCATAGAAACACGAGCAAAATTTTATGAGAATATTGAAATTTCAGTCTCTGTTCTTTATGGAAGCAAGAGGTTTGTCGGGGCTCTTTGCTTA
Source organism: Lotus japonicus (assembly GCF_012489685.1). Taxonomy (NCBI): domain Eukaryota; kingdom Viridiplantae; phylum Streptophyta; class Magnoliopsida; order Fabales; family Fabaceae; genus Lotus; species Lotus japonicus. Next base: position 57,779,386 of record NC_080041.1, on the reverse strand, counting down.
CTATAGAACAAGGACATTGAAGTTGAGGTGCCAAATATCCATGAATCTAATTCACATCTTCATCACAATCACTTGTAAGTCCTATTGTTGGGAATGCTCCTTTTATTTACCGTGATCCGAATCGAGTAAGTGGAGGCAAATTATATAGAGCTGGCAATTTGGTTCCAAGCTCCAAGGCCAACACATTTAAACCCTTTTCGGCCTTGTGTTTTTGGCCCACTAGTATGTGCGACGTATGAGCCCAAGCCCACAAAACTCCCCCTCATTTGGTGGGCAAGATAGGGTTAACCCCAGAGCTAGCCAAAGCCCCACATTATATTATTTAGTTCTTTTATTATTTTTTTTAAAATGTAATTTAAAAATTAAAAGAATAAAATAAAGAAGTTTCCAAGTTTTACCCTTGAACCTTAACACCAAATTTGAATGAGTTCCTACACGCCCAACTCGGTGCCGATTTACCTAACCTGACATTGGTTCGCTCAACCTAATATCGACCTGGTCACACTGACAGTGACACGCCCGACCTGCCATGAACCATAAAATCTACTCTAAATTATAAAATTTACCCTAAACGCTAAAAATGGTCCTAAACCCCACCTGACTGAATCAACGGGCAACCGACTTGATGTTGACTCGTCTGACTTGTCGCGGACTCGCCTGAATCTACAGTAACACGCCTGACACGACACTAACACAACTGACCCACCATTAACCTAAAATCCACCCTAATGTTAAACCCTAACCCGAAACTTGCTTGCCATACTCAACGCTGACTCGGTAGACACTTACAAGGACTCAATGTCGACCCGCTTGAACCGACGCCAACACGACTGACATAAACCCTAAAATTGGCCCTAAACCCGACTAGAACCCCAAAATTGGTCATAAACCAAACTCGCATGAAGTTCTCTCGCTCTGAACCCTAACATTGGTGCAAATACCTAAACCCAACCCGAACCCTCAAACTGGTCTGAAACCCTAAATCGACCCACCCATTTTTCCTGCCCGACTCGGTGTTGACCATCCCGACGCTGACGCGCCTAACCCAACGCCAACATAAACGACCCGCCGTAAACGCTAAAATCAGCCATAAACCCTAAACATTAAATTCCACCATGAACCTTAAATCTGATCTTCCTTCTTCTCCTTGCCGACTTCGCGCTAACCTGCCTAAATTTGCGCTGACTGCTCGAATTTGTGTGATCTGTCGACTTGATGTTGACTTGTTCAACCCGTCGCCGCCTCGCCTGATCTAACACTGGCTTGCCTGACCCGACGTTGATCCTCTGAACATGATGTCGATCCAACCATCATGGTGTGACCCGACGCGTTCAAGTCGACTTGGCCCAGTGTGCTCGTTCGAATAAGTTTAACCATGGTGTATTGTAGGAGAAAGAGGGGCATGACTCCAAAATACTAGCAAAATGTAGAAATTCAAAAAAACTCTTAGGTAGTCCAAACTACTACATACCCACTGTAATCTCTTAAAACTCTTCAATTCTAAGGATTATTTTGCTTAGAAATAGTAGTGATCAAACTTTCAAGTATGAAGTATTTTGGGGTGAATATCTCAGGTAGGTGTAAGGGACACTTGCTAAATGAAGGCTACAACCAGAGTTAGATTCCATGTATGAGTCAAATATGAATGGAAGAAGTATAATGGATGTTCTGTACTAGGGAGATCTGACGTCGGAAACTGACAGAAAGTAAACCCTAGTAGAGTACTAAAAATATCACAAAAGGAATATTCTCATTAAATGTTCAAAAGGTACTTTTTACAAGGGGTTGACCTCTCCTTTTATAGAGGGAATGGTCATAACGTGGACTTTCTCTGTACTTGGGCCTGACAACCGGGGCCCAAGCCTATATACATATAAGACAAAACTAAAGGAATCTTCCAGCTGGCGCGTGGACCCATCCAAAAGAAGGGCGGGCTTCGACGTTGTTCCACAAACCCCGCCATGGCTGCTTTCGTTCATCTAAATGCTCGATTTGGGCGGGAATAAGGGATACTTGTGTCCCGCCCAGTCCACATGCCCCCAAGACATGAGGCTTAAGTAAGTTGAGTCGAAATGTCTTTATACGTTGCTTCATCGCCTGCCTTTATCATTTACCTCGTTCTCCTGATAATTGTGTCGCCGTTCTTTCATTTGTGTAGGTGACATGAGACTTAGGTTCCTTGAGCCGAGACGTCTTTACAGTATATCGCCATTCTTTGTAGTCATGGGCCTGTCGTCGCATTCTCGCCTTTTCATGTTCCTTTATATGTCGCCATTTTTTATTTTTGTCGATACATCGCCGTTATCACACCTGTCAATCACGTCTTTTCAACTGACGCACGTATCCTTCTTTTCCGGGATTTTGTTATCATTTGCCATAAATGCAGTTGTGCGTCTCGAGGAGTTACGTCTTTTCGTTTCATACCTTTTCAAATTTCAAATCCCACGATCCCACGACCCTTCGCAGTCTTTCCCACTCATTCTCTCTCTTCCTTTTTCTTCTATAAATACCCTTTTCACCTTTCACTTTTCACTTTTCTGAAAACCTTTGCTCTGAAAACTTTTTCATCGCAGCTTTTACTCTCTTCTTTGTTCTCCGGTGAACCTTGCTCACTCCGGCCGTCGTCATTGCGCGGTGCTCCCCCATCGCCGACGTTCTCTTTACTCAATCCTCCGCTTCTTCCTCCGGTGAGTCCTTCCCCTTTCTCTTTTCTTGACACTGTGTGTCTTCTTCTTTCTTTGTGTTTGGACCTGTTCATCTTCTTTTTTATTTTTATGAAATTACCCAGCATGTCGACACAAAATTTTAGCATTTCCTCCTTAGAGCTCACTTCCCCTTCTACGGAGGGGGAAGTTTCTGCCCCCACCGTTATCGAAATACAATCCTCGCCCTCCACTCACGAGGATTCCGGTCCCGCCGGCTCCGTTGATTCTATTCTCTCCTCTAATGGAGATTTGTCTTCGCCCGAATGGCGTTCCAATGCGCATTTAGTTGAAGATAAGTGTCTTTGGCGTTCCATCTGGGGTAGCCTTGGAAGCATCAGTTCGCTTCGAATATCTTCTCAAGGGTTTACCAAGATAAATCCCGCCACCTCGAATAACGAAGATCACCTGTTAAATGTTCTTCCATGTGGCGAGGACGATTGTGTTCTTTTTCGCAAGGAACCCACTGATGAATCGCCCGACTTCTTTTTTTTTTATGGCTATTTCTTCTTGGATTTGAATATCAAACTCCCTTTCTCGCCTTTTATATGCCACGTTCTTACCTTTTTGAACGTGGCGCCTTGTCAACTCCAGCCCAACGCCTGGGGTTTCATTCGCTGCTTTGAAATTCTCTGTGAACATTTGAGTTGCACTCCCACCTATCCCTTGTTTTTCCTTTTCTATAAGACAGTCACCACAAAACCTACATCTGTCAAGTGGGTTCCCCTTTTGGCTCGCAAGAACATGAGCCGATTCACCGCCCTTAAAAGCCATTACAAAGTGTGGCAGAAAAAATACTTTAAAGTTACGGAGTCACCTGAAATGAATAACTTATTTCGGGATTCCGATAATAACCCTCTCTTCCCCTTTTACTGGACAAAAAACCCTCGCCGAAAAATATCCGTTTCATACGACGCCTTGGATGAATCCGAGCAGGCCATCGCCGATTACCTCCGCACATTACCAGTAATCTCTGGTCATGACTTGATTGAAGCGTCGAAATCCGGCACTTTAAATCAATTTTTTAGTAAGTTTATAATTTTTGCACAACTTGTTTTTCTTTTTGTTCATGTACCTCGCCTAATTGATGTTTTCCATGCAGCCGCGATGGGAAAAAGCAAGGTTGATGCCAACCCCATCAAGATGAAGGAATACCTCGCCCAGTCTGCTGCGGCGGCGAAGAAAAGGGCCGCCGAGACTGAGCAAAAGAAAAAGAATGAAGGTACTTCGGGCTCTGATACCGTCAGGGACCCCAAACGCCAAAGAACCTCAGGCGCTGCTGGTGGTAAACCTTCTCATCAATCAGCTGGCGAGGCTTCCAAAAGGCAGCCTGCAGAGAAAAAGAGTGGACACGACGTTGTCCCGCCACCTCACCAGGATTCAACCTTGCTGATTAACCGCCCGCCAACTCCATTTAGCCAAGCTGGCACTAGCTCAACCATTGGTGGCGAGGCTCCTCCCCCCTTGCTGAGTTTAAATGATCCTCACTTCAACGGGTTGGACTTCATGACCCGTACTTTTGACAATCGGGTCCACAAAGACATTTCCGGCCAAGGTCCCCCCAACATTGCTTCCTTGGCCATATTTCATGCACTTTCCGCTGCCAGCACGGTGGCGGGAATGGCCCAGTGCGTGAAAGAAGTGATTTCAGCCAAGAATCGTCTCGAGAAGAAGGCAGCCGATTATAAAACCGCCTATGAGCGGGCTAAGGCTGATGCTGAGACCGCCAATAAGAAGCTGACATCTGCTGAGGAAAAGTGCACTAAGTTAACTGCTGATCTGGCGGCTTCTGACCTGCTTCTTCAGAAGACCAAGTCTCTAAAAGAGGCCATCAATGATAAGCACACTGCTGTTCAAGCCAAGTGCCAAAACCTGGAAAAGAAGTACGAACGCCTGAATGCTTCCATCTTAGGGCATGCTTCTCTTCAGTTTGCTCAAGGCTTTCTGGCGGCCAAAGAGCAGATTAGTGTGGTTGAGCAGGGCTTTGATCTTTCCCGCATTGGGTGGCTGAAGGAGATTAAGGATGGTCAAGTGGTTGGTGATGACGACATTAGCCTCGACCTCCTTCCTCAATTCAATGATGAAAGTGAGTCTGAAGAAGAAGAAAGTGATGGCGGGGATAGGAATGAGCGGAAGAAGGATAAGGATCAAGAGAAGGAAGACCCTCAAATTGGAGCAAGCCAGGGAAACGACGCCAACAATGATAATGTAGCTTGAATTTGTAATTTGTTTTTATTTTGTTTAAGTCAATTTTTTCTTTGGGCCTTGCCCTTTTGTTTGTCATCATTCTCAATCATGTACGGGCGTCGCCCCTTTTTCTTACATTTAATGAAGACCACTTTAAGTTCAGTCGTTGTTATCTTGAGTTGTTACCAACTTTTGTTGTTACTTAGGTCTATATACCTTAGTCGATTTTTCGACGAGGCTTGGTTTCTAGTGGCCACTAGAATTGCCAAGGCTTGCAATATTGGATGGCGATACTTTCTTATTCCGAAAGGTTTATTCGCGGTTTTATATACCTTGATACGATTTACGTTGCATAAACTCGTAATATAAATTAAAAAATTAAAAAGTAACTTCTGTTGAAATAATCTTCATTTCTCTTTCATACATGAGAACAATTGTCTCCATTCTTTTTACATGCCGCCTCATTAAAAACCTCTCCAAAGAAAGGAAAAAAGAGTGCGGCTTCATTCACCTTTGGTTGTTTCTATTAACTAAAATACTGCTTTAGATGAGAGGCGTTCCATGTTCGTGGAACCTTTTGACCATTTAGTTGTTCCAACTTATAAGCTCCTCCTCCAACATCGCCTATAATCCTGTAAGGCCCGCCCCAGTTGGGTGAAAGTTTGTTGTGTTTATCGGGTATTGTATTTTTTCGGAGCACTAAGTCTCCTACCCTCATTTTTCTTGGCACTACTTTCGTTGAGAATTTTCTTGCAACCTTCACTTTTCCCGCCTCATTCCTTATGTGAGCCTCACGTTGTTCCTCGGGCAGCATGATTAGATTAGCTATTAAATTTTCCCCGTTGTCATTCTCATTAAACCGAGCCACTCGCCAATTTTGGTTTTCAATTTCCACTGGGAGCATGGCGTCAGTCCCATAAGTTAAACGATACGGGGTTTCCTTTGTGCTTGACTGTTCAGTGGTGTTGTATACCCAAAGAACGCCTGATAGTTCCTCCGCCCAAAGCCCTTTTGCTTCATCCAGTTTCTTCTTTAAACCTTTCAGGATAACCTTGTTACCCGATTCAGCCTGCCCATTGGTTTGTGGATGTTCTACAGAGGCAAATCGCATCTCGATTCCCATTTCTGTACAAAATTCCCGGGTAACGCTACTTGTGAATTGTGTTCCATTATCCATTACTAATGCCATGGGGACCCCAAATCTACAAACAATCCTCCGCCACAAGAAACTCCTGACCTTGGCGGCCGTGATAGTTGCCACTGCCTCGGCTTCTATCCATTTAGTGAAGTAATCAACCGCCACGATGATATACTTCATTTGTGCCTTCGCTACTGGGAATGGTCCCAAAATGTCAGTCCCCCACATAGCAAATGGCCAAGGCGCCATCATGGTTGTTAATTCTTCTGGCGGAGCCTTATGTAAGTCAGAGAAGACTTGGCATTTTTCACATTTCTTAACATACTCCAGACAGTCCTTCTTCATTGTCGGCCAATAAAATCCAGCTCTCACAATTTTTACCGCCAAGGATTTCCCGCCTATATGACTTGAACAAACACCTTCATGGACTTCCGCCATTATTCCATGGGCGTCCTTGGTGTCAACGCATTTGAGCATAGGGGACATAATTCCCCGCCGATACAACTCACCATCCACCACTGTGTAAAAGCTGGCTTCCCTTCGTTTTGCTCTTGTGTTCACATCGTCATCCTTTGGAGGGTTTTCTAGGAAGATCTTGATTGACTCCATCCAAGAAGGCTCGCCCTCACTTACTGACTTGACTGCTTTCAACTTTATTTCTACCAGATCAATGCTCGGGCGAGGCAGGGTTTCTTGAATGACTGTTTGGTAATTGCCCAATCTCCCTGTGCTCGCCAATTTTGCTAACACATCTGCCCTCTCATTTTGTCCCCTCGGGACATGTTCTATCTTAATTTCTTTGACCTCCATCATCAATCTGCGCACCACTTCCAAGTATTTGGAAAGTTGCGGGTCCTTTACCTGGTACTCACCTTTCACCTGTTTAACCACTAACTGCGAATCTCCCTTGATAAATAACTTTTGGACTCCCAATTCAATGGCTAGCCTTAAGCCGGCGATCAAAGCCTCATACTCAGATTGATTGTTGCTCGCCTTGAACTCGAACTTTAGAGACTGTTCAATGATCATTTTGTCTGGACTTTCAATTGTTATCCCAGCCCCACTTCCAGTGTTATTGGAGGATCCATCCACAGATAGGACCCATTCTCCTCGAGTCTTGTCGCCTTCCGTGGGTGTTAATTCCGCCACGAAGTCGATCAAACTTTGAATTGTGACTTGGCCCCTTGGCTCATATTGTATATCATATTCTGACAATTCCACTGACCAGCTAACCAATCGCCCTGATAAATCAGGCTTCTGAAGTACTTGCCTTAAGGGGACATCAGTTTTAAATTTGACTTGGAAACTTTGGAAATAAGGCCTGAGGCGCCTCGCAGTTTTCAGAATCGCCAATGCAGCCTTTTCAATTTTTTGGTACCGCAACTCTGCCCCTTGTAAAGTATGGCTCACGAAATATATAATTTTTTGCTTTTTTCCTTCTTCCTGGAGCAACACTGTGCTCACCGCCTTGTCAGTAACTGCTAGATAAAGCACTAATGGAACGCCTGGTGTTGGCTTGGAAAGTACTGGTAATGTGGCCAATGATTCTTTTAATTTGGTAAAAGCTTGTTCGCATTCCTCTGTACACTGAAACTTTGAATTCTTTTTTAAGCATGTGAAGAATGGGGCCGCTTTGCCACCCGCCATTGGCAAGAAACGTGACAAGGCGGCCATTCGGCCTGTCAAACGTTGAACTTCTTTGACACTTGTTGGGCTTTTCATCTCCAAGATCGCCCTTCCCTTATCAGGATTCACTTCTATTCCTCTCGATGTCAACATGAATCCCAAGAACTTTCCTCCCTGGATCCCAAAAGAACACTTCTCAGGATTCAACTTCATTTGATATGTTCTTAATTGAGCAAACGCTTCCTTAAGATCGCCGCCATGATCACTAGCCCTGGCGGACTTTACGATCATGTCGTCCACATACACCTCCATATTCCTGCCCACTTGTTTTGAAAAGATTTTATCCATGAGCCGTTGGTACGTAGCTCCTGCATTCTTCAAACCAAAAGGCATTGTCTTGTAACAATAATTCGCCTGATTGGTCATAAATGCTGTACTTTCCTCGTCCGAGGGATGCATCATGATTTGATTGTAGCCCGAGTAAGCATCCATGAGACTTAAAAGTTCATTCCCGGAAGCTCCATCCACAAGCTTATCAACATTGGGAAGTGGATACGAATCTTTGGGGCACACTTTGTTCAAGCTTGTGTAATCTGTGCACATCCGCCATTTCCCATTGGCTTTTTTGACCATCACAACATTGGCGAGCCATGTTGGATACTGCACCTCACGGATGAAGCTAGCCTTGATCAGTTTCTCAGTTTCTAATTGTACAGCCTTGTTCTTTTCTTCACTCATTCTTCGCCTTGGTTGGATGATTGGGGTCGCCCCTGGTCGTATGGCCAGTTTGTGAGTGATCACGTTGGGGTCAATCCCTGGTACGTCATTGATGGTCCACGCAAAGAGATCCAAATTGTCACCCAGCAGGGTGAGCAATCTTTCTTCTTGCTCCTTTGTTAAACTGCTGCCAATTTTTAAAAATTTATCCTTGATTTGTACTTGCTTGGTTTCCTCCAAAGGTTGTGGGCGGAAATCATCAGCATCGTCTCTTGGATCCAAACTAAATCCTTCTTGTGGAAAGATTTCCGTGATTCTGTGACTTTCTTTGGCGGCCTTACGCCCATAGAGCGCCACACTTTTTAAATAACATTCTCTTGTTGCGTTTTGGTCCACATGTAATACCCCAACCTTTCCATTGCAGGCTGGATATTTAACAGTCAAATGAGCAGTTGAAATGACCGCACATAGCTTGTTGAGGGTGTCTCGCCCCAGGAGTACATTGTAATTGGCTCTGCACGCCAAGACCAAGTACTTCACTTGAAACTTCTTTACAAACTCTCCTTCGCCAAAGGCAGTTGGTATTTCCACATATCCCCGTACAGTGACACGGTCCCCTGTAAATCCTACCAAGGTTCCTTTATACGGCCTCAAGTCTGATTCTTTTAGACCCAGGCGATCAAAGGCATCTCCATAAATGATATCCGCCGAAGACCCCTGGTCTAAAAACACTTTCTTCGTCACTTAATTGTTAACCCTAATTGTTACCGCAATTGGATCGTTGTCATGGGGAATCACATGCGCAAAGTCCTGAGGGGTAAATATGATAGGGGAGTGATTCACCCCACACTCGCTTTCGCTTGCCTCATGTACTGAGTGTACTGCCGCCACATAGCGTTTTCTAGCCTTACTTGAAATTGCACCCCCGCCAAATCCTCCTGCAATAGATGAACATTCCCCAACAGGATCGCCCAACTCTTCCACTATCTCCTTGCCTTTGCCTTTGTCCCCTTGGGTGATCCTAGCGACCTCTGGCGTTGCTGTGTCTTTAACGAAGTTTGCCAAATGACCAGCCTTAATTTAACGATCAATTTCCCGCCTTAAGTTCCAACAATTATCTGTCGTATGTCCCAACGCTTTATGATACTCACACCACCTATTGGTATCCACATTTGCTGGCGGCCGCCGTGGTGGTGGCGGATACTGTACAACGTTTGTCTGCCCAACTGCCCTTAAAATGGCACTCAAGGGTGCATTCAACTTAGTGAGTGGCGCTGGAGTTGGCGGAACACCATGCTGACCGGTTGTGGTTTTCGTGGGACCTTGAGAATTTCTGTGCCATGTATTCTGAAATCCGGGTTTGGAGTTTTGATATGGTCCCGGTCTTGGTACACGGGGGGTTTGCGCTACCCTGGTTTCCTTCCCCGCCTTGGGTTTCTCTTGTGAAACACCGCCAGATTGAGACTGCTTGCGCCCTTCCTCTCTTTCTTGTTTCTTCTGATCATCTTGTTCAATCAATATGAATTCCTGAACACGAGCACGAAGATCCATCATATCCTTCGCCGGTCGCCTTGTTAGGTCTCGATTCAGATCTCCTGCCCGAAGGCCATTTTTGAAAGACGCTAGGCAAACATCCGGATTGTCTTCCTCCAATTGAACCGCCATTTTACTAAATCGCGCCATGTAGTGAAGGTATGAAAAACGGTAGAAAGGGGGGGCTTGAATAACGTTTTCAGTATAAAACTTCCACCTTAAAGATTTTGACAAATCTTTCGAGAACTTAAGTGCTAAAGATAAGAAATAGAAAAGCACACAAGGATTTTATCCTGGTTCACTTGATAAATCACTCAAGCTACTCCAGTCCACCCGTTAAGGTGATTTCTTCCTTCTTAGAATGAAGGCAATCCACTAATCAGGTAAGAGTTACAACTGCACTTGAAACCTACAAGTGACTAACAATTACACTGACTTAGCTCACACTAAGATTCACTCTCTTAGTCTTCTCTAGGATCCGATCAACCTTGATCTCCTAAAGGAACTAAACAAACTGTTTATCAAAGAATTGTTTACAAGAGATTTGCTTCTAAAAAGCTAATAGTAAACACAATGAATTTCAGATGAAAGAAAACTTAGAAGATTTTGAATATGTCTTGCGTATGTGAATGCTTCTAGCCGTTTCTTTCAGTCTTCAGCCTCTTTATATACTCCAAGGATTAGGGTTGAGCGATGCATGGGAAATGCTACCGTTGGAGGGCAGTTCTGGAAAATCCAGCTTCTGCTGTGGCTGAGAACGTTAGGTAGGTCGTCAGGAAGGTACAGTTGCTTTTGTACTTGGATAGCGACGCGACCTTTAAACCTAGGAGACTTCTGATCAGGGGAATGCTTCATATTGGAACTTGTGAAGCCGGTTGATCAGAGTCAGAGGGAAAGCCCAGATCCTCTGACCATTGTTTCTTCTGATTCTGAACTCAGAGGGAAGAACATGGTCTTCAGAGTATCTTGCTTCTGGACATCAGAACTTCACTAATCAGCTTCTGGATCTTCAGAGTCTTCTACACCATCAGAACATCTGAGCCTTCAGTGCTTCTTGGTTATCAGACTTTCTGGATCTTCAGAGTCTTCTACACCATCAGAACATCTGAGCCTTCAGTGTTTCTTGGTTATCAGACTTTCTGGATCTTCAGAACTTCTAGTGACTGAGTCCACATCAGAGTTTGTATAACTTCAGAACTTCTGAAGCTTTTCCACTGTTCATACTGAACATGGTGAATGCGAAAGCGTTGCTTGGGTCACTCTTTATACACAGTGCTTCTGATTTGTGTGAGATTGAGTTGAGGTCAGAGCCTGTAAATAGCACACTCAGAAAAACACGTTAGAGTACCACAATTGTTCATATCAAAAGGTTAACTTGTAATCATCAAAACATAGAGTTGTACTACTAGATCAAAACTTGATCTTACAATCTCCCCCTTTTTGATGATGACAAAACTAAGATTTTTGATGAACAATTCTTAAACATTAAACTGAATTCACTCAGAGTTTAGAGATATAGAATAAGACTTATCCTGATGTGAATAGTTTATCTTGCTCATTCTGAATTCAAGTCACTGCTTGATTCTGAGCTTAGCTCCCCCTAAATCTAATACTTGATGAAAACGTTAGTAAAGTCTAGATTCTGAGCTAAATGATATAAGAGTTCAGAGTGAAAAAATTTATGACATAGATGAAAATCGAGTAATCAGAGCGCATAAGTAATCAGAGTCACGGACAGGGTATCAGAGCTTGGGTATCAGAGTCAACTTAGAATCACTTCAGAAGAAGTGAAATGTATTCCTTGTATTTGCCCAGTGACACATCTATGGTCATGAAGGTGGAACTCTTAAATTCTCCAAAAGAAAAATAAATCACACTAACACATCTTACACATCAAAAACTGGGTGTACTCCCCCTTTTTGTCATAAGCAAAAAGCTTGGGGTGTGAAAAACTTAGCTTTGAAGTACAAGGTACTCCCCCTTAGAGAAGGTCTAAGTTTAAAGAAAATGAAAACGATGCAAGAATCAGAGTTAGGCGAAATAAATAGAAGAGTTAATGCAAAAGAAGAACGTTTACTACCGGTCAAGGGAGTAAAGAGAAGGGTCAGTTACCAAGAACTTAACCTCGAGAAACTGTAGGAGCATTAACTTTCAGAGAGAAAGTGAAGCCTATATAAAGCGTTGGAGAGAAAGGTAAGCTTCACACTTCGAACAATTTTCAGTAGAAAAAAAAAATGGCATCACACATCGTAGCACTAGAAGAGCTGAGGAAGAAGGCCTTTGAGGAGGACTTGTTCCTGAACATCAGGCATCCAGAGGGTACAACGACCATCGCGGAGCTGACACGGACACTGCTGGAAGAGGACCTGCGTCCAGAGGTGAAGAGAGACCTGAGGGAATTTCTTGCCTTCGTTGAGGAGGTGCAAGAACTCAGCCGGCTTGAACTCAAGCTGCTGGAAGAAAAAGAGAGTTTGGAAGAGAAGCTCAAGACCGCAGAAGAGATTCTGGAGAGGGATGAGCTAAAGGACAGGCTCAACAACATCCAGCATGCACTGGAGCGTCTGGAGAAGGATAGGTCAGAGCAGCGCCAGGAGTGCAGAAGAATGAGGAGAGATCCTCCATTCTAGACTTTAGGGAAAGAATGTATGATGTAAACATAAAGATATTATGAATAAAAAGATTTTTGCAAACATATGTGACACAAATATATATAGATATGCATAGATAATCACAAACGAACAAAGTAGAATAAGTAAATAAAAAGAAACAGAGTTTAACAAAAAATAAACCAACGTTAAAGAAAAAGAAAAACGAAGAGATCCTAAAAACTAAGGTTTATCAGTTCGACGCAGAAGTTCCATCATCATGTGCTTCATTTCAATCAGCATGGATTCATGAATGTCAAGACGCTGTTCCATGATGTCGAGTCTGGATGAGCTTGACTGAGTAGAACCGGAAGGAACATTCTGAGCAGCTTGAGGATCTGGAATGGAAGCAGAAGCAGCAGGAGTGAACACTACTGGTGCCAGAGCTTGGCATCTAAGAGCCTCAGCCTCAGCCTCAAGTCGTTCTGCCTCTAATCGGGCTTGTTCAGCTTGAGCTGCTGCTTGACGTGCAGCTTCTTCTGCTTGAGCTTTCTTTCTCTTGGCTTCTTCAATAGCTTCAAGAAGCTTATTTCTCTGTTCTTGTTCATGAAGAGCCACCCTTCGAGCAAACCTTTGCTTGGCAGCCTCAATCCTCTGACTTCCCTCTGCATGTAGGAGCTGCATCATAATTGGAACTTGAGCCACTAGCCAAGTGCCCAGAGTGTTCCACTCATCAGCCACACGTTCAGCATTCTCACTGAGGTCAGTCTGACCGTGCACATTGCGTAGCATCAAAGAAGCTTCATGATAGAAAGTATTGATGCACTCAGAGAGAGATGTGGGTCGGAGGTGAGTGTAAGGAATTATGGAGAGGTTGGTTTCAGGAGAGGCTGGGTGATTGCTGCTGTGAGCTTCAGAGGCACCTTGTGGAGAACCAATGTTAAACGTTTGAGCATTGGGTTCAGAGGTTCCAAGGTGAGGTTCTGAAGTTTCAACCAGAGGATGGGGTGATTTAACCGAGGATTGGTTAGACACTGATTGTTCGGGTTCAGGTTCTGGTTGAATAGGCTCTTGTTGGTCAGGGACAGGGAGAGCTTGTTGAGTCAAAGGGTCTGCCTCTTGTAAAGGATTGGCCAAGATAGGTTCATCTGGGTCAACTAGACTTTCAGGTCTAGGGCCAGGATATCTCCTAGGGCTTGGACACGTGAGATAATACTCTTCTAAGGTAGACACCTTTTCTTTTCTGACCTCCATGAATTTTCTAATGGATTCAGAGTTATTGGAGGGAGAAGAATCAGCAACATGGGTTGGGAAGGATACAGGTGTATAGGCTGTGGAAGAGTCTGTATCCGTGGGTTTGAGAGCCAGACGTTCTGATGCTCTTGGGACAGAGTGATCAGAGGTTCTGGGTTCAGGTTCTGTGTGGGTAGGCTCTGGTTGTGCATGAATGATGGGTTCAGAAGATAATGGGTTGTACTGAATGGTAATGGGAGAGGTAGGTTCTTCTGACCTAGAGGGTTGGTTCTGAAGCAAATTCCAGAGAGGTGCTTCAGTAGGAGAAGGTTGAAAGAATGAAGATCTTGGGGAATGTGGTGGTGAGGTGGTTTGTGCAGCTGGTTGGGATTCAGGAATAGGAGTGAGGGGATTTGAGGAGTGTTTAAGCATGGCAGATATAGGGAGTGCATCAAATAAATTCAAATCATCATCAGAAGCAAGTGCAGACTTACTTGAATGTGCTGATGATCTAGTCACTCTGGCAGGAGGTTCAGTCCTTCTGACCACTTCAGCAGCGGGTTCCACCCGAGTAGGCTTCACCACGATTCTGACCTGCTTCTTCTTCTTCTTGGGAGGACCATCCTCATTATCACTATCATCACCATCATCAGGCTTTCTCTTCTTCTTTTTGATCAGAGGGACATCTGATTCCTCAGAAGATTCTTCTAGGATCATCTTCCTCTGAGCTTTCTTTTTGGGAGGAGAAGGAAACTCTGGAGCTGGCGGCAGTCTGCTGAAGAAGTCGTCAAGATCAATTTCGAATCCTTGAGCCCTTAGGTCTTCAACATAGCACCTAATGGCGTCAGGATTGTCTGCCTGCGTCCACAAAGGGTAGTCATTCAGAGGCATCCTTCTGCTTCTGATCTCAGAAGATGTGTCTTCATGGGCAGGAGCAATCTTCTTCTTGATTAGGCCCATCTTCTTTAGAGAGTTTGCCGTGAAGACATCACTGACAATGGTGGTCAGATCCTCTATGCATCCAGCATTTATCAGATCTTGAACGAGGCCACTCTCAATGAAGAGATCAGACAAGAGTCTCCCGAAGGGAATATACTTGATCGCTGACTTGATGGAGGCAGTGGTACGAGACTTCCGGATACATTCCTTCAAGTAGGAGAACAGGAAGTAGGGAAGGCAGATCTTCTTCTGGTCTTGGATGAAGAACAACATCACCTTCTGGTTGAAGTTGATGTAGTCTGGAGAACTGCCCTTTGGTCTCTGGTTTATGCAGTGGAGCAAAATTTTGTGCCAGATCCTGAGCTTGGGATGAAGGTCCATCACCTTGTAATTCGTCTTGCCCGGTTTGAAAGTGGTGTACAGGGCCTGGTTGATTGTATCCTTGGTGCTGGGTTTCAGCTTCGATTCCGTGAGTTGGAAACGATACCCAAAAGCAGTGTCTGCACCCAGCAAGTTTACGAAGGACTTCTCTGTGATGATGATCTTTCTTCCAAGAATGTAAGATACCACCTGAGTATCATCGCAGTTGGCGTGCTTCCAGAATTCCTTTACCAGTTTCTCATACACCGGTCCTCGAAGTCTGTTGAAGTAATTTCCCCAACCTTGAACTTGGACTTCAGGACGAAGATCATACCCATTTGTAGCCAGGTTGTCGAGGTTGAATCTCCATTCTGCCAGGACTTGAAGTTCCTCAGGAGCAAATACGCAGTGAACGGCACAGCCCCGTTCTGCAATTGGAAGAATCTGCTCTTGAGCTTGACCTTGATCTTGTGTCGGATTCTCAGGGCCCCTTTGACCCGTTGCTAGACCAACTACCATGTGAGGGAACTGGGTTGCATCTACAGTAGTTCTTCTGGTTTGACTCACCATTTTTGAAGCGGTTGAAGGTTTAAGGTAGAAGATGAAGGTTGAAAGATGAAGAGAAATCGAGAGAGAAATCGAGGATAAGCGGTTTTGAAAAGCAGAGAGAAAGAGAGTAAAAACCGGAAGTGAAAGAGATCGTGTGTGTATAGTGGGTTTTGACAAATAACCGTTGTTGATTCAAAAAGCAATTTAAGATCAACGGTTGAAAATTAAAGATAAATAGTAACAGTAAATACACAAATCACACACAGGAGAGAAGCACATCTACACGCAATCATAACAGACTGTCACACGGGCACAAGGAACTATGCATCAGAAATACTGACACACGTGTTGTTGTCTCAGCTTCAGAGTCAGTACCAGTGGGTACACACACTATGAATGAGTTACCTTCTGGACTAGACATCTTCTGATCAAGAAGTATCGTAGTCAGAGGTTCTGATCCATCTTCACTCTCGACAAAAGTCCATGTTTAGATTTTTCAGAATAAAATTAAATCTATCCTCTGCTAAGGGCTTTGTAAAGATATCTGCCCATTGATGGTCAGTATCAACAAGCTTCAGAAGAAGTACGCCCTTCTGTACATAATCTCTAATAAAGTGATACTTTACCTCAATGTGCTTTGCCCTTGAATGCAGGATAGGATTCTTACTTAATGAGATTGCAGCAGTGTTATCACAATAGATTGGGATATTGCTCTCAAGGATCTGATAATCCTCCAGCTGATGTTTCATCCAGAGCATCTGAGTGCTGCATATTGCTGCTGAGATATATTCTGCCTCTGCAGTTGATAGTGCAATGGTTGATTGCCTCTTGCTTGCCCATGAGACTAGATTGCTTCCCAGAAATTGACAATTTCCAGAAGTACTTTTTCTCTCTGTTCTATCTCCAGCATAATCAGCATCACAATAACCTGAAAGCTTATACTCTGATGTTTTCTTATACATCAAGCCAAGGTTAGTGGTGCCTTTCAGATACCTTAGGATCCTCTTAACAGCAGTTAAGTGGGTTTCCCTTGGATCTGATTGGAAACGAGCACATAAATGAACACTAAATAGTATGTCTGGCCTAGATGCAGTTAAGTATAGAAGTGAACCTATCATGCCACGATAGAGCTTCTGACATACTTTACCACTTTTATCTTCTTTCTCCAGAATGCATGTAGGATGCATTGGAGTCTTGGCCACTGTAGATTCCAGCATATTGAACTTCTTCAGAAGTTCTTTAGTGTACTTGCTCTGATGGATATATGTTCCTTCTGGTGTTTGATCAACTTGTATTCCCAGAAAGTACTTTAATTCTCCCATCATACTCATCTCAAATTCAGCCTGCATCATCTCAGAAAATTCTTTGCATAGAGATTGATTAGCAGAACCAAATATAATATCATCAACATAAATTTGCACAATTAAGATATCATCTTTATAAGTCTTGCAAAAAAGAGTTGTATCTACTTTACCCCTTACAAACTCATTCTCCAGAAGGAATGAGCTAAGTCTCTCATACCATGCTCTGGGAGCTTGCTTCAGACCGTAGAGTGATTTCTTCAATTTGAACACATGGTCTGGTTTCTTCTCATCTTCAAAACCTGGGGGTTGATGAACATAGACTTCCTCTGAAATATAACCATTTAGGAAGGCACTCTTCACGTCCATCTGATGTAGAACTATGTTGTGATTTACTGAGAAAGAGATCAACAGTCTGATTGCCTCCAGTCTTGCTACTGGAGCAAATGTTTCAGTGTAGTCTATTCCTTCCTGCTGGCTGTAGCCTTGAGCAACTAGCCTTGCCTTGTTTCTGACTACATCTCCTTTCTCATTCAGCTTGTTTCTGAATACCCATTTCGTTCCAATAACATGGACACTCTCAGGCTTCTTCACTAAGCTCCAAACATCGTTCTTGGAGAATTGATTCAATTCTTCTTCCATAGCCAGAATCCAATCCTTATCCTGAAGAGCTTCATCTATGGACTTGGGTTCAATTAAGGACACTAATCCTTTCAGACTGAGCAAGGTCTCTTCAGAGGGTCTGAAGGCAGATCTGGTTCTGACTGGTTCGTCTTTGTTGCCCAGAATCAATTCCTTAGGGTGAGCTGCAGTGATTCTGCTCTTCTTCAGAGTTTGTGAGTTAGAGGGACCAGCTTCTTCCTCTGGTTCATCTTCCTCTGGCTCATCTTCCTCTGGAGCTTTACCCTTTTCATTTCCTCCAAAGCCAACTTCGCCTCCAGGCTTAAGTTTCAGCTCTCGGAACATACGCCTTTCTCCCGTCATGTGACGCGAGCATCCACTGTCCAGATACCATGATTGGTGTTTCTGTGGAGCTATCAAGGATATCTCATTTTCATCGTCTGAGTAAGGATCTCCTTCTGATTCTGAGTCAGAGTCAACAGCTCTCTTTGACTCTGCTTCCTTGTCTTTGACAATAGCCATGAGTCCTTGGACTTCACCATCAGAGTCAACATCCTCTGACTCTGATTCATCAAATGTCACCATCAGACTCTTCTTTGTCTTGAAGTGCTTCTTTGGCTTCTTGTCCTTCTTCAGTTTTGGACAGTCACTTTTGTAGTGCCCTGATTCTTTGCATTCAAAGCATGTGACTTCCTTAAGTGAGGACTTCTTCTGACCTGAGGATTCAGACTTTCCTCTTGCCTTTCCAGAGCCTTTGTATTTGCTCTGCCTGTGCTTCCAGATGCGATTGAATCTCTTGGAGATCAGAGTCAGCTCATCTTCATCAGAATCTTCTGATGCTTCTTCAGATTCCTCTTCTTCAGCTTGAAGAGCTTTTGACTTCTCAACCTTAGCCTTTTCAGATTTAGATTTCAAGGCTATGGACTTTTTCCTTAGATCTTGCATCTCTGAGCGCTTCAGCTCATGGCATTTCAAAATGCTGATGAGTTCTTCTAAACTCATATTCTCAACGTCTCTCGTGAGCTCTATTGAAGTCACCAAAGGCATCCAACTTTCAGGAAGACACCTGATGACCCTTATGACATGATCTTTTGTTGTGTAGCTCTTGTTGATAGGTCGTATGCCAGCTACAAGCAACTGAAATCTGGAGAACATTTCTTCAATGGACTCATTTGGCTCCATGATGAAGGATTCATACTTTTGGATCAAAGACAATGCCTTTGATTCTTTGACTTTCTTGTTTCCTTCATGAGACATCTTCAGAGATTCGAAAATGCCTTTTGCAAACTCACGATCTGTAATCTTCTGGTACTCTTCATAGGAAATAGCACTTAGAAGAATTGCTCTTGCTTTGTGATGTTGTGAGTACAACTTCTTTTGATCTGCAGTCATCTCTGACCTTGGGATCTTCTTGCCATCTGCATCAACTGGACGCTCGTAGCCATCCACAATAATATCCCAGAGATCTGCATCGAAACCCAGAAAGAAATTTTCCAGTCTATCTTTCCAATATTCGAACCTTTGACCGTCGAACATAGGAGGCTTTGCATTGTAACCATCTCTTTGAGTTTCACTGGTGGTGGCAGCCATTGTTTTTCACACCGGCCCGGATCACTGAACACTGTTAGGTGTGGTAATCAGAACTTGCGCTCTGATACCAATTGAAGGTATGAAAAACGGTAGAAAGGGGGGGTTTGAATAACGTTTTCAGTATAAAACTTCCACCTTAAAGATTTTGACAAATCTTTCGAGAACTTAAGTGCTAAAGATAAGAGATAGAAAAGCACACAAGGATTTTATCCTGGTTCACTTGATAAATCACTCAAGCTACTCCAGTCCACCCGTTAAGGTGATTTCTTC
This sequence comes from Lotus japonicus, assembly GCF_012489685.1. Classification (NCBI taxonomy): domain Eukaryota; kingdom Viridiplantae; phylum Streptophyta; class Magnoliopsida; order Fabales; family Fabaceae; genus Lotus; species Lotus japonicus. Next base: position 57,760,035 of record NC_080041.1, on the reverse strand, counting down.
CTTCTTAGAATGAAGGCAATCCACTAATCAGGTAAGAGTTACAACTGCACTTGAAACCTACAAGTGACTAACAATTACACTGACTTAGCTCACACTAAGATTCACTCTCTTAGTCTTCTCTAGGATCCGATCAACCTTGATCTCCTAAAGGAACTAAACAAACTGTTTATCAAAGAATTGTTTACAAGAGATTTGCTTCTAAAAAGCTAATAGTAAACACAATGAATTTCAGATGAAAGAAAACTTAGAAGATTTTGAATATGTCTTGCGTATGTGAATGCTTCTAGCCGTTTCTTTCAGTCTTCAGCCTCTTTATATACTCCAAGGATTAGGGTTGAGCGATGCATGGGAAATGCTACCATTGGAGGGCAGTTCTGGAAAATCCAGCTTCTGCTGTGGCTGAGAACGTTAGGTAGGTCGTCAGGAAGGTACAGTTGCTTTTGTACTTGGATAGCGACGCGACCTTTAAACCTAGGAGACTTCTGATCAGGGGAATGCTTCATATTGGAACTTGTGAAGCCGGTTGATCAGAGTCAGAGGGAAAGCCCAGATCCTCTGACCATTGTTTCTTCTGATTCTGAACTCAGAGGGAAGAACATGGTCTTCAGAGTATCTTGCTTCTGGACATCAGAACTTCACTAATCAGCTTCTGGATCTTCAGAGTCTTCTACACCATCAGAACATCTGAGCCTTCAGTGCTTCTTGGTTATCAGACTTTCTGGATCTTCAGAGTCTTCTACACCATCAGAACATCTGAGCCTTCAGTGTTTCTTGGTTATCAGACTTTCTGGATCTTCAGAACTTCTAGTGACTGAGTCCACATCAGAGTTTGTATAACTTCATAACTTCTGAAGCTTTTCCACTGTTCATACTGAACATGGTGAATGCGAAAGCGTTGCTTGGGTCACTCTTTATACACAGTGCTTCTGATTTGTGTGAGATTGAGTTGAGGTCAGAGCCTGTAAATAGCACACTCAGAAAAACACGTTAGAGTACCACAATTGTTCATATCAAAAGGTTAACTTGTAATCATCAAAACATAGAGTTGTACTACTAGATCAAAACTTGATCTTACATGTAGTTCTTGAGCTTCTCCCCTGGCTGTTGATGTATGCTGATAAGATCAAACATGGTTGCCTTGGTAGTTTTATTGGCGGAGAATTGAGTTAGGAACTTTGTGGACAAATCAGTAAAATTGTCGATAGAGAAAGGCGGTTGACGGATGAACCATTGCATCGCCATCCCCTTGAATGTTGATGGTAACAACCTACACTTCACCTCATCTGTTGCTCCTCCAATAACCATTTTCGTATTAAAGTAACGCAAGTGTTCCATGGGGTCTGAGTCGCCTGAAAAGGCGTCCAAAGCCATCGTTTGCATATGCTTTGGTATGCCCACCCTTGTGATGGCGGGAACAAAAGGCTGGAACTCAACAACATCTTCAGCCTCGAGCCGTTGTTCTTGCTTATAGTCTTGTCGCTGGGTTAAATACTCCACCTGGGCTTGCAATTGTTCATTCTGACTTTGCACTTTCTGCAAAGTATCCAACATCTGTTGCAAGGCCGCCGGAGTGATTCCCGTCACTACTTCTGGTGCTTTTCTCGGAACACTGCTTTTGTAGTCGTCCAGATTCACGTATTCAGGCGGTGCTGATCGTCGCCTGACTCCTGGATCTGATCTAGCGATCAGATCTGAAGGTTTTCCCGGAGCAGCCTTCACCAACGACGCCGGTGACTGCGTCACCGAGTGAACCCCCGCCGAAGAAGCCTCCTGCTCCGGCTCTTGAGGTACTTCACGATTGTTGTACCGTCCACTGCCGCGGCCGCCGTGACGACCACCACCCTTCCGGCGATGATCGCGGCGGCCCACGCCACACGAACGAGTTTCCATGGATCTTAAAGCTCTCCTTCTATGTCAAATAGTAGATCGAAGTAAGACCCACAGACGGCGCCAATGTTCTGTACTAGGGAGATCTGACGTCGGAAACTGACAGAAAGTAAACCCTAGCAGAGTACTAAAAATATCACAAAAGGAATATTCTCATTAAATGTTCAAAAGGTACTTTTTACAAGGGGTTGACCTCTCCTTTTATAGAGGGAATGGTCATAACGTGGACTTTCTCTGTACTTGGGCCTGACAACCGGGGCCCAAGCCTATATACATATAAGACAAAACTAAAGGAATCTTCCAGCTGGCGCGTGGACCCATCCAAAAGAAGGGCGGGCTTCGACGTTGTTCCACAAACCCCGCCATGGCTGCTTTCGTTCATCTAAATGCTCGATTTGGGCGGGAATAAGGGATACTTGTGTCCCGCCCAGTCCAATGGAGAAGTGAAATTAAAGCAGAGACTACTAGTCCATTTGCAGAATTGTTTTCGAGGCGATAATGATTGGGAAAGATGCTCAACCTTAAAAGATGGATAAATAACTAGGGGAATATGACGAAAAGTAACAGATGGAAAAGATGTAGTCTAAAGAGGAAAAAATAGGGAAATACAAATACAAATTTTTCATGCCACTACTATGTTCAAAGACAGAAAGGAAACCTTATGCATATGTTGAGAAATGACATTGCAGAGCATGTTGCGGGTCGAGGGGAGATCATGAAATCAATGTTCCACTTACTGGAGCAATGCCCTACGCAATTCCAAAGAAGGTGTTTACTGAACTGTACCACGGCGAGTTAAGAACATATGTTTTAGATGAAGACATCTATTCAGCTATGAAGAGTTTGGGTTGTCTGCAAGCCCCGGTCCAGACAGTCTTAACTAACTATTCCTCAAGTCTTAAAGTGCTCGCTCTTTCTTTCTTTCTTTAATTTCATGTTTAATTTTTAGAAGGAATTTGGGACTAACATTTCTGGATAAGGTAAGAGGGTCATTTTGAGCTCAGAAATTTCAAATTCCAGCGTTAGGTAACAATTTATGCACGACAGGACTTTTCGATCCCCAAAAAACTCATTTTTCTACGATCTCGGATCACGACGAAGTCAATTACAAAGTTGTAGAGAAAAATAAAGTAATTGCACGTTTATGGCTTTGCCAAAACCATAATACATGTGTACCATACTCAAATTCCTTCATCTGGTATTTTATTTTAAAACAGGACTTTTCAGTCCCAAAAAATGATTTTTCTACATTCTCGGATTAGGACAAAGTCAATTACAAAGTTGAAGAGAAAAATAAAATAATTGCACGCTAAATAATTGCACGCTTACAAAGCCATAATACCTCTGTTCCGGACCTAAAATTCCTTCATCTGGTATTTTATTTGAATTTCAAAATAATTTATTCCACCATAAATCTTCATATATTCTATCTTGATTTACTGTGAAGGTCTCATAATTTTTAAAATTCATCTAATATCCGTTCTGTCAAAATATGCAACTAAATGCAATCTAAAGTACGTAGGTGATGAACTGTAAAGTGTGTTAAATATGCACTTTGTCACGCACTCTAAAGTGCGTAGGTGACGCACTTTAAAGTGTATTTAGTTGCAGAAAAAGCACAAATCTGAAAACGATAATTGTAACAACGACGGCGACGGACAAATGAGAATGGGCGACGGTGATGGACGACAGAAGAAAGAGGAGAAGGGAGAAGATAAAAGTTGAGTTTAGACATGGGTATGAAGATTGGTGGTGTTGGTAATGGAAGAAAGAGGATAGAAGATGTGAGGATGGGGTGGTGGAGAAATGTTATGTTTCTTTTTTAAATTATGGGCATTTAGCACTTTCGCACTTCTAATGGTGGTATAACTAGATATGGGGGTAGTGACAATAACAAATTCCCCCAGATTAATTAATTAGGATTTAAAAATGAATTGACAAAAACATCCGGGAAGAGGGAGAGGTGAGGGTGGTGTGACAACGACTCTAACTGATGATTTCTTCCTTACTGACGCACTGGAATATGTGGCTGACCTCGGCGGCAACAGAAGAGAGCTTGAAGCCGGCACGCGGAGTGGGCGACGTCAAAGGCGATGAAGATGTTAATGGTGTAAGTTAGTAGGATCTAAATGCCTTCCCAACATTTCTATGGAAAATTTTGTAAATTAGATTAATATCAAGGGGTATTTGGGAACTTTACTTAGTTGTGCACAAGTACACCACATGTTTGTAGTACTGTATAATTACCACGTGTGAGTGCTATTAGTTTCGCTTTGAAATTTGTCTTCAGTGTGTGTGTGTGAGTATATTGGGAATTATGTTTTCAACTGGTGAATTGGAGTACAGAGTTGGTAGACAAAAACAATTGTTTACTTGTTATCATTTACAATCACCATCAAGAAATGTATGTATGTGAGTTCGTTAGAATCAAATTAGAATTGCATTTTGATTTTATTTTTATGAATTAATTTATAGTGCGTAAATGATTTTTTATTAATAATACTTTTATTTAATTAAATTTTCTCTTTTTCTTTGTATTGTCTCAACAGAAATATATGGCTTTTGAGGGTGCTTATGACAACTGCCCACGTGTATACATATTTTATCAGTTGTTGATGTTAAGTGATTATTACCTAATCTGGCATTCGCCCTCCCTTTGCATGTCCCTATTAAGCCCGTTAGCTTCTTATCCCCCACATTTGGGTTGCAGACACCCGCCGTCGCCCATCACCATAACCGACGTTGGGAACTTCCGGTAATCATCGTTTGTGCGATAGTGGTTGCAGTGCTTCTCTTAAGAGCTTATGTGGATCCAGCTTCGCTAAGGACTAGAAGTACCAACACTGGCGCAACCGAGTATGCTAAGGCGTGCTCTCTGTCGCGCCCACCGAGCCTGCCTAGCCCTTTTAAGGATGACGCCACCACAATGCAATTGGAAGCATGCATCCTTGCGATGTTGCCCGTGGCTGAGCTATCTGCCCAACCTTTCCCATGGTTTAGCCATGAGTAGAGCATGCGTGGAGCCACTAGAGGTACACACAATCAGGGATGGATTTATGTAAGAAGTTATCAGGGCATTAGATTTTATAGTTTATTTGTTACTATATATATGTATATATAATTTTTTTTATCCAGATGTTTTTATGCTTTTATCTGTCTATTTCTCATAATTATTATTCATCTTTGAAGCACTGACTCCGACACGACACCTACACCCCAACACAACTAATCTTCAAAAAGTATGACACTAAGACATCGCTTATTTACATAAATGTGTGTGTGCGTGCTACGTGCGTGCTGCACGTGTTCCTGTAGATAGATAGATAGTTAAATAGATATATTGACATTCTCAAAGTCAATTTAAGTTTGTCTCTTTACAAAGAAAATATGAAATCAATTTTCTAACCTCTATGTGAGCTTCATAAAAATTCTAGGAGGAACCATTTTACAAAGTAATCTCTTTGACTAATACAAAAAGGAGCTAATTTATCTAATATATATATGGCCTTCGAGTGTGCTTATGAAAGCTGTCCACATGAAAATATATTTTATCATTCATTAATGTTAAGTGATTATTACCTAATCTGACATTCTCCCTCCCTTTGCAGGTCCCTATTACGCCCATAAGCTTCTCAGCCCCCACATTTGGGTTGCAGACACCCGTCGTCGCCTATCACCATCACTGACGTTGGGAACTTCCGTTAATCATCGTATGTATGATGATGGGTGTCGTGCTTCTCTTAGGAGCTTATGAATGGATCCAGCGTCGCTGAGTACTAGAAGTACCACCACTGGCGCAACCGAGTATGCTAAGGCGTGCTCTTTGTCGCGCCCACCGAGCGCGCCTAGCCCTTTTCACGACGACACCACAACAGGAGCAAGTGGAGGCATGCATCCCTATGATGCCGCTCGTCACCGAGCCATTTGTTCCATCTTTCCCACGGGTTTAGAACGAGTAAAGCATGGGTGGAGCCACTGGAGGTGCACACAGTTAGGGATTGATTTATTTAAGAAGTTATGAGGGCATTAGTTTTTATAGTTTATTTGTAAGTAGTATACTGTGTGTGTGTATATATATATATATATATAGATATTGATCCATATGTTTTTATGCTTTTATCTGTCATAGTCTAATTCTCATTAGAGTTCATAAATGGAAATAACCCCAGAGGACCCTCCTCCTCCAACCAAACGACAACATTAAAGGAGGAAGCACTCCGAGACAAATAGTCTGCCGCGGAATTCCCTTCCCTCCGAACAAAAGAAAGATCAACATAATAAAAACACCAAGAATAACAAAACAATCTTTAACAATAGGAAATAAATACGATGATCCACCTGCTATCCTCCAAATCTGGAAAAGATGTAAGCTATCGATCTTAAATTGCACCTTCTTAAAACCCAATTGAACAGTCAAATCGAACGCCCACCTTAAGTATAAAGCCTCTGCAATGGTTGAGGAAAACACCACAGTAGGATAAAATGTTGCAGCAGCAAGCAACTCCCCCTCATAATTCCTTGCCACTAGCCCAAATTCGGCCAACTTATCCCTCCCAATCTGATGACCTTGTTTTTGTCCTTGTTTTTCGGGTCTTTTCATTGTTTCTTTCTAGCATTTTTCCTTGTCTCATGTAGTGTTTCATGCTTTCTCATGCATTTTTTCCTTTTATATGTGCATTAGCATGTGTTGGGTAATTTTGTGTTTCTTAAGGACGTTTTTCTCATTTTTGTGTAGTTTTGGGTCTTTTAGCAATTGTCACGAGTTTTGGGTCCATTTTTTAATAGCTTGTTGGACTTTTGATATTTTTTCCCTAGTGATCTTAATGTTGTAAGTTCAGGAAAATTGATGGAAGGTGAAAGAGCAAGAGGCATGGACGCTTGATTGTGGCATTGAAGAAGGCTGGAGTTAAGGCTGGCAACGTGCATTTGGCGCTCGAGCGCCCATCAATTAACGCTCGAGCACCCTGCCTACAGATGCTGCAATGACTGGATTAAGGGTGCTGGCGCTCGAGCGGTGGAAATTAGCGCTCGAGCGCCCTCAAGTCAGAAACTCTGAAGATTTGGTTCGTGGAGTTGGTGCTCGAGCGATGCTTCAGAACGCTTGAGCGCCCAGCCTCATCAGGATTTCAGCCTCTCTGGGTGCTAGTGGGAGGTTTCTAAGGCTTGTAACTCAGGTTCTTTTTCATTTCTTGTATGGATTCCATAGTCATTTTTAGCTAAACTCTTTATGCTTTGAGTTTTTGTAAGACTTATGATGTTAAAGTTCTAATTCCTATTTCTATTCATGTGTTTCTCAGTTAATCCTTGAATCTCATTTCTGTTTTTCAATCTAAGCTTGAACGCATGTTTGCTTTATACTTTTCTACAATAATAACAGAAGTTAAGTTGTAGATTAGGGACTTGTTTTTGGATTTCCTCTTCTATGCTTTATACTAGGAATATAGAAAGGGTTGGGGTTTGTTGATCTGAATTTGTATGCTTAAACCCTAAAAAAATTGTTTAAGTTGGCAAGGAATTGTGCTTATCCTTTGATTTGAGAGTATTACCTATGCGATGCATCGATAGGTTGTTGTTTAGATTAGAGCATCAAGGAGAGACTCAGGCTTCACAGGTTTAGAATTAAATTGATTAGTTAAGCAAGAACCCAAGGAATTTCTGTTCCAGCCATGAACATAGAAAGAAGGTGTAATACCTAGAGTGAAATGATTGCAATGAGAGAGTCTAGAGAGAGAAAGAGCGTGTAACCGCTTAGAGAGAGAGTGTAACTGAATTTTAAGTTTGTTATTTATCAAATGATCTAAAAGTCCTTTATAGTTGGTAACCGCCCCCTATTTATAGGCTAGGGGTTGGGCCCGACGTTCCTAACCGTCCTACGTGGGCCAGTTGGGCCTCTTTGGGGAGGCCCAACTCCCTGGCTCGCGCGTCGCCTTGAGGCAAGCGTCCCTGGGCGAGGGCCCCAGGGGTCTCACCCAGTTCACAAGACATCGAGCTCGAAGCATGAGAGCTAAGAGTGTCTTTAATAACAGGGGCGTCAAGCATGAGAAAAACTAAATAATGTCAAGGCCTAGTGATCAAGAATAATTGCCAACATGGCATAGTAGGAGAAGCTAAACTTTGATTCACTTAACGGGTCCCTCTGAACTCACGAGTCCACAAGTAGGCTTGTGGCGACAGTGCTTGGCTCGCTCGCCCTGCTGCAAGTGTGCTCGCCGTGAATCATGGTGGCTTGACGCGTGTAGGCCACATATAATATGTGAGACTCAAGTTTTTAAGATTAGAATAAATCGATAAAATTCATATTCACGATTAGGTTCGATGTAACGTGAAGGAAAACTGAACAAGTGTTCATCAAATGGAATAAATTTATGAAGGGGAAAGTTCAGGAAAAGACTGAGGATAACATTAGAATCGATATAAGTTATAGCGCAAGTATTATTCGCTTATGCCTAGGACAAGTGCATTAGTAAACGACTAATTTACCCTTAAGAGCACTATAGAAACTAATTCTAAAAATCTTCAGAGAAATGTTAGAACTTCTCTTAATCCTTTCCATGACAAGCGTTTCAATACAAAACCCTGGGATGTACGAACGTCCGATTCTAATTCTCGAAGGTTTGCCGAAACTAAATCCCTGATAGCTCAAGAACCTTAACATAAACGGTCGATGAAGACTTTTTCTATCCGGAGCTTCAAACGAAGATTCCACACGTGTGTACCAATTTATTTCGATGTTTCTAATCTTTCTTCAGAAAGAAGTTTTCTCATCCGACATCAACTGCAAAAAGTAGTTTTTCGGTAAAATCGATTCACACCGACTTTGGATCGTTTGCCTTAATTCTGAGAAACCTGTTTCGAGTTCTGGAATTCTATCGCCAGAACCTATCTTAGAATTCATAGAGGAATGCACAGGAAAAATCGGAATCGCGAAATTTTCATTTTCCCGCGTTTTCCATCTTCTATAAATAGCTTGAAAATCAAAATTTCTTCACCACCATCACCACAAAACCAGCGAGCAAGAGGAGAAGGAGGGAGAAGGAGGGAGAAGAAGATTTTCTCCGTTTCTTGCCTGATCTTTGCACTGATAGTTGCTACACGTAGACCTCGAGGTATTGACGCTATTCCTTACCTCTGATCGTAAATTTTGTTGCTTTTCTCTATGTCTTTCTGTGCGCAAAGTTTCGAGCTTTTTGTAAAATTGTCCAAATAACTTGATTTTTGTGTCTAAACATATTCCCTACTAACCAAAGAGTGTAAGATCAAGATTTGATAAGTGGTTGCATCTCTATATTTTGATGATTACAATTAAGGTTTTTGAGGATGAACAATTATGGTACTCTATCGTTTGTCTTTATGAGTTGTGACAAACAGGTTCTGATTCTGACCCAAGCCGATTCTATCAGAAGAAGAAGACCCAAGGGTAACCAATAAGAGAGTTCTAAAGCTTATCATGTTCGTTCAGAACAGTGGCAAATCCTTCAGAAGTTCTGAAGAAAGAAGCACTCAAGAGGTACTGAAGAACCGGAGTCAGAAGTTCTGAAGACCAGACGTTCCAGAAGGAACGGTTCTGAAGCAGAAGACTCAAGTTCTGAAGACCTGCAAGAAGTTGGCTTTGAAGACCCAAGCTATTCTAGCTCTGGCGATCAGAAGTTCTGAAGAACTTGTCCAGAAGCAGAAGTTGCAAGGTCAGAGGATCCAAGCTTCCATCTGACTCTGATCAGAAGCTTCACCAACGTCCATTTGAAGCACTCCAGATCATAAGTCAGCTGGTGAAAGGACAGGTCGCTGTCATAGTACACATCGTACTGTCATAGCCTGTCCGCCACCAACCTCGTTCAGCCTAGCAGTCTGATATTACAAGATTGCCACTCCAACGGACAAAACCCTAGCAACGGCTACATTATATGCCTTGGAGTATATAAGGGCTGAAGATAGAAGAAAGAAGCTAAGACACTTTGCTGATATTCTTGAATTCATTCTAGCCGATCTCTTAGCAATATTTCTTCACTGTTCTTAAACATCTGAGTTTACCATTAGCTTTTCAGAAGCATTTCTTGTAAACCCAAAAGCTTTTACAAACACTTTGTAAAGTTCCTTGAGAGACCAAGTTTGGTCGGATCTTGAGAGGACTGAATCAAGTTTGATACAGTGTTTAGCTAGTCTTGAGAGGATCGGTAGATCAGCTTCTTGAGAGTATTCTAGTGAGAAAATCAGTGTATTGTTAGTCACTTAGCAGGTTGCAAGTGCAGTTATAACACTCATTGATTTTAGTGGATTGACTTCATCAGAAGAAGGAAGAAATCACCTTTACGGGTGGACTGGATTAACTTGAGCTTTTATCTCAAGTGAACCAGGATAAAATACTTGCGTGGTTTACTTTATATTCTTCAGCACCTAGTTCTTATCCTTGAGTTTGTAAAAAGTTCAAAAGGGGATCTTTTGTTTAAAAACTCTATTCAAACCCCCCCTCCCTTTCTAGTGTTTTTCGCACCTTCAAAGAGTACTTCTAGCGGATTACATTTCGCCGAATCTCGCCGAGCTTCAATTCTGCTCAAATACCCATTTTTCGGCTAAAGTTTCGCCCTTTTGACTTAAAAATCTCGACTGAGCTTAGCGCCAGTAGGATTAGTTGTCATAAACGTCGTTGGTGACGTCCCCATCCAATTTGTTTTTCGAAATTCCAATTTTGAATTTCCGAACTAAAAACACTGACCAAAATACCCCTGCGTCAGTTTTTGATCCGATAATTTTTCCCAGCTTTAATTCGCCTTAGTTACGACTAATGATAACCTAGGAATCAAGTTTTATCGAAGAAAAAGCGCCGGAACACATTTTCATGTGTTGTGGCCGAGAGCACCCTAAGGGGGGGAGGAAAATTTCCTTTTTCGAAAACTCGTCTTATCTCGTTAGGTTATCGTACTTTGGAGTTTATAATGCTTCGTGTAACCTTATTAATTATTGTTTGATGAGTTTTTGACTTGTTGTGATTGAATTCTGTGATTTCGCTCTAAGGTTCGTTTGAGGAATTCCGTGGAGCGGAAGGAGGAGATCGTGAAGGAACGCTGCAGCCTGCAGGAACGCACTGGAGGAACTACAGGTGAGGGCTACTCACTGAATACTAGCTAATGCTTTAGGTGTCGACGAATTCGACTTGATTTATTGTTTATGCATTTGATTGTGATTGACTGGGAAATTTTTTCTGGAGGCTTCGGCCGAGTGAACTAATTGAGACGTGTGTCTCCGTTTTCTGAGGCTTCGGCCGACATTGTTGATTACTTATCGCTTGAACTATTGTTGATTGATTCACATGTTATGTCCTAAATGGTTAATCTAGGATGTGTTGATATATGTGCCATGACTGTTGGATTGTGCTAATTTGATTATGCAATTACACATATATCTGTTGTACGTCAGAGTGAGGATAACGGGCAGTTATGCCACACTCATCATGAGATTTTGGGAAAGTTTGACGGGACGAACCGAGGTTCGAATCCTTATTATTATTTTAGTGGATCAAGACCTTCTCTGGGAATTACTTGGGATGATGGGATCTTTTAAACTTATAAGATTAGAGATAAAACCTAAATAGAAACTATTTTACAAGGAAAATTCATAATACACTAATCAATCTCTGAACCCTTTAAATAATGATAACAATCTCAGATGAAAGCTTAGGGTTTGGATATTAGTTTTGGAAAATGAGAAGTGTCGCCGAATCCAAGATTTAGGGAAACTAATAAGTTTCTGAATATGTTGATACTCTTTTGCTCGATGAGCAGTTTTATTGTTTGGCTATCTAAAAGATAAGCCGAGAAATTAATAAGTTTCTGAGTACGTTGATGCTCTTTTGCTCGATGAGCAGTTTATTTATTTGACTATCTAAAGGATAAGTCAGGGAACTATAAGTTTCCAAGTACATTGTTACTCTTCGCTCGCTGATCAGTTTTGACCATCGAATTAGATGAGTCAGATGACCCTTAAGTCAACAAAAGTGATTACACTCCTTTCATAATTAATTGTCTTTTGTCGCAGAATCGACATTTACCTTAGGGTATTCTTTTTAGAGACAATAAGTTAGCTAGAACACGTGACGACGTGACGAGTAAGGTCGGAGACGTTGTTTGGCTAATCACGTTGCATTCATTCACACATTTTGAGGTTTATACACGGTGGGATGCCGGACCTCGGTGGATTCCAAAATGGTCATAAGATCCAGATTTCCACATAAGAACACTGCGGTGATTCTTAGTAGCAGACGGAAATGGCAGGCCTGCGGGTATACTGCTGATCTGACTACATTTTTTTGGTGTAAGAGACACCTGAGCAGAAATGGTCCCACTATGGCCGGTGCTAGGATTGACTCGTTGGTGCCCATCCTTCCGGATTGCATCTTGTTCCTCGTCATATCATTCATGCACCATGCATACTGACTTAGTTGTCGAGTGTGATTGATAGTTGTTAATCTTACTTGATATATGTTAATTGTCAGTAATTATCATTTATATTCAATTGGAAGATATACAATTTATTATGCAATCACAAACCTCTAAGCTTAAGTAGTTATCCCTTAAACTTTATTTACTGGGTGTATTATTTATGTAATTCTTTAAGTTGACCCTCACATCTGCTGTTTGTGTTTTGGCGGACTACGTCCATTGTCAGATGTCCATGGCGGATTGGTTTACGATGGTCCACCCTTCGGGGGGACTAGGTTCGAGATGCTTGATCAGGAGATCCCCGGCTCATGGGTGGTCGACCCCGCCGGCCACCGAGCGATCTACTCGGGGAGAATAATGGAGGACCGTGTCGACAGTCTGAGACACTTGACGGAGGGAGTACTGAGGCGTTACACTATCAGCTTTAACCTGCCACCCGACGTGCACTGTGGACCCGGTGTAGGAGCACCACCACCATCGTCGTCTTCCGACGACGAGGACCCCTCGGAGGAGGAGCCTGTGGGAGGGACTTCATCGGACTCTAGTTCACCTACTGTTGTTGTTGCTGATGACTTTGGATCGGGTTCCGGACCCGCGAGACCAGGCCAGGAGCGTGTTGTTGTAGCCACCTTTCGCTCGAGGACATCAACTTCTCCCCATGGTTATCTTGTTGTGCCTCCGGCGCGCCTGATGGAGGAGGATGTGTTCGTCCGCGTAGTGGATGCGGTGACGGGAGTTCCTAGGTTTGAGACCCAGGCAGCGGCGATAGAGGAGATGGATGCAGACAGTGACCTAGTTGTCTTGGTTCATGATTCAGGTCACGATCATGCCAGTATGTAGTGGGAGTGCTGTGGTGTGCTCCTCTGGGCAGGATTAGGGTAGGAGTAGCATTACAACTCTGGTCGTCATGTTCTCATTTTGGCGCAGGGTAGGTCCCCGACCTTTAGCTTTTTTTGTGGTTTTCTTTATGGAAATCACAGAGAGTTGGTCGGACTAGGTGGTCTTGTTTAGGTCGTTTTGGGCTGACATACTTTCGTTTTGGAGGACTGTATTACGAACACTTGACCTTTTATTTTGGTTTGGTCATATTCGCCCACAAGCACTACTTTCGGTTACTTTCCCGTCACTGGAGGTTACTCGTGACGTGGCTTACTTCTTACAGCGGGGGCTGTAAATATATTGTACATTAGTTATGTTTATCTTTCGTTGTATAGTCTTTACTTCAACAAGTCTTTCTTATTTAAACAAATCGAAAAAAAATATTCACGTTTTTCCGCTTTATTTTCTTTTTGGTTACTAAAGTGACGCCACCGAAATCGGGGTGTTACATAATATGCTGAGGAAATGCAAAGGTCAGCGAATCTGCAGAACCTCAACCGCTGGCCTCGAAACGTCCCCTCAAATCATGATAAAGCCTGCCAATTTGAATTCAGCCCAATCAGTATCAGCCGTTGCGACATCTCATTCAATGTGCCGCTCTAACATTTCGTTTCCTCGCCGCATTCGTGACACCACCTCCTCCGAAGCATCCAGCTATCGTGCCAACTTCACAAGACATGAAGCTCTTGTCGCCTTGCGTTTTTGTGGTCCTCCTCGCCGGATGCTTTGCTGCCACCACCTTTCCAATTTCGCGCTTCAAGGCGTGGCATTCCTCTGTGACGTGGCCTGTCGCCCGGTGATACTCGGACCACGTATCTGGGATGCCGCCTTGAGTTGGTCGCCTAGGTTTCCTCGGTCCGCCAATCATTTGTGTCGCCTTCATTACTTGAAATATTTCTGTCTGGCCCGGGCTACCTACGGACACCGTCTCCCCTCCTCGAGGGGAAGGTTGCAATCTCTGTAGGCTTCGCCTTCCGAGTCTTCCTCGCCACCATGGCGGCCTATTGTTCTCCTTTAAGGCTTTTACCGCCGACGTCCTTCGCGCTTCTTGCCACTGAAGTGATAAGTGTGCACTTTTTTGCGCCCCATCCTCTTCATCAAGGATATACGCGTTCGCCAGAGCACGCATTGCCGCCATCATATAGACCGGCTTCCGACTCAACTTGTTGTTCAGCTTCCCCGATTGTAGGCCGTTTTTGAATGCGTGCGCACAGGCTTGCGGTTCCGACTCCTCGATCTTAACAGACGCCGCATTGTACCGCCTCACATACTGCTTTAGAGTTTTACCTTTTAACTGGCGAACGTTGTACAGGTCATTAATCGTGACCTGCTTGACATTGCTTGCGGAGAACTGAACAATGAATTTTGACGAGAAATCGCGAGAGTTCGTAATGGATCCATGAGGCAAAGTCGTGAACCAAGCCATCATTGTGCTCTTGAACGTTGACGGGAACATCCTGCACATCACCGCATCAGAAGGTGCACTTACCACCATCTTTGTACTGAAGTTAAGCAGATGATCTTTTGGGTCCGTCTTTCCACTGTACGTCTTCAGAACGAGATTCTTCATGTTGTCAGGTATGGCTACCTCCCTTACCGCCGCCGAGAATGACTCAAATTCCGCTACAGCCTCCGCTTCCCGTTCTCCTTCGTCCTGTTTCTCAAGGGGATAGTAATCTAATTGCTCCTGCAAGTAATCATTCCGTTGTCGAATGTTGCCAACGTTGCAGATCAAGCGTCTCCAATCTCTGTGAGTGATCGGAGCTTGAGGTAACAACGATCCACCTCCTGAGACCTCCGGCGAGCGTGCTGGAGATCCTTGTTGTGAAGGTAAGGATGGTGGAGAACGTGACAGAGGCGTCGGAGAAGGCGGAGGAGGAGGCGGTGGAGGCGGAGGAGGAGTTGGTTGCTCAGGTTGCTCTCACACGACGCGGTGGTGAACCGCGCCCCTGCTCCAGCGTTTTGTTGCGCCGACGACGGCGAGTCTCCATCAGATTTCAACCGCGAACCAGAAATTCAACAAAAAAACACGAAAATCAGAGAAAATTGCACAGGATTTGAACTTTTCTCAACCAAAATCACAATTCACGTAGTCCGGGAATCGAAATCTACCGGTCCTCACAGACGACACCAAATGTTCCAGCCACGAACATAGAACGAAGGTATAGTACCTAGAGTGAAAGGATTGCAATGAGAGAGTCTAGAGAGAGAAAGTGTAACTGAATTTTAAGTTTGTCATTTATCAAATGAGCTAAAAGTCCTTTACAATTGGTAACCACCCCTATTTATAGGCTAGGGGTTGGCCCCAGCGTTCCTAACCGTCCTACGTGGGCCAGATGGGCCTCTCGGGGGAGGCCCAACTCCCTGGCTCACGCGTCGCCCTGAGGCAAGCGTCCCTGAGCGAGGGTGAAGGTATGAAAAATGGTAGAAAGGGGGGGTTTGACTAACGTTTTCAGAATAAAACTTCCACCTTAAGATTTTGACAAATCTTTCGAGAACATATAAGGTGCTTAAGATAAGGGAATAGAAAAGCACACAAGGATTTTATCCCGGTTCACTTAATGAATCACTCAAGCTAGTCCAGTCCACCCGTTAAGGTGATTTCTTCAATCTTAGAATGAAGGCAATCCACTAATCAGATAATTGTTACAACTGCACTTGAAACCTACAAGTGACTAAAAATACACTGACTTAGCTCACACTAAGATTCACTCTCTTAGTCTTCTCTAGGATTCGATCAACCTTGATCTCCTAAAGGTAAACTAAACAACTGTTTAAGAAAGATTGTTTACAAAGAATATGTTTCTGAAAAGCTTGTTGTGAACACAATGAATTCAAAGATGAAAGAATGCTTGGAAAGTTTGAATATAGCTTGCGCGTGTGAGATTCTTCCAATCGCATCTTTCAATCTTCAGCCTCTATTTATACTCCAAGGATTAGGGTTTGAACACTGCATGGGAATGCTACCGTTGGAGGGCAGATCTGGAATTTCCAGCTTCTGCTGTGGCTGAGAATGTTAGGTAGGTCGTCAGGATAGTACATTTGCTTTTGTACTTTGGATAGTGACTTGACCTTTAACCTAGTAGACTTCTGATCAGAGGAATGCTTCGTGTTGGAACTTGTGAAGCTTGTTGATCAGAGTAAGAGGGAAGCATGGATCCTCTGACCGTTGTATCTTCTGATTCTAAACTCAGAGCGAAGTACTTGGTCTTCAGAGCCATTTTGCTTCTGGACTTCAGAGTCACCAATTTTCAGCTTCTGGATCTTTAGAGTCTTCTACACCATCAGAACATCTAAACCTTCAGAGTGTCTGGGTTGTCAGAACGTCTGGATCTTCAGAACTTCAAGTGAGCTGAGTCCTTATCAGAGCTTGGTTGACTTCAGATCTTCTGAAGCTTTTCTACTGTTCAGACTGAACATAGAGATTGCGAAAGCGTTGCTTGGGTCACTCTTTAAGCACGGTACTTCTGATTTGTGTGAGATTGGATTAAGGTCAGAGCCTGTAAGAGCACACTCAGAAAAACACGATAGAGTACCATAATTGTTCATACTAAAAAGTTAACTTGTAATCATCAAAACATAGAGTTGTACTACTTGATCAAAACTTGATCTTACAATCTCCCCCTTTTTGATGATGACAAAACCAAGTATTTTGATGAACAATTCTTAAACAATAAACTGAATTCACTTAGAGTTTAGAGAAAAGGAAATAGACTAATCCTGATGTGAATGGTTTATTTTGCTCATTCTGAATCCAAGTCACAGTTTGATTCTGAGCTTAGCTCCCCCTGAATCTAAGACTTAATGAAAACGTTAGTAATGTCTAGATTCTGAGCTAAATAATATAAGAGTATAGAGTGAAAACGCATGACATAGATGAAATGAAATAATCAGAGCGCATAAGTATTCAGAGTCACGAGAGGGTATCAGAGTCAACTGAAATCACTTCAGAAGAAGTGAAATGTATTCCTTGTATTTGCCCAGTGACACATCTATGGTCATAAAGGTGCAACTCTTAAATTCTCCAAAAATAAAAAGAAATCACACTAACACAGCTTACACATCAAAAACTGGGTGTACTCCCCCTTTTTGTCATAAGCAAAAAGCTTGGGGTGTGAAAAACTTAGCTTGAAGTACAAGGTACTCCCCCTTAGAGAAGGTCTAAGTTTCAAAAAGATGGAGAAGGATTAAATGAATAATAAAAGAAATTAGCGAAAAATGAAAAGAATTAATGCATGTAGAGAACGTTTACCACCGGCCACGGGAGTAAAGAGAAGTGTCAGTTACTAAGAATTTATCCTCGAGAAACTGCAGTAGCAATAACTTCCGGAGAGAAAAGGAGGCCTATATAAAGCGAGTAGAAACGTAGTAAGCTTTACAACAAGATTAATTCCATAAAAAGATATGGGTTCATACATGGTTGCATTAGAAGAGCTCAGAAGGAAAGCCTTCGAGGAAGATATGTTCCTCAATATTAGGCACCCTGATGGTTCAAGAACCATTCAAGAGCTGACGAAGACACTGCTAGAAGAGGATCTTGGTCCAGAGTTGGAGAAAGATCTGAAAGAGTTCCTCTGCTTCGTGGAGGAGATTCAGGAGCTGTGCCAGCTTGAGCTGAATCTGCTGGAAGAGAAAGAAACAGTGGAAAAGAGACTCAAGACGATGGAGGGTAGTCTGGAGAGGAATGAGCTGAGCAACAAGCTTGGTAACATAGAATACACACTGGACCGTCTGGAGAGGGAAAGAGTGGAGCAGCGCCAGGAATGCAGAAGAATGAGGAAGGATCCTCTATTCTAGATATATGGAAATGTATGATGTAATGTTTATGATTTATATATGAATAAAGAAAGGTTTTTCAAGCATATGTTATGATGAATGCAATAAGAAACAGAAAATAAACAAACACTTAAGAAAATAAATAGATATAACACATAGAAGCAAATATCTTAAAACTATGAAAATAAAGAAGTAAAAGTTATCAACTAAAGAAGAAAAACGATAGAGATCTTAAAAACTAAGGTTTGGCTGTGCGACGCAGAAGCTCTTGAAGTGCTTGATTCATGTCTATCAGGAGAGTCTCATGAGTGTTGAGACGTTGTGAAAGGAACTGGTGCAAGAGCTTGACATCCTGAGCAGAAGTGAGGAGCTTGAGTGGATTGAGAATCAGCATTTGTGAAAGGAACTGGTGCAAGAGCTTGACATCTGAGAGCTTCAGCTTCAGCTTGTAGCCTTTCAGCTTCTAACTTGGCGTTTTCAATTTGTGCAGCCTCTAGACGTGCAGCTTCTTCTGCTTGTTCTTTCTTCTTTCTTGCTTCCTCAACAGCTTCAAGTAGCTCAACTCTTAGCTGTTGTTCGTGCAGAGCCACTCTTCTGTTGAAACGCTGCCTAGCAGCCTCAATCCTCCGATCCCGTTCAGCTGTGAGATGACTCATCATAATAGGAACTTGATCAATCATCCAATCACTCAGATGATTCGATTCTTCAACAACAGAGTCAGCATTCTCACTAAGGTCAGTGTGGCCTTGCACATTGCGAATCATCAATGATGCTTCATAGTTATACACACTGATGCACTCAAGAAGGGAGTTTGGCTTGAGATATGTATAGGGAACAATGGAGAGATTGGTTTCAGGAGAAGTGGGGTGGTTGCTGCTATTGGCCTCAGAAACACCTTGAGGAGAACCAACATCTAGGGTTTGGGCAATGGAAGTGTTGATCTCATGGTTAGGCTGAGAGGTTTCAACCTCAGGGTTTGGTGATCTAACTGAGGAATGGTTAGATACTGAGTTTTCTGGTTCTGGTTGAACAGGTTGAGGTTGGATGGGTTGAGCTGAAGGGACTGCAGCATTCAGAGGGACAACTTGTATAGGATGATCTGGGTCAACTAGACGTTCTGGTCTAGGTCCAGGGTATCTCCTTGGGCTAGGTACAGTATGGTAGTACTCAGGAATGACAGACTCGTTTTCCTTCGCAATTTGAACAAATTTGCGAATAGATTCAGAGTTATTGGAGGGTGAGGAGTCAGCAACATTTGTGGGAAAAGATACAGAGGGACAGGGAGTTGTGGATTCTGTATCAGTTGTTTTGCGAACAGGATGATCTGGTTCTCTGGGGACAGAGTGATCAGAGGTTCTGGGTTCAGGTCCAGATTGTTCTAAGATAATGGGTTCAGAGGTATGTGGGTTGTATTGGATTGTTATGGGTGAAGTAGGTTCAGAAGATCTTGGAGTCTGAAGCATGTTCCAAAGAGGTGCTTCTTGTTGAGAAGGTTGGAAAAATGAAGACCTAGGTGAAGTGGGTGGAGAAGTGGTTTGTTCAGCTGGTTGGGACTCTAGAATAGGAGTGAGTGGGGTGGCAGTATGATTAAGGAGTGCAGAAATTGGGAGTGCATCAAGTGAATTTAAATCATCATCAATATCTGTAACAACAGACTTACTTGATGATCGCACTGCAGACCTAGTAACTCTGGCAGAAGCCTCAATTCTGATTACTTCAGCAGCTGGTTCCACACGAGTTGGCTTCTCCACAATCCTCACTTGCTTCTTTTTCTTCTTTGGTGGAGGAGCATCACCATCAGATGGAGCATCTGGCTTGGTGGGTTCCTCATGCTTCCTCTTAGCCTTGTCATTCTTCTTCTTCTTCTGATCAATCCCATCAGAAGGATCAGATTCTTCAGAGGATTCCTCTAAGATGATTTTTCTCTTCTTCTTCTTCTTGGGAGGAGAATCAAACTCTGGAGCTGGTGGCAGGGTTCTGGAGAACTCGTCCACATCTATTTCATAACCTTGTCGCCTCAAGTCATCAATGTAGCACAGGATAAGAGTTGGATCATCTGCTTGGGACCATAGAGGGTAATCAGTCAGAGGGACTCTTCTTTGTCTGACTTCATCAGAGGTATCTTCATGAGCAGGTGCAACCTTGGTCTTGATCAATCCCATCTTCTTCAAGGATGTGGAGGTGAAGACATCACTAGCAACGGTCGACAGATCCTCTGTGCATCCTGCTGTAATCAGATCTTCTATCAACTTGCTCTCAATGAAGAGGCCTGAGAGCAATCTTCCAAAAGGAATGTACTTGATGGCAGACTTTAGAGAAGCAGTGGTTCTGGATTTCCTGATACACTCTTTGAGGTAAGAGAACAGGAAGAAAGGAAGGCAGATCTTCTTGTGATCTTGAATAAAGAACAACATCACTTTCTGACAAAAGTTGATGTAGTCTGGAGAGCTTCCCTTTGGCCTCTGATTGATGCAATGAAGCAGAATCTTGTGCTAGATCCTCAGCTTTGGATGAAGTTCCACTACTTTGTAGTCACTCTTACCAGGCTTATAGTTGGTGTAGAGAGCTTTGTTGGTTTCTTCTTTGGTCCTGAGTTTCACCTTTGATTCCGTCAGTTGGAATCTATAGCCTGTGCCAGTGTGCTCACCCAGAAGATCGACAATCGACTTCTCTGTGATAATGATTCTTCTGCCAGCGATGTAGGAAACCACTTGATTGTCGTCACCGTCGGCATGTTTCCAGAATTCCTTAACCAACTTGATGTAAACCGGACCACGAAGCCTGTTGAAGTATTCTTCCCAGCCTTGAACTTGAACTTCAGGACGAAGATCATACCCATTTGCAGCAATGTTGTCAAGGTCGAATCTCCATTCAGCAAGAACCTGGAGTTCATCAGGAGGGTAGACACATGTAACCGCATAACCCCTTTGTGCAAGAGGAATCATTTGCCCTTGATCTTGAACTTCTGGTTGGTTTCTCTGATTTGCAGAACCCGATTGACCGGTAGGTTGACCTACTACCATGACTGGAAATCTTCTTCCATCCGCAGTTTCACCTCTGTTAGATTTCACCATCTTTGAAGCGGTTGAAGGTTTGGGTAGAAGAGAAAGGATGAATGAAGAGAGAGAGAGAGAGATCGTGGAGATTAAGGAATTTTGCAAACCGAAGAGAGAGAATGTAAAACAGAAGTGATGGAGAACGTGTGTGTATAGTGGCTTTTTGAAAATAACCGTTGTGGATTAAAAAGCAATGTAAAATCAACGGTTAAAAATTAAAGACATCATAGCAATAGATAATACACATATCACACGAAGGAGAGAAGCACATCAACACTCATTACGACAGACTGTTAGCACGGGCACAAGGAACGATGTATCATAGCTACTGACACACGTTTACTGTCTCAGCTTCAGAGTGAGCACCAATGGGTACTTAAACTCTGATGGAGTTACCTTCTGAACTAGACATCTTCTGATAAATAAGCATCATAGTCAGAGGTTCTGATCCATCTTCATGCTGGACAAAAGTCCATATTCAGATTTTTCAGAATGAAATTAAATCTATCCTCTGCTAAGGGCTTTGTAAAGATATCTGCCCATTGATGATCAGTATCAACAAACTTCAGAAGAAGTACGCCCTTCTGAACATAATCTCTAATAAAATGATACTTTACCTCAATGCGTTTTGCCCTTGAGTGTAAGATAGGATTCTTACTCAGTGAGATTGCAGCAGTATTATCACAATAGATAGGGATGTTGCTCTCAAGGATTTGATAATCCTCCAGCTGATGTTTCATCCAGAGCATCTGAGTGCTGTATATTGCTGCTGAGATATGTTCTGCCTCTGCAGTGGATAGTGCAATGGTTGACTGCCTTTTGCTTGCCCATGTGACTAAGTTGCTTCCCAGAAATTGACAATTTCCAGAAGTGCTTTTTCTCTCTGTTCTATCTCCAGCATAATCAGCATCACAGTAACCTGAAAGCTTATACTATGATGTTTTCTTATACATCAAGCCAAGGTTAGTGGTGCCTTTCAGATATCTCAGGATCCTCTTAACAGCAGTTAAGTGGGTTTCCCTCGGATCTGATTGGAAACGAGCACATAAGTGAACACTAAACAGAATATTTGGCCTAGATGCAGTTAAGTATAGAAGTGATCCTATCATACCATGATAGAGCTTCTGACAAACTTTACCACTTGCATCTTCTTTCTCCAGGATGCATGTAGGATGCATTGGAGTCTTGGCAATTGTAGATTCTAGCATGTTGAACTTCTTCAGAAGTTCTTTAGTGTACTTGCTATGATGGATATATGTTCCTTCTGGTGTTTGATCAACTTGTATTCCCAGAAAGTACTTGAGTTCTCCCATCATACTCATTTCAAATTCAGCCTGCATCATCTCAGAAAATTCTTTGCATAGAGATTGATTAGCAGAACCAAATATAAAATCATCAACATAAATTTGTACAATTAAGATATCATCTTTGTAAGTTTTGCAAAAGAGAGTTGTATCTACTTTACCCCTTACAAACTCATTTTCCAGAAGGAATGAGCTGAGTCTCTCATACCATGCTCTGGGAGCTTGCTTCAGACTATAGAGAGATTTCTTCAACTTGAAAACATGGTCAGGGTTCTTCTCATCTTCAAAGTCTGTGGGTTGATGATCATAGACTTCCTCTGAGATGTAACCATTTAGGAAGGCACTCTTAACATCCATTTGATGAAGAATTATGTTGTGATTCACTAAGAAAGAGATCAGCAGTCTGATTGCTTCTAGTCTTGCTACTGGAGCAAATGTTTCAGTATAGTCTATTCCTTCATACTGACTGTAGCCTTGAGCAACTAGCCTTGCCTTGTTTCTGACTACATCACCTTTCTCATTCAGCTTGTTTCTGAACACCCATTTGGTTCCAATCACATGAACACTTTGAGGTTTCTTCACTAGGCTCCAAACATCATTCTTTGAAAACTGATTCAGTTCTTCTTACATAGCCAGAATCCAATCCTTGTCATGAAGAGCTTCATCAATTGACTTAGGTTCAATTAAGGACACCAATCCTTTCAGACTTAGCAGGGTCTCTTCAGAGGGTCTGAAGGCTGATCTGGTTCTGACTGGTTCATCTTTGTTACCCAGAATCAATTCCTTAGGATGAGCCGCAGTGATTCTACTCTTCTTCTGAGATTGTGAATCAGAGGGACCAGCTTCTACTGGTTCATCTTCCTCTGGCTCAGCTTCCTCTGGAGCTTTGCCTTTGTCAGAAACACTTATACTTAAATCTGCAAATTTCTCAACTAGCTTTGACTGATCAGAATCAAGCTTATCATCCAATCTAACATGAATAAGTTCTTCAATTGTTTTAGCATCAGTATTATAAAATCTGAAACCTTTAGAACGATCAGAGTAACCAAGCAATAGACATTTAGAAGACTTAGCATCAAATTTATGCAATCTATCCTTAGTGTTAAGAACATAACAAACACAACCAAAATGATGAAAATAAGAAATGTTGGGTTTTATATTCTTCCACAATTCATAGGGAGTCTTATTCAGAATTGGTCTCACAGAGATTCTGTTCTTAATGTAACATGCTGTGTTTACTGCCTCTGCCCAAAAGTGCTTAGCCATGCTAGTTTCTTGGAGCATGGTTCTAGCCATCTCCTGAAGAGTTCTGTTCTTCCTCTCAACAACCCCATTTTGTTGAGGACTTATGGGACAAGAGAAATCATGTGCAATTCCATAGGAATCAAACAGACTCTCAAACTTGTCATTCTCAAACTCTCCACCATGGTCACTTCTGACACGCACAATCCTACAAGCCTTCTCGTTTTGCACTTGGGCTATGAAGGTAGAGAACACAGAATGAGACTCATCCTAGCGGGTTAGAAATTTTACCCATGTCTAGCGGCTATAGTCGTCAACAATGACCATCCCATATCTCTTGCCACCTATAGACTCAGTTTTCACTGGTCCAAACAGGTCGATATGCAAAAGTTCCAACGGCCTTGAGGTCGAGACAACATTCTTTTCCTTGAAAGGGACTTTTGTGAATTTGCCTTTCTGACATGCTTCACAAAGAGCATCTGAAGAGAACTTCAGAGTGGGTAAACCCCTGACAAGGTTGAGCTTACTCAGCTGAGAAATCTTTCTCCTGTTGGCATGCCCTAACCGTCTATGCCATACCCAGTTCTCTTCATTAACAGAAAGAAGGCACTTCACATTCTGAGATTCCAACTCAGATAATATGATCTTATAAATGTTGTTCTTCCTCTTGCTGTTAAAAAGAACAGAGCCATCGATCTGACTTACAGCCCGGCAGGACTTTTGATTGAAAATAACATCATAACCCTTGTCAGCTAATTGACTTATAGACAATAAGTTATGAGTTAAGCCGTCTACCAATAACTCATTATCAATGCATGGACTACTATCTACACAAATAGTACCAGTACCAACAATTTTACCCTTTTCGTTGCCATCAAAGCCAACTTCGCCTGCAGGCTTAAGTTTTAGCTCTTGGAACATACGCCTTTCTCCCATCATGTGACGCGAGCATCCACTGTCCAGATACCATGATTGGTGTTTCTGTGGAGCCATCAAGGATATCTGCAACATAGATAATCTTGTCCTTAGGTACCCACTTTCTGGGTCCTCTCTTGTTAGTTACCCCAGAGGTTCTGATCACCTTGGGTTTCTCAACATGATAGTGTAAAGGAATTTTTGCATGATATTTAGACATGGAGAAGGTTCCCTTTTAGAGAGGGGGGTTAGCAACTTTAACAGGTAATGGTTCAAGCAATATAGTACCAGAGGGTGCAAAGCATTCATACAATGATTTAGCCTTAGGCATAGGAGGCTCATTTCTATTGGGTCTAGAATAGCCAATGCCATGCCTTCCATTTCTGCTTACGCCATAGATCATTGAAGCCATTAAGCTTCTGTCTACGCTTTTAGCCAGGAATCTTTGAAAGGATTTTTCATATTTAGATTCATGTTTACTATCAGAGGCATCACAAGCAATTATTTCTTCTAATTTAGCAATTTTGGTTCTTAAGCACAGAGTTAGAATTCACTAAAGCATGATTATCATTTTTCAAATCAGAAATAATTTTCTCATGTTCAGAAGGAGTCTTAGAAACAGCAGAGAAATCCTTTTTCAACTTTTTATGCCTAGTAAATAAAGAGTTATACTTATCCATAATATCAGACAAAGCATGTTTTAGTTCAGAGGTTGAGAAAGAAGCGAATACCTCATTTTCATCGTCTGAGTTAGGATCTTCTTCTAATGCTGAGTCAGAGTCAGTTGCTTCTTTTGACTCTGCTCCTTTGTCTTTGACAATAGCCATGAGTCCTTGAACTTCACCATCAGAGTCAACATCCTGTAACTCTGATTCGTCAAAAGTTACCATCAGACTTTTCTTTGTCTTGAAGTGCTTCTTTGGCTTCTTGTCCTTTTTCAGCTTTGGACAGTCACTTTTGTAGTGCCCTGATTCTTTGCACTCGAAACATGTGACTTCCTTGATTGAGGACTTCTTCTGGCCTGATGAGGATTCAAACTTTCCTTTGGCCTTACCAAAGCCTCTGTACTTGCTCTGCCTGTGCTTCCAGATGCGGTTGAGCCTTTTTGAGATCAGAGTCAGCTCATCTTCATCAGAATCTTCTTATGCTTCTTCAGATTCTTCTGCTTCAGCTTGGAGAGCTTTTGACTTCTCAGATTTAGATTTCAAGGCTATAGATTTCTTCCTCAGATCTTGCATCTCTGAGCGCTTCAGTTCATGACATTTCAGTATGCTGATGAGTTCTTCTAAACTCATATGTTCAACATCTCTTGTAAGCTCTATTGAAGTCACTAAAGGCATCCAGCAGAAAGACTTCTGATGACCCTTATGACACGATCTTTTGTAGTGTAGCTTTTGTTGAGAGGTCTTATTCCAGCTACAAGCAACTGAAATCTGGAAAACATGTTCTCAATGGACTCGTTAGGTTCCATGATGAAGGATTCATACTTTTGGATCAAAGACAGCGCCTTTGATTCTTTCACTTTCTTGTTTCCTTCATGAGACATCTTCAAGGATTCAAAGATGCCCTTGGCAAACTCACGATCTGTAATCTTCTAGTACTCTTCATAGGAAATAGCACTAAGAAGAATAGCTCTAGCTTTGTGGTACTGTGAGTAGAGCTTCTTTTGCTCAGCAGTCATCTCTGATCTGGAAATCTTCTTGCCATCTGCATCGAATGGACGCTCATAGCCATCCACAATGATATCCCAGAGATCTGCATCGAAGCCGAGAAAGATACTTTTGTAAGATCAAGATTTGGTCATGTGGTACAACTCTATGTTTTGATGATAACAAGTATTTATTTGTGGATGAACAACTATGATACTCTAATGTTTGTCTTGAGTGTTTTGACAAACAGGTTCTGATTCTGACACCAGAAGATATATTCGTCAGAAGTTCTGAGGATCAGAGGATCTGAAGATCAGAGGATCTGAAGATCAGAGGATCTGAGGATCAGAGGATCAGAGGATCAGAAGATCAGAGGATCAGAAGATCTGAAGATCAGAGGATCTGAAGATCAGAGGATCTGAAGATCAGAGGATCTGAGGATCAGAGGATCAGAGGATCAGAAGATCAGAGGATCAGAAGATCTGAGGATCAGAAGATCTGAAGACCAGAAGCTCTGAGGGACCAGAGGCTCTGAAGGTTCAGAAGCTCTGAAGGTCCAGAAGCAGAAGTTACGAAGGTCAGAGGATCCAAGCTTCCCTCTGACTCTGATCACCAAGCTTCACAAGTTCCAACACGAAGCATTCCTCTGATCAGAAGTCATTGGTTAAAGGCAAATGTCTCTATCGAGAAGTACAAGAGCAGTGTACTATTCTGAAAAGCCTACCTACCAAGGTTCAGCCACAGCAGGTTCTGGAAGTTCCAGAAATGCCCTCCAACGGTCATATTCTCTCAACAGAAATATCCTTTGCACCTTGGACTATAAAAGGCTGAAGAAAAGAAGAAAGCTAAAAGAGAGAAATCAAGAGCTGCAATACAAGAAAAGATTCAAGCCTCTACTTTCTTCATCTGTTCTTATTTAGTTTACACTCAGCTTATTTAGAAGCAAACCTTTGTAAACACCAACCTCAAACAGTTGTTTGATTTTCCTTAAGGGACCGGGTAGGTCAGTATCCTTAAGAAGACTAAGAGAGTGAATCTTAGTGGTGATTCCTTTAGGAGATCAAGGTTGATCGGATCCTAGAGAAGACTAAGAGAGTGAATCTTAGTGTGAGCTAAGTCAGTGTATTGTTAGTCACTTGTAGGTTTCAAGTGCAGTTGTAACAATTATCTGATTAGTGGATTGCCTTCATTCTAAGAAGGAAGAAATCACCTTAACGGGTGGACTGGATTAGCTTGAGGGATTTATCAAGTGAACCAGGATAAAATACTTGTGTGCTTCTCTCTTCTCTCTATCTTTATCCGCTGCACCATCTATCTTAGAGAAACCGAAAAGATTTACTTTAAATCTTAAGGGGAAAGTTTTTATATTGAAAACGCTATTCAACCCCCCCTTCTAGTCGTTTTTCACACCTTCAACTTTCTATTCTGTCTTTCCAATATTCGAACCTTTGACCATCGAACATGGGAGGCTTTGCATTGTAGCCATCTTTTTGCGTTTCACTGGTGGTAGCCATTTGTTTTTCACACCGGCCCGGATCACTGAACACTGTTAGGTGTGGTAATCAGAACTTGCGCTCTGATACCAATTGAAGGTATGAAAAACGGTAGAAAGGGGGGGGGTTTGAATAACATATTCAGAATAAAACTTCCACCTTAAGATTTTGACAAATCTTTCGAGAACAAAAAAGGTGCTTAAGATAAGGGAATAGAAAAGCACACAAGGATTTTATCCCGGTTCACTTGAAGAATCACTCAACCTAGTCCAGTCCACCTGTTAAGGTGATTTCTTCCTTCTTAGAATGAAGGCAATCCACTAATCAGATAATTGTTACAACTGCACTTGAAACCTACAAGTGACTAACAATACACTGACTTAGCTCACACTAAGATTCACTCTCTTAGTCTTCTCTAGGATCCGATCAACCTTGATCTCCTAAAGGTAAACTAAACAACTGTTTAAGAAAGATTGTTTACAAAGAATATGCTTCTAAAAAGCTTGTAGTAAACACAATGTATTCAAAGATGAAAGAATTCTTGGAAAGTTTGAATATAGCTTGCGCGTGTGAGATTCTTCCAACCGCATCTTTCAATCTTCAACCTCTATTTATACTCCAAGGATTAGGGTTTGAACACTGCATGGGAATGCTACCGTTGGAGGGCAGATCTGGAATTTCCAGCTTCTGCTGTGGCTGAGAATGTTAGGTAGGTCGTCAGGATAGTACATTTGCTTTTGTACTTTGGATAGTGACTTGACCTTTAACCTAGTAGACTTCTGATCAGAGGAATGCTTCGTGTTGGAACTTGTGAAGCTTGTTGATCAGAGTAAGAGGGAAGCATGGATCCTCTGACCGTTGTATCTTCTGATTCTAAACTCAGAGCGAAGTACTTGGTCTTCAGAGCCATTTTGCTTCTGGACTTCAGAGTCACCACTTTTCAGCTTCTGGATCTTCAGAGTCTTCTACACCATCAGAACATCTGAACCTTCAGAGTGTCTGGGTTGTCAGAACGTCTGGATCTTTAGAACTTCAAGTGAGCTGAGTCCTTATCAGAGCTTGGTTGACTTCAGATCTTCTGAAGCTTTTCTACTGTTCAGACTGAACATAGAGATTGCGAAAACGTTTCTTGGGTCACTCTTTAAGCACCATGCTTCTGATTTGTGTGAGATTGGATTAAGGTCAGAGCCTGTAAGAGCACACTCAGAAAAACACGTTAGAGTACCATAATTGTTCATACTAAAAAGTTAACTTGTAATCATCAAAACATAGAGTTGTACTACTTGATCAAAACTTGATCTTACAGAGGGCCCCAGGGGTCTCGCCCAGTCCTATTTCCATCTCTGATTTTGTACATTTTACCATTGCTACATCGACATTTAAACTGTTACAACAACAAACTTAAAATCTGGTTTTTATTTGCTTTTGTTCTTTGAACTTGTGGCTAAAACTGAACTTTTCACTCACAATCCTTGTGGATCGATATTTTAAAACCAGGCAAAATCTGTACACTTACGGATTAGCTAACACAACCGCTGCATCAAGTTTATCTTAATCCTCCCTCTCGGCGGCCTTGTCCATCGCACAACGTGCCAAACTAGATTCTTTGAACTTGTTTCGTTCTTTGAACTTGTGGCTAAAATTGAACTTTTCACTCACAATCCTTGTGGATCGATATTTTAAAACCGGGCGTAATCTGTACACTTACGGATTAGCTAACACAACCGCTGCATCAAGGTTAATCTTGATCCTCCCTCTCGGTGGCCTCGTCCACCGCACAACGTGCCAAACTAGATTCGGTGAAGACGCTGCCAAAACAAAGGTCGCGTCAGCTGGGAAGCACATGGAAATGGCACGCTCCACTACCTGCCGCCACTAGACCACCCTGTCGTCAAACACAACTCTATTTCGTGACTCCCATATTGCATAAATAATCCTTTGAACCTCAGCCACAACCTCTTTCTCTCTATCCCGCAACACAACCTGCTTGAACCCATGGAACGTACCAGTTAGATC
This sequence comes from Lotus japonicus, assembly GCF_012489685.1. Lineage (NCBI taxonomy): Eukaryota > Viridiplantae > Streptophyta > Magnoliopsida > Fabales > Fabaceae > Lotus > Lotus japonicus. The sequence goes on along the minus strand of NC_080041.1, from coordinate 57,730,385 downwards.
CATCCTCACACCCAGGTTCGAAACAAACCTACACAAGCTCACCACCTCACATGTCAAGAAAAGATGGTCCACCAACTCCTCTTCAACCCCACACACAGGAAAGTTAGGATCTACATCATGGGTACGATGTCTTAACAACAAACAGATTGGTAATGCATTTGAACACGCCCTCCAAGCCACCTCCTTGCACTTGGGTAAAGCCACTGCCTTTCAGAATTAAGTTAGGAAGGAGTATGAAAATGAGAAAATGATGTCTAATCTAATTACAGACCATATGTCGTGCTTAACAACATTTTTACGGTCATACGCACAAACAGTGTTACGATAGCTCGAGTTCCAAGCAAGTGACAGACCAACATCAACAATAATCAATTCTACATGATCGAAAAGCATCACCCTCCCCAAAGCTACCATAAAGCTATCTATTCACTTACCATCATGGTCTTGCATTACTCCACCCACTTCCATTATATTGTCATTCTGAATCCACTTGTCATCCACATCGGCATCACCCGAACACGCGTAGCCATAGTAGATTCACGCCGCATAGAGAAATGATTACATTGAACGTTTTTATATAAGTAAATATAAATATTTAATGATTACAAATAAACATTATAATTATAACAATGAAAAATATTATGCCACCCTTATTATGGATTTCCCCATGTTGAGTGGTGGAAACTTTGCTAGAGACGTATGGAATGGAGTATCCATCCTTATTGCCTCACAAAAGAAATGAAGTTAGAATTTTTGATCTAAATTATGAACCCAGGACCCAGGTAGCTTCTTCATTGAATTTGGTAAGATAGTCCATCAATGACTCATGCTTTCCTTGCTTAATCTTTCCCAAAGTATGAGAAGTCTTTGGGAGTCCCATACTTGTAATAAAATGATGAACAAATTGTTTGGAAAGTTTTTCGCATCCTCTAATGGAATGAGAAGGAAGGAATTGAAACCATTGTAAAACTGCTTTCCTGAAAGTTAGAGGGAAATGTGACATACCAATGTAATCGAAGGCCCCAAGAATGACATGGATGCAACAAAAGCATCCAAATGTTTTGTTGGATTGGTTTCTCCAACATTCAATTATATTACCATCCTCTAATTGCCAACATGTTCTAATTAAGGAATTTCATGGGAATGTTGTTTCAGACGTGAATAACTATTAGAATGTTGTGTGCGATGTGTTGATTGTGAAGATTTCACATGGACGACGCCCAATGTTCTTCCACAAATTGAGAGAGATGTCGTACCTCTACTTAGGATAGGTAGTGTGAATCCGTAGTGGGGATGTACATGCAAAAGACGCTCAAATGTGCTAAACCTTTGTCTGGTCATTGTAAGTGGCTTCCTAGATGATAGCTTTACTTCTATAGTCATGAATCATTAACTCTATTGCAACTTAATATTTTGTGGGAGAATTGACAGAACTAACCAAGCTGTACAGACTGAATTAACCACTAACCAAACTGATGATAATAACAGAAGCTAAAACTGGGTTTTTAATATTATGTTTCCCAGTTTTCACACACCAAATTATTTTGTGGGAGAATTGACAGAAACTTGGACAAAAAAGTTATGACTTAAAAAAAGATCAAATGAAAAAACAGTAGTAATCCTCGATGATCATTCATCACCTTTTGGAACTTCTACTCCTTGCCAAAAGATCTCTTATCCCCCCAACAATCCATGTCTCTTTGGCAATATCAGATGAAATGTCATAAAATTCAGGGTTGTATCGCATCACCACCAAGTTCTGATCTTTCCTTGTACTCTCTTCCTCCATCATCATCAATGACTTCAAACTCTGTCCCTTCTTTACATGTTCCTGCACCTTTCCTTTTTCTTTCTCTTTGCTATGTGGATTCTCCTCTTTTTCATGATTTTCATGATCACGTTCACTCTCTCTCAACCAGCTTTTCGCCGGAGCAGACCTGCAACGCATGAGCAACAATGCATTCGGAGGAGGAACAGACGGCACACCACCAATTGATCCATCATCATTACAATCCTCTGTTTCTTCTTTCATGTGAAACCCCTTATTTTGATCCTCTTGCAAAACCATGAACCATTTGGAAAAAGCAGTTTTCGATGCTTCACTTTCACTCTCTTCCACACCCACAATATTTTCATGACACACTTCATCTTCATCATGATCCTCATCATCATCATCATCATCGTCATCTTCTTCGGTGGCGACATCAGTTCCTGGGAAGGATCCGAAGCATCGAAGATCGAACCTTATGGATCGTAAACATGTGAGGAACTGCATAATCTCCTTCTTGAAACCGAGGGTCTCAGCCCAGCTGAGACGCTTCCTCTGTTTCTTGTCATTGTGGATTTTCTCAATCTCTTCCATCACTGATTGCCAGCTCCGGCACGCTGTTGTGGACTTGGGCCTCACCTTGATCTGCCCGGCACAAGTGACTTTAGGGGAGGTTGGTTCTGAATTTTCCGAGCCCATGGGCTTGGTTTTAGCCCATAGTAATGGGCTCGCTTGGGCCCCACCACCACCACCGCCTCTGGAGATTGAACTCTTACGGCGGTGGTGGTGGCGTTTGTTGGGCTCTGAGGGCCTAGCGGGGCTGCAAATGGGCTTGGGCATTAGACTAAGATGATGAGCTCGAGCAGGAAAACATACCAACAGATCTGTAGAGGGTGCTGCTGCTTTGCCTTCTCTTCCTCTGATCATGTTTCTTTCTCTTCTAAATCTTGGTTTTGGGGTTTTGTGCTATACTTATTGCATGCGCCTTAGATCTTGCGCTAGCTTGCTGAGTGTGAATATTGAATGGTGTTTGTTTGTGTTTGGGTGTTTGGGTCTTTGTTAAGGTTTTTAAAAGAAAGAAGAGAAAGTAGTGGTGACAGCTTATGCAGTTCTGCTTTAGCCTTTATCTAGTTGTTCTCTTTAAAGTATATGATTGTTCAATTAATTCTTGTTGTTGCACTAGTTTTTGGTGCCCTTTAAATTTGTAAAGTGATTTGTACACATTCGTATATGGTTAGAAAACTATAGAGAAATTGTAAAGCGGGAATACTATCAAAACACAAGAAAATAACGTAAAAAATTTTAAATTGGAGAAAAAATCACAGTTATGATCTAAATCAATAAATAGATAATAAACGCTTTGAATTTTTTTTCAAAATAATATTCTCTCGATCTCATCTTAATACCACAATACATCCACACTTTCCCAAAACAAAACTTCTCAAAGATAAAAAGTCTGTTTGTTTGCGGTTTTTAAAAGAATTTTCAGTTTTTAAAAATTGAAACCAGTTTTATACGACCTGTTTTCTAAAACTGTTTTTTAAAACTGTTCTTATTTTAGTTTTTAAAACAAAGAAATAAAAACAGGTAAAAAATGTTTTCAATTTCTGTTTTTAGTTTTCTGATATCAGTTTTCTAAAAGTTGGAAACATGTAATTCAAACTGTTTCTAAAACTGTTTTTGAAAACAGTTCTCATTTTAGTTTTTAAAACAAAAAAAGGAAAAAAAGGAAAAAATTGTTTTTAGTTTCTGTTTTTAGTTTTCAGATATCAGTTTTCTAAATGCTGGAAATATGTCATTCAAACTGTTTTCTTCTTCTGAAAACTGTTTTTAAAAATTGTTTCTAAAAATTGTTTTAAAAACCAAACTGCAATAAATCAGACCTAAACACTTTCCCAAAACTTAATCAGATATAACATTAAAGTGCTAATGATTGGTGCTTGACGTAGCTTTGGCCTCCCCCATCTTTCATTATTCTAGACAATGTCAGACCTCTCAAAAATAATTTTCTTGACATCTTTTTTCCTTCATGGAATCAACCTCATGAACTACAACAATATTCATGTTCATGTGGAGACAATGGAGTGGAAATAAATAAGAAAGAAAAATAATTGATTGATATTTGTTCGAAGAAAGAAAAAATTAAAAAATGAGGTATATTTTAGATATTTGCTCTGTTTATCTATTTTTTTGACGGGCAACTCTGTTTATCTATTTGAGTATCATTGAATTTAGAGGGGTCACGGAACAACTTTCTTTCTATTCCTTTATTCATTTTTATGTTTTAATTATCTGTATGAGTGTTGCATTTAAAAAGAGAAAGTTGGATATGGAAAAATAAAGCCAAAGCCCACGAGGCTTGCTCCATGATCCAATGATAGCCACACCTTGTGAGCCCATGCCAGATGTTGCATCATATCTGATATCCCCTCTTGTGTTATTCTGCCACCAGCAGGCACTCACAAACACACATGCTCTCAACCTCAACTAACTGAACGTCCCCTCCTATAAAACCCACAACTGTTTGTGAGAAAATTTAAAGAAAAGAAGAGGGTCCCCGGATTTGGAGAGAGTGCTACATAGAAATCATTGCTTAGGGGGATCAACTCAATGGAAAACGATGGATTAACATCCATTTTGGCGAATACTGCAACACTTGTAATTTGTTGTAGTTTCCGACCGCCACAAATTAAATGTAGTAAAAAATATATTAAGCATAATTTTGGAAATTGAAACAATTACAAACTGTGCGTTTGAAAAATATATGCGCGTTCAAACTACCACAATCATCGTAATATTTGTGTAATTCTGCTAGTTGCAGCTGTCTGATCCCCACAACTCAGAGATGTTACTGAGTGTACATTGATCTTGACCCTTACTCAATTTTTTCATTGCTAGACAAGGGAAATGAACTAGAAACATTGTTCAGCTAATTATAAGAACATACAAAGTCTTCCTAAGGTTTAATTTGTTGAAAATTTTGAAGAAAATTTATTCTTGAATTCCGGTGTGTAACACTCAATTGGCAGTTAAATTGTGGGTGTTAACAGTTTGCTCAAGATTGAATTTCTGTGGATTTTTCTATGGATTAAAATTTGTGGTGTTTAATTAAGCGGGTTTCAAACTGCCACAATTTTGTTTTAAAAAAGAAATTCTTCAAATTGTCATGCGATTTTTCTGACAAAATTCATCAATCGTACAAAAATAATTATATAGCTTTTTAACATTTAAATTTTTATAGAAAAGTTCACATGTAAAATTTGCAAAAAAAAATTCACATAAACTTTTTAAGGAAAATTCGCAAGAAATATCCCACCTCAAGCATTGAGATCCAATTATGAAATACCTATATTTTTTTGTTACCTATATTCTTTCTCCATTCCTGAATAAAATATATATTGCAGCAGAAGTAAAGTTAATATAGTGTGAAAGGGGGACTAATTAAAGTGAGGATGCCATAATGAAGACGGTAATGCACTTGAGAGCATGGGAATAATGGTCCCCTCTAGGTCTAGCCATTATGCAAACAGCACTAGGATTATAGTTTTACGCTTTAGGACGAATCATATAATAATACTCTTTTTCAACTTTATGAAATTATCTACATTGTTGTCATCATGATTTGGAGAACTTCTATTGTACTCCTATCTGTATATTTAATTTCGAACCATTTAAACAAGGCAAACATTGTAAGGTTTAGAGAAGTACTGAAAGAAACTTGTTGAACTGATGATCATATATAACACTCTCAAAGGTTAACGTTTCAATTATTAATTAATAAATTTCAACAAGTACTTATCTAGCTGGATGCTTTTGAATGAAACTATATAATACATAGCAGCAAGCACACTATTTGTTAACTTCAATTTTGGGGGAAAAGTGGCACGAGAATTTTAGAAGAAAGAAGAGATAAAGGTAAAACCATAATAGACAAATTAACTTTAGTGAAAATTTGGAACCATTTTGGTAAAACAATAATAGACAAACTTTAGTGAAAACAGCCACTAAACCTCCCCCTGCTCACCATCTTTTCGTTTCTTAATTTACTTTTACTAGTTGTTTTGTGTTTGCTCTTTTTCATTGTCTACATTACAAATTAAAGCAGTAACAGATTCATTGGAACTATGGAAGTATTCTAGTTTAAACATGAGATACTTGGGGCCGGCAGTGAATTGAAGTTCAAGAAGTAAAACAACACATCAAATACACTTGGGGAAAATGAAGAAAGTTAAAAATTGTCTTCTAATTGTTTGTATCCAGTATCCACACACATCTGTTTGTCTTTTACAAAAAGACAGGCGAAGTTCTTATGAAGACATTTATCACAGCACCTAACAAGTAGTTGCATATGCACTTGAATCGTGCAATTTGATACCCCAAATGATGTTGGGACATGTGGGTTAAATTCACTTTGAAAGAAAGGACACAAATATAACTTAGCTTATAAAGTTTATGAGTTGACAATTTCTATTAAAGGAAATAGGGAATCTACTTTCACACAATTAATTCATGCTATGTAGATTTTGTTTTTGATCCTTTAATTTTTCCTTACCTGCACCATCTTCAGTTTGGATCTGTGGGAACATATATTTTCTTCTTGTCATGTGTTCTGAGCATCCATTGTTCATGCAGCATTATCTGGTGTCTCCTATGTCCTGTTGAGTATATCTGCAATAGGCACAATTGGTGCCTAGTGTGTCTTAGGTCCTGATGGGTTAGTGGTTCCCTTAGAAGGTGTCTTCTTTTCGTAAGGAGTCTTCTCATCTTCTTGAATGAGTTTATGATCAACTGTAAATGTTTTTGTTTAAGTAGATGTTGATTCAGCAGTTGAGAAGTTAATGCTAGACGATGAATCACTTTCAAAGCCTAAACCACTTTTGTCATAGAGTTATCATGTATTTCCACAGAGTTTAACAAGATTATCATGACCAAGGGTGAATGAAGATAAATCATCAATTAATGTTTTAACCTTTTCTTTAGAGATACAACTTCCTTAGAATCGGTTTGATTTCTTAAAAATTCATTTTTTTTTTGCTTAATACATCAGAAGGCCCCTGAAATTGTAAAGGGAATAAGTTCCAGGGCCTGTAAAATTTTCGCATCAAATTGGGTTCCTAAGAATTTTTTTTTAATTCAATTAAGGACAAAGTGTGCCAGCCGCTGATGTGGCTCGATTTTTAATCCGTCACATTATCCACGTGGCTTTTATAATATTTTTTAAATGACAACTTATGCCACATGTTTTAACTATTTTAAATCTTTAATTTTTTTTTATTCCAACTCATTTCCGTTATAGAAAACTAACCTATCCTTAAAAAAATAAAATCCTAACCTAATCTTCTCTGGAATTATCGATGAAGAAGGAAGAGGGAAGAAGAAAAGGAAGAAGAGAAGGAAGAAGACCATGAAGCCGCCCTTCCCTACAACGGCGCCGCTCGCTCCCTCTGTGGCCTCTGCCTCGACTTTAACGCCCCCTCCTCCGATCTCCGGCACCACCGCTGGCCTCTGCTCGACCTCAATGTCCCCTCCCCCGATCTCCACCATTACCGCTGGCCTCTGCTTGACCTCAACACCCCCTCCCCCAATCTCCACCACTACCGCTGGACTCTGCTCGACCTCAACGCCCCCTCCTCCGATCTCCACCACTACCGCTGGCCTCTGCTCGACCTCAACGCCCTCTCCTCCAATCAAGGTCAGATTCCATTTCAATTTCTTCTTCATAACTTGTTTCTCAATTTCCCCCCAATTATTGATTTTGGGTTTACATGGTTATGTCTCATTGGTTTGATTCTAGGTTTTGTGGGTTTTGCATGTGGGGTTTTATGAAAATTCTGCTGGTTTGATTATGGGTTTCATGGTTTGATTATGGGTTTAGTGGTTTTCCAATCCAAGAGTATGTTTGATTTTGGTTTGATTCTGGGTTTAGTGGGAAAAAAAAAGAAGTTTTCCTTCACAGTATACGAATGGATTTCCAATCCAAGAGTATGCTTGGCCAGCCTATGAAGCTTTCATCTGCATGTTCTATGCGTGTTTCTAGTTCTCAGTGGAAAGGTGGGCATTTTTTCTACTGTTAATTGCTGCTGGAAATCTTGTTGATTGTATTGAAGGCAACTCAAGGAATTTTGCTGTATGCGTGGAAAAGCTAGGGAGTTTAGTTAGTGAGATTGGAGGTAGTTTGGGGGTTCTGAAATTCAATTGCCTTGGGGGTTCAATTTGGGGGTGAAAATGTTTAAATTAGGGATTGGTTATAGGGATTATTAGATTAGATTAGGTTAGATTATTAGATTAGTTTATTAGTTAGATTATTAGTTTGTTTAGTTAAGGATTGTTAGATTAGGTTATTTATTAAGTTTTTAAATTTTTTTCTGATTATTTAATTGAGTTGGAATTAAAAATAATTTTTAATTAAAAATTAATAATAAAAGCCACGTGGAATTTATGACTGGGATAAAATTGAAGGCTGGCACACTTTGACCTTAATTGAATTAAAAAAAAATCTAGGGACCCAATTTGATGCAAAATATTTCTAGACCCTGAATTTGATTCCCTTTACAGGGGCCTTCTGATGTATTAAGTCTTTTTTTTTTGCTAAAAGCTCAATCTTGTTGACAAGTTTCATGCTCTTTTTGAAGTGTGATAAAACGTTTTTTCAAGGTTTTAAACTTAGTAGCTAAAGCATATGAGTGAGCAAGTAATTCATCATAATCATCTTCAGAGATATCAAAACTTACCTCCTTGTTTTCTCCATCTGAATCGTATGTTGATGCCATAAGAGCGATGAAGGATTCTTCATTGTTGTCCTCGTCTTCATCATCTGAGTCTCCTTCTGAATCATCTCATCCTACCATGAGAGCTTTCTTCTTTTTGTACGTAGAATTCCTAACTAACATCTTGTTCAGCTTAGGACACTTGGGTTTGACGTGTCCTGGTTTCTTGCATTCGTAGCAAACAATGGGATCTTTGTCAGAGGAGGAAGATAACTTCTTGGATTCATAATCCTTTTTGCGATCTCGTTTTGACACTTCTTTTCCTTTTCCTTCTTTTTGTAGTTTAAGCCACATCTGTTTGAACTTTCTGTTGAAGAGGGCTTGCTCTTCGTCTGAGCATTCCAGGTCATCACACGATGCTTCGGTCTTTAGTGCCTTCGAGCTCCTGGCTTTGAACGCCACAGTCTTCAGCTTCTTGGAACTTTCATCCAACCTCTCGAGTTCTATTTCATGAACCTTCAATGATCCTAGAAGGTCTTCTAACTTTAAAGTCCTCATATCTTTTGCTTCTTGGATCGTCGTGACCTTAGGTCTACATATCTTGGAAAGACTTCTCAGAATCTTAGTTATTTGATCGACGTTGTAATATGTTCGATCTAAGACTCTAATACCATTCACTATGGTTTGGAACCTACCAAACATATCGTCAATGTTCTCCCCTTCCTTCATCTTGAAGGTCTCGTACTCTGCAACGAGTAGGCTGAGTTTGACTTATCTTACATTTTTTGTGCCTCAAAAGCAACGACCATGGCATCCCATATTTCTTTTGTTGTCTCTAGGATATCAACTTTGTGCAGTTGGGATTTGCATAAAGCGCATTGGAGACAAAGTCTTGCCTTGTAGTTTAGTTGATCTTCCTTCTTTTCTGCATCTGTTGAGTCTTCTTCCTTTATTACTTCATTTGCAGCATTTTTGTGGATGATGTTGCCTTTGTTTATGATCTCTCACATCTTGTAGTTGTTGGATCTGATAAACGTCTTCATGTGGTTCTTCCAGTAGGGATAGTTTATTCCGTTGAAGAAGGGAGGTTGTTCGTGTCTTAATCTGTGGGAACGCACTTGTCTTCGACTGCCATGGATCTTTTCTCTACACATGTTAAGATGTTAGTTTCTTAGAGCCGAAGCTCTGATACCAATTAATATCGGAAAAAATAACACAAGAAATGGACGGTTTGAATTGTGTTCACTTAAAACTTGAGTTTTTCAAACGATTATAAGTTTATGGAATATTTTCACAATCGTTTGATTCAGCGGATATAAAAAATAGGAGAGTAGACGATAAGCAAACAACAATATATCATAGTTCACCCGCAAACGATGGGGCTACGTCCAGTCCCTGGCTTAACCAAGATTTCACTAAAAAGTATCAAGGACTTCTCCTACAACTAGTATTAGACATAACTTCTCCCAACAAGTATTCGACAGGACTCCTTCCAACAAGTATTCTACATGACTTCTCCTAACAAGTATTAGTCAGGAATTCTCCTAGGTCAAGTATTGTTTAGGACTTCTCCTAAGATCTTTTTCAAGATCGTTTGGCTCTACAAGGTTCTCTTCTCACAAAAGGGATAATAGAAATTATAAAGCTCGGGAACTACAAAGTGTTTGAGTAGATTTGACTCTTAGGAATACTTTGTGTTCTTGATCTAGAGATAGTTGATGTAAAGATTTGACTCTTAGGAATATCTCTCTTTGAAGCAGATTATATCTAAAGGCTTTGACTCTTAAGATTTTATTTGAAAGTTGCTTCTTGCGTGCTTGAAGAAGATTTTCAACTTAGATGAAAGTTCTAGCTCAGTTTCTTTCTTCTGGAAATCTTCAAGTCCTCCTTTTATACTACAAGAGCTTCAAGGGGTTGAGAGTCGTTGGAGCGTGTAGAGCATCTTGAGTACTAGTCGTTGGATCAAACGGTCTTCTTGTTAGGAGCATTAAATGCATTGTGACCTTTGCTGAAGCCAAATGCTACAAAGTATATCTTGTCAGTTGGTTGGTAGCATAGGTAGCAACATTCCAGTCTTTTAGTGAGAGAAAAAGGAAACTTTTGATGGTGACAATGTTTTACTTGTTTTCTTGTCCAATGTGCATTGTGAGATATCACGTGGTTCTTTGCACTTGACTTTCTCTTTGAACAATGTCAGAGAGGTTTCAATTTGAATATGCCGCTCTTTCTGTAGACATTTCCTGATCTTCAACCTTTGAGATAGATGAAGCAGATCTTCATTAACCATAGTCTTCTCAGACGATCTGTCAACTTGGATATAACTTGCATTGCTTTGTCCTGAAGCTTTGACTCTTTTTCTTATCTCTCTTGTTCCTCTCTTTTATTTATCAGACGACTTATTAAATTGGACTTTCAAATTCTTGTGTAGTCTGCCTTGTAGCTTTGACCTTTCTTATCTTGTTTGGACTGTCTCCTATCTTGATCGATCTTATCTTCTCTTGGTTAGACGTTCTCGTTGGTTCGACTTTCTTTCCTCTTATAGTCTGCCTTCAGTGTCTTCATGCTTTGTCTTGCACTTAGTCATCAGACAATGGGAATGTGTAGGTTATTTCCTGAAATATAGTTCATATGAAATAATTAAACCTCTTCACTTCATCTCTTGAATATTTGTATCATTCAAAATATAATAAACGATATGTCTCGCGTTTGAACTTTAACACATTTTTCATCCAAAATTTTAAGGTAGTTGTATGAGTATTTCAACCATATAAAACTCACCACTTTCTTATTCATCTAATTTGAGACTTATGTTACTCATTTTCACTTAAACTTGAACTCTCAACAAATATATGTATCTTTTGGAAAGACAAATGCTTGTTCATATTATACAAAATGATTCATCTTCTGTGTACCGACCGATATGTTGCCTAACCGAATGGTTAGAGTGCTTCATCTTAAAAGACTTTCCATCTTGAGGTTTTGTGTTCCTACGTGAAGATTGACTGAGGCGTTCTTTTTCCGCAGTTCCGACCGCCAGATATATTGTTCCTTCGTCAATGGTCGATCTGGTAATAATGTCGCAACGACCTAGAAAATGTATTAATTTCAGCTTAAATAAGTTTTTGGTCCCTATCCTTTACCTCATTTTTGGCATTGGTCCCTCGTCGGAGTAAATGCGGACTTTGTTCTCTAACCTTTGTCAAAACAATTGGTTTAGGTCCCTCCGGAGATCTGGGTCAACGCATGAGCTCCATTGACCCATGTGTCATGGCCACATCACTTTAATGACCCCAATTGGAATTTTTTTCTTTTAAAATATAAAAAAAAAACGCATAGTTAAAACCCTTTTTTGAAAATTAAATTCCAAATTAGAACTTCATCTTATCATCTTCAACATCATATCTTCTTCATGTTAAAAAAAATCACCAGAACTTTGACGAAAGGATTGAACGAAATTTGCAAAAAGCCAAGTGCCTGCATCTTCTTCATCCCTGCAATCATCTTCCGTTCCTGCAATTTCATCGCTGCCCAATCAACTTCCCTTCCTGCAATTTTAAATTCATCTCCGTCTTCCTGCAATCTTCATCTTTACTCGACCTTCACTTCTCCTTCTACACACTCACCCTCCCTCGGCCACCACCATGAAACCCAACACCACATCTGTTGCGAATCCAACACCCCGAAGCCCCTTCCCATTCCACCCAGCCAAAAGAAAAGGGAAACATTCTCACACTCACACCTCCGCCACTCCGTTCTCACACTCCATCGTGCAGATCAGAGCAGATGGAAGCAGATCAGAGCAGATGGCTGAGATTTCTCTGTCTTACGTTCTCTCTGGATCCACTATTTTCTGGGATTTCTTTTCCTCTGCGAAATTCGTTGAAAGTAGCTGAAATTTTTGATTTTTTTTTGTTAGGAAAATAAGTGAAATCAAATACGAAACTGGTAATTAGATTTGCTAGGCCTTGAATTTGTTTTTTTATATGATCTGATAGTTAATTGGAGATTACGTGGCCCGTGTGGCATGGCCACATTAGATTAATGAGGCCTGGTGGAATTTTTTATTTATTTAAATTATAAAAAAAAATACCCTCAGTAATTAAAACATATTATCCTCCTAATTTCTATTGAGCTACAGACAAAATTATCAACATCAATTTAGAAAATATCCAAATTTGTAAACGAGAGATAATATAAATTTTTTCTGAAATCCAATATAGTAACTATTGGTCTCATTTTCTTCTTTCTATACCCTGATTTAATATTACAACTCTCACCTATCAACTTCAATTTTTAATTATCACAATTCTCACTTCCTAATATAATTCAACTTTATATAAAATTATCTTAGTCAAACTATACAATAATTAATAATTAATGAGTTCTTTAACTAATATCCTTAAACCACTTATATTTCAAAACGAAATGAGAATGCAAAATTATCTTACTCTAAGGGGTTTGATTGAAATGTTGTATAGTATAAAGCCTGATAGTGTTAGGCCTATGAAGATTAGGTGTTATAAAATTGAATTACTTATCATATTTTTTAAATTGATACAATCATGCATGTGCTTGGTGGTGGTAGAGAGTGGTGGTGATGATGGTGGTGGCGGTGGTAGAGATGGAAGCGGTGCTGGCGGCGATAAATGGTGGTAATATTGTGGCAGTGGTGGAGGTGGCGGCAGTGGCAATGGTGATAATGGTGGTGGGTGGGGCGGGAGTGGCAGTTGTGGTAGGGGTAATGGTGGTGGTTGAGCGTGGTGGAGGCGATTGTGAAGGGGTGAAGGAGTTTGTTGTGGTTGTGGTGGTGACGATGGAGGTAGTGGTGGAGGCAATATCGGTGGTAGTTTTGGCGACAACAGAGATAACGGTAGCAGTGGCGAAGGGTGGTGGTTGTGGCGGCCTTGGTGGCAGCAAGGGTTGTAGTGTGGGTGGTGGTTTCGGTGGAATTGGCGGTCGCGGAGGGTGGTGGAGGCGATGGTGAGGGTGGTTGTGGCAGCAATGTTGTAGGGTGGTAGTGACGATGGCGGTGGTGAAGGGCGATTGTGGTGGTGAAGGTTGATTAAGGCAGTCGGTGGTGGTGATGATGGCTGTGGAGTTGGGGGTGGCTTTAAGACCCCGAATTAAATAAATAGTTTTTATATTTTATTGCAGTTGATTGACTCTATACGTTGTATTATCACATAACTGTTTGGATTATTATTTATTCACGCGCGTTGGTGGGAAATATTTATGGAATATTCTCTTGTAAGTATTTGGGTGAATATAAAGTACTGTTTTTATATTAATTTTTCGTTGTCAGATAATATTGACGCGACGTGCAACACGATCATTTTAAAGATAAGTTGAAAATATATCATACGTGAAATTTATACAAGCTATAATAGTCTGTAAATTTCAACAGTTTAAGGTGTCAGATTTGTTACGTGGAGCAAATATTTTATCTTGGGCTGCCACATCAATTAATTTATTTTTTTCAAAATCAACCTATGATTTTTACCTATGATTTTCTTTGTGTCGGTAGGGAAACAGTCTTTAAAGCTTGCTAGAAATGTAAAACCCCGCAACGAGTTCAGATGTTTCTATGGAGGAGGGCATTGCCCAAAGAATTCAAGAGCTATGATTATATGAGAATGTTAATCAGTATCTTTGAGACCTCACCTCGGCTGCCATGAGCTATGATTATCATGGAAACATAGTTTCTCCCAATGTCGTGGGGAACTTTGAGCTGAGACCGACATTGGAGGACCAATATGGTGGAGATGTTTTGGAGGACCTGCATGCTCACTTGGAACGGTTTATCCGGAATTGCAATACTTATCAGGTGCACAATGTTCTAGCGGATACAATCCGCTTGAGTTTGTTCCCATTTTCTTTGAGGGACACAGCTGAAGAGTGGCTGAAATCACAACCCCAATAGAGTATCACGTCTTAGGAGGATCTAGCGGAGAAAAGTTCACAACAAGATTTGTCGCAAGAGCCCTTTTGTGAAAGTTGAAGAATGACATTTGCTCAAATTACCGATGAGAATCTCTATGAAGCTTGGGAGCGTTTCAAGAAGCTCCTAAGGAAGTGTCCTCAACACAACCTTACCCAAGCTGAACTTGTTGAAAAGTTCTATGATGGTCTACAATACTCTTCGAGGTTTGGTTTGGGTGCGGCTTCTAGTGGTGAGTTCGATGCCCTTCCTTCACAGGTTGGGTATGTTTTGATTGAGAAAATGCCTGTAAGAGCCATGAACTCTAACAATGATCGTCAATCCCGAATAGGAGTACTTGAAGTTGAAGCCTATGATCAACTCATGGCCTCCAACAAACAACTCTCCAAACAAATGGTGAAAATTCAGAGCAAAATGAAGGGGACCAAAGTGGTCGGTGCTAGAGTAGCCAAGGTGGAGTTTGTGACTTGTGGAGGGCCTCATGATAGTGATGTTTGTATTGAGACTAGAGGTGATGAAGAAGTTAAAGCTGTGGGTCAAATTAGGAATGACCCATTCTCTAACACCTACAATTCGGGATGGAGAAACCACCCCAACTTCTCTTGGAGGCAAGGAAACAATGGACTGGGGGGAAACTTTCAAAGGCAATTCCCCAATCAAGGTTTCCAAGGCCAAACTTCTAGACAACTTCAACAAGTCCAAGAGCAAGTTGGTGGAGATGGTGGTGGAAAGAAGAGCTTGGAAGAGTTAGTTGAAAGCTTCATCAACCGGATGGAGAACAATTACAAGAACCAAGAGGTAGCTATCAAGAACTTAGAGAATCAATTTGCCCACCTTGCCAAGCAAATAGCCGAGAGACCTCAAAGTAAATTCCCTTCTGATATTGTTCCTAATCCTAACCAAGAAAATGCCTCTGCTATTACTACAAGAAGTGGTAGAATGTTGAGAGAGGTAGAGAACAAGATTGAGGGAGAAAAAAATGGGGAAATAGTTTAGAAGGAAGTGAATGATCCTATTAAAAATAGAGTAGAAAGTGTTCATATTCCTGAACTTAGCAAGGTTTCATTCCCTAAGGCATTAGCTAAGAAGAAATTGGATAAAAAGTTCTCAAAATTTCTGGATGTTTTCAAGAAACTTCATGTTAACATTCCGTTTTCTGAGGGTTTGGAATAAATGTCAATCTATGCTAAGTTCATAAAGGACATTTTGAATAAGAGAAGGAAGTTGAGAAGGGTTGATGAGACGGTTGAATTAAATGAAGAGTGTAGTGTAATCTTGCAAAGGAAAATGCCTAAGAAGAGGAGATCCTGGTAGTATTCTGGTGGAGCTTGTGGGGTTGACGGAAGAAGAGGAGTTGTATGACTTTGGAGCAAGCATCAACTTGATCCCGCTTAGTATGTTTAACAGGCTGAATCTAGTAGAGGTCACTCCGACTATGCTCTCCATTCAAATGGCAGATAGATTTGTGAAAACACCTTACAGGATCGTAGAAGATGTGAAGGTGAAGGTGGATAAGTATGTGTTTCCAGTGGACTTTGTAGTGTTGGACATGGAGGAAGATGCAAAGATTCCTCTCATTCTTTGTCGACCATTCTTAGCCACTGGAAGGGCTAAGATTGATGTTGATCGGAGTCAGCTCACTCTCAGAGTTGGTAAGGACAAGGTAAGGTTTTTAGTTTTCGATTCTTTGTTACAACCTAACTCTAACGATGATTTTTTTAGTTAGTGTGAGTTGAATTTTGGGTCTGGGTAGAGTAGATTCTTGTTAATATAACTAGTTCCGTTTTTTCCTTCTAGGTGTTTGTTAGAATGCCTCAACGAGCTTTCTGGTTGATTTTGTGACATTGTGCTTGTGGTTGTTTCTCTCAATTTGCCAAAGTCTCTTGAAAATTTGTCTGAGTGCTCTTAGGTGGTTGAATTTTGGTTTGTGAATAAGTTAGTGTGAGGAAGTTTTTCCCTTCCAGGTCTTTTATTTTTGTTTATAACTAACCTTGTTGTGTTTTTGTGGCTTGTGGTTGTGTTAATTTTCCAGATGTCTGTTAAGTGGTCAAGGACCGCAGCGAGAGCCACATCTTCCTCTTCTTTTTGGAGCTAGGACCGCACCCGTTTCCTCTTCTCAAAAAAGGAGGAATTTTACAATTCATTCCTAGCACATAAGGATTGTGTCAAGGAGCGGGGAGTCTTTTACTGGGAAGGGAGGAGAGACACCCTTGGAGTGCAACTAGCCATGGAGACTAAGAGATGGGGTGAATGGGTCAACACCGTCCCTCTAGCTTGTGAAGTCATGGTTAAGGAGTTCTATGCCAACACCTATTGTGATGACCAAGAGCACAAGCCAAACCCCCCCCCCCCCCCCAACCTACACTTCTTTGTTTTGGGGGGATGAAATCGAGTACCACGCGGTGGACATCAGGGCTTACTTGGGACTCCTCACGGAGGATGAGGAGAAGGCCCTTTTCCCCAAAAAGGTCACATACCATGATTTGATTGATGACTCGTCACCGGAATTTCTGGAAGACATGAAGCATGTGCTGGTTAGGCCTAGGGGAAATTGGGAATTAGACGAGGATGTTGAAGTCAAGTTTTTGTTGAGGAAGGACATGACTCCTCTGGCTAGAGTTTGGGCACAGTTTGTGCAGGATACTTTGATTCCTAGCTCCCACAAATTTGAAGTGAGGTGGCTAGCTTTGGTGGTAATTTACTGCATAGTTAGAGGCTACTCAATGGATTTGGCGAGGATCATAGCTTTCAGAATTTATTCCCACTACAACATGGGTGGTGACACGCCTCGACTCATCTACCCTCATTTGATCACTTCCTTGATCAATGTAACTAGGGAAGCGGCTAGAAAGCCTATTTATGTCATTGAGAAGAGGTTGACGATAGCACCTCAACTCTCAAAGCCCGAGGAGACAAGATTGTATAATTCTTGGATGGCTAGGATGCCACAATCCGATAATGAGTAAGAGTAGGAAGAGCTAGAGGGTGTAGCTGAAGAGAATGTTGTAGCTGATGAGGTGATGACATCACCGCAGCCACGTGCTGAGCCTTCTTCGACTTAGTTGTAGGCTACCTTTGGGCACATCTTCTTGAGGCAACATCGTCTTCATAGAGATCTTGATCTCTATTGGAGAGGCGAAAGAACCACTCATCCCGCTTATCAAGGCCCATTGGATTTCAACAATTTGGAGCAGGGTATGGTGGATTTGAGCATTGCTCATGATGCTGGAGTGGCACTAGATTATGGTGTTGATGGGGATGACAATGACCCCATGGTGTGATGGTATTGAGGTACCCCTATTACCTTTAGGATAGTTCATGCATTTTTAGCATATTTTTCTTTTATAGTTTTTTTGTTTTTCTTTGATCATGCATTGTTGTTTATAGAGTCTTGTTGGGTCAATACTTGCCTATACTACATGATAGTTCCCTATGTTTTGCTCCCTAAATTGTTGTTTGTTTTGAAAATGTTTTATTTCAAGATACTTGTGTTGTTTTTGGGGGAGTGATTGTATGTTTGGGGAAGAGAGAAGGAGACTTCAGTCTTCTAAGTGTCTCTTGAGGATGTAAAACGATGTGAGTCCACATGGGTCTATCTTTGACCCTTCACTTTATAAATTCCCTGGAGGATCCTGACTCACTTACATTTCTCGGTTCTGTGTTGAATTCACTTTCTGCATGCTTAGTGACATTTGCATTCTTGGGACTAGTAGGTTTTGTTTGAGCTTCAAAGTTTGTTGGCTTGTATACTTGTCCCTAGTTGACCCATTTGAGCCTGTGTGAAGATTTCTTTGTTAGTTTTAATGTTTGGGCTGGTTGAGTGGTTGAAATTTGGGGATTTGTGGTCCTTGCATTTTAGTGGAGCTGGTTATGAAAATTAAAAAGTGTCTCTTGCCCTAAGTGTTAGAAGAAAAAGAAAAACCTCCATGTCAAAATTGGAGTTTCAAAAAGAAAGAAAAGTAAAAAATTGTTGGAATAAAATGGGATAAGAGACTTGTGTGCTAAGAAATTAATTGTTTAAAGCTCCGGTTTTCAAGTAGGATCACACTCAATCTTTGGCAGCCTTAGTCTTCCTTAGGCACCACCTACCTTGTGCTTTACCTAGCCAACATTACAACCCTTTGGAAGTCTCAATGAAAATGCATGATCAATCTTTATTGCTTGTGAGTGAATGATGCCCTGAACCTATGAATTGTTTATGTACTCAATACACTAAAAATGTGTCCCATGCTAGGATATCAGTTCTAAATGTTTCTCATAGTGGACTATAATTATTCTCTGTCTGAGAGTTGCATGAAGTTGGTTGTTATATCTTTCTTTTGGAACCTTCTGCAATTGTGTGATCCCCCATTTTTCTGAAGTATTCCTTGTTTAGCAAGTGTTTAGGGAGCAATTCTTTGGCTTGAGGGCAAGCGAGTTGTGTTTACACTCGAGGGCGAGCTGTCGTTGAGTATAGTGGTGTGATGACCCTCTATTTGTCCTAGTTTCTCAGGTCATTTCTTTGTTTATTTTGAGTCTTTTTCTTTGTCTCATGTAGTGTTTCATACATTTTCATGCATTTTTATCTTTATTTTTGTTTTTTGCATCGGTTTAGTAGTTTCATGGTTTTATAGGGACCTTTTTCGTATTATAGTATAGTTTTGGGTCTTTTAGCATTTGTCATGTGTCTAAGGTCTCTTCGGTAATATAATTCTTGATATTCTCGATATTTTCTTAAGATTGTGGTATAAGTAACAAGGTTCGAAACTAATGAAAGAAAAGAACAAGAGTTTGGAGCTTTGAAGTTTGCATTGTAGTGGAGTTAAGTGAAATTTTCGGAGGCTTTCTAGCGTGCAATTGGCGCTCAAGCGCCGACAAATAGCGCCTAAGCACCACAACCAACAGAAGCTTGAAGGTTGGAAGATTTGGAATTGGTGCTCGAGCATGGAGAATTACCGCTCGAGCGCCAGTGCCTACAATAGCTTTTTGGTTTGAGATGGAACAATCGGCGCTCAAGCATGCCACACTGGCGCTTGAGTGCATAGGCTCGCCAGATTTGTCTATAAATATGATTTTCTTATTTTCTTTGAGGAGGCTTTTAAGAACCTTTTGTCATTTTTACAATTTGTCCAAGTTTAGAAGCTGAGGAGCATTCTTGAGGTTTCTATACATTTCTTGTATGGATTCTCTAGCCATGAGAGGCCAGTTTTCTTTTTGCTTTGGGTTCAAGTGATACTATGAAGTCTTAGTTGTAATTCCTATTATCTCTATGCATGAGTCTTTGAGTCTATCTTTGAATCCCATTTCTATTTTTATCTTTAAGCTTGAGTGCACGCTTGGTTTATGCTAATCTATAATCAGAACATAAGTTGTATTATATTTTAGGGACTTGTTTTGGGATTACCTCTTCTATACTTGCTGCTAGGAATAGAGGAATGGTTGAGGTTTGTTGGCCTGAACATTGTCTCCTTTATGCTTCAAACAAACGTTTAAGTATGCAAGGAATTGGGTTTATCTTTCGGTTTGAAAGAATTATCTATGCGAGACATCGATAGGTAGTTGCTTAGGCTATAACATAAAAAAGAAACTCATGAATACATGTGCATAGGATAGGTTTACTAAAATGAATTAGTTGAACGAAATCCCAAAGTGCTTTTGTCCATGTTATTTCCTCGCGTTATTATCATTGCTACTTCGACAATGCTTTGTTACAAAGAAACCAAATCAAAATTGAGTATTATTCACTTTTTGAACTTTCAAACTTTAGGCTTAAACCAAGGACTGTCACTCACAATCCATGTGGATTCGATATTTAAATCGGGTGAAATCTGTGCATTTGCAGATTGTTCATCAGTTTTCGTGACAAGCAACTTATATTATTGGTCATATTGGTTACGATGTTGCAATCCGTGGAGGTATAAAGTTCTCTTATCTGACTAGAGAATTTAATTTTGTGGCAGATCGGTTCGCTAGTGCATGTGACATTGCTTCTTCTTTTTAAAGTCAATATTTTCTCTTCCCTTTTGGCGGTTGCCATGGCTTTCATAGGTTAGATAACAGTGAGGATTTGTCCTCTTGGTCGTCAGAGCAGGGTGCTTAGTTTTTATCTGACTAGAGAATTTAATTTGGTGGCAGATCGGTTTGCTAGTGTGACATTGCTTCTTCTTTTTAAAGTCAATGTTTTCTCTTCCCTTTTGGCGGTTGCCATGGCTTCCATAGGTTAGATAACAATGAGGATTTGTCCTCTTGGTCGTCAGAGCAGGGTGCTTAGTTTTTTTTTTTTTTTGGCTTAATTCCATTTTGGGTCCCTAATGTTTTAGAAATGTGCGATTTGCGTCCCCCGTGTTTAAAACGTACGGTCAAGCTCCCTGACGTTTCTTGTAACACCCCGATTTCGGTGGCGTCACTTTAGTAACCAAAAAGAAACTTAATGCGGAAAAACGTGAAAGTTTTTTTTCCATAATAGAATCATAAACTGAAAGAAATAAAATTCTAAAACGAAAGATAACAGAACTAATATACAATATAAATTACAGCCCCCGATGTAAGTAGCAAACCACGTCACGAGTAAACCTCCAGTGACGGGAAGTAAGAAAAGTAACGCCCGTAGGCAATATGTACAGACCAAAAGTAAAGGTTAAGTGTCCGCAACACAACCTTCAAAAATGAGAATAAGTCAGCCCAGATGGCCTAAAACAAGACCTCCTAGCCCAACCAACTCTCTGTGATTCCCGTACAGAAACCACAAAAAAAGCTATAGGCGGAAAACTACCTGTCCCCAAAGAAAACAATGACGGTCAGAGCTAAGACTCTACTCCTACACTAATCCTATCTCGAGGAGCTCACACCAGCACTCGAAACTATATGCTAGCATGATCGTCGTCCGAATCTGAATCCAGAACGACCAAGTCTATGTACACCATCCGTCCTCCTCTTGCTACCGCGATGCGCTCCTGTTCCAGCATCTCAAACCTAGTTCCCTCCGAAGGGTGAACCATCGTGACCCAGTCCGCCATGGACATGTGACAAAGGGCGTAGTCCGCCAAAGCACACACAGAAAACGCGAGGGTCAACTCCAAAGAATTATGTAATTAATAATCCCAATAGGTACAGATAAGAGATAGCCGCTTAGGCTTATAAGTTAAAGATAACATCCTAGGGTTGCATATTCCACAATGAATATAAACGACAGTAATAACAAATAGCATGCATCAGATAAGATTAACAATTATCAATCACACTCAGCAACTAAGTCAGTATGCATGTTGCATGAAATGCAGATGCCGGTTAACCCAGTTAACCAAATGCATTCCGGAAAGGATGGACATCAACGGATCAGCCCTAACACCAGCCACGGTGGGACCATTTCGGCCCGCGTGCCTCTTACACCACACAAAGGTAGCCAGATCAGCAGTAAACCCGAAGGTCTGCCATTTCGGTCTGCTACTAAGAGTCGCCTAATAACGCTCTTACGCGGAAATCCAGGTCTTATGACCATTTTGGAATCCACCGAGGTCCGGAGTCCGTCCCGTGTTAATACCTCATTAATGGTGCATGAATTCAAAAATGATTAGCCAAACAACGTCTCCGACCTCTCTCGACACGTCGCCACGTGTTCTAGCTATCTTGTTGTCTCTAAAAACATACCCTAAGGTAAAGGTCGATTCTGCGACAAAAGACAATTCTTTACAAACATAATATCTCATGATGATCTCCAAATCATCCGACTCATCTCCACCCGATGGTCAAAACTGCTCAACGAGCAAAGAGTATCAACATACTCGGAAACTACCTGTTTCCCGGCTTATCTCTCAGATAGCCCAACAACACAACATGCTTCTCGAGCACAAGAGTATCAACATACTCAGAACTTATCAGTTTTCTCAACACTTGGATCCGACGACACTTCTCCTTTTCCCAAAACTAAGATTTGGCTCATAGGCTTTCCTTCGAGATTGTCATCATTATTTAAAGATTTAGAGGTTGTTTAATGTCTTATGATTTTTCCTTACAAAATAAATTCCATTTAGTCTTATTGCAAATCTTATGAGTTTTCAAGATCCCATAACCCCAAATAATTCCCAGAGAATGTCTCGATCCACTAAAACAAGAACAAGGCCCGAACTCCGTTCGTCCTGTCAAACTTCCTCAAAACTCTCATAAAAATCGACATGACTTGCCCGTTATTCTCACTCCTCAGTACCACAGTATATATGAAAAGGCATAGTTAAATCAGCATAATCAACCAACATGTCATATATCTCAACACAACCTAACATAACCACTTAGCACTTAGCATATAAGCAAGTATCACACATCCTAGATTAACCATTTAGCACGTACCATGTAATTCACTATCAAAAACAGTCAGTAGATGAATCATCTACATTGTCAGCCGAAGCCTCAGAAAACATTTTTCCAGTCAAACACAAACAAGTGCATAAACAGTAAATCAAGTCGAAAGCATCGACACCTAATCATTAACTAAGGATTCAGTGAGTAGCCCTCACCTGTAAATTCTCCAGGATTCTCTTCGAATGCTCCTACACAATCAGCTCCTTGATCTTCAGGAAGTTCTTCAAAAGAACCTTTAGAGTAAAAACCACATAATTCCATCAGAATCTATCAGAAACTCATCAATCAATACTCACTAAGGTTACACGAAGTAGCTTATACTCCGAGGTACGATAATCTAGCGCGAAAGGACAAGTTTTTTGAAAAAGAAATTTTCTTCCTCCTCCTAGGGTAGCTCTCGGCCACAATTGGTAATTGTGTGGGTCGATTTTTCTTCGATCAAACTTGGTTCCTAAGTTATCATTAGTCGTAACTAAGGGTATTCTAAACTCGGAAAAATTATCGGATCGAAAACTGTCGCAGGGGTATTTTGGTCAATATTTTTAGCTCAGAATTTCAAAACTGAAATGTCATAAAGCAAATTGGATGGGGACGTCACCAACGACGTTTATGACGACTAATCCTACTAGCACTAAGCTAAGGCGATAGTTTTCAGCCCAAAGGACGAAACTTTGTCCAAAAATGGGTATTTGAAGCAGAATTGAAACTCGACGGTAGTTTTTCGAGAATCGGCGTAATATTATTCGCTAAACACGCTCAAGAGCACGTAGGGAAGATGTTTAGATAGAAAAATGGAATTATCTAGATAGTTTTGCAAAAACCTCAAAACTAAGAGCACAGAAAGACATAGTGAAAAGCTACGGAAAAGACGATTAGAGGTAAGGATTAGCGACTATACCTCGATACCTTCAAGTAGCAACTGTTGAATCAACGATCAAGCAAGAAATGAAGAAAATCTCTTCTTCCTCCTCCTCTTGTGAAGCTCGCGGCCTTGAGAGAGAAAATGGTGAAGTTTTGCCATTTTTTCTCATTTCTTGGCTATATATAGAGGATGGAAAAACGCGGGAAAATGAAAGTTTCGCGATTCCGATTTTTCCGGCTTCATTCTCCGTGAATTCTAAGATAGGTTTTGGCGACAGAATTCCAAAACTAAAAGAGGTCTCCTTGTATTTTAGGTGACTAATACAAAGTCGGTGTAAAACTATTTTACCCGATAAGTTACTTTTTGCAGTGGATGTCAGAATAGAAAACTTCCTTCTGAAGAAAGATTGAAAACATCAAGAGAAATAGGTGTACGCGTGTGGAATCTTCATTTGAAGCTCCGAATAGAAAAAGTCTTCATCGTCGGTTGATTTTAGGTTGCTTGAACTATCAGGGTTTTAGTTTCGGTAAACCTCCGAGGATTGGAATCGGACGTTCGTACATCTTAGAGTTTCGCCTTGAATTGATTGTCATATACGGATTAAGAGAAGTTCTAACATTTCTCTAAAGATTTTTGGAATTAGTTCCCATCGTATTTCTAAGTGTAAACTAGCTATTTACTAGTGTTTCTGCCCTAGGTTTAAGCGTATATTAGTCGTGCTATAACTTTTATCGACTTCGATACAATCCTTAGACTTTTCTTGAACTTCCTCCTTCATAAATTTATTCCATTCAATAAACTCTTGTTCAGGTTTTCCTTCACGATACATTACGCCTAGTCTTAAATGGAAATCTCTTCCACTTATTCTAAACTTAAAAACTTGGGTCTTACATTTCTAAAACGTGCGATCGAAGCCCTTTCGTCCATATCCGTTTGGTTTCGTTTGTTGACCAAACGGAGCTGCATCCACGTGTAATAAAACGAGCGAATTTACTCCCTGATCTTTTTCATCTTTGTGCAATTGCCTCCCTAATGTTTAAAAATAGAATTTCAAAAAATAAATCTTTAACAGATTGTAACAAAAAAAAATCATTAATTTCTTTCAGAAAAAAAATATCATTATCTTGAATGAAAACAAATCATTCATTATCAAAGTAACACAACCTAAAACATATTTAAATCAACAACAATTCAAGAAAAAAAATTGAATCTTCAATTCATGTTCGTTAACAAAACAACACCTTTATCAAGAATAGTAATAACAATTTTCTCCCTATTTCATCTTTCACTTTCAAACACATATTTCTCTCCAACTTTCATGAAAAAGCAGATCCAGCACAAACAAAAAACACATGAATAATGCAAGAAACCAGAAATCCAAGAAGATGGGAGGAGGTAAAACCCCAAAAAATTTAGAGAGGGATAAGCCCTTTTCATCTCATCAGATTTAGCCGCCCATTCATCTTTCGGAATCATCGTTGCCCTCTCTGGCTAAAATTCGTGGCCATTGCAAAACCTCAAAGCCACATCCAGATCTGCAGCAAGCCATCAGTTACTACCCAGAAAACCCTTAAATCATCAAAGCAACGAAACCCAGAAAGGAGAGTGGAACTAGGGGATTTGCAGGAGGTGATAGCGTTCCTTGTGAGCATACTGGGAGTGGCGTTCTACATGTTTAAGGATGATGTCCTCACTGAAGTTGTGAGAGTTGGGATTTAGGGATTTGAACAGAAAATATTGATGTCGATTTTATAGATGTGGGTTTTGTAATGGAGAATAGAAGATTCAGATCTAAAGGAGAAGATGTAGTGGATAAATTCGCTCGTTATATTGCACGTGGAAGCAACTTCGTTTGGTCAACAGACGGAACCAAAAGGATATGGACGGAAGGGCTTCGATCGCACGTTTTAGAAACGCCAGAGAGCTTGACCGCACGTTTTAAACACGGGGGATGCAAATCGCACATTTCTAAAACTTCAGGGGCTCAAACTGGAATTAAGCCTTCTTTTTTTTAGTTATAGCCCCGTCATGTTACCAACAGATATCGTATGTGAAATGGACATTTTAAATAAAATTACTAAAATATCTTTTCATACTTATCTCACATGAAGTATGTCTACTAAAATTTGTAATCACTATTTATTTTGACACCATAACTTTAATATTTGGTTTATTTCAATTGCAGTTATAAGTTTTAAAATGATTCAAAAGTTTTATAAGCAATTTTTTTCTTGAGTGGATTGATTTCTCTCTCAATCGTTAATAAAGCCTTCGTGCTTCACACGAGTACACTAGTTTATCTTATAGCTAGTTTGAACTTTACACGTTCATAATCCACAAGTTTGTCTTATCTTGCATCATTTACATTTTTCTATTTAAACCGCAATTCTTCTTCAAACTTGGGGAACTTGGCTAAGAAGCTTGTACGAAACTCTCCAAATGGCATGGATTTGTACATTGGCAAAGTGGTTCCATTATTCAGCAAACATTGTGCAGGTTCTATGATGGTTTTTAGTGATGGATAGATGAAATAAGCAACACTTGTGCGTGCCATGGTCGAATTTGTCACAACCCGGTGTTCCGCACCGACAAGCCTTCCATTACTGATTACCTAAAAGAGTCAGAGAGTATCACTTAATAAGAAATTGAGCTAATTGATTAAGTTACTCCAAATAAAGAAATAACCTTAATTAACTTGAAATTAAAATATGAATATCTTTCTTTAATTTTTAACGTGTAATCGTAATGTTAACTACTAATATATTGCTGAACACCACTCAGTATGTAACTTTGACAGAGTGTGCGAGAATAACTCTCAATCAGTTTCGATCCCCACACAATAAACTCGAGGGAAGAGATTAAGAATTTTAATTATGACTATATTTTGAATTCAGAACAATCAGCATCTGAATGGTAAACTAGATATGCCAAACAAAAATCAGAAAAAAGTAAATAATTGATATCTATATATGATTTGAGTACTTTGTTGAAACTACAAAATTTACCTGCAAGAGTAGACCAATGTTAACCACAAAAGCGTTGGGAATAGGGTCAACTCGAAGCCATTCTCCATCCTTGAGGACTTGAAGTCCCTGCACGTCTTGCTCTTGAAGTAGAATGGTGATAATGGAAGTGTCACGGTGCTTGGCTATGCCCAAGGTTAAGCTTGGCTCAGGGCATGGAGGGTAGTGATGTTGTAGCACTTGCGGGTTTTTACTAAGTTTACCGTGGAAATAACTTGGATCAAGCCCTAATCCTTCACTTAATAGCTCCAAAATCTCATGTCCAAGTTTCCTCATTTCTTGTGTATATTTTCCAACCACCTCACTAAAGAATTCCAAACGAAAACATTGATAATTAATTAGCAGTGTATATAAGTCACCTCATTTGTGATAGAGATGTCTAAAAAGTAAATATTGAGTAAATTAACTCGGATGTCTTTTTGGTATCTAGATACGAGTAGGATTTGAACCCAGGACTTGACAAATTTTCATCCATCAAGTACCATTTAGACTATCCATACCAGTAATTAAGTAAATATTTAGGGTTTAGGGTTTAGGGTTTAGGGTTTAGAGTATCCATCAAGTATCATTTAGGTTATCCATACCAGTAATTAAGTAAATTTCCATCCATCAAGTACCATTTAGGCTATATATAGACAACAAACGTTCCGATATCTAAATCTTTCGATCTATCCCTGGTTTAGACGACAAACGTTCTGATACCAATAGAAGTATTGAGTTATATTAAAAATTTAGATTCTTTTCCAAATGCTTGTATTTCTTATAGAATTTTATTGACAATCCCTGTAACAGTTGCAACGGCTGAAAGAAGTTTCTCAAAATTAAAATTGCTTAAATTAAATCATATCTAGGGTCAACCATGTTACAAGAAAGATTGAATGGTTAGCTCTTTTATCTATTGAAAGCGAAAAGCTAGAAGATTAATATAAAAAGTTATATTTTATATAATATACTAAGTTTTTTTAAAATTTTTGTATAAAAATGACCCCTTTAACATTTTTGCCTTAGGCTCCAAAATGTCTGTACACGACCCTAACTGCAGGAACCTCTACATGGTACCGCGGATCCAATCTTTCACGTTGTTTGGGGCCCTCGTGTTCCATGGAACATTTCTGTGTTCTTGTGGAAGGTGATTCTAGCTAAATCGTTTACCTTCAAGGGCTAATTTGTATCACCACATGAGGTTTTTTTTGAAACAGCCAAAGAAACTATTAACATTAAAGATAGAAAAAAGGGGAAGTGTAACACTCCATTTTCCTATTAGTAGAATATTTATTAATTTATTTTAATTATTATTAGGTTGTATAGTGATTTGAATAAATAAGTGATTTTACCATATAATAAGGTGATTATGAGATTTTATTATATAATAAGGTAATTAAGTGATTTTATTAGATAATTAAGTGAGTAGTTGGGAGTGGGGCCCATTATAAGACTATTTTAGGGTTAGGAGTGAAATAGAAAGAGAGAAATCAGAATTTGAGAATTGGAGGAGTTAGCAGAGTAGAAGAAAAGAAGCGTGAAAGAGAGAATGGGGGAAAAGAGAAGAAAACGTTGAATTTGATCTTCAAGAGATCATGTTTTTTGGATTGGTATGATAGTGGATAATGATAGAAAGCCTGATTTAGGAACCCTAGGATGCAGTTTTTTCTAAACTGAAGGTGGATAGTTGAATTTAGGGTTATGAATTGTGGGTGGAAGAGAGGGGGTAGCGAGCCGCGCATGAGGCTGCAGAAATTTACGAGCTCTTGAACCCTATTTCGAGCTGTATTAATGACCGAATATGAAGAAGTAGTATTCATAAAAGTTGTAGCCCTATCTGTTATAAAACTTTTGTCGCTGGTATCACGTCATTCCAACGTCTGTAGCTCGAGTTATATGTCATTTAGTGATGATAGGTTAAGCTGTCCCATTTCTCACGAACTACTATTAGTGTTAGATCTTTCCTGAATTCTTTACTTTGAATTTAGACTTACAGAGATTTACAAAACGTGTGTAAGGAACCATGATAAGAATATTGGATTTTTCATAGTGTATTTGATTTATTTAAAAATTCGCCAAAGTTGCGCAGAGAGATGTCGCGACCTGGCGAGTTGCACAGGGAGATGTCGCAAGATTTCGCACATCGCGAGTTGTGCAGGGAGATGTCGCGAGATGTCGCGACATGGCTAGTTGCGTAGGGAGATATCGCAAGATGTCGCGAGATGGCGAGCATGTCGCGAGTTTGTGGAAAATTGAGAGAAAATCCAGTTTTGTATAATTAATTTCAGAACCTGTTCAATATGAATTATATTTAATTTATATCTGTTTAATAGTTTATTATTTTGGTGTTGTTTTTCTGAATTGATGTTATGTGTTGAGTTGCTAAGTTACTGTGACTGCGAATTGTGTAATTGATAACATGAAAGCTATGTTTTGTGAAATTGGTGATGATTTCGTATTGTTGAACTTGTGATGAATATGCTAAAAAATTAAGAATTGGAGATGGTCTGAATATGCATATGTTAGTTGAGTTTTGCACAATACACTGCATAGTTGTCAAGAGGCAATGTTTGCTAGTTCTCGTGGAGGCTAGTGACTTGTCCCAAAATTGGAGTGGTTTTGAAAGCCTAGAGCTAGGGCTTTACTGGTGGTTATCTGTCTGGAGTGGACACAGTGATACCGCTAAGGATAACAACTTTGGTACCAAAGGCATTTGCGCGGGTCTCACTTGAGTCATATGTGTTGGGGAGTTGTTGATGCTAATTAATGATAATTGAGATTTTTTGAGATTTGATGTTGTGGTAATTGGAGACAATAATATTTGCTTACTGGATGCTATGAATTATGGATTATTGTCATAACTGTGAGATTGATTGATTATATTAAATTACATAATTTATTATTTATTAGTGAAGTGTGAATAATTAATGTGGAACATAGATAAGTTTTTACATTATTTATTATTATGTTTATCCATATGATATGAGTTCTCACCCTTTTGTTAGAATGATGTTCTATGCGACATCGCTCAGGTACCGAGGTTAGTGGAGCTTCTCGCAAGGGTTAGTTGGAGGAGTTAGTCTTTCATTTATGGTTTAGTTAAGGGAGTCATGCTCTATTATGTAACACGGAGAAACACTTAGTTTTGTACTTTGATGTTAAGAGTTATTTTATGAATTCTCTTTATTTATTTTTGGATTATGTTATATTTTGGGAGTTGAAATAAATCCGTTGTGCTATGCATATAAAGTTGGGAAATCAAAGTTGAAAATTATATTTATATATTATAAGCATGATAGGTGTTTTATTTTATGTTTCTGGAGAATAAATGTGAT
Source organism: Lotus japonicus (assembly GCF_012489685.1). Taxonomy (NCBI): domain Eukaryota; kingdom Viridiplantae; phylum Streptophyta; class Magnoliopsida; order Fabales; family Fabaceae; genus Lotus; species Lotus japonicus. The sequence continues at coordinate 57,700,436 of NC_080041.1, read as the reverse complement.
ATTCTCTGTGTTATACATTTTACTCTAATTTAAACTATATTATTTACTCTGAGTATCACCACATGAGTTGAAGATGCTCGCTGCCCAATCTGTATTCAGGTTGAAGAAACTCTATACAATCGGCTGATTAAATTGTCTGGTAGCTGCAGAAGTTTGGATGAGATGGCTACAAATGATTGGAGTGGCTCACATCGCTTCCGATGGATTGCAATTCACATATGTTGCAACACTCTAGTAGTATATTAAACTCACAGCAGAATTTGATGCTCCAAGTTGTCTGGTTTGCAATTGCGTGGACCCTTTGGATGCATAGGAATCAAGTTATTTTTAATGGAGCTGTTGCGCGAGAAGGACCGGACTTGCTGGAGTGCTCCAATCAGAGCATGGCATTGGCTTAGAGGGAAGGTAAAAGGCTGTCATTTTTCTCTGTATGTATTAAAAATTGGGAGACCTATATATACTCAACCACAAAAGCTAGCTCAAGATCAATGTTTGGACTACCCTTATAAAGTATATTTATGCTCTATCTCTAGCTAATGTGAGACTTCTAACCATATGAATGGCTTGAGCAACTCATTCTCTGTCTCAAATCTGTGGTCTAAATCTTTCATCCGGTTTGCTGGGAGTTGGACTGATATGTTTCTGTGTATTATTTATTACTACTTGATCGATTGGCCTTATGTTGTTAAACCAGAAGGTGTGATTTTATTGGCAGCTTGATCGAGAAGGTGGTACCCTGCTACACTTGCTGGATGTTCACCGTTTTTCGCCTTGTTTTCTCACTTGTTGCTCTCTGTCTCGTTTTCGTTTTCTCCCCTTCTACTCCCCTGTTTTGTCTTGTTTCTTTACTGATATGTATTGTACTGTTTTCTTGGTGACTTTGCATTGGATGACACCCGTTGTGCCTTTTAATTGATTAATTGCAAACCAGACAACTTGGAGGTTTTTTTTTTGACAGGACAACTTGGAGCTTACCCAAAATAAAAGATATGTATTTTAGGGTTCGATTGGTAGAAAGTTTTTTTTTTAGCTAATTCTTGTAGCGTACGTTATCAAGAAGTAGCTCATTAATGAAATATATAATCTGTTTGAGCTGGGTTAATTTCTTGGTCCACATCAATTTATTGGCCATTTTAATATTATCCACTCAATCCCGTCATGTGATGATGATGTAATCACTTCTCAATTAATTGGTTTCAAATTGAAACTATTGACCTGTCAGTTCAAATCGCTCTCGAAGGACAAATATTCAAATTGAAATAGATATCATGAACAAATAAATTATATCACAAATTTTGTTAAAAGATACAAAATGATAATAACCCCAAACGGATCCAACAGAATAGCAGGTATCAAGTCAAGTAATATTATGCAAATTGTATGAGTATTATTTTAATAGATAAAATGAAAAAGAAGATTAGATTATTTGAAAATATTGTTTTATAAGTAATATAAAATATTGTTTTTTCATGAGAAGTATGAGCTGGGGGACATATGAGTTGGGTAGAAGAGGTCCAGGTTGAATTTCTAGCGGATGCAATTTATCTTTTCGATGTACTAAAGAAAAAGAGGTTGATAAGCAGGGCAGGCCCTGGGCCTGTGCAGGCAGACCCACAGCCCAGAGCCTTCAAAAAGAAGGGCCCAAAAAAAATCTCATTAAACTTTCCCAAAAAAAAAATTAGTAATTGCATTCAAGACCAGTTCTGTACTTATGTATTGGAGGTGTTCACAATTAATAAGAGAGGCATGCAGATACAAGTAACTTGATACTCCCTCCGTTCCTAATCTTTAGTTGTTTAAGGTTATGCACATTGTTTAAGAGTGCAATTATTGATATATTTGTTGACATAAATACCCTTATTTAATGTTGAGTTAAAGTGAAAAAAGAGAATGATAGCTATTGGTTAAAAAATTTGTTATGATTTTGATTGGTGAAAATAAGAGGTGATATGTGACAGATATAGTATTAAATGAGGGTATACATGAAATAAATTGAGAAAAAACGCATTAGGTTTGTAAAACAACAAAAGTTTTGGAATATAGACCAAAAGTTAAAACAACAAAAGATCAGGAACGGATGGAGTATTTATTTGTCATATTAAGAGTTTAATTAGCATTGGAATGCGGAATGTTTTATTAGATTCTTCTACCTAATTCACTAGATAAGTGAATATTAAAAAAAATTAAATAGATAATGTTCTTTTAAAAAAATTTATTAGGGGTCAATTTTTATTATTTACCTAGGGCCTCCAAAATGTCGGGCCGGCCCTGTTGATAAGAATAAAAAAGATAGGTGGATGTAAAGAGTAAAAGGCATAGGAAGAGCTAGAAGAAAAGTAAAATTTGATAATGCATCGTGCCCTTATGTCAATTCATCTCGATCCATTTGAAAAAAGTGTAGATGATGATCGCAATCGTATATGGAATTTGGATTTTTCAAAGAATTCTAATGAGGTTGACAGCTTGGAAGAAAGAGTTCGAAGATTGGCTGTGGGAGAGCAAATTGGATTGTATTTTTCTGGATCTGATGAGGTTGATCAAACAGTTTCAAGAAAATTAACAGTGAATCAGTGAATGCTTTGCTATTTGGTGAGGTGTGTTAAGGGTATTTGTTTTTGTGGTCTTCGTGGCTATGCTTGTTAGATTGGTGGGGTTTAGTAACAGTTATTTTAGAAGAATGTAGGTCTCTTTGCTCTTAATTTGTAAAGGGGTTCTGTTCTTTTCCTTCAATTTTTGAGGGTATTTTTAAGGTGGTAATATAAGTTTGGATGTTTAAGTTATATACTTATATCCATTGAGAATGATGGTTTCTCAAACTTTTATATGCTATGCTATTAATAAATTTTATTGTTAAAAAAATACAAATATAAAACATGAATTTAACTTATTTTTTTGACGAAATATTGTTTGATTAAAAATTTTAAACATGTCACATAATATTTTATAATCATCTATATATTTTTTTTTTCTCCTTTGGCCACCAGTCTCCATGGGGAAAGGGGCCCCACATGATTAATCTGGCTCGGGTTACGGTAGTGATGTCCCTGGTCACAAAGGGTTTTATTTTTTACCTCAGAGGGGATCGAACCCGGGCTAGAAGCCTAGGTGAAATCTCTTAAGGAAATACACATTCACCACTTGTGCCAACCCTTGTGGTTCATCTATATATTTTTAAGGGAATTGTCATTCAGACCCCCCATCCCTATTTAGACCCCCAAAAATATGGAAAATGCCTAAAATACCCTTAATGAAAAAAAAAATTGAAAAATACCCCTCCCTCCATCCTCACCTTCTTCCTAATGCTTTGTTGAAACCTCCCCCCCTTCACCCCCCTCTTACCACATACTCTTTCTTCTTCCAAACCCACTCACAACTTCCCACATTGTTGCCGGCCACATCCACCACCCACGCCACCGCCGCCGTCGTCCTCACCCAACACCATCACCAACGTCGCCACCGCGGTCATCGTTGTCACCCGACTTCTCCTACCTCGTTGTCGTCGTCATCTGTGATGGTACTGCACTCTAATCCCGATCTAGATCTATCGCACTCTCATTTAGCGTGAGCACCGTACTCTTTGTGTGCGTCAGGTTCGCACCTTGAGAGTGCGACAGGGACGCACACTAATAGTGCGTTTATCTGTTATATTTATCCAGACGCCTTGTTTAACCGCGTCGCTGTCGCACTTATAAGATGCATGTGTGACGCGCTTTCAACGTGCGATTAATACATTTTTGGCCTGTAACAGAAACAGTAAACAATTTGCATATTTTCTTTTGCATTTCAGGATGAGTCTCCCTGAGTCATATGAAGTGAACATGCCACAAGAAAGGCAATTAGCCAGTGTAGAAGATATACATGATGTGCCAATTGCAGCAGACTACACAGAACAATTTACCACAGACAGGGTATTTTCATAACCAATGAGTGAGTTTATGTCCAATAAGTTGAATTTATATGTGACGCGCATATGTGTTAATATTTTGTAGGTTTTTGCTACTCGGGGGGAGCTTTTGGATTGGGCTAAGAATGTAGGAAAGCAACATGGGTTTGTGATCATAATTAAAAGGTCTGATTGTGGGAGCAAGGGCCGTGGGAGTAAAGGCAGACAGGTGGCTACTTTGGTGTGCGAGATGAGCGGAAAGTACAAACCATACAAGCCTGTGTTTGTGCGGAAGGGGACAAGAACCAAGAAATGATATTGTCCGTTCAGGCTCAAGTCGAGATACACATCAGAAGATGGTTTGTGGAGGTTGACTGTAGTACGTGGCGACCACAACCATCAGCCAGCGAGACTCTGGTTGGCCATGCCTATGCCGGTCGCCTTACAAGTCAAGAAAATGATATGGTTGCTAAAATGGTTGACAATAGAGTGAAGCCAGGTAACATGTTGCTTGCATTGAAGGATGCCAACCCTCAGAATGTGACTACCATAAGGCAAGTGTACAATGAGCGGATGGCACACATTAGGGCCAAGAAGGGACAATTGTCAGAGATGCAGCACTTGATGAGGTTGTTGGAGGAAGATAGGTACACGCACTGGTCCAGAACTGAAGAGGGTTCCATGGTGATCCGGTCCTTATTCTTAGCCCATCCAGTTTCCATCCAACTATTCAACCAATTTCCTACTGTTGTCTTGCTTGATAGCATGTACAAGACCAACAAGTATATGATACCATTGTTGGAGATGGTTGACATGACATCAATTGGATTCACATACACAATCGATTTTGGCTACATGTGCATTGAACGTGAACCTGAAGTTACATGGGCACTTGAAAAACTAAAGGGGTTGCTACTTAAAGAAGAGGACATGCCTAAAGTCATGGTTACTGACAAAGACACTTCTTTGATGAACGCAATTACACCCACATTCCCTACAGCAGCTCACCTGCTATGCCAATTCCATATTGCTAAGTGTGTGAAGGCAAAGTGCAAGCTCACTATCCAAGACAAGGAGATGTGAGATGATGTCGGGGACGCATGGAATAGAGTCATGTATACCGAGTCAACAGAGGAGTTTAATGCCGGCATAGACTTCTTACGTTCACTTGTTGGGGAGCACTCTGACCTCATGAATTACATTAAGGAAACTTGGTTGTCGTTTAAGCACAAGTTTGTGAAGTATGCGATTGATCGTTACATGCACATGGGTAACACAACTACTAACAGGTACATTCTTAGACACTGACATTTCAATAAGTTTGCTACATTCATTAAGTATATATTAATGTGCACGTTATAAGTTTGCACAGGGTTGAAGGTGCACACGCAAAACTGAAAGCGTGCATCAAAGATAGCAAGAGTGACATGTGTGCGGCTTGGGCAGCTATACATAGGTGCACACTTCTCCAGCATACAAGGATTAATGCTGCTTTTCAGGAAAGTATCTTCATCAGAGAGCATACGTTAAAGGACAAGTTGTACGACAAACTACGTGGTGTAGTCTCAAGATATGCCCTCATGTTGATCGCAAAGGAGAAAACGCGCGTTGAAAAATGCGGCTGCACTATAAGGAGGACACACGGCCTGCCTTGCTCATGTCGCCTTGGTATGATGAACACTATTCCATTGATAGCAGTGGACCAACATTGGAGGAGGCTTACATCAACATCTGCACCTGATGAATCCCAACTTGTTTTGGGATTGAGCATTGCGACAGAGTTAGAAGTCATTGCAAAGATGTTTGAAGAAGCTAATGTTTCAAGAAGACAAACTATCAAAGAGAGGCTTCGGGAGATTGCATACCCGGATCAGACTTCTATGTGTCCTCCTCCAAACAAGTTACCTACAAGGGGTCGGCCCAATGAACCTAAGGGTTCTACCAAACACATTCCTTGTTCTTGGGAGAATGTTGATGCAATAGCTGGGTCAAAGCAAGCTAGCAACTCATCAGCTCCACAAGGCAAGGGGCGTAAGACCCGGTCGACAAAACGGAAGAGCATTCCTTCGAAGCAATCTGCACCTAAGAAGAGAAGCAAGAGGATAGCAAGCAACTCAGCTAAGCTCCCGCCACAGCACCCGAAAGACAAAGTTTACTCGGCCAACTACATCCATGAAGTGCCCGAATTCCTCCGTGAGTATGTCATTGACATTCACAATGTTGAAGATGATGGAAATTGTGGATATAGATTCATTTCTTCCTTGATGGGTAAGGGAGAACAAAATTGGAAGCAAGTCCGAGAAGACATGATAAATGAGCTTACATTACGGCAAGGTGTTTATCATGGTATGTATGGCACCGACAAACATTACGAAAAAGTACTACAAGCCTTGCATCTTGCTCCAAATGAGTTTGCAACGGAGAAGTGGTTATCCGTGCCGGATATGGGCCACATTGTTGCTACGATGTACTAGGTTGTGTTCGTGACCTTGTCGAATCGGGGGTGCGCCACCTACTTCCCTCTCACCGGTCCAGTGCTACATCCGCCAGAGCACCAGATTATATGTTTACTCATTGTCAACAACAACCACTGGGTGAAGGTACTGCTCGATATTACATTTAGTATGAATTTACCTTACATTACATGAACTTTATGAGATACTTAACAATAAAATTGACCATTATGTAGGTGATTATTTCAACTGACTTTCCTTTGCCAACGGTTAATCCACAATGGATTTATCATTGTACTCTTGAAGCTCGTGGTTGGCAGCTACCATACCTGGATTGCATGGCCCTATTCAACAAACTCTCCCGAGAGGCAAATGTAGACATACATAAGGTCGATGGAGGAATCATAAATCTCGCTGAAGATTAGTTTGCAAATTTTCATATTAGTTGTAATGTATCTTTGACAGATTATAATGTAAGATTTAACTTGAAGTTTATTAATGTATCAATGACAGATGTAATATAATCTTAGTTTCTGTTTCTGTTGTGTGAAAGTTTATGTTTCTGTTGGATTTCTTGTTTCTGTCAAGTTTATGAAAAACCTCGCACTACGGAACTGCGTCAACAATGCACGCTCAGGGTGTGATGCTAGCCTTTAAAAAGAGCGACTCATATTACGCACTTTGTAACTGCGCGACTAACGCACTTCACTAAGAGCGTATATGTGTCTCACCTATGTATAGTCAGACACTGGGACATCAACTCTGACACTAATTAATCGCACCTTAAACATGCGCCTGCAACGCATGTTTAAGGAGCGTCTACGTCGCTCCTTGGGTAGGTGCGAGAGAAACGCACTACAATGGTGCGTTTGAAAAGGGTAATTTCGGGTTTCAAAAATTTCCTTCGGTCTAAATATGGGTGGGAGGATCTGAATAACAATTCCTTATTTTTAAAAACTTTAACTTTTTATTAAAAAAATTACAAATTCAATGAATGGATCGATAGTTAAAAAAGCATTAGATTTATTTTGACATAAAACTTCAGAAGAAATGTGTCAAGAAATAAAAATGGCAAATAAATGTGAGAAGAATAATATATACTACCTACAAAAGATAGAAAAGTATACTATACGAGTAATTGGACTTGGAATTATATATGAAAGGAAAAGCTAGCTTTACCGGTATTTGGTTGGTTTATCAGGCCAGTACTGCATGTATTCCCCCGAAGGAGGACAAGGGTGTGTTAATGAGTCCTTCCAATATTTAATTGCATCTTTCTCATAATTCTCACTACTTGTATACATCTTGCACCTTCCAATTGGATCCTTAGAACATTCATTTACCTTTTCCTTTGGAGGCATAGCATGGAATTCTTTAAAAACGTTTAGCGTTTCCTCCACTAAATCCTTGGAAACTCTATGATTGATCACCTGCTTCACAATTAATTATTTGGATTGGTCAATTAATCTAGAGTAGTACATGTTTACTTTTATTGTACGTAGCCTATTTTCTTATTTAAGAGAGATCATGTTCTCAGGAAATTTTTGAAGAATATAAATCCTTTGCTTTTGAAAAAAAAATTAACCTGAAAAAAGCCGTACTGCTCGGAGGCTTTCAAAATGTGTTTTATGGTATCCGCGCGATCATTGTGTCGATCTCCAAGATCAATAACAGGAATTGACATACATGAAGGGCTCATGAACCTGCAGCCAGGCCTGCTTTCAAGGGGTTGAACATAAGTTGGAGGCACGGAGGAATGGCCATGAAACCAGCTTGACACAAGCCTCTGATCCAAGCTCTCCATGGCTAACTACTAGATATCTTGAACTTCAATTTAGATATATATGCACACTGTCCTTTCAATTTGAAGAAAAACATGAGCTCCGTGTCCTCTTCTTATAGTCTATGCAGTTTATTTTTTATTGTGCTTTTTATTGTTGTTTTATTTTTTATTTGCAATGTAAAGATGCTACGTAATACTATATAATATAATTAATGAGAGCACCACTATATAGACCAAATGCAAGAACCACTGTTCCCACCAATCAAATTGCTTCTTGACAGGAATCATGAGTTGTTTATCTGTAAAAAAGATGAAATGATTGAATCACTATTTGCAAGAACCACTATTAATTCTGGCATTTTGTTTCGGGATGTTTAGAATTCTCATAATTAATTGAAATTGTATTGTTTTTTAGTTGTAGACTCTTCTATTAATTAGATTTAAGAGTTAAATATATTCGATTTCTCAAGGTTTATCTATATGATAATTCACTCCATTCTAATCTTAAATATACACTTTATCTCACCCTGTTTAAATTTTGCTACAAAATATGAGAATCGGTCACAAAATCTTTGATAATGAATGATAAAGACAGAATTAGAACTATATTCTATAAAGGGGTGATGTTAGTAGCAAAAGTCGTAACTAATTCAAAATTTTAAAAAAGAAATATTTTTCAATCTAAAAAATACATCACTAATACATGCAAAATTTAACAAATATTTCAAATTATCGAGTGATTTTAGATAAATTTAAATTAGTGACAACTTTTGCTACGAAAATCACTCCTTTATAGAATGTGTCACTAATTCTATCACTACTATTTAGATTTTATGATGAATTCAGATATTCAACCGTAAAAGTTGAAAAGGGTGAGGTGGAATGTAATATTCCACTAAATATGTCTTTAATAAATAATCATGAAAAATGATAATAAATATTTCTATGATTTTATAGAAGTTTTATACAAAAGGACACAAAGTATGTCTTTTAAGACTCTATTAGAGATTTAGAGGTCTCATGACATGAAATATGTGTCCGTTTTTAATAATGATTAATTTATTTATATATACACTGATAATGAGCTTTTAATAAATACATTAATAAATTTATTTATATATGCACATGAGTGAGTGTATACATGGAAAGTGTATCGTAATTAAAATCTTTTAATAAATACATTGTATCATTCTTGAATCAACTTAGAGATTAGCAGGAAAAAGAAGAAAAAAACCAAGGAAAAAATTATTATATATATCAAGATTGGTAGGTGCTGGCTTCCCCTCGAATAAGACGATTCCCTATTTATTCAGCATATTATAACATATGCAGAATTGACAACTTACCTGTTTCTTCTTTATTGGCATATATGGTATGGATCCCATGAATCATAAAGAAATTATGGACAAATGGCAAAGTTATTTTCCAGAATTCATGTCATCTAATTAACTTAGCATTCAGACTTATTTATTAAGTTGATTGTTGACAGAATCAACTAAGATAGAAAAGCTGATGATTATAGTTCACTCAAATCCAAACACTTTTTTCAACACAAACTTTTGTATTCAATTATATGTCCGTTTTTCAATATAGTGGAGTCCAGATGAATAAACAGAATAATCATTTAATATAATAATTATTTAACTCATCCAATTAGGTTGGATGAAAAATGTGACCGCAAGGAGTAAAAATAAAATGTATAATTTTGGGAGGATCTTAAAGAAGAAAAATATTTTCCAGAGTCTAAAAACAAAAATGGTGTATTTTGTAGGACCAAAAAGTTATTTAAGCCAAATATTTAATAAAAATAAGTGAGAAATATAGATTTAATTATACTATCATTCACAATGGTAAAAAATGGATGCTTGAACGGTTGGGGAGACCTTATGTCTTTACCACACCCAAGTTGGAATTGCGAAAGTAATTTAACAAACTAAAAAAATACTACTATATATGATTATCTCAATGTTTGATCTGGTGTGAGCAAATGCAAAAGGTGATGTTGTTGCTGCACAACTATTAATGCTGCTATAGCAAACCAGAGGGAAGGTGCACTGATAGTGTAAACTTGTTTTACACATGTACTCAATAGATTTTCGCCACATCAACAATTTAATAATATACTAATTAAAGCTAAAAAAATTTGTAACCACTTAGTCCTATGTGACATAATGTGATTGGACGTCAGTGTAAAGATGCATATCCATTTTTTATAGACAAATGTTAGTGGTTAGTTGTTAGTAATTACAAATGTTTCACCTCATGGTTCGAACCCTGGACCTCCATATCCAACACCTATTTATACCCTTAGCTCAATCAAGTGAGCTACCCCTCCCACCCCGGTGCATATCATTATAATCTCTTCTTTTATTATTACATTTTTAACTAGCTCCACCTTTACATTTAACCACAATTTAGATAAAGTAAACTAGTGGAATTACCCGTGCGAGGCACGGGTGACTTTTGTTATATGCAGTTTTATTTTTTGTACAGTTATAATCAATGTATTTGTTTAACATATATATCCAAAATTAATATTTTTGTTTGGATTTCTAAAGATTATGTCATATTTTGATTTTATAATTTTGTACTTATTTAAACAGATAAATAATTATGTAAAATATTAAATTGATATAACTGAATTCATAACCATCTTCATTTAAGTTTTTTTTTTGATAAGGACCACCTTCATTTTAGTGATAGTTTAAGTTGTTGTTTTTTTCTTTTACAACCTCCTTCATTTAATTTTTTTTTTTACGCTCACTCACAATGAAACCCTCAAAAGTTTTACTTTTCATCTTTCAATCTCTTGTCCTTCAATCTGAAAACTCAATCCAAATATATACCCCCACAGGCTTTACTTTTCATCTTCCAATCTCTTGTCCTTCAATCTCTTCATATTGATTTCGTTGTTGTTGAGGTTAAACCAAAACCTATGCAGCAGGGTTGTTGTCGGCAATGGCTGCAACTTCTCGTTTTTTTCAGAATCGCAATAACAACGTCGTTTATGCTGAAGTCATTCCCTAACCCTCCTCCTCAAACGCTCCTCCTCGAACTTGAGTTTTGCTTAATTGGTCGCTTGTAACATCCTGACTTGACGACTGGCCTCACAGTAACAACACGAGTCTTTTCAGCGCTCTTTGTCCTCACTCGCGCGCTTCCCGGGAAAACTTCCCAGGAGGTCACCCATCATAATATTGCTCCAAGGCTAGCACACTTAACCATGGAGTTCTTATGAGTTGGGCTCCCGAAAAGAAGTTGCAACTTGTTGTTATGGGTAGTACAATCATATAATATATGCCCTCCTCAACTGTATAGTCCATCCCTACACAGTCTCGGAATACCTCTTGTTCGGGTGTGAGATCGGTTCAGTCATGTGCCCCTCCGCCTAGAAGCCTGCCAGGAGCCGCTCCTTGTCCGTGCCTCACTGCACCGGCGATCACTCCCCGCCCTCGTCGGCCCCGGGTGTCACAGGCCCACCAACTTCCGCTTGGTTCGTCCCCGAACTATACCATACTGGGAGAGGTCGGCTCTGATACCAATTGTAACATCCTGACTTGACGACTGGCCTCACGGTAACAACACGAGTCTTTTCAGCGCGCTTTGTCCTCACTCACGCGCTTCCCGAGAAAACTTCCCAGGAGGTCACCCATCATAATATTGCTCCAAGGCTAGCACACTTAACCATGGAGTTCTTATGAGTTGGGCTCCCGAAAATAAGTTGCAACTTGTTGTTATGGGTAGTACAATCAAATCATATATGCCCTCCTCAACCGTATAGTCCATCCCTACACAGTCTCGGAATACCTCTTGTTCGGGTGTGAGATCGGTCCAATCATGTGCCCCTCCGCCTAGAAGCCTGCCAGGAGCCGCTCCTTGTCCGTGCCTCACTGCACCGGCGATCACTCCCCGCCCTCGTCGGCCCCGGGTGTCACAGGCTAATGTGAGACCCAAGTTTTTAAGTTTAGAATAAACCGAATAAAATTTCTATTCACGATTAGATTCGATGTATCGTGAAGGAAAACTTGAACAAGTTTATCAAATGGAAATAATTTGTGAAGGAGAAAGTTCGGGAAAAGGCTAAGGATTGTATCAAAGTCGATAAAAGTTATAGCACGATTAGTATTCGCTTAAACCTCGGGAAGAGTGCTAGTAAATAGCTAAATTGCACTTAAAGACACGATGGAAATTAATTCCAAAAATCTTCAGAGAAATGTTAGAACTCCTCTTAACTCTTCCATAACAAGCGTTTCGATACGAAACCCTAGAATGTACGAACGTCAAATTCCAATACTCGGAAGTTTGCCGAAACCAAATCACTGATAGTTCAAGAAACCTAAAATCAACCGGCGATGAAGACTTTTTCTATTCGGAGCTTCAAATGAAGATTCCACACGCGTACACCCTTGATGTTTCCGATCTTTCTTCAGAACGAAGTTTTCTCATCTGACATCAACTGCAAAAAGTAACTTTTCGGGTAAAATCGATTTACACCGATTTGGATTGTTTGATTTAATTTCAAGAAACCTGTTTTGAGTTCTGGAATTCTGTCGCCAGAACCTATCTTAAAATTCATAGAGGAATACGTAGGAAAAATCGAAATCGCGAAATTTTCATTTTTCCGCATTTTCCAAAACCTATAAATAGCAAGAAAATGGAAAATTTTCACAAAACCTCACCATTTTCTTTCCAAACCCGCGAGCAACCCAAGGAGGAGGAGGAGGAAGTGATTTTCGCCGTTTCTTGCCCGATTGCTTCACCGTTCGTTGCTATTCAAAGACTACGAGGTATAGATACTATCCCTCACTTCTGATCGTCAATTCCGTCGCTTTTCTCTATGTCTTTCTGTGCTCAAAGTTTTGAGCTTTTTGTAAAACTGTCCAAATAGCTTGATTTTAGTGTCTAAACATATTCCCTACATACCCAAGAGTACTTCTAGCGGAATACATTCTGCCGAATGTCGCCGAAATGCCGCCGGAATTCATTTCTGTTGGAAAAACCCAATTTGAGCCAAAGTCTCATCCTTTAAGCTGAAAACTCACGACTTAGCTTAGCGCTAGTAGGATTAGTTGTCATAAACGTCGTTGGTAACGTCCTCATCCAATTTGTTTTTCGAAATTCCAAATTTGAAATTTTGAGCTAAAAATATTGACCAAAATACCCCTGCGATAGTTTTCGACCCGATAATTTTTCTGAGAGTTTCCCGGGCCTAGAGATCGCCTAAGAATACCTAGGAATTAAATTAGATCAAAGAAAAAGTTCAGGAAGCCCTATTTTGATAGTGGCCGAAACTTATTGGCTATGGTACCGTGTCCAAAAATAATTTTTGGGTCTGTATGACCTGAGTCATAGTGTAGCTCTCTCCGTTGTCGAAATTTGGTGTTGGTTTCGTGTCATTCCGAGTTCTGTATCCCGAGTTATGCACGTTTTAGCGAATAAAGTGTTTTCGTGCAAAGCTTGAATCGAGTCAAAACTCATCCATTCGGGGAAAGCCCTTCCATTCGTGCCTAGATATTGTACTCTGAAGCTTCTTGAGCATTGTCTAACGTTAGTTAGGATTGTTTCGACTGTATCGACTTGTTTTGATTCATTATTACTTGTTTGCTCAAAGGTTCAGTTGTGGAAACTTTGGGATTGACTGAACAAGCTTGTGAGCGAGACCTGCACCGCGAGACTAGAACAACTCGAGGTGAGGGCAACTTACACTGCTAGCTAATGCTTTAGGCGTCGATAATTTCGACTTGCTTATTTATGTTTCTTTATCGCTTTGACTGGAGAAAATGTTTTGAGGCTTTGGCCGTGTGAAACTAATATGAGGCGTGTGTCTCCTTTTTCTGAGAGGCTTCGGCCGTTTACTGGTTTCCGTCTTACTGCTTCCTAGTGGATAGGACAGGTTTATGTTTTACCGCAATTACTTGATTCACATGTCACACTTGCTAAGTGATTAAATGGTTAATCTTAGGCTATGTGAATACTTGTGCACATTATTTTGGAACATGCAATTATTATTGGAATATGCTGACCATATGGTGCAATTTATATCGTTTATTCGTGGACTACCAAAATGTGAGGAATAACAGTTAGTTATGCCCCGTTGGTGGCGAATTCTTAAGGGTTTATCTCGACAAGATAAACTGAGGTTCAGACTCTTGTCTTCTTTTGGGGTTTCAAGACCTTCTCATGGGATTTTGGGGATATCGGGATCTTTTGAACTTATAGTTTTGGAAAGAAAATATTTTCATGAGAAATTCCATAATGCTTTAAACAACATTCAACCTCTTTTAATTAAATGTTAAGGATCTCAAATGAACTTCTAGGATTTGGATATTAGTTTTGGAAAATGAGAAGTGTCGCCGAATCGAAGTTTTGGGGAAGCTCAAAAGTTTCTAAGTATGCTTATACTATTTCGCTCGATGAGCAGTTCATTCATTTGACTATCTAAAGGATAAGTCAGGGAACTATAAGTTTCCAAGTACATTGTTACTCTTCGCTCGCTGAGCAGTTTTGACCGTCGAATTAGATGAGTCGGATGACTCGAGAAGTTATCGTGAGTGATTGCACTCTTTTTATAGTTATCTGCCTTTTGTCGCAGAATCGATATATGCCTTCGGGTACAGTATATGCCTCCGGGTACAGTATATACCTTCGGGTACAGTATATACCTTCGGGTACAGTATATGCCTTCGGGTACAATATATGCCTTCGGGTAACTCGGGCATTCGATGGGGGATATGATCGACCGTAAGGTTAGGATCGACCTGTTGATGTCAGGCATAGCGGAGGGAAAAGTCGACCCGCATGGTTAGGACTGAACCGGCTATGTCAAGGTTGTAAGTGACACCCGAGGGTTATGGTCGACACAATGCCAGTGTTAGGACCGACTCGATCGTGCCCAGCCTAATTCTTCCGGAACCTTTTGAATTGACGTTGCATTGACATATCATGCACTCTAACTATATTTGTTGAGATCTTGATGTTTTGATGTTGATAAATATCGTTAAGTGTTTTGATGATTTGATGTTGATAAACATCGTTACGTGTTTTGATGATTGAATTGTATTAGAGATTTGATAACATGCTATGTATAAACCTTAGGGTAGACAATGCAGAACTCATATGTATATATACAACATATATATATATATATATATATATATATATATATACCCCCTATACTTTACCTGTTGTCTTGTATTCTCTATACTATATTCCGTGAGTTGACCCTTGCGCGTGCTACCTGTGTTTGGGGGGCTATGTATGCCCTTTTTGTAAGATGTCGTTGACGGATTGTTTCGTGATGCTTCGTCATTCGGGGAAGACCCGGAGCGAAATGACTACTACTGAGCCTTCGACGTGGACCCGGACTTCATGCAGGATCGGATGAGAGTCGATGTTAGGGGTGTAGTATATCGGGTTTCGTTGTCATAGCTCTGATTTTCATTTCTTACTTTGGGGCAGGGTAGGTCCCCGACTATTAGCTTTTTGTGTGGTTCTCTTCCATGAGGACCACAGGGAGTTTGTCGGACGTAAGAGGTCTCTTGGAGGCCGTTTTGGGCTGACTTACTTTCTTGGAGGACTGTATTTATAAAACTTATGACTCTGTCTATGAGTTGCACTTATTTGCCTGTGGGTGCTACTTTCAATTACTTGATGTTACTTTCCGCCACTTGAGGACACTCGTGGCGATGTTTTTTTGGTTGCAGCAAGGGCTGTACTTATATTGTATGTTAGTCGCTGTTAATCGCGATTTCGTTGAGTCTTCATTTAGACAAGTCATTTTATATAAAAGAAAACAAAAAAAAAAATACCTGCTTTTCCGCTTTATTTTATTTTGAGTTACTAAAGTGACACCCGAAAATCAGGGTGTTACATTGTGGTATCAGAGCTTGTCGAGTCTTTCGGAAGTCTTTGGGGAATAGGTCTTCTGTTCTAGGTTGTGTGACTCTGCAAAGAGTAAAATTTGATTGTCTGCCAAGCGATTTTTCGCTTAGAATTGATTGAAGTTATTGCTTAATCATATTGTATAGTTATGGTAAATGCTATCTTATGATTAGTACTAACTGTTTGTTTAACTAAACAGAACATGGTGAACTCTAACCAACGTGCTGAGATGGTGGCCACATTGGTCCAAGCAATGACTGTACAAACGAATGACAATGCACATAGGCGTGCTGCTGAGGATGCACGCGAGCTACATCGGCGTCAGAGAGAAGCAGCCCTGGACCAGAACAGGGGACTGAATGATTTTAGAAGGCAGGATCCATCCAAGTTCACGGGTGGGACTGACCCGGACAATGCGGATCTATGGATCCAAGAAATTGAGAAGATTTTCGAAGTATTCCAGACTGCTGAGGGGGCCAAGGTGGGCTGGCAACTTATCTGCTGCTGGGCGATGCTAAGTACTGGTGGAGGGGTACCAGAGGAATTTTGGAAGCTAACAACGAAGAAGTGAATTGGAACTCTTTCCGTGCTGCATTTCTAGAGAAGTACTTTCCAACTAGCGCTCGAGATGAGCGGGAGGCACAATTTCTGACCCTTTGTCAAGGAAGCATGACCATACCTGAGTATGCTTCCAAACAAACTAGAATCACTGGCTAAGCACTTCCAGTTTTTCAACAACCATGTTGATAAACGCTACATGTGTAAGCGGTTTCTGAATGGGCTGAGAGCAGACTTCGAGGATTCAGTGAGGTCGTTGGGGGTTATGCGATTTCAAGCTTTGGTTGAGAAGGCCACAGAGGTGGAGCTGATGAAAAATAGAAGGATGAATAGAACAGGAACTGGGGGACCGATGAGGTCGAGCTCCCAAGAAAACCTGGGAAAAGGAAAGTTTCAGATAAAGAAGACTTATCAGCGCCCTATGGGGGAAGGTTTTTCCCTAGGACGGTACAAACCGATAACCATTGCTACTGGAGGTGCAGGGAATCAAGCCGACAACAAAAATGTGACATGTTTCCGGTGTGGGAAGACTGGGCATTTTGCTGACAAGTGCTCAACGACTGGACCAAGATGCTTTAATTGCAACCGATTGCAACCGAGTGGGACATCTAACCGTGGGTTGTAAGGCGCCCAAGAGGAAGCCGTCTGTTAACACTGCAAGGGGAAAGCACCCTGCTGCTAGAGGACGGGTTTACATCATGAACGGTGAAGGAGCTGAGGGGTTAGCTAGGGGTGAGCGCAAGAACGATGGTAACCTTCTAACTATACCTTCTGATTTCTAGTATGATATACTTTATTACTCTCGTAGTTTGTGCAACACACCTAACTTGCCTTTACTGTTGAGCTTTGACTTTATAGTTATTACACCTATTAGGACTTTATCTGAATCTGACTGTTGCTCGTGTTTTAACTATAGAAGTTACACGAGGTTTAGAATAACGCGCTAAGCTTAGTGAGTTGTTTTATACCGATGCGTTTAAGTGGAAGCTAGAACTAAGAGTGAATCTTGTATAGATTCCTTATGGGTAAAATATGGGTTATGCCGAGGGCGTGTAGTTCCGTAGCGGAATCTTTAAGGACTTAATATCAGGATAATTGTGACTACTGGATGATAGGAACTCATTGACTGTTCCAGTGGGTTTTTCTAAATTTCCACCTTCGATGTATTAGGCTTGATCAACTTAATATTGAGGGGGTGATATTCGGAATCACAGCTGGCTATGGACTTTGATAGAAGGATTAGTAAGATTAACTTGATTGGATCGAGGATTAGTCGAGTTGGTAGGTAAGTTATGTTAAGCACTTGATTGTAGAGGATTAAGATTTAGATCTTTGGAAGTTGATGATTGTCATTTAGTCATTAAATGGTTAGTTCGCATGATTACTCCAAGTAGAGGTAGACTAATTCAAGAGATTTAATGCTGGAAAATCTTAAGTATTTTCTCGGAAGTTAGAAAGTCATAGATTATGTGATTTCCGATGTGGATTTGTTAGAGACTAAATACGTTGGATTTAACATCAGGTTATAGATGATTGCTTGATGATAACGATATTGAGGAGAATTAACCCTGAAGTAGATTGTTGTTAGTCGAGTTCGAGGAATAAGTTTTGCTAAGCGCTTGATTTATTTGTGGAGACATTATAGTCTTAAGAGATGAATTTTCACTTGAAAAGTGTCGAAGTGTTAAAGGACATTACCGATGCAAACTAGGTAAAAGTTTAGATTTTAAACCTATGAATTTTAACTTGAATGTGTAAGACTTAGAGATTTGTCAAGTGTTTGCTTGAGTGACTAAGTATTGAATTGTTTGAGGATGATTAAGTTAGAGAAAGAAAGGTTTATCATAAGTTGAATACTTGAGATTGTCGATATGAATTTCAGAGAAATGTGCTAAGATTACTAAGTGAGATTTACTAAGCAGGATTGAAATCTTAGGGTTAAGATTCATCTGGAGAGTTGAGGATTTGGTATGAATAAGAGATTTAATGGTTTTAGTAATAACGATAGCAATTAAATCTTAGAAGATTAAAGATCTGAAGATGAGTTTCAAGTTAAGACCCATGAGGTATAGTTATGATTTGATCTTCTAGAGGATAAGTCTCGATTTATGCGAAGTGTTAGGGATTTCAGTAAGTGTAAATTGGTTTGAGTGAGGAAAGTTTTGAGGACGAAGACGATAATAACGGATTGTTAGATATTAAGATGAAGATTAGCTTATAAGTTGTTGATAAGTTGATGTTAAAGGGAGTCAGTTTTGTGAAGGACAAGAAATGAGAACTTAAATCGAGTTTTAATTCGAATAGTGTCTGAGTAGAAGTTTGATTTCTTGGTGTTCGTGCGGATAGTTGCAAGGTTGGAGGTTTTTTAATGGACTAGCAGTTTCCAAGGGGATAGTTCGTCTAGGAGTTATCAAACAATCGAGTTGAGTTTTAGATCATGAGTGAAGAATACGAGGACAAGTTGAACATTCACTCTGGAATGGCAGAGGTATACCGAGTTTAAGCAGAATTTAGGACGAACGAAAGTAAAGGAACAAGTGGTTAGGATTGTGCGATTGCACGGAATGCCAACCAATATTATTTCCAACGGAGACCCGACGCAAGTGGTCGAGCCGGACAACATAGAGCTGAAAGATGATATGTCTTTTGAGACGTCGTCGGTCAGCATTGGGGCTAGGAGAGTGAAACAATCGAAGGGAAAGCAGAGTGCTTTAGTGAAAGTTATTTGGAACAAAGACACGGACGGTGCTATATGGGAGTTAGAGGAAAAGATCAAGGAACAGTATCCGGTAGGGTAGACAATGTAGAACTCATATGTATATATACAACATATATATATATACATATATATATATATATATATATACCCCTTATACTTTACCTGTTGTCTTGTATTCTCTATACTATATTCTGTGAGTTGACCCTTGCGCGTGCTACTTGTGTTTGGGGGGCTATGTATGCCCTTTTTGTCAGATGCCGTTGACGGATTGTTTCCTGATGCTTCGTCGTTCGGGGAAGACCCGGAGCGAAATGACTACTACTAAGCCTTTGACGTGGACCCGGACTTCATGCAGGATCGGATGAGGGTCGATGTTAAGGGTGTAGTATATCGGGTTTCGTTGTCATAGCTCTGATTTTCATTTCTTACTTTGGGGCAGGGTAGGTCCCCGACTATTAGCTCTTTGTGTGGTTCTCTTCCATGAGGACCACAGGGAGTTTGTCGGACGTAAGAGGTCTCTTGGAGGCCGTTTTGGGCTTACTTACTTTCTTGGAGGATTGTATTTATAAAACTTATGACTCTGTCTATGAGTTGCACTTATTTGCCTGTGGGCGCTACTTTCAATTACTTGATGTTACTTTCCGCCACTTGACGACACTCGTGGCGATGTTTTTTTGGTTGCAGCAAGGGCTGTACTTATATTGTATGTTAGTCGCTGTTAATCGCGATTGGGTTGAGTCTTCATTTCGACAAGTCATTTTATTTAAAAGAAAGCAAAAAAAAAAAATACCTGCTTTTCCGCTTTATTTTATTTTGAGTTACTAAAGTGACACCCGAAAATCGGGGTGTTACATCGCTTATTTACCTACTTTGAGTCATAGTGATGAATTTTGAAGATGGAAGTCAAGGTGCTCTTGGATTGCCTTTCTCTGTCGTCGGTGTGGGACTCGACGCCTATGAACCTACCCCAGTTTCCTGCTTTACCTTCTGCCATTGTTAGCGTCCACGCCGGTCACTACCACTCCCTCGCCCTCACCTCCCAAGGTCACCTCTGGGTTTGGGGAAGAAACAAGGAAGCTCAACTCGGCCTTGCTTTTTCTTCCATGTAAAGTAAATCCAACTACATGTTTTATAATTTGATGAATTGAAATTCAAATTACAAATTTTACATTGTGTACTGAAAATTACAATTTTGATTATTTTTAAATATTTCATTTTTAGCCAGATGTTGAAGCGGTGGTGAATTTGGAATTGGTTTCTTCTAATAAGTATGTGAGTTACTGAAGGTAACCTTTCGGATACTGTATTTTACCCAACGGAGGCAGAGCTTGTTGGTGTCCGGCTCTGTACCATTGCTCGGTTCCGGGAATGTGTAGAAGGGTGTGTTGCTCAACCTATTTCCTCAAGTGTCTGAGCTCGTATGGATCGGAAGCATAACAGTGCCAAGAGGGTTCCTATGCCAGTATAGCTATATGGTTGAAGATTATAACAAAAATATTCTGAGATGAGAGATGGGTAAGAAGTGCGAATTGAACCTTCCTGAAAATAACCAGAATGGCCTGGAGGTTGAGTTTTGTGATCTGTGGCAGGTACTCCCTTTCTCTTTTTCCACATTTCTTGTTCTTGGTATGAACACTAAGAGAGAGGGTAACCCCTAGAGTGTAGAGAGATTGCACAAGAGAGAGAGAGTAACTGAATTTCATGTGTCTATTGAGCAAATGAGCAAAAGTCATTTACAATTGATAATCGCCCCTATTTATAATGGTGGGAGTTGGGCTCCCCGTGCATAATTGTTCTTAGTGGGTGGGTTGGGCCTCGCTAGATTAGGCTCAGCCTACTGGCTAGGAGCCCGCCACTTGGGAGTTGCCCCTCTAGGGGCTCGCCCAGTCCATGAGTTCACAAGACACCGAGCTCGAAACATGAGAGCTAAGTGTGTCTTTAAGAACACCATAACTGCCTAATATTATTCAATGTGTATGCAGAAATCTAAGTCGCCAACATGGTCGTTGTAGCAACCAGAGTCGCAACGGGACGACGCATAAAAGATTTTTAAATCGGAAGAGTCGCCACCAATTTATTAAGGGAAATTGGAACCCTTGAAATGAAGAGAAAATTGGTCTGCTTCAGAGTTCTGAACCTAGGAGTCATTTACGTGTGGGGAATGTATTGGCACCCCGCGACGTCCGTAAAACGGTTACCTTAGATTGATTGTGCAAAATTAAATAACTTTAAAATATTCATTTTACCCCCAAAAAGAACATTTAAATTTTGATATCCTATGATTTAATATTTACAAATGAAAGAAAACGGTTATTTACATGGAAACCTAAGGTTTTATTTATATTTTTAGCGCATGTCGGGAATTAAAATCCCGGCCTACGTATTCTCTGTGAGGAGACATCAAGGCTATGTAGTTCTGAATTTTGAGAGAATTTTTCTTTTGAAAGATTAATTTGAGGGTTAAGTTGAGTTTGTTTTAACTTTAAAACATCCATGCTACCAAATGGATAATCAATGAATTTTTGTGAGGTAAAAGATAGAAATGCTATTCTGTTACCATCATTGAATTGAGAAAACATGGTTTATTTTATTTTTGACGTTCATGCTATCAAAAGGGTAGTCAATGATTTTTATGAGGTATTCAATTACCATCATTCTTGAGAAAACATAACTTATTTTATTTTTAAAGTTTATGCTACCAAATGGGCAGTCAATGGCTTTTCGGGAGATAAAAGATAGAAATGCTATTCTATTACCTCCCTCATATTAACTATATTTATTCATGATTAACAAGATATTATTGAATTTGTATTTTTTTATGACAAATAAAAAAAATGAATTTTAAAGCTAAACCCATACTTACACAAGGAAATTATGCAAGCAAATAATTATAAAATCTATCTAATTTACAAAAAATAATTTGAACGAAAAATAGACATCATAAAATAACAAATCAGATCACCCTAATAATAACATAACAAATCAAAACCAAAATCCTATCACTTAGAATAAAATAACAAAGAAACAGATAGTTAACACAATTTTATTTTGTCAAAAACACACATACTCTTCTCAAACTGATCAAACGCACACACGTCAATAGCAAGGGGACAATACACATATACGAGACAGATGCAGAGAAAGCAAAACAGGGAGGAGGTGGTCGTTGCTTTTCTATGGTGGTTTGGGGTAGTGGATGAGCAATATGATACTGTAAAGCACGAGTGAATTGGGTTCATCATGGATTATGGAAGCGATGATGGCGAAGGTTAGAGGTGCTTGATTCATCTCTTTATTCATGACAGCAGAAAATGAAAAAGCATGCAGAGAAGAAGAAGGAGGAAACTTACCTGATTGAAGAAATTTGATTTTTGAGTTCCTAACTTTCCTCTCTACTTTACTTGTTATTCCAGAAAATGATCAAAAGATGTGTATCCTGAATTCTTCCTAAGTGTTTGCTTGCTATTTTCTCACAATTGGGGAATCAATGACCAAAGGATATGATCATTAATTCAAGTGTTTGCACTCTTTTTTTCACCTGTTTTTCTTCTGCTTTTCGTTTTCTCCCCCTTTTACTCTGTTTTGATTCTCCTTTTATAGACTCAAAGAACTGCTTAGTCATGCTTAGTCATAGTAACGGGCAATTTACTGAGCATCCTAATTAAAGTCCTGCAAAATCAGTTTATGTCTGCAGTCCTTTTTTCAAAAATTTCTGCTCCCCATCCCCTGCATCTCTGTTCTGCCTCCTTTCTTCCTTTCTTGACTTTTTACTTCCTTATTGATTAACAATTTACTCTACTTTCCCTGCTTTCACCGCCACAGTTGCTCTATTCCTTTCCAATTTTAACATTGCATTTAAGATTGCTTTTCTTTTTCCATTCCCTGCGTGACCTATCTTTCTCCTTCCTTCTTTTATTTTAACATTTTGTTTACCTATTTTTTTTTTATTAATAATAAAGTAAAACAAGATGACATAAACATTGTATTCACATAAACCAAAAATCAAAGTTAAAACAAAAAAATTATACTTATATTAAAGTAAAATGAACACGGATAAAATTGGGTGCTGACAGTCGCCACGACGGATCGACGATTTTGGTGAGTTTGGTCGCCACAATGAATCGGCGATCAAGAAGAAAAACAGAAAGGTCAGCATATCCAAAGTTCAGCGTATCTTTGAAATATCAACAACCCCTCTTAAAACGTCACATCAAGTCACATTAAAGACTTAATCATCAGATCTGGGCCAATCAAATTCAATAACTTGCTTTAATTCACCGCTTGCTTCCCCCAACACGTCGCGTCTTCCCAAGGTCATCATTGCACCCGTCATCATGAAACTTTTCTTTTCAGCACCATCACGCGACCCACACACACCCCATGCCAACAGTTACCTCGTTCCTATAAAAACCATCCTCCTCCCTCATCTACCACTTTCGAAACCTCCACTCTTCTCCTCCTTAATCTCCTCCAGCAATCATCTAGCAAGTCACCGTACCAGCGCCGTCGCGATCCATCCCTTTCTCTACCCTTTGCTCACTTCATTCTATGGTGAGTCTCTCTTTCCCACCTTTGCATTTTTCTTTCAAATTCTCATTTATCCCCTGTCTTCTTCACCATGTCACCCAAACGCCGAACTAGAAACACTTCCTGAAACCCTACTCCGGCATCCCACCCGCCACATGAACCAGCGTTCGGGGACATCGGTGAAACCCTATGCCCCTGGCAGAGTTCCCCTTGATCCTCAGAGGTTAGGGCCTTTCGGCTTAGAACCTTCGAGACCCTTCCAACTCCCGTTCAAACTCCTCCACCTCAATCGGCCATCGACCAACCCTTCGACTACGACACTCGCGACGTCGTGTTGGAGCTTACTGACGAAATCGACGGATCTTGTCATGAGGAGGCTCTCAACAAAATAATCCTCGCCACCGGCTGCAAGAACAGTGACCGCCCCTGGCTTCATCCGCGGACAGCGATATCACCAATCACCACTTTTTCTTTCTTTACGAATACTTGTTCACTTAGCTGGGAATAAAATTCCCACTCTCGCCTTTTTATTGCTCGGTGTTGACTTCCATAAACACTGCCACCTGCCAACTACACCCCAACGCTTGGGCGTTTATGAGGTTCTTTGAAATTATCTGCGACGTCGTCCAACTCCCACCATCTCCAGCCCACTTCTTTTACCTATAGGACAAGGATGACAAATCCCTACAATCCCGAGGATAGGTTACCTTAAAAGCTCGCCCCGACCGCAAATGCCTTAACCCACACAAAAGCAACCCAAAATCCAGCTTCGCCCGAAAATACTTCAAAATTGCATTCACCATGAGTACCCTGAGCTCTACAGCTTGAGAGACGGGTCTGCTCGCTTCCCTATTTACTAAACCGAGAAGCCTAACGGTATCTTGGATCCCCAGAAGATTCCCTAACTGATGACGACAAAATAATCATCAGCTTCTTCGCCAAATTCCCATCCTTGACAGTGCCAAGGCTATTGAGGCTGCCAAGCACTTTATCACCCCAAAATATTTAGGTCATCATACGCTCGCCCCCTCATTTTCCCTCTCTTTACCCCACTATACCATTTTACTGTTTCCTTTGCAAAAGACATGATATTCACCAACGCTGAGCTCCAGGCCGCCCTTGCTGCTAAGAGGGCCGCCCGATTTGCCCCGGAGTTTAACACCGAGAATGCATAAAAGATGGCGACTCCATCTTCACCTTGAGAACGCCGCACGCCAAGAGGAGGCAAAGGCTACCCTCAAGTCTCCGGTTCGCCAGGATAGTCCGCTGCCACACAACCATAGCTCCACTTCCCCAACCAATCAGACTAGGCCGCCGTCGCCGAAATCCAATGTCAACCCCCGGATCCAGCCAACAAGGAACCGGGAGCAACCCTCACATCCAAACTTCGAGCCTTGAGGGTGAAAAAGAAGGTCTCTCTGCTGCCCCCTAACCCTTCGTGACACCGATGACCCCATCGCCTTTCTCCTCTCCAACGTGTCCATCGAGCAAATTGGAGCCGAAGTGCTGGACAAGGGCATGGACCACATGGCCCAAGAAAGCGTGGAGGGCCTCCTTCACGCCAGATCCATCTTCTCTCATGCATTCAAACGGTACGGGTGCGCCTCCTTTGAGGCCGTAAAGCTCCGCGCCAAAGTTTCTGAGCTTCGCTTCGCCCACTCTAAACGCAAAGAAAAAGTTTATGTGTTGGTGTCGCAGGTGGCGAGCCAGAATATCGCATATGAGAAGAAGCTGAAAAACATGGGTCTTGAAGTGGGCCAAGTCAAAGTCAAGATTGACTTGGCCTTGTGTTATGAGATGATCGCTGAGCTTGAGGCGATGGTAGAGGAGCAAAAGCAAAAGATGCAGCAGGAGCTCGCCGCCAAAGATGAAGCTCTTGCTGCTAAGGACAAGACACTCAGTTCCCTACAATCTGACATTGAGGCGAAGGACAAGGCCATCGCCGACTTGAAAGTACAGGCTGAAGCTGATGCGACGACTTTGAAGAGTGAGCTGACCGTCGCCGCTGCTGAACCAAGCGAGGAGGGCTTCTACCTCGCCAAAGACCAAGCCCACCATCTGTTTCCGAAGATTGACTTGAGCCCGCTGGGAATGATCAAGGAGATCACGGAGACTCGTTTGGTCAGCCTGGATGGCCTGCCAAGGATCGTTGTGGAATTTGAAGATGCTGAGAATGAAGAAGGAAATGTCAATAATAATAATAATCAATAATTTTCCTGCTTTTATCTTCACTTTCCTGCCTGGATTCGTAAGCTTGTTCGCCCCTCGGGGCTTGTTTCGTAATTGAATTTCGTTTTCCTTTAAGTGTTGGATCCATTTTGTCTTTATTTGTCATTCGCTATTATGAAACACTTTTATTGTTCGACTGAATTACGTTTAACGACTTTACTGTGTGTAGTTTAACTAGGACTTTTTTCTTGGTTTAATTTTACCAAGGCTTAGACACACCTTAAAAAGGTGCAGCCTCGTATTTCACGAGGGATTCACCCATTTGGGGCCACAGTGCTTGGGTCCCAATGGCCATTTGGGGTTGCCCAAGGCTTATTCCTAGTTTGAAATGCTCACCCTTACTTCGGGGAGACTTTGTTGGATAAGAAGCTTATCCCACACATCGCCAACGGATCTGGCGATTGCGTCAGACTTTCCGGGGCGATTCTCGGGCGTCAATGGTCGTTATTGAATCCCTATCCCTATCTTCAGGGAGCTTGTCCCACCTAGCAATCTTCGTAATTCATCTTTGCGATT
This sequence comes from Lotus japonicus, assembly GCF_012489685.1. Classification (NCBI taxonomy): domain Eukaryota; kingdom Viridiplantae; phylum Streptophyta; class Magnoliopsida; order Fabales; family Fabaceae; genus Lotus; species Lotus japonicus. Next base: position 57,673,887 of record NC_080041.1, on the reverse strand, counting down.
GATAAACTCAATCGTAGGAATATTTCTGTGAATGCCCTGTCATATATATTTATCAAATATAATTGATGCAATTTCTAAATTTCCTCGACACCTCGTTAAAAACTCCAAAGCGAAGAAAAAGAGTGTTTCTTTATTCCTTTTCAACTTATTCCTTTCCAAGCCACCATTCCATGCTTGAGGAACTCGCCTTTCGTCCACTCTTCCAAATGATAAGCCCCTTTTGCCTAAGACCTTCAGGATCCGGTAAGGACCCTCCCAACTCGGGCTCAGCTTGTTCCCGGGAGTTCCTGTTCGCCTTTTGAGAACCAAATCCCCCTCCTGCATTGCTCTTGGGCGAACCTTCGAATCATACTTGCTCGTGACACACTGCTTCATTGCCACCTCTCGCACGCGTGCCTCTTTCCGATTTTCTGACAACAAATCCATCTCCATCGCCATGTTAGCCCCATTCTCGTCTTCCAGCTGCGGCGAGCATAACGTCTGCTCCATAGGTCATTCTGAACGGCGTTTCCCTCGTGCTAGACATCTCTATCGTATTATAGGACCATAGCAGCACTGAAAATTCGTCTAACTTAGCTCCACCAGCTTCTTTTAGTCGGCGCTTCAAGCCTTGCGAGATCACTTTGTTCGCAGAATATACCTGTCTGTTCGTTTGCGGGTGCTCTACCGACAAAAACCTCATATGAATTCCCATTTCCTTGCAAAAACCTCTGGCTTGATTGCTAGTGAATTGAGTTCCATTGTCTGACACTATCGCCCGGGGAACCCCAAACCTGCACACGAGGGGTTCAACCTCAATCCACTTCGTGCAATAATCGACCGCGACTAAGATAAACTTCATCCGGGATCTGGAGACCGGAAAAAGGACCAACTAAGTCGACCCTCCACATTGCGATCGACTGCGGGGCGCTGATGGTCGCCAGCTGCTCTGGCTGTGGCGTTGGCAAATCAGCGTACACCTAACACTTTTCACACCTCTTGACAAATTCCATACAATTTTTCCTCAAGGTTGGCCAATAGAAACCAGCCCTCAACACCTTGCACGCTAAGGATCTGCCACTGATATGGCTAGCGCAAACTCCTTCGTGAATCTCTAACATAACTGCTTCATACTTCTCCGACCGAAATCACCGCAAGAGCGGCGAGGTGAACCCCTAGGGAAACAAGTGTCCGTCCAGCAAAGTGCAATGGCTCACCTCCTGCCTTTGCTACTTGGTGTACTGCATCACTTCGTCTGGCTCGCCCGCCAAAATGTCCAAGATTAGACCCATCTAAGTGCTTCCTCTATTTACATCCGCCCAGTTCCCTTTCAATAATTGAGCACACCAAGGTTTCTTGAATTACGCTCCGGTTATTGCCTGGTTTTCGTGTGCTTGCCAACTTTGCTAGTGCATCAGCCCGCTGATTCTACGTTCTGGGAACAAATTCCACGGCCACCTTCTGGAGGTGACTCATCAAGTACCGAACCTGCACCTGTCTCGCCACCAGCTATGAATCCGTCCTGATGAGAAAACTCTCAATCTGTACCTCGATCGCCCACCAGCTACGCTTCATACTCAGCTGGATTATTACTGGCCTGGAATTCAAATCTTAAAGACTGCTCGAAATTCAAATCTCCTGGTTCTTCCAGCGTCACGCCTGCCCCGCTTCCATTACTATTGGAGGAGCCATCAACAAATAGAGTCCATTTGGTGCTCACCCTCTTGCTCGGCTTAGGCGTTAATTCAACCACAAAATCCACCAAGGTCTGCGCACTCATCTTTCCACGCTTGTCATATTGCAAACCATATTCAGATAATTCTACTGATCACGCCACTAACCTTCCTAACAAATCAGGCTTCTGTAAAATTTGTCTCAAAGGTAGATCTGTTCGCACCTTCACTTGAAAGCTCTGAAAATAAGGCCTCAAGCGTCTATTGGTCACAAGCACCACCAACACCGCTTTCTCAATCTTCTGATATCTAACCTCAGCACCTTGGAACGTGTGACACATGAAGTACAATATCTTCTGCTCGCCATCAATCTCTTGCATAATAACAGAACTAATTGCGTTAACGCTAATCACAAAGTACAGATGAAGAGGGAAACCTTGCATGGGATTTGACAGTATGGGCAGAGCAGACAAGAGCTCCTTAGGCGAGTAAAAGCTTCCTCCCATTTTGCAGTCTATTCAAACATAGGATTCTTCCTGAGGCACTTGCAGAATGGCGCTGACCTATCGCCCGAGTGAGGAAGGAATCTCGACAAAGCCGCGATCCGCCATGTCAAAAGATGAACCTCCTTCGCGCTTCTTGGGCTCTTCATTTGTTGTATCACCTTGCACTTGTCTGGGTTAATCTCAATCCCCTTGGATGTTATCATAAATCCCAAGAATTTTCCACCTCGAATCCTGTCGCAATCGGGGTTGCGGCGAAAAAATAATATAAAATAATGTAGAGTTGCCACCAATTTATTTAGGGAAATTGGAACCCTCAAAATAAACTCAAACTAGTCTGCGATTAGAGATCTGAATTCGGGAGTCACTTACATGTGAGGAAGGTTTTAGCACCTCACGATGTCCGTTTAGAAAAACGGTACCTCTAATTAATTGTACAAAATCTAATAACTTTAAACCTACATATTAAAAAAAGAAGATTTAATATTATTGTTATATGATTCTAATTAAGTAAATAAAAAAGATTATTTATTGATTAGGCCCGACAAGCTTTGAAGCTTGCGCCTACGTATCCCCCATTGTGCAGTGGAGTCTTCAAGGCCACGTAGTTCTTATGATATTTTTAGATTTTTTTTTTTTTTTGTTGAAAAGATTTTATATATTAATTAACATGTTTTATTTGTAGAAAAGAGATAATTTTAAGTTGGTGTGTGTATTTTATTTACAAAAACAGCCAACCATTAAGAATTCACGTTAGTTTAAGTTTATATCTAGAAATATTTGTGTTTTGATTATATGAATGAGAGGAAAGGAAATAAACCTGCCGTAATTAACCTATTTAGATTATATTGTTTTTTAAATTAAAGAATCTAATCCCTTTTTATTAAAAAAAGAATCCTGTACTGGGGAAGGCGAAGAAAAAAAAGAAACAGAACATCACCTAATCTTTGTGACTCAAAAAGAACTAATTTAGTTTCTAATATATATACAAAATAGTGATGAAGTGAGGGAAGCCAAAGTTGGTGACATTTAAACTTGGAATTTGGATACAAACCCATTATGTTCACATACTTTACAGACAGAGAAGAAGAAAAACATTACATTTTCAATTACGTATAGAATCAGAACCAAATTGCAAGCATGAAAGGTATAGGTTTGCTTTTCAATCACCGCTTGATGATCTTGCTACTGGAAATTCACTCTCACACTCACATTTAATATCTTGTATTTTAGAGTTGCAGTTCAAAGATGGAACTACAACTCAAAAGTGAACACTCAGTTTTTCCCTCACTCTCTGAACATGATCTCACCACAAAAACACTCTCTCTATTTATAGCTGCAGGTCTAGGGTTTCTAGCTCACCACTCCTAGAATATTCTTGGGAATCATTCCTCACCATTCTTGGAGAGGAAGAAAAGCCCATCTAGAATAATCTAATTTATTTTTGGTATTTATTATTTATTTTCGTATTTATTTATTTAATTAAAATTATAATTCTGCAATCATTTAATTAATTACTATAACTATAATTTTGAATGCTAATTAAATTAATTTTATTAAAAGTAGGACAAAATTGGGTGCTGACACCAGCCCCCCTTTGCTTACCTTTTGTAAGGCCCAAGTTTTTTTAAGCTTATGCTAAGTGAATAAAATCTTATTCACGATTAGGGTTGATGTAATGCGAAGGGAAACCTGAACAAAAGTTTATTAAATGAAATAAATTTATGAAGGAGAAAGTTCAGGAAAAGTTTAAGGATTGTATTAGAATCGATAAAAGTTATAGCACGATCGTTATACGCTTAAACCTAGGTCAGAAACCCTAGTATGTAGCTAATTTTCACTTTTAGGCACGATGGAAGTTAATTCCAAAAATCCTCAGAGAAATGTTAGAACTTCTCTTTTTCCATATATCACAATCGTTTCGAGGCGAAACTCTAGGATCTACGAACGCCCGATTCCAATCATCGGAAGTTTGTCGAAACCGAATCCCTGGTATTTCAAAACCCTAGAATTTCTCGACAATGAAGACTTTTTCTATTCAGAGCTTCAAATGAAGATTCTACACGCGTACACCCATTTCTCTTGATGATTTCAATCTTTCTTCAGAAGGAAGTTTTCTATTCCGACATCCGATGCAAAAAGCAACTTATCGGGTAAAATAGTTAAAAATCATGACCAAAATACCCCTGCGACAGTTTTTGATCCGATAATTTTTCCGAGTTCAGAATACCCTTAGTTACGGCTAATGATAGCATAGGAACCAAGTTTGATCGAAGAAAAATCGAGTCCCCTAATTACCTAAAGTGGCCGAGCCTATAGGGGGAGGAGGAGGAAAATTTCTTTTTCCGAAAACTTGTCCTTTCGCGCTAGATTATCGTACCTCCGAGTATGAACTACTTCGAGTAACCTTAGTAAGTATCGATAGCTTAGTTTTCGATAGATTCTGATAGTATTTCTGTGATTTTGCTTTAAAGGAGCTTTTGAGGAATTTCCTGAGGAGCAACGCTTTGCTTGTGAGGAAGAGTTTGAAGATCATCCTGGAATAACTAAAGGTAAGGGCAACTTACCTTACTAGCTAATGCTTTAGGTGTCGACGAATTCGACTTGATTTATTGTTTATGCACTTGTTTGTGATCGACTGGGAAATGTTTTCTGAGGCTTCGGCTGACAATGTAGATGATTCATCTACTGAATGTTTTTGAGATTGAATTACATGGTACGTGCTAAGTGGGTAATTTAGGATGTGTGATGCATGTTTTAAATGCTAAGTGCTATGTGGCTATTTTAGAATGTGCTGAGATATGACATGTTTGTTGATGGTACTGAGTTAACTGTGCTTTGCACTGATATCTGAGATTCTGAGTAGTGAGAATAGCGGGCAGGTCATGCCGATTTTATTTTGAGAGTGTTGAGGAAGTTTGATAGGTCGAACGAGGATTCGGGCCTTGTATGGTTTTAGTGGATCGAGACATTCTCTGGAGTCATTTGGGATTAGGAGATCCCGAGAACTTATAAGAATTGCGATAAGACAAAAGTGGAAGCTATTTTACAAAGAAAATTCATAAGACCTTAAACAACCTCTAAATCTTTAAGTAATGATAATAATCTCGAGGGAAGCTTAGGATTCAAATCTTAGTTTTGGAAAACGAGAAGTGTCGTCGGATCCAAGTGTGGAGATATTGAGAGGTATTGAGTATGTTGATGCTCTTGTGCTGTTGGAGCAGCTACGTTGTTGGGCTATCCTGGGGATAAGTCCGGGAAATTGATAGTTTCCGAGTATGTCGATACTCTTTGCTCGTTGAGCAGTTTTGACCATCGGATAGAGATGAGTCGGATGATTTGGAGATCATCATGAGATAATGTTTATGCCTTCGGGTACAGTATATGCCTTCGGGTACAGTATATACCTTCGGGTACAGTATATCTATATGCCTTCGGGTACAGTATATGCCTTCGGGTACAGTATATGCCTTCGGGTACAGTATATACCTTCGGGTACAGTATATCTATATGCCTTCGGTACAGTATATGCCTTCGGGTACAGTATATGCCTTCGGGTACAGTATATGCCTTCGGGTACAGTATATACCTTCGGGTACAGTATATCTATATGCCTTCGGGTACAGTATATGCCTTCGGGTACAGTATATACCTTCGGGTACAGTATATCTATATGCCTTCGGGTATAGTATATGCCTTTGGGTACAGTATATGCCTTCGGGTACAGTATATCTATATGCCTTCGGGTACAGTTTAGCCTTCGGGTACAGTTTATGCCTTCGGGTACAGTTTATACCTTCGGGTAATTCGGACATCGACGGGGGATATGATCGACCGTGAGGTTAGGATCGACCTGTTGATTGTCGGGCATGGCGGAGGGAAAAGTCGACCCGCAGGGTTAGGACTGATCCGGCTATGTCAAGTTGGTAAGTGACAGTCGAGGGATTATGGTCGACACAATGCCAGTGTTAGGACCGACTCGATCGTGCCCAGCCTACTTCTTCTGGAACCGTCGAGAGTGACGTTGCATTGACATATCATGCACTCTAATTGTATTCGCTAAGATTTGGATGAGTTGATGTTGTTAAACATCGCTAAGTGGTTTTGATGAGTAGATGTTGATAAATATCGTTAAGTGTTTTGATGAGTAGATGTTGATAAATATCGTTAAGTGTTTTGGTGAGTAGATATTGATAAATATCGTTACGTGCTTTGATGATTGAATTGTACTAGAGATTTGATAACATGCTATGTTTAAACCTTAGGGTAGACAATGCAGAACTTATATGTATATATATGACATATATATATATACCCCTTATACTTTACCTGTTGTCCTGTATTCCCTATACTATATTCCGTAAGTTGACCCTTGCGCGTGCTACCTGTGTTTGGGGGGCTATGTATGCCCTTTTTGTCAGATGTCGTCGATGGATTCTTTCGTGATTCTTCGTCGTTCGGGGAAGACCTGGAGCGAAATGACTACTACTGAGCCTTCGACGTGGACCCGGACTTCATGCATGACCAGATGAGAGTCGATGATGGAAGTATGGGGGATGGGTGTTTAGAGTCTACTAAGGTTGGGTGTTAGTGTCCTAGCTCTGACTTATTCTTATTTTTGGAGGGCTTGTGTTGCTGACACTTGACCTATCATTTTGGGGATTGTACATTTTGCCTACGGGCGTTACACTTTTCTACTTTCCGTCACTGGAGGTTACTCGTGACGAGGTCGCTACTTACAGCGGGGAATGTTATATGTATTGTGTATTATTTCTGTTGCCTTTCGCATTTGGGTTTTATTTATTTCGGTCTTAGTTATTATCGAGAAAAAAAAATATTTACGTTTTTCCGCATTAAGTTTATTTTGGTTACTAAAGTGACGCCACCGAAATCGGGGTGTTACACCTTTCGATGAGAAAGGTCAAGCAAAGTCACAAGCAGCCGATTTTGGCCGGATCACAAGACAAACATTAAACACTCAATAACATGTAATCAATGAGCGACTAAACGTGAATTACGAGATAAACACAACAAACGCTTGATAACCTGGATAACATCTCTACAGGGAATTCTAACGCTTGAGCTAAGGTGATAAAGCACTTGATGCTCGACAACACGGACAACAAATCCACGTGGAATTCTAATATCTTTGCTAAGGTGATAAAGACAGACACTCGACAACTCTTACGAGGAATTCGAATGTTTGCAATAAGCGCTGGACAACTTGGACAACAAATCTACAAGGAATTCTAACGCTTGAGCTAAGGTGATAAAGCACCAGATGCTTGACAACACGGACACTAAATCAACGTGGAATTCTAACATCTTTGCTAAGGTGATAAAAACAAACACTCGACAACTCTTACGAGGAATTCTAATGTCTGAAATAAATGATAAAACAACAAACGCTCGACAACCAGGACAAAAAATCTACAGGGAATTCTAACGCTTGAGCTAAGGTGATAGAGCACTAGATGCTCGACAACACGGACAAAAAATCGACGTGGAGTTCTAACATCTTCGCTATGGTGATAAAGACAAACACTCGACAACTCTTACGAGAAATTCTAATGCATGAATAAGGGTCTCGGTACCCTAAAGGGAGAACTAGGCACAAGTACCTATGGGCTAAGCCCCAAATTAGATAATTGAGGAGAAGTCAAGCATCACAATGCTCGAGAGAAAGAGAGCTATATACCTGGAATGATGAATTTTTTTGGGTAAAACTGGAGCTTCATGAATTGTATTCCAAAATTAATCCAATTTTGACATTTTCTTTTAAATACTTTGGAAAAGTAGCATTCTCAGAATTTCAAAAAGGTTTTATTTTCACCATTGCAGCACAACACCTAGTGGATAGATAAAAGGATTGTTTTCAAGAAAATGATTTTTAGAGGGTGGTAGAAAGCCCCGAGAAATATCTGCCCATTATTCTTATTGTGTTGGGAATAGATCAAGTGCAACAAGCCCCCAAGTGAAGGTTAGTTCAAGGATCTGCTGCGCATGCGAAAAGGTCAGGACCCATAAATCTCCTTGACAATCCTTGCTTCAGACTATTGATCAAAATTTTACTCCTATCACTTCAAAATATTTCAATTGACTCTCATTTTTCTCTTTTTTTCTATTTTTTTTTTTCAAGGAGAAAAGATGCACAAGTGTAAATGTGTTGTCTTAAAATTAAAGTTTAAGAAACAAGAGCAATCAATCATTGATCAGAATGGACTTTATTCGGCTTGTAACATGGCCAGTGGGTAGAAGGGTAGTGAAAGAAAAGGATATTAAAGGCTCAAGAAGTGTTTAAGGGTTAATTGAGACAAAGGATTCTCTAGCGCTAGTTTTTGGATATAGAATGTTTATTTATAAATCTCACTTTTCTCATTCTTTGCTTTTCCTTTTTCTCTTTTACCTTTCTTCTTTTTTCTTTTTTCTTTCTTCTTTTCCCTTTTTCTTTATTTTTCCTTTGCTATCAAAAATTGATTTGAAACTAGGTCAGCCCCCAATGTGAGGGCAACAACCAACTTGAGAGAAATGGCGCACTAGCCCCCATTGTAGGGACGATCCTTGTCTAGGTTTAAATGAAGGGAATTTTACTTTTAGGCTCAAGGTGGGTGGCAAGGGTCAAATATCACTATTTTTCATTTTTGGATAGAGAAACATGGCCAAACCTCATTTCAAAAAATGATTGCTTATTTTTTTTGAAAAAAACTTTAGGACGACACTTTTAAACTTGGCATATTCAATCCTCTTCACTATTTCCATTTTTCACTTCTTCTTTGGAGTAAATTGCAAAATAATATGAGCAAAAAGACGATAATTTTATTACTGATGCAAAAGAAGTACGCAAGTACATTCAAAATGAAAGTAACCAAAACACGATCAAAACAAAAAAAAACTAGATGTTGTCAACCACTTTCAATGCTTCATCAGCGGGTCATTTTCAACACTCGATCCTGCAGGCGGTGGATGCTTCTCTTCAAAATTCAGATAACCAGCATCCCTCAACCTTTGCACCCGATTTTTGAAGGTCCAACATTTCTCGATTGTATGCCCAGGCGCTACCATGTGGTACTTGCAATTTTCAGTTGGATTATACCACTTCGGAGGAGGGTTGGAGACTTGTTGTGGTACCTTAGGAGCTATCATATTTCCCTTCAATAAAGTATCATAAATTTCTGAGTAGGTACCTGGAACTGGATCTATCTTTGGTCTTTCCTTTCTTGGTTCGTAGGGCTGGTTTTGGGTTGTAGGTGCATTTTTTGCGAATGAGATGATGAAGGTTGATAATTTGGCTGATGGGAGGGATAATGATGAGTGCCAACCAAGTGAACCTCTGTCTCTTTTTTCTGAAACATTGACTTTTTTTGCTTGTCCAATTGGGCATTTGCTCCGTTCAACTTCCCTTCTCTAATAGCATCTTCCACCTGTTCCCCAACAATGACAATATCAGCGAATCGGTTTGTGACACAACCTACCAATCTCTCAAAATATGGACCGTCCAGAGTCTGCACAAAGACTCTAGCAATCTCCTTTTCCCTTAACCCGTGTAATTCCCCGAGAAGGTCTCGATCTCCTAAAATAGCAGAGGTTCAGACCTTGGTCCGACCTCATGACCATTCTCTTGACAGTTTCCATCACCAGCATGGCATAAACTCTCTTTACCCACACTCCGACGATATCACAATACTACGAATAAATAATTGCACAAACAGTTAGTACAATCCCAAAACACATATCCAGACATATCATCATGTTCTACAATTAGCCACTTAGAACATAAGCATGTGATTCAGTCAACACCAATCATAGAACAATTAAAGCTTATAAACATATATGTCAGCAAAAGCCTCAGAAAACATTTCCCAATTTAGATCGATCAATCAATATCAAATAGCCAAATAAACAAGTCGAAGTTATCGACGCCTAAATCATTACCTAGTAGAGTAAGTTTCCCTCACCGGTGTCTCTTCTAGCTTCACGATACTCGAGCTCCTCAAGCGAATCCTCAGCAACTCCAAATGCTCCCAAATCCAAACTCAAACCTTTGAGTAAAAAACCAATTTACTCAGTCAGAATCAATCACAACAACTTACACAATTCTAACTAACGTTCGACAAAACTTTAGAAGTTTCAGATGTTGGGTCCAGGTGGGCCAGCATCCTGCCTGCTAGGTAGCGTTCGAAACGGGGCGCTGTCTGCTACGCTATAAGGAAATAACGTTGCGCCCTCACTAACACCAATTGGTTTTGGCGTAGTGGTAAGCGCGTGATCCTTCAATTGGTATCAGAGCGCAAGTTCTGATTACCATACTTAACAATGTTCACTAGATCCGGGCCAGTGTGAAAAACTCATGGATTCCACCACTACTACAAGCAAATATCAATACAGTGCAAGACCACCTATCTTTGATGGTCAGAGATTTGATTTCTGGAAAGACAGAATCAAAAGCTTCTTTCTTGGCTTTGATCCTGATCTCTGGGATTTTGTTGTTGATGGCTACACCCCTCCTGTTGATGAACATGGTGTAAAGATCCCAAGGGAGAAGATGAGTGAAGATCAAAAGAAGGAGTTCAGAGATCATCACAGATCAAGAGCTATTCTGCAAAGTGCCATTTCATATGAAGAATATGTGAAAATTACTGATCGTGATTCCGCCAAGTGTATCCTTGATTCCTTAAAGATGACACATGAAGGAAACAAAAACGTGAAAGAGACAAAGGCGTTGTCTTTGATCAAGCAGTATGAATCCTTCCAAATGGAACCTGAAGAATCCATTGAGGATATGTTTTCCAGATTTCAGTTGCTCGTAGCTGGAATAAGACCTCTCAACAAAAGCTACACTACAAAAGATCATGTCATAAGGGTCATCAGAAGTCAACCTGAAAGCTGGATGCCTTTAGTGACTTCAATAGAGCTTACAAGAAATGTTGAGCATATGAGTTTAGAAGAACTCATCAGCATGCTGAAATGCCATGAGCTGAAGCGCTCTGAGAAGGCTAAATCTGAGAAGTCAAAAGCTCTCCAAGCTGAAGCAGAAGAATCTGAAGAAGCATCAGAAGATTCTGATGAAGATGAGCTGACTCTGATATCCAGAAAGCTCAACTGCATCTGGAAGCACAGGCAGAGCAAATACAAAGGTTCATCAAAGGACGAAAAGTCAAAGAAGCATTTCAAACCAAAGAAAAGTCTGATGGTGACTTTTGATGAATCAGAATCAGAGGATGTTGACTCTGATGGTGAAGTTCAAGGACTCATGGCTATTGTCAAAGACAAAGAAGCAGAGTCAAAAGATGCAACTAACGCTGAATCTGCATCAGAGGAAGAGCCAGACTCTGACGATGAAAATGGGGTATTTGCTTCTTTCTCAACCTTTGAATTAAAACATGCTTTGTATGATATTATGGATAAGTATAACTCTTTATTGACTAAGCATAAAAAGTTGAAAAAGGATTTCTCTGCTGCTTCTAAGACTTCTTCTGAACATGAGAAAATTATTTCTGAGTTGAAAAATAATAATCATGCTTTAGTGAATTCCAACTCTGTGCTTAAGAACCAGATTGCTAAGCTAGAAGAAGTAGTTGCTTATGATGCCTCTGATTGTAGAAATGAATCTAAGTATGAAAAGTCTTTTCAAAGATTCCTGGCTAAAAGCGTAGACAGAAGCTTAATGGCTTCAATGATCTATGGCGTAAGCAGAAATGGAATATATGGCATTGGTTATTCTAAACCTTCTGAAGTTGCTCCATCATTTCTTAAGAAAGGAACTTTCTCTATGTCAAAATATCATGCTCAAATTCCTTTATATTATCCTGTTGAAAGACCCAAAGTTGTCAGAACTTCTGGGCTAACTAACAAGAAAGGACCTAGAAAGTGGGTACCTAGGGATAAGATTATATATGTTGCAGATATCTTCAATAGGTCCATCGAAACTCCAACCATGGAACCTGGACAGTGGATGCAGGCAACACATGACGGGAGAAAGGCATATGTCCCAAGATCCAAAACTTGAACCTGAAGGTGAAGTTGATCTTGGAGGCATCGGTAGAGTAAGATTTGGTCAAGGAATCATTGGTCTTTGATAAGAACCCCTCTGTTGATATTATAAGCTTGACTCTGACAATTCAAAGCTAGCTGAAAAAGCTTGCAGAGATGAGCATGACCGTTTCAGAAAGAAACAAAGACTCAAAACTTGTCAAACCAGAAGTAACAACATCAGAAGATGCTACTACAACTTCTGACTTGCATCATCAGAAGAAGAGTAGGTTCATAGCTTCTCATTCTGAAGTATCTGAAGATGGAATTTTTTCCAAAATGGAGATGTCACCAGAACCACACTTCTGCTCTCATCAGAAGATATACTAATCAGAAGCCAAGTATCCCTTGGTATTCCTTCTGAGGGGGAGTATTTCGTCTTATGCTCTTACTATTTTTTTCCACCTTCATTCTTTTTGCTTATGACAAAAAGGGGGAGAACTTATAGTATCTTAACAACTCCTATATTATTTAGCTCAGAATCTAGATATTACTAACGTTGATATTAAGTATTAGATTCAGGGGGGGCTAAGCTCAGAATCAAGCACGAGTCTTGGATTCAGAAGGAGCAAGAAAAACTATACACATCAGGATAAGTTTTAACTCTGATACCTTATACTCTGAGTGTATTCAGTTTATTTGTTTAGAGTTGTTCATCAAAATACATGGTTTTGTCATCATCAAAAAGGGGAAGATTGTAAGATCAAGATTTGGTCAAGTGGTACAACTCTATGTTTTGATGATAACAAGTATTTATTTGTGGATGAACAATTATGATACTCTAATGTTTGTCTTGAGTGTTTTGACAAACAGGTTCTGATTCTGACACCAGAAGATATATTCATCAGAAGATCTGAGGATCAGAGGATCTGAAGATCAGAGGATCAGAAGATCTGAAGATCAGAGGATCTGAGGATTAGAGGATCTGAGGATAAGAGGATCTGAGGATCTGAAGATCAGAGGATCAGAAGATCTGAGGATCAGAAGATCTGAGGATCAGAAGATCTGAAGACTAGAAGCTCTGAAGGACCAGAGGCTCTGAAGGTCCAGAAGCTCTGAAGGTCAAGAACCAGAAGTTACGAAGGTCAGAGGATCCAAGCATCCCTCTGACTCTGATCACCAAGCTTCACAAGTTCCAACACGAAGCATTCCTCTGATCAGAAGTCAATGGTTAAAGGCAAATGTCTCTATCAAGAAGTACAAGAGCAGTGTACTATTCTGACAAGCCCACCTACCAAGGTTCAGCCACAGCAGGTTCTGGAAGTTCCAGAAATGCCCTCCAACGGTCATATTCTCTCAACAGAAATATCCTTTGCACCTTGGACTATTTAAGGCTGAAGAAAAGAAGAAAGAAGAGAGAGAGAAGTCAAGATCTGCAATACAAGAAAAGATTCAAGCCTCTACTTTCTTCATCTGTTCTTATTTAGTTTAAACTTAGCTTATTTAGAAGCAAACCTTTGTAAACACCAACCTCAAACAGTTGTTTGATTTTCCTTAAGGGACCGGGTAGGTCAGTATCCTTAAGAAGACTAAGAGAGTGAATCTTAGTGGTGATTCCTTTAGGAGATCAAGGTTGATCGGATCCTAGAGAAGACTAAGAGAGTGAATCTTAGTGTGAGCTAAGTCAGTGTATTGTTAGTCACTTGTAGGTTTCAAGTGCAGTTGTAACAATTATCTGATTAGTGGATTGCCTTCATTCTACGAAGGAAGAAATCACCTTAACGGGTGGACTGGATTAGCTTGAGGGATTTATCAAGTGAACCAGGATAAAATACTTGTGTGCTTCTCTCTTCTCTCTATCTTTATCCGCTGCACCATCTATCTCAGATAAACCGAAAAGATTTACTTTAAATCTTAAGGGGAAAGTTTTTATATTCAAAACTCTATTCAACCCCCCCCCCCTTCTAGTCATTTTTCACACCTTCAATTGGTATCAGAGCCAGGTCCCGTGTTCGAATCCCACGGAAGGCATGCTGTGCAGCTAGTTTGGCTGGCAGGTGCTGGGGGGGGATTGTTGGGTCCAGGTGGGCCAGCATCCTGCCTGCTAGGTAGCGTTCGAAACGGGGCGCTGTCTGCTACGCTATAAGGAAATAACGTTGCGCCCTCACTAACACCAATTGGTTTTGGCGTAGTGGTAAGCGCGTGATCCTTCATCAGAGTATGAGAATCTAGGACAAAAGACAAGTTTTTACAAAAATAAAAACTCCCCCAAACCCCCTAGGAGCTCTCAGCCACTCCCCATGGAATTAGCGTTTCGACGCTTTTTCTTCGATCTAACTTGATTAATGGTAATCTTGGGGTATAACTACGGTAAATCAATGCTCGGAAAAATTTTAGAAATTGCTGAGCCACAAGGTGCTTTAGGGTCCAAACTTTAAGCTCAAAACTCAAAGTTAAAATTTTTGAAAACAAATTTTGACATGGTTGTAGATCGTAGCATTTATAACAACTAATCCTAAAGGCACAAGGTTAAGTCGTGAATTTTTTGTTCAAAAAGAGAAACTTTGGTGAATATGGGTATTTCCACAGTTTTTTAGATCTACGACGACTCGATCGAAATCGGCGCGCATCGGCGAAGAATATAGGTTGTTGGGTAGTAGTAGAACGTAGATCTAAAGAAAAATCGAAGTAAAAAGATAGTTTTGGAAATTGATCCAAACTTTAAGCACAGAAAGACATGGTTTAAAGCTAGAGAAAGTATAAACAAAGGTATGGAATAACAAGAATACCTCGATGACGATCCACAGAAACTGAAATCGAGACGATCAGACAAGAACTCGCGAAGAAATCTTCTCCCTCTCTCTCTAGAACTCGTGGCCCTCTCTCTCTAATGGTGGGAAATGAGAAATATCTCATTTCCCGCCTTTATATAGCGGATGCTCGATAAGTAAACTTTGAGGTTTTTCGAAACCGATCATTCCGGTACCTCAGTCTAACGATAAGAAGTGAATATCTGGCGACAAAATGCCAGAACTCCAAATGAGGTTCTCAGAATCGAAGAAAACGATATAAACGCAGTATTGGCCAAATTATGCCGGAAAACTACTTTTTGCAGCTGACGTCGGATGAAGAAACTTTCTTCTGAAGAAATGTCTCAATTGCTGAAAGAATTGTGACAACGCAGATGGAAACTTCATTAAAAGCTTCGAATAGAAAAATGTTTCATTAAGGGTCTTAATTAAAGTCACCGAGAGATTAAAGCATAGCTTCGCCGGACTTCCGGGAAGCCAAACCTATCGTGTGAACAGTCTAGAGTTCCGTAGCGAAACACTGGTCATGGGAAGAGATTCTTATTTTTCTAAAGATTTTGAATTCCGCGTAAACAGTGCTTTAAGAGCAGAAATAGCCTTTTTCGGACACTCTCGACATAAGCCGGGTGTTGAAATGGCTCGAGCTATAACTTAAACTGTCTATGGCATCATCCTTGGTCAATTCCTGAACTTTCTTCTTCATAAAGTTGTCCAATTCGGTAAAGACTTGTCCAAGTTCCATATAGGTTACATCGGAATACTAAGCGTGAATAAGAAAATAATTATTTAGCTTATCTTAAAACTAGGGTCTTACATATATTGGTCTGAATTCTTCCGTGTGTTTCTGCTTCTTTACCTTGGGGATTAGGCATATGAGGGTCTGATTTAAGCTTTTGGGATCACCGACATCATTCAGAATTTTCAGCACAACATTTGTCACATCATCACCCACTATACTCCAGAATTTTTGGTAAAAAAGGGTCGGCATTCCATCGGGACCTGGAGCTAAAGTTGGCTTCATTTTCTTTAAGGCCGTGACCACCTCATCTGCAGAAAAATCACCAACCAGGAATTCTTGGTGAATATTTGATATTCTGCCTTGGACAACAGAGCATACCACAGGTATCTCAGATGGGCTAGATGAAGTGAAAAGTCTCATGAAGTGATCAGTCATGACTCTTGCAATGTTCTCTTCCTTTTCTTTTTTCTGGACTTCATCATCTTCAATACTCTTTATCCAATTTCTATCTCTCCTCTGTGAAGCTTTTTGGTGGAATTGTTTTGAGTTTTTGTCCCAATGTTTAAGCCACATGGCTCTAGATCGTTGATCCCACCACCTCTCTTCACTTTCTAGTAGGTCATCAAGCTTCTTTTGCAGTCTTTTTATTCTTGCTAAGATCCCACCTTCATGTTCCATGCCCATATACTATTTAAGTTCCTCTTGTGTGTCTTTAATCTGTTTCGGTATTGCCCCAAATCTGTCTTTTCCCCATTTGTTGAGTCTTTGAAGGCATTGGTTTATTTTTTCCGAAGCACTGGAACTGTATGAGCACCATGCCTTATGGACTTCTTCATTTATCATCTCACCTCTCAGCCAGACTTCTTCAAAGCTCTTGATCCTTCTTTTTTGGAAAGTTCTTGGCTGGTTGTCACAAGGTACAAGAAAAATTGGACTATGATCAGATGTGTATCTAGTTAAGTTGCATACATGTGCTTGTGGGAACATGGCTGACCACTCAGGTGTAGCTGCATATCTGTCTAGTCTGGCCATAATTGTGTTTCCATTTGTCTGTCCATTGCACCATGTGAATCTTTCCCCTTCAAACCCCAGGTCACAGAGGTTACATAACTTCAGTGCATCCCTGAATTTATCCATTAACAGGTTGTTTAGTGCTGCACCTCCCCTCTTTTCTTCTTGAGATAGGATTATATTAAAGTCTCCAAAGACCAACCATTCTCTTCTTGTATTTTGTTGTGCCAGTGCCACTAATAAATCACAGGTGAGAGCTTTCCTATCACTTTCAGGGTACCCATAGATGTCGCTTGCTCTCCATAATTTGTTCTCTCCATTTAGACTAATTACCATGGCAATGTGATTGATAGAGGAAGTCAAAATGGTTATGTCTAATTCATCCTTCCACATACAAGTTAGTCCTCCTGCTCTCTCCTTTCCTTCACCTCTGCAATTGATAGCGAACATATTGTTCAAACCACCAACACCCCTTAGTTTGTTCAACTCAAAACATTTCCTTCTTGTCTCCATCAAGAAAACAAGACTGGGATCTTTGTCTTTTACGAGCTGTTTGAAGGCTCGTTCTGCTCGTGGGTTCCCAAGCCCACGACAGTTCCAACTTATGCAACTCACTGTGCCCGGCAGGCCTGCTAAGCAGGTCCCGCTGTTGTTTCAGTAGCACTAGACATCATTCTTTTAGGTGAGGAGCAGTCAACATCCATGGCATCATCATAGGTCTTCCTTTTGAGTGGTGATCCGTAACTCTCTCCATTTTCCTCTGGGGCCTTTGTGTTTTCCAGCTGCTGTTCATCTGTGTCTTTTCCTGAGCTTACATTCAAATGAGAGCCTTCTTCCTTCCCATTCTCACGAGCATGCCTTTTCCATGTTTTTAAATTATTGGTTTTGGATGGGAAAGGTGTGGCAGGCCCTTTTGGAGTGGTGGGTGACCCAAGTTGGGGTGAGGTATTCTCCTCTTTGTCTTTTTCAGTTGTCGTATCAATGCTTTCCTTCCCCTTATTTATTTCAATGTGGACACTAGGCATGGTAGAGATATTAACACTTGTGGGTGGACCTTCTTTGTCACTTTGTATGTGGCAATTGCTCATAAATTCCACTACATTTTCCACCAACTCAGAGCCCCCATCTTGATCAGCCTCTTTACTTTTGTCAGTCACCACGTTGGTAATGTTGTTGATTCCAGCATCTTTGTCTCCCACATCCTCTTTTGCATTATTAAAAGGCCTTTCCCCCTGCTCCTTAAACATATTGGATCGAATCCCCTTGTTGGATACCACTCCTTTTATGCTTAACACTAGGTTTGGCTTCAGGGGAGAAGCTCGAAGCCATACACCAAAAGGCATCCCCTCATCATCTTTCTCATTCCAATCATCTTGTTTCTCATCACAGTCCCTAAGAGTATGGTCTAGCATTCCACACCCATAGCAAAAATCCCCCAATTTTTCATACTTAAAGAAAACCCTCACTGGTTCTCTACCCATCTTTGCTATCACTGTTCCTCTCTTCAGGGGTTTGGACAGATTTACCTCAGCTCTAAACCGGATAAAACGCCCAACTTTCTCTCTTCCGCTTCATCCCATTCAATGAAATTACCAATCAGGTCCCCCAAAGATTTGGCCACCTGCGCAGTCCTCGATCCAACAGGGACTTCATAAGCACGAACCCAGAACGAGGTTGCGTTCATGTTGATCTCCCTTGGGTTGGCTTTTACATCCATGTCCTTCAAGATAACAAGATGTTTGTCGAAGTTCCATGGGCTAGCTTTCAGAACCTTGTCTTTATCAGCTGGATCAAAAAATATGAAAGTGAACAAGTTTTTTTCGATGTCGCATATCTCAACCCCCTTTCGCACCTTCCAGATAATCCCAATCGTGTTCTTGAAAGCTTTCATTTTGAAGGAGTTTTGTGTGAAATATTTGCCTACCGGCCATGCCTCGTTTCTGATATTCAGAGCTTCCTCCTCCGTGGTTGTGGGTTCTTCAACCACGGTAAGTGCTTCTTCCTCCTGGTTGAAATCGATGTCCTTCCATCTTTCCATCTTTGTTTTGTGACCCAAATTCAGTGCCCCAATCAGCTCCCAAGGAAGGAGGGAACATCCAAGACTAAGCTTAGAGAAAACCCTTACGGTGCTGGCTACAAAGGGGAAACCCTAGCAAACAGTCGAGGAAAGGAGAAAAGGTTTGAGATTCTCTTTAGGTTTGAGATTCTCTTTCTACCTTATTACCTAAATGAAGCCTAAACCAAACTTTATTTTTTGAGGTCTTTTTTACTTAATAAAAAAAATTACTTTTGAGACCAAAAGCCCTTGCTTGGTGGCTTTACCCTTAGGCAGTTGGGCTGGCCCTGGATTGGTGGCTTTACCCTTAGGCAGTTGGGCTGGCCCTGGATATACATGTCCGAGAAAATACGTTTGCCAAATCACCTCCCACTTATAATTCTAACCACACGAAGTCATGCGCCCACTGTTCCCTGTTTTTCTCGTTTCTCCCACTAATTTTGATTTTCATCAATCACCAATACCTACAAGTTGTGTTACCAGCTACCAGAGGCAGATCGTGATATAATTTTGACTCGGATTCTATGCATGCGTCCCCATATTTTCCATTATTTTCTGTATATATCTGCTTTATCCTTTTTGGAGGTGACACTGGCTTTCTTGTGTCATTATTTTTGGTATAGTAGTTGCCTTTATTTTAATTGAAATTTAAATCGATTTTTGTACCTACCCTACTCAACCTATATGTTTCTTAGCTCCTACTACTTGAGCTATCCTACGAAGATATATCGTTGAAAATTTAAGTGTGATCAGTTGGAGTTTCATATTAATTCAGAATGTGAAAAGTATATTTTATAAAAGATCTATGACCCATGACCTCAATATCTTAAGGCTAAAGATAAATGTATGGTGTCAGATTTTCTTAGTGTCTTATTTACTTGGCCTATGGATTCTTCTGTGTCTCGAACATATATCTTGCTTCATCTTCTAGCCCATGGATGGTTTACTAGCTAGCTAGTGAGAAATAATATGGAATTTCGTTAGCATGAAGGGTCGTCATTTCTCTCATGTTGTGCAAAGGGTCGTTAATTTAACAACAATGATATTGATATTTGTTAGGAACTCATATGGTACTTACATTTAATATTTTCCTTAATTTGATATTAATTGAGCTCTTGATCTTCTTAATTTGTCTCCCTTTCATATAGAACCTATATATTGGACATGCAATTATGCACTGCTTTAATTTGGAACCATTGCGCGCCACTGATGCAGTGGTTAAACCTAGTACTTCAGTTTGTGATTGATGTTGGCATTGATTCACATGAGTTGGCTGGGACCCTAACTCTAAAACTGCAACTAATAAATATAAAAAAAAAATTAAAGCAGAGTTACATTATCAAGAGATACATTATCGATCAGATGCATGTAATGTGTTTTAGATGGGGAAGCGCTAGCATTGCAGGACAATCAATTGCCCTTTGGACCAACGGAACACTCTAGCTAGTGCTCCCTGCACTGATAAAATAAAAACAAACAACTGAGTTAAGGAAACTTCATTAAGATATGGACAAAGTTTCAAACTAAGAACAATCCTTTTTATTATTATATATCATAGCATAACTTGACGGAATAAATAGATATGACAATAATTTTGTTCGTAGAATGTTCTTTTTCGCTTCACTATAAGTGCATATAACTGGGTTTGTTCATATAAAAAATTGCAAAAAGATGGGGGCAATCTAACACGGATTGATTTTAATTCATATGAATATTTATTCAATAAAGTCATCATTAATATACGCATAAAGTACAGTACTCTTTTCATCCAATTCCAAATCTTCTATGACAATCTTATTGGTGCCACTTATTGAGGTGGAAATCTCCCTTTGTGTTTAAAAATAGTAAGATTCAGGATTCCTAATCTTTGCACATTAAGCAAAAAATGTGAGGTGAAAAATGTCACCAGGCTTTCTAACCTGTAGTTTTTACAAGTTGTTTGAGAATAAGAAACTGAATGATGCAGGTGTTTAAAAATGCATACAAGTTGCTCCAATAGCACTAAGGCAACATTCTTTATAAATTTTAATTACAATTTTAGATTTTTTAGGATCCACTAAGCATGATATGATATGATATAAAAACTAAAACCAATGAAAATGCCAAAAAGCTTATCTAGAAATATAGATTAGCTAGAAACGAGGCATGTGCTACATTTGAAGAGGTATAAAGTGGTGGGATAAAAAACAAGAAAAAAAAAATTTCACACCTAGATTTCATCTCCACTATTTTGGATTAAGATAAACTAAACAATTAGTTACAGACAGTAGTTCCTTTTTAAACTTTGCTCAGGCACCTTCTACTATTAAGGCAACTCCATAGGGAGAGGGACTCGACCAGAGCCCTATAATATCATGCCGAATAACTACGGGTAGCAGACATTAATTAGAGGAGAGCAAGCAAAGCAAGAAATTCTATACCACTTCTTTTAAATATATGCATTCTTTGACGTAAAAACGCATCGTTAACAAGTAAGAGATGTCGCTCAAGTCACGAACCTTATGTCCTAAAGTTTTCGTGTAAAGAAAATATAAACATACTTATATAAAAGAAATTGATAAATGGTTCATGAAATGTATTTACATAAGAAATAAATAAGGAGGAAAAAGTGGAAAAATTATTGATATGTAATACGATATATCAAGAAAAATGAAAAAAAAAAAAAGATGAAAAGGAGACAAAAATACCATGTAAATGTACAAAAATGAGGAATGGGATTAAAGATGGATGTGAGTGGGCGTGGTGTGCATATTATTATTAGTGGGCTTAGCACTAAAACACATGATTTGTGGGCCCAAGATGAATCATAACCCAGGCATCGTGGCTGGCGAGTCACATCACAAAAAGGCTACAATGTGTGGACCCCCCTCCCCTACAGCCACTGGATTTTTTCTTAATTAATGGGGACCCCTTAAAATAAATAATTACCATTTATATTATTATTAGTTATTTTGTGTGAAACTGAAGTGAAACATACGAATGGAAACTGGGCTGTATCCCAGTTTTATGAATGATGGGTGGCGGTTTTTTCAGTTGTTACCATTTATGAAATGTGCTGCCAGACTGCTATTTCCATGTTGGGATAAATCTTCTTTCAGATTTGGATCTTTTTCTAGTGTTGATGTACGCTGAACGCTCCACTACTTTGGACACTGGCTAGCTGCCATTATTTGCTAGGATCAAGAATATGCAACTTGGCGGGCTTGAAAATTGCATATCAAATGCATATGTCAAGGACATCTCATTGATCTTGAATTACAAAACGGGAATTATACCTGTAAACCTATGGGCAAGGGTTGTTTTATGGGACAGCTCTTCTATGGAAGACACTGTGAATTCTTGTATTTGTCCGCAAGACACTCTCAAATCTCAATACTCAAGTTAATCAAGGTAAAGTAAAAATGAGGATTAAAGTTTGAATGTATATGTAATTAATGTGTACTTATATTTATAAAATAAATCAAGATACATTTGAACTTATAATAAAAATGTCGTCCACATGTTTTACAAAAATGTATACCAGATTTTTTTTTTTTTGAACAGAGTATACCAGAAATTTGATACATCTTTCTAGTTGTGTGTATTTATACACTAAAGTGTGACAAATTATTTGGAAATCATGCGAAGATATGATAAGGATATGTTAATATATAACGTATATTATCTAGTAATCGTACGTAGATATTACATTAATTATGAATCTTTATTTTCATATGTGTAGAAAGTGTCAGTATTGGGCTAAAAGGTGCTCGAATCTATCATTTTATTTTTAACAGTTGTGCCTCAATCTAAGTATTCGAGGCATTAGGATATCCTGGTATGTCAAAATCTGAGATAGTCTCTGTAGGTCCAAAGTAAAGAGATGCTTGGCTTGCCCTGATGCAATATACTCATGATCTTGGATGAGCTTAAAGCTTCAAGGCATGCATCCGACATGATATAAGCAGAATTCCTACCATCATATATTGATGCCATGTTCGAGGTCCCTCGGTATATAAAGACGTTCATCTCATCGTGATTTGACCGTTGATGGAGTAAGTGAACACGTGTGACTTTTTGATTGGTTAGTGTTGATTCGGTGCAGTTCTCTAAAGGTGGTGCAATGATGGGCCGCGAGGTACAAAATGTCATATTTTTCCTCGCTTAGGAAGTCAAAAAAATTCTCTTCCCTCGGTTCACTGTCTTTAAATCAGGAAATTGGTTGTTGGTTCACTTTCTTCCATTCACATCATCTGATAAGTTTATTCCTTTGGAGATTGTCATAAACCTGTATTCTAGCACGTTCTCACTCAGATCTTCCGTCATCTCTCTTCAATTTTGGTTAGTTCTTAAATCTTTGCGTTGTTTTTCTTTTCTTACTGAATAGTTTCATGTTGGGGGCGTTGTGAAAGTTATGAACTTTGTATTGTGCATGATAGGCTGCTATCCACTACTAGGTTTTTTCTGTAGGTAAATATTAGTTGTTAGTAATGTTAGTAAATTAGTTTCTTCACCAGGGTTTGAACCCTGACCCTTCACCCTTCATTCCCCTAGTCCTTATGTTCCATTGCACTTACTACTTGAGTTAACCCTCAAGGACCTAGCAATGGGCGATAGTCGTCTTCCCTTCTCCTACCGTCGTGGGTGGTATAGGTTGACGGAGGTGTAAGCTATGGGCCATAGTAATGGGAGGTGAATGGGTAAAAGTGTTGCCTTTGAGCTCCCCTTTCTTTATTAGGTGTAGTTCTTTTCCTCATCAATGTTGGATGCTTACCCTTCCTCTCTTTAGGTGTAGGTTTGCTTGTGGTATGGGTCGAGGAGTTCTTCCCTGAAGTTATTTGTTAGACACTCTACTCAACAGTTTTCCCCTAGAAAAGGTTTCTATCGTCTCCCAAATTGGATTTTATCCATGGGTGTTGTGTTTAGATCCATTTAACATTGAAGGACGAGTCATTTCTCCATTCTTGTCTGTGCTAGTCTAATGGAAGAGTTGAGGATGATAATTTACTGTCGAGATTTCAGATTGTTATGATCGGGTGAGTGATAAGTGGTTTAGCCAAGGCCATTTTCTATATCTTTATGAATATATGTTCATGGTACTTGGTTTTAATCTCCTTTTTTAAAAGTTCCAAATACATGTTCTGAATCATCTCCGAATAGTTCCTTCTCAACTTCACATGAATGGTTGGACATTTGTTAGGGCTTTACTAATTCTGGTCCCTACTCTTGATCTGAAAACTTTCTACTCTCTATTCTTCAATTTGTTTCACGTGCTTTATCCCACAAAGAGGAGTTGGGTAATCCTTTAAGTAGTCCCTAATTTTTTCTTCTTTCAACCATTCACGAATTTATATCAACGAGGAAAGATTTCTTATAAGAATGATTCTTCCATGTTCTAGGGCTTGCCAATCACACCCTTCTTGAGAAATTCGATGAGGGCAGAAAATTTCTTGTCGAAGTTGCATTATGATTTCAATACTACGATTTAACTTTCTAGGGAAGATTAGTTATGCTTAAGGTATTTGCAGTCAAGGAAGCTTTAATGAAGTTTGTGGCAGAGGGTGAGCATTTTAAGTGTTTGGCTCTCATCAACTCCCCTCTAGAAAATCAAGAAGATATTCTTGGTGAGAATCATGCATGAATTTTTCCTTCTCCTTCCACCTTATTTCTAACTTCCCATCTTATGTGCTTGCTTTAGCAAGGATGTCAGGATCATTTATGAACAATCTTGGCCTAAGGAAGTTAAAAAAGCTTACTACTTATCGTTATATTGTTTTTCTAATTGAAGCCAACCTTTCGTAATTCCTATTGAAGTTCCAGTCGTGGCAAAAGAGCTTGATCAAACAAAGGGCCTTATCCTTTTGTTGACAACCGTCCTCGTTTCTCATGAGAATGAGGTGGTTGTTATCAACAATGATCTACTGCCAATTAGGAGGAAGAATAGAGGAAATTGTGATATTTGGGTGCTCTCTTTTTTGGGGGGATAGAAAGAACTATGAGTGTTGCACTTGGGGGCGGATCAATTAGGAAACTCTCTTGTTTTGAAGGAACTTGCCACTCTTTGGCGGTGGGACATGTTTTTGGGACCCTCTCATGTGGAAACTCTTTTGTTTTGGTAGGCTTAAATGACCATTAGACACAATATCGTTCTAGAAGCCCCAAAGGACACACAACTAAGTGAATTCGTCTTGGCTAGCCAAGTGAAACTGAGTCAACATAGTCATTGAAGAAATAAAAGGATGCTTAAGCCTAGTCATTATCTTAGAAATTTGCATCGAAGGCTTCACTAAGGGTCAACGCCTCAATTACAAGTCTCATCATCATGCTCTATTAATATAGGTTTGGCCGTTTAATTATATAAGTATTACTCATTTCTCATAGTGCTTTGAATTTCTCTCTTTTCTAGAAGTTAACTTGAACATCTGAGTGCATTTTGCGGGCACATCCCCCATCATGCTTCGTCATGGATGTATCTCTCGCCACCGCACATTCAACCTTCTTCAACTACATTAGGATTAAAGGTGCTCAAAGTTCAGTTACGGGAAGAACATCTCTCATGTGAATATTTTGTGTTTATTTCACTTCATATGTTATAAATAATTTATACGATAAGTAAGACTCTTTAAATATTTGTAAATAGAAATACACACACAATGTTACACTTCACAAGAGATACGAGAGAATCATCAGATTAACTTCATTTTATTTGATTTATATACCCTGAGTCCCTGATCCCAAATAGGGCACCACCACCACAAGTTCACATGCCCTCAAATGAGTAAAAGAATCCCACTTGTTTTATACAATGATTGCCTAGGAAAAACATATTATATCTTCCATTCTATTTTATTAAAATATCACCAGGGATATAAGATGTCATTTGACTAGTGAGCAAGTGGCTAATTAAACCTTAAAAGTTGAAAGAGTTCTTGCATGTTGTCAATTAATTAACGATTATTCCATGATTATAATTAATAATAACATAGTTGTAATTAACTAGCCATTTATCTGCTTATGTTTGCTGGGAAGATAATAAAAAATAAATGTCCTATTAAAACTTTGATATCATAATTATTTATATTCATCCAATTCCATATCTAAATAAACGACATATATTATATATAGCATAGAGAAAAAGACAGAAGATCTAGTGGTTAAGGTAAAGGTAATAGATCCCCACGCATAGTTCCTACCCAATGGAATGAGATATTTGAAAATGGCCCAATTTTATTGTGGACACGATGGATACACGTGTCCAGATCAGTGCAATTTTACTTTTTACAGGTCCCACACAGATCAATCAATTCAAATCAAAAGCCCAGTCATTTTCCTTCAATCCTTTTTTAATTTCCATGAAAATTGATCTACATAAACGAAAAGCATATATATGAGGGGAAACAGCTCAGAAATTTACAGTACATTAAGAAAGAAAAGCATTCTAGCTAGTTGCTAAAATTCCTTTGTCGATTTTGATACCTTTTGCCATTGAATTTCCACCTTCGGTTTCCATTGGGAGCAACATTGAAACTTTGCTTAGTCAGATTATGTGGCTTTTTTTCCTCATTCTTTATTAATAGCGACAAACATGTGATTCAAAATAGGCTCCGAAGTCCACCCCAGTTATGGCAGTTTGGTCCACTTATTTTGCTTTCATATTCATACATAACCTATTATGTACGTTCATGACTTAATGCAATTAGCAGGGCCGGTCCTGACATTTTAGAGGTCCTGGGCAAATAATAAAAATGGATCCTTAATAATTTTTTTTAAGGAACATTATCTATTTAAATTATTTAGTAAAGTAGGGTAGTTTTTCGAAAAAAAGCAACGGACGTGTGCCCCAGTCAAAAAACCGTGGCCAAAAATCTAAAAAGGCAACGGTTTCTAAGCTGTTGCATAAAAACTTTAGGCCACACTTTAGGAAGCAACTCAAGACAAAGCTGGAGAGTGGAGAATCAGGCTATAAGGTGCATCTTCTTCGGTTATGATCAGCAGAAGAAAAGGCAACAGTTTCAAAGCTGTTGCATTAAAACTTTAGGCCACAGTTTAGAAACCGTAGCCTTTGAGAATTGTTTTTTTGAGGCCCCTTCTTTTTGGAGGCCCTGGGCTGTGGGCCTGCTTGCACAGGCCCAGGGCCGGCCCTGGCAATTAGAAACGCATAAAATCCAGTGGGTTGGTGTAGTGGTTCAGCACTTCATCTTTTAAGCGAGTGGTTGGGGGTTCGAATCTCAACTCTTGCGAATATAAAAAACTCCTTAGCCAGCCCCTACCGCTTAGTGCGCTGACCGTGGGGCGTGAGATTAGTCTCACGGCTGTTGGCTGTGGGGATACCTTGGTCAAGACCAAGAAACGCATAAAATCCATATCTAGAAAGAGGTATTCGAATAAATTAGAATCAACATATGTTAGAAGTAAAAGTGTGAATAAATAAAAAGTCCTTCATTATAGTTGATATGCAAAGGTTAAGTAGTTCATTAAGAACTCACTCGTCAAGTCTATAAGGTTTTGTGATAAATGTATGTAGATGATGTTTAAACATATCACTTCTGCTCTTAATCTAATGTGGATGGTGAATTTTTAACCCCTTATGAGCCATTAGATTGTGAGAGCCTTTAATCCATTGCGCAACTCCAACAATCACCCAAGAGTGATGCACCAAGTGAAAGACAAGTGAGAGTCTTAGGCACTAAAGATCAAGGATGTGATGAGAATTCCGCTTGAGGTGTGAGACCCAAGTTTTTAAGTTTGGAATAAATCGAATGAGATTTATTTTCACGATTAATTTGATGTAACGTGAAGGAAAAAAACCTGAACAAGGGTTTATTGAATGGGGTAAATTTGTGAAGGAGAAAGTTCAGGAAAAAGCTAAGGATTTTATCAATGTCGATAAAAGTTATAGCACGACTAATATCCGCATTAAACCTAGGTCAAGAACGCTAGTAAATAGATAATTTATATTTTAGACACGACGGAAATTAATTCCAAACATCTTCAGAGAAATGTTAGAACTTCTCTTATTCGTCTATAAATGAGCGTTTCAATACGAAGCCCTGGAATGGACAAACGTCAAATTCCAATACTCGGAGGTTTGCCGAAAACGAATCACTGATAGTTCAAAACCCTAAAATCAACGGACGATGAAGACTTTTTCCATTCGGAGCTTCAAATGAAGATTCCACCCGCTTTCACCTATTTCTCTTGATGTTCTGAATCTTTCTTCAGAACAAAGTTTTCTCATCCGACGTCAACTGCAAAAAGTAGTTTTCGGGTAAAACCGATTTACACCGACTTTTGATCGTTTGATTAAATTTCAAGAAACCTGTTTTGAGTTCTGGAATTCTGACGCCATAACCTATCTTAGAATTCTCCGAGGAATACACAGGAAAAATCGGAATAGCGAAATTATCATTTTTCCAAATTTTCCAAAAACTATAAATAGCGGGAAAATGAAAAAAATTCAAAAACTCACCATTTCCCCCATTGAACCCGCGAGCTTCCAAGAGAGGAGGAGGATTTTGATTTTCGCCGTTTCTTGCCCGTTTGCTGCACCGATCGTTGCAAATCGAAGACCTCGAGGTAGGATTACCATATCTCTGTTCTGATCGTCGTTTCTATCGCTTTTCTCTATGTCTTTCTGTGCTCAAAGTTTTGAGCTTTTTGTAAAACTGTCCAAATAAGCTGATTTCAGTTTCTAAGCTTATTCCCTGCATGCTCCTGAGCGTGTTTAGCGGATTACATTTTGCTGAAAGTCGCCGAAGTGCCGCCGGGATCCATTTCTGTTGGAAAAACCCATTTCTGGGCAAAGTTCCGTTCTTTACGTTAAAAATTCACGACTTAGCTTCGTGCTAGTAGGATTAGTCATCATAAACGTCGTTGTTGACGTCCCCATCCAATTTTTTTTTTCGAAAATCCAGTTTTGAAATTCTGAGCTGAAAATAATGACTAAAATACCCCTGCGACAGTTTTTGATCCGAAAATTTTTCTGAGCTTAGAACCGTCTTAGTTACGACTAATGTTAACCTAGGAACCAAGTTTGATCGAAGAAAAATCGACCCCCCTAATTAGGGAAAGTGGCCGAGAGCTCCATCATGGGGGGAGGGAATTTCGTTTTTTCGAAAACTTGTCTTAACGCGTTAGTTTATCGTACTTTGGAGTTAGTAATGCTTCGTGTAATCCTAGTACGTATTGTTTGTTGAGTTTCTGACTCATTGTGCTTGATTTCTGTGATTTGTCCTAAGGAACGTTTGAAGAACTTTGTGAAGTTCAAGAGGAGGATTGTGAAGAAAACTTTGAGAAACACCCTGGAGAACCTACAGGTGAGGGCTACTCACTGAATACTAGATAATGATTTAGGTGTCGACGAATTCGACTTGATTTACTGTTTATGCACTTGATTGTGTTTGATTGGGAAAATGTTTTCTGAGGCTACGGCTGACAATTGATAATCTTTTATTGCTTGATTGTTGTTGAAGTTGATTCACACGCTAAATGCTACCTGGTTAATCTAGGATGTGTGATATCTGCCCTATATGCTATGTGCTTCATGGTTATTCCTCAATGTATTGATATATGTGCCATGACTGTTGGATTGTACTGTTTTGAATATGCAAGTACACATATATCTGTTGTTCGGCAGAGTGAGGATAACGGGCATTTATGCCGGATTTATCGTGATATTTTGAGAAAGTTTGACGGGACGGACCGAGGTTCGGACCCTTGATATTGTTTTGATGGATCGAGACCTTCTCTGGGAATTATTCGGGATCATGGGATCTTTTGAAACTTATAAGACTGGAGATAAAACTAAATGAAAATTATTTCACAAAGAGAATTCATAAGACATTAAACAACCTCTAAACCTTTAATTAATGTTTACAAATTCGAATAAGAGCTTAGAATTTGAATATTAGTTTTTGGGAAAATGAGAAGTGTCGCCGAGTCCAAGTTTGGGGAAACTTGATGAGTTTCCGAGTATGTTGATACTCTTTGCTCGAGAAGCAGTTTTGTTGTTCGACTATCTAAAGGATAAGTCAGGAAATTGATAAGTTTTGAGTACTTTGATGCTCTTTCGCTCGATGAGCTGATTTGTTGTTGGGCTATCTTGAGGATAAGCCGGAAACGGGTAGTTTCCTAGTACATTGGTACTTTTTGCTCGCTGAGCAGTTTTTGACCATCAGATGGAGATGAGTCGGATGATTCGAGAAATCATCATGAGTTACTTTTTATAATTAATTGTCTTTTGTCGCAGAATCGACATTTACCTTAGGGTATTCTTTTTAGAGACAATTAGTTAGCTAGAACACGTGACGACGTGACGAGTGAGGTCGGAGACGTTGTTTGGCTAACCACTTGCATTCATGCACTCATTGAGGTTAATACACGGTGGGATTGCCGGACCTCGTTGGATTCCAAAAATGGTCATAAGACCCGGATTTCCATGTAAGAACACTGCGGTGATTCTTGGTAGCAGACGGAAATGGCAGGCCTGCGGGTTTACTGCTGATCTGACTACACTTTGTTTGGTATAAGAGACACGCGAGCAGAAATGGTCCCACCGTGGCTGGTGTTAGGGCTGACTCGTTGGTGCCCTTCCCTCCGGAATGCATCTTGTTCCTTTGCATATGCATTTCATGCACCATTCATGCTGATTTAGTTGCTGGATGTATTTTGCCCTTTGCTATCGATGTTTGAGACAAGTTAATTGGTTGAAACTGTTATTTATTTATTTGATAGAATATACCATTTGTAATGTTGTTATTCATAATTAAGCCTATGTGGCTATTATTTAAGTTTTGCCTATTGGATGTATTATTATGTAATTCTTTGAGTTGACCCTTGCGCGTGCTACCTGTGTATGGGGGGCTATGTATGCCCTTTTTGTCAGATGTCCATGGCCGATTGGTTCGAGATGGTCGTCCCTTCGGGGGGGACCAGGTTTGAGTTACTGGATACCGACACCCCGGGTGCTTGGGTGGTTGACCCCGCCACTCGCCGAGCCATTTACACGGGGCGAATAATGGAGGACCACGTGGACCGAATGGGGAACCTGACGCAAGGAGTTTTGAGACGCCACACGGTTAGCTTTAACCTACCGCTGGGCGTGCATTATGGCCCTGGAGTCGAGGTGCCGCCACCATCACCAGAGGACGAGGAGGACCCTTCAGAGGAGTTGCCTGTAGGAGGGGCTTCATCTGAGTCTAGCTCACCCACAGTCGCGGCTGCTGCTGCCTTAGGATCGGGTACAGTACCCGTAGTCCCCGCTGTGAGGACCGATGCAGTCGTCGACCTGATCGTCTTGGATTCGGATTCAGACGACGATCACGGTGGTGCGTAGTTGGGGGTGGTGTGTAGTACTCCTTTAGTAGGGATTAGGGTAGGAGTAGCGTCGAGGCTCTGATCATCAGTTTTACTCATTTTGGGGCAGGGTAGGTCCCCGACCTATAGCTTTTTGTGTGGTTCTCTTGACGGGAGTCACAGGGAGTTGGTCGGATTAGGAGGTCTTCGGACTGTTTCAAGATGACCTACTTTCTGGTTGGAGGACTGTATATCAGGATACTGACTCTATATTTTGTGTTGTACATATCTGCCGTTAGGCACTACTTTCCCGTCACTGGAGGTTACTCGTGACGTGACTGCTGTTTACTTTGGGGGTGTGTATATATTGTACCTTAGTCATGTTTACATTTTGTCGATGTTTCATTGGTTCGGCAAGTTTCTGCTCATTTAAAACAATTATCGACCGAAAAAAAAATATTCACGTTTTTCCGCTTTTATTTTCTTTTTGTTACTAAAGTGACGCCACCGAAATCGGGGTGTTACATGAGGAGAGAAAAATAATGCAAAAATGGTTAAGTGAGAGAGAGGTGTGATTTGACCGCATCAATAGAGAGAATGGCTAAGTAAAACTTATCTCCTAACTAGCTTAAGGTGTGGTAAAAAGGAACGAGAACCTAGCTAATACTATAAGTAGTAAAAGTAAGTCATGAGTAAAAGCTCAAATCTTCAACACTATGCACCTTTCAACTTTAAGTCTTAGCTTAAAAGGCTCCTAACATCTGGTCTTAGGCCTCCCCACAACCAATTCTTATCTCCCAAGTAGGGATGAAAATGGGTAGGGTCTGGGTAGGGTACTATAGTACCCATCCCATACCCGTGTTTTTAAAAATTACCCGTACCCGTTACCATACCCGCGTGGGTAGCAACTTGAATGCCCGTCCCCATACCCTCTGGGTACCTATTTGCCCGTACTCGTGCCCATTACCCGCAATTTAGCTAACTAAAATATATTTTTAACTATTTTTGTTAATAGAAAACAAAAATACAACCAAAATTTTAAATAAAAAACACTAATAAAAATACAAAAGATTATTTAAATACTTAATAAATAAAATCATTCTACTAAGCATATTTTTTTTAGAAGTAATAAACAAAAAATAAGTGGGAGTAAATTAGCGATAATTATAAATACCTTAAATACTCACTTATTTTTAAAAGAAATAGTAAGTTGGAAAGCTATAGCTTAAGTTAATTTGTTCATATATTACCAAATAATAATAATAATAATAATAATGTGTGTGTGCGGGTATGGGGCGGGTTGGGTACTATAGTACCCATACCCACACCCATTCCCACTACTTTTTGCGGGTAATTACCCATACCCAACCCCATACCCATGTAGCGGGTTTTTACCCTACCCATAGTGGGTATTTTTTGCGGGTACCCTATGGGTCTGAGACCCATTGCCATCCCTACTCCCGAGCATGACGTCGGAAATTCATCTCGTTTATGAGTTAATAATACTTCGCCGATGCTAAAATATTTATATTGTAGAAATAGAATCCTTACGACATTCTAAGACATTCCATGACATTCGAGATTTCTATAAAGGTCTCGCTTAGCCCTTTTTCCTTATGTCGTACTAAGAAACCTTTGTGACGCGTAATCTTATCATAACTAATAAAAAAATGAAATAATAATTAATAAATAAATGATAAATAGTAAAATTGAAGTGCTAACTGATAACCATTTAGAAATCAATTATTACTGTTGAAATACTACCGTTTGCCAACCTTTTATTTTATAACAACCGTTAGTCAACTTTTTTATTATTATTGATGTTAGGGTTGTGATTCATTAAAATAATACTCACTTCATTCCTAATTATAAGATTCCTTAGATACAATTGCGCTTAACTTTCTTTTTACATTGGTAAGATAAATTGCACCCACAAAGAATCGATCACTGGGCCTCCTCTTATCCAACTCATATGTCCTCTAGCTCCTACCACTTGAGCTATCCTACAAGGACAACAATTACGCTTATTAATGTAATGAGAATAATTAATGCACTAATTTAAAAAAGTTATATGCAATTTACCATATTTACGCTTATCTCTTTCATCATTGTATTCTATCTCTTTAATGTTATATCACTCTCCCTTATTATATGCATTGGGTAAATATGAAAAAGATACTAATAACTTGTTTTAAAACTAATAGGGGTCTTATATAAAGGGACATAAATTTTTGTTAAGGGGTCTTATAATTGTGAACGAAGACAGTAGCATTTAACCTCATTATGCTTGATGTCATAAAAAAAAAACTTCATTATGCATTAAAATAATACTACTTTTGAAAAGAAACCACTCTTTGAGAGTTGCTGCAGAGAGCAACTTTGTTTACCAAGGTGGAGAAACTCATATAGTGCAATGGTGAGAGAAACTTGAGGAAAGAGAAAATTCCGGAAAGCAATTCAACTTTTCCCACCGTTGCTGATGCTCTAAGCTTATACATCAATCTCATCTCATACATTAAAATAATGTATTATTTAATTCACTTTATATATGATGGATAATTCATGTTAAGTGTGTAATGTATAAAGTTACATGAAAATATTTAATCTACCGCCGCCACCATAACCTCCACCATGGCCACTACGACAACCCTCCACCTTTACCATCACCACTCTCCACCACCGCCACGACTACCCTCCAGCTCCACCATTGCCACCACCGCTGTTGTTGCTATCGCCACTACAACCACCCTCTACCTTTGCCACTATCGCTGCCTCCGCCACTGCCACCACCATCATTGTCATCATTGCTATCGCCACTGCCATCGCCACCACCTACCACCACTACTACCACAGCCACCATCATCACCATCACCTTCTAATGCCACCAACACGACCACCCCCTTAACCGCCATCGTCATCTCCACAACGACTACATACCACCATGACCCACTACTACAACTACCGTCACAACCACCTCCTCCATCGCCGCCATGACCACCACTGCCACTGCTTGCACCATCACTTCCAACACCACCATTATCGCCTCTACCACTTTAACCACCACTGCCATTGCTGCGACCACACCCCCTCCACTGCCACCACCACCATCACCATCACTTCCAACACTGCCCTGCTGCCGCCACCACCCTAAGTCCTAACCACTTCTCAACATCACCACTACCACCATATTCCGTCACTGCCATTATCGCAGCTACCTCGGCTGCCATCGTCTCTTACCACCCACAAACAACATCATCATTTTAAAAATATATATCATTATTCAATATTTCATAAAGCCTATGATTATATTAATTTAAACGAAATGATAAGTTATACTTTAT
Organism: Lotus japonicus; assembly: GCF_012489685.1. NCBI lineage: Eukaryota > Viridiplantae > Streptophyta > Magnoliopsida > Fabales > Fabaceae > Lotus > Lotus japonicus. Next base: position 57,639,533 of record NC_080041.1, on the reverse strand, counting down.
ATGATTAAATTTTTACCAAATCTAATACTATCGAACCTTATACTATAAAACGCCGGTCTTTATAATTTCTTGGTGCATTGCCCCTAAAGGTATCCAAGAAAAATATCTATCATCTTTGTTCAAATGAAATGTCCTTTTAACTTGTACACCGGAGCAAACAATCGGTAAATGTTACGAAATTACACAACCCTTGAATTGAAGGTTCCATAATATTCTGCCGTGTTTTCAACAGCAGAAGAAAAAAGAAAAAAAGAAAAAAACTTGAAGCCTGAAAGGGTTCAAACTTCAAACTAGTGGTGGCCCCTCCATTCGCATATTTAGTATAGCAACTGAAAAGAGAAGTGGCTGTTTCGTCGCATTGTGCCTCCAAACCTCACTTTATAAATTGACCACAACCCTCTCTGGTTTTCGTAACTCGACCTTGCCAATTAACCAAAACCGAGCCTGATATTTTTTCCCCACTTCAAAACTTTTTCCTTCTATAAAGTCCAACACCAACCAAAGCAAGAATCCACGTTCTAATAGAACAATCTCTTCTCTACTCTGTTTTTTATTGCTTTTACTCTGTTTCTTCAATACTCCTCAAGTTTTTTATTGCATTGAGGACTTTGAGGTTAAGAAATTGAGAATGACAAAACCGAATGTGTTGACCCCTGACACTAAGTCATGTATTACCACGCTTATTGGCGTGCCTGAATCCATGGCTGTGCTTGGTGGGATTTTGGGCATTACACAACACAAAAATGTTGTGAAAAAGTTGGAAGGTGCTAAAGTTAGCACCTGGATTGATTCAATGAGAGCTGCTTCACCAACTAGAGTCAAATCTAATAACTTACCCTCCTCAGAAAACCAAGAAAAATGCTCTTGGATTGTAAGCATCTGAAATTTACCCTTTTTCTTTGGGATATTTAAGTATCAAAGATTAGCCTGTTATGTTAAAAGCCTCACATTAACTACACACATACCACCGAGATGTCTTTATCAAGAGTGAAGCAACTCAAATATTCAAACTAGCTTTTTGATTTGCAGCTTTATCATCCTTCAGCACTGAGCAAGTTTGATGAGATAAAATATAACTCCAAAGGAAAGAAGATTGTGGTTTTTCTTGACTATGATGGAACTCTCTCACCAATTGTTGCTGATCCTGATAAAGCTTTCATGACTAGACAGGTTTTTCTTTTGGTTCTCTATCCCTCTGTTTCATTCATACCCATTGAGTAAAGCTTATATTTTTTGTGAATGAATTTTGTGTAATTAGATGAGAGCGACACTGAAGAACATAGCAAAACATTTTCCAACTGCTATTGTGACCGGAAGATGCAGAGACAAGGTACATTTTCTCCAAAGCAGAAAAAAAAATCAATAACAAACCAATTTTTATTCACCGTGATTTTTTATAATGGTGAAATCAAAGGTAAAAAAAATTATGATGAACTAAAATTACAGTGCAGAGTCGACAAATACCAAAGATAAAGAAAATTATTTTGCTTTATGGTGATCTTGGTGACATTGATTTTTCCACTCTGCCTCTAAACACACTCTTAGAAGTAATTATTCATTATAATAATATTTTTTTCTCCTCATTATAATTGATGATGCCTAATGGTTCTTTCTACTCTCTTTTTTCTTTCTTTTAAGGTATTTAACTTTGTAAAATTGGGTGAACTTTACTACGCTGCAAGCCATGGCATGGACATCATGGGACCAACAAAAAGCCGAAATCTTGAGAAAGTAAGAGAGACATGCATTATGTGAATTCATATTTGATGAGAATTTTATCTTTTCTTTTTTGTTCTTTATGCTTAGTTTATTGATTTGTTGCTTTGTTTCAGGGTAATGATAAAGTAGTGTTGTTCCAACCTGCTAGTCAATTCCTGCCACTGATCGATGAGGTTTGTTCTTATTCAAAACGGGTTATGATATATTCACACCTCTCTACTCCTTTTCCACCTTCTCTCTCCTTTATTTCTCTTTTCTCTATCAATCAAATCACCTATCACATCTTTACTTTCTCTCTCCTTTCTTCCTATCCCTCTCTTCCTCCACCTCTCCACACCTCAAAAATAAGGTGTGAAGAAATAATTACTCATTCAAAACCTTCCCGTCAAACTGGCATTTGGCATCAGAAATAGCATAACATATTAACTTTTATAAAAAATATAATTTATTTATTTCAGGTGTACAAAATATTGTTAGAAAAAACAAAGTCTGTTCCAGGGGCTAAAGTAGAGAACAACAAATTTTGCTTGTCCGTGCACTTCCGTTGTGTTGACGAAAAGGTAACACAATTTCTTAATAATTGCTGAATTTGTAGATTTACCTTACCAACCTCACATTGATTGCACAAATTTATCTAACCATTCTTTTGTATTCTCTTTTTGTTCAGAGTTGGGCAGTGTTAGCAGAGAAAGTTAGGTTGGTGCTTAATGAGTACCCACAACTTAGGCTCACTCAAGGGAGAAAAGTGCTAGAGATCAGACCAACTATCAAATGGGACAAGGGCAAAGCTCTTGAATTCTTGTTAGAGTCGTTAGGTGGGTATATGTTCAGGGTTTTGATACAATATTGAATACATGCAGTTTCTCTTACATCGTATTTTCATTCCTTTTTTTCTTCTTCTTTTTATTTATTTTTTCATATGATATCACTTATCATATGTTCTTTTTTAAGAAATGCACTATAGATAAAATTTGGTCTTTGTGCCTTCTACCTTCTACCTTTTTGCTTGTTGATGTTTTATAACCTCCGCCTTTACAGGTTATAAAATTTGATTGGTTCATTTTTTAATTTGTTCAGTTCGTAGCTCAATTAGTTTGTGCCACCAAGAAGTTTCATTTTTTTTATTTTTCTATCTTCTATTTTTATTTTACTTTGGATGTGAATGAAATTTCCTCTCTTATGTTCATGCAAATATAGCCTAGCTTTGAGACAAATATTATAAGCCATTTGTACTAGTTAATTAACTACAATACTGTTTGTATATTTAATTTGTAGGGTACGAGAATTCTGATGATGTTTTTCCAATTTACATCGGTGATGATCGAACCGATGAGGATGCTTTTAAGGTAACAAAATGCCCCAACCTAGCTAGCTAGCTAGTTAGAATATTGCTAATTGCTATTATATAATTCACTTGCACATGTTGACTGACTTATTGACGTTATAAATATAACTAGGTTTTAAGAAGAAGGGATCAAGGAGTTGGAATTCTTGTTTCTAGAGTACCCAAAGAAACCGAAGCTTCCTACTCTTTGCAAGATCCATCAGAGGCAAGCTCAATATATTCTCATCCAACATATATATGAAATTTAATGAGAAAATGTTATGCTCTTGTTATTAGAGTTTAATTTATTCTACTTTATTTTATAAATTATTTCAACTTGTATTGAGAATATGGGTAATGTATTAACAATATCTTTATGCTTACATGCAGGTTGAGCAATTTTTGAGGTGTTTGGTGGAGTGGGAAAGATCCACTATATCGTGACTCAAAACAAGTTTGTAGAGTCGACCGTAGAATTTAGATGATCGGTTCTAAGAACTGCAACTACCTTAGAATGTCATCGATGAAGGGATCGAAGCATCCAATTTTACAACTTTATTGTTGAAATGGAAAATAGAATTCCATGATTTTATTTATTAGTTATGTCTGATTTATCAAGAGTACTACGTCGAATAAACAAAACAAAATTATGGATCAGTATGAAATAATTAAATTTTATTCTGCATTATGTTCTCATCTTACACTACAAAAAAATGCATTTTTAGTGGCATTGATATTGTTAAGTTGTGGCATTTATTAAATGCCCCAAGTGTTATTAGTGGCATTCACCTTTAAGTGCCTCTATTACATGTGTCACAACTGTTTTGTGGCATTTTTTGCTTAAATGCCGGTTTTGTATGCCACAACTGGTATTGACATCTTTTAAATGCCACGAAATGCACCAACCATTGAATTAGGCTCGAACTGTACTGGCATCCTTTAAGTGCCACAAAATGCACAATTCAGGTTTTGACCCTTCCAAGTGTATTTTTTATTTTTTATTTTTTTATTTGTGAATCAATTTAAATTAATTCTTAAAATCTCTAATATGTTGGTAATTAGGGATTAAACTAACACCAAATTAAGCAAAGAGAGAATAGGATAAAAAAGAACATAATGAATAATAAAAAGCATGAGCATGATAATGCTACAAGTAATTGCAAGACCACTCTACAAAGGTGGTTCAGTCACTCAAAAAGAAATTACAATTCACTCCTTTTACATATCTCAAATATGCAACATCTTTACTAAATTCTAAGTATGCCTCAAGATGTCACAAGGTTCAATCTAACTAACAAATGGGCATGAACATGAAAGGAAATATATGGTTCCAGCATTTGAATTTGAGTATATAAGGATTTAAAGACTCAATTATTTTTAGACATTTCTTCATTGTATCTATATTGTCATCAATTGACCCTGCAATGAAAAGGGTAGACATTTGTCAAATTTCTAATAAGTAGCTGAAACTAATAAACCATAAGTCAGTATAATAATCTGAAAGTATGAATTATCTAAAATGAAATCAAAATTAAGATGAAAATAGATTCACGTACAAATCAGAGTTAAAGGGTTCAACAAAATTGGAAGTACAATGCTTTATAAAACATGAAGTTCTTCCATTAATTGCACACATAAATCTAGTTACAGCAGTGTCATTTAATTAAGTTTCAGACCAAACATTAATTTTCTACAGATGAAAAGATCACTGAATTATTAAGTCTTTTTTGAATCAAAAAAGGGGGAAAACCCACATAAAATTTCTCAAGTCCCAAACAACAACTACAATTAAATAAGATGCTAAAACAAATGTGGATGACAGAATAGTTGTGGAAGCAAGGACCCAATCAAGTAATCACTTCAATGGAGAAACATAAATGAAAACATTCAGCATTCAAAACTAAATTTCCACAGTAGAGTAGCAAACATGACTAACCTTTGCATGATCAGCAGTTTCAACCAGTTCATCATTAGCATTGGCATTGTCCTTAAAAATTAAAACCACACCAAATCAACATTTGTACTCATTAAAAACTGCAACATATTACCTTAGTTAAATCAATAAGCAACATTACCCTTTGAGTAAAAGTCGCGAACAAAGCACCCAAGTTTGCTGAGATATTTTTGCATAAATGCAAACATTATAGTTTGCAATGTTGAAATATTCTCTTCAGAAGTTGCTAACTTGCTCTTTACAAAATTAAGTTCTCTTTCAATTGAGATAATTCAGCTGAGCTATTATAGGCTATACCACTAGTCGATCCAAATGCAACACTATGAAGAGCGCCTAAGCCTAATCCACGCACACATCCATTTTGTCTCTACCTTTTTTTCTTTTCTTTTCCTCACCTTTACATAATTCTCAGTGCTCTACTTTTCTCTTTACCTACTGCATATAATGATCAATTTTTTTTGATGAATAATTTCAGACAGATACAACATCAGTGTTGTTTGAAGCAATAGGGTACATAAAGTTTCTTCAAGAACAAGTCCAGGTGGGTATCATTATACATAGAAAAGTTTGCTTTACCTGCATTATGAAACTATATAACACACAATTATTGTTGTTGTTGATATCCTCTTTATTCCATGTTTAGTGCCAATGAAACTAGACTTCTAGGATAAATTTCTTCTAAATAATTCAAAGTTAAGTTGTTTATGTATCAGGGTAAAATAACCCTTATATGTGATTGGCTAAATCACTAAAACATCACCAGATAGCAATTCGTGATTTCCATACATGTTAGTCATAAGAACACCGGATTACCCTCTATCTAAATGAATCTTTGATTAGAAAATCTCATCATCCATCAACAAGTCTAGATAACAAGGGATGGAAATATAAGCAGTGAACTATTAAGTTCACATTACAATGGCAATATAAGCCAAGAGAATAGAGGCTATAGGGCACAATTATGAACAAAACAGTCAACTAATTCAAACATAGCTCACTTCCCCCCATTTTCTAATTATTACCTCACTAAAGCCCATTTTCTAATTCAAACAGGGATACATATGAAGCAATAATTTCATCAAACACCTGGCATGCATGCCCTGGCGCAAACGCAAACACACATAGACTCACTTGTTTTACACGATTTCCTCAATAATCAAGCGAAGCGATGCATAGAAATGAAAGCAAACACAACGAGTGAGAGATTAAAGCATGAAATTGAGGTCAAGAAGGTTTGGTTTGGCTTGATTTTACCTGAGTGAGCAACAAACAGTATCATGTTCGGTTCTCCCACACAATCAACTCAATTCCAGTCTCTTCTTCCTCCTTGTCGTTCTTCGATTCTGCTTTTTTGCACAATGGAAAACTCAAAATTCAAAATCGGAATACTCAGAATTCAAAATCGGAAAACTCAGAATTCAGAATCGGAAAACTCTTATGCTAATTGAAAGCAGGGAAAATTATAGGGGAGAAGTGGAATCTAAGCAAACAGAAAAACCCTAGATACATAGATGAGTGAGAAAGAGAACCAGTACGAGAGTGAGGCGAGGGTTGTGGTGTTCCGGAAGCTCGGTCACGGTGGTGAAGACAATCGATGACTGGCGGTGATGCACGACGGTGATGCGCGGCGATGATGCGTGGCGATGATGCGCGGCGAAGAAATTCCGATGCGGTGCAGAGTTGAAGAGTTGTGCGAGTGAGAGATGAATGCGTGTTTGAATGAGTGATTTTCAACCGAGCAAGATATTTTTTTTTAAAAAAGGAAACCTTGATATGTTATATTATATATATTCTAACAGCCATTTTCAAAAAAAAAAAATATATTCTAACCGTAATATATATATTCAATATATATATATATATTCAAAAAATATATATATACATATATATATATATATATTCTAACCGTCTTTCCAAAAAATATATATTCTAACAGTGGGTGAGTTAATGTTTGTTACATATATTCCAACAATATCAATTTTATAAATAATAGATTGATATCATCACTTCAAAAAAATTGCTACCAAATAGCTTCTAATTAGCTGTGAATGAGGTCCTAAATTAGTGGCATTCTAAATAAATGCCATAGTAATTTGCTTTCAAATAGCTACTAATTTGCTGCGAATGCGGTCCTAAATTAGTGGCATTCTAAATAAATGTCAAAAGTAATTTGCTGTCAAATAGCTGCTAATTAGCTAGGGTTCCGTTCTCAAATTTGTGGCATTCTACTTAAATGCCAGATTAATATTTCTTTGCGGCATTCTTTTTTAAATGCCACAAATTTAAAGTAGATGATTGACAGACACAATGTTCTAGCCAAAATATTTAGGTAGGTCCGAGACCGATTGAACTCTGATGAATCAACCCAATTATCTATCCGTTTGTTCAGAGCCCGGGGGAAAGATCCTAGAACTTATAATATGCCGTCAACGGATGAGGTTGCAGCCTTGATTGTTGGGGACATTGGGGAGTCAGAAGTTGGTAGAGATGTTGTAGTGAAAATGAATGATGGATTTCTTTCAAACATACATGAAACTCATACTGCTTCCATTCCCTTGCACTATCCGCTTATATTTCCTTATGGTGAAGATGGCTTCCGTGAAGATATTCCCATTAGTGAGATTTTTAGAAACATGGGAAGCTACAAAAGATGGAAAGTCTCTATGAGGCAATTCATTTCATTCCGCCTTCAAGACAGAAACAGTGAGTATGGGAACATTATTTTTGCTAAGAGGTTGTTCCAACAGTTCGTCGTTGACGCATATACCATGATTGAAGCAAACCGTCTTTCATATATTCGATTTAACGAGAAAACCATAAGAGCATATTATTTAAATGGGGTTGCAGAGGCAATTGAGAAGGGAGAGACAGACCCGTCATCTGTAGGAAAGCGGATTATATTGCCTCCTTCCTTTACAGGAGGTTGTCGTTACATGTTTAATAATTGTCAGAATGCCATGTCAATTTGCAAAAAGTTTGGGTACCCTGATCTTTTTATTACAGCAACATGTAATTCACAATGGGGGGAAATTCAAAGGTATGTCCGTGCTAGGAATTTGAGAGCTGAAGATAGACCTGATATTTGTGTTAGAGTTTTCAAGATGAAGCTCGATAATCTGATGTCTGATTTAAGGAAAGGCACTATATTTGGTCCTGTTGATGCAGGTATGTCATTTATTATTATTTTTTTTTCCGGAAATCTATGTTTCTGTTGCAATATCATTAATACTGCAATTTTAGATTTTCATTTAATTTCGTTTAACTTTTTGTGAAGGTATGTATACAGTAGAGTTTCAAAAACGTGGATTGCCACACACGCACATTCTTCTATGGTTGAAACCCCGGTACAAATTGATAATCGGAGAGGACATTGATAAATTCATTTCAGCTGAGCTTCCTGACCCGCAGTTGTATCCAAAGCTTTACAAGGCCGTTTCCTCCTTCATGATCCACGGTCCGTGTGGGGTTATTGATCCAAAGTGTGCATGCATGGTTGATGGCAAGTGTTCTAAACACTTTCCCAAAAAATATCAGAACTGCACTACCATTGATGATGATGGTTTCCCAATTTATAAGAGAAGGAAGACAGGAATTACAGTGGCCAAGAAAGGAGTTCCTTTGGATAATGGTTTTGTTGTTCCCTACAATCCTCGACTTCTGATGAATTATCATGGACATATCGACGTGGAGTATTACAATAAATCGAATGCAATAAAGTATCTATTTAAATATATCAACAAAGGCAGTGATAGGGTGAATGTTCAAATTTCAAATGTTGGAAATGGTGAATCGAACCAGGATGAAATTAAACAGTACTACGATTGCAGGTAAGTAATCACAATGTTTTTCTTTATTTTATTTTTAAATTTTTTTTACCCAGTTATTAAACTGAAATGAAATGGCAGGTATCTAACTCCATGTGAGGCAGCATGGAGGACATTTAAATTTGATATCCACGAGAGATGGCCGCCCGTGAAGCGCTTATCATTTCATCTTCCCAGTGAACAGTGTGTAACTTTCAACGACGATGAAGACTGGGAAGGCGTTGTTCAAAATGTTCAACTAAAGATACTCAATTCTTAGCATGGATGAATGCGAATAAGCTATACCCGGAGGGAAGAAGTTTAACGTATGCTGAATATCCGTCTATGTTTGTTTATAAGAAAGATAAGCAAGTATGGGAGCCAAGAAAGAAAGGTTTCTCCCTTGGTCGTCTTCAATATATCGCTCTAGGCATGGGCGAGGTATATTACATGAGGATTCTATTAACCAAACAGAGAGGCTGTGACAGTTTTGCAAGTTTAAGAACTGTCAAATGGGTTGTTTATCTAACATTCCAAGATGCGTGCGATGCTATGGGATTAATGGAAGATGAGAGGGAGTATGTTGATGGGATTATTCACATGAGTGAGATTGGTTCAGGGTCTTATTTGAGGCATTTGTTTGTAACGTTGCTCTCAACAAACGCTATAGGAAAGCCAAGAGAAGTGTGGGATAAGACATGGAGATTTTTAGCTAACGACATTTTGTACCACAGAAGAAGGTTGCTTAAAATGCCAGGTATTTTTGCACTATGTTCTTATTAAATATATTTAATGACGTTTTTTTATTGTTGTGTGTTATTTGAAATGGGCATCTTAGAAGGAATCATTTCCTTTGCTATATCAAAGAAGCAACCTCTGTACAATTGGATTTTATTATATAGATTGCGTGATTTAGAGAATGATTTTCTATATTGTTTTAAATCCATTTAATATTTGTTGCAGATCTTCAAATAAATGATGAGGATTTGATGAACTTATGCTTGATTGAGTTAGAGAAGGTGTTGAGAACCAATGGAAGGTCACTTAAAGAATGGCCTAGCTTACCTTATCCATCATTTTGTGAGACCTTTCGTTTTGAAAATCAATTTGTTGCAGATGAGCTTAATTACAATAAGGATGAAATGAACGTACATCATCAACAATTGGTCTGTTCCCTAACTTCTGAACAGAAAGGAGCGTATACCCAGGTAATAAATTATGATTAAAGCATAATAGAAGAAAAAATGAATAAATTCGATTATTATGTGTTTCGAATTTTCTTTTTGACAAATTATGTCAATTTACAGATTTTGGATGCTGTTTCGTCCAATAACGGAGGATTTTTTTTCCTATATGGATTTGGCGGATCTGGTAAAACTTTTGTGTGGAATACCCTCTCAGTTGCGCTGCGTTCTGAAGGAAAGATTGTTCTAAATGTTGCGTCAAGTGGCATTACTTCATTACTATTACCTGGAGGTAGAACTGCTCACTCTAGATTTTCCATTCCTATCACTATCCATGAATCATCAACATGTAATGTCCGTCAAGGTTCTCATAAAGCTGAAATGCTTCAGAAAGCAAGTCTTATCATTTGGGATGAAGCTCCAATGCTTAACAAGCACTGTTTTGAAGCTCTAGACAAAACTTTGAATGACATCATGAAGACCCAAGCAACTTTTGGCCATGATAAACCCTTTGGAGGAAAGGTAGTTGTTTTGGGGTGGGGACTTTCGACAGATTCTGCCAGTAATTTTGAAAGGAAGTAGATCAGAAATCATTTCTTCTTCTGTGAATTCATCATACCTATGGAAGCATTGTAAAGTAATGAAGTTAACTACCAACATGAGATTACAACAAGCAGGGTCCTCTTCTTCATCCTTGGAGATCAAAGAATTTGCGGATTGGCTTCTACAAGTGGGCGATGGCACGGTTAAGCCAATTGATGAGGATGATTCTATTATAGAAATTCCCTCTGATTTGTTGGTGAGGGAGTCCGATAATCCCTTACTTGAGTTAGTTAATTTTGCATATCCCAATGTTGTTGCAAATTTGGAGAACCATGCATATTTTGAACAAAGAGCACTCCTTGCTCCCACTCTTGAAAGTGTTGAAGAGGTTAATAACTTCATGATGTCAATGATCCCTGGGGACAGGGCCGGTCCCGACATTTTGGAGGCCCTGGACAAATAATAAAAATGGACCCCCAATAATTTTTTTAAAAGAACATTATCTATTTAAATTATAAATAGCATCAACAACTTCAAAAATATGTGACTAACATAAACAAAATGTCATATTCTAATCAATATAATCCAAAAAAAAAATTTAACTACTTAAAAAAAGCCTCTCTCCTAGCATTTTTTGAAGCAAAACTTTCAATCAATTTTCATATTGTATATTCTCCAACATATTATTCTCAATTGCTATCAATGCTAACCCATTAAGCATTTTCAGAGTTAATTGGTTCACCAATTAATATCCACTTATCTAGTAAATTAGGTAGAAGAACCCAAGGAAACCTTTCACATTCCAATGCTAATTAAGCTCTTAAAAAACCGCTATATATAATTAATGTCCGGAATTTTTAACTAGCAATGTGTTGGTTCGCTTGGCAACGCATCTACTGGCCATGCAGCTCGCGTCTCGTGGGTTCGAATCTCAGGGACCTGACTTTTTGCATAAATTTGGAATTTAAATTCGAATTAATGGCTAAAAAATTACCGCCAGGAGGATTTGAACCTGTATCACAGGTGTTCCAGAGCATAGTGCTTTTCCATTGAACTAGCTCACTATATTAAAATATTTTCGAACATTAATAATTTATATATTTTAGAAATATATCTCACAAATTTTTTTTTTGGGGCCCCTTCTTTTTGGAGGCCCTGGGCTGTGGGCCTGCTTGCACAGGCCCAAGGCCGGCCCTGCCTGGGGAGGAAATGTGAGACCCAAGTTTTTAAGTTTGGAATAAATCGAATGAAATTTCTTTTCACGATTAATTTGATGTAACGTGAAGGAAAACCTGAACAAGTGCTTATTGAATGGGATAAATTTGTGAAGGAGAAAGTTCAGGAAAAAGCTAAGGATTGTATCAAAGTCGATAAAAGTTATAACACGATTAGTATTCGCTTAAACCTAGGTCAAGAACGTTAGTAAACAATTAATTTACCCTTAAAGCACTATAGGAACTAATTCCAAAAAAAAATATTCAGAGGAATGTCAGAATTTCTCTTATTCATTTCCATGACAAGCGTTTCGATACGAAACCCTGGAATGTACGAACGCCAATTTCCAACACTCGGAAGTTTGCCGAAACCGAAACCGAAACCCTGATAGTTCAGAAACCCTAAAATCAACGGACGATGAAGACTTTTTCTATTCGGAGCTTCAAATAAAGATTTCATTCGCATATGCCCACTCTAATCGACGTTCCGAATCTTTCTTCAGAAGGAAGTTTCTGCATCCGAGGTCAAAAGCATAAAGTGCATAAAGTGCATTTTTAAGCCGGTAAACATTAAAAACAAGCCTCAAAAACCAAAAATCATACTGATATTTCTTTGGAGAATTAGAAGATTCAGCGGGAAGAATATCATGTCTAAAATACGTAGGAATCAGTAGGAAAAATCGGAATCGCGAAATAATCATTTTCTCACGTTTTCAATTTCCTATATATAGTTTGAAAAATGAAAAAAACAAAACAAAAGCTTCACAACACACACGGCCGAGGCATTGGAGAGGAAAAAGGAGGAAAAGTGATTTTTCCAATTCTTGACCGATCGTCGTTCCGTTCGTTGCTACGCGTAGACCTCGAGGTACTGATGCTTTTCCCTACCTCTGATCGTAAATTCTGTCGCTTTTCTCTATGTCTTTCTGTGCTCAAAGTTTTGAGCTTTTTGTAAAACTGTCCAAATAAGTTGATTTCAGTGTCTAAACTTATTGCCTAAGTGCTCTAGAGCATGAATATCCGGTTGTTTTCTGCTGAATCTCGCCGAATTGCCGCCGAGTTTCAATTCTGCTCAAAAACCCATTTTTATGCTGAGGTTCCGCTTTTTTGATAAAAAACTCTCGACTGAGCTTAGCTTCAGTAGGATTAGTTGTTATAAATGTCGTTAGGATCGACCCCATCTAATTTGTTTTTCGAAATTCTGATTTTGAGTTTCTGAGCTAAAAATATTGACCAAAATACCCCTGCGACAGTTTTCGACCCGATAATTTTTCTGAGAGTTTCCCTGGCCTAGATATCGCCTAAGAATACCTAGGAATTGATTTAGATCGAAGAAAAAGTTCGAAAACCCTATTTTCCATAGTGGCCGAAACCTATTTGCTTGGGTACCGTGTCCAAAAATAATTTTTGGGCCTCTATGACCTGAGCCATTGTGTAGCTCTTTCAATTGTCGAAATTTTGGCGCCGGTTTCGTGTCATTCCGAGTTTTGTAGCTCGAGTTATGCACGTTTTAGCGAATAAAGTGTTTTTGTACAAAACTTGAATCGAGTCAAAACTCATCCATTCGGGGGAAGCCCTTCCATTCGTGCCTAAATGTTGTACTCTGAAGCTTCTTGAGCTTTGTCGAACATTAGTTAGGATTGTTTCGACTGTATCGACTTGTGTTAATTCATTATTGCTTTGTTTGCTCAAAGGTTCAATTGTGGAAACTTTGGGATTGATTGAACAAGCTTGTGAGGGAGACCTACACCGCGAGACTGGAACAACTCGAGGTGAGGGCAACTTACTTACTAGCTATTGCTTTATAGGCGTCGATGAATTCGACTTGAATATTGCTTGAATGTTGGATATTGTATTGATATTGTTTATTGCTTGGAACTGGGAAATGTTTTCTAGAGACTTCGGCCGAGTGAACTTATATGAGACGTGTGTCTCCGTTTTCTGAGAGGCTTCGGCCGTTTACTGGTTTCTGCCTTATGATTTCCGCACTGGATTATTGTTATATTGATATCGTTATTGAACTGAGCTATATGTCATTATTTATGCTGAGTTTATGATGTTTTGCATATGCTCTATGGAATTGTACTGATTTGAGATAGTACTTGATTATATGATTTCGGAGTGTGGGGAAAACGTGATGTTATGCCATGCTAATGACGAGGTTTGGAAAATGTTAGGCAGGCTTTGACCGGAGGTCTAAGCCATAGTCATTTTAGGATCGAGACCTTCCCGGGGAATTACTTAGGTTTATTGGGATCTTTTTACTTATAGAGTTTTGGAACAAAGAGAAACGAAACTTGACTTCATAAATGAAATTCATAATGCATTAACCAAAGATAGAACGTATTCAAATAGTAATAACAATTTCTTGGAAAAGACTTAGGATCTGAAATAAGTTTGAAAACGGGAAGTGTCGGCGATCCTAGCGTTGTGACTGGGACAGTCACTGAATGCGAGCAGCATTCTCTCTAATCGTTGATCAGTTGTTTGGCCATCGAGATGGTGAGCCAGGGTAACTTGAAAGGTCACTGAGTGCGAGATGCATTGTTTTGCTCGTGGAGCAGTTTGGTTGGCCATCGAGACGGTGAGCCAAAGTGACTAGGAAAGTTACCAAGTGCGACTAGCACTTCTTTGTTTACCTCAGGGTATTGTAGAGACAATGTACTCTAGCTAGACACGCGTACCTTGGTGAGGACGTTTCGTTGTTTGGCTAACCATATTGCATTCATGCATACATTTCTTGGAAAGTGTGCTGCTTTCCGAAGGACGATCTCAGATTGAACTTCATCGGAGCGAGATGCTTCATTGGAGCGAGATGCTTCACAGGAGCGTGCTGCTTCACAGGAGCGAGATGCTTCATAAAAGCGAGATGCTTTATAAAAGCGAGATGCTTTACAGAAGCGAGATGCTTCATACGAGCGAGATGCTTTAGCGGAGCGAGATGCTTGGCTCGTCCCATCCATCGAGATGGTGACATTTTATCCGGATCATATTTTGAGCATGACATTGCATTGGCACGCCATGCACCTAACTATATTTGTTGATGGGTTGGAGATCCAATTGTTATTTGTGATTTGATGATGATAAACATCGTTATATATCTTGATGATTTGATGTTGATAAATGTTATGTATATACCTTAGGGTAGGCAATACGTAAGTTATACGTATATATACAACATATATATATACCCCCCTTATTCTTCACATGTTGCTTGTATTATCTATTATATTCTGTGAGTTGACCCTCGCGCCTTGGCTTTGTGTTCATGTTTGTGTTTGGGCGGTCGGCCTGCTGCCAGACGTTCAACAGCCGATTCGAGATGGTTCGTCGTTCGGGGAGGACCCGGAGCGAAATGACTACTATTGAGCCTTCGACGTGGACCCGGACTTCATGCAGGATCAGATGAGGGTCGATGTTAGGGGTGTAGTACATCGGGTGTCGTTGTCATAGCTCTGACTGTCATTTCTTATTTTGGGGCAAGGTAGGTCCCCGACTATTAGCTTTTTGTGTGGTTCTCTTCCATGAGGATCACAGGGAGTTTGTCGGACGTAGAAGTCTTTCTTTTGGAAGCCGTTTTGGGCTGACTTACTCTTCGGAGGACTGAATTTATAAAACTTATGACTCTATTTATGAGTCACACTTATTTGCCTGCGGGCACTACTTTCAGTTATTTGATGTTACTTTCCGTCACTTGAGGACTATCGTGACGATGTTTTTAGTTGCAGCGAGGGCTGTACTTATACTGTATATTAGTCGCTGTTAATCGCGATTGAGTTGAGTCTTTAATTCGTCAAGTCTTTTATTTACTTAAAACAAATATCGAAAAAAAAAATATACCTGCTTTTCCGCTTTATTTTATTTTTGAGTTACTAAAGTGACACTCGGAAATCGGGGTGTTACAGGAAACAGAATATTTGAGTTATGACACGCCATGCAGGTCAGATGAAGACTCTGAAATAGATGCAGAATGGTTCACTTCAGAATTTCTAAATGATGTTAAGTGCTCTGGTATTCCCAACCACATAATTGTTCTCAAAGTTGGTGTCCCTATCATGTTAATTCGGAACATTGACCAGTCTGCTGGATTGTGTAATGGAACAAGATTGATAGTGAGCGCTTTGACACCTTATATCATTGTTGCAACAACTCTTTCATGTTCTAAAACAGGTAAACCTGTTTATATTCCTAAGCTTAGCTTAACTCCTTCTGATACTGGCCTCCCTTTCAAATTCTCAAGGAGATAGTTCCCTATTACTGTTTGTTTTGCTATGACTATAAATAAGAGCCAAGGCCAGTCGTTATCGTATGTTGGATTATACCTTCCTAGGCCGGTGTTCACGCATGGCCAGCTATATGTAGCTCTATCAAGAGTAAAATCTAGAAAAGGGTTGAAGATACTTATAGTTGATGACAAAGGAGAAGTATCTAATTGCACTCGCAATGTTGTGTATGAAGAAGTATTCCAAAACATATGAATGGTTAGATTATCTATCTTTGAATTCATACTTCTTTGTATAATGCACATTGTATTTAGCGTGCTGTATTTTTTGATCTACTTATTTAAAACATTTTCTAAATTGTTGCAGATTCAACAGACTTTCAATGATAATGGGGCAACAAGCAACAAGTGGAATGCATAACGTTCATATGACATCTTTTTGTTGCTGATATATATATATATATATATATATATTTATGTTATCATCAACCTTTGTTAGATTCATAACGTTTTTCATTGTTGTGTAAACGAATCAAATCTAATTTCAATTGTTATCTATGGTTTTGTGGTAGTTAATCATGTCAATTTCATGTAAAAATAATTGTCATAAAAAATTAGAAAAATTTTTCGCCGTGCAGCGCACGGGTAAAAACACTAGTGCTAATTGAAAGCAGGGAAAATTATAGGGGAGAAGTGGAATCTAAGCAAACAGAAAAACCCGAGATACATAGATGAGTGAGAAAGAGAACCAGTTCGAGAGTGAGGCGAGGGTTGTGGTGTTCCGGAAGCTCGGTCACGGTGGTGAAGACAATCGATGAGTGGCGGTGATGCACGACGGTGATGCGCGGCGATGATGCGTGGCGATGATGCGCGGCGAAGAAATTCCGATGCGGTGCAGAGTTGAAGAGTTGTGCGAGTGAGAGATGAATGCGTGTTTGAATGAGTGATTTTCAACCGAGTAAGATATTTTTTTTAAAAAAGGAAACCTTGATATGTTATATTATATATATTCTAACAGCCATTTTCAAAAAAAAAATATATATTCTAACCGTAATATATATATTCAAAATATATATATATATATATATATATATATATATTCAAAAAAAATATATATACATATGTATATATTCTAACCGTCTTTCCAAAAAAATATATATTCTAACAGTGGGTGAGTTAATGTTTGTTACATATATTCCAACAATATCAATTTTATAAATAATAGATTGATATCATTACTTCAAAAAAATTGCTACCAAATAGCTGCTAATTAGCTGTGAATGGGGTCCTAAATTAGTGGCATTCTAAATAAATGCCATAGTAATTTGCTTTCAAATAGCTACTAATTTGCTGCGAATGCGGTCCTAAATTAGTGGCATTCTAAATAAATGTCAAAAGTAATTTGCTGTCAAATAGCTGCTAATTAGCTAGTGTTCCGTTCTCAAATTTGTGGCATTCTACTTAAATGCCAGATTAATATTTCTTTGCGGCATTCTTTTTTAAATGCCACAAATATAGTGCCACTAAAAACTAGTTATTTTGTAGTGTTAAGAATTATGTAGTTTCGTTTTTATATGTTATGTCTGATTTATCAAGAGTACTACCCGAACCTCATGACCCAGGATGCTCAAGCGCCAGACTCAAATTTTGGCAAAGCTTAATTGGCGGTCAGGCGCCAAACAGGGGCGCCTGAGCACTCGTTGCACGTTCAAAACCCCTTGAACTTCATTTTTACTCCACTTTAAAGCCTCCTTCAAGTCTCCAAGCCTCTAGACCTTCCCTCTTCAACCATTACAACCTGAAAACTTGATGACAAAGCTAGAGGAAAATATCAAGAAACTTAAAGATCAGTTTTGCACAAAGGCTCCAAAACAAGTGGAAATTTCCTAAGACTCCTAAACTTTAATAAAATGCAACTAAAGTCCCTATAAAACTACAAGATTACCAAAAAAAAGTAAAAACACAAAGAAAGGTAAAAATGCATGAAACACTACATGAGACACAAGAAAAAGACTCAAAACTAGCAAAGGAAAACCCTAAAAACATCATATAAATCCCGGTCATCAAGTAACGAGCATCTGCATGCTCAACTTGATTATCTCCCGTATGAGCAAAAGGATGATGGATTTCCGGAGGCGGAGACCGTGGCTGATTTTCGTCCATTCTCTGCGACGGTGGAGAATGTGGCGATTCCGGAGAATATGAAAACCTTGGTCCTGGATGCTTATAGTGGTGATACCGATCCTAAGGATCAAATCTTGCACTTCAACACAAAAATTGTGATTAGTGCTGCTTCTGATGCTGTTAAATACAGTATGTCTCCGTCCACTTTCAAGTCAACGATGATGGATTGGTTTACTACTCTCCCGCTAGGATCTATATCGATTTTCAAGGAATTTTCTTCAAAGTTTCTGGTTCACTTCTCGACGAATAAAATTCAGAGAGTGACGCTTAATGACTTTTTTAACATTCGCCAGAAGGAAGGAGAAACTATCAAGCAGTACATGGCGCGTTACGTTGCTACTTCGGTGAAGGTGGAAGATTCGATGCCTGATGCTTGTGCTCAGGCGTTGAAAAATGGTTTGCGTCCTGGATCTTTGAATAACAAGTTAGGTAGGAAGCTAGCGTCTTCAATGGCGGAAGTTTGGGCGAGAACACACATGTATATTTTTCAAGAAGAGGATGATGCCTTTAAGTGTCAGAGGGAAAAGATGAATTAGGAGGGAGCATCGTCAAAGAATTTTCTTTAGGGAGCGGAATGGTGGTGAGCATGGGGTGCGTGGAGAGAAGAGAAAGCATTGCGAGGGGAAGGCTCCGCAAATGGCAGAACCGGCGGGACAAGCTCTGTACCAACCTCGTGGATCTTTTCAATACCGACGTCCTGCGCAGCAACGACAACCTGCTTCGCGGCCAGCTGAAGATAATTTGGAGCTAAACACAAATTTGACGGATATTTTTTGTGTGATCAAGGACAGAAATATGGTTGGCGATCCCGAATTGCCAAAGCGCCCGCCAAGGGATGTAGATAGGAACAAGTGGTGCGAGTATCATCGCACGATAGGCCATGACACTGATGATTACAACAGCTTGAAACTGGAAATTGAGAAGTTGATAAGGGCTGGGCATTTGAGAAATTTTGTACAAAGGAGTGATTGCTAGCAAGCGCCACTGAGGGAAGAGGAAAAGAAAACCCTGGTAATAAGGGTGCGTGGTGCGGAAGAGACGAATGTAGCGCAAAAGAAGCATGTCCAAGCGGTGAACTTGGTTCAGGAACTACCTTGGGGGTTTGACCATCCATATATCACAATTTCAAAGGCTGATTTTCATGGGGTGAAGCCGCATAAGGATGACCCGATAGTGGCCCAATTGCGGGTGAATAGTTTCAATATTAGGCAAGTCTTTTGGATCAAGGTAGCTCCGCAGATCTCATTTATGGCGACGCGTTTGACAAGCTCGGGCTGATAGATGGTGATTTGCTTCCGTATACAGGGAAACTTTTTGGGTTTTCTGGCGAGCAGGTTTGGGGTACGAGGGTATCTGGATCTTGATACTATCTTTGGTGAAGAGGAAAACGTAAAGGTTTTGCAAGTGCGAAATTTGGTGTTGCAAGTGGTGGCTTCTGATAATATGATTATCAAAGTGGATTGAGGCAGAGCTACTTGCCAAGATCACGTCTTCAAAAATAGTCAACTTCTATTGGCGAAGATAAATTGCAGGTTTATCGTGCCGAGGGTGATTGTCTCAGATAATGCGACTCAATTTTCTAGTAAGCAGACAAAGGAGTTTTGCGAAGGAATGGGCACTCAGATGCATTTCTCATTAGTAGAGCACGCGCAAACTAATGGGCAGGTGGAGGCGGAAAATAAAGTAATGCTGAGAGGCTTGAAGATTCGTTTGGATGAGGCCGAGGGTAGACGGAATGATGAGTTACCAGTAGTGATGTGGTCTTATACCACAACGCCGCAATCTAGCACAAAGGAGACATGTTTTAGAATGACTTACGGGGAAAATGCGATGCTTCCTGTGGAAATCGACAATTCTTCTTGGCGGACAAATCCGGTGCATGTGGAAAAAATAGCATGAATATAATGATTGAGTTGGACTTGTTGGCGGAGACTAGGGAAGAGGTGCGGAACCCGGAGGCTGCAATGTAGGAGAGCAGAGGTTCAAGGAAACAAGATAAGTTCCAATTGGGAAGGGTCGTACCGCATCTGAAAGATCTTAGGACAGGGAGCATATCACTTGGAGGAGTGGATCGATGGCAAGTTCCTAGGTCTTGGAACGCCGCTAACGTCTGGTATTATTACAGTTGAAGGCAGAAGGGGTGAATAAAGGCGTATTATTTTTCCTTTCTACCAAGAAAGTTTTTAACGAGGCGCCAAAATTAATGTAAAGAAAACTAATACAAAGTTCTATTGAAAGTTTATTCCGACGAATGAATTTATTAGCAAAAGCTGAATTAGAGCTTCTTTGCCCATGGTGGGCATTCCTTTTTTTATGGCCTCAACTTCCATCATGTCAAGCTTGAAGTTTTGAAGAATGAAGGTGAAGGGGTCAAAGTAGTCACTCAACGCAATGTTGCGTGGGTCGTTGTGTTCTTCTTCGCCCCCGGCTTGGGGAGTCTTGCCTTTGTTTCGAGAGGGGGTGTTTGGTGTTTGCTGGCTGAGGGCGGGGGAATCATGAGGTTTTGAAGTTTTATGTTTAAGTTGGCTTTCATGCGTGACGCCAGGATGGTTGATGGTGGTTTCAGCACTGGACACCCAGGGGTCTTCATTGTTTCGGTGTTTTTGGTTGGCGGTCGGCGGAGGAAGTTTTTTCAGAAGACTTGGACTTCTTCAACTTCTTGGAGGATGCCTCGCCATCGGCTGAAGTTTTGTGGTGGCATTTTTGTGTTTCTTTTCCGGCTCGTTGCTGAAGACCGGGGGAAATCTAGCAGCTTTTTCAGCGGCGAGCGCAGCTTGATGCTCTACGGGGGTGAACTCCATGTCGGTTGAAAGACAAAGCAAGCAATCAGTTTGTGGGAGGTAAAGAACATGGATAAAATGTAATTATACATATGAGGGGCATTTAGTTTTCTACCCAAGTATTTGGGTGTCTTCGCATACTTGGCTGCATCTATAATCATAGTGCTTTCAAGAACTTTGATTTTGGAGAAAAAGCATATGATTTTCCGTCCACTAAAGAGGGAATCAGATGGTCTCATCACTACGTGTGAAAAACTCGGGGTATTCATGTTGAACGCCAACTTTGAAGTATCTTTTGGTGAAGGAGTTTTTGGCGTTGCTCTTGAAGGGGGTGAAGCGCCGACATTTGGGTCGGGCTTTCATTGACACCCATTCCGGTCCATGCCATAGAAGTTAAAAAAGGGATTGGTGAGGGAATTAGTTGAATGGCGTCGTATAAGATTTTGAAGCAATGCATGAACGCCCAGGCGTTCGGGTGCAATTGGATTTGGGCGACATTGATATAGCTCATGACATCACAATAGAAGGAAGAGAAGGAAAACTTTAATCCTAGGTCGGCAAAGATGAAGTCGTAAACAAAAAAGTAATGAGCAGAAGGATAATCGCGCATTCGGTGATTCTAAGGACAATCATCTACATTACAGCCTACGACGTGTTGCCTTATGTTATAGCACTCCTCGTAACAAAATCCTTCGACTTATTCAAAGAATTCCTTTACGAGGGATGTGGAAGTATAGAAGGAGGGTTGGTCGATCTCTTTTGTAATCAAGATGGGTTGGACTGGTATGGGTAAGGTGTCATGGGTCCGTAGCCGGAAGGCTTTTATTTGGGGTGGCAAGAGGGTTAAGGGACCTCGCCACCGGTGGAGGTGGTAGGATCCCGTTTCTGTGACTTAATTGTTGTACCAGAAGACCTGTGTTCCTTATCTGCAGCCATGGCAAGGGGGTAGCAGAAAGAGAAAAACAACGAAAGAGAAGGAGGGAAATGGAAATAAAATATCAAAGCAAAAAGCGGGGAAGAAGGGACTCACTGAACAGGACAATGTTTTGTGTAAGACCCCGACTTTCGAAGCATCACTTTAGTAACCAATTAAAACTAACAGCGCAAAATGAAGGTATTTTTTTTAAATGGAATAAAGAAATGCGAAAGACTTGTCCAACGTGGACTTAAATAAAAATTCCAGACATACCCTGATATATATTAGCATATACAACCCATGTTGTACCATAAACGTCACCAGAACCCGACGGTGACAGAAAGTATGCCAGAAGGCAAGTGTACGCAACAATGATCAAAGTAAGTGTAATAATTACAGTCCTTAAAATGTGAGAGAGTCAGCCCAAAACAGCATCCTATCGTCCGACTACTCTCTGTGATTCCCATACAGAGAATCACACAAAAAGCAAAAGGTCGGGAACCTACCTGTTGGTAAATCCGCAAGTGTACGAATCCACCCGGTTTTAAATATCGAACCACAGGGATTGTGAGTGACTAAATTCAGTTCAAGTCTTGAGTATGAAGGTTTGTTTTATTGAAATAAAGATCTTCGAAGTAGTAATAAGGAAAAAAGGAAAATTAAAAGGCAATTTAAAAATTAACATGCTTTGGGTTCTTGTTCAACTGGTCAGTTTAAGCACATCATTCTAAGCACATGAACTCATGAATCTCTCCTTGATGTTATAGTCTAGTTACTCACTTATTGATTCCTCACATAAGCAATTCACTCATACTAAAAGCTAAGCCCAATTCCTTGTGTACTTAGTCATTTATATGAGGTTTTAGATCATGCAAATTCAGGCCAACAAACCCCAACCCTTCCTCTATTCCTAGTAGCCAAGATAGAAGGGGTAATCCCAAATCGGTTCCCTAATCTATAACAAACTTCTGTTCTGATTATAGAAAAGCATAAAACAAGCATGCACACAAGCTTAGATTGAAATTCAGAAAATGGGATTCAAGGAAAGAAGAAGATCATGTGGGAAAGAACTTAAGATTATAACTCAAATATGAAAAGTCTTACATGAAAACCAAAGCATAAGAAGAGAGATTAGCCAAGCATGGCTCAAGAACCTGAATTACAAGCTTGGAAGCCTTCTCTCACTCTCCTAGATGTTCCTCTCCTTCTAAACTTATGTAAAAATGGAATGGGTATCAAAGACTACAAAAGAAAATCACTAAAAACCTATTTATAGGCAAAATAGTCGAGTTGTGTAAGGCCCAAGTTTTTTTAAGCTTATGCTAAGTGAATAAACTTCTTATTCACGATTAGGGTTGATGTAATGTGAAGGGAAACCTGAACGAAAGTTTATTAAATGAAATATATTTATGAAGGAGAAAGTTCAGGAAAAGTTCAAGGATTGCATTATGATCGATAAAAGTTATAGCACGATCGTTACACGCTTAAACCTAGGTCAGAAACCCTAGTATATAGCTAATTTTCACTTTTAGGCACGCTGGCAGTTAATTCCAAAAATCTTCAGAGAAATGTTAGAACTTCTCTTTTTCCATATATCACCATCATTTCGAGGCGAAACTCTAGGATCTATGAACGTCCGATTCCAATCATCGGAAGTTTGCCGAAACCGAATCCCTGGTATTTCAAAACCCTAGAATTTCTCGACAATGAAGACTTTATCTATTCAGAGCTTCAAATGAATATTCTACACGCGTACACCCATTTCTCTTGATGATTTCAATCTTTCTTCCGAAGGAGGTTTTCTATTCCGACATTCGATGCAAAAAGCAACTTATCGGGTAAAATAGTTTTATACCGACTATGCATTAGTTGCCAAAAATACAAGGAGACCTCTTTATAGTTTTGGAATTCTTTTGCCAAAACATATCTATTAATTCACGGAGAATGACGCCGGAAAAATCAGATTCGCGAAACTTTCATTTTCCCGCGAATTTCCAACCTTTATATATAGCAAAGAAAGGAAGAAAAACTCAAATTTTCTTCCATTTTCTTCATCAAGGCCGCGAGTTCTACAAGGGAGGGAGAAGAGAAGATTTTCTTCATCGTTTGCTTGATCGTCGATCAATCAGTTGCTACTTCAAGGCTTCGAGGTATAGTCGCTAATCCTTACCTCCGATCGCTTTTTCCATATAGCTTTTCTGTAGAGTTTTCTGAGTGGATAGTTTATGGGTTTTTGCAAAACTATCCTGAATCTTTCATTTCTGATTCTAAACCTCTTCCTTATGCGCCCAAGATCACTTCTGCCGGGTTAGATTTTCCGTTATGTCGCCGGAATTCCGCCGGAATCAATTTGAGCCTAAAATACCCATTTTTGGAGTTTTTGGTGTAAAGCTTCAACCTTTAGGCTGAAAACTATCGCCTTAGCTTAGTGCTAGTAGGATTAGTTGTCATAAACACCGTTGGTGACGTCCCTGAAAAATTTGGTTTTTGGGATTTCAGTTTTGAAATTTCTAAGTTAAAAATCATGACCAAAATACCCCTGCGACAGTTTTTGATCCGATAATTTTTCCGAGTTCAGAATACTCTTAGTTACGGCTTATGAAAGCATAGGAACCAAGTTTGATCGAAGAAAAATCGAGCCCCATAATTGCACAAAGTGGCCGAGCCCTATTAGGGGGGAGGAGGAAAATTTCCTTTTCCGAAAACTTGTCTTTTCGCGCTAGATTATCGTACCTTAGAGTATAGATTACTTCGAGTAACCTTAGTAAGTATCGATAGCTTAGTTTTCGATAGATTCTAATAGTATTTCTGTGGTTTTGCTCTAAAGGTGATTTTGAGGAATTCCCAGAGGAGCAAGCCTTTGATTGTGAACAAGTGTTAGGAGATCGTCCTGGAGAATCTACAGGTGAGGGCTGCTCTCTGAATTACTAGATAATGTTTTAGGTGTCGACGAATTCGACTTGATTTATGTGTTATGCACTTAATTGCTAAATGTCTGAAATGATTTCTGAGGCTTCGGCCGAGCTTGTTGATTTCATGATGCCTTGATATTGTGTGCTAAATGATTCGCATGTTATGTGCTAAATGATTAATCTAGGATGTGTTGGAATATGCTGTTTATGCTTATTGGATTGCGCTTATTTAACTATATTATTTCACATATATCTGTGGTACTGAGGAGTGAGAAATACGGGCAAGTCATGCCGATTTTATTTTGAGAGTTTGAGAAAGTTTGACGGGACGAACGGAGTTCGGGCCTTGTTATGGTTATGATGGATCGAGACATTCTCGGGGAGTTAATTGGGATTTTGGTGGATGTTGAAGACTCATAAGATTTGCGATAAGACTAAAAGGATATTATTTTATAAGGAAAATTCATAAGACATTAAACAACCTCTAAACCTTTAAATAATGATAACAATCTCGAGTGCAAGTTGAGGATTGAATCTTAGTTGTGGAAAGCGAGAAGTGTCGTCGGATCCAAGGGCTGAGAAAGATTGTGAGTTCTGAGTATGTTGATACTCATTCGCTCTGGGAGCAGTTTGTTTAGCCATCCAAGGGATGAGCCGAGAAGCTTCACTGAGGCGTGAGACCTTGTGAATGCGGGATACTCCACTGAGGCGTGAGACCTTGTGGAAAGCATGGAACTCCACTGAGGCGTGAGACCTTGTGAGAGCATGAAACTTCACTGAAGCGTGAGACTTCGTGAGAGCATTGATGACCCGAAGAGTCATCGTGAGTGGTTGCACTCATTTTATGATTATTGTATTTTGTCGCAGAATCGACTTTACCTTAGGGTAAGCTTTTAGAGACATTAATTTAGCTAGAACACGTGGCGACGTGTCGAGTGAGGTCGGAGACGTTGTTTGGCTAATCACTGCATTGCATGCACTCATTAAGTGGTTTAAACACGGCGAGATACCGGACCACGGCGGATTCCAAAATTGGTTATAAGACCAGGATTTCCGCGTAAGAGCGCTGCTAGGTGACTCTTAGTAGCAGACTGAAATGGCAGACCTACGGGTTTACTGCTGATCTGACTACCTTTGTGTGGTGTAAGAGGCACGCGGGCCGAAATGGTCCCACCGTGGCTAGTGTTAGGGCTGATCCGTTTGATGTCCATCCGTTCCGGATTGCATATTGGTTGACTGGGTTAACCTGCATATCATTTCAAGCAACATGCATACTGACATAGTTGATGAGTGTGTTTGGTACTTGTTAATTCTATTTGAGGCATGTTAACTGTGATTTACTGTCGTTTATGTTCATTGAGAAATATGCAACCCTAGGATGTTATCCCTAGCTATAAGCCTAAGTGGCTAATCTTTTAATGGTATCTATTGGTGGTATTATTTATATAATTCTTTGGAGTTGACCCTCGCGTCTTCTGTGTGTGCTTTGGCGGACAAACGCCCTTTGTCAGATGTCCACGACGGTCTAGATCATGATGGTTCACCCTTCGGGGGGAACTAGAGTTGAGATGCTGGAACAGGAGCGCATCGCGGTAGCGAGAGGAGGACGGATGGTGTACTTAGACTAGGTCGTTCTGAATTCAGATTCGGGCGACGATCATGCTAGCATGTAGGTTTTAGTGCTGGTGTGAGCTCCTCGAGATGGGATTAGTGTAGGAGTAGAGTCTTAGCTCTGAACATCATTTGTTTTCTTTGGGGACAGGGTAGTTTCCCACCTATAGCTTTTTGTGTGGTTTCTTTATGGGAATCACAGAGAGTTGGTTGGACTTAGGAGGTCTTGCTTCAGGCCGATGGGCTAGCTTATTCTCAGTTTTGAGGGATGGTGTTTGCGGACACTTGACCTTTCTTGTGGATTGTACCTTTTGCCTTCGGGCGTTACACTTTTCTTTCCGTCACTGGAGGTTTACTCGTGACGAGGTTACTACTACAGCGGGGGCTGTTTATATTTTGTATATTAGTTCTGATTATTGTTATTGTTGGGTTTTATTTAATTCAGTCTTGTCTTAGTTATTATCAAAAAAAAAAAAATATTCACGTTTTTCCGCATTAAGTTTATTTTTGGTTACTAAAGTGTCGCCACCGAAATCGGGGTGTTACAAGTTGGGGCGCTCAAGCGCTACCTTGCGGCGCTTGAGCGCCCATTTGACAAAACCAAGCAATCCTCATCTGGCAGACTGGCGCTTGAGCGCCCATGCCTGGCGCGCTCGAGCGCCAGACACACGTTTTGATGGTCTTTTTGGCTTCTTGTAACCCCCCTTTGAATGTTTCCATCAATTCTTCAAGCTTTTTGGCCTTCCCTCTTCATGAGTTTCCTGCTGAAGCACTTAAGGACCAAGACAAGGAAAAATATCAAGAAATTCAAAGGGCTTTTAAGCACAATAGTCCTCACAATTCCATGGAAAACAAATGCAAGTCCTAAAATCTATAAAAATACAAGAAAGACCCTTATAAAACTATATAATTATTAAAGCAATGCAAATGCACAAATAAAAGTAAAAATGCATGAGAATGTATGAAACACTACATGAGACACACGAAAAAGACTCAAAACTAGCAAAGAAATGACCCTAAAAACACTACTAAATCCGGGTCATCACTACCCTGTCCCAAATGTACAACAACTAACCAGAGGTACAACTGAATATACACCCTAACCCAAGTCATGCAAAGAAGCGGGTCTCCCAACCCTCTTCCTCCTCCTCGCTCGCGTAGTCGTCCTCCGTGTCTGAGTCCACAGTAAGCACATCGACATCCATGTCAAGAACCTCCCTCCTCAATGTCTTCCGTGCCACCCTAGTCGAACCGGTCTCCAGATCGACTACGTCAGTAACGATCTCCTCCTCAACCATGCGAACCAAAGGTTCCACACAGTAACCACGAGAGGAACCAAACGCTCCAGAACAGGTCGGAGTTGTGGCGACAAGCTCCTTCTTGGGCTCAACGAGCCTAGAAAATGACGCAATGTCAGTAGGTCCACATCGACAGGCGGTGTCGGTCCAGACGGTGCCACGGCAACAACATCGATCTCGGAAGGATCCTCCTCATAAGATGACGACGACGATAATGACGACGGTGGCGTAGGTGGTCGCAATCCAGTGCCTGGTCCAAAATTAAATATCAGCAGTAGGTCAAAGGCAACGATGTACTTCCGCAGAACTCCAGTAGTCATGTCTCCATGGTTATCGATCACGTCCTCCATCACTCTCCCTCGGTACGTCGCTCGGTGGTTGGCGGGGTCCAACTCCCAAGCGGCAGGGCCAACTCTGTCAATCAGCTCGTACCTGTGAACCACTCCCCTAGTGACATCTGGCAGTTTGCCAACCGCCTAACACAAACAATACACACAAGGCAAGGCGCGAGGGTCAACTCCCAGAATAGGGTAGATAATATAGAGAACAAGTAGAGCATATGGATAGATATATATAGGTTCGATAAATGTTATCATGGAATATATATCAACACGTCCTCGATTTACTATATCAGCATGCATAAATCATCGATTCAGCGAAACACATAACGATATTAATCAACATCAAATAATCAAACTCATAACGATGTTTATCAACATCAACTCATCAAATGAATGGTATGAAATGCAATGTGATGCTCAAATTATGCTCCAGACAGGATGGACACGTGTGTTCGAGTCGGTCTTTTCACCAGCCTTTGTGTTAACCATAAGACTCGGTGTCTCTTACAGCCTGAATGTGTAGTCACTCTTGGTGATCTACGTGGAAACCCGACCTTTCGATCCCACTGGCTCCACCGAGGTCCGACATTCCATCGTGTATCCTCATACATGAATGAATGATGCAATATGGTTAGCCAAACATCGAAGCGTCCTCACAAACGTAAGTGTCTAGCTAAGAATATTGTCTCTAAGATTCCCTAAGGTAATTGTCAAACTATCGACCTCGAATTTCTATAACGATAGAGTGCAAACACTCTTGATGATTGTTTGAATCATCTAACTCATCACTCAGATGGTCGTGCGGCTCTTAGAGCAAAAGGAGTACCTCATACTTAGAAACAAATTGGTTTCCCATACTTATCCCCTAGGTAGCCTAAATGTTAACTGTCGATTGGCAAAAGGTGCATAAGCACTCAGGGTTTTTCCCTAAACTAGGATAATCGACACTTCTCCTATTCCCGAATTCTTACTCAAGCTCTAAGTCTTCTTCAATAATTTATCGATACTTGAAAGTGTTTGAATGTTGTTTAGCGTGTTATGATTTTTATTTATGAAATGGTTTATAATTCTATAAGTCCCAAGGTTTCCCTTAAACCCGTGTAATTCCCCAAGAATGTCTCGATCTCCTAAACTCGCAAAGGTTCAGACCTTGGTCCAACCTAATGGTCATTCTCTTAATGGTTTCTGTTACTAGCATGGCATAAACTCTCGTTACCCACACTCCGACGATATCAAAATATACGAACAATTATTTGCACAAACAGTTAGTACAATCCAATAACACATATTCAGACATATCATCATATTCTACAATTAGCCATGATGACCCGGGTTTATATGATGTTTTTAGGGTTTTTCCTTGTAGGTTTTGAGTCTTTTTCTTGTGTCTCATGTAGTGTTTCATGCATTCTCATGCATTTTTACTTTTATTTTTGCATTTGCATTAGTTTAGTAATTTTGTAGTTTTATAAGGGCTTTAGTTGCATTTTATTAGAGTTTAGGAGTCTTAGGCAATTTCCACTTGTTTTGGAGCCTTTGTGCAAAACTGACCTTTAAGTTTCAAGATATTTTCCAAGCTTGTTCATCAAGGTTTCAGGTTGAATTAGCTGAAGAGGGAAGGTCTAGAGGCTTGGAGAATTGAATGGAGGCTTAAAGAGGAGTAAAGAGGAGTTAAAATGAAGATAAAAAGGCTTTCCAGCGAGTTAAGAGCGCCTAGGCGTGCTCCATTGGCGCCTAGGCGCCAATTGCTCTGTTCCAGTTTCTGGAATTGGCACCTAGGCGCTCTGAATTGGCGCATAGGCGCCAATTGCCTTCCACAGGCACTTTTTCAGCATGGAATTAAAGCTCATGCGTTCTAAATTGGCGCCTGAGCGCCCGGAACAGCCCAGACTCGTGATTTTGCCTATAAATAGGATTCTAGTCATTTTCTTTTGTGATTTTTGGATATCTTTTTATATTTTGTAACATTCAGAGGTAGAGGATCATCTAGGAGAGTGGGAGAAGGCTTCCAAGCTTGTAATTCAGGTTCTTACTTGGCTAATCTCTCTTCTATTGCTTTGGTTTTCTTTGTAAGACTTTCCATATTTAAGTTATAATCTTAAGTTCTTTCCCACATGTTCTTCTTCTCTCCTTGAATCCCATATTCTGAATTTCAATCTAAGCTTGTATGCTTGCTTGCTTTATGCTTTTCTATAATCAGAACGGAAGTTTGTTATAGATTAGGGAACCGATTTGGGATTACCCCTTCTATGCTTGCTACTAGGAGTAGAGGAAGGGTTGGGGTTTGTTGGCCTGAAATTGCATGGTATAAAACCTCATAAAATGACTAAGTACACAAGGAATTGGGCTTAGCTTTTAGTATGGGAGAATTTCTTATGTGAGGAATCAATAAGTGAGTAATTAGGCTATAGCATCAAGGAGAGATCCATGAGAACATGTTCTTAGAATGATGTGCTTGAATTGAGTAGTTGAGAAAGAACCCAAAGCATGTTCTTTTCTGAGTTTTTGTTTATTTTATCTTTGCTACTTTGATATATCTTTATTTCAATAAATCAAACCTTCATACTCAAGGCTTAAACCGAATTTAGTCACTCACAATCCCTGTGGTTCGATATTTAAAACCGGGTGGATTCGTACACTTGCGGATTTACCAACAAGTTTTTGGCGCCGTTGCCGGGGATTGTTTGTTTGTGATTTTTGGTTGAGACTTCAGAATGAGAAAGACTGTGTGATTGTGAGAATCAGAAGTGATCATGGAAGGGAGTTTGAGAATTCTAAGTTCTTGGAGTTCTGTGGAACAGAAGGTATTAGTCATGAGTTTTCTGCCCCCATCACCACACAGCAGAATGGAATTGTTGAAAGAAAAAATAGAACTCTCCAGGAATCAGCTAGAGTAATGTTACATGCTAAGAAGATTCCACACCAGTTCTGGGCTGAAGCTATGAGTACTGCCTGTTATATTCACAATAGGGTCACCATCAGGGCAGGGACATCCTCTACTCAGTATGAGCTATGGAAAGGAAGAAAGCCTTCTCTAAAATACTTTCACATATTTGGAAGTAAATGCTATATTCTTGCAGATCGTGATCCTAGGAGGAAGCTTGATCCAAGAAGTGATGAAGGGATTTTCATGGGGTATTCTATGAACAGCAAAGCTTATAGAGTTTTTAATTCTCGCACAAGGACCATGATGGAATCTGTGAATGTGACTGTGGATGATGAACCAAGCAAGAAGGAAGAAGCAAATTTGAATGAAGATGATGATGATGCAGATGTTTCAGCCGATGCTCCAACAACCATCCTCGACAATAATTAAGAGACAAGTGCTGATGAAAAAGAGGACAAAGATATCCCATCAAATAAAGCTCCATCAATTAGGGTTTAGAAGAATCACCCTCAAGAAAACATCATTGGTAATCTTCAAGAAGGGGTGACTACTAGATCCAGAAGTCTTATTGCTCATGGTTGTTTCATCTCTAAGATTGAACCCAAGAATGTCAATGAAGCTCTCACTGATGAATACTGAATAAATACCATGCAAGAGGAGCTAGAGCAGTTCAGGAGAAATGAAGTGTGGGAATTAGTGCCTAGACCAGAAGAAGTAAACATCATTGGCACTAAGTGGATCTTCAAGAACAAATCAGATGAAACTGGAACAGTCACAAGGAATAAAGCAAGGCTAGTTGCTCAAGGATATACTCAGATAGAATGGGTTGATTTTGATGAGACCTTTGCTCTAGTAGCTAGACTGGAATCTATCAGACTCTTGTTAGGTGTTGCTTGTCTTTTGAAGTTCAGACTCTATCAGATGGATGTGAAGAGTGCTTTTCTGAATGGCTATTTGAGTGAAGAATTTTATATTGAGCAACCTAAAGGATTTATAGATCCACATCATCCAGATCATGTGTACAAACTGAGGAAAGCCTTGTATGGTTTGAAGCAAGCACCTAGGGCTTGGTATGAAAGGTTAACTGAGTTTCTTGTAAGCAATGGTTACTGTAAGGGAGGAATTGATAAAACTCTGTTTGTGAAGAATGACAAAGGAAAGCTCATGATAGCACAGATTTATGTGGATGACATTGTTTTTGGAGGAATGTCGAACTCGATGGTGGAGCATTTCGTTTGACAAATGAAATCTGAATTTGAGATAAGCTTAGTTGGTGAATTGAACTATTTCCTAGGGCTACAAGTCAAACAAATGGAGGATTCTATGTTCATATCATAGAGTAAGTATGCTAAAGGATTAGTCAAGAAGTTTGGCCTTGAAAAGGCTGGTCACAAGAGAACTCCTGCTGCTACACACAGCAAACTGTCCAAGGATGAGCAAGGAGAAGATGTTGATCAAAGTCTCTATAGAAGCATGATTGGAGGCTTGTTATATCTTACTGCTAGCAGACCAGACATCACCTTTGTTGTTGGTGTATGTGCAAGATATCAAACAGCTCCTAAGGCAAGTCATCTACTACAAGTCAAGAGAATTATCAAGTACATCAATGGCACAAGTGACTATGGTATTCTCTATACTCATGATACAAATTCTTCTTTAGTTGGATTCTGTGATGCAGATTGGGCAGGTAGTGCAGATGATAGAAAGAGCACATCAGGTGGATGTTTCTTCCTAGGGAATAATTTGATTTCATGGTTTAGCAAGAAGCAGAATTATGTCTCATTGTCTACAACTGAAGCAGAGTATATTGCAGCAGGAAGTAGTTGTACTCAACTCATGTTGATGAAGCAAATGCTGAAGGAGTCTGATGTTGAACAGGATGTCATGACATTGTACTGCGACAATCTTAGTGCAATCAATATTTCCAAGAATCCCATACAGCATAGCAGGACCAAGTTTATTGATATTAAACATCATTTTATTAGAGACTTGGTGGAGGATAAAATTTTCAATTTGGAGCATGTTACAACTGACAAGCAATTAGCTGATATTTTCACAAAACCCCTTGATGCAATCACTTTTGAAAAATTAAGAGGAAATCTAGGGATTTGCCTTTTTGATGCATAACAATTAGCGAGCTCCACTGTGTTAACGACTAGTTTTGGTCATCATTAACTGCCGTTGTGACATCAGCAAAGAGAAGGTTGCTTTATGATTCACTCGCCTTATAACTACCTCCAACGGGCAAATTGTGTTCTCTCAACCGCTTGTGCATCTATTTTCTTCAAGACTCATTATCTCTCATTTTCAATTCTCTTTCATTGTTCTGTGCTCTGTTTGTGTTTGCTCACAGTTCATCATGTCTCAAAGTTCAATAAAGAATGTGTTTGTCAAGGCAAAGATTGAAAGAACGGCAAAAGGAGTCAAATTCTTAGGTTTGAAGAGTGGTTCTTCTCAACCATCTTCTGTGTCAAAGAAAGCTCCCAAGAAGATGAGGCCACGAAACCCAACAAGTAAGACCTACATGTCAAAGGTTCAGAACAGAGAACCCACAAATGTTCCTCTCTATGAGGATGTTACTGATGAAGAGGAAATCAATGATGAAGATTCTCCTATGAAATCGCCCCCTGATGTTGTGCTTGATGTTGAGACATCTGGGTCTAAGCAAATTTCTGATCAAGAAAATCCTGTAAAGGATTCCACTTCTCATGAAGATTCATGCGATGCTACCCGGCCTGATATCTCCGTATCATCCTCTTCAATGGATGCTGATCCAAAGAATGGTAACTCTGAGGATACCAATTCTGAAGCGCCAGTCCAGGCTCCAGCCTCTGTTCAGGACATCTCTGATGATGATACTGATGATGTTCCTCTGACTGAGTCTTTTGCTGATAGTGTTCCTGCCAGGATGAAAAGAAACATAAGGGTCTCTACTCTTGGAGTCACTCCTACTCCACCAAAGAGATCCAAATCATCTCCTGTAACCTACAAGTCTAGACAGGCCAGTGTGAAGGGTAAAGGAAATCCAAAGGAAGAGAAGACTCACAGTGAGAAGAAGAAAAAGAAAATTCCAGTTGAAGTTGAAGACTCTGAATCAGATGCTGAAGTCGATGTCCAGGACATTCGACCCTCTGAGAAAAATAAGTTTTCTGGTAAGCGTCTTCCTCAAAATGTTCCTGCTGTTCCTATTGATAGAGTATCTTTTCACATGGAAGAGAATGTTCAGAAGTGGAAGTTTGTTTGTAAGAGAAGAGTGGCCAAGGAAAGGGAAGTTGGTCCTGATGTTCTTGAGTGTAAGGATATTATTGCTCTTATTGAGAAGACTGGTCTGATGAAGACAATTCAGAATGTTGGAAGGTGCTATGAGAAGCTTGTGAGAGAATTCTTGGTGAATCTCTCTGTTGATGTTGGACTTCGTGATAGTGATGAATTCAGGAAAGTATTTGTGAGGGCTGAATATGTGGTGTTCTCACCTGCTGTGATCAATCAAGCACTTGGAAGAAGTGCTATTGAATTTGCTGATGAAGAAGTGTCCATGGATGATGTTGCCAAGGAACTTACTGCTGGTCATGTGAAGAAGTGGCCCAGCAAGAAATTGTTGTCCACTGGAAATCTAAGTGTGAAGTATGCAATCCTTAACAGGATTGGTGTTGTGAATCGGGTTCCTACACAGCATACCTCTGGTGTTTCTGCAACGCTTGCCAAATTGATTTATAGGATTGGCAAGTCTATTGCTTTTGATTTTGGAACTTTTGTTTTTGAGCAGACATTGAAGCATGCTGATACTTGTGCTGTGAAGCTGCTTGTTTCATTTCCTTCGCTTCTTACTGAGATCATTCTCAAGCAGCATCCTCAGATACTCAGGACTGATGAAGTGGATTGTCTCGTGGAGTTCCAATCACCTTGGATCAACGTTTGTTTATGGAGCCACATGTCCTAGACATTGCCATGCCAACCAGCAGGACATCTACCCCTCCTGTGACTGAATTTGATACTTAGGCCATCATTGCTGAATTACAGGAAGTCTCAAAGGCTTTGCAGGAGACAATCAGGGTGAGCACTGGCAGGAAGCTCAAGGTTGATGTTTTGCTTCTCAAGCTGCAGGAAGAAGAACGCCAAGGAGGTGAGCAAAGTGCAGCTGCTATAGCTATTCAGGATGGAAGCAATGAAGAGGAGGAAGGGTCTGATGAGAGTGCAGAGGAAAGTGTAGAAGAGTCTGGAGAGGAATCCAGTTCTTAAGCCTAGATTGTTATGTTCTTCTGCTATTGTTGTTTGTTTTTGGATCTATTTGTGCACCCTTTGCAAATTTGTGCTAAAAAGTTGGAGTAGTTTGAAATTTGAAGATTCTGATTCTATCTGCTATGGTATGTAATAATTTGTGCTGCTACTGTGAAGAATGTAGCTGAAGGTGTGAAAAACGACTAGAAGGGGGGGAGTTGAATAGAGTTTTGAATATAAAAACTTTCCCCTTAAGATTTAAAGTAAATCTTTTCGGTTTATCTGAGATAGATGGTGCAACGGATAAAGATAGAGAGAAGAGAAAAGCACACAAGTATTTTATCCTGGTTCACTTGATAAATCCCTCAAGCTAATCCAGTCCACCCGTTAAGGTGATTTCTTCCTTCTTAGAATGAAGGCAATCCACTAATCAGATAATTGTTACAACTGCACTTGAAACCTACAAGTGACTAACAATACACTGACTTAGCTCACACTAAGATTCACTCTCTTAGTCTTCTCTAGGATCCGATCAACCTTGATCTCCTAAAGGAATCACCACTAAGATACACAGATCCTAGTCTTCTTAAGGATACTAACCTACCGGTCCCTTAAGGAAAATCAAACAACTGTTTGAGGTTGGTGTTTACAAAGGTTTGCTTCTGAATAAGCTGAGTGTAAACTAAATAAGAATAGATGAAGAAAGTAGAGGCTTGAATCTTTTCTTGTATTGCAGCTCTTGGTTTTTCTCTCATCAGTCTTTCTTCTCTTCTTCAGCCTTAAATAGTCCAAGGTGCAAAGGATATTTCTGTTGAGAGAATGTGACCGTTGGAGGGCATTTCTGGAACTTCCAGAACCTGCTGTGGCTGAACATTGGTAGGTAGGCTTGTCAGAATAGTACACTGCTCTTGTACTTCTTGATAGTGACATTTGCCTGTAACCATTTACTTCTGATCTGACGACGCTTCATGTTGGAACTTGTGAAGCTTTGTGATCAGAGTCAGAGGGAAGCTTGGATCCTCTGACCTTCGTAACTTCTGCTTCTGGACCTTCAGAGCTTCTGGACCTTCAGAGCCTCTGGACCTTCAGAGCTTCTGGTCCTTCAGAGCTTCTGGTCTTCAGATCTTCTGATCCTCAGAACTTCTGATCCTCAGATCTTCTTGTCTTCAGATCTTCTGATCTTCAGAACTTCTGATCCTCAGATCTTCTGATCTTCAGTACTTCTGATCTTCAGATCTTCTGGTCTTCAGATCTTCAGAACTTTTGATCTTCAGAACTTCTGGTCTTCAGATCTTCTGATGAATATATCTTCTGGTATTAGAATCAGAACCTGTTTGTCAAAACACTCAAGACAAACGTTAGAGTATCATAATTGTTCATCTACAAATATATACTTGTTATCATCAAAACATAGAGTTGTACCACATGACCAAATCTTGATCTTACAATCTCCCCCTTTTTGATGATGACAAAACCATGTATTTTGATGAACAACTCTAAACAAATAAACTGAATACACTCAGAGTATAAGGTATCAGAGTTAAAACTTATCCTGATGTGTATAGTTTATCTTGCTCCTTCTGAATCCAAGACTCGAGCTTGATTCTGAGCAAAGCTCCCCCTGAATCTAATACTTAATATCAACCACGTTAGAAGTATCTAGATTCTGAGCTATATTGAAGTATGTGATCAGAGTTAATTGAGTTATAAGATGTATCATAGCATTGAAAGAGATGACATCAATCAGAATGTATCGTCAGAGCATAGAAATTGATCACATAAGGGAGTTGTCAAGATACTATTAGTTCTCCCCCTTTTTGTCATAAGCAAAAAGAATGAAGGTGGAAAAAAATAGTAAGAGCATAAGACGAAATACTCCCCCTCAGAAGGAATACCAAGGGATACTTGGCTGCTGATTAGTATATCTTCTAATGAGAGCAGAAGTGGTTCTGGTGACATCTCCATTCTGGACAAAATTTCATCTTCAGATACTTCAAAATGAGAAGCTAGGAACCCTCTCTTCTTCTGAGGACGCAAGTCAGAAGTTGTAGTAGCATCTTCTGATGTTGTTGCTTCTGGTTTGACAAGTTCTGAGTCTTTGTTTCTTTCTAAAACGGTCATGCTCATCTCTGCAAGCTTTTTCATCTAGCTTTGACTTGTCAGAGTCAAGCTTATCATTAATTCTAACATGAATAGCGTTCAGAATATCAACAGAGGGGTTCTTATCAAAAACCAATGATTCCTTGACCAAATCTTACTCTACTGATGCCTCCAAGATCAACTTCACCTTCAGGTTTAGGTTTTAGATCTTGGGACATATGCCTTTCTCCCGTCATGTGTTGCTTGCATCCACTGTCCAGGTTCCATGGTTGGAGTTTCGATGGACCTATTGAAGATATCTGCAACATATATAATCTTATCCCTAGGTACCCACTTTCTGGGTCCTTTCTTGTTAGTTAGCCCAGAAGTTCTGACAACTTTGGGTCTTTCAACAGGATAATATAAATGAATTTGAGCATGATATTTTGACATAGAGAAAGTTCCTTTCTTAAGAGATGATGGAGCAACTTCAGAAGGTTTAGAATAGCCAATGCCATATATTCCATTTTCTGCTTACGCCATAGATCATTGAAGCCATTAAGCTTCTGTCTACGCTTTTAGCCAGGAATCTTTGAAAAGATTTTTCATATTTAGATTCATTCTTACTAACAGAGGCATAATAAGCAATAACTTCTTCTAACTTAACAATTTGATTTTTTCGCACAGAGTTAGAGTTAACTAAAGCATGATTACTCACATTTAATTCAGAAATCTTTTTCTCATGTTCAACAGAAGTTTCAGAGGCAGCAGAGAAATTCTTTTTCAACTTTTTATGCTTAGTCAAGAGAGAGTTATATTTATCCATAATATCAGACAAAGCATCTTTAAGTTCAGAAGTTGAGAAAGAATCAATTACCTCATTTTCATCGTCAGAGTCTGGATCTCCCTCTGATGCAGATTCAGAGTTAGTTGCTTCTTTTGACTCTTTTTCTTTGTCTTGGACAACAGCCATGAGTCCTTGAACTTCACCATCAGAGTCAACATCCTCTGACTCTGATTCATCAAAAGTCACCATCAGACTTTTCTTTGTTTTGAAGTGCTTCTTTGACTTTTTGTCCTTTGACGAGCCTTTGTATTTGCTCTGCCTGTGCTTCCAGATGCAGTTGAGCTTTCTGGATATCAGAGTCAGCTCATCCTCATTAGAATCTTCAGAGGCTTCTTCAGATTCTTCTGCTTCTGCTTGGAGAGCTTTATCCTTTTCAGATTTGGATTTCAAGGCTATAGACTTCTTCTTGTGATCTTGATGTTCAGCACGCTTTAGTTCATGACACTTCAGTATGCTTATGAGTTCTTCCAAACTCATCTGCTCAACATCTCTTGTGAGCTCCAAGGAAGTTATCAAAGGCATCCAGCTTTCAGGAAGACCTCTAAGGATCCTCATGACACGATCCGCAGTGGTGTAGCTATTGTAAGACCCAAGTTTTTAAGCTTATGCTAAGTGAATAAACTTCTTATTCACGATTAGGGTTGATGTATCGTGAAGGGAAACCTGAACTAGAGTTTACCAAATGAAATAAATTTATGAAGGAGAAAGTTCAGGAAAAGTCTGAGGATCGTATGGATGTCGATAAAAGTTATAGCACGAACGTTTTACGCTTAAACCTAGGTCAGAAACCCTAGTATATAGCTAATTTTCACTTTTAGGCACGACGGAAGTTAATTCCAAAAATCTTCAGAGAAATGTTAGAACTTCTCTTTTTCCATATATCAAAATCGTTTCGAGGCGAAACTCTAGGATCTACGAACGTCCGATTCCAATCATCGGAAGTTTGCCGAAACCGAAACCCTGGTATTTCAAAACCCTAGAATTTCTCGACAATGAAGACTTTATCTATTCAGAGCTTCAAATGAATATTCTACACGCGTACACCCATTTCTCTTGATGATTTCAATCTTTCTTCCGAAGGAAGTTTTCTATTCCGACATTCGATGCAAAAAGCAACTTATCGGGTAAAATAGTTTTACACCGACTTTGCACCGACTTTGCATTAGTTGCCAAAAATACAAGGAGACCTCTTTATAGTTTAGGAATTCCTTTGCCAAAACCTATCTTAGAATTCATGGAGAATGATGCCGGAAAAATCTGATTCGCGAAACTTTCATTTTCCCGCGAATTACCATTTTCTATATATAGCAAGAAAGGTGAGAAAAATTACAAGA
The DNA here is from genome assembly GCF_012489685.1 of Lotus japonicus. Lineage (NCBI taxonomy): Eukaryota > Viridiplantae > Streptophyta > Magnoliopsida > Fabales > Fabaceae > Lotus > Lotus japonicus. The sequence goes on along the minus strand of NC_080041.1, from coordinate 57,600,163 downwards.
ACTCCTCCATTTTCTCTCCAAGGCCGCGAGCTCCATAGAAGGAAGAGGAAGAAGAGCTTTTCTTCAAACCTTGCTTGATCGTCGATCAATCAGTTGCTGCTTCAAGGCTTCGAGGTATAGTCGCTAATCCTTACCTCTGATCGCTTTTTCCATAGCTTTTCTGTAGAGTTTTCTGAGTGGATAGTTTATGGGTTTTTGCAAAACTATCCTGAATCTTTCATTTCTGATTCTAAACCTCTTCTATATGTGCCCAAGATCACTTCTGCCGGATTAGATTTTCCGTTATGTCGCCGGAATTCCGCCGGAATCAATTTGAACCTAAAATACCCATTTTATGTAGTTTTTGAGTAAAGTTCCAACCTTTAGGCTGAAAACTATCGCCTTAGCTTAGTGCTAGTAGGATTAGTTGTCATAAACGTCGTTGGTGACGTCCCTGCAAAATTTTATTTTTGGGATTTCAGTTTTGAAAATCCTAAGTTAAAAATCATGACCAAAATACCCCTGCGACAGTTTTCGATCCGATAATTTTTCCGAGTTCAGAATACCCTTAGTTACGGCTTATGAAAGCATAGGAACCAAGTTTGATCGAAGAAAAATCGAGCCCCATAATTAGCCAAAGTGGCCGAGCCCTATTAAGGGGGAGGAAGAAATTTCCTTTTCCGAAAACTTGTCCTTTCGCGCTAGATTATCGTACCTTAGAGTATAGATTACTTCGAGTAACCTTAGTAAGTATCGATAACTTAGTTTCCGATAGATTCTTATAGTATTCTGTGATTTCATTGTAAAGGTACTTTTGAGGATTTCTCTGAGGACCAACACTTTGAGTGCGAGGAAGCACTAGTTGATCATTCTGGAGAACTTTCAGGTGAGGGCTTCTCACTGAATCTCTAGTTAATGCTTAGGGTCGATGTTTCGACATTGTTTACTGTTTATGCACTGAGATTGTGTGTGATTGAAAATGTTTTCTGAGGCTTCGGCTGACAATGTAGATGATTCATCTACTGAATGTTTTTGAAGATTGACTTACATGCTATGTGCTATGTGGGTAATCTAGGATGTGTGGTGCATGCTTTATATGCTAAGTGCTAAGTGTTAATGTTGAGATTTCTTGATATATGACATGTTGTTGATTGTGATGATTTAAATATGCTTTACACTGGAAATCTGAGATTCTGAATGGTGAGAATAGCGGGCAGGTCATGCCGATTTTATTTTGAGAGTTTTGAGAAAGTTTGATAGGACGAACGAGGTTCGGGCCTTGATTTTGTTTAGTGGATCGAGACATCCTCTGGAAGCGACTTGGGATTGGGAGATCCTGCAAATGTATAAGACTTGCGATAAGACAAAATGGAATCTATTTTATAAAGAAAACTCATAAGACCTTAAATAACCTCTAAATCTTTAAGTAATGATAACAACCTCGAAGGAAAGCATTGGAAGTGAAATCTTAATTTTGGAAAACGAGGAGTGTCGTCGGATCCAAGTGTTGAGTAAGTTGTCGTTGTGCTGTTGGAGCAGCGTTTGATGTTGTGCTGTTGGAGCAGCGTTTATTGTTGTGCTGTTGGAGCAGCGTGTGTTATTGTGCTGTTGGAGCAGCGTGTGTTGTGGTGCTGTTGGAGCAGCTATGTGTCGTTATGAAGTGTGTCTTTTGGTCGCAGAATCGACTTTACCTTAGGGTAAGCTTTTAGAGACTTTAACTTCCCTAGAACACGTGGCGACGTGTCGAGTGAGGTCGGAGACGTTGTTTGACTAATCATTTTGCATACATGCAACATTAATGAGGTATTAACACAGGACGTACTCTGGACCTCGTCGGTTTCCAAAATGGTCATAAGACCCGGAATGCCGTGAAAGAGCGTTTGTAGACGTCTCTTGTAGCAGACCGAAATGGCAGACCTACGGGTTTACTGCTGATATGACTACCCTGTGGGAGTAAGAGACATCACGGGCCGAAATGGCACCACCGTGGCTGGTGAAGGGCTGATCCGATGATGTCCATCCGTTCCGGATTGCATATTGGTTGACTGGGTTAACCTGCATACATATCACGCAACATGCATACTGACTTAGTTGACGAGTGTGGTTGCTATTTGATAAACTTACTTGGAACATGCTAATTGTTATTATTGTCGTTATGATTTTGTGGAACATGCAACCCTAGGAATGATATCTCTAGTTATAAGCCTAAGTGGCTATCTATTATTTGTACCTATTGGTTTTATTATCTACATAGTTCTTTAGAGTTGACCCTCGCGTCTTCTGTGTGTGTTTTGGCGGACAACGCCTTTTGTCAGATGAATATTGCGGACTGGTACACCATGGTCCACCCTTCGGGGGGGATTAGGTATGAGATGATCGATCAGGACGACCCCGGGTCGTGGGTGGTTGACCTCGCGAGCCACCGAGCGACGTATTCGGGGCGTATCATGGAGGATCACGTGGACAGTGGAGGACTCTTGAGGTCAGGAGTGTTGAGGCGATGCTCTATCAGCTTCAACTTGCCACCGGGCGTTCACTGCGGACCAGGATTCGGAGGAGCACCGCCGCCACCGTCATCTTCAGAGGAGGAGGATCCCTCAGAGGAGATTCCAGTGGAAGTGCCTTCGGCAGGGTCTAGTGCACCCTCTGTTGCGATCATTGATGATCAGGGTTCGGGCCCTAAGCCCGTGAGTCCAGCGTCGGAGCGCACTGCGGTTGCGAGGGGAGGACGGATAGGGTTAGTAGACTTGGTTGTTCTGGATTCTGATTCAGACGACGATCATGCTAGCACATAGTTTTGAGTGTTGGTATGAGCTCCTCGAGTTAGGATTAGTGTAGGAGTAGAGTTTTAGCTCTGACAGTCTTACTTCATTTGTTACTTAGGGGACAGGGTAGATCCGCATATAGCTTTTTGTGTGGTTTCCTTACGGGAATCACAGAGAGTTGGTTGGACTTAGGAGGTCTTATTTTCAGGCCATTGGGTCAGCTGATTCTCAGTTTTGAGGGATGGTGTTGCGGGCACTTCACCCTTTCCTTTTGGTTTGTATATATTGCCTTCGGGCGTTACACTTTTCTTTCCGTCACTGGAGGTTTACTCGTGACGAGGTTACTACTACAGCGGGGGCTGTTTATATATTGTATATTAGTTCTGATTATTGTTATTGTTGGGTTTTATTTAATTCAGTCTTGTCTTAGTTATTATCAAAAAAAAAAAATATTCACGTTTTTCCGCATTAAGTTTATTTTGGTTACTAAAGTGACGCCACCGAAATCGGGGTGTTACACTATTGTTGAGGGGTTTTATTCCAGCAATAATCAACTGGAATCTGGAAAACATATCCTCAATGGATTCGTCAAGTTCCATTTGGAAGGATTCATATTTCTGGATCAAAGACAGTGCCTTTGATTCTTTCACTTTCTTGTTTCCTTCATGAGACATCTTCAAGGATTCAAAGATGCCTTTGGCGGAATCACGATCAGTAATTTTCTCATATTCTTTATATGAAATGGCACTTTGCAGAATAGCTCTTGATCGGTGATGATCTCTGAACTCCTTCTTTTGATCTTCACTCATCTTTTATATTTCCTTTAAAAGGGAATACTGCACCATGCACATATAAAAAAATAAGGAAATTAATCTTTTCTTCCTAAAACAGCAAATACTCAAACATTCATCAATAATTTTCAATCAAGTGATTCACTTAATACTAATATACTATATATTTATGATAGTGCGGAATTACTAAAATCCCCTCAATCCATTTCCAGGGTCTTACATTGAACCTCTGAACCTTTGAACCCAACCATATACGGGGCCGGTATTTGAAAACTAAAGTTACACACTTTTGCTCCATCTTCTTCTATTTGCCGTCGTCTCTATATTATTTTAACTTTGGTCTTCAGAGTTGCTTCACAAGCACCGCGAGTGTAGCTCTATGACAGAACGACCAACATTCCCTTGGAGACGTACCATACACTAGGAAGCTCGACGCTCGTGGATATAAGGGTATTTTGATGTGTCTTTTCTTTTCTTTTCTTTGTGTAGCTTTATTAATTAGCATTTGAAGTTGTTTTTAAGCGTATTTTGCATTTTTAGCTTTTTAAGGATTTTTTCTAGGTTTTATTTTAGTTTCTTTGGAATTCATAGATTTTCTCTATTTTTATTTAGTTTATTTCATTTTAAGATTTTGCTAGGATTATTATTTCGAGTGGAAATCAGAAGAAGAAAAAAAAAGGAAAAAAATGTGCAGCCATGCCAGCTTTCACCTTGTTCGTGGTGCGATCGCTCCAGCTACGAGATAAGAGGAATTGTTTTGAATTTTTTACGTATCTTTTGTGTGGGATTTGTTTTCCCACACTGGCTTCTTTATAGACCAAAGGAGAAGCTGCTAGGGCTTGCATGCTTGGGAGATCGAGAATTGTTTCAAGAATTTTTAATCGTATAATCATGTCAGCCATGAACGGCTAATTCCTCTATGGTACTTGGGGTTGATGAATTCTTTTTATTGATCATGCTTTAACGTTTCGGTGTTTGTATTAACACGTTCATCTATATATGAATTTTTTTTCCATTATTAGTTGACTGTGGGTTGGCGCATGTGTTTTACTGTTTCGCGCACAAACGACAGTTTGGTTAGAAATATGGATTTGGAATAGCAATTAACTGGGGATTTATTCTCCATTGGAATTTGCATGAAATAAATCCTCAATTTAATTGGTTTAGGGCCTAAGGCATTGGGGTTAGCAATTGAATTGAGAGTTATATTTAGTTAATTAAGACATTAAAAAGTAGAAATTGAGGCAAAACATCCAAGATAAGGAACGTGGCTCATACATTAACATGAAATTTTTAAAGACATAATTTGTAAATTGATGAAATAATACCCCGCGCAAGCACTCATTTCTCATAAGTGATTTCCTTTTTTTTTTTTTTGCTTTCGTATTATTTCAAGTATTGAAATCTTAACAAACAACCCCTTATTTCAATTACTAAACTCAATCTCTCTGTAGATTCGATCTTTGATTGACAATTATGTACACTTGTAGAATAGCTATCACACGCTGATACCCCTTCTCAATCACACACTCTGAGTGATGGACCTGACTTGTCCGATCATCTACCTATAACTCATCCATGATCTAGTCAAAAAGCCTTCATAGACTTCCATCAGTTCTGCCAACCCTATTCCATATGGTGTTTAAGGTTCTGGGAAATACATGCATGTGGTTCATATTGAACAAGTTGCAAATTAAAATAATTATCTCAGATTCTCAATGGATAAACCCGCTCGTACGTTCCTTTGCCTCCCAAACTGCACAATAAGCAGAAGAGTTCGAAAAAAAGACATTGGCACAAGATTTAACTTTAATTAACTAATAATGTAGTTTAATTGGAGTGATCAAGATAAGTGTTAGAGCAGCTTGCACCATCTCAGGGAGACTAGAATTCGTGATCATATGTAATAAATTATGGTCATGATTGATTATATATAAGATATTTTCCCAAAGCTAAAGCTTTACATCTGAAATAATAAACTAATCCAGAGAAGCACCTATTACTGTTAACAATTGATAGCCCCATGATCCTAAGATATTAATTAAAGCTAGCAGAGAATTCAATTGCTCAAAAGGAAATGATGTACAAAACCATTGGGCACCCAGATTTGACAGAACCACCTCAAAAAGTAATATTATACATTAAAAATTGGGAGGCTTATATTCAACCACAAAACTAGTTAAAGAGTTGAGGTTTGCACTATCATCATAAAGGCTATCCATACTCTATCTCTAGTCAATGTGAGACTTATAACACCCCTTCTCACGTCCAGAACTGAACAAATTGGAACGTAGGATCAACAACGGGTGGCCTAAATATGAGAGGTCTCCACAACAAATAACAAATATCTCTGATACCATATTAGAAACTGGGAGAACTATACTCAACCACAAAAACTAGGTCAAGAGTTGAGGTTTGCACTACCCTTATAAAGACTATCTATGCTCTATTTCTAGCCAATGTGCAACTTCTAACAAAGAAGGGATCTGAATTCTAGTATAATGGGTTATTTTCAAGGGGTTAGGTGTGTGAAAGGAAACCCACTAGTTGTTGTGAATCAAATAAATGGTTGAGGTGGAGTTGGAATCCACTCAAATTTAGTTCTTGATTTGACGAAGACATTGGGATTTTTAATGGGGAGACAAAAAATGGGTTCCAAGCCTTCATTTTTAGACGTGTAAAGGTAAGTTGCCACTAGATTCGGTGCCTTAAGCTGAAATCCATCAATTCTTAGAAGCACCAATTGTTTGCACAAAACAGGCCCTCCCCTCTAACTGAGCTCCACATCACTCTTTGATTAGGCTATTTATTAGATATAAATCATACCTTACCAGACAGTTAGTTCAGGTGCATGTTTAATTATTCTTTTAGAGCAAGGTTTCAAATTCAAATTTTATATATCAACAAATTAGCTGACAAAAGTATGGATGTTTCGAACATGATTGTTTCTCGTGCATAATTAGATAAAAAGTTATATACTACAATCTTACTTTTGATTATAAGTAATATAGCCTTTGTGCTTCCAATAAACCACACCTGGGAATAAAAAAAATCCTAGAAAGTTTAACTGCCAGGGCAAACTCGGCCTTCCTATAAGTTAACCGACCAAGACCATCCTATATCTAAATTTATTCCAACAAAAGGTGATCTTGCATCCACAACAATTAAGGTACGTGGTTGTTTTAGCATTAGTGTCAACAACTGTTATTTACTTAAGCCATGTGGTTGATTTGTAATGTTTCTATGCAATAATGGAAGGCAATCGAGTTTGCTTTTCGTGGAAGGGGTTCAATTGGTCCCCGCATAGAGGGTTGAGCGAGCATATATACTAGTGATACTATGTAGGTAGGTTCATGTTCATTGTTATGTCTATACAATTCGCCAAAATATAAGAATCGTACAATGTCGATTCACAGCAAGTGGTTGGTTAGCACCAGTTGGGAATTAATCCCGATTAATAATTGGATATAAGTATGCTTCCTGCTGTCGCAGGAAGCAAAATAGTGGGTGTTTTGATAACAATGGAAGATGTTTTGACACTTCAAAATCACTCATACGTAATGAAATATATGAAGAGTGTTCTTGCCATGAATATTGAGATAGGATGTAGTACCTAGAGTAGAGAGATTGCACTAAGAGAGAGAACCTAGAGAGAGAGTGTAACTGCTTAGAGAGAAAATAACTGAATCTTAAGTGTGTATTGATCAAATTAGCCAAAAAGTCCCTTACAAATAGTAACCGCTTCATATTTATAGTAGGGGAACTGAGCCTAATGTGCATAATTGCCTCTGTTGAGCCGGTTGGGCCTCGCGGGAGGAGGCCCAATTCCCTGACTGGGCAACCGCCACTTGGCGGGCGACCCCTGGGCGTAGGCCCCTAAGGGCTCGCCCAGTCAACCAGTCCACAAGACACCGAACACGAAGCATGAGGGCTAAGTGTGTCTTTAAGGATCAAAATGACTAACTAAAAGCGCTATTGTGCAAAAAAAATTAAATCGCCGACATGACGTTAAAAGCAGTAAAAGTCCACGAGTGGCGGTTGTGGAGTGTTTGTTCGCCACACTTAACGGGCGATTAGGGTGAGTTTGGTCGCCTAGTGCGTTGACACGTTAGCGAAACGAAAAAGCCAACATATCTTTGAAATCTCAACTGCCACTTTCAAAGCGTCACCTCACGTCATAAAGGGTAGAATTTGAACCAACCCCACGCTTACAACGCTTCCCAAGATTGCGCCGTTTGTTTTTTCAAGGCAATCATTCCCTTCTGTCATTATGAGAAGCAACTCTCCATCTTCAAAACGCAATGAAACGACCGCTCAAACCCTACACGGGTCTCGTGCCTTCATCAATCCCTTGCCTATAAAGACCCTCATTCACCATCATTTGCCACTTTCGAAACCTCCACTCTTCTCATCCCTAATCTCTTCCAAAAGATCCCCGACCTACCATCACTCCCGCACTTTGGCTATCCCCTGTTTACCTCCTTTCCCGGTGAACTCCCTACTCCGCCCACTATGCCCGGTACTTATAATTCCTATACCTCCTTATTTTCTCCAATGGCCTCTGAACGCCAAACTAGAAACTCTTCTTGCCGAGATACCCGACTTCACCTCTGCGACGAATTCCAACGCCCCGGATGTCAACTGGGCCTCCCCACCCTGGCGGGGTCCCAAATAAGAATTTTTACTATTATTCAAGTCTGAATGGTTTATCAATCACTTAATCTATTCGTGTTTCCATTGACCTCAGTTGTTCATTTTATGAGTGCAAGATTTTTTTGGGGTTATTTAATGGAGAAAAGAATGTGAGATTATAAAAAATTTAATGGTTATGCTAAGACTTTGATTTGTATATGCACCCATTGTGACTAATGTTTCACAACAAAATTCGGAATATTTAATGACGAAGCTTGATTTTGAGGATGAAAATTTTCTCGGTTTGAACCAAGATTATCCACGTCTCGAGTACACGTGGTAGACAAAAAAAATCACAAATTTATGTGATAATTAAAAATTTATATATTGACGATTAATTTTATGGAAAAAATAACGGTACATATTTATTAATGCATTAATTAGTTTTGATTTTGTTTCAATTTTGATTTCTTTCCTTTTGTCCATGAATTTTTGTTACCACACTATTAGTGAGTCATTTGGCCATCACTACTCCCAGGTCAAAATGGCCCGAGCAATTTACAGTACAAAAAAGGATTCATGCTTCTCTGAATCTTAAACTGCTATACATATAGTGAAAATTAATCTATTGTTAATCTAAAGTCCGCACAAATTATCTGGAACGAAAAAACCTACGAAGCTACAACAAAATTATTTACAATCCATAAAATTGTGAACTTTTTATAATAACTAGATATTCTTATGAAAAAAGACCTGGAAGTTAAAGAATAACGCTATACCATTGGAAGCAAAACCCATACAATTACAACAAAAATAATATGTGTTTTGATTCTTTCGTAGCAAACTTCTTCCCATCTTATTTTACCTTTATATATTTATTTCCTTTTTTTCTATCCTCCACCAATCATTTCTTTTTACTCTCTTTCTCTCTCGATATAGGTGGAATCGAGAAATGATACAAACTTTCCTTTTTTTATAATTAATCATGTGATAAAATAAGATATCATTTAATATTTAAACAATTAATAAGTAAATAATATTATATTTGACAAATATTTGAATCAAACTAATGTGAAATCACTAAAGTATTTCCTTAAAAGTTGTTACTTTTTTATCTAATATTTTAAATGATTTTTAATTTTAAAATCAAATATTAATTAAATAACTTATTCTATAAAAATAGATGATTTATTTAATATTAATATTTTCATGGTTTTTAAAGTAATTATTTGACATGCAAAGAAATTGCACAAGAAAGGGGGTTGTTTGAATTGTGCCATCTAAAACTTTGGTTTTTCAAACAATTGAATGTTTTGAGCGCTTCGTTGGAATGGTTGGTAAAGTGGATAAGCAAGGATAGGGATATAAATAAGAGACAATGGATTCTTATCCTAGTTCACGCCTAAACCCTGGGGTTACAACCAGTCCTGGGCTTCTCCAAGATTTCACTAACAAAATATCAAGTACTTCTCCTACAAGTATTCTGAGGACTTCTCTTCCAAGTATTCTCAAGACTTCTCCTTACAAGTATTCTCTGGACTTCGCCTTAGAAGTATGAAGTTCAACCAGAGTAGCCCAAGAAAGGGGGTTTGAATAGTGTCTATAAAATTTTGGTTTTCCCAAACAATATAAAGAGTTGTCATATTCGTTGGTATCATTTGGGGCAGTAGAAAAGCAAGAACACGGAAGTAGACAATGCACACATACATTTTTATCCTGGTTCGCTCCCTAAACGATAGGGCTACACCCAGCCCCTAGCAGCACCGAGATTTCACTTTGCACGTATCAAAGACTTGTCCTTCCAAGTATTCAACAGGATTTCTCCCAATGAGTATTAGACAGGACTCCTCCAACTATTAGACAAGACATTTCCAAACAAGTATGAGGTATCGACCAGCAGGCGACCCCCACAATTTCCATTTTTTCTTCGTTTGTGATTACGTGTTCACCGAATTGGGGATAAGACTCCCTTTTTCCCCCTTTTACTGCTCCATTATGAGTGACATCAACGTCGCTCCCTGCCAGCTACACCCCAATGCATGGGCATTCATGATGTGCTACAAAATCCTCTGCGACGCCATCCAGTGCGAGCCATCGCCCACTCACTTCTTCTACTTCTACGATGTAGACGCCAAGTCCTTGCAGTCACGTGGTTGGATTTCCCTGAAAGCCAGGACCGGCCGCAAACGGCTCAACCCATTCAAGTCCAATGCTAAGTCCAACTTTGCCCGGAGGTATTTCAAGATCGGGATGACCCATGACTACCCCAAGGTCTTTACCTGGAGAGACGGGACTGCCCTCTTACGCTTTTACTGGACGGAAGAGCCCAACAGCATCGTCGACACGTTAGAGGACTCCCTCACTATAATTGATAAGATTACCATTAATTTCTTCGCCAAAATCCCTATTCTGGATTGTGGTAAGGTCATCGACGTCGCCAAGAAGTCGCTAACCCCTAAGTATTTAGGTTGCTAAATCTCTAGCCCTATGCTCCTTAATTTTGTTACTTTTTATTCGCTTCACCTATTTTAATCTTTTTGGCATATTTCCTTTCAGAGAACCTGAAGTTCACGAATGCTGAGCTTGCCAGCGCCCTCGCCTGCAAGAAGACCACCCCATTTCCCCCTATTCAACGCCACATGTGGGAAGAAGAAGCCCAGTCCAAAGAAGCGGCCTTCTCATGACCTCGACAGTGAGGTTCCTCGCCCACCGCCGAAAAAGAAGTCCCCGCTCACTGTTCGCCAGTCTGCTGCAGATGCTGAGTCCGGCTCACCGTCTATGCCCAGGTTTGGGATTGCCGCCCCTTCCCCAAAATGGATCAAGGTCCCTACCCAGACCTCACGCCCCACGCAGAAGGGAAAAACCATTTTTTTCTGAGGTGAGGCTGATGTCTTGCCAGTCTCCCCTCTCCGCCAAGCTGATTCGTCAACACGGGAGTTCCAACAGCCCTCGCTGTCTCCCCCGAACGCCGACGATTCCAAGAAAACCTCTCCGTTTAAGGGTGAGCAGGAAGGTCCTTCTCCTCCCTGCCTTTCAGGACATTGAAGACCCTATTGCCTTCATTCTCTCACAAGTTCGCCACGAGAAGTTAGAAGAGCAAGTGCTGAGCAAAGGTCTGGGCCACATGGCTGACGAAGACATGGCGAGTCTCCTGTATGCGGGGAACATCTTTGGTCATGCATTCCAAACATATAATTCCGCCTCCAAAGATGATGTAGATCTGCAACGGGAGGTGGACCGACTTAGCGCCGCCCACTCCAAGCGTGAAGAAAGGTGCAAAGTGCTGGAAACCCAATTGTCAGCCCAAAAGACCACCTTCGAAGAAAAGCTGACTTAGTTGGGTCGAGAAGCCACCCTAGCCAAAAACGATTTGGAGGCACAAAAACAGAAGACACTGCTGGAGTTGGCGGCCAAGGAGGAGGTCATCGCTGCAAAATTCTTGGAGTTGGCGGCGAAGGAAAAGGTGATCGCCGACCTCAAGACCCAAATGGAGACTGCCTTAGCGGCGAAGAATGAGATCATCACTGCGACAAAAACCCAAGCTAAGGTTAACGCCGAAAATCTTGAGAGCCGGTTGAAGGATGATGCCGCCCTCGCCGTTGCCGTGCAGCACAAGTATGGATTTTTGCTCGCCAAAGCTCAAGTCCTCCATCTCTTCAATGACATTGATCTGCGTCCAATGGGGATGTTCAAGGCGATCACTCCTACTGGCATGGTCGGTCCTAATGATCCTACGGGGGTTGGCGATATCGACTTTCTGAACACTGGGGGCCAAGAAAACGTTAATAACAACGCTAACGTTTAGTTGTAATATTACTTACCTCTTTTTATGAATTGACCAATGTTCGGCTTCCCCCTTAGGCCCTGCTTTGTATTGGAATGTATATTACTTTATTGCCAATCCTGCTTGTCAAGTTGTCCCTGCGCTATTTCGTACGCTTTTCCACGTAATTCCTGAATAACGTTTAACGACTTTACTTGTGTGAAGGTTTAACTAGGACTTTTTGCCCAGTGTATTCCAACCGAGGCTTAAATCACACCTTTCTTCCTAAATAAAAAAGGTGTTTCCTCGCCAAGCGTATTTGGTCAAGGGCTTTGCCCACATGGGCTTTGGTGCTCGGGTCCCAATGACTATTTGGGTGCCCAATGCTTTGCCTATTTAGAATTGATCACCCTTATTCCGGGGAGGCTTGTTGGATAAGAAGCTTATCCCACACATCGCCAACAGATAACGACGATTGCGCCGGCTTTTCCGGAGCGATTCCTAGACTTCAAAGGTTGTAATGGAATCGCCACCTTCAGGAAATTTTTCCCACCGACCAACCGCCGTAATTCAGTTTTTCGATTGGTAAAGTCAATCGTAGGATTATTTTTGAGAATACCCTATCATATATATGATTTGCAAATACATGTTTTTTTTTTTTACATTTTCTGGACGCCTCATTAAAGAACTCCCAAGATGGAGAAAAATAGTGCGTCTTTATTTTTCGTCCTTACTTTTTCAAAGTCTTCCTACTCACCATATCTCAATGTCGCCTTCCCATGCTCCTGGCTACAACCACTCTCCTAGCTCCACATCCTTTGCCCCCAAAGTGCTTGCCTTCCTCTCGTCACTCTTAAAGAATCCTTCGCCTCGCCTAGATGCGTTACTGACCTTCGCCCATCCTCCACCTCGCATAGGTGCGTTATTAACGTTCTTGAACCCACTTTTCTATCGCCAGCCTGCCTTTGGTGCCTTGAACCTTCCTCTTGCCTTTATGACCTTAGCCGCAACTTTTACCACTCCCTGCTGCACCGCCTTCCCATTTCCTTTATCCTTCGAGCGGGGCCCTTGTAACATTGGTGGCTTGACCTTAGGTATTCCCCACTTAGTCGGGTCGCTCTTGCTCCAGTAAAAAGGTTCAAATTGTCACCCAACAATCTTTCCAAGCGCGATTCCTGTTGAGTATTGAGCCTGGCTCCAATCGCCAGAACTCCTCTACTGAATTTTTGCTCTTCAATATCGCCAATTATATTTGCCCAACGACTCTCGGCCTCTGAATCAGTAAACTGACCATCTTTTCCCGTCCTTCTCGAGCTTGGGATATCCTGCCATGGTTGGTGAACCTCGACCTCATAACAACTATGTCCAGCATCAGCGCCTTTCTTCCCATACAGGCTCAAACAATTGTTGTAGCATTCTCGAGCCCGCCTCTGGTCAACCGTGATCCTCCCAACGTTTCCGTTGTTAAGCGGGTATTTGACCGCCAAGTGAGCTGTGGAAATCACCGCACACAGGCGGTTCAATGTGCTTCGGCCGATGTTTCAGAGCCTAAAATTTTCCTGCCAAGTTTTTCTTATTAAAGACTCCTAATATATTGTTCTTTGCTTTTTTTCTCCATTATCCACACATAATGGGTTGATAACCGGTTGATAACCGTTTATTTGATGTGGTGTGCAAGTTAGCTCTAATTAAAGCAACATAATAATATTGTGAGAAGGGGAGGTTGTGTTGTCACGCTTGTGGTACTATCATCAAGTGCTAATTCTTAGATTTGGGAATGGGGATTATTAGCTGCTAGTTTTTTTTTTTTTTTTTTGTGGTTTTGGGAAAATGGCATCAGAGGAAAAAGTCACGCAAGGACCATGATATCAAGGCCCTTATTCTATTGCTATAGTTATGTAGTAGTTGTCTGATTTTGACAAGTTTTAGTAGCCTCATTTTTTGTTGTACTTTTCTTTTTATGCTGTTAGACCCTTTAACTTACTTGGGGGAGTATGTTCCCGAGACTTATTACTTATCAATGAATTTCTCTTTTCAAAAAAGTTTGGTAATGTAAAAATATTCAGCTCAAATCAGTAAAAAAAAACGCAAAAAAAAGTAATAGGAAAAATAATGCAAAACAAAAAAAAAGATCACACATCAGTGAGAATATAAGCCGATGTAAAATATGTAAATAAATAAATAATTCACATCAGTGTACAACAGAACCGTTAATGCACATGTTTTCACATCAGTTTTATTAGAGTTTGATGTGGAAAAGCACTTACCACATCGGTTGTGTACCCGATGTGAAAAGGTGCGAACATACCACAACACCTTTGTTTACATCGGATGCAAACTGATGTGAAAACTCATTTTCAACCGATGTGAAAACCCCTTTTTGTAATAGTGTTGATAGACTTTATAATTTTTCCTCTTCTCATCATCAAAAGTAAGAGCACGGAATAGGAAAGAGGCTAAAACCTAACACTTATCAAATATATCATATACTGAATTCTATAATTGGTATTTTATATTTAATTTTTTTTTGTGTTTTTGATCGACTGGGATTTACAACAATTTTGAAAGATGGGAACTAAGCTAGAGAAACTTTAATTAGTTTGAAGGATTTATTGGTTTCACATTTATTTGATATTCTTACAACTTTTTCCTTGCCAGTGTGAGCCACGACCAATGTCAATGGTTAAGGTATTTAGTTTTTAGATCAGTTAAGATGTCAATCCAGAGCTTTGCTCTAATCCCAATTGAGAGAATTCATAAAGACACAAGAAGGGGGGTTAAATTATGTTTGTAAAAATTTTCGTTGGTTGACAACTTTTAATTGTTCTGAGTGAAAAGTTTCTCCTTCAATCGTTCCATCTAAAGATGGTTTAACAGATAGACGTTGATGAGAGAGATGATGAGAAGGGATAGAAGATATGCATACTCAAAAATTTATACTGGTTCACCCAATCAAAGGTTACGTCTAATCCTTGGTGTGCGACCATGATTTCAATTAAGTATTATCAAACACTTCTCCTACAATTTTGGTCGACAAACTCATCCCCAATACTTTTATACATTTCAAGCTTATGAATATTCTTGTACAAGCTTGTCCAGGGTTATTGATTTTGGTTTTCAGGGACTTCACCCTAAGTATTCTTGTACAAGCCTCTCCAAGATTAGTATTATTTTCACCAGCCTCTTCTTGCCGTTAAGTTTTGGACATGACTCCTCCCTAAATGTTCCTTACGTCTTCCTCTTTAGGCAGTTAAGTGTTGGACAGGGACACATCCCTTTAATCAACGATGAGGTGCATGCTCAGTTTATACTTTTGAGTAAGGTGCATTTGTTTTTTATCAATTTACAACCTTCTAGACTATTTGTAGGTTCATCGTAATATCTATGATTTTGTTCAATGTAAATGTAGAATGAAGGATAGATAACTGACCAAAAATCTCTTACATCTTTGTTATTCATTTGCTCATTGGATAGATGGTAGAGTTCATCCATTTTTATTCTATTGGTTCTTCTTCTTACTGAGGTGTTGATGCATGATGATCAAAAACCTCTTGATGTCTTCTTCTTCTTCTTCTGCCTAACTGAAGAAGGCATTACCCACAGTGCAGTATAAAACCTTACTCGTCAGCATTTGTCCTCCAAGAAATTGACCATACATGGCTTCAATTATTCTTCCCACATAAGATTGGGAAAATAAAGGTAAAAATCTCCACTCACTTGCAAGTCGACAAGGTTCTTCTTCTTCTGCTGCCTAACTGAAGAAGGCATTGCCCACAGGGCAATATAAAACCTTACTCGTCAGCATTTGTCCTCCAAGAAATTGATCATACATGGCTTCAATTATTCTTCCCAAATAAGTTTCGGAAAATAAAGGTAAAACTCTCCACTCACTGGCAAGTCGACAAGGGCATGCACATTTCATGTGATAGATGAAGCTCCTTCTTACTACCTTTCGAGAGGAAGGAACTGGTTACATCAGCATCAGGCTATAGCTTCTATATGTCACTTGTCTCCGTCGTCGTCGTCCTCCTCCTCCTCCTCCTCCTCCTCCTCCTCCTCCTCCTCCTCCTCCTCCTCCTCCTCCTCCTCCTCCTTCTTCTTCTTGAGTTTTAGCTATTGCACTTCTGAACTTGTCATGTAAACTTCTATATTCTTTAGAGAGCATGATGATATTAGGCAGACTCAACTTCTTCTTCGAAATCATCCTTGCCTTTGGGACTGTTGCATAGAAGGCTCTTTGTAAAATAATCTTTTTGTAGCATCAAGAGTTTTCTTCTGATCCTTTGCTTCTCAAAGACATGTTTCTTCATTTAACTTCTTTATAAATCCTTTGCCTTTTCTTTTGTCGTCTATCCATCTAGTCTTCTAATTTCATATCTTTTTTTAATCAGGTGAGGTGATTTCTCTTGTACTTTCTCTTCTTCTCATTTTAGATGTATTGGCCCCTTAGGATTCCATGAGCTTCGTCAACCAATTCTATCTTCAAATAACCTTTTGATCATCAACAAACCTTTGATACTCTAATCTTGATACATGCTTGATGGAAGTTGTGGCTTGTATCCTCTCCTGTCATCTTTGATCTTTTGTACCTAATATTGGATAAAGTTTTAAATGGCATAAGATCATTAACTTTTATAGATTTGCCTTTTGTCTTCATAAAAACCATACATTAAGACTGTTTTCCCAAACATTGACACTTGTTTTCTTCTAAGACCTCGTGTTTGGAGGGTGGAACAACCTTCTCATAAAAGGTTGCATGATATAAACCGCTTCCCAATGAACATCACCTAGACACACTACACCAGAAAAGGGCTTTTACAGCGCCTCTTTTACAGCGGTTTCCGGGTGAACCGCTCTAAATAAATGTACGGAGCGGTGTTAACATCGTTTACAGCGGCTGAAATAGATATGCATTTCTCTCTCTCTCTCTCTCTCTCCCTCTCCCTCTCTCTTTATCTCTCTCACTCGCTCTCTATCTCTCACACACACATGTACTCTTTCGTTCTTTGCGAGCTAGGGTTTCAAGGGACCAAGGTTGAAGATGGATAGAGGGAAAGTCTTCCTTGACTACCACAGGTCACATCTTTGATTTCCCACCGCCATGACAGGACGTCGTAGCTCATACCATCGTCAGCAGCCAGCCCACCACCACTCCCATTGGTATGATTTTGGCATCTCTATGAAGGGTTTACCTTCTTTTAATTTATCCTCTTTTCTTAAAAAATTGATTTGGCTGTCTAATCCAAAGGATTGAGTCATAGTCAGACCCTATTGAGAGCTAATTGCTACAATAGAGTTAAACTCCCCTGACATAGATTTGCTGCTGCGCACCGTTATCCAGGATTGACAACATTGATAGAATTTCTACTAACGTGGATAGAATTGAAAGACTTACTGCATAGCATACCTCGTTTAAATGTTCAATATATTTTAAATTTTATTAGAAACCAGGTACATCAGATTTGTTAGTTTAATGCTGCATGGAGTGTATTTTACATGTTAGCTGATCTATGTACTATATATGCTATTGATTTATCCTCACATTCACAAGCCATTAATTCTGAGATTCTGATAGTTGGAGTTGTATCTTTTGCAACCTTTTATGTATGGAGCGGGTCAAACGCCCCCTGGAATGCCCATGATGCCTATGCTTCTAGCTGATGGACACATTGTATATGTCTTCTGAGTAGAACTGCAAATCGTTTGTGTGAATTCCTATAATTTGAGCATTTGCTTATTTCTCTTTTAGATATTTTAATGGCATAAAATAAACTGAAGGTGATCTTGACACTTTCTTTTTTGTTTTGCACTTATTTGTGTGGCATCAGTTAGATGATCAATTAGAGATTTCTAGTCTTGGAGAAGAACATATATAAGGTACTTTATTCAGATTTCATGATAAGATCTCCAAATTAGAAAGTGCTTTTCAATATTTCTTACCATTTAAAATAACTTAATTCCCCTTCTCTTCCAAACTTGTGCAATATAAAGGAGATGAAAATGTGATTTTAAGCAATAAACTCTGGTGTCTACATGAAACTAAAAACAACTTTGTACCCCAGGTGAGCTTTGTCTTCAATTTTTTAATTAGTTAGTTTATGTTTATGTTTCTCGCCCAGGCTATTTGTAGGTAAATCAAGTAGTCTCATTTTCCAGTTTTGAAATGTTCAATAGAACCCTTCATGTTACTAAATATTGGTTGCAACTTTAAAAACATGATCAATTTCCCCTTAACTTACCACCTTTTCTGGAAAATAGAGAAGTGTTTCTACAAGCCTGAATATGTAGATGCTGAAGAATCTACCATCTCTAATGAAGGTATGAAAAACGGTAGAAAGGGGGGTTTGAATAACGTTTTCAAGATAAAACTTCCACCTTAAAGATTTTAACAAATCTTTTCGAGAACTAAGTGCTAAAGATAAGAGATAGAAAAGCACACAAGGATTTTATCCTGGTTCACTTGATAAATCACTCAAGCTAATCCAGTCCACCCATTAAGGTGATTTCTTCCGTCTTAGAATGAAGGCAATCCACTAATCAGGTATGTGTTACAACTGCACTTGAAACCTACAAGTGACTAACAATACACTGACTTAGCTCACACTAAGATTCACTCTCTTAGTCTTCTCTATGATCCGATCAACCTTGATCTCCTAAAGGCAAATTATACAACTGTATATGAAGTTCTTGTTTACAAAGAAGGTGCTTCTAAAAAGCTTATAGTAAACACAATGAAATTCAAGATGAAAGAAAGTGTTGGTAAATCCGCAAGTGTACGGAATCCACCCGGTTTTAAATATCGAACCACAGGGATTGTGAGTGAAAAGATTCGGTTTAAGCCTCGAGTTTGAAGGTTTGTTTTATTGAGGCAAACATATGCGAAGTAGTAATAAGGAAAAAGAAGTATATAAATTCAGAAATGAAACAGAAAATGAAAAGAAAGAGTGATTTACTTTGGGTTCTTGCTCAACTAATCAATTCAAGCACATCATTCTAAGCACATGTTCTCATGAATCTCTCCTTGATGTTATAGCCTAAGCAACTACCTATCGATGCCTCGCATAGATAATTCTTTCAAACCAAAAGATAAGCTCAATTCCTTGTGTACTTAAACATTTGTTTGAATAAAGATTATAAAGATCAGGCCAACAAACCCCAACCCTTCCTCTATTCCTAGTAGCAAGTATAGAAGGGGTAATCCCAAATCGGTTCCCTAATCTATAACAAACTTCCGTTCTGATTATAGAATAGTATAAAGCAAGCATGCATACAAGCTTAGATTGAAATTCAGAAAATGGGATTCAAGGGAAGAAGAAGAACATGTGGGAAAGAACTTAAGATTATAACTCAAATATAAAAAGTCTTCAAAGAAATCCAAAGCAAAAGAAGAGAGATTAGCCAAGCATGGCAAGAGCCATGCTTGGCTAAGAACCTGAATTACAAGCTTGGAAGCCCTCTCTCACTCTCCTAGATGATCCTCTACCTCTGAATTTTACAAAGTATCCAAAGATTTCAAAGATTACAAAAGAAAATGACTAAAATCCTATTTATAGGCAAAAATCACGAGTTTGGGCTGTTCCTAGCGCTCAGGCGCCAATTCAGAGCGCCTGAGCGCCAATTCCATGCTGAAACTGAGCCTCTGGAAGGTAATTGGCGCCTAGGCGCCAATTAAGCACGCCTAGACGCCAATTCCAGAACCCTGGAAAAAGCAATTGGCGCCTAGGCGCCAATGGAGCACGCCTAGGCGCTCTGACTCGCTGGAAAACCTTTTGATCTTCATTTTAACTCCTCTTTACTCCTCTTTAAGCATCTCTTCAATTCTCCAAACCTCTAGACACTCCACCTTCAGCTGTTACAACCTGAAAACTTGATGACAAAGCTAGGAAAATATCTAGAAATTCAGAGGTTAGTTTTGCACAAAGGCTCCAAAACAAGTGGAAATTGCCTATGACTCTTAAACTCTAATCAAATGCAACTAAAGCCCTTATAAAACTACAAAATTACTAAACTAATGCAAATGCACAAATAAAAGTAAAAATGCATGAGAATGCATGAAACACTACATGAGACACAAGAAAAAGACCCATAACCTACAAGGAAAAACCCTAAAAACATCATATAAACCCGGGTCATCAGAAAGCTTAGAAGGATTTGAATATTTCTTGCGCGTGTGTGAATGCTTCTAGCCGCTTCTTTCAATCTTCAGCCTCTATTTATACTCCAAGGATTAGGGTTGAACGTTGCATGGAAATGCTACCGTTGGAGGGCAGTTCTGGAAATTCCAGCTTCTGTTGTGGCTGAGGATGTTAGGTAGGTCGTCAGGATAGTACACTTTGCTTTTGTACTTTGGATAGTGACTTGACCTTAACCTGGTATACTTCTGATCAGAGGAGCGCTTCGTGTTGGAACTTGTGAAGCTGATTGATCAGAGTCAGAGGGAAGCTTGGATCCTCTGACCGTTGTACCTTCTGATCTTCACTTCAGAGGATCAGTACATGGTCTTCAGAGCCAGTTGCTTCTGGACTTCAGAGTCTTCACTCTTAGAGTCTGGATCGTCAGAGTCTTCTTCACCATCAGAGCTTCTGAGCCTTCAGAGTGTCTTGGTTGTCAGATCTTCTGGATCATCAGATCTTCAAGTGAGCTGAGTCCTTATCAGAGCTTGATTTACTTCAGATCTTCTGAAGCTTTTCCACTGTTCAGACTGAACATGGACAATGCGAAAGCGATGCTTGGGTCACTCTTTAAGCACAGTGCTTCTGATTTGTGTGAGATGAAATAGAGGTCAGAGCCTGTAAATAACACACTCAGAAAAACACGTTAGAGTACCACAATTGTTCATATCAAAAGGTTAACTTGTAATCATCAAAACATAGAGTTGTACTACTAGATCAAAACTTGATCTTACATTGAAGAGAAGGAAAGTGAGAAATATGAAGCTTCAAACCACATTCTCATTCAAATATCTAATTCTAGAGGATTCTTCTTCAAAAGAGGAAAATTAAGGATTTGTTTGATAGAAGGAAGCAAAATGAATGATAGATAAAGATAACTCTGTTTCTTTTTCTTTTACATATTTCCTAGTGAGTTTATTTATTAAATTTAATTTCTATCTATGCAGTGGAACTATTTTTCTTATTACTTTAAGAATGTTTCTATATTACTAACATTTGACATCTATATAAAGATAACTTTTTTTATGTTGATATGACAGGAAAGGGCAATGCAGGAGCAGAACAACAAGCTAGCAAATGTATAAGTCACATTCCTCATTACCATTTCAATCTAAGTCTTCTAACCAATAAATGATTCAAATTTTATATTTTATTGCATTTAGACTGGATGAAGAGAAAGAGAAGAAACTAACAGAACATCCACCTACCCAGCTGCCCAGAAACCACTTGCAAATGTTCATCCACCTCCAACTTATATTCTTCAAAGCTAATGACACCAAAAAGACAATATCCTTCTCTAACTCACAGGTACTTATCTTGTTTCTCTCTTCTAAGTATTGTAGACAAGGGACGTCTCACAGTGTCACTTTTCTTTTCTTAGGGGTTCACTCTTTGTTTATATATGTTTGGGCACGGTTGCTTAGAATACAATGTCTTGCCAATTTAGTGCTTTGTTAATTTACTATTGAGCTGTTGTTTTTTTCCTTTCTCATCTCTTCAATTGCCAATGGAGATTGATTTTTGCAACTAACAATGCCCTTCTGAGTTTGAGGTCACCATTTTATATTGTGATGATTGGTGACATTTACATATGTTTGTTTCCAAACTGTGCTTTTGTAGGAATGCAGGTTTTTGAGAACTTATCATGCATAATCTGAATGCTATTGGAAGGTATAACATGTTCCTTGATGGTAACCTATTCATGCTTATTTTTTTAATGGCATAGTTATGCTAAATTATACTTGGTAGAGAAGTCTAGAAAGATACAAAATAAAATATCAGCAATTTCAGGTTGTCATTCATTTTTGGATTTGATTGAGTTATTATGCAAGCATACATTAGAATTTAAATTCTGTTAGAGCTTATTGTATTCTTAAGTTTTTGATATCTTATTTTAGAAAAATGAGGTTCAGTGAATGATGATGTAAAAATAACACCTAAACAAAAACTCTCATGTTTAGGTGAATTATAGTTATTGATATGTTGAAGTTAGAAAATGTTGATTCTATATGGCTATTCGTTGATATGCTGTAATTTAGAAAAATGTTGATCTTATGGTTGAACAAGAGAGGCTGCACAAAAAAACTGTAATGGAGGACTCAATTACAACGGTCAAAGATAAAAAACCGCTGTAAAAATTGAGCCAAGTACAGCGGTTAAGCACCAGAACCACTGTTGTAGGTCATTATTTACAGCGGTTATTCTAAATTAACCGCTGTAAATACTGCATCTTTTACAGCGATTCGAACCGCTGTTAAGTCTTTTACAGCGGCGAGATCTACAGCGATTCTGGACCGCTGAAAACCGCTGTAAAAGGCCTTTTTTAACCGCTGTAAAAAGCGTTTTTTGGTGTAGTGACCCTCGTGTTTTTGCAAATTTTTCTTCAAAATACTGCGGATTTTTCTTCAAAAGAGTTTCACGGGAAAAAAATTGCAAGAAAATTTTAATATAGTCAGTTTCGAAGAAAAATTCACACGAATTTTTTTCTAAGGAAAATTTGCATAAACAATTTGTTGGAAAATCCATAGGAAAATCAACTTTGTATATGCAATGTTGAGAGGTCTAATAAACATTAATTTCTTGGAAATTCAAAGTTGGTAAGTAAGAAATGATAAAAACATGATCAGTGTGAAATTTGAAGATGATCGAACCATGTGTTGCAAATTTTGCAATGAGAACTGAATAAAATTACATTAGTCAATATTCAAAATAGCTTGGGGTGTAATATGACATTGTCTGCAAGAGTTTATTCGTTTGAGGTGTGATAATTTCTCAGGATACAACAAGTTTCACTAACCAAATAAAATAACAAAATACAAAATAAGAGAAAAACATATAGAAACTTCATTTTCTCTCATTCGCAAAAGGACTTGGTCGATCTCTCCACCTTCATATTTCCTAAGTATCGAAGCTATATTACATCCCTCAAGCATGCCAATGGAAAATATAGTACAATTTAAATTGGCTAAAAGCATAGCAAGACATTCAAATACAATTAAACCAAAACATCAAAACTTATTTAACTAGTTAGAATTCATATAAACCGTTGGAAAATAAGGAGTAAAGTTGTGCAGTGAACGAACCACTGCTTTGAAAGCAAAATTATGGCAGACCTCAGTGCAATGAATGTCAGGTTTGCTCCCCAAGGTTAACACAACCGCACGCAAAATAATGTGCACAAAGAATCTTAGCGTGCTGGAGTCTCTACACCAATGCTCAACATATACAGATGGAGATAATGATCATTCATATTCTATATCATCCTCTTCTAATTTATGTCTCTCTCTTTTTATATCTAGTTGAAGGCCAACGACTTTCTCTACATATCCAAGCACAATAACCATGAAAATTAAAGGAGTTAAAAAAAAAGGCTTAATCCTCAAATTGGTCCCTGTCTTTGTCTCGCCATCTAAACTAGGTCCCTCGCTGGATTTTTTTGTGCAAAAAGTCCTCTATTTTGTAAAACGTCTGGAGCAAGTCCTCGCCGGAGTCCGGAGCTCCGGTGAATGGTGACATGGCCAGCTGACTGTATTAATGAGGCCAACGTGAATTTAAAAAAATAATTACACATCAGAATTTTCAAAATTAATTAAAGTTAAACAAACACAAATTCATTAATCTTTGTTTTGACGGGAAAATTCATTAACCTGGAACCAGAAAAACAACAAAAAAGAAATTTCCATTGAACTATTCCAGAAATTGAACCCAGTTCGTTAAAATTGGCTGAACCCAAAAATTCATCACATCATCTCTTCCTCCTTCATCTTCTTCTTCTTCTCCAACCAAAACCCCAACCCCACCACCACCTGTAGCCGAAACCTCCAACCAAAACCCCAACCCCCACCTGCAATCGGAACTCCAACACCAAACCCCACCTCACCCCCACCCCCATCTGCAACCGAAACCGCCACCCCCCACTCCCAACCAAAATTCCAGCCCTCACTTGTAATCAGAGCGCTAGGTTTGGGTGGTCGTAGGCTCGTAGCAGAAGCACAAACTGGGTGTTCTACCTGCAGATCGAAAAAGAGGAGAAGGTTCAGAGCGGCCAGTGGAGGAGATGAAGACAAGGATGTGGATTAGGGTTGCTGCAATTTGGGCAATATATCAGATCCCCAAATCAGATCTTCAACTTGTATCCTTCATGAAATCGTGGGTCGATTATGAGTTTGCAGCAGTTATGAATCGTGGGTCTATTTACACCTACAAATGTGGTTATGATTTATGAACTCTTTTTTCGATTTCGACAAGCATCATCGATTCTGAGCTTGCAGAGATGTATTTCCTGATCTGGTGGGTGAGAGGAGGAAGAAGTGCAAGAGGAAGAAGATGAAAATGAAGAGAGAAGATATTAAAGATGGAAGAATAATGTTAGGAATTGTGTTTGATTTAGGGTTAGGAATTTAGGGATTTAGAATTGGGGTTAATTTAGGAGGAATTTGTGTTTTTAATTTAATTTAATTTTGTTAATTTGTTTTATTTTAGTTATTTAAATTTAAATTTCTTATATGTTATTTTTATTTTTATTTTTTAAATCCACGTAAGCTTTATTAACACAGTCAGCAAGCCAAATCATCACTCGCCGGAGCTCCGGGCTCCGGTGAGGACTTGCTCCAGACGTTTTACAAAATAGAGGACCTTTTGCACACAAAAATCCGGCGAGGGACCTAGTTCAGACGGCGAGACAAAGACAGTGATCAATTTGAGGATTAAGCCAAAAAAAAACCATGAAAATTAAAGACTAGGAAAATTGAAGAAAATCCCTTTCAAACGTTTAACGGTGCAATCAAACCATAAAGAAAGTAGAAAAACGGTAAAGTAGTACTCTATTAAGATTATTATTAATATTTTGATAGAATAACGAGTAAACAACCATTTTGGTCCTTGACTGTGTTCACTTATGACAGATTGGTCCTCATACTTTGGAAATGATCGTTTTTCATCCTTGAATGTGTTGTCGTCGGTCAAGTTGGTCCTTGATTGAGTTTTCCGTTAGTCCCTGAGACGGAAAATTCCAAGTGTCACCATTTTTGCCACGTTGGCTTGACAACTCAGATCTTGTTATGTCACCTTAGTCAATTTAGTCCCCCTCAAAGAAAAAGAAAAAAAACTCTGAATTCATTAAAAATAAATATAAAAAAAAAACTCAACATCATCATGTTCATCAATCTTCATCTTCTTCATTATCTTACCCAGAAAAAAAAAACATATTCATGTCCCAAACATCATCTTTTTCATCTTAATCTCTTTTCCAAACAAACCCCCAAAGCTTAAAAAACTCAACTGGATAGCTCACAACATGTGACGAACCAGTAAACCCATTACCCGCCTGCCCCATTTAATCACTACCGATCTCTAAGCAAATGGAGAAATGTAATAATGACAGAGCACAAAATTGCAATGTAAATGCATTAAAAATGAAGAGTATGCAAGACAGAGCACGAAATTGCTAGAGATGAAGAATTAGAAACGATAGAGCAAGAAATGAAACAAAAATTAGGGGAACATAAAACCAGTGCCTCTGCACTTCCTTCACACTTTCAACCTCAACAACATTTCAACCCAGAAACCGTCAACTAGAACCAGAACTATCCATCCCAATCTATTTCCTCAACAAGCGTGGAATCAACAACAACCACCGCCGCCGCCGCCACACACTCCTCAGAATCGCAACTTTCTGTTGGAACATGTTGCCATGCATTTTGTCAAAACAACCGATTGTCGAAGCAGATGTCGTGGCATCTGTCCTCGTGAAGCTAGGGCATCAGTCCTCAGCTTGTGTTTCTGTTGTGGGCCCTCTGAAGATTTACTGAAGATATGTTTTTGACTTACTTGAGGAGCAAGGAGTTATTCCAGAAGGGTTTTATTTGTTGGGTTGTTATTTGTTGAAACAATCTTTGTTAAAAGATTGATTTCTATCTTTACTTGTGCAATAAGAAACTGGGGTCCACCTAATATGCACCACTTTTTAGTGGTGTAACTTTGCACCACTATGTTAATTGTTCATTTTACCCCTGTTCAAAAAATTAATCACATCAAAATCCACTCGGTAATACCAATATTTTTTTCTTTTTATAAAATATTTTTTTTTATCAGGGGTAAAATGGACAATTGATATAGTGGTGCAAGGTTGCACCACTAAAAAGTGGTGCATATTAGGTGGCACCAAGAAACTGAATCTATCAAGATTGCGTTTTTGAATTGCTGTTACTGCAATCTGTTTCTTCAGCCCGTGCCATCCCTAAAGCCCATGCTACCGCTGCTGAAGTCTATAAAAGGATGAAGACCTAAAACATGAAGGAGGTCGAAGCTGATAGAGAGAGATCGAGTGTTTTAGGATTTGTTAATTGTGCTTTGTCCTTTGTTAGTTGTGACTCTGTCTTTGCTCACTGATTCTATAAAGCAAAGAGAGATTATGTGTGTTTGATTGCGTCCAAACTCTACTTGTTCATTGTGTTCACCAATCACTGTGGCAATGATTGAGAGAAAGTGAGAGGGGCTCTCATACTTAGGTTGAGATTCTAAGTAGAAATACACTGGGTAGATTAGGAAGTGAACTATGAACTGAGTTGTTCATGAGTGTCTGTAATTCCTGAATCTTGAGATAGTGGATTTCCTTTCTTTGGGTGCAAACCCTCCAGACGTAGGTGAAAGTTTTCACTGAACTGGGTTAACAATTACTGTGTGTTATTGTTTTTGTTGTTAAGTTTTGTTTTATTGTTAAGCGATTGTCGAACCTCTTGTTCCAGCATCGTGCAGGACAATCGTATCAGAGGGAACCTGAATTACAATTGGCATCAGAGCAGGAACCCTGTTCTGGTTGGGTGAGCTCCAGGGAGTTTTATTCAAGTTCTCATGGATAACAAGGAGGGAGGATCAGTCAATAGGCCACCCATTCTGGATGGTACTAACTATGACTACTGGAAGGTTCGCATGATAGCCTTTCTCAAATCAATTGACAACAAGAGTTGGAAAGCTATTGTCAAGGGTTGGAAGCACCCCACTAAGACTGAGGTTGAAGGCACCTCTACTACTGTTGTGGAAAAACCTGAAGAAGAATGGACCAGTGTTGAAGATGAAGCTTGTAACACCCCGTTTTTAATTAAAATAATGTTGGTATTTTATTTTAATTAAGATTATATTGTATGGTGGTTTAATAGGTGATATATTAATACTTTAATGAAATAAAATATTTTTTTTGTGATGCTGGGTGTGTTTTATGAAATGGAAGAGAGCTAGGGGTGAAAGTTAGGATTAAAAATAGAGACAAGGACTAGGAGAGATTTTAGGATTTTTAGTTTAGCCCTTGAGGAATTAGGTTTAGATGGTTTAATAAGGATGGGGAAGCAGCTAAAGAAAAAAAAAATAAGAAAGAAGAGGACGCGTGAAATAAGGAGAAAAAAAAAAGAAGAAGGCTGTGCGTGAAGTAGCAGGAAGAGAGGGAGAGCGGATCGGCTTCGGAGAATTCGATCGGGAACGGGGAGCTGCACTCAATCCAAAGGTAAGGGTGGGATTTTGAGTTTCTAATGGAATTATGGTGAATGATATTAGGGATTTGAGAGATGTAGAATTGTTTCTGTTAATGATGTTCTGGAAATCTGATTTGAAATCCATTGATTTTGGGATTTTCTTTTGTGTGATTGAACGGGGTGAGGGCAGAACCATAGTATGCTAGGAGTTTTGGGTTGAGGTTCCCTTTTGATTTTCTTTATGATCACGCACATAAGGACTGTTAGGTAACATGCTTGTTAGGTTTTGTGTCTTGTTTGATGAGAAACAACTTTAATCACTTATTTTGGAACATAAAACGGACTGGTCATTTTCCTGGTATGAACCGTGACTTTCGAAGCCTTTTAGAGCCTGTTTAGAGTGCTCGAATAATGTTGCGTTGAACTGAGAAAGTGTAGGCCTTTGAAAGAGCTTTCTGGAATGATATGGTACATAATTTTTGGTTGAGAGACGAGGTCTGTAAGTTCAGTTTAGTAAACCATGTTTTTCTGCGCTCTGTATCTGCTATCTCTGCGAGTGAACTTCAACGTGATTTTTCACCTTGTTAATGTGCCCAGAAAATTCTTTGATGAACTAGAAAGAGGTAGAGTTTTCTGTTAGCGTTTCAAATTGAGGTCATTTGTAATTTTTGAACAAGTAACGAATCCTATAGGTTATCTCTACTGAAATATGTTTCTGCTGTGAGCGTAATTCCTGAACTGCTATATGATTTATGCACGGATTTGATGATGCTGTGCTGCTGTCCAAAATTTCCTGGGCTGGACAGTACACTTCGAGACCTGTTTTCGCCCAGTTAGAGTGCTCAAATGAAGATGTGATCAACTAAGAAATTGTAGGACTTTAAGTTAGCTTTCTAGGCATATAAAATACATGATTTTTGGTTCAGTAACGAATTCAGGAGACCGCTTTTAGTGGCTGGTGTTCCTGCTGTTTTTCCAGATTACGGAAATTCTGATTGTTTTGGAAATATAATTAGATTTAGCTTACATGTTGTATGAAAGTTAGTGTCTTTATGTTCCATGTATTAGCTATGAGGATGATGCATGTGGCTGAACACCTTTAGCATGAAATCCATAATTTATTTACCATATGTGATAGCTTCTTCCATGATTGCATGCTTAAGTGAGTTGTTTCATTGATTTGGTGCCAAAATTGCCTAAGATGTCAGGGTAATTGTATAGTTGATAAAAATGCATGTGTGCTGAATTGTGTTGTTTTAAGCGATGTTAGTGATGTAGTGATATAGGCGCAATGCCTCATGTTGAAGTGATGATTATTAGATGTATACGTCCTTTTGAGTCGCATAGCATCTGCATACTCTGTGATGGCCTGTATTGGCGATTTGTGATGAAGGCTTATGCCTTGTGCCTCCAATAATTGGCAATTCGTGATGAGGGCTGAAGCCCTGTTGGTACCACATACATATGCATAGTCATTGTTGTGTTCGAATTGTATCTGAGTCGATGACGTTATTTGTGACTGTTTTAGTAACTGAGCTATATGAATATAAAAAGAAGTGGTGTGGCATTAATCTAGCATATTTATTGCCATTCTTATATTTATGATACTCGATATCTCACCCCTTCTGTTTGAATGTTACCCTTGTTGGTAACGTGCAGGTAATTAGGAGGAGTAGTCTATAGCCTTTATTTCGAGTTGGAGTCCTTGCTCTGATACGTAGCACTCGGGGGGGAAATGGACGCTTGTTTTCCTTCTGTTATAATTTGAATTAAGTTGTTATTTGAGAAGTTGTTTCTGTTTTAAGTTGTGGGCAAGATACTATGTTTTCTTTAAGTTTTAAAGACACTGGATTCGCTGCATAACTATTTGTCAAAGTGAACTAGTTCAAAGACTAATTAACTGTCACAAGAGCATTTAAGTTTATTTATGAGTTCATCTCAAAGTTTATGTGCTATGTATCTGTTACAGGAGCATTATGATAATGTTTTAAGTGATTATGTAATGCCCCATGAGTGTTAGAATTTTTATCACTCTGATATTTGCAATACATATACCGTTTAGAATTGGGGTGTTACAAAGCTGCTCTTGGAAATTCAAAGGCTCTAAATGCTATCTTTAATGGAGTTGACAAGTATATGTTTAGGCTGATCAATACGTGTACTGTGGCAAAGGATGCTTGGGAAATTCTGAAAACTGCACATGAAGGAACTACTCGAGTAAGGATGTCAAGGCTTCAGATGCTTACTACTCAATTTGAAAATTTGATGATGACTGAAGAAGAGACTATTTCAGAATTCCACATGCGTGTCCGTGACTTGTCTAATGCTTCATTTGCTTTGGGAGAACCTATGTCAGATGAGAAGCTTGTAAGGAAGATCTTGAGATCTCTTCCTCAGAAGTTTTCTATGAAAGTCACTGCAATTGAGGAGGCTCAAGACATTGAGAACATGAAGGTTGATGAACTTATTGGTTCTTTGCAGACATTTGAGTTGAAACTGAGTGGAAAATCTGAGAAGAAGAATAAGAGTATTGCTTTTGTGTCAAACACTGATGAAGGTGATGATGAAGATTGTGAGGGTGAAAATCTTTCTGAGGCTCTGGCCATGCTAGCAAGAAAATTCAACAGAACATTGAGAAAGATTGACAAAAGAACCAGGCCTAATGTCCAGGACATGAAGTTCGATAACAAACCCAAGTTTTCTAATTCACAGAGGAAGACCAAGGAAGAAGAAAGATCTGGTCAGAATAAAGGAGTGCAGTGTCATGAATGTGAAGGATATGGCCATATCAGGTCTGAATGCGCCACCTATCTAAAGAAGCAGAAGAAAGGTATGATGGTAACTTGGTCAGATGAAGACACTGAAGATGAGAAGGAGATATCTGCAAACAAAGTCAATGCTTTCTCTGGAACCATCTATGAGTCTGATACAAGTGATGAGGACATTACAGATGAGGAACTGGCTGAGATTTACAAGCTGCTACACATCAAGTGGGAAGAAGCATGTAAACTTGTGAGAGAAAAGCAAAGTGAGATAGAACAACTTGTCTCTCAGAATGAAAGGCTGAAAGAGCTCAGCACAAAGCTGAAGGAAGATCTGGAGGAATGGCAAAGTAAGTTTAATAATGCTGATGTTATGGAAAAGGCTAATCTAGTGTTGATTAATGCAGGACTTCAAGAGGAAGTGGCAACTCTGACAAGAAAGCTTGAAGCTACTCACAAATCTGTTAGAATGCCGAACAGTGGTTCTGATATGCTTGATGAAATTCTGAAAGAAACTAGCAAGCAAGGAGGGAGTTTGAAGGGAATTGGCTTTGACTATAGAACAACAAACAAAGAAAATCAGAAAGGTTCAAAGAAATTTGTGTCTGCTGCAAAACAAACTGAATTCAAGAAGCCCAGAAATTATCAGTTGTCAGATTCATTGCCTCGACATGTACCTCTGCATGTGAAACCCCAGCTTAAGCTTGACAAAACTGTACCTTGGAAGTGTCACTACTGTGGTAAGAATGGTCATATAAAGCCCTACTGTTACAGGTTATATGGTTATCCTCAGATGCACGATAAAAAGCCTGTTCAGATGAGGAAGCTATGGAAGCCCAAGGGTGAAGTCAGATGTCAGGTAGCCTACACGTCTTTCAGAGCATCATCAAAGGAAGATTGGTATTTTGATAGTGGCTGCTCAAAGCACATGACAGGGAACAAGAGCTTCTTGCAAGACATCAGAAGTCACTCCACCAACTATGTTACTTTTGGAGATGGAGCTAAAGGAAAGATCAAGGGAGTAGGAAAACTTGTTAGCACAGAATCTCCTAACTTGGACAATGTGTTACTTGTAAATGGTTTAACAGCCAACCTAATCAGCATAAGTCAACTGTGTGATCAAGGATATGATGTGAAGTTCAATAAGATAGAATGTGTTGTGACCACTGATGATGAGAGAGTTGTGATGAGAGGAGTCAGATCAAAAGACAACTGTTATATGTGGACATCAGAAGAAAAAGCTCATGTTTCCAGATGTTTGTTAACCAAAGAAGATGAGGTGAATGTATGGCATCAAAGACTAGGACATCTCAACTACAGGAGCATGCAAAAGATTCTTGCAGATGAAGCAATACGGGGATTGCCCAATTTGAGCTTGGGAGAAAGAAAGCTATGTGGAGAATGTCAGATTGGTAAGCAAACCAAGGTGCCACACAAGATGCTCCAGCATCAGACCACGACAAAGGTTCTAGAATTGCTTCACATGGATCTCATGGGTCCCATGCAGGTTGAAAGCTTGGGAGGAAAAAGGTATGTGTTTGTCTGTGTAGATGATTTTTCAAGGTATACATGGGTTGAATTTATGCGAGAAAAATCAGAGACTTTTGAAATATTCAAGAATCTATGTGTGAGACTTCAGAATGAGAAGGACTGTGTGATTGTGAGAATCAGAAGTGATCATGGAAGGGAGTTTGAGAATTCAAAATTCTTGGAGTTCTGTGGAACAGAAGGTATTAGTCATGAATTTTCTGCCCCCATTACTCCACAGCAGAATGGAATAGTTGAAAGGAAAAATAGAACTCTCCAGGAATCAGCTAGAGTAATGTTACATGCTAAGAAGATTCCACACCAGTTCTGGGCTGAAGCTATGAGTACTGCCTGTTACATACATAATAGAGTCACCATCAGGGCAGGGGCATCCTCCACACAGTATGAGATATGGAAAGGTAGAAAACCGTCTGTAAAAAACTTTCACATATTTGGAAGTAAATGTTATATCCTTGCAGATCGTGATCCTAAGAGGAAGCTTGATCCTAGAAGTGATGAAGGAATTTTCATGGGATATTCTATGAACAGCAAAGCTTATAGAGATTTTAACTCTCGCACAAGGACCATGATGGAATCTGTGAATGTGACTGTGGATGATGAACCAAGCAAGAAGGAAGAAGTAGTTTTGAATGAAGATGATGATGGTGCTGATGTTCCAGCCGATGCTCCAGCAACCGCCCTCGACAATGAGTCAGAAACAAGTGCTGATGAAAAGGAAGACAAAGATATCACATCAAACAAAGCTCCATCAATCAGGGTTCAGAAGAATCATCCTCAAGAAAACATTATTGGTAATCTTCAAGAAGGGGTGACTACCAGATCCAGAAGTATAATTGCTCACAGTTGTTTCATCTCTAAGATAGAACCCAAGAATGTCAATGAAGCTCTCACTGATGAATACTGGATAAATGCTATGCAAGAGGAGCTAGAGCAGTTCAGAAGAAATGAAGTGTGGGAGTTAGTGCCTAGACCTGAAGAAGTAAACATCATTGGCACTAAGTGGATCTTCAAGAACAAATCAGATGAAACTGGAACAGTCACAAGGAATAAAGCAAGGCTAGTTGCTCAAGGATATACTCAGATAGAAGGAGTTGATTTTGATGAAACCTTTGCTCCAATAGCTAGACTGGAATCTATAAGACTCTTGTTAGGTGTTGCTTGTCTCTTGAAGTTCAGACTTTATAAGATGGATGTGAAGAGTGCTTTTCTAAATGGCTATTTGAGTGAAGAAGTTTATGTTGAACAGCCTAAAGGATTTACAGATCCAGATCATGTGTACAAGTTGAGGAAGGCCTTGTATGGCTTGAAGCAAGCACCTAGGGCTTGGTATGAAAGGTTAACTGAATTCCTTGTAAGCAATGGTTACAGTAAGGGTGGAATTGATAAAACTCTGTTTGTGAAGAATGACAAAGGTAAGCTCATGATAGCACAGATTTATGTGGATGACATTGTCTTTGGAGGAATGTCGAACTCAATGGTGGAGCATTTCGTCCGACAAATGAAATCTGAATTTGAGATAAGCCTAGTTGGTGAATTGAATTATTTTCTAGGACTACAAGTCAAACAAATGGAGGATTCTATGTTCATATCACAGAGTAAGTATGCTAAAGGGTTAGTCAAGAAGTTTGGCCTTGAAAAGGCTGGTCACAAGAGAACTCCTGCTGCCACACACATCAAACTTTCCAAGGATGAGCAGGGGGAAGATGTTGATCAAAGTCTCGATAGAAGCATGATTGGAAGCTTGTTGTATCTCACTGCTAGTAGACCAGACATCACATTTGCTGTCGGAGTTTGTGCTAGATATCAGGCAGCTCCTAAAGTCAGTCATCTGCTACAAGTCAAGAGAATTATCAAGTACATCAATGGCACAAGTGACTATGGTATTATCTATACTCATGATACAAATTCCTCTTTAGTTGGATTCTGTGATGGAGATTGGGCAGGTAGTGCAGATGATCGAAAGAGCACATCTGGTGGATGTTTCTTCCTAGGGAATAATTTGATTTCATGGTTTAGCAAGAAGCAGAATTGTGTCTCATTGTCTACAGCTGAAGCAGAATATATTGCAGCAGGAAGTAGTTGTACACAACTCATGTGGATGATGCAAATGCTGAAGGAGTATGATGTTGAACAGGATGTCATGACATTGTACTGCGACAATCTCAATGCAATTAATATTTCTAAGAATCCCATACAGCATAGCAGGACCAAGCATATTGACATTAGACATCATTTTATTAGAGACTTGGTGGAGGATAAAATTGTTAATTTGGATCATGTTACAACTGACAAGCAATTGGCTGATATTTTCACAAAACCCCTTGATGCAATCACTTTTGAAAAATTAAGAGGAAGTCTAGGGATTTGTCTTTCTGATGCATAGCAATTAGCGTGCCCCAGTGTGTTAACAACTAGTTTATTCTTGGTCATCATTAACTGCAGTTGTGACATCAGCAGAGAGAAAGTTACTTCATGGTTCACTTATCCTATAACTACCTCCAACGGGCAAATTGTGTTCTCTCAACCGCTTGTGCATCTATCTTCTTCAAGACTTATCATCTCTCTTTTACACTTCTGTTTCGTTGGTCTGTACTCTGTTTGTATTTACTCTCAATTCATCATGTCTCAAAGTTCAGGAAAGAAGGAATCTGTCAAGGCCAAGATTGAAAGGACTGCTAAAGGAGTCAAGTGTATGGGTTTGAAGAGTGATTCTTCTCAACCATCTTCTGTGTCAAAGAAAGCTCCCAAGAAGATGAGATCACGAAACCCAACATGTAAGGTCTACAAATCACAGGTCAAGAATAGCAAAGCCCCAAATGTTCCTATCCTTGAGGATGTTCCTGACGAAGAGGAAATCAATGATGAAGATTCTCCTGTGAAATCGCCCCCTGATGTTGTGCCTGATGTTGAGACATCTGGGTCTATGGAAAGTTCTGCTCAAGAAAAGCCTGGAAAGGATTCCACTTCTCATGAAGATTCAGGTGGTGCTACCTAGCCTGATATCTCTGTTTCATCCTCTTCAAAGGATGCTGATCCAAAGAATAATAACTCTGAGGGCATCAATTCTAAAGAGCCAATCCAGGCTCCAGCCTCTGTTCAGAACATCTTTGATGATGATTCTGATGATGTTCCTCTGACCGAGTCCTTTGCTGATAGTGTTGCAGCAAGGATGAAGAAGAAAAGAAGGGGTTCTTCTCCTGAAGTCACTCCTACTCCATCAAAGAAATCCAAGTCTTCACCTATAACCTACAAGTCACGACAAGCCAGTGTGAAGAGTAAGGGGAAACAAAAGGAAGACAAGACTCCCACTAAGAAGAAGAAGATGAAGATTCCAGTTGAAGACTCAGAGTCAGATGTTGAAGTCGGTGTCCAGGACATTCGATCTTCTGAGAAAAAGAAGTTTTCTGGTAAGCGTATTCCTCAGAATGTTCCTGCTGTTCCTATTGATAGAGTGTCTTTCCACTTAGAAGAGAATGTTCAGAAGTGGAAGTTTGTTTGCAAGAGGAGAATGGCCAAGGAAAGGGAAGTTGGTTCTGATGTTCTTGAATGCAGAGATGTAATTGCACTAATTGAGAAAGCAGGTCTGATGAAGACTATTCAGAATGTTGGAAGGTGCTATGAGAAGCTTGTGAGAGAGTTCTTGGTGAATCTCTCTGTTGATGTGGGACTTCCTGATAGTGCAGAATTCAGGAAAGTCTATGTGCGGGCTGAATGTGTGATGTTCTCACCTGTTGTGGTCAATCAAGCACTTGGAAGAAGTGCTATTGAATTTGTTGATGAAGAAGTGTCCATGGATGATGTTGCCAAGGAGCTTACTGCAGGTCATGTGAAGAAGAGACCGAGCAAGAAGTTGTTGTCTACTGGAAATCTCAGTGTGAAGTATGCTATTCTTAACAGGATTGGTGTTGTGAATTGGGTTCCTACTCAACATACCTCTGGTGTTTCTGCAACGCTTGCCAAATTGATCTATAGGATTGGCAAGTCTATTGCTTTTGATTTTGGAACTTTTGTGTTTGAGCAGACATTGAAGCATGCTGATACTTGTGCTGTGAAGCTTCCTGTTTCATTTCCTTCCCTTCTCTCTGAGATCATTCTTAAGAAGCATCTTTAGATTCTCAGGGCTGATGATGTGGCTATGTCTCGTGGTGTTCCAATCACTTTGGATCAACGTTTGTTTATGGAGCCACATGTTCTAGACATTGCCTTACCAACCAGCAGGACATCTGCTCCTCCTGTGACTGAATCTGGCACTCAGGCCATAATTGCTGAATTACAGGAAGTTTCCAAGGCTTTGCAGGAGACAATCAGGGTGAGCACTGCCAGGAAGCTCAAAGTTGATGCGTTGCTACACAAGCTTCAAGAAGAAGAACGTCAAGGTGGTGAGTACAGTGCTGCTGCTACAGCTGCTCAGAAAGCGCGTAATGAAGAGGAGAAAGGATCTGAAGAAAGTGCAGAAGGGTATGGGGAGGAGTCAAGTTCTGAAGACTAGTTTGCTCTGATCTTGTGCTATTTTCTTTTGTTTTTGGATGCACCCTTTGCAAATTTGTGCTAAAAAGGGGGAGTAGTTTGAGTTTGCGTTGAGATTGAAGATTCTATCTGCTATGTGGTCTGTAATATTTTGTGGTACTGCTGTGAAGACCTATGTTTCTACTTTGAAGTTGCTTCTGCTATGTGTGTTCTGATAGTGTTAGCTTTACCTATGTTTCTACTGTGAAGTTGCTTCTGCTATGTGTGTTCTGATAGTGTTAGCTTTACCTATGTTTCTACTGTGAAGTTGCTTCTGCTATGTGTGTTCTGATAGTGTTAGCTTTGGTCTGTTTAATTTGAAGACAAGTTCAAGACAATGGCTATGTTTGTTTCAAGAGGCATTTTTTCTGATAGCAGTATTTCTGAAACGTTGCCTCTGATTAGCAGTATTTCTGAACGTTGCCTCTAATTAGCAGTATTTCTGATAGCTTTTACGTTGCTAACTTCTGATGGCAGTATTTCTGAAACGTTGATGTTTTAAGCTGATCTATTTTGGTGTCATCATATGCTAAGGCCTGATTGTACTTCTGGTTGTGTGTTTGTGCTGCTAAGTGTTTTGTTCCAACTATGTCTTTTGAAGAATGGTAGTTGGTTGTGTAGTTGCATCAGTTGAGGGGGAGCTCTGACTAAGGGAGAGAATTGTTTCTCTAGTTTTTATCCTCTCTGGCTGTAAGTTGTTTTAGACAAAATTTGACAAAGGGGGAGATTGTTGGAACATGTTGCCATGCATTTTGTCAAAACAACCGATTGTCGAAGCAGATGTCGTGGCATCTGTCCTCGTGAAGCTAGGGCATCAGTCCTCAGCTTGTGTTTCTGTTGTGGGCCCTCTGAAGATTTACTGAAGATATGTTTTTGAGTTACTTGAGGAGCAAGGAGTTATTCCAGAAGGGTTTTATTTGTTGGGTTGTTATTTGTTGAAACAATCTTTGTTAAAAGATTGATTTCTATCTTTACTTGTGCAATAAGAAACCGAATCTATCAAGATTGCGTTTTTGAATTGCTGTTACTGCAATCTGTATCTTCAGCCCGTGCAAACCCTAAAGCCCATGCTACCGCTGCTGAAGTCTATAAAAGGATGAAGACCTAAAATATGAAGGGGGTCGAAGCTGATAAAGAGAGATCGAGTGTTTTAGGATTTGTTAATTGTGCTTTGTCCTTTGTTAGTTGTGACTCTGTCTTTGCTCACTGATTCTATAAAGCAAAGAGAGATTCTGTGTGTTTGATTGCGTCCAAACTCTACTTGTTCATTGTGTTCACCAATCACTGTGGCAGTGATTGAGAGAAAGTGAGAGGGGATCTCATACTTAGGTTGAGATTCTAAGTAGAAATACACTGGGTAGATTAGGAAGTGAACTATGAACTGAGTTGTTCATGAGTGTCTGTAATTCCTGAATCTTGAGATAGTGGATTTCCTTTCTTTGGGTGCAAACCCTCCAGACGTAGGTGAAAGTTTTCACTGAACTGGGTTAACAATTACTGTGTGTTATTGTTTCTGTTGTTAAGTTTTATTTTATTGTTAAGCGATTGTCGAACCTCTTGTCCCAGCATCGTGCAGGACAATCGTATCAGAGGGAACCTGAATTACACTTTCAACTACCCATTTCTCAAACCCCAAACTTTCAACAACACATTCCTCAAAACCCCAATTTTCGATCACCCATTTCTCAAAATCCCATGTTCCGGCGACCTAGTTCTCAAAACCCCAATTTTTAGCCACCCCCGAGTCCCAATTGATGGAACAATCAAAACCAGCGGAACCCTCAGATTCCCTAATCTGCAAAATGGAAACCCTAACCAAGCTCCGCTTCAAGTGCAAGCTTCTGTTCAGGTGCAAGCTCCACCACCTTCTATTGTTGATTTGACACGTTTGTGCCGAGAGGGGGAGGTTAAGGAGGCGATTGAATCGATGGACAAAGGTGTGAAGGCTAATGCTGGTTGATTTAATCTTCTATTTGATTTGTGTAGCCAAAGGAAAGAAGAAAGAAGCATGGTGATAGTGGTGGTACTGATGACCCGGATTTAGTAGTGTTTTTAGGGTCATTTCTTTGTAGGTTTTGAGTCTTTTCCTTCTGTCTCATGTAGTGTTTCATGCATTCTCATGCATTTTTGCCTTTCTTTGTGTTTTTACTTTGTTTTGGTAATTTCATAGTCTTATAGGGACTTTTCTTGCATTTTAAGTAAAGTTTAGGACTTGCATGGTTTTGTTGTGTTTTATGAAGGACCTCTTGTGCTAATGAGCTCTTGGAGCTTCTAGAATCTTCCTTGACTTGTTGGTTAGGTTTGGAGAGCAGAAACTGAAGGAGAAAGAAGGCCAAGAAGCATGGAATTGATGAAGAACTTAAAGAGGATTGAAAAGAGGAGTTTCAGAAGCCAAAAAGTCCTTTTCAGGCGAGCTTAAGCGCCTAGGCGCTGGGAATGGGCGCCTAGGCGCCAATTAGCTCCATAAAGCATGTTTTGGGCATGCAATTGGCGCTCAGGCGCTCTGAATTGGCGCCTGAGCGCCCAGAACAGCCCAGACTCGGGAATTATGCCTATAAATAGGATTTTAGTCATTTTCTTTTGTAATCTTTTGATACTTTGTAAAATTCAGAGGTAGAGGATCATCTAGGAGAGTGAGAGAGGGCTTCCAAGCTTGTAATTTAGGTTCTTAGCCAAGCATGTAAGACTTTTATGCATGCTTGCATAAAAGTGAGAGAGGGCTAATCTCTATTCTTATGCTTTGGTTTTCATGTAAGACTTTTCATCTTTAAGTTATAATCTTAAGTTCTTTCCCACATATTCTTCTTCTTTCCTTGAATCCCATTTTCTGAACATCAATCTAAGCTTGTATGCATGCTTGCTTTTTGCTTTTCTATAATCAGAATGGAAGTTTGTTATAGATTAGGGAACCGATTTGGGATTACCCCTTCTATGCTTGCTACTAGGAATAGAGGAAGGGTTGGGGTTTGACGGCCTGAATTTGCATGATCTAAAACCTCATATAAATGACTAAGTACACAAGGAATTGGGCTTAGCTTTTCGTATGAGAGAATTGCTTATGTGAGGAATCAATAAGTGAGTAACTAGGCTATATCATCAAGGAGAGATCTAATGAGAACATGTGCTTAGAATGATGTACTTGAATTGACTAGTTGAACAAGAACCCAAAGCATGTTATTTTCTGAATTGTCTTTTTATTTTTCTTTTTCCTTATTACTACTTCAACATATCTCTTATTCAATAATACAAACCTTCATACTCAAGGCTTAAGCTGAATTTAGTCACTCACAATCCCTGTGGTTCGATATTTAAAACCGGGTGGATTCCGTACACTTGCGGATTTACCAACAGGTACTTAATAGAGGAAGAAAAAAGCATGGTGATGGTGTGGTAAAGATGATGAAGAGGTGAAAGATAAAGAAGATGAAAGATGATGAAGATGAGGAAGAAGAACATAAGTGATGAGGGATGTGTTTGACCGTGTTTTTTAGGAGGAAAAAATAAAATATGCTAAGTAGGATGCTAACATGGAAAAAATGGTGACACTTGGACTTTTCCGTCTCAGGGACTAACGGAAAACACAACCAAGGACTAACTTGACCGACGGTGACACATTCAGGGATGAAAAACGACAATTTCCAAAGGTATGAGGACCAGTCCGTCATAAGTGAACACATGCAGGGACCAAAATGACTTTTTACTCTAGAATAACCGAAAACATAAATTGAATGACATTAATCCTGACAATTCCCCACTAATAGCAATCAAGTTATTGAACAATTTCTGAGCAAAAGAAAGTTAATATTTGTGCTTAAGTGATAATGTCCAAAGGATTGAATTAACACGTAGTGAAGTGAGGCAACAACTTTTGTCAAAAAAGTGAACGAATCTTGAACTAGTTTGACTTGGTTGGAACCCCCACTACACACACCATAACTTTAAAATGTAGAGACTCCGCGACAAAATATTTAAGCCATTTTCCGAACATTGAGATATATGTGAGTGTTTTAGAAAGATTGCTCAAGTCTTTCATAGAGGACGACTTTTACCATCTTACTCACATATTTATTCACATAAAATTTAAATGCGTCTCATAAGCATTTAAGTGCGTCTCATAAAGCACTTTCACACATGTCAACAGTGAATAAATGTGTCTCATAAGCATTTAAGTGTGTCTCACAAAACACTTTCACACATGTCAATTGTAAATAAAGTTTATTTTATAATTTTATTTGAAAGTCAGTCAAGTGAGTCTCAAAAGCACTTTATCGTAGATACATCAAGTGCGTCTCAATAGCACCACCACAAATGGCTATGTATCTCTTTCAAAGATTGCATTACCTCACGTCATAGGGATGAGATTGTAATGCATAAGAGTAATCATATGGCTTAGTTTGACCAACAAATTGGGTATCCACCATACTTTCTTCTTTCTCAAGGCTTAAGCTTCATTACCCTCGACGTATCCAAGACGACTTTCTTGAATTATTGGTCAATCCCTTAGAAAGAAGATCAGCAAGAATCTTTCTCTTCTTACATACTCAAGGAAAATCAAACAATTTTTAATCAATTTTTTAGCAACATATATGACAAATATGTCTTTTCTATCTATTGCAAGCATCATCATTGCCAACTCTAATTGCTTCTTGTGAATCACAAATACAAGCACAAACTGAATCATTCATAAAACTCAAGACATCTAAATCTAATAATCATATTATCATTCAAGCTCAATAATTTTATAGGCAACAACATCATGAGCATAACCAACAAAGCAATATGCCTTAACACCAATACTCTTTCTCTTAACATCTGGTGTTCCTACTTTAGTCAAATACCCCCACACTTTAATAATTTTCAAGCATAAGAAAAATCATTGCATCTCATGAGCTTGCAATCTATTTCCAACAGTTTTCTTTCTTTGGAAGCATGTACTGATTATCAGCCATTCCATTTATAATTTAAAGGCAATTATATCCAAAACTTATCACTAATGATTTAGGAATATAGATCCAAGAATATTCGAAATCATTATAGGTGTCTTTATTTTTCTTCTCGTTCAACTTAATATAAGTCTGAAGTAGTGAGTGCCTAAATTAAAGCTACCATACATGTTATTGCCACCATACAACTAAATAATCAATTTCATTTTGCCATAAACAAAGTTAGAGAGTGCAGTATATTACTGATCGACCAAACACTTCTACCTATCACCATATTTTCATGCAGATATAGATAAATCACATGTATAGCTAGCACCGTTAATCAAACAAACCAAACATTGCAAATGAAAATGGAAGCGAAATAGTGATACATATCTTTTCTGCGATTCATTTCCTCCTTCCAAATTTTGTCGAGCTGCAGCGCCATCGGCACGAACAACAGTAATATTTTTGCTTTTAAATTGTTGGAAAAATAAGGAGTAAAACTACCACGTAGACGAACCACTGCCTTGAAAGCAAAATTTCGACAAACCTTAATGCAATTCAGTGTCGGGTTTGCTCACCAAGGTGGACACAGCCGCACGCAAGATAATGTGCACTCAGAACCTTAGTGTGCTGGAGTCTCTAGAATAATGCTCATAATTCATAATTCACAATTCACAGAAGGAGATAATGATCATTCATATTCTATATTATCCTCATCTAATTTCATTCTTTTTTTTTATATATATAGTTGAAGGTCAACGACTTTCTCTATATATCCAAGCACAATAACCCTGAAAAGTTAAAGACTAGGAAAATTGAAGAAAAACTAGTCCCTCCAACTTATCATACTACTTAATAAAATTAATTTCAAATTAAAATCCCTATTAAACGTTCAACCGTGCAATCAAACCATAAAGAAAGTCAAACGCTATGGGTCAGCGCCATTTATCTACGGTTATGAAGATAAGGGTAACTGAAATCACACGTATCCAATTTTCTCCTGACATTGGAAAATATTTAGGGTTCCCATTGATATCAAGGCGACTAATAGTGATTTCCAGTTTATAGTGGATCGTGTTAATGCTCGAGTCGCCACTTGGTAGCAAACTATCTTGAATAGAGCGGGTAGAGTTACTCTCGCTCAATTTGTTTTATCCTCAATGTCTACCTACTGTTTGCAACAAGTTTGGGTTCCAACTAAGATATGTAGTGATATTTGATGTCGCAATCCAGAAAATTATCTGGAAGGGGTCGGGTAATCATGGCATTCATTTAGTTAATTGGGATGTTGTTGCGCAATCTAGGAGGTTTGGTGGTTTGGGGTTGAGGAAAGCGAGGGATCACAACATTGCACTGCTTGGAATTTTTTTTTTGGAAATAATCAAGGAGGAACCAAAACCATGGGTGTCTTTGATCAGAGGGAAGTATGATGCTCAAGAAAATCTGTTGTCTTTGAATTGCGTGGGTGGGTCGGTTGTTTGGCAATCTATTCAGAAGGCGAAGGACGTGATCAAGGGAGGTTTCTCTTTCAAGTTAGGCAATGGAGCTTCAACTTTTTGGTTTGCAAAATGGTTGGGTAATTTTAAGCTTTGTGGGTGTTGACATTCATGATACCCAGGCTACCGTTACAGATGTGATCATTGATAGTCGTTGGAACCTTCCTTCTCTCTACATTGTGCTGCCTGCGAATGTTCAAGCGCTGATCTTGCATCGGGATTGTACTCTTAATAACCAGGTCCATGACTGCATTGTGTGGTCTCCTTCATCCTCTGGGTTGTATTCGGCTCGAGCAAGGTATCATTGGCTCATTGAGAAGCGTCGTGCGCCGCTTGCTACTGAAGGTATGAAAAACGGTAGAAAGGGGGGGGGGGTTTGAATAACGTTTTCAAGATAAAACTTCCACCTTAAAGATTTTGGCAAATCTTTCGAAACAAACTATGTGCTAAAGATAAGAGATAGAAGAGCACACAAGGATTTTATCCTGGTTCACTTGATAAATCACTCAAGCTAATCCAGCCCACCCGTTAAGGTGATTTCTTCCTTCTTAGAATGAAGGCAATCCACTAATCAGGTATGTGTTACAACTGCACTTGAAACCTACAAGTGACTAACAATACACTGACTTAGCACACACTAAGATTCCCTCTCTTAGTCTTCTCTAGGATCCGATCAACCTTGATCTCCTAAAGGCAAACTATACAACTGTATATGAAGTTCTTGTTTACAAAGAAAGTGCTTCTGAAAAGCTTATAGTAAACACAATGAAATTCAAGATGAAAGAAAGCTTAGAAGGATTTGAATATTTCTTGCGCGT
Source organism: Lotus japonicus (assembly GCF_012489685.1). Classification (NCBI taxonomy): domain Eukaryota; kingdom Viridiplantae; phylum Streptophyta; class Magnoliopsida; order Fabales; family Fabaceae; genus Lotus; species Lotus japonicus. The sequence goes on along the minus strand of NC_080041.1, from coordinate 57,556,538 downwards.
GTGTGAATGCTTCTAGCCGCTTCTTTCAATCTTCAGCCTCTATTTATACTCCAAGGATTAGGGTTTGAACGCTGCATGGAAATGCTACCGTTGGAGGGCAGTTCTGGAAATTCCAGCTTCTGCTGTGGCTGAGAACGTTAGGTAGGTCGTCAGGATAGTACATATGCTTTTGTACTTGGATAACGACTTGACCTTTAAACCTAGGAGACTTCTGATCAGGGGAATGCTTCATGTTGGAACTTGTGAAGCTGGTTGATCAGAGTCAGAGGGAAAGCACAGATCCTCTGACCGTTGTATCTTATGATTCTGAACTCAGAGGGAAGTACATGGTCTTTAGAGTTTCTTGCTTTTGGACATCAGAGTTTCCACTATTCAGCTTCTAGATCTTGAGAGTCTTCTACACCATCAGAACATCTGAACCTTCAGAGTTTCTTGGTTGTCAGAACTTTCTGGATCTTCAGAACTTCTAGTGACTGAGTCCATATCAGAGCTTGTATAAATTCAGATCTTCTGAAGCATTTCTACTGTTTAGAGAGAACATTGATGTTGCGAAAGCGTTGCATGGGTCACTCTTTATGCACAGTGCTTCTGATTTGTGTGAGATTGAATTGAGGTCAGAGCCTGTAAACAACACACTCAGAAAAACACGTTAGAGTACCACAATTGTTCATATCAAAAGGTTAACTTGTAATCATCAAAACATAGAGTTGTACTACTAGATCAAAACTTGATCTTACAATCTCCCCCTTTTTGATGATGACAAAACTAAGATTTTTGATGAACAATTCTTAAACATTAAACTGAATTCACTCAGAGTTTAGGGATATAGAATAAGACTTATCCTGATGTGAATAGTTTATCTTGCTCATTCTGAATTCAAGTCACTGCTTGATTCTGAGCTTAGCTCCCCCTGAATCTAATACTCAATGAAAACGTTAGTAGAGTTAGATTCTGAGCTAAATAATATAAGAGACCAGAGTGAAAAACTTATGACATAGATGAATAAGAACAATCAGAGCGCATAACTATTCAGAGTCAACGGACTAAGGTATCAGAGCCTTGGGTATCAGAGTCAAACTAATATCACTTCAGAAGAAGTGAAATGTATTCCTTGTATTTGCCCAGTGACACATCTATGGTCATAAAGGTGGAACTCTTAAATTCTACAAAAGAAAAATAAATCACACTAACACAGCTTACATATCAAAAACTGGGTTGTACTCCCCCTTTTGTCATAAGCAAAAAGCTTGGGGTGTGAAAAACTTAGTTTGAAGTACAAGGTACTCCCCCTTAGAGAAGGTCTAAGTTTCAAAAAGAAGGAGAAATAAACGATGCAGGAATGAGAGTTAAGCGAATTAAAGAAGAGAGTTAATGTGAAAGAAGAATCGTTTACCACCGGCCACGGGAGTAAAGAGAACTTCAGTTACCAAGGACTTAACCTCGAGAAACTGTAGGAGCAATAACTTCCAAGAAGCGAAGGAAGCTTATATAAAGCGAGTTAGAGGAGGGTAAGCTTCACAACTCGATCAATACCATAATCAGAAATGGCTTCATACAGGGTTGCACTAGAAGAGCTCAGAAGGAAGGCCTTCGAGGAGGACATGTTTCTTAACATAAGACATCCAGAGGGTACAAAGACCATACCAGAGCTAGCGAAGACACTGCTTGAAGAGGACCTTTGTCCAGAGCTGAAGAATGACTTGAAGGAATTCCTTGCCTTCGTGGAGGAAGTGCAAGAACTCAGCCAGCTTGAGCTAAAGCTGCTGGAAGAAAGGGAAATCATAGAGAAGAAGCTCGAGACAACAAAAGAGATTCTGGAGAGGAATGAGCTAAACGTCAATCTCAACAACATCCAGTATTCACTGGATCGTCTAGAGAAGGAGAGGTCAGAGCAGCGCCAAGAGTGCAGAAGAATGAGGAGGGATCCTCCATTCTAGAGTTTAGGAAAGAAAATGTATGATGTAAAAGCATAATGATTATGAATAAAGAAAATTTTGCAAACACATGTGACAAATATATATATATATATATATGCAAAGATAAATAGTAACTAACAAAGCAGAATAACTAAAGTAACGTGAAGAAAAAAATATAAACAGAAGTTAAAATAAAACTAAGTTAAGAGGGAAAACGAAGAGATCCTAAGACTAGGGCTTGTCAGAGCGACGCAGAAGTTCCTTAAGAATTTGCTTCATGTCCATCAGTAGAGACTCATGAGTATCAAGACGTTGTTCCATGAGATCGAGTCTGGACGAGCTTGACTGTGTGGAGCTAGAAGGAACATTCTGAGCAGCTTGATGAGCTGGAATGGAAGCAGAAGCAGCAGGAGTAAAAACCACTGGTGCAAGTGCTTGGCATCTAAGGGCTTCAGCTTCAGCTTCAAGTCTCTCTGCCTCTAATCTTGCTTGTTCAGCTTGAGCTGCTGCTTGACGTGCAGCTTCTTCTGCTTGCTCTTACTTTCGTCTGGCCTCTTCAACAGCTTCAAGGAGCTTATGTCTTTGTTGTTGTTCATGAAGAGCCACCCTTCTTGCAAACCTCTGCTTTGCAGCCTCGATCCTCTGATCCCTTTCTGCAGTCAGATGCTGCATCATAATAGGAACCTGAGCTACTAGTCAAGTACTCAGACTATTCCACTCTTCAGCAACAGATTCAACATTCTCACTCAGGTCAGTGTGACCTTGCACGTTGCGTAGCATCAAAGAAGCTTCATGATTAAAAACATTGATGCACTCAGAGAGAGAGGTGGGTCTGAGGTAAGTGTAGGGAACTATGGAGAGGTTGGTTTCTGGAGAGGTTGGGTGATTGCTACTGTTAGCTTCAGAAGCACCTTGAGGAGAGCCAATGTCAAAGGTTTGGACATGAGGTTCAGAGGCTCCAAGGTGTGGTTCAGAAGTTTCAACCAGAGGATGGGGTGATCTAACTGAAGAGTGGTTAGACACAGAGTGTTCTGGTTCTGGTTGAACTGGCTCTTGATGGACAGGGTCAGGCTGAGCTTGTTGAGCCAAAGGGTCTGCCTCATGGGATCAGCTTCTTCTTCTGGATCATCTTCCTCTGGAGCTTTGCCTTTGTCAGAAACATTAATGCTTAAATCTGCAAATTTCTCAACTAGCTTTGACTGATCAGAGTCAAGCTTATCGTCAAATCTGACATGAATAGACTCTTCAATAGTCTTAGCATCAGTATTATAAAATCTAAAACCTTTAGATCTTTCAGAGTAACCAAGTAATAGACATTTAGAAGACTTAGCATCAAATTTATGCAATCTATCCTTAGTGTTAAGAACATAACAAACACAACCAAAATGATGAAAGTAAGAAATGTTGGGTTTAATGTTCTTCCACAATTCATAAGGAGTCTTATTCAGAATTGGTCTCACAGAGATTCTATTCTGAATGTAGCATGCTGTATTTACTGCCTCTGCCCAAAAGTGCTTAGCCATGCCAGTTTCTTGGAGCATGGTTCTAGCCATCTCCTGAAGAGTTCTGTTCTTCCTCTCAACAACACCATTTTGTTGAGGAGTTCTGGGACAAGGGAAATCATGTGCAATTCCATAGGAATCAAACAGACTCTCAAACTTGTCATTCTCAAACTCTCCACCATGGTCACTTCTGACACGCACAATCCTACAAGCCTTCTCGTTTTGCACTTGGGCTATGAAGGTAGAGAACACAGCATGAGACTCATCCTTGCGAGTTAGAAACTTTACCCATGTCCAGCGGCTATAGTCGTCAACGATGACCATCCCATATCTCTTGCCACCTATAGACTCAGTTTTCACTGGTCCAAACAGGTCGATATGCTGAAGTTCCAACGACCTTGAGGTTGAGACAACATTCTTTGCCTTGAAAGGGACTTTTGTGAATTTGCCTTTCTGACATGCTTCACAAAGAGCGTCTGAAGCGAACTTCAGAGTGGGTAAGCCCCTGACAAGGTTTAGCTTGCTCAGCTGAGAAATATTTCTCATACTGGCATGTCCTAACCGTCTATGCCATACCCATTGCTCTTCATTAACAGACAGAAGGCACTTCACATTCTGAGCCTCCAACTCAGATAATCTGATCTTATAAATGTTGTTCTTCCTCTTGCTGTTAAACAGAACAGAGCCATCGATCTGACTTACAGCCCGACAAGACTTTTGATTAAAGATAACATCATAACCCTTGTCAGCTAATTGACTTATAGACAATAAGTTATGAGTTAAGCCGTCTACCAATAAAACATTATCAATGCATGGACTACTATCTACACAAATAGTACCAGTACCAAAAATTTTACCCTTTTCATTTCCTCCAAAGCCAACTTCGCCTCCAGGCTTAAGTTTTAGCTCTTGGAACATACGCCTTTCTCCCGTCATGTGACGCGAGCATCCACTGTCCAGATACCATGATTGGTGTTTCAGTGGAGCTATCAAGGATATCTGCAACATAGATAATCTTGTCCTTAGGTACCCACTTTCTGGGTCCTCTCTTGTTAGTTACCCCAGAGGTTCTGATCACCTTGGGTTTCTCAACATGATAATGTAAAGGAATTTTTGCATGATATTTAGACATGGAGAAAGATCCCTTTTTAAGAGGAGGTTTAGCAACTTCAGCAGGTAAAGGATCAGGCAATATGGTACCAGAGGGAACAAAGCATTCATACAAGGATTTAGCTTTAGGCATAGAAGGCTCATTTCTAATTGGTTTAGAATAGCCAATGTCATGCATTCCATTTCTGCTTACGCCATAGATCATTGAAGTCATTAAGCTTCTTTCTACGCTCTTAGCCAGGAATCTTTGAAAAGACTTTTCATACTTAGATTCATTTCTACACTCAGAGGCATCACAAGCAACTATTTCTTCTAACTTAGCAATCTGGTTCTTAAGCACAGAGTTAGAATTTACCAAAGCATGATTATCATTTTTCAAATCAGAAATAATTTTCTCATGTTCAGAAGGAGTCTTTGAAGCAGCAGATAAGTCCTTTTTCAACTTTTTATGCTTAGACAATAAGGAGTTATACTTATCCATAATATCAGACAAAGCATGTTTCAGTTCAGAGGTAGAGAAAGAAGCGAATACCTCATTTTCATCGTCTGAATTAGGATCTCCTTCTGATTCTGAGTCAGAGTCAACAGCTTCCTTTGACTCTGCTCCTTTGTCTTTGACAATAGCCATGAGTCCTTGGACTTCACCATCAGAGTCAACATCCTCTGATTCTGATTCATCAAATGTCACCATCAGACTCTTCTTCGTCTTGAAGTGCTTCTTTGGCTTCTTGTCCTTCTTCAACTTTGGACAATCACTTTTGTAGTGCCCTGATTCTTTGCACTCAAAGCATGTGACTTCCTTAATTGATTACTTCTTCTGGCCTGAAGATTCAGACTTTCCTTTTGCTTTTCCAGAGCCTTTGTACTTGCTCTGCCTGTGCTTCCAGATGCGGTTGAGTCTCTTGGAGATCAGAGTCAGCTCATCTTCATCAGAATCTTCTGATGCTTCTTCATATTCTTCTGCTTCAGCTTGGAGAGCCTTTGACTTCTCAGCCTTAGCCTTTTCAGATTTGGATTTCAAGGCTATAGACTTTTTCCTCAGATCTTGCATCTCAGAACGCTTCAGCTCATGGCATTTCAAAATGCTGATGAGTTCTTCTAAACTCATATGCTCGACATCTCTTGTGAGCTCTATTGATGTCACTAAAGGCATCCAGCTTTCAGGAAGACACCTGATGACCCTTATGACATGATCTTTTGTTGTGTAGCTCTTGTTGAGAGGTCGTATTCCAGCTACAAGCAACTGAAATCTGGAGAACATTTCTTCAATGGACTCATTTGGCTCCATGATGAAGGATTCATACTTTTGGATCAAAGACAATGCCTTTGATTCTTTAACTTTCTTGTTTCCTTCATGAGACATCTTCAGAGATTCAAAAATGCCTTTTGCAAACTCACGATCAGTAATCTTCTGGTACTCTTCATAAGAAATAGCACTTAGAAGAATTGCTCTTGCTTTGTGATGTTGTGAGTACAGCTTCTTTTGATCTGCAGTCATCTCTGACCTTGGGATCTTCTTGCCTTCTGCATCAACTGGACGCTCATAGCCATCCACAATAATATCCCAGAGATCTGCATCAAAACCCAGAAAGAAACTTTCAAGTCTATCTTTCCAGTATTCGAACCTTTGACCGTCGAACATGGGAGGCTTTGCATTGTATCCATCTTTCTGTGTTTCGCTGGTGGTGGCCATTGTTTTTCACACTGGCCCGGATCACTGAACACTGTTAGGTGTGGTAATCAGAACTTGCGCTCTGATACCAATTGAAGGTATGAAAAACGGTAGAAAGGGGGGGGGGTTTGAATAACGTTTTCAAGATAAAACTTCCACCTTAAATATTTTGGCAAATCTTTCGAAACAAACTATGTGCTAAAGATAAGAGATAGAAGAGCACACAAGGATTTTATCCTGGTTCACTTGATAAATCACTCAAGCTAATCCAGTCCACCCGTTAAGGTGATTTCTTCCTTCTTAGAATGAAGGCAATCCACTAATCAGGTATGTGTTACAACTGCACTTGAAACCTACAAGTGACTAACAATACACTGACTTAGCACACACTAAGATTCACTCTCTTAGTCTTCTCTAGGATCCGATCAACCTTGATCTCCTAAAGGAAAACTATACAACTGTATATGAAGTTCTTGTTTACAAAGAAAGTGCTTCTGAAAAGCTTATAGTAAACACAATGAAATTCAATATGAAATAAAGCTTAGAAGGATTTGAATATTTCTTGCGCGTGTGTGAATGCTTCTAGCCGCTTCTTTCAATCTTCAGCCTCTATTTATACTCCAAGGATTAGGGTTTGAACGCTGCATGGAAATGCTACCATTGGAGGGCAGTTCTGGAAATTCCAGCTTCTGCTGTGGCTGAGAACGTTAGGTACGTCGTCAGGATAGTACATATGCTTTTGTACTTGGATAGCGACTTGACCTTTAAACCTAGGAGACTTCTGATCAGGGGAATGCTTCATGTTGGAACTTGTGAAGCTGGTTGATCAGAGTCAGAGGGAAAGCACAGATCCTCTGACCGTTGTATCTTCTGATTCTGAACTCAGAGGGAAGTACATGGTCTTCAGAGTTTCTTGCTTTTGGACATCAGAGTTTTCACTATTCAGCTTCTGGATCTTCAGAGTCTTCTACACCATCAGAACATCTGAACCTTCAGAGTTCCTTGGTTGTCAGAACTTTCTGGATCTTCAGAACTTCTAGTGACTGAGTCCATATCAGAGCTTGTATAACTTCAGATCTTCTGAAGCATTTCTACTATTCAGAGAGAACATTGATGTTGGAAAGCGTTGCATGGGTCACTCTTTATGCACAGTGCTTCTGATTTGTGTGAGATTGAATTGAGGTCAGAGCCTGTAAACAACACACTCAGAAAAACACGTTAGAGTACCACAATTGTTCATATCAAAAGGTTAACTTGTAATCATCAAAACATAGAGTTGTACTACTAGATCAAAACTTGATCTTACAGCTACTATGGATTTTCAAGCACTGATCTTGCAGGGGGATTGTAGTCTTAATAACCAGGTCCATAACTGCGTTGTGTGGTCTCTCCTTCTTCCTCTGGGTTGTATTCGGCTCGGTGAGGGTATCATTGGCTCATTGAGGAGCGTCGTGCGCCGCTTGCTGTTGGAATGAATGCTGCGGAATGGCACTGGATTTGGCGCCGGCACGAGCCTTTTAAAGTGCCTTTCCTTATTTGGCTTTGCTGTCATAATGCTTTGACTATGAATGATTTCCGTTTTCATCGAAATATGGCCCCCTCGCCGATGTGTTCCAGATGTAACTTGTACCCGGAAACTATCCTTCATTGCTTGAGGGATTTCTTTTTTGCTCTCCGCATTTGGATTCGGTTGGGACAAAGCCTGTGTCATGCATCCTTTAGCTCCACTGAACTGCGGGACTGGTTGAAGAGGATTCTGGCTGAGGTTCTAGTGCGCTTGATTATGGATGATAAGGCTCTGTTTCAGCATGCTTTGAACAAACTTCCTAATGTTTCTATGTCGCGAGTTTAGTCATGGATTGCTCCCACTGATTCAAAGATTGCAGTGAATTGCGATGGAAGCTCTTTGAGCACTCCACTGCGGTCTAGTTTTGGTGTGTGTTTCTGTGATGCACATGGGGTTTGGATCACGTGATTTGTTGGGTTTGGTGGTAAAGCCTCTGTTTTGCATATGGAGCTTCTTGCCCTCTTCCATGGCTTGGTTATTTCTTGGGATCGTGGCTTCCGGCGGGTGGTTTTTTATTCGGACTCCTCCCTAGCTGTTGCATTTGTGAATGACCCTCGTTCTCACTACCACGTGCTAGCTGCTTTAATTTACAACATTCTTGATTTGCTTTATCGGTCCTGGGAGGTGTGCGATGTGCATACTCTCTTGTACTGATTTTTTGCCTAAGATGGGAGCTAGACAAGACTTAGATTTCCTCCTTGTTCAGGACCCCCTCCTAACTTGGAGCCTTAATTGTTAGCTGACTCTTTAGGCTCAACCTTCGTGAGGTTGTAGGGGCTTCAATTACCTTTGTGAGGTTGTAGGGTTTTCAACTATGTGCAACCCCAACTGGCACAAAATGCTTTTGATTCCTGGACATGGAGCGCCACAGCAGCTGGGGTCTATACCGTTCGAGAGGCCTATAGCTGGTTGAGAGAGCAACACCATCCCATGGATGGTGGTGGGGAATAGACTTGGCTACGGAAGCTAGCGGTGCCCAAAAAAGTGCGCACGTTCCTCTGGTTAGTGCTTCACAAGGCTCTTCCAGTCAACGCGAATCGCCTCCAGTGCCACCTCGCAACGTCGGGTGATTGCAACCGGTGCTCATCGGCTGAAGAGGATTGCTTACATTGCCTTCGTGACTGCCCATACTCTCATGAATTATGGTGTAAACTTGGTGCATGGGCGTGGCAGAATTTCTGGGTAGATGATCTCCATGTGTGGGTGAAAAGACATGCGACAGGTCGAAATGTAGTTCGCTTTCTCTCGGGTATTTGGGGAGCATGGAAATGGCGTAAATACATGACGCTGGACCTGAACCCTTGGACGTTGCAGGTGGCGTGGAACGAAATTTGCCACTACCATGATGATTTTGTAAGATTTTGTAATTCTGCAGCAACGAGAGCAGATTCGGAGTTCATGGAGAAGCAATGGCGCCCTCCACCATTGGGCTGGATGAAGTTGAATACAGACGGCAGCTTCCGGAAGGATAATCGAAGCATGGGTGGCGGCGGTCTAATCCTTGATAGCACAAGTCAGTGGCACGGAGGTTTCACTTGGCATGGCAGGGGTGGAGACGCATTCCTTGCAGAAGCGAAAGCTCTACACGAAGGCCTCCAGTATGCTTGGAATCAGGGGCATCGTATGGTGATATGTGAAGTTGATTGTAAGGAATTGTTTTCTGTTCTTAGCAGCTCAAGTGATTGGCAAGTCCATGTCCATGCATTGATTCTTGGTGCAATTCGTGAGATGTTGTCCAGGAGCTGGCAGACGAAGCTAGCTTGGATTAGCAGAGAAATTAATACTTCTGCAGATTGGATAGCAAAGGAAGCTCACACCATGTCCTCGGTTGGCACTACTGTGTTGCTTTCCCCTCATCTAGAGCTTGAGGTCTTGATCTTCAAGTATGCTTTAACGGTTCCTTAGTTTATTATGTCCTTGTCTTGTCAATTTTCCGATGCACAAAAAAATAAAAAGAACCATAAAGAAAGTAGAAAAACGGTAAAATAGTACTCTATTAAAATTATTAATATTTTGACAGAATAACCGAAAACATAAATTAAATGCCATTAATCATAACATAAACTAATGATAAAGAGTTCAGGTGAATCTTAGATTATGATAATATTTGTAAAACTAGATCAATAAATTAATAATAAAAAATATATATTATTAAAATATATACATCACCATACATACATGTCAAATTGAACGGCCACCCCCCCCCCCTAAAAATTAGTATTCAATTGTATTATTTGCCCCCTAAAATTTATATTATATTCTTCAAATAGTCATTGTTGATTTTATTTGATGATTTAAATTTTCGTTCTCAGCTGCTTACCTAAATTTTTTTAGTTCCGTCCTTGAATCTTCCCTTACCTTAAATTTATCTAGTTAAGGATTCTGGTGCTTCATCAAGAATAGTGGAAAATGAAAACATGTAGAAGAACTGTAATTTCACCAAAAAATTGTATTTGTGGGGAGGAGAAGGAGGTTGGGGAGGGGTGATGGAAGAGAAGGGAGAAAAAGGTGGTGGAACCATGGCCTCAGCCGTGGAAGGAGTTAGAGTATGGGGGAGAGGAAGGGAAACATATGTAATTAACTAAAACTGATTAAAAAAGATTTTACAGTGACAAAAAATGATGAAAAATTTCACATGGACACCCATTCATATGGATCAGTTTATATTTCGTTCTATATTATGGAGACTATAAACATATTTATTCAATTATTGTCTCTAACCCATTAACCTAACAAAGAATAGTGTCAAATCCAGAACCCATTATTGTGAAACTTACTAAAACTTTTTACGATGACTAAAATATGGCAATAGGGTCCCATCCAGAACACCATCAAACAAGAAATTAAACTTTCAAAACTTACAACACTTGCATCTCAAGTCAAAAAGACAAGGACGCTACAACTTCTTACAAAGATAGCTTCAACTAGTGTCGTTTTGTTTCACACTCTTGAGAAACCAGACGAGCAGTTTTGTCCAAACCAACCACCGTTACCTGGCACGCAACGTCGTATTTCATCGTCCCACTTTGAAACAACCACATTTTAATTTGCGCTTCAACGTGAATGGCCAATGAGAACACAACATGCGTTTTGCTCTTCCCCTTCGCCATGCTCTCTTGCACCACTTTAGGGAAATCAGGCTTGGCGCTTTTTAAGGTTACATCAAACACGGTCGAGTCATCATGCGGCTGGTAGAATGTGGGGTAGGACCCACTACCAATGTTGTTGTTCTTTTGTTTCTTTAAAGAGAGGGAAGCACTCCCTCCTTCTTTATATGAAATTCCCACTTTGGAGTTCGGGTTGTGGGCTTGCAAAGTGATGTCGTATTGCTTGTGTGGTTTGCTTTGTAGGTGGAAGCGTTGGATGGAAAATTTAGGGTCCTTTGGTTTGAGTACTTCGGAGAAAAGGCCACCTAGAATGGCTCCGACAATGATGACGATGGCGATGAAGATGATGATGAAGAACACCCAACACCAACAACAACGTGATCGATTCGTGTCTTTTGGTGGAGTTTGCCTATGGAGCTCGGCAATGCGGGCATTTTGTGGTGGTGGAACGCGGTATATTTGGTCCTTAGGGACTTGGACAACGTACGTGTCAGAGTTGATGTCAGGGAGCTGGAGTTTTGGGCTGTGCGGAGGAGGTGGTGGCGGTGGCGGCAAGACCCGCTCCTCCATGGGAGTAGGGGGAGCGGTGGGGAGGAGGCAGGGAGTGGAGGGTGGTGCAAGAATGTGGGGGCGTTATTAGAGAGGGAGGGGGAGGGGCGTGGTGTTTGCATGCGGCATGAAAGAACTATGCATTGAGAGGGGACGTACGCTAATGTGTGATTGTGAGAGAAAGGGGTGAAGGTTTGGTTGAAAGTTTGAGAATGGAGAAAAGAGAGATTCCAATATTAGCTTAGATTAGATTTAGAGCTGCTTTAACGGGTCAAGTACTGTCAATTTTATTAAGGTCCATACTTAGTTAACCAGAGGTTTTTAAATTCGTTCTCTGTCCAAGTTCTACACATTGAGAAAATAAATAGAATTTAGTTTTTGTTACCATTAAAACTTTTGACTCACTAGTTTTGTTATCCGAGTTTGATAGAAATTAGAATATGATTTCAGCTAAGGTGACGCCTAATGTGGGGCAGTTTTAAATTGGTCTAATTTTAAGGAACATGTTTTAACCGGTTCCAACCAGTTTTGTTATTTCTAATTAATCTAATTAATAAATGTTTAATTATTGGGTAAGTTAATCTATATTAATTATTTAATCTCTATCAACTGCTGTTGCAACCCTTCTAACAGCAACTGTTGCACCACCACCCCACCACCTCACCACCCTTCTCCGCCACAGCCACCGTTGCTTCAGATCGAGCCACCTTCCTTTGTTGCCTTCTGGCCTTGACCCGAGTCGCTGCCTGCGCCGCCGTTGAACCGCGTCGCCATGGGTCTTCGCCGTCGCGTCGCGAAGCCTCCGCCGCGTCGCGTTGAGGAGCCACCGTTGAGGTTCAGGGGAAGGTAATGATTGATGAAGGGGGTAGAACGAAGGATTTGTGTGTTCGAGATTTCTAGCGTTTGTATTGTTGTTCTGTTGTTTTGTGACAATGGTTCCAGATCTGGGTTTCAAGAGAAAGAGAAGTGGGAAGGTAGAAGGAATTGAAGTAGAGAAATGCAGATCTGAGTTCAAGTGTGGTGGTTGTGTGCAGTCTGTACTCCTCCGTTGAAGATGTGTGGTTTGTGTTCCCTGTCTTCAAGCGTAGTATTCAGATCTGGTTCCAAGTGTGGTGGCACCACTTCGATTTCTCAGCTCTCTCCTTCAAAGCTATGAACTTGCTCCTCGAACTCGATTCTATTCAGGTAATCCAATCATGGGCATTTTTTTATTTTTATTAGAATTTTCTGTGTTATTTTTAGTCCCTGAAAAAAGTTTCAAACTTTGGGTTTAGGATTGTGATCCAAAGATTTTAGATGGGAAAAGGTCGATTAGCAGAGATCTGGTTCAGTTTTTGGACTCCATTGAAGAAGTTGCTATGAAAAAGCATCTTCGTTGTGTCAAAGCAGTAAAGAATCCAAGGTATGGTCAGACAGTTCAGAAACCTAGAAATGCAGGTGATGAAGAAAAGAGGAGATTGATGCAGAACTTGAGGGGGAGGGTTAAGAGGATTAGCAAATTGGGTAAGCCTTCTGCAAATGGTGAAGATTTAGAGCCTGATGGGGGTATTTATGATCATGATGATGATGAGGATGAGGATGAAGTAACCATTGTTTAATCTATTTAATCTATATTAATTAGTAAGTTAGTTTAAAAGTCACCTTCTATAGCCAGTCAAAAGTGTTGGTCCAAAATTGGACTACTTTTTTACTAGTCCACATTAGGTGGAGCCTTCAGCTAATCAACCAATTTGTGACTTTATCGTAGACAAGGGCGGAACCAGAAATTTTGGAAAGCCTGGACAAATTTTTGGATGTTGGCGCAAATTTTTTTAGGTTTTTCTTGAGCAAATAATTAGTTAGAGAAAAAATCAAATGATAATTACAACCCTAAGTATTCACTAGTTTTTTTTTTAAAGCAAAATATATATAATTTATATGAAAAGTTGCGAAACATTCCTCTCAACATGGGTACAGTACCTTACCAGCATAAACTCGACAAAGCTCAGTCACCATAACAGAAAAACCCTTCCTATAGAACCTCTAAAAGCCCCAAATGCACAAAAGTGTGCAACAATACATAGCAAAACCTCGGGAGACTAATCTATTCATAGATCTCAACTAAAATCGAAAAACAGAAACAAGATCAAACAACATGGAACATGTTTAACCGCTCGATACCTACAAATTGAGACCCAGCCAGAAAATACCACACTGCTATAGAACTGGGACAAACAACAACCAACTATGACATCAAACGGCAACGAAAAACCACAATAATACCAAAAAAGGACTAATTAATTAAAAAAAACAAAAGTCCCCCATGAGATACAATTTTTAGTAGTGCCATGAAGGGCCCAACGAAAAAAGAGAGGAGAAAAAGGCAGCAGTCCAGCCAACAAATTCAGAAAAAACAATAAAAGAAAGAGTAAAAAATAAAACGAAAAGATGGGCCAAAGGCCCGTGACATGATCAATGGGTCATTTTAGGGTTATCATAATGAGAATTGTTATTCAGACCCCCCCGATAGCTATTTGTACCCCTAAAAAAGTGCAAAAATACTAAAATACCCTTAAGGAAATAAAATATATAAAAATCCTCACCCCCAATCCTCACATTCACTCTCCTCTTTCCTCTCTCCTTACCTCTTTCCTCTTTCTTCCACCCACCACCACCCACCACCACCACCACCGCCCCCGCCACAACCACCACCGCTGCTACCACCACCACCACCACCACCACAACCTCAATCTTCTGTCGTTTTTGAAAACTTTAAATTGTAGGGAGTTGTTTCTGTCGTTTTTAATTTTTTTCTGCAAATAGGCGCACTTTAGAAGTGTGTTAGGCACGCACTTTTAAAGTGTGTCACTCACGCACTTTAAACGTGCAAAGTGAACGCACTTTTAAAGAGCGAATTGCTGCAAAATTGTACAGAACTGATATCAAATGATTTTTAAAAATTATGAGACTCCACAGTAAATCAAGATAGAATATTTGGAGATTTATGGTGGAATAAAAAAAAATTGGAATTCAAAATAAAATACCAGATGAAGGAATTTGGCTAAATTACACAAATCTTAAGAGCTAAGGTATGATCGTTTGATTTTTCTCTTCAACTTTGCAGTTGGTCGCCTGAGCATTTGACACCAAAAACTGTCCACTTTTCCAAATCGCACCCCTCCTGATTGTGAAGCGACTACTAGAAGGTATAGGATTTTGGAGATTCTGACTGCATATTTGAGTTCAGAATGGTCCTATTACCTTAACCAAGAAGTTTCAATCTCAAATTCCTTCTAGAAATTAAACAGGAAAAAAAGAAAGAAATTCGTGCGTTCCGCTCGCACTGTAAAAGTGCGACCAAAACGCACTTTGAAAGTGCGAGACGAACGCACTTTGAAAGTGCGAGCGAAAAAAATTTAGAAATGGCTTTTTCGGATTTTACAAATTTAACAGGGTTCAAATAGCTATCGGGGGAGTCTGAATAACAATTCCCTATCATAATTCACACCCCTTTTCTTAATAAGTTTGTTTTTTCTATTTTCCACACACACTCTCTCTCTCTCTCTCTATCTCTGTTGTTGCTTCACGTTCCTTCTTCTTCTTCTTCCTCTGAAACCCTAGCTGCTACCTAGCCTGCACCACTAGCCTCTTGCCAGCCTCCTCACCGCGCCGCCGGCCTCCTTGCCAGCCTCCTCTCCGCGCTGCCAGCCTCCTTACCTTTGAATTTTGCCCTTTTTTTCTTTTTTTTTTTGGCTCCAAAAGATAACCTCTTCCAAAGAAAAAGAAAAGAAAATTCCCCGGAGCTCGGGCACAGGCCCTAGCCTAGTCGGGCGGTGAATCCGCCCCTGATTGTAGACGATGTTTAAAAGGAACGAAGTAGATATGTTATGATAAAAATTAGAATATTAAGCTTTATTTATTGTCTTTTCAACTTTTTGAATCTACGCGGCTAATTCGTACTCTTTCAAGTTTAATTTCATTGGTTAAAAAAAAAAGGTTTAATTTCATTTACCTCCACATTATTTGTAATATCATCAATCATTTACTCTTTTAATCTTTTTACTAACATATTTTATAAATTAATTTTATATTTGTTAATAGATTTTCTCTTATTTGATATACTTCTCATTCTTAATTATTTTTCTCTATATAAAATTTTGGGTTAAATATGTTTTTCGTCCCTGAACTAAAGTGCATGCGAATTTGATTTTCGTCGTTGTACTAAAATTTTATGGCTTTTATCCCTTAACTTGTTAAGCCGTTTGGTTTACGTCCTTTTACCGGATTGGGAGCTAAGTTGGCATGTCAACGTGTAGGTAAACCTTGACGTAATATTTTTCCCGGTTTGAAGTATTTTAATTCCACATGAAAACTATAGAGGACTAAACCCAAAAAAATTAAAAAGAAAACCTAAAATATTAAAAATAATTTGCTCAGAGTATTCATCTCCATCTCCATCTCCAGGTGCCCACCATCTTCACCACCCCCACCACTCGCATCCCAAACCCCTCTCTTTCCTTCTCCCACCGCACGACAACACTCCCATTAAAAACACAACGCAATGTAAGACCCAAGTTTTTAAGCTTATGCTAAGTGAATAAAGTCTTATTCACGATTAGGGTTGATGTATCGTGAAGGGAAACCTGAACTAGAGTTTACCAAATGAAACAAATATATGAAGGAGAAAGTTCAGGGAAAGTCTGAGGATTGTATCGAAGTCGATTTAAGTTATAGCACGACTAATATTCGCTTTAAAAACCTAAGACAAGAATCTTAGGAAATAACACTATGTTCCACCCTTGGAACACTGTAGGATTTTAGTCCAAAAATCTTCAGAGAAATGTTAGAACTTCTCTTTTTCCATGTATCAAAATCGTTTCGAGGCGAAACTCTAGGATCTAAGAACGTCCGATTCCAATCATCGGAAGTTTGCCGAAACCGAATCCCTGGTATTTCAAAACCCTAGAATCAACCGACAATGAAGACTTTTTCTATTCAGAGCTTCAAATGAAGATTCTACACGCGTACACCCATTTCTCTTGATGATTTCAATCTTTCTTCAGAAGGAAGTTTTCCATTCCGACATTCGATGCAAAAAGCAACTTATCGGGTAAAATAGTTTTACACCGACTATGCTTTAGTTGCCAAAAATATAAGGAGACCTCATTTTAGCTTTGGAATTCTTTCGCCAAAACCTATCTTAGAATTCACGGAGAATGACGCCGGAAAAATCATATTCGCGAAACTTTCATTTTCCCGCGAATTTCCATCTTCTATATATAGCAAACAAGTGAGAAAAAAACACAAAACTCCTCCATTTTCTCTCCTCAAGGCCGCGAGTTCATCCAAGGAAGAAGGAAGAAGAATTTTCTTCATTACTTGCTTGATCGTTGATCCGTTAGTTGCTGCTTCAAGGTTTCGAGGTATAGTCGCTAATCCTTACCTCTGATCGCTTTTTCCATAGCTTTTCTGTAGACTTTTCTGAGCCGATAGTTTATGGGTTTTTGCAAAACTATCCTGAATCTTTCATTTCTGATTCTAAACCTCTTCCTTATGTGCCCAAGATCACTTCTGCCGGGTTAGATTTTCCGTTATGTCGCCGGAATTTCGCCGGAATCAATTTTAGCCTAAAATACCCATTTTTGGAGTTTTTGAAGTAAAGCTTCAACCTTTAGGCTGAAAACTATCGCCTTAGCTTAGTGCTAGTAGGATTAGTTGTCATAAACGCCGTTGGTGACGTCCCTGCAAAATTTGGTTTTTGGGATTTAAGTTTTGAAATTTTTAAGTTAAAAATCATGACCAAAATACCCCTGCGACAGTTTTTGATCCGATAATTTTTCCGAGTTCAGAATACCCTTAGTTACGGCTAATGATAGTATAGGAACCAAGTTTGATCGAAGAAAAATCGAGTCTCCTAATTACCTAAAGTGGCCGAGCCTATAGGGGGAGGAGGAGGAAAATTTCCTTTTCCGAAAACTTGTCTTTCGCGCTAGATTATCGTACCTTAGAGTATAGATTACTTCGAGTAACCTTAATAAGTATCGATAGCTTAGTTTTCGATAGATTCTGATAGTATTTCTGTGGTTTTGCTCTAAAGGTGATTTTGAGGAATTCCCAGAGGAGCAAGCCTTTGATTGTGAACAAGTGTTAGGAGATCGTCCTGGAGAATCTACAGGTGAGGGCATCTCACTGAATCTCTAGTTAATGCTTAGGGTCGATGCTTTCGACATTGATTTACTGTTTATGCACTTGTTTGTGTTTGATTGGAAAAATGTTTTCTGAGGCTTCGGCTGACAATGTAGATGATGCATCTACTACTATGTTTTTGATGATTGACTTACATGCTATGTGCTAAGTGGGTACCTTAGGATGTGTGGTGCATGCTTATATGCTAAGTGCTATGTGGTTATTGCTTAATATGTTGATATATGACATGTTGATTGATTGTGCTGAGTTATTTATGCTTTTGCAATGAAATCTGAGTTTCTGAATGGTGAGAATAGCGGGCAGGTCATGCCGATTTTATTTTGAGAGTTTTGAGAAAGCTTGATAGGACGAATGAGATTCGGGCCTTGTTATGATGTTTATGGATCGAGACATTCTCTGGAGTCATTTGGGGATTTGGAGATCCCGAGAACTTATAGGATTTGCGATAAGACTAAAAGGATAGTATTTTGTAAAGAAAACTCATAGGACATTAAACAACCTCTAAATCTTTAATTAATGATAATAAACTCGAAAGGAAGGCGTGGAAGTCAAATCTTAGTTTTGGAAAACGAGAAGCGTCGTCGGATCCCAGTGTTGAGAAAGTTGAGAGGCTTCGAGTATGTAGATGTTGTGGTGCTGTTGGAGCAGCGTTTGTTATTGTGCTGTTGGAGCAGCTATGTTGTTGGGCTATCCTGGGGATAAGTCCGGGGAATTGATAGTTCCCGAGTATGTTGATACTCTTGCTCATTGAGCAGTTGTGACCATCGGATTGAGATGAGTCGGATGATTTGAAGATCATCATGAGAGAATGTGTGTTGTGGAAAGAAGTGTCTTTTGTCGCAGAATCGACTTTACCTTAGGGTAAGCTTTTAGAGACTTTAATTTAGCTAGAACACGTGGCGACGTGTCGAGTGAGATTCGGAGACGTTGTTTGACTAATCATCCTGCATTCATGCAACATTAATGGGGTATTAACACAGGACGTACTCTGGACCTCGTCGGATTCCAAAATGGTCATAAGACCCGGATTTCCGTGTAAGAGCGTCTGTAGACGTCTCTTGTAGCAGACCGAAATGGCAGACCTACGGGTTACGGCTGATCTGACTACCGCTGATGTTGGAGTAAGAGGCACGCGGGCCGAAATGGTCCCACCGTGGCTGGTGCTAGGGCTGATCCGTTGATGTCCATCCGTTCCGGATTGCATATTGGTTGACTGGGTTAACCTGCATATCATTTCATGCAACATGCATACTGACTTAGTTGTCGAATGTGATTGTTATTTGTTAATCCTATTTGGAACATGTTAAGTGTTTTTATTGTCATTTATGTTCGTTATGGAATATGTAACCCTAGGATGTTATCCCTAGCTATAAGCCTAAGTGGCTATTCTATTATCTGTATCTATCGATGTTATTATTTACATAATTCTTTGGAGTTGACCCTCGCGTCTTCTGTGTGTGCTTTGGCGGACAAACGCCCTTTGTTAGATGTCCACGGCGGACTAGATCATGATGGTTCACCCTTCGGGGGGAACTAGAGTTGAGATACTGGAACAGGAGCGCATCGCGGTAGCGAGAGGAGGACGGATGGTGTACTTAGACTAGGTCGTTCTGAATTCAGATTCGGACGACGATCATGCTAGCATGTAGGTTTTAGTGCTGGTGTGAGCTCCTCGAGATGGGATTAGTGTAGGAGTAGAGTCTTAGCTCTGAACATCATTTGTTTTCTTTGGGGACAGGGTAGATTCCCACCTATAGCTTTTTGTGTGGTTTCTTTACAGGAATCACAGAGAGTTGGTTGGACTTAGGAGGTCTTGTTTCAGGCCGATGGGCCAGCTTATTCTCAGTTTTGAGGGATGGTGTTGCGGACACTTCACCTTTACTTTCAGTCTGTACATATTGCCTTCGGGCGCTACACTTTTCTTTCCGTCACTGGAGGTTACTCGTGACGAGGTTGTTACTTACAGCGGGGACTGTATTATATATTGTACATTAGTTCTGCTGTTTTTCGCTTTTGGGTTTTATCTATTTCAGTCTTGTCTTAGTTATTATCAAAAAAAAATATATTCACGTTTTTCCGCATTAAGTTTACTTTCGGTTACTAAAGTGACGCCACCGAAATCGGGGTGTTACATTGTATTATCAGAGCACGGTCGAGTCTTTCGGGAGTTGTTGGGGAATAGGTCTTCTGTGCTAGGTTGTGTGACTCTGCAAAGAGTGAAAATTGATTGTCTGCAAGCGATTTTTCGCTTGAAATTGATTGAAGTTATTGCTTACTCATATTGTATAGTTATGCCAGAGACTATCTTGTGATGAGTACTAACTGTTTGTTTGACTAAGCATAGGATGGTAAGCCCTGATCGTATGGCAAAGGCGATAGCTACAATGATTGAAGCAATGATGAACCAGGCTGCTGAGGACGCTTACAGACACGCGGAGGAGGCTGCACGTAAGCAACCTCAACTGTTAAACGAGGTGTCCAAGTACCAGCATAGTGGATTGGACCGAGTTGGAACTGGGGGACCAGTGAGATCAGGTTCTCAGAAGTACCGACCGTGGAAGCTATACCAGCATCCTGAGGGAAGAGACCCTATTCCAGGATCACGCAAGTCGACGACTGCAACTATTGGTCAGGAGGCTGTGTCATGCTACCGTTGTGGAAAGCTTGGACACTACGTCTTTCAATGCTCAGTGGCTGGACCAAAATGCTGCAGGTGCAAACAACGTGGACATTTGGCCGTGAACTGTAGGACGTTCCAGGCGGGACCGTCTGATAACAAGATGAAGGGCAAGTTTCCCGCCATAGCTAGAGGGGCAAGGAAACAAGTGTCATGTTTCAGATGTGGGAAGCCGGGGCACTATGCTAATGCTTGTCCCGACACGAGGCCCAAATGCTATAATTGTAACAAAATGGGGCATACTGCCGGTCGGTGCAGAGCACCCAAGACGGAGCCAACCGTGAACACTGCTCGTGGAAAGCGTTCTGCGGCTAAAGCAAGAGTTTACACCATGGACGGTGAGAGAGCTGAGGGGTTTGTCACAGGAGAGCGCAAGAACGATGGTAACTTTCTAACCATTCTTCCTCATTTCAGTATAATATATTCCATTACTCTCGTAGCGTGTGCAAACACACCTAACTTACTTACACTGTCTAAGCTTTGACCTTATAGTTATTACGCCTATTAATACCTTATTTGACCGTAGCTCGTATTTTAGCTATAGAAGTTATACGAGGTTTAGAATGACAAGCTAAGCCTAGAAAGTAGTCTTCTACCGATGCGTTTAAAAGGAAGCTAGAAGCTGAAGAATGAATCTCATAGAGATTTCTTATGGATAGTATACGTATGATGTTGAGGGCGTGCAGTTCCGTAGCGGAATCATTGAGGATGTGATGTCAGGGTATTTGTGATTATTGGATGATAGGAACTCATTGACTGTTCCAGTAGGTTTTTCTAGATTTCCACCTTCGATGTATTAGGCCTGATCAACTTAATATTGAGGGGGTGATATTCGGAATCACAGCTGGCTATGGACTTTGATAGAAGGATTGGTAAGATTAACTTGATTTGATCGAAGATTAGTTGAATTTGGGAGGAAAGTTTGTATTAAGCACTTGATTGTACAAGATTAAGATTTGAACCTTTGGAAGTTGATGATTGTCGTATAGACATTAATTGGTTGGTTCGTGTGATTACTCCAAGTAGAGGTAGACTAAGTCAAGAGATTTAATGTTGGAAAAATATTAGGTATTTTCTCGGAAGTTATGAAGTCATAGGTTATGTGATCACTGAGTGAAATTGTTAGAGACCAAATAGGTTGGATTTAATCAGGTTATAGATGATAGCTTGATAGTAGCAAGATTGAGAAGAATTAACTTTGAACTAGATTGTTGTAGTCGAGTTCGAGGAATAAGTTTTGCTAAGTGCATGATTAATTTGTGGAGACATTATAGTCTTAAGAAATGGATATTCACTTAAGAAGTATTGAAGGGTTAAGGGCCATTAGAGGACCAAACTTGGTGAAGGTTTAGGTTTTAAATCTATGGATTTCTGTCTAAGGTGTGTAGGACTCGAAGTTTGTCAGAACTTGATTGAGGGATTAAGAAGT
The DNA here is from genome assembly GCF_012489685.1 of Lotus japonicus. NCBI lineage: Eukaryota > Viridiplantae > Streptophyta > Magnoliopsida > Fabales > Fabaceae > Lotus > Lotus japonicus. Next base: position 57,534,823 of record NC_080041.1, on the reverse strand, counting down.
TGATTGACGAGATGGTGATTGAGATACAGAAAGGAAAGTGCTAGTATTAAGATGAATACTTGAAGTCGTTATATTTGGGCAAGTTTCATAGAGTTTAAGAGTGAATGGAACCTTGTTATGGATTCTGATGAGATATACTAGAGTTAACCAATGAATTCTACTAAGTTGAATGAGGATCCTAGGGCTAAGGTTGACCTAGTGAGCTGAGATTCATGTACGCATAAGGAATTTAGTGGTGTTAGCGGTTACGATAACGGTTAAACCTCGGAAAGTTGAAGGATCGAACGATAAAATGACTAGTTAAGTCCCTTGGGGTATAGTTATAAGTTGATCTTCTAGGGAATGAGTCTAGTGATGCACTAGGTATTAAGGCTCAAGTCGAGATTTAATTTGAATGGTGACTAAGTAGAAGATTGATTTCATGGTGCGAAGGAGGATAATTACGAGGTTGGAAGTGACGTTAATGGACTAGTAGGTTCCAAGGCAATAGTTCGTCTAGGAGTTATCAAGCGACTGAGTTGAGTTGGACCATGAGTGAACGTCACGAGAACAAGTTGAGCATTCACTTCGGAACATAGAGAGGTACCGAGTTTCTAATCAGCATTTTGGATGAACAAAAGCAAAGGAGCAAGTGGTTAAGGTTATGCGATTGCACGAATGCCAACCAATATTGTTTCCAACGGGGACCCGACACAAGTGGTCGAACCGGACACCATAGAGCTGGAAGACGATATGTCTTTTGAGACGCCGTCGGTCAACCTTGGGACTAGAAGAGTGAAACGATCGGAGGGAAAGCAGAGTACCTTAGTGAAAGTTATTTGGAACAAAGACACGAACGGTGCTATATGGGTATTAGAGGAAACAGATCAAGGAATAATATCCGGAGCTTTTACTGACCCTTAAGTTTCGAGGTCGAAACTTTCTTTTTGGAGGGTAGTAATGTAAGACCCAAGTTTTTAAGCTTATGCTAAGTGAATAAAGTCTTATTCACGATTAGGGTTGATGTATCGTGAAGGGAAACCTCAACTAGAGTTTACCAAATGAAACAAATATATGAAGGAGAAAGTTCAGGGAAAGTCTGAGGATTGTATCGAAGTCGATTTAAGTTATAGCACGACTAATATTCGCTTTAAAAACCTAAGACAAGAATCTTAGGAAATAACACTATGTTCCACCCTTGGAACACTGTAGGATTTTAGTCCAAAAATCTTCAGAAAAATGTTAGAACTTCTCTTTTTCCATGTATCAAAATCGTTTCGAGGCGAAACTCTAGGATCTAAGAACGTCCGATTCCAATCATCGGAAGTTTGCCGAAACCGAATCCCTGGTATTTCAAAACCCTAGAATCAACCGACAATGAAGACTTTTTCTATTCAGAGCTTCAAATGAAGATTCTACACGCGTACACCCATTTCTCTTGATGATTTCAATCTTTCTTCAGAAGGAAGTTTTCCATTCCGACATTCGATGCAAAAAGCAACTTATTGGGTAAAATAGTTTTACACCGACTATGCTTTAGTTGCCAAAAATATAAGGAGACCTCATTTTAGTTTTGGAATTCTTTCGCCAAAACCTATCTTAGAATTCACGGAGAATGACGCCGGAAAAATCAGATTCGCGAAACTTTCATTTTCCCGCGAATTTCCATCTTCTATATAGCAAACAAGTGAGAAAAAAACACAAAACTCCTCCATTTTCTCTCCTCAAGGCCGCGAGTTCATCCAAGGAAGAAGGAAGAAGAATTTTCTTCATTACTTGCTTGATCGTTGATCCGTTAGTTGCTGCTTCAAGGTTTCGAGGTATAGTCGCTAATCCTTACCTCTGATCGCTTTTTCCATAGCTTTTCTGTAGACTTTTCTGAGCCGATAGTTTATGGGTTTTTGCAAAACTATCCTGAATCTTTCATTTCTGATTCTAAACCTCTTCCTTATGTGCCCAAGATCACTTCTGCCGGGTTAGATTTTCCGTTATGTCGCCGGAATTTCGCCGGAATCAATTTTAGCCTAAAATACCCATTTTTGGAGTTTTTGGAGTAAAGCTTCAACCTTTAGGCTGAAAACTATCGCCTTAGCTTAGTGCTAGTAGGATTAGTTGTCATAAACGCCGTTGGTGACGTCCCTGCAAAATTTGGTTTTTGGGATTTCAGTTTTGAAATTTCTAAGTTAAAAATCATGACCAAAATACCCCTGCGACAGTTTTTGATCCGATAATTTTTCCGAGTTCAGAATACCCTTAGTTACGGCTAATGATAGTATAGGAACCAAGTTTGATCGAAGAAAAATCGAGTCTCCTAATTACCTAAAGTGGCCGAGCCTATAGGGGGAGGAGGAGGAAAATTTCCTTTTCCGAAAACTTGTCTTTCGCGCTAGATTATCGTACCTTAGAGTATAGATTACTTCGAGTAACCTTAATAAGTATCGATAGCTTAGTTTTCGATAGATTCTGATAGTATTTCTGTGGTTTTGCTCTAAAGGTGATTTTGAGGAATTCCCAGAGGAGCAAGCCTTTGATTGTGAACAAGTGTTAGGAGATCGTCCTGGAGAATCTACAGGTGAGGGCATCTCACTGAATCTCTAGTTAATGCTTAGGGTCGATGCTTTCGACATTGATTTACTGTTTATGCACTTGTTTGTGTTTGATTGGAAAAATGTTTTCTGAGGCTTCGGCTGACAATGTAGATGATGCATCTACTACTATGTTTTTGATGATTGACTTACATGCTATGTGCTAAGTGGGTACCTTAGGATGTGTGGTGCATGCTTATATGCTAAGTGCTATGTGGTTATTGCTTAATATGTTGATATATGACATGTTGATTGATTGTGCTAAGTTATTTATGCTTTTGCAATGAAATCTGAGTTTCTGAATGGTGAGAATAGCGGGCAGGTCATGCCGATTTTATTTTGAGAGTTTTGAGAAAGCTTGATAGGACGAATGAGATTCGGGCCTTGTTATGATGTTTATGGATCGAGACATTCTCTGGAGTCATTTGGGGATTTGGAGATCCCGAGAACTTATAGGATTTGCGATAAGACTAAAAGGATAGTATTTTGTAAAGAAAACTCATAGGACATTAAACAACCTCTAAATCTTTAATTAATGATAATAAACTCGAAAGGAAGGCGTGGAAGTCAAATCTTAGTTTTGGAAAACGAGAAGCGTCGTCGGATCCCAGTGTTGAGAAAGTTGAGAGGCTTCGAGTATGTAGATGTTGTGGTGCTGTTGGAGCAGCGTTTGTTATTGTGCTGTTGGAGCAGCTATGTTGTTGGGCTATCCTGGGGATAAGTCCGGGGAATTGATAGTTCCCGAGTATGTTGATACTCTTGCTCATTGAGCAGTTGTGACCATCGGATTGAGATGAGTCGGATGATTTGAAGATCATCATGAGAGAATGTGTGTTGTGGAAAGAAGTGTCTTTTGTCGCAGAATCGACTTTACCTTAGGGTAAGCTTTTAGAGACTTTAATTTAGCTAGAACACGTGGCGACGTGTCGAGTGAGATTCGGAGACGTTGTTTGACTAATCATCCTGCATTCATGCAACATTAATGGGGTATTAACACAGGACGTACTCTGGACCTCGTCGGATTCCAAAATGGTCATAAGACCCGGATTTCCGTGTAAGAGCGTCTGTAGACGTCTCTTGTAGCAGACCGAAATGGCAGACCTACGGGTTACGGCTGATCTGACTACCGCTGATGTTGGAGTAAGAGGCACGCGGGCCGAAATGGTCCCACCGTGGCTGGTGCTAGGGCTGATCCGTTGATGTCCATCCGTTCCGGATTGCATATTGGTTGACTGGGTTAACCTGCATATCATTTCATGCAACATGCATACTGACTTAGTTGTCGAATGTGATTGTTATTTGTTAATCCTATTTGGAACATGTTAAGTGTTTTTATTGTCATTTATGTTCGTTATGGAATATGTAACCCTAGGATGTTATCCCTAGCTATAAGCCTAAGTGGCTATTCTATTATCTGTATCTATCGATGTTATTATTTACATAATTCTTTGGAGTTGACCCTCGCGTCTTCTGTGTGTGCTTTGGCGGACAAACGCCCTTTGTCAGATGTCCACGGCGGACTAGATCATGATGGTTCACCCTTCGGGGGGAACTAGAGTTGAGATACTGGAACAGGAGCGCATCGCGGTAGCGAGAGGAGGACGGATGGTGTACTTAGACTAGGTCGTTCTGAATTCAGATTCGGACGACGATCATGCTAGCATGTAGGTTTTAGTGCTGGTGTGAGCTCCTCGAGATGGGATTAGTGTAGGAGTAGAGTCTTAGCTCTGAACATCATTTGTTTTCTTTGGGGACAGGGTAGATTCCCACCTATAGCTTTTTGTGTGGTTTCTTTACAGGAATCACAGAGAGTTGGTTGGACTTAGGAGGTCTTGTTTCAGGCCGATGGGCCAGCTTATTCTCAGTTTTGAGGGATGGTGTTGCGGACACTTCACCTTTACTTTCAGTCTGTACATATTGCCTTCGCGCGCTATACTTTTCTTTCCGTCACTGGAGGTTACTCGTGACGAGGTTGTTACTTACAGCGGGGACTGTATTATATATTGTACATTAGTTCTGCTGTTTTTCGCTTTTGGGTTTTATCTATTTCAGTCTTGTCTTAGTTATTATCAAAAAAATATATATTCACGTTTTTCCGCATTAAGTTTACTTTCGGTTACTAAAGTGACGCCACCGAAATCGGGGTGTTACACGCAACGTCTTTCTCTTCCTTCATCTTCTTCTTTCCCACTTCCCCAATTTCATAAACCCTAAATCTTCAACATGAACAAAATCAGAAATCAAATCAATCCCTATCAGATCTGTTGAGGCAAAAGAGATTTGTTTGGTTGGTTGAGTTTTGCCTTTGAGGATGGAGTTGAGAGAGAACAAGGGAGAGTAAGAGAGAGCGGCAACCAAAATAAAAAAGGCCATTAGATTAGGCTTTATTCCTTTTTGTTAGAGCACTATTCTTTTCTAATTTAGAGATTTTAAGCATTGTAAGTTTCTGAAGGGTATGAAGGTCTCACTTCGTGACATGGTTATAGGAAGGAAAATTGAAGATGTAGTCATTCTAGCTGATGGTGTTAGGCGTGGATCCTATGGAGGAATGATTCAATTGAATTCATTTCGTGTTTGGATGTCAAGTGTAAGTAGAAGTCTCACATTGAAAGATTAGGGGAGTAATGAACACTTTATAGGTGAGAGGTCCCATACACCTAATGCCTTAAGGTTTTGGGTGAAAGATGTGGTGTCTAATCCACTTGTGGTTTTCTCTTGTTAGCCCAATGTGATGATCCCCCGACTTTATCCTCTTGCGGCTCCACAGTGGTATCAGGGCTAATGGTTAGTGCGACCATTGTGACGACTCCTTGTGTCGAAAGTCTTCCTAGCAATGGTGCAGGCTAGGCAGCGTGTTCCGTTGATGGAGATCGAATGGCGGTGCCAGTAGTTGGAGGCTTCCGCTTGAGATTGACTCACACTTGAGGGGAGATTGTTGGGATGTCAAGTGTGAGTAGAAGTCCCATATTGAAAGATTAGGGGAGTAATGAACACTTTATAAGTGAGATGACCCATACACTTAATACCTTAAGATTTTGGGTGAAAGATGTGGTGTCTAATCCACTTGTGATTTGCTCTTGTTAGCCCAATGTGATGATCCCCTAACTTATCCTCTTGCGGCCCGACATTTCGTGACTGATGGCACCAACAATTGTCGCTTGAAAGCATTGAAGTGGCAGTCAGGTTTAAATGTCAGACACTGAGGCTAGGCTTGCATGACTGGCATTAAACTAAATGTATTTAGAGCATCTCTAATGAAGATCTTAATCTGTGAACTTAAAATAAGATATTAATTTAACAAGATCTCACCACTAAAGTTGTCATACATGACATGAGATCTTAGAAAAAGCTAATTAAGATTTGTGCCTTAGCTCACTACCTTTATCATTCGAGAAGAGGACTTTATTCCCTTCACCCACCCTCTTGGTTAAGCATGCATCAAACCAGCTATTTTCAATTTCTCCAAAGCATAACCTTCTCAAATCCCCCTACCACACCGATAAGAACTTTGTGCAATAAGCTCTTCTTTTCGTGCATAAAATTACAGTCATATATAATTTGTGAGACACGGGATGTTGCGCTGATACATGAACTCATTCATTTGTCTAATTTTTATCACTTCAGCAAATTGTATTATTCAATCGTATTGTTTTTTTTTTTTTGAAATTCAATCTTCTTGTTTATTTAACTTCAATTTGTATCATTACATATTTCTAAACTCAATTAAATTGATTAAAATTTAAACACTGAATTCATGAGTTTTTCACATTCTCATGTTTACTTATTTTATTTTATTCATTAATTATTTTTTTAGAGAAAAAAGAGATTATTCATTAATAATCAAATGAGGATATATACAACCCAAAATGATAGAAAAAGAAAACACCACCAAGTCAAACAAGAAGCAACAAAATACCAACCCAACACACAAGTTTATAAATCCTCAATTATTTACTATTCATGAATTTATAAATCCTCATTGTACGTATTTTTAAATTTTCAATTTATTTACTATTCCAATTTACCTTTCAATTTAATCGCTTGTTTATTTTCTACTTTAGATTGTAATTGAAGTGTAGTTTTTCTTTTTTTTATTTCATTTTATGTTAACTTATTTGAATTTCATCATTATAGTATTCTTTTTACTATGACTAACACAATAGTCAACACTTTAACAAACATGATACTATCATGATGGAAATGATAATTGTATTTTATTGAACACACAACATATTATAAGTGCACAAAATATGATGACGAAAAAATATAACTAGGCATAAAGTAAAAGTTGGATAGTAAAAAGCGCTTTCAAGATAAAGCCAGGAAAAAATCTCATTTATTTCCTAATTTTTTTAGCTTGACAAATTTTGCAAATTTTACTTTGTTTTAAAAACCCAATATTATTTATCTCATTTTCTTTTATTTATAACTCATTTAATATTACAACTCCCACCTACCACCACTTATTTTCACTTATCATTGTTCCCCCTAATCACTCACCAATAACTATCATTCTCATTCTTTAATACTCCCTCCGTTCCTATATATAAGTCACAAATAACTAATTCTCTTAGATTAAGAAAAGTAGTTACTAGTAATAAATTTGTAAAAAAAATGATTTACTTTCCTAGATTACCCTTATTTACTTTCCTATTATTTTCTCTCTCCAAGTTAATACTTCTAAAGTTTATCATCTCTTTCATATTAAATATGAGGGTAAACTTGGAAAAATTCATTTAATGCTTCCTAGATATTAGAAAGTGACTTATATTTTGTAACAAAAATTTTTCAAAAAATGTGACTTATAATAGGGAACGGAGGGAGTATAACTTAGCTTTAAATACAAAAATTTTATTCAAACTATAAATCAAATAATTAGCTCTTAAATGATGTGCATAACCCCCTTAAACAATAATAGAATAAAACTAGAAATAATACCCGTGCGTTGCACGGGTTAATTTATAATATTTTTAAAATTATATATAATTATTATAGTTTTAATAAATATAAATATAAAATATGTTTAATTATAAAATATAATAAATTAAATAATAATGGAGGTGAGACATTCATTGAATAGAATTAGAGTTCTCTAGATCTAAATAATTAATATTACTCAAATTAATAATTGATATTTAAAAAAAATATTGAAACGCAATAAAAATGAGAACAATCTTCTCATTTAGATAATTACATTTAGGGGTGTAATCAGACCGGATTGGTTCGGATTTAGGGTGATAAAATGTCCGAAAAAATCAAATATGTTCGGTTTGGGTTGGTTCGGATTTCATGATTTTTACTTCTAAATCCGAATCAAACCAACCCAATTTCAATCGGATTGGTTCGGTTCGGATGGTCGGATTTGAAATAAAAATATATTATTTGGAAATATGCACGAAAATTATTCTAAAAACGTGAAAAATTATTAATAATATAGAAAAATCCAACATTTATAAAGAACGGAACATTCGATAATGACATAATCCATATAATCTAAATAAAATTAACATCTCTAATACAAATATAAATATGTAATGTAATGGGTTGAAATTGTTTGAACTTAATGTAAAAAAATTCTCAATTCATCGGGTTGGTTCGGATTGATCGGTTTTTCCATCCCTAAATCCGATACCCGAACCGATGGTGATCGGATTTAGTAAAAAAAATTCAAGCCGAACCAATGATCCAATCCAACCCACCATAATGTGTTCGGTTCGGATCAGTTTAATCGGATTCGCGGATCAGACCATACCCGCTTACACCCCTAATTACATTGGATCACAACAAACCCTATCTGTTGTTCTCTACCACACCCTTGATTTACCAAAAAGTTTATCACAGTGTTTTCCTCACGCAATACATGCACCACACCAACACACTGAATTACAAAAATCAGATGATCTATATGATCACCCAACCACTAAGGAGGAATCACTCTCAACCACCACATTTGAAAATTTAAATTGCTGGAAAAATAACAAAGCATGTAACAACATTGCAGTTCCTTTTGCAAAGTAACCTAACACCTCCTCCTTGATCCCACAAAACCCCGCCAATACCACTTACCATTGGGTTCCCTTTCAACGCCTCATCCACATTAAACTTCAAAATAGTGGCTGGCGGTTGCTCCCAAATATACTGTTCGTGGCCATTCGATACGCTCAAAGCCTCTAGCAAACTGTTCCAAATCATATGGACAATCATTCCACTTCCGCTTGACCCACCAAACACACAAACCAAGCAATAGTCTCATATATGTTCAACACAAACAACTTTATTATTAAATACACATGCATTTCTCTGTAGTAATTGATATTAAATAATTAGCACTGAAGTAGACTTAAAATTTTATTCATTTAAAAAATATAGAAAATCATTATGTGAATTTGAAATATATGAAATCAAGTAATAAATTTTAATATCTTAAATAAGTTATAAAGACATATTTTTTACACATTATATCCACAATAAATTAATTTTAACTTTTAAAATTATAATAAGAAATGATTTTATCAGTGTAAAGAATTATTTATTAAATTTAAACTTATTCAACTTTGGTCCTAGTTATTTTACTCCGTTAATCTTTTTCAAGTAATTTCAACTAATATATAATAGATCAAATATTATATTTAAAGAATTTTTTCAACGAATACACACATATTATAGTTAATGGTAAATACCTATAGAGCGCCACTTTTTTATTTAAAGACAATACTTTCTTAATTATTTTTTAATAAATATTACTTAATTATAATTAATTTTAACTCTCAATATTTTTTTGTGTATCAAGATATTACATAGTTTTATTTTAACTTTCTCCCCTTCAATTTATGATTGATAATTAATATTCTAACATTTTTAATTAATACTTATAAATATTTTTTTATAAGTAACTGAAATTTATAATTAATAGTTAATACAATTAATAAAAACGGGAGTTTTTTATTATTTAATATATTTTCTATTTTTACTATTTAATATATAGTACTGCCATATGATTTAATGTAGTTTTTTTATAGTTGATGATTGTTTTCTTGAAATAAAGAAATAATAAATGGGTAATGTAAAAAAAAACTCAAAATTTAGTTTATGATTTTATTATTTAGTATAGGTAGCTAAATTAATCTTTATATTTAATTTATTTAATAAAAAAATATTACATAATTTAATTCAAAGGTTACATTATATTGGCATGTGTAAAGTCAAAAAAATAAAAAGATTGACATGTTTCAAAAGTTACATTATATTGAATGTTAAATAGAAATTTAATTTGTTTAACTTCATTGTTTAATGTATTTAATACTTATAGCTCAAGTGAGCTTTACATATATATATATATATTTGAATGATTATTCACAATAGTTTTTCTTACTACAAAGTAATGAAGATTTCAATGTGGATGTTTATAAGTTGAGATCTCTTTTGATGGCTTTTCCTTTTATGGCCAAAGGGGCTATGCATCTCACCGATGCTGTTATAGTTACAGTGAATACCATTTGGATCAAGCTTGGGAGATGCTGGCCTCTAGCCGTCTTAATGAGCTTGTTTTGAAGCTAACTGCAATAGGGAGAGGAAATTATCATAAAAAGTTGATTCAGAATTACGAAAACATTGAGCTGCAAATGGTTAGCGATCTCATGACATGCATCTTCACTACAGATTCATGCAAGGAAGATTTTCATGCCACCGTAAGTGGTTTTATGAAGATATGATTTGTTTAAAACCAGCTGAGGGAAATCTATAAGGGCTTGTTAGGTAAGCCTAAAATCAAATAAATACTTAGTTAAAAGTTTCCCTACCGCTTTTAATGAACAAAGCGCATATTGAGTTGTGGAGTAAAGATGAATTTGGATTTAAGGTTGTAATTCTGTTTCACGCACAGGACAGATGTCGAACGCGATGCTGGGACAACCGGGTTCAACAACTGACTAATAGTAACAAAACCCGCAAAATAATAAAGAAGAACACAGAGGATTGGTAACCCAGTTCGGTGAAACCTTCACCTACGTCTAGAGGGTTTGCACCCAAAGAAAGGAAATCCACTATCTCAAGATTCAGGAATTACAGATACTCATGAACACCACAATTCATAATTTACTTCCTAATCTACCCAGTGTATTTCTAGTTAGTATCTCAACTTAAGTATGAGAGCCCCTCTCACTTTCTTTTTGGTTATTTGAGGCTTGATTTAGGTTTGATTTAGTGTTTATGATTCCAGTCTAATATTTGGTTCTGATTTCTTCAATTATGATTAGGTTTTGATTGAGCTTAACTACTGATTTGAGGCTTGATTTAGGTTTTTGATTTAGGTATGATTTAGAGTTTATGATTCCAGTCTTATATTTGGTTCTGTTTTTATTTGTTTGAATCTGATTTCTTCAATTATAATTAGGTTTTGATTGAGCTTAATTACTGATTTGAAGCTTGATTTAGGTTTGATTCAGAGCTTATGATTCCAGTCTTACATTTGGTTCTGATTTCTTCGATTATAATTAGGTTTTGATTCAGTTTAAGTACTGATTTGAGGCTTGATTTAGGTTTTTGATTCAGAGTTTATGATTCCAGTCTTATATGTTTTGTTTTTTATTTGTTTGGTTCTGATTTCTTCAATTATTATTCAGTTTTGATTGAGCTTAATAACTGATTTGAGGCTTGATTTAGGTTTTTGATTTTATTAGAAGATACTACAAATTTCTAGAAGTTACTATATGATACCATCGTAATGCTAGAAAAGCCTAGACTATGTGATATTATGTAAGTTCTAGAAGCTCTCTAGATTGTACTAATTATAAAGAATGTTATGATGAGCCTATAAATAGGCCATGAACCATTGTAATTTCATCATCAACAGTCAATACAATTTCTTCCTAAGTTAACCGACTAGTGCCACTATCTTTCCTATATACCTTGGCCTCCAACAACATAAATATATTCTTTCAACTACTACTTCAATTACTAACAGTGGTACCAGAGCTACGTTCGATCACACATTGGGCGTAGTTATATTACCTCCCTACTATTGCAAAACTATCCCAACTACTACTACTAATTTATCTTGCACTTATAACTCACTTCCATAATTTTTCTAAGCTATGGCTAATGCCTCCCAACCTTCATCTATCACTGTCCCTATTTTCAATGGGGAAAACTATGATTATTGGAGTGCAAAAATGAAAACATATTTTTGCTTCCAAGACTGTTGGGATGTCGTAGAAGAAGGATATACTACTCCTGTAGATACTTCAGCTCTCACTGCAGCACAAAAAAAAGAGCTGAAGGAGAATAAGCTCAAAGATTCAAAGGCGCTATTCATTTTGCAACAGGCAGTGACCGACGCAATTTTTCCAAGAATTTTGGGTGCTAAAAGTGCAAAAGAAGCTTGGGATACGTTAAAGGAGGAGTTCCAAGGTAGCGACAAGGTACGTGCCATCAAACTACAGACTCTAAGACGAGATTTTGAATTGTTAAAGATGAAAGAGTCTGAAAATGTTAAAGATTACTACTCTAGAATTAAGGAAATTGTAAATCAAATGAGAGCATTTGGGGAAGATATTCTTGACAAGAAAATTGTCGACAAATTCTAATTACTGTTCCCCGGAAATATGACTCAATCGTGACAACAATTGAACAAACCAAAGATCTGTCCACTCTATCAGTGACAGAACTAATGGGCTCTCTTGAAGCATATGAGCAAAGATTGTGTAGGCATGATGAAGATACACTTGAAAATGCCTTCCAATCAAAGCTCAAATTTCGACAATAGAATAAAGGATATGGAGGAAAGAGGAATTATGGAGAAAGTTCTAGAAGAAGAGAAAGTTCTAGAAATTTCTCTAAGAACAGTCAAGATAAAAATCATCCATGCAGCATATGCAAAAGGCTAGGTCACACCGAGGCAGATTGTCGGTATCGTGATAAGCCACAATGCAACTACTGCAAGAAGTTTGGGCACGTGGAGAAATATTGTTACAGCAAAAATAGACATCAAGCTAACCTTGCAGAAGAGCAAGAGCAAGATCAATATCTTCTCTATGCCACCCAAGACTCAGCCGGAGAAATTGGAGGAAGCTGGAACTTGGATAGTGGTTGCAGCAATCATATGGCCAAGGATGATAGCATCTTCAAAAACATTGATGACTCTGTCAAAGTGAAAGTCCGTCTAGGAAATGGCGCTGTGGTGGAGTCAAAAGGTAAAGGCACCGTCATGGTAGAGACAAAGAAAGGTACGAGACTCATCAGTGATGTCTTACTAGTTCCCAACCTAAAAGAGAATCTCCTAAGCATTGGCCAAATGATAGAAAGAGGCTACGCTCTTTACTTTGAAGGAGATGAATGTCGAATCTATGACAAGCATGACAAAAGGGTTGAGATAGCCCAAGTTAAGATGCAGAAGAGCAACAGAAGCTTCCCTCTAAATTTCAAATATGTAGCTAACATTGCCATGAAAGCGCAAGTTGATGATTCATGGCTTTGGCATCGAAGATTTGGCCACTTCAACACACATGCCTTGAAGCTACTATATCAGAAGAATATGATTAGAGACCTTCCATGCTTAAAGGAGAGCAATGAAGCCTGCGAAGGGTGTCTCCTCGGAAAGCAACGCAGAGTGTCGTTCTCAACAGGCAAAGCATGGAGAGCTAAAGACGTGCTGGAGTTGATCCATACGGACGTGTGTGGACCGATTAGGACGCCATCACATGATAACAACATGTATTTCATTCTCTTCACCGATGACTTCTCTAGAATGACATGGGTCTATTTCCTAAAAGCAAAATCAGAAGTTTTTAGAGTATTCAAAAAGTTCAAGGCCCTTGTCGAGAAACAAAGTGGAAAACATATAAGAGTACTTAGAAGTGATCGTGGCAAAGAGTACACATCCCGCGAGTTTGACAAATTTTGCGAGGATGAAGGCATAGAGCGACAACTTACAGTCGCATACACTCCACAACAAAATGGAGTGTCTGAAAGAAAGAATCGCACAGTTATGGAGATGGCCAGATCGATGCTCAAGGAGAAGGGAATGCCTAACACCTTTTGGGCAGAAGCAGTCTACACGGCTGTCTATATACTCAACAGATGTCCAACAAACGCAGTACAAAATAAAACTCCAATTGAAGCTTGGAGTGGCAAGAAGCCATCGGCAAAGCACCTAAGGGTCTTCAGATCTATATGCTACATTCATGTGCCAGATGTGAAGAGACACAAACTAGAAGACAAGACTGTACGAGGTATCTTCCTCGGGTATAGCACAAAGTCTAAAGGCTATCGGGTCTACAACCTAAAAACAAAGAAGCTTACCATCAGTCGAGATGTTGAAGTTGACGAGAATGCTGCCTGGAATTGAGATGAAAAAAAAGTGGAGAAGAACATTCCCATACCAACGTAACGACCTCAAGAAGAAGTTGAAGAAGAAGAAGAAAACTCAGGTGATCCTTCTTCACCTCCGCAACAACAAGAACAACAACAAGATTCCTCACCAGAATCTACTCCCAGAAGAGTAAGATCTTTGGTGGATGTATACGAAACCTGCAACTTGGCCATACTTGAGCCTGAAAGCTTTGAAGCAGCATCAAAGCAAGAGGTGTGGGTCAAGGCAATGGAAGAAGAAATAAAGATGATAGAGAAAAACAAAACATGGGAGCTAGTAGATTGTCCACATGGAAAAGATATCATTGGGGTTTGTCGCAACCGGGGGTCGCAGCGGGACGGCGCGCTAAAACTTAATCAATGTATCAGAAGAGTCGCCACTAATGTTTTTAGGGAGAACATAAGAGAACCCAAATAATAAAAGAAACCAAATTTAGATTCGGGAGTCGGTTACGCATAGGGAGGTGTTAGCGCCCTACAACGTCCGTCATAAGACAGTTACCTATGATTAATTATGCAAAATTTCTTAGCTTTCTAAATCATTTATTTCGTCCTTGAAAATATGTCTTGTATTTTATTATAAATTTGAATTTAAAAGAATATTTTCATGTTCCTAATGATGAAAATTATTTACAAAGAATGACAAAATTTAGGTTTTTTATTTGGAGTGCCTGGCGGGAGTGACCCCGGGCCTACGTATTCTCTATCAACAGAGAAAATCAAGGCTACGTAGTTCTTGGGTAGAAAAACATGAGTTGGTTATGATATTTTTTTAGTTTTCAAATAGATTAATCTTTTTGAGAAAAGATTTGTCTTTTTATTTTTTTTTTGCAAAAGGGGTTTCATCCTATCATTATGAGAGATTATTAATAACATTGAAGAAAAATATATTTTTTAGATTTCGTTAAGAAAAACAATTAGTTGGGAAGAAAAAATAGTAATTTCAAATATTAATGTTCACATACTACTAGCAAAGATCACACTATGGTACCAAGTGGGCCAATTAATAAAAAAAACGAGAGGGCCATCAGATATAGTTTTTTTCATATGTAGTTTTTAGTAATATTATGGAGAGCCCAGCAAAAAAGGAGGGCAGCGGACCAGCCAAAAAAAAACTCATGAAAAAAGAAAGAAAGATTAATAAAGGGGAATAAGCCCGTAACACAATCAAGGTTTCCTATTTGATTTAAAAAAAAAAAAAAAAAGCAAGAGTCATAAAGGGTAATAAACCTCACCCCTTTTCCAAACCAGTTCCTTTCTTTTCTTTTTACACTCCTTCTCTCTGCTCGTTCAGTTCTGTTTCTTTCTTTCTCTTTTTTTTTGAAACCCTAGCGCCGGCCCTCTCTTATGCGCGCTTGGCCATGGTGGCCGCGGCCATGGCAGGGCTCGTGGTGGCTGATGAGGGCCGCCACAACACCAAAGTCGCCGCCTTGCGGCGGCGGTGCGGCGAGAGCAACTCAAATCTGAGAGAGGGGTCAAAACACTCAGATTCGTCATGTGTTGGTGATGATTTATGTGGAAGTGGAACTGATTGAGTGGGGAAAGAGGAGAATCAGAGCAGCAACACAACCACAACGCAAAAGCCACCACCTTTCGGCGATGCTCCGGCGAGGGTTAGTGAAGGTGATCCGAAAACACACCGCCACAACTCCGAGCCACCATCCTCCATTGGTGTCTCAGGGAGGGCGTGAAGGACAAAGCCTTCCCCTTTCCTGCACTGTATTTTGTTTCTGTACTCCTTCCCCTTGTATTTGGTTACTGTATTTTATTTTTTTTGTTTTGTTTTGTTAGTTCATGTATATTTTAGCCTTTCAAATGTCTTCATGTGTCTGTTTCAGTCTAGGTCTTCATGATACAAATTTATTTTCACTCCCTGTATCTGGAATCCTTCTTATTTACCTTTTTATTAAGTAGCAAAAGGTGAAAAGAGGAACGGAGGAACGTACAGACAAGCAAAAAATATAATTCACATGTATTTAGAATATATGAGCAGTCATGTATAACAAAGTCTGAGAAGAGAAAAAATACCTTAGTGAAAGCTCAATCACAAAGCTTCTTTGTTTTTTTTAGACTACTTACAGTCTATTTTTTTTCTAATGGTTTTTTTTCCAACTCTTCCTTTTTTTTTTGTCCCCTGGTAAAGTAAAAAAAGTTTCTATTTATAGGGGATGGCTATACTTACTTCAGAAGGATCCAAAACCCACTTGCTGTGCTGATCATCTTTATCCTATTATTTTTCTTTTCTTTTTGTTTTTATATCAATTTTATCATTTTCTTCTTATGAGCATTTTTTTGGTCGAAAATGGGCCAAAGGCCCACTAACCACACACTCTGTTTTTACTTGGTAGATCCTCTTTTTTCCTTTCTTATTACCATTTTTGGTCGAAAGTGGGCCAAAGGCCCACTAACCACACACTATTTTTTTAATTGGCAAAGCATTTCTGGTAAAAAAAAATATGGGCCAAAGACCCACTAACTAGAGATTCTCTTTTTTTTTTAATTATTGTTACATGGTTAAAAAATCAAAAATAAATTAACTCACCACTTGATCACTAATACTAAAGAGTTCACTCTAACTTTATATCCCTAATTAAGTTATTAATAATTTTTAAATTCAAACTATTAACCCGGACAAAAATGGGTATCCACAGGGTTAAGTGGGTCTATAAGACAAAGCTCAACCCTGATGGAACTATACAGAAGCACAAGGCGAGGCTAGTAGCGAAGGGTTACTCACAACAACCTGGCATCGACTACAATGAGACATTTGCACCAGTAGCTCGTCTTGATACGATAAGAGCTCTAATAGCTCTTGCGGCACAAAAAGGTTGGAGCATCCATCAACTAGATGTCAAATCAGCCTTCCTCAACGGTGTACTCGAAGAAGAGATCTATGTGGAGCAACCACAAGGGTTCGTGTCTGAAGGCAATGAAAGCAAAGTGCTAAGACTAAGAAAAGCTCTCTATGGCTTGAAGCAAGCTCCTCGAGCATGGTATAGTCGGATTGATCAATACTTCATCGATCGAGGTTTCAGGAGGAGCAAGAGTGAGCCTACACTATACATCAAGACTCAAGGTCAGCATACTCTCTTTACTCTCCCTGTATGTAGATGATCTTATCTACACAGGAAACAACACGAAGATGAGGATGGAGTTCAAAGAAGACATGATGAAGACCTTCGAGATGACCGACCTTGGCTTGATGAGTTACTTCCTCGGTATAGAGGTAAGTCAGAGAAATGATGGAATATTTATCTCACAAAAGAAATATACAGAAGGCTTACTCAAGAAGTTCAAGATGTACGGCTGCAAGCCTGTTAGTACTCCACTCGTGACAAATGAGAAACTACAGAAGGATGATGGAGCACCAGAAGCTGATGCATCGCGCTACAGGAGTCTAATTGGAAGTCTTCTATATTTGACTGCTACACGACCAGACATTATGTATGCTACAAGTCTACTATCAAGATTCATGCAGAGCCCAAGTCAGATACACTTTGGAGCAGGCAAAAGAATCCTAAGATACCTGCAAGGAACAAAAGAGTTTGGCATATGTTACAAAACCACAACCAACTCAAGGTTGCTTGGCTACACCGACAGTGATTGGGCAGGTTCGGTAGATGACATGAAAAGCACTTCCGGCTATGCTTTCTCACTTGGATCGGGAATATTTTCTTGGGCGTCTAAGAAGCAAGCTACAGTTGCACAATCAACAGCTGAAGCAGAGTACGTGGCGGCTGCTGAAGCAACAAGTCAAGCTATATGGCTACGAAGAATACTTGAAGATTTGGGAGAAAAACAAGATGGGCCTACTATACTCAATTGTGACAACAAATCAGCTATTGCTATGGCGAAGAATCCGGTGCATCACAGCAGAACAAAGCACATAGCAATTAAATACCACTTCATCAGAGAAGCTGAGACAACAAAAGAGATTCAGCTCAATTACTGCAGGACTGAAGATCAAATTGCAGATATATTTACGAAGGCATTACCGAGACCAAGATTTGAAGAGCTACGAGCTATGCTTGGAGTCAAAGAAATTTGCAGCAAGGAGGAGTATTAGAAGATACTACAAATTTCTAGAAGTTACTATATGATACCATTGTAATGCTAGAAAAGTCTAGACTATGTGATATTATGTAAGTTCTAGAAGCTCTCTAGATTGTACTAATTATAAAGAATGTTATGATGAGCCTATAAATAGGCCATGAACCATTGTAATTTCATCATCAACAATCAATACAATTTCTTCCTAAGTTAACCGACTAGTGCCACTATCTTTCCTATATACCTTGGCCTCCAACAACATAAATATATTCTTTCAACTACTACTTCAATTACTAACAGATTTAGGTTTGATTTAGAGTTTATGATTCCAGTCTTATATGTTTTGTTTTTATTTGTTTGGTTCTGATTTCTTCAATTATACTTAGGTTTTGATTGAGCTTAATAACTGATTTGAGGCTTGATTTAGGTTTTTGATGTAGGTTTGATTTAGTGTTTATGATTCCAGTCTTATAGTATTTGGTTCTGATTTATGTTTAGGTTCAATTTTGCTAAATTTTTGTTTTTATTTCAACAGCCAAAATCAAAATGCATTTGACATGGCTATGAAAAAGCTCACATACCACATTATCACCTTCAATAATATAGTCGCATTTCCAATTCTCTATGAGCACAAGGCTCAAGACTACCTCGCCATCCCATTGTTTGTGCTCTCAAGCTTCATTGGCCAATGTTACGATGCTGATTCTCTGACAAAATTTCGAATTTTCATTTTCGTAGCTGCAATCGTGTTGTCTCTGGCTGGTTGGGCGGTAGTCTTTATACATGGTGCTTCAAAGGTTACGGAAACTAATTTCTGTAAGTTCTGCTTTTTCACTGGTTTGTCAACTTTTGGTCAGTTTGCCTTCGCTTTCTTTGTGGAATATATCTTCCGCAAGCTGTACAGGATGTAGTATCGTCGCCGACGCTGAAAGGTATTACAAAGCTTTTTCTTTATTACTTTTTTGCTATATATCTTGTTCTAATGCATAGTGTTTTATAATTTTGCAGAGCTGGAAGAGATTGAAGTGTGGATATGGTGTGTTTGAGTCTTTTTCTACTGTGTATGGATTGATAGTACTAATGGTTCTGATGATGCTGTTCTTGGCTTTCTTTCTGCTACCTGCTGCCAAATTTTGCCTATGTGCTGATTGGGTGAGAGGGTGATTCTGCTCTTATAATGACTGCACTCTGTTGCTTGTGTTTGTTAGTCAGCGCCTTTGTTGTTTCTGACATCTTTACAGAAACTCGTCAGTAAATGTAAACAGAAGAACCTTTGTTGTTTCTGACATCTTTACAGAAACTAATAAAGAAATGTAAACTGAAGACAAGAAACAATAAAATTGAAATGTTGCATGTTATGTGGTGTTAGTCTTGTGTATTTTGTACTCAGAAATAAAGTATAAACAATCACACTTAGCTTTTACTCTAGAGTGGACACATGCCCTCAAATGTTTAGTTAATTTTAACTTGTTGATCTCATAACAAAATGCATGATGAATGATCGCTGATTTATTGAGGGCGTGTTTGAAAATCATTGTTCAATTTATTTTCAGTCAACCAACAGAGTAAATTTTGATCTAAGAGTTAATTTTGACAACCACCTCTCCCTGATCTCCGACCTCATCAATCGTGATGACTCCAAATCCTCCGCCGGTGAGTTCGGGGTGGATTTTGGTTGGAACATGAGTGACTGAGTGAGGGAGGGGTGGGTTCTGTGGTGGGGTGGATTTCAGTGGGGTTCTGGGTTTGATGGGATTCTGGTTTCTGGGTTCGGTGAGAGTGGTTATGAGAAAGATGGGTTCTGGATTCAGTGGATTCGGTGGGGTTGGTTCTAGGTTGGGTAGGATTTGGGTTATGTGAAGGAAGATGGGTTCTGGGTTAGGTGGGATATGGGTTGTGTGGGATCTAGGTTCTTGGTTAGGTGGGTTCAAGTTGATGGTTGAAGATGATGATGTTGATGATTCTGGGTGGGTGGGTTATGTCTTGTTGTGTTGAAGATGAAGATGAAGATGAAGGAAAATGTACGTGAAGATGTTGTATGGTCAATTTTCATTATTAATTTTTCTGAAAATGCTGTTTTTTTTTCTTAAGTTGAAAATGTTGTTGAAACAAGGAAGGACTAGTAACGAAGATGAAGATGAAGGATTAATAATGAAATTAAAGGATTAATTTTTATTCGGTACATAAATTAAAGGATTAATAATTAGGGTAATTTTTTTAAGAAGCCAAATCTCTTAATAAATGATTTGTTATTTTTTTAAATTAGATAATTTTGAAACCTAGGCAGCACGTTATAGGTATTAGATCTACATCGTTGAAATGAAATGTGCCATATCCTATGCTCCAAAAATTGGCAATCCAAACTTACCCACTATAAGAAATCCAAGACTTTAAGTAGTCAAACTAGTTATTATTCTAAATTGGAAGAGGAGTAAAAGAAAATGAAAGAATGCCCAAATTTTCAATATAAAAATTTATGTGACCCTAAAAAAATTATTAATCATCTTAGAACTTTTTATCACTCTTAGAACTTTGAGTTTACTCGGAACAACTCGAGCAATGTTTTCCGGCATGACGATTGAGTTGGATTTACTTATCCATCAACAAGGGAAAGAGAAAGTTATGGAATTGGAAAATTTAGAGACTGATTTTTGGGTCCTGAGAATTAGTAGATTTATTATAGGATGAAAGAAGTTGGCTTGTAATGCATAATTATAGTATTTATGTTTATATATCACATGTTAGTCTCTTTTTCTGAAGTTGTTGAATCCTCTTGTTTTTGTTTGAATTGCGAAGCATCAAGTTGTGATTTCAATTCTTACAAAGCCGTAAACAGGCTGGGTCATATTGCTAGAAGATTGTCGGAACAATGACTATATCTGGGTTGAGTGGTTGTATCTCAAGATGGCCCCATTTAACTGCTAGTTGCTTGGCACCATCCCATGTCCGGGTTATGTCCAATCCAGTGCCTGGGAAACATAAACAAGGGACAGTGTGTCTCCGACTGAAAAGGTGTTCCCTATTAGTCTTTACCTCCTGAACTTGGGATTTTCTTATTTTGAATGGTAACTCATTATTTTCCTCACATTGTCTCTTCACAGAACAAGTTTTTCGTCTCTTAGATTAAATAGCAATAGACGACAAGTTCTTTTGGTCAGAAGTGCCATGGATGCTTCATATAGTGATATGGCAAATGATTCTGGTGGTAATTCTTCTCTCTTGATAAAGCTTAATTTTTATATTTCATTGTACAGAAATTTTTATTGCTTGGGCTTAGTCTTGTAAAACTAGTGAATAAATTGGATTGTACATTTCTTCTGAAGCAGTAGGTTTTTTAAAAGTAAAACTACACTTTCCTATCTCAGAAGCCATTGACCAGCCAATCTCTGAAGCGTCACTGCGAAGTACTAAGTCTGCAGCCACACACTCTCATCGCAGCCTCTAGTACAAGCTTTCACTGTGTGTGAAGGGTACACGTACCACCTTACTGGCCTCCGTTAACGTATTTGTTTCTTCTGTTATAGTCATCAACACCTTTGGATTCTGTTTTCTCCCACTTTTGTTTTTGCATTTGTGGGAGTGATATCTCGTTCGATAGCCACTATTTGTTTATTTTTCTTTCGATAGAGACATTTACTGATGACTCCTATTATTGTTTGGCACCTTGTGGTTTCTGGCAAGGTTTTCAAACTTGCGATTCTACCTAAACTCGTTTAGAGTCAGTTGTCTCCAGTCGTGAACACTCGTCGTGAGAGTTTACTAAAAATAATTAAGTACTTGAGAAAACCTGTCATGTCATGGTGTACAAAGGTAGTAGACTAGTACCATTTAAGATACATTAACCAAATAAATTCAACATAGTACATCTCATTAAGAAAGTTCAACAAACCACAATCGTTATTGTCAAACTCACGAGTCAACTCGTAGACTCGGACGAGTTTGCAATTCTACAAGGGAATTGAGTTAACTAGGCCACAAAATCATATTTTCTTTAACTCGGGTGGAATTGCTCAAACTCGGTAGATTCCGAGTTTGCACCTATTTTCCACAAGTCCAAGTCAAAAATCAATTTTACATCAACTCTTGCCAAAAACGACAATGTTTAGCTAAGTTGGGGTTACTTTCATACCCTTTCTCTTTCGTGAGTTGTGAAACTCAGAAGAGACCTATTGCTGGAGAACCACTTCATCCCTTACATAACTCGTCTGGTCGCCGCCGCAAGGCTTCTTCTGTGTCACTCTCCATCAATTTCCGCCGTTGTAAATTGGATTGAGGTTTCATGAGAGCTTCAACTCCTCGTACCCTTGTTGTCGCAGTGACTAGGGGAGGGATGGCTTCTTCTCCCCTACACATCCCTCTGTTTATCTAATCCATTTTGGGGATTGGAATACAGAACCTTTAACTTGAACCTATATTCTGTAATCTGTATGACCTTACTTCTATTCTGTTTTTGGTAATTGCTAACTGAACTGAACCTTGAACCTTTTACAGAATTACTGAATTGTTCTGTTTTGTGTGCTATTATTCATTTTTAAAAACTCAAACCAAAATGCCTGAAATTGGTGCATCATAATCTTCAAGCAACACGTGTTGTTGCCTCTAAACCTAAGAAGATGCTCTTGATTTGGTGATGTATGCTTTATGTGATGTACTAAGTAATATTGCACTCTGTTGTGGTTTGCTGAACTTTCTTAATGAGATGCACTCTATTGCTGGTTTCAATCCTTTATTCAGCCCTGATTGAATAAACACTTGCATAAGCGCCTAAGCTATAAGATAAGCTCAAATAAGCTCTTCTTAGTCGGGCCTATATCAGTCCAATTTTATTTCATTCTCGGTTCCTTTTTATCTTTCTATACCTTAAAGACTCCCTGTAAATTCTTCAAACAATTTCCCATCTTCCCCAGTCCAGAAATGGAACCTCAGTCCCTGACCCGCTTGTCTTGTGAAAATTTCATGTCTTTCTTAATAGTTATTCATGAAGGTTAAAATAACCTCATCTATTGTGAAAAAGGAGATAGACACAATTTCCACATGAATCTTGTGAAAGATTAACATAAGATGGTCCATTAACCCTTTTCTATTGAAATATGGAAATGTGTATACTTGAATGTCTTAGTGGGATCCTCTCTCAATAATGCATTTCACAGTAATTAATACCTGTTAATTTTTTCCACCTTATGCTTACTTGATACCCCTTATATAAAACCAAAAATATCTATTGCTTAGCTTATCATTTTGCTGCTCCTTTGCTACACACAACTGTTTTTCCAAGAATTAGTGTGAAGGATCCATATAAACGACTTGGAATAAGCAAGGAAGCTGCTGAAGATAAAATTCAAGCAGCAAGGAACTTCCTGATTCAACAATACACGGGGCACAAGCCAAGTGTAGATTCAATTGAGTCAGCACATGACAAAATAATACTGCAGAAGTTCTATGAGCGTAGGAGTCCAAAAATTGACTTTAAGAAGAAAATGAGGGAAGTCAATCAATCTAAATTTCTTCAGGCTGTCAGAGGAAGATTTCAGACTCCATCCACAAAGTTCATTATAAAAACTTCACTAGTGTTCTTATTACGTAGACTCTTAAACTTGACGAGTCTTTGTATCTAGGTCTCCAAAATGATTCTACACGAGTTTGACATTTTACATAATGAGTCTATGAGTCAACTCTTAAAAACGAGTTGACCTCTCCAAAATGAGTCTGCTTAGACTCTCGAGTCCGACAACCTTGGTCCTGAGAATTAGTAGATTGATTATAGGATGAAAGAAGTTGTAATGCATAACTATTGTATTTATGTTTATATATCACATATTTGTATCTTTTTCTGAAGTTTTTGATTGGTCCTGTTTTTGTTTGAATTGTGAAGCATCAAGTTGAGATTTCAATTCTTACACGGCGGTAACGTGCTGTGTCATATGGCCAGAAGATTGTAGTAACTATGACTGTATCTGGGTTGAGTGGTTGTCTCTCAAGATGTCTCCATTTAACTACTGGTTGCTTGGCATCACCCCATGTCCGGGTTTTGTTCAATCCTGTGCCTGGGAAACATAAACAAGGGACAGCGTGTCTCCAACTGGAAAGGTGTTCCCTATTAGTCTTTACCTCCTGAACTTGGGATTTTCTTATTTTGAATGGTAACTCATTATTTTCCTCACATTGTCTCTTCACAGAACAAGTTTTTCGTCTCTTAGATTAAATTGCAATAAACGACAAGTTCATCTGGTCTGAAGTGCCATGGATGCTTCATATGGTGATATGGCAAATGATTCTGGTGGTAATTCTTCTTCTTAATGTAGCTTAATTTTTATATTTCATTGTACGGAAATTTTTATTGCTAGGCGTAATCTTGTGAAACTAGTGTATAAATTGGATTGTACATTTGTTCTGAAGCAATAGGTTTTTCAAATGTAAAACTACGCTTGCCTTGCCTATTCAGAAGATCCCCCAAGCGTCACTGCCAAGTGAGACTGCAGCCACTCACTCTCACTGGCAGCCTCTAGTACAAGCTTTCATTGTGCGTGAAGGGTATACGTGCCACCTTACTGGCCTCCGTTAACATATTTTTTTCTTCTGATATGGTCATCAACACCTCTCGATTATGTTTTCTCCCACTTTTGCTGTTTCATTTGTTGGGAGTGATATCTCGTTCAATAACCAATATTTGTTTTTTTTTTTACAGAGACAGTTACTGATGACTCCTATTCTTGTTTGTCACCTTGTTTAGTCTTGTAGTTGCTGTTAAGGTTGTCAAACTTGCAATTCTACCTAAACTCGTTTAGAGTAAGTTGACTTGACTCGAGTCATAAACTAAGAGTTTACCAAAAATTTAAAAAATACTTGAGAAAACCTGTCATGGCGTACAAAGGTAGTAGTCTAGTACCATTTATGATGATCCCATTGTTGTCAAACTCGCGAGTCAACTCAGAGACCTGGTACGAGTTTGCAATTCTTCAAGGGAAATCGAGTTAACTTTGCAACAGAATCGTTTTTTACTTGACTCAGGTGGAATCGCTCAAACTTGCTAGAATTGCCGAGTTTGCACCAATTTTCCAAGTTGAGTTCGAAAATCAATTTTACATTAACTCTAGCCCAAAATGACACTGTTTAGCTGAATTGGGGTTATTTTCATACCCTTTCTCTTTTGTGAGTTGTAAAACTCAAAGGAGACCTATTGCTGGAGAACCATTTTGCCCTTTACATAGCTCGTCCGGTTGCTGCTGCAAGGCTCCTCCTCCTCCTCCTCAGCTGGAAACTGGATTGAGGTTTCGCGAGAGCTTCAATTCCTCGCACCCTTGTCATCGCAGTGACTAGTGGGTGGCTTCTCCTCCCATTCACATCCCTCTATTTATCTAATCAGTTATGGGGATTGGAATACAGAACCTTTAACTTGAACCTCAAAAAAAACTTGAACCTATATCCTGTATGATCTGACTTCTATTTTTTTTCACTAATTGCTAACTTAACTGAACCTTGAACCTTTTACAGAATTACTGAACTGTTATGTTTTGTGTGATATTATTCATATTTAAAATTCAAATCAAAATGCCTGAAATTGGTGCATCAAAATCTTCAAGGAACACATGTGTTGTTGCCTCTAAACCTAGGAAGATGCTCTTTGATTTGGTGATGTATGCTTTATGAGATGTACTGAGTAATACTGCACTCTGTTGTGGTTTGTTAAACTTTCTTTATGAGATGAACTCTATTGCTGGTTTCAATCCTTTATTCAGCCCTGGTTACACCTTCTTAAGCGCTTATGCTATAAGATAAGCTTCAAATAAGCTCTTCCTAACAGGCCCATGTCAATACAATTTTATTTCATCCTCGAGTCCTTTTTATCTTTCTATACCTTAAAGACTATGTCCTGGTAAATTCTTCAAACAATTTCCCATCTTCCTCATTCCAGAAATGTAACCTCACCCTTATGAGTTTGTCTTGTGAAAATCTCATTTCTCTCGATAATTATTCATAAATGTTGAAAGAACCTCATTTATTACGAAAATAGAGATACATACAATTTCCGCATTATATTATCTTATGTAAGATTAACATAAGATGATCTATTAACCCTTTTCTATTGAAATCTGGAAATGTGTATACTTGAATGTCTAAGTGGGATTCTCTCACAGTAATGCATTTCATAGTAATTAATACTTGTTAATTTTTTCCACCTTATGCTTACTTGAAACCCCTAATATAAAACCAATAATATTTATTGCTCAGCTTATCATTTTGCTGCTCTTTTGTTACACACAACTGTTTTTCCAAGAATTAGTGTTAAGGATCCATATAAACGACTTGGAATAAGCAAGGAAGCTTCAGAAGATGAAATTCAAGCAGTAAGGAACTTCCTGATTCAACAGTATGCGGGGCACAAGCCAAGTGTAGATTCAATTGAGTCAGCAAATGCAGAAGTTCTATTAGCGTAGGAATCCAAAAATTGACTCTAAGAAAAAAATGAGGGAAGTCAATCAATCTAAATTTCTTCAGGCTGTCAGAGGAAGATTTCAGACTCCGTCCACAAAGTTCATTATAAAAACTTCACTAGTGTTCTTATTACTTGGAGTTCTGACAGGTCTCTTTCCGATTGAAGATGGGCCAACATTTCACGTAGCGATATCTCTGATCGCAACAATATATTTTATACATGATCGGCTGAAGAGCAAGATACGAGCTTTCCTTTATGGGTACGTAACCAATGACATGTCTTTCAATTTTTTTTCGATAAACAAAAGTTGGGTGGATTCGGCTCTGGTCACCACACTAGGCATAAACTGCGATTGAGTACTTTTCATATTGAAAGCATCATTTATCCCCATGATATGGTACTCTGATATGAATGATCAATGTGCCCTCCTCCCTTTAAATTTTGATGCATTTATGGTTTTTTTCTCAGCTCAATAGGTTCCTTAAAATATATTGGTGCAGGGCCGGAGCATTTATTTTTTCGTGGCTGCTGGGAACCTTCTTGATGGTGTTAGTGATTCCTCCTATTAGAGTACTTAAAGGACCAAATGCATTTGAAGTGATTTCATCATTGCTAAGTTATGTTTTAGAGGTATTGGTCTCAGGGTTTGGATGAGAAGTTTCAGACTCAGGATTTGGAGATTGGTTGGAGACAGACTTTTCATTTTGAGAAGGAGGAGAAAGAGGAAGAGGTGGTGGTATTGAAGTCAGAGGGACCGCTTTGATTGGAAAATCAGGAGCAACCAGAGGTTCTGGTCTGGGTCTAGGACAGCGGTTTGGGCTTGGAACTGTTTGGTAATATTCAGGAATTTCTGAGAGCCTTTCACTTGCAACTTGAAGAAATTTTCGAGTAGACTTAGAGTTATTGGATGGAGAGGAAATAACAACATCGGTAGGAAAGGATACCGAAGGAGCAGGAGAGAGAATTTCTCTATCAGAGGGTTCTTGATTTAAGTGATCAGAGGGTTTTGGCTCAGAGTCAGTCTTTGCATTGGTTAGTGTCTCAAGAGCTTATGTTTCAGAAGCTTGTGGATGGTATGGAAGTATAATGGGTGAGGTTTGTACAGAGGACTTTGGAGTTTGGAGCAATTTCCAGAGGGGTTCTTCCTCAATGGAAGGTTGAAAGAATGAAGGCCTAGGTGGTGAGATGTGAGAAGTTGATTGATCAACTGGTGAGGGTTCAGGAAGAGGAGAAGGTAGGGTGATGGTAGCATCAGGGTTGGATTCAACAGGAATTGCATCAATCAAATTTAAATCATCTTCATCTGAAAGAACAACAAACTTACTTGAAGCTCTGGCTGCAGATCTGGTAACTCTGGTAGAAATTGCCGCTTGAGTAGGCTCCAGAGTTGGTTCCAGATGAGTGACTCTGGTTGCAATTCTGACCTTCTTTGTCTTCTTCTGAGGTGGTGGTTCATCATCATCATCACCATCAGAGGGATCCTTTGTTTCAGAGGTGTCCTCTTGTTTCCTCTTGGTCTTCTTCTTCTTAGGCGACTCAAAGTCCGGAGGTTCTGGTAGATTTCTGAAGAATTCATCCACATCTATTTCATAACCTTGCTTCTTTAGATCATCAAGATAGTACATGATGGCCTCTGGATCATCAGCCTTTGACCAGAGAGGGTAATCCTTCAAAGGGACTCTTCTTTTCCTCACATCAGACTTTCTAGTAGCAGAATCAGCTTCATTGATGTAGGAGTGAAGACATCTCCAACAATGGTTGTTAGGTCTTCAGAGCATCCAGCCTTGGTCAGAGCCTGAATTAACTTGCTCTCAATGAAGAAATCAGATAGCAATCTGCCAAATGGAATATATTTGATTGCAGACTTGGGTGAAGCAGTAGTTCTTGATTTTCTGATGCAGTCCTTGAGATAGGAGAACAGAAAGTAAGGAAGACAGACTTTGGTGTGTTCCTTGATGAAGTACAGAACCACCTTCTGAGTGAAGTTCATGTAGTCTGGAGAACTTCCCTTTGACCTTTGATTGATACAATTCAGTAAGATCTTGTGCCAAATTCTTAGATCAGGGTGAAGATCCTTTGTCTTGCAATCATTCTTACCTGGTTTCCAGGTAGAGTATAGCGTCTTGTTAACCTTTTCTTTGGTTTTTGTCTTGACCTTTGATTCTTGTAACTGAAACCTGTAACCATTACTGGTTTCTGCACCCAGAAGCCTGGCAATAGATTTCTCAGTGATGATGATCCTCTTTCCCAGAACATAGGAAACCACTTGATACTCATCACAATCCGCATGCTTCCAGAATTCCTTCACCAGCTTTTCATAGACTGGACCTGGTAGTCTATGGAAGTACCTTTCTGAGCCTTGAGCCTTCACTTCAGGACGAAGATCAACCCCATTTGCAGCAATGTTGTTGAGATCAAAACGCCATTCAGCAAGAACTTGAAGTTCTTCTGGAGGAAAAACACAAGTAACTGCACAACCTCATTGAGCTATTGGAATAACATCCCTTGTTTCTTGATTTTCCGCTTGAGTAGCTTCTGTGGATCTGGGATGAAGAACTGGACCAACCTGACCCATTGCGAGACCTATTACCAAATTTGGGAACATTCTTCCATCAGCGGAATCAGCCCTTTCAGCGGAATCAGCCCTTTCAGATCTAACCACTGTGCAGAAGGTTGAAGGTTGAAGGTTGGAGGTTTAGGTAGAAGAGGGATGAACGAGAGAGAGAGAGAGAGAGAGAGAGAGAGAGTTTAACGAAGAAGATAAGGGTTTTGCAATTAGGAGAGAGAAGCGAAAATAGAGAGTGGTGGAGAACGTGTGTGCGTAGTGGTTTATAAAGTAATCGTTGTTGATTGTAAAGCAAAAGTAAAATCAACGGCTAGAAATTAAAGACATGATTATGAACAGTTAATACACAAAACACACGGTGGAGAATAAGCACATCTACACTCATTACAACGGATTGTCCGGAGGGGCACAAGGAACGAGGCATCAGAATAAACTAACACACGTTTGCTGTCTTGTCTCAAAGTAAGCACCAATGGGTACTTAGCATCTGACAAAGTTACCTTCTGAACTAGACATCTTCTGATGAGGAAGCATCAAAGTCAAAGGTTCTGATCCATCTTCATACTGGACAAAAGTCCATATTCAGATTTTTCAGTATAAAATTAAATTTATCCTCTGCTAAGGGCTTTGTAAAGATATTTGCCCATTAATGGTCAGTATCAACAAACTTCAGAAGAAGTACGCCCTTCTAAACATAATCTCTAATAAAGTGATACTTTACCTCAATGTGTTTTTCCCTTGAATGTAAGATTGGATTCTTACTGAGTGAGATTGCGGCAGTATTGTCACAGTAGATTGGGATGTTGCTCTCAAGGATTTGATAATTTTCTAATTGATGTTTCATCCAGAGCATCTGAGTACTGCAAATAGCTGCTGAGTTATATTCTGCCTCTGCAGTGGATAGTTTAATAGTAGACTGCCTCTTGCTTGCCCATGAGACTAAATTACTTCCCAGAAATTGACAATTTCCAGAAGTACTCTTCCTTTCAGTTCTATCTCTAGAATAATCAGCATCACAGTAACCTGAAAGCTTATACTCTGATGTTTTCTTATACATCAAGCCAAGGTTAGTGGTACCTTTCAGATATTTGAGAATTCTCTTAACAGCAGTTAAGTGAGTTTCTCTTGGATCTGATTGGAATCGAGCACATAAATGTACACTAAACAGAATATCTGGCCTAGATGAAGTTAAGTATAGAAGTGAACCTATCATACCACGATAGTGAAGGTATGAAAAACGATAGAAAGGGGGGTTTGAATAGCGTTTTAAGACTAAAAACTCGACCCACTTGAGATTTAAATATATCTCTTCAACCACCAAGAATAAAAGTGCTAAGATAAGAGATAAGGAAAGCACACAAATGATTTTATCCTGGTTCACTTGATAAATCCCTCAAGCTAATCCAGTCCACCCGTTAAGGTGATTTTTTCCTTCTTAGAATGAAGGTTATCCACTAATCAGAGTTTTGTTACAACTGCACTTGCTACCTGCAAAGTGACTAACAATACACTGACTTAGCTATCACTAAGATTCACTCTCTTAGTCTTCTCTAGGATCCGATCAACCTTGATCTCCTAAAAGAAAATCAAACAACTGTTTGAAGTTTTTGGGTTTACAAATAAATGCTTCTTAGAAAACTAATAGTAAACACACTTAGTTCTATTTGAAGAAATATTGCTAAGAATATTTCAAATATTGCTTGCGCGTGAACAAGTTTCTTAGGCGGAATCTTTCATCCTTCAGCCTCTTTATATACTCCAAGGATTAGGGTTTGAACGTTGCATGGAGATGCTACCGTTGGAGGGCAGATCTGGAATTTCCAGGTTCTGCTGTGGCTGAATCAGTTAGGTAAGGTCGTCAGGAATGGTACAATTGCTTTTGTACTTTGGATAGCGACATGACTTTTATCCTTGTTGACTTCTGATCAGAGTGATGCTTCATCTTGGAACTTGTGAAGCTTGATGATCAGAGTCAGCGGGAAGCTTGGATCCTCTGACCTTTGTACCTTCTACTTCTGGACTCAGAGGAGAAGTATTTGGTCTTCAGAGCCAGCATACTCTTGGACTTCAGAATCTTCACTACTCAGCTTCTGATCCTTCAGAGCGTCTGATCCTTCAGAGCTTCTAGTGAGCTGAATCCATATCAGAGCTTTATGATCTTCAGATCTTCTAAAGCTTGATCTACTGTTCAGATTGAACATAGTACGTGCGAAAGCGTTACAGAGGTTACTCTTTGAACATTGTGCTTCTGAATCATGTGAAACAGAACCAGAGTCTTAGCCTGTCATTTGAACACTCAGAAAACAACGTTAGAGTACCATAATTGTTCATACTTAATAGTTAACTTGTAATCATCAAAACATAGAGTTGTACTACTAGATAAAAACTTGATCTTACAGATAGAGCTTCTGACATACTTTTCCACTGGCATCTTCTTTCTCCAGAATGCATGTAGGATGCATAGGAGTCTTAGCAATCGTTGATTCTGTCATATTGAACTTCTTCAGAGGTTCCTTTGTGAACTTGCTCTGATGGACGTAAGTTGCTTCTGGTTTTTGATCAACTTGTATTCCAAGAAAGTACTTAAGTTCTCCCATCATACTTATTTCAAATTCAGCCTGCATCATCTCAGAAACTTCCTTGCAGAGAGATGGATTAGCAGATCCAAATATAATATCATCAACATAAATTTGCACAATTAAGATATCATCTTTGTAAGTTTTGCAAAAGAGAGTTGTATCTACTTTACCCCTTACAAACTCATTTTCCAGAAAGGAATGAGCTAAGTCTCTCATACCATGCTCTGGGAGCTTGCTTTAGACCATAGAGAGATTTTTTCAATTTGAAAACATGGTCAGGGTTCTTCTCATCTTCAAAACCAGGAGGTTGGTGCACATACACTTCCTCTGAGATGTATCCATTCAGGAAGGCACTTTTAACATCCATCTGATAAAGAATTATGTTGTGATTCACTGAGAATGAGATCAGCAGTCTGATAGCTTCCAATCTTGCTACTGGAGCAAATGTTTCAGTATAATCTATTCCTTCTTGCTGACTGTAGCCTTGAGCAACTAGCCTTGCTCTGTTTCTGACTACCAATCCTTTCAGACTAAGCAGAGTCTCTTCAGAGGGTCTGAATGCTGATCTGGTTCTGACTGGTTCATCTTTGTTTCCCATAATCAACTCCTTAGGGTGAGAGGCAACAATTCTGCTCTTCTTCTGAGGCTGTGAATCAGAGGGACCAACTTCCTCTGGAGAGTTTTCCTCTGGCTCAGCTTCCTCTGGAGCTTTGCCTTTATAAGAAACATTTATACTCATATCTGCAAACTTTTCAACTAGCTTTGACTGATCAGAGTCAAGCTTATCATCAAATCTAACATGAATAGATTCCTCAATAGTTTTAGCATCAGTATTATAAATTCTAAAGCCTTTAGAACGTTCAGAGTAACCAAGTAATAGACATTTAGAAGATTTAGAATCAAACATATGCAATATATCCTTAGTATTCAGAGCATAGCAAACACAACCAAAAGGATGAAAGTAAGAAATGTTGGGTTTTACTTTCTTCCACAATTTATAAGGAGTCTTATTCAGAATTGGTCTGAAAGAGATCCTGTTCTGAATGTAAAATGTTGTGTTTACTGCCTCAGCCCAGAAGTGCTTTGCCATGTCAGTTTCTTGAAGCATGGTTCTAGCCTTCTCTTGGAGAGTTCTATTCTTCCTCTCAACAACCCCATTCTGTTGAGGAGTTCATGGACAAGAGAAATCATGTGCAATTCCATAGGGATCAAACAGACTCTAAAACTTGTCATTCTCAAACTCTCTACCATGATCACTTCGGACACGCACAATCCTGCAAGCCTTCTCGTTTTGCACTTGGGCAATAAAGGTAGAGAACACAAAATGAGATTCATCCTTGCGGGATAGAAATTTTACCCATGTCCAGCGGCTATAGTCGTCAACAATGACCATCTCATATCTCTTGTCACCTATGGACTCAGTTTTCACTGGTTCAAAATGGTCGATATGCAGAAGTTCCAACGACCTTGAGGTGGAAACAACATTCTTTTCCTTGAAAGGGACTTTTGTAAATTTGGCTTTCTGACATGCTTCGCAAAGAGCGTCTGAAGAGAACTTCAGAGTGGGTAAGCCCCTGACAAGGTCAAGCTTACTCAGCTGAGAAATCTTTCTCATACTGGCATGCCCTAACCGTCTATGCCATACCCATTGCTCCTCATTAACAGATCGAAGGCACTTTACATTCTGAGTTTCCAACTCAGATAATCTGATCTTATAAATGTTGTTCCTCCTCTTGCTATTAAACAGAACAGAGGCATCGATCTGACTTACAGCCCTGCAAGACTTTTGATTAAAAATAACATCATAACCCTTGTCAGCTAATTGACTTATTGACAATAAGTTGTGAGTTAAACCATCTACCAACAGAACATTATCAATGCATGGACTATTATCAACACCAATAGTACCAGAACCAACAATTTTACCCTTCTCGTTGCCACCAAAGCCAACTTCGCCTCCAGGCTTAAGTTTTAGCTCTTGGAACATACGTCTTTCTCCTATCATGTGACGCGAGCATCCACTGTCCAGATACCATGATTGGTGTTTCAGTGGAGCGATCAAGGATATCTGCAACATAGATAATCTTATCCTTTGGTACCCATTTTCTGGGTCCTTTCTTGTTAGTTACCTCAGAGGTTCTGACAACCTTGGGTTTCTCAACATGATAATGTAAAGGAATTTGAGCATGATATTTAGGCATAGAGAAAGTTCCCTTTTTTAGAGGGGGGTCAGCAACTTTAACAGGCAATGGTTCAGGCAATATAGTACCAGAGGGTACAAAATGTTCATACAGAGGTTTAGCCTTAGGCATAGGAGGCTCATTTCTATTGGGTCTAGAATAGCCAATGCCACACATTCCATTTCTGCTTACGCCATAGATCATTGAAGCCATCAAGCTTCTGTCTACGCTTTTAGCTAGGAATCTTTGAAAAGATTTTTCATATTTAGATTCATTCATAATATCAGAGGCATTCCAATCAACAACTTCTTCTGACTTAACAATCTGGTTTTTGAGCACAGAGTTAGAGTTTACTAAAGCATGATTATTCTCTTTTAACTCAGAAATAATTTTCTCATGTTCAGTAGAAGTCTTAGAAACAGCAGAGAGATCCTTCTTCAACTTTTTATGCTTAGCCATGAGAGAGTTATATTTATCCATGATTTCAGACAAAGCACATTTAAGTTCAGAGGTTGAGAAAGAAGCGAATACCTCATTTTCATCGTCAGAGTTTGGATCTTCCTCTGATGCAGATTCAGAGTTAGTTGCTTCTTTTGACTCTGCTTCCTTGTCCTTGACAATAGCCATGACTCCTTCAACAACTTCTCCATCAGAGTCAACATCCTCTGACTCTGATTCATCAAAAGTCACCATGAGACCTTTCTTAGCTTTGAAATGCTTCTTTGGCTTCTTGTCCTTTTTCAGTTTTGGACAATCATTCTTGTAGTGCCCTGGTTCTTTGCATTCAAAACATGTGACTTCCATTGATGAAGACTTCTTCTAACCAGATGAGGATTCATGCTTTCCTTTAGCCTCTCCAAAGCCTCTGTACTTGCTCTACCTGTGCTTCCAGATGCGGTTGAGCTTTCTGGAGATCAAGGTTAGCTCATCTTCATCAGAATCTTCAGAGTTTTCTTCAGATTCTTCTACTTCAGCTTGGAGAGCTTTAGCCTTTTCAGATTTGGATTTCAAGGCTATAGACTTCTTCTTCTGATCCTGATGTTCAGCACGCTTCAGTTCATGACACTTCAGTATGCTTATGAGTTCTTCCAGACTCATCTGCTCAACATCTCTTGTGAGCTCCAAGGAAGTTATCAAAGGCATCCAGCTTTCAGGAAGACCTCTAAGGATCATCATGACATGATCAGAAGTGGTGTAACTTTTGTTGAGGGGTCTTATTCCAGCAATGAGCAAATGAAATCTGGAAAACATATCATCAATGGACTCACTGGGTTCCATTTGGAAGGATTCATACTTCCTGATCAAAGACAACGCCTTTGATTCTTTCACCTTCTTGTTTCCTTCATGGGTCATCTTCAAGGAGTCAAAGATACCCTTAGCATACTCACGATCTGTTATCTTTTGGTATTCTTCATTAGAAATAGCACTGAGATGAATAGTTCTAGCTTTGTGATGTAGTGAGTAAAGCTTCTTCTGCTCAGCAATCATCTCTGTTTTGGAGATCTTCTTGCCATCACCATCAACTGGACGCTCGTAGCTATCCACTATGATATCCCAGAGATCTGCATCAAAGCCCAGAAAAAAGCTTTCGATCCTGTCTTTCCAGTACTCAAACCTTTGACCATCAAACATAGGAGGCTTTGCACTGTAAACATCTTTTTGCGCTTCAATGGTGGTAGCCATCTCAGTTTTTCACACCGGCCCAGATCACTGAACACTGTTAGGTGTGGTAATCAGAACTTGCGCTCTGATACCAATTGAAGGTATGAAAAACGATAGAAAGGGGGGGGGGTTTGAATAGCGTTTTCAATCTAAAACTTTTTCCACTTGAGATTTTAACAAATCTCTTCAAACACCGAAGATAAAAGTGCTAAGATAAGAGTTGAGGAAAGCACACAATGATTTTATCCGGGTTCACTTGATAAATCCATCAAGCTAATCCAGTCCACCCGTTAAGGTGATTTCTTCCTTCTTAGAATGAAGGCAGTCCACTAATCAGAGTTTGTTACAACTACACTTGCAACCTGCAAAGTGACTAACAATACAATGACTTAACTATCACTAAGATTCACTCTCTTAGTCTTCTCAAGGATCTAACCAACCTTGGTCTCCTTAAGGAAAAACAAACAACTGTTTGAGAGTTTGGGTTTACAAAGAATTGCTTCTCAGAAAGCTAAAGTAAACACAATAAGAACAGTTTGAAGAAAGATTGATAAGAGAATATTTTTATATCACGTGAGCTTTCTTCTTAGGCAGCATCTTTCATCTTCAGCCTCTTTATATACTCCAAGGATTAGGGTTTGGACGTTTGCATGGAATGCTACAGTTGGAGGGCAGATCTGGGATTTCCAGGTTCTGCTATGGCTGAATAAGTTAGGTAAGGTCGTCAGGAATAGTACAGTTGCTTTTGTACTTGGATAGCGACTTGACCTTTAACCTAGATGACTTCTGATCAGAGCGACGCTTCATGTTGGAACTTGTGAAGCTTGGTGATCAGAGTCAGAGGGAAGCTTGGATCCTCTGACCTTTGTAACTTCTGCTTCTGGACTCAGAGGAGAAGTACTTGGTCTTCAGAGCCAGCTTACTTTCGGACTTCAGAGTCTTCACTTCTCAGCTTCTGGACCTTCAGAGCTTTTGGACCTTCAGAGCCTCTGGACCTTCAGAGCTTCTGAACCTTCAGAGCTTCTGGTCTTCAGAACTTCAAGTGAACTGAATCCATATCAGAGCTTAACTATCTTCATATCTTCTGAAGCTTATTCTACTGTTCAGATTGAATATAGTGAGTGCGAAAGCGTTACGTAGGTTACTCTTTGAGCATAGTGCTTCTGATTTATGTGTAATTAGATCAGAGTCAGAGCCTGTCATTAAAATACTCAGAAAACAACGTTAGAGTACCATAATTGTTCATACACAATATTTAACATGTAATCATCAAAACATAGAGTTGTACTACTTGATCAAAACTTGATCTTAAACTTGGAACTAACTACATTTACTTGATCCCCCAGTTTTCTGAAAATGTATCCCACTTTTGGCATGTGTGTTGGGAGTAATTATTTGTGCTTGAGGGCAAGCTAATCTTAGTGACGCTCGAGGGCGAGCTGTCGTTGAGTATAGTGGTGTGATGACCCAGATTTAGTAATGTTTTTAGGGTCATTTCCTTGCTTATTTTGAGTCTTTTTGTTGAGTCTCATACAGTGTTTCATGCATTCTCATGCATTTTTACTTTTATTTGTGCATTTGCATTAGTTTATTAATTTTGTAGTTTTATAAGGGCTTTAGTTGCATTTTATTAGAGATTAGGAGTCTTAGGTAATTTTCACTTGTTTTGGAGCCTTTGTGCAAAACTGACCTTTAAGTTACTTGATGTTTTCCTCAAGCTTTGTCATCAAGTTTTCAGGCTGTAACGGTTGAAGAGGGAAGGTCTAGAGGCTTGGAGACTTGAAGGAGGCTTTAAAACGGAGTAAAAATGAAGTTCAAGGGGTTTTTGGGCGAGCAAGGGCGCTCAGGTGCCCCTGTCTGGCGCCTGAGCGCCAGCTAAACAGTAGGTGTTTTCTGCCAGCATCTGATGCTGGCGCTTGAGTGCCTTGGTCTGGCCCTTGAGCGCCCTGGTGGCAGAAAACACGCCCCTTTTGCCTATAAATAAGATTCTAGTCATTTTCTTTTGTATCTTTTCATACTTTGTAAAATTCAGAGGTAGAGGATCATCTAGGAGAGTGGGAGAAGGCTTCCAAGCTTGTAATTTAGGTTCTTAGCCAAGCATGCTTGACTAATCTCTCTTCTTATGCTTTGGTTTTCATGTAAGACTTTTAATCTTTAAGTTATAATCTTAACTTCTTTCCCACATGTTCTTCTTCTTTCCTTGAATCCCATTTTCTGAATTTCAATCTAAGCTTGTATGCATGCTTGCTTAATGCTTTTCTATAATCAGAATGGAAGTTTGTTATAGATTAGGGAACCGATTTGGGATTGCCCCTTCTATCTTGGCTACTAGGAATAGAGGAAGGGTTGGGGTTTGTTGGCCTGAAATTGCATGATCTAAAACCTCATATAAATGACTAAGTACACAAGGAATTGGGCTTAGCTTTTAGTATGAGAGAATTGCTTATGTGAGGAATCAAGAAGTGAGTAACTAGGATATATCATCAAGAGAGATTCATGAGTTCATGTGCTTAGAATGATGTGCTTGAATTGACTAGTTGAGCAAGAACCCAAAGCATGTTAATTTCTGAATTGTCTTTTTATTTTCCTTTTCCTTATTACTACTTCGACATATCTCTAATTCAATAAAACAAACATTCATACTCAAGGCTAAAACCGAATTTAGTCACTCACAATCCCTGTGGTTCGATAATTAAAACCGGATGGATTCGTACACTTGCGGATTTACCAACAGAGAGACACAATACTTGCCTGGAGAGGCTTTCACTTATACTCAATGCTTGGGGAGGCAATGCTGAAACAATACTCGTTATGCTTGGAGAGGCAAAGGTAAAAGAATACCTTTTATGCCTGAAGAGGCATGTACAACAATACTTGTTGGGAGAAATCATGTCTAATACTTGTATGGATAAGTCTTTGATACTTGAGCTTAGTGAAATCTTGGCAATGCCAAGGGCTGGATGTAGCCCTATCATTTAGGGGATAAACCAGGATAAAAATGTTTGTGTGCATCGTTTACTCCTCTGCTCTTACACTTCCACTGCACCAAACGATACCAACGATGATGACAAATCTTTATATCGTTTGTAAAACCAAGATTTTTAGTGGGCACAATTCAAATACCCTTTCTTGTGCTACTCTTATCAACTTCAGACACCACGATACCTTTTTCTTCATCATAGCGTTTGTGGAAGATATGTAATTTCTTCTTTCAAACTTCTGCACAAAGCTTTATTGGCTTCTTCTCTCAACAGGAAGTATATTGATTTGACTTGTGGATTTCTTTGAATATAAGCTTTCTTGTCCAGATGATCTTTTATGCATCTATCGTCTTCCCTTTCATCAGACGATCTTTCTTCGATCATTCTACTTTACTTTCAGATTATCTTCTATTGAGCTCATTTTTCTTTTCTATCTTATGATACTGCAGTCTTCATATGATAGACGTTGGTTGCTTCAGACGTTCTGCACTCATCGATCTTCTTTTCAACAGACGATGTCACTTTCTTTAGTCATTCTACTTTTAGAAGATTTATCAGTTCAGCGCATGGTTCATTCCCTTCTTCAGTTGGTTATTCAATAGTTGAGGCTCAGCTTTGGCCAAGTTCTTCTTCTTCAGAAACAGATTGTCTTGTGTTGCTTAAATCAGATTGATGTTTGTAGGTGTAGACAATAAGCTTTACTTCATTTCTTCATTTCTTGCATGAGAGAGAAAGAGGAAACTTTGATGTTGACATGTTGTACTAGTTTCCTTGCTCAAAGTGCTTTGTAGAGTATCACATGATTTCCTAGCACTTGACTTTCTCCTCACGAATGTCAGAGATATTTCCATTTGATAAGGGTGCTCTTTTCTCCAATCATCGCTTCCTTTTATCAGACTTGAGATAGACGTTGAACCATAGATGTCGAGTGTAGTATTCTTAGACGATCCGATAACTTGGATTGTTCTTGCATAATTTGTCCTTGAAGCCTTTGATTTATTCTTCTACTGTGAATTAGTCTTGAAGCTTTGCTTGATCTTGCATTTGTAGTTCCGAAGCTTTGACTGTTCTTGTATATATGAGCTAGATACTTGAGCTTGTCCTAGTGAAGATAATCTAAATGATTTGAATCTTCTTGTAACTTGATCTCTTCTTCTTCTTTCTCTGGATAGGCGATCTGATGGATATATCATTCTTTCCATGATGCCTTGAAACTTTGCCTATTCTTCTTCTAGTTGATCCATTCAGCAGATTCTTCATTCCTTTGATTATCCAGGTTTTCCTGCTGCTTTGACCAATCTCTTCTATGTTGATACTCAGACGATGTAGCATGTTTGACTTCCTTTCTTTGTGTCGTATGTTCTTGTTGCTTTGACCTTGCTTGTACTTGACTGAGTTGACTTTTTTATAGTCTTCTACGCTTTAACCAGTCTCTACTTTGTCTTCTTGTCATCATCTTTCATTGCTTCTTTAGACGATATAGCATGAGGGGTATGAGGTGATTTCTTGAAATACATTTCATATGATGTATTCAATCAGTTTATTTATACTCTTGAAAATTTTTCTCATTCAAAATATGATAAACGATACATTTAGCGTTTTGAACTTAACAATGCATTGGAATCAAGATTCAAAATCCAAGCAAAACACTTTGCATGTAGCGAATGAGGTGAGCTATTAGAATTCTTTTAAACAATCCATGTAGCGATTAATTACATAAACACTTACTATATATAAACACTTTGCATGTAGCGATTGATCAAGTGAACAATTGCAGTGATATGAGTGAGAAAAAGAACGTAACTGAAGGTTGAGAGGGTTAGATTCGCTCGAAGGGTCACAGTGGCGGTGAAGATTATCGATGCGCAGCGGTGATGCAAGACGAAACCCTGGGACACGATGGTGAGGAATCTCTCAAGGTGTGAATCACGATTCAGATTTCTAAGGTGAGAGTCAACCCATGTTCTTTTGTTTACATTTTTTAGTAACAATTTTTTTGTCGAAAATCTTTAATTAATTAAATATAAATATTCTAGAAGTAGGAAATTAAAGTTTTAGGTGCTAAAAAGTTTACCATTAGAAAACGGTTATATATGAGCGATGTTGACAATTTAATAATCATAACATATGCAACGACTCTGCTTTTTTCAAAAAATAATGCTATGTTCACACCTCTAAGATGAGGTGGAGAGAGGTGGAGGATGAGAGAGATAGGAAGAAAAGAAAAAGTAAGAGAGAGAAAATTTGAGATGTGATAGATGATAAAAGGAGAGAGATAGAAATAAAAATGAGTGAAAATGAAGTGTTTAGAAAGTGAGGTGTGTATATATCATTGTTGTTTTTTCAAATAATATGTGAAATAATCGCTCGGCACATTTTAGAGAAAGATTTTATATATGGTGCTTTTAAGTATGCATTTTTATATGCTTAAAACAACAAAAAGCAAAATTGTTTCCTAACATTGTATAGCCTCCACCTTAGCAATGCATTAGAGTTGCCATAGGATTAAAATGTTGTAGTGCGCTCACCGATTCGAGCAGTGGTGAAGACCAAAAGAGGCTTTACATTATGTGGCAAATCAACCAATGAATCCAAAACTGTAGTAAACTAATTGAAAGGCTTAATTAGCTTTTTCGTCCCTGTAAAATACCTTATTTTTGTTTTTTGGAACTTTGAATCTAGACATCAGTGATGTGCTATGATATGGGTATGTAAAGACCTAGAAAGGTGACTCGATGGAGACTAACGACGTGGTGATATCGACTCCGATGCGGTGACACGACGCGTGGTTTGATGGAGGCTTTGTGGTGTGGCGTTCGTGGGCTGCGTGCTTCCAAGGGGCTGGTGGTGTACTTCCTCTTTTTCCTTCTTGCTTTGACATCCTTCAGATTTGAGTTGAGATTGGAAAGAGAGTT
The DNA here is from genome assembly GCF_012489685.1 of Lotus japonicus. NCBI lineage: Eukaryota > Viridiplantae > Streptophyta > Magnoliopsida > Fabales > Fabaceae > Lotus > Lotus japonicus. The sequence continues at coordinate 57,493,525 of NC_080041.1, read as the reverse complement.
CTTTCTGGGTAAGATTGGGAAGTATGGTTTGTGTTTTCTGCATTGTCAAACCAACTCAGTTTCGTGGATGAGCTAGAATATCTTATAATTAAACATTTAATTGATTAATTTGCTAAAGATAGGAAAGACTCGAGGTTTAATTTACTAAGGATGGCCACTATGGTGTTGGTGTTGTGGGTTTTGATGTTTTGATTTTTTGGGTTTTACGTATGTTTGAACATTAATGAAGAAGGTCTAGTTTTTGAAATTGAAAGCTATGAGGAGGACAAATTTCTAGGTTTTTAAGGTTAGGGTGTTGAAGATGGAAGAAGATGAGGATGGTTGAAGATGATTTGAGATGAAGATTTTATTATATTTTAGTTCTTCTGATATTCCATACAAGCATATTTTTTTGGGTTAAATTAGATAATCGTCCCTGAACTTTCTCCAAGATTTGAAAATCGTTCCTCGTCAGAAAATTTTCCAAAAAATGTCCTCAGACTCAGTGGCGGAGGCAAGATTCTAACATTAGGGGGCCAAGACTAAAGTGCATATGACTTCGAAGAAAATTTAGTTATTCAAAGGCACAAACTGTGAAAAATATTAGATATAATTAATATTTTTAAAAGAGATATATACGTATATTGAGTTCAATAAACACTAACCAGCATATAAACGTCACTAGAGAGTAGCAATAAAAGGTCCGAAACCTTTCAAGGTCCTTAATTGTTGGTTCTCTGATCCCAGGTTTGCAAAATTTGTTTCAAAAGAGTGGGAAAGTTTCTGCTTTTCAGGTACTGGAGCTTTTGTGCTAAAGGAAAAGCTCAAGAGGATCAAGGCCTGCCTAAGAACATGGAATAGTGAAGTTTTTGGTGACATACAGAGAAACAGCAAGGAGATTCTGAGAAAGATTCAGAGCCTTGATGAAAAACTTGAGGAAGTTGGGCTAAGCATGGAGGAACAAAATCAGCGTCGGACTTGGCAAGCAGAGTATTGGCGTTTGGCAAAATCAAATGAGTCTCTTTTGCAGCAAAAATCACGATGCAACTGGATTAGGGAAGGTGATTCAAATACTAAGTTCTTCCATTCGTTTATGAATTGGAGAAGAAATGCAAACTCAGTTTTGGGCATGGAAATTGATGGTGTCTGGATTAACGACCCTGTACTAGTCAAGAACGGTGCTAAGGATTTTTTTGAGGGGAAATTCAGTCGCGGGGATCGACTATCGCTGAGTCTTGATGGTGTTCCATTTAGACAGATTTCAGCTGCTGATAATACATCTCTGATTGCAGAATTTGACCCTATGGAAGTAAGGGAAGCTGTATGGCAGTGTGGAAGTGACAAAAGCCCTGGCCCCGACGGAATGAACTTCTGATTCATAAAACAATTCTGGCATTTGATGGCTGCAGATATTCAGAACCTTTTGAATGATTTCCATCGTCAAGGTTATTGGCCTAAAGGGTGCAATTCATCCTTCATCACCCTCATTCCAAAGAAGGCTTGCCCTCAAGGCTTACAAGACTACCGCCCAATCTCCCTGATCGGCTGCGCATATAAAATTGTTTCGAAGGTACTTACTAACCGCATTAAGAAGGTACTGCCAAGATTTATTGATGAGTGTCAGAGTGCCTTCCTTGAGGGAAGAGGAGCTTTGGATAGCATCGTGGTAGCTAATGAGTGGTTACATGACGCTAAGAGTAGGAAACAGAAATCAATGGCCTTCAAAGTTGACTTCGAGAAGGCGTACGATTCAGTGCAATGGGACTTTCTTTACTATATGATGCGCCGTATGAATTTCAATGGTAGGTGGATTGCTTGGATTAAAGGCTGTATTGAATCCGCGAAGATCTCCGTTCTCATTAATGGAAGCCCAGGGGATGAGTTTTCCATGGGAAAAGGAATCCGTCAAGGAGACCCAATTGCTCCGTTTTTGTTCCTAATCGTGGCGCAAGGGCTAAATGGCTTAATGAGGCAAGCCATCCAACTTCAAGAATTTAAAGGGTATAGTTTTCAGGGGGATGGAGTGGTGGACGTGTCTATTCTCCAATTTGCTGATGACACTTTGTTTTTGGGAGAAGCCTCAAGGAGGAACGCTTTTACTTTGAAAAGCATTCTGCACTGTTTTGAGTTGGCCTCGGGTCTAAAGGTCAATTTTCACAAGAGTAGTTTGATTGGTGTTTCATTGGTTGGTAGAGACTTGCAAGTGCTTTCCAGAATTTTGAACTGTAAGTTGGCTTCCCCTCCTTTCTGTTATCTTGGAGTCCAGATCGGTGGTAACCCTCGCAGGAAAATTTTTTGGGATCCAATCCTTTCCAAGCTTCGCAAGAGGCTTTCAACGTGGAGAAGGAAGAGTCTCTCGTTTGGAGGTCGTGTTTGTTTGATCAATAGCACTCTTTCCTCTATTCCGTTATACTATTTGTCTGTTTTCAAGATGCCAGTTAGTGTTCGAAAGACCTGTATCTCTATTATGCGACAGTTTTTGTGGGGTGGTATCGACGAACAAAGCAGGAAAATATCGTGGGTTAAGTGGGAAGTGGTTTGTAAGCCAAAAGCTCTTGGAGGCCTCGGAATCAAGAATTGGGGTGCATTCAATATTGCACTGCTCAGCAAGTGGCGTTGGCGTTTGCATTCTGATTGCAGTAGTTTATGGGCCAGGATAATTCATGCTAAATACAAATTAAGGTTTGGTAGACCCCTCCCTCCAGTATCTAGGCACGCCTCACCTTGGTGGAGAGATGTTCAATCGCTGTGTTTTGATGCTCCAAACGGCGATTGGTTAACCGATGCGATCCCTCGTTTAGTAGGGGAAGGGAATGGAACGAGTTTTTGGCATGATAGATGGACGGGCTCTGTGACTCTAGCCTCTAAATTTCCCCGTCTTTTTCGCTTATCTACCCAGCAGAATGCGCGGATCATGGATATGGGGGTATGGCAGCAGGATAATTGGGTTTGGAATCTTTCATGGCGAAGGGATCTTAATGACAGAGAGCGGGTTTGGGTGGGAACCCTCTTGACCGATGCGAGTGCAATTCAGATAAGGAGAGGTGTCCCGGATCGATGGATTTGGAAACCAGATATAGTTGCAGGATTTACTGTCAAGTCGGCTTACTCTATCATCACAGGTAACGGTTTTATCGTTTCAGATGTGGCTTTTGTTTCAATCTGGAAGATGGTGGTACCTTCAAATATCAAGGCTTTTGTTTGGCGTGTTTTGTGGGATCGAATTCCGACTAGAAAGAACTTATTCTCCAGGAAGGTGCTATGCTATGAAAATGAGGTTCTGTGCCCATTCTGTTTGGCTGAACCTGAATCCATTGAGCATCTCCTACTCTCTTGTCGTTTTGCTTACTACATTTGGTGTCAGTTATACAAATGGCTGGGTGAGTGTACCGTTCTACCCAATGAAATCAGAGCTCACTTCTTTCAGCACCCTTTTAGATGTTGGAATCAGAAACAGAAATTTGCTTGGTGGACGGTTTGGAGTGCTGCTGTTTGGTCCCTCTGGCAGTGGAGAAATTTGAAGATTTTCAAAAATGAGGTGCTGGATTGGAACAATGCCTTGGATACTATCAAATGGAAGTCTTGGAAATGGCTTTCTTCCTTGGAAAAGGATTTTCACAGCTCGTTCTTTGAATGGTCCCTGGAGCCTAGAGCATGTTTGGAACAAATTGGTCATTAAATGGGTTCTCTTCACTCTCCTTACTTGAACTTTCATGAGCCTGCTCATTGAATTTCCTTTTCTTTTCTTTTTTCCCGTTCTTTTTGTATCTGTTCCTTTTTAGCACTACTTGTGCTTTAATAAAGTGATTGCTTATAAAAAAAAAAAGAAGAAAATAGAAAAAATAATAACATCATCTCAAAAAGCAATAGAAAAGTAGAGCCATATAATAGAGAACTAAGAAAAATAAAAATGATATGTCTCTCCAGACAAAATTAGCACCCAATATACAAAAAGTGAAACTGAAAGATACTTAATTTGTTAGAAACGTGTGCGTATGTTTGTTTTGGTTTTAAAATCAAGGCAAACGTAAATTTACGTATAATATATCAACGAAGAAACTAGAATGTACAAAGTTTTAACACATTAACTTCAATTTACAAAGAACAAATCCAGCTAAAAGTTAAAATGCTACAAGTTGTATCATGAATTTTGTTTATAGTTTTAATATGTAAGAAAAGTGTTTGGGCAAAAGCTATAAGTCTCATGACAAAGAAATGTAAAGAAGTAAGAGAATGTAAGTTGCAATGTATTTACTTTACTTAATCCGTCTTCAAGGAGGTGGTGGGTGGTGGATTTTACTATTAGGAGGTTCATTGCTACTGTTATGTATAGTTACTACTTTAATTTTTTCTCCTCTCCTCTTCCTATTTGTATTGGGTTGAAGTACCCCTTGTGCTTCGCTTCAATATAATTCATATTGCTTATAAAAAAAAATATAGAGCACCCAGTTGTTTGATGATCGGACGGTGGAAAGAGAGGGTTGGTTGACGTGGCGAGATTGAGATTAAAGTTGTGGTTTGTTATGCATGTACGCAACAAAAACAATAAGAGAATAAGAGACAAGATTAACAACACTTTATCCCTTGAAGCTCACATATATACTACATACATAATAATTTTCTTTGAAAAAATTGGGGAGGCTAAGGCCATCCCACGCCCCAAAGATGTTCCGCCATTGCTCAGACTACAAGAAGTATGAGGAATCCATCCTTGCCGTCGATCTACCTCCGACCACCCTGCTTATGTGTCACCGACATACTTATGTGGCACTGTCACACATTAAATGAGGGACGAAAATCAATTTTTTATATATATCGAGGGACCTAATCCAAATTTCTGAACTAAAAATTCTTAATCAAATAATCCTTAATCTCCTTTATCACCATTTTCATATCATGAAACTCTGGATCTTCATAAAAAGCATCTTCATCATTCTTTTTTTTTTTTGAAAAAATAATTAATATCAATTATGTGATAAAAATAAAATCATATTTATTTTATATACCGTGGAGCTAGCAAAAAAAAGGTAACTACTTGCAATAAAAAAAAATGCAGACACAGATTTTTCATCTTTTTCCTACCACTTTCTCACTGATTTTCCCAACACCCAAACATGAGAAAATCAGCGTTTTGAGAAAAGGGGGTTGCTGAGCCCAACGCTAGCAGGTGTCGGAGACGAATGAAAATGAAAAGAAATAATGATGGAGCAAACATTGAGTGAGATTTGAAAATCTAAGTCTGCATTTTTTTTTAATTGCTAGTAGTTACCTTTTTTATTGCTAGCTCCATGGTAAAATAAATATCATTTTATTTTTATCACTTAATAAATATTAATTATTTTTTCAAAAAAAAAAAGAATGATGAAGATGCTTTTTATGAAGTTTATTGGTTTCTGGATATGAAAATGATGATAAAGGAGATTAAGGATTAATATTATTTTATTAAGAATTTTTAATTCAGAAATTTGGATTAGGTCCCTCAATATATAAAAAATTTGAATTTTGTCCCTCATTTAATGTGTAGCAATGCCACATAAGCTTGTCGGTGACACATAAGTCGGGTGGCTGGAAGCAGATCGGTGGCAAGGATGGATTCCACATATTTCTTGTAGTCTAAGGACATTTTTCAAAAAAATTCCGGCGAGGGATGATTTTCAAATCTCGCTCAAAGTTCAGGTACGATTTTCTAATTTAACCCAAAAATATTTTAAAAAACATACCACAATCGACCCTTGTTTGAAAGAACCACAATCGACTTGCAAGTATTTTATATTGCTGAATAAGAGTTTTGATATACACATATCTCATATTCTCTTTCATTTCATTTTTATTACGTTTTCTTTTAATTTTTTTCCTGTTATATATATTATTTCTCTTCATTTTAATATTTATCATAAATGGAGCTGGAAATAAAATGTGAAGGAAACTTTTTCTGCTGAATAACATTATCTCACGGGCTCTTTATCCTTGTTAACGGTATCTTCTTATCTTTCGATTTGATTTTGCAAAGGCCGTGCTCCTTTGATAAAAGTTTTTTGTATAACTCATCCACATATCTATCAACCTAGAAAGATGAGAAGAGATAAGCAATTGTACATGGACAGAGAGGACAACTTTTAAATTTTATAATGAAAAATCCTCCTAGCATTTTGATATTATTTTCCCCATGTTACTTTAATTTAAGTATCAATACCAATTTTAACTTTTAAGCATTTAATTCAGAGTTCGATTCTTAGTATGGAGAAAACTTTACTGAAAAAGTTCCTTAAAATGAAGAATGAAATCTCTAAGTAACAATAACCATCTACTTTCTCACCAAGGGGAAAGGAAAGCATTTATAAATGAAAACTTTATCTAGTTTACGCAGCTTGTTTGGATCATAATAAGATTTTATTTCCTCACAATCAATTATGGCACTCAGATGCTAGTTAAAGCTTCTTCTAATAATTGATTTTGACTTTAGAATCAAAGTGCACTAATATTTCCAAACATGCATGCACTGAACAACCTGAACAAGACAGACTTCAACTGCAGGTCCGGTTGTTGTAGCCGTGTTTCGTTCAATGTGTAGTAACCTTTTATGCTTAAGAACATCTTGAGCCCTCTCCACATTCATATCCAAGGCATACCTATCATAAAAAATAAAAATAAAAAGTGGTTAAATATGACAATAAGTGTTTATCACATAAGCTAATTGGAGAAATTGACTACTGAAAATAAGTTTTATGTAAGTATAAACACTTATTCATATGCTCATCTGAACAGCTTATAGGTTAAGTCATAAACTATTTACTTAAGTTACCTTAAACATAACTTACATAAACATTTATACTATAAGATAAACTTAACTAAGCTCTTCAAAACGGAGTTGAAGTCACAAACACACCTTTCTACCCAATCTAATCACAAAAAATAAGCTATTTTTTCCTCGTTTGTTTCAATTTTACTTGAAACAAAAAGATACAGAGCAGGAACATGAGTTTCAGGGAACCTAGTGGGAGTCGATGGAAATGCGCTGAGTCGAATAAGAACCTCGATGTACACTTCAACCTTCTGCCAATCCTTTCTACTTTGATTCCACCCAGCATCAAAAACTCTGCAACAACAAAAACTCTCTGTATCTCCTAGCTATATATGTGTACAGATACTAACTCTTTAAACTACCGCTATGGGACTTCATTCAAAACTCAAAAATTGAAAAATCAGACAAAACCCCTCATAGTCATAGCTGAGGTTCAAGTTCTATACAACAGCAACGTGAAATGAGCACTCTGCATGAAAGAAAATTCGGGATGAATAATGAGGGAGCGCAATGTACACAAACTCAATGTATACAAGGAGATATTGCTTTGTTGCTTGTGTCACCGGTTCTTGTCCAAGATTTATCAAAAGAACTGGAATTGCAGAGAAAAAAGAGAGTTGTGAATTTCTCATTGTATTCAATTGAGTCACAAAGTGTTCTACAACTACATATATACAGCTATCAATAAATAAGTTTAACCATCAAATGACAGTTATAACCTTCTAACTAATTCAGTTACAAAACTCTTAACTACCTAACTAATTCCTAACTGAATCTAACTGATTAACTAATTGATATTTCTAATATACCCCCCTCAAGTTGGGAGATAAATGTTGAAGATTCCCAACTTGGACATGAGTGCATGAAACAAGGGCTTAGGTAATGCCTTTGTTAAAATGTCTGCCAACTGACTCTTGGAAGGGACATGTATAAGATTCAAAAACTTGCTGGAAACATGCTCCCGGATGAAATGACAGTCAATATCCACATGTTTAGTGCGCTCATTGCAAGTAGGATTGGTAGCTAACTGAATGGCTGAGTTACTGTCACTCAAGACCATGGTGGAAGTGAGGTTGATGTGAAAAGCCCTCAGAACCTGCTTTAACCAAAGTAGTTCACTTGTCAAACTAGCTAGTGCTCGGTATTCTGCTTCTGCTGAGGATATGGATACAGTTGGTTGTTTCTTTGATTTCCAAGCAATGAGAGATGAACCTAGGAAGACACAAAACCCGGTTGTGGACTTGTGTGTATCCTGACAGCATCAACATAAGCTGTGATTTTGAAGGATGAAGAAGATGGAAATAGGAGCCCTTGTCCTGGAGAAGACTTGAGGTATTGCAACACATGATGGAGCGCATGTAGATGAGGAACTCGAGGATGTGTCATGAATTGGGACAACCTATTCACTACAAAAGTTATGTCTGGCCTCGAAATTGTAAGATACATCAATCTTCCTAGCAACTTGTGGTATTGGGATGGATCTGGAAGAAGTTCACCTACTGCCTCAGATAATGACATGTTAGGATCCATAGGTACAGACAAAGGCTTACAATTTGTGTAACCTGTGTCTTCAAGCAACTGCAAGGTGTACTTTCTTTGGCACAAATAAAGTCCTTTAGCTGAAGATGCGATTTCATGTCCTAGAAAATACTTCAGATCTCCCAGAACTTTGGGTTTGAAAGCTGATTGAAGCATAGTCTGAACTGCTTGAATGTGCTTTGTTGTAGGCCCTACAATTATTATATCATCAACATATACTAAGAGGGCTACAAATGACTCTTCAATTCCTCTGGTAAAGAGAGAGTGATTTGATGTGGACTGGTGAAAACCATTCTCCAGCAAGACCTCTGAAATTTCTGATACCACTGTCTAGTGAAGGTATGAAAAACGGTAGAAAGGGGGGGGTTTGAATAACGTTTTCAGAATAAAACTTCTCCCTTAAGATTTTAACAAATCTTTCGTGAACAAATAAAGTGCTTAAGATAAGAGATAGGAAAGCACACAAGGATTTTATCCTGGTTCACTTGATGAACCACTCAAGCTAGTCCAGTCCACCCGTTAAGATGATTTCTTCCTTCTTAGAATGAAGGCAATCCACTAATCAGGTAATTGTTACAACTGCACTTGAAACCTACAAGTGACTAACAATACACTGACTTAGCTCACACTAAGATTCACTCTCTTAGTCTTCTCTAGGATCCGATCAACCTTGATCTCCTAAAGATAAACTAAACAAATGTTTAAGAAAGATTGTTTACAAAGAATTTGCTTCTCAAAAGCTTGTAGTAAACACAATGAATTCAAAGATGAAAGAATGCTTAGAAGGTTTGAATATAGCTTGCGCGTATGAGATTCTTCCAACCGCATCTTTCAATCTTCAGCCTCTATTTATACTCCAAGGATTAGGGTTTGAACGCTGCATGGGAATGCTACCGTTGGAGGGCAGTTCTGGAATTTCCAGCTTCTGCTGTGGCTGAGAATGTTAGGTAGGTCGTCAGGATAGTACATTTTCTTTTGTACTTTGGATAGTGACTTGACCTTTAACCTAGTAGACTTTTGATCAGAGGAATGCTTCGTGTTGGAACTTGTGAAGCTCGTTGATCAGAGTCAGAGGGAAGCATGGATCCTCTGACCATTGTATTTTCTGATTCTGAACTCAGAGCGAAGTACTTGGTCTTCAGGGCCATTTTGCTTCTGGACTTCAGAGTCTCCACTTTTCAGCTTCTGGATCTTCAGAGTCTTCTACACAATCAGAACATCTGAACCTTCAGAGTGTCTGGGTTGTCAGAACGTCTGGATCTTCAGAACTTCAAGTGACTGAGTCCACATCAGAGCTTGATTGACTTCAGATCTTCTGAAGCTTTTCTACTGTTCAGACTGAACATAGAGTTTGCGAAAGCGTTGCTTGGGTCACTCTTTAAGTACAGTGCTTCTGATTTGTGTGACATTGGATTAAGGTCAGAGCCTGAAAAAGCACACTCAGAAAAATATGTTAGAGTACCATAATTGTTCATACTAAAATGTTAACTTGTAATCATCAAAACATAGAGTTGTACTACTCGATCAAAACTTGATCTTACAATCTCCCCCTTTTTATGATGACAAAACCAAGTATTTTGATGAACAATTCTTAAACAATAACCTGAATTCACTCAGAGTTTAGAGAAATAGAATTAGACTCATCCTGATGTGAATGGTTTATTTTGCTCATACTGAATCCAAGTCACAGCTAGATTCTGAGCTTAGCTCCCCCTGAATCTAAGACTTAATGAAAACGTTAGAAATGTCTAGATTCTGAGCTAAATAATATAAGAGTTCAGAGTGAAATCACATGACATAGATGAAATGAAATAATTAGAGCGCATAAGTATTCAGAGTCACGGGTAGGGTATCAGAGTCAAATAAAATCACTTCAGAAGAAGTGAAATGTATTCCTTGGATTTTCCCAGTGACATGTCTATGGTCATAGCAGTGGAACTCTTAAATTCTCCAAATAATAACTGATTCACACTAATCAGCAAATACATCAAAAACTTTGGGTTATACTCCCCCTTTTTGTCATAAGCAAAAAGCTTGGGGTGTGAAAAACTTAGCATGAAGGACTAAGTTCGAAAAGATGGAGAATTAATTAATGAGATTAGCGAATTAAAGAAAGAATTAATGCATGTAGATAACGTTTACTACCGGCCATGAGAGTAAATAGAAGCTTCAGTTACCAAGGACTTATCCTTGAGAAACTGCAGTAGCAATAACTTCCGAGAGAAGAGAATGCTTATATAAAGCCATGAAGAACGAAGAAAGCTTCACAACACGATCAATTCCAAAAATAAGAGAATGGCATCATACATGATTGCTTTAGAAGAGCTCAGAAAGAGGGCCTTCGAGGAAGACATGTTCCTCAATGTTAGGCACCCTTATGGTCCAAGAACCATACATGAGCCGACGAAGACACAGCTAGAAGAAGATCTTTGTCCAGAGTTGGAGAAGGATCTGAAAGAATTCCTCTGCTTCGTGGAGGAGATTCAGGAGCTGTGCCAGCTTGAGCTGAATCTGCTGAAAGAGAAAGAAACAGTGGAGAAAAGACTCGAGACGATGGAAGATAGTCTGGAGAAAGATGAGCTAAGCATCAAGCTTGGCAACATAGAGTATACATTGGATCGTCTGGAGAGGGAAAGAGTGGAGCAGCGCCAGGAATGTAGAAGAATGAGGAAGGATCCTCCATTCTAGATTTAGGGAAATGTATGATGTAATGTAATGATTATAATGATTATAGAAATAAAGAAAGGTTTTGCAAGCATATGTTATAAATTATGCAATAAGGAACAAATAATAAACAAACACTGAAGAAAATGAACAAATATATCACATAAAAGCAAATATGTTAAAATTAGGAAAACAATAAGCTAAAGGTAAAATAATTAAGGAAGAAAACCGAAGGAAATCCTAAGAACTAGGGCATGGTAGTGCGACGCAGAAGTTCTTGAAGGGCTCGATTCATGTCGATCAGGAGAGTTGAGACGTTGTTCCAAAAAGTCAAGTCTGGAAGAACTTGGCTGAGTAGACGTAGAGGGAACATCCTGAGCACAGCGAGGAGCGTGAGTGGATTGAGAATCAGCAAGTGTGAAAGGCACTGGTGCAAGAGCTTGACATCTGAGAGCTTCAGCTTCAGCTTGTAGCCTTTCAGCTTCTAACCTTGCATTAGCAGTTTGTGCAGCCTCTTGACGTGCAGCTTCTTCTGCTTGTTCTTTCTTTCTTCTTGCTTCCTCAACAGCTTCAAGTAACTCAATTCTTAGTTGTTGTTCATGCAGAGCCACTCTTCTGTTGAAACGCTGCCTAGCAGCCTCAATCCTCTGATCCCTTTCCGCGGTGAGATGACTCATCATAATAGGAACTTGAGCAATTATCCAATCACTCAGACGATTCCATTCCTCAGCAACAGAGTCAGAATTCTCACTAAGTTCAGTGTGACCTTGTACATTGCGAATCATCAGCGATGCTTCATGATTAAACACACTGATGCACTCAAGAAGGGAGTTTGGCTTGAGATAGGTATAGAGAACGATGGAGAGATTGGTTTCAGGAGAAGTAAGATGGTTGCTACTATTGGCCTCAGAAACAACTTGAGGAGAACTAACATCTAAGGTTTGGACATTTGAAGTGTGGATCTCAAGGTTAGGCTCAGAGGTTTCAACCTCAGGGTTTGGAGATCTAACCGAGGAATGGTTAGATACTGAGTTTTCTGGTTCTGGTTGAACAAGTTCTTGTTGAACAAGTTCTGGTTGGATGGGTTGAGATGAAGGGTCTGCTGCATTCAGAGGGACAACTGTAAGATCAAGTTTTGATCTAGTAGTACAACTCTATGTTTTGATGATTACAAGTTAACCTTTTGATATGAACAATTATGGTACTCTAACGTGTTTTTCTGAGTGTGCTATTTACAGGCTCTGACCTCTATTTTATCTCACACAAATCAGAAGCAATATGCTTAAAGAGTGACCCAAGCAACGCTTTCGCATTCTCCATGTTCAGTCTGAACAGTGGAAAAGCTTCAGAAGATCTGAAGTAAATCAAGCTCTAATAAGGACTCAGCTCACTTGAAGCTCTGATGATCCAGACGTTCTGACAACCTAGAGACTCTGAAGGTTCAGAAGTTCTGATGGTGTAGAAGACTCTGAACATCCAGAAGCTGAAGAGTGAAGACTCTGAAGTCCAGAAGCAACTGGCTCTGAAGACCATGTACTGATCCTCTGAAGTGAAGATCAGAAGGTACAGCGGTCAGAGGATCCAAGCTTCCTTCTGACTCTGATCAATCAGCTTCACAAGTTCCATCACGAAGCGCTCCTCTGATCAGAAGTCTACGAGGTTAAGGTCATGTCATTATCCAAAGTACAAAAGCAAAGTATACTATCCTGACGACCTACCTAACATCCTCAGCCACAGCAGAAGCTGGAATTTCCAGAACTGCCCTCCAACGGTAGCATGTCCATGCAACGTTCAACCCTAATCCTTGGAGTATAAATAGAGGCTGAAGATTGAAAAAAGCGGCTAGAAGCATTTCACACACGCGCAAGAAATATTCAAATCCTTCTAATCTTTCTTTCATCTTGAATTTCATTGTGTTTACTATAAGCTTTTTAGAAGCATTTTCTTTGTAAACAAGAACTTCATATACAGTTGTATAGTTTGCCTTTAGGAGATCAAGGTTGATCGGATCCTAGAGAAGACTAAGAGAGTGAATCTTAGTGTGAGCTAAGTCAGTGTATTGTTAGTCACTTGTAGGTTTCAAGTGCAGTTGTAACACATACCTGATTAGTGGATTGCCTTCATTCTAAGAAGGAAGAAATCACCTTAACGGGTGAACTGGATTAGCTTGAGGGATTTATCAAGTGAACCAGGATAAAATCCTTGTGTGCTTTTCTATCTCTTATCTTAAGCACTTCTTGAGTCACGAAAAGATTTGATAAAATCTTTAGGTGGAAGTTTTTATTTGAAAACGTTATTCAAACCCCCCCCCCCTTTCTACCGTTTTTCATACCTTCAATTGGTATCAGAGCGCAAGTTCTGATTACCACACCTAACAGTGTTCAGTGATCCGGGCTGGTGTGAAAAACAATGGCTACCACCAGTGAAACACCGAAATATGGATACAATGCAAAGCCTCCCATGTTCGACGGTCAAAGGTTCGAATATTGGAAAGATAGACTCGAAAGTTTCTTTCTGGGTTTTGATGCAGATCTCTGGGATATTATTGTGGATGGCTATGAGCGTCCAGTTGATGCAGATGGCAAGAAGATCCCAAGGTCAGAGATGACTGCAGATCAAAAGAAGCTGTACTCACAACATCACAAAGCAAGAGCAAATCTTCTAAGTGCTATTTCTTATGGAGAGTACCAGAAGATTACAGATCGTGAGTTTGCAAAAAGCATATTTGAATCCCTGAAGATGTCTCATGAAGGAAACAAGAAAGTCAAAGAATCAAAGGCATTGTCTTTGATCCAAAAGTATGAATCCTTCATCATGGAGCCAAATGAGTCCATTGAAGAAATGTTCTCCAGATTTCAGTTGCTTGTAGCTTGAATACGACCTCTCAACAAGAGCTACTCAACAAAAGATCATGTCATAAGGGTCATCAGGAGTCTTCCTGAAAGCTGGATGCCTTTAGTGACATCAATAGAGCTCACAAGAGATGTCGAGCGTATGAGTTTAGAAGAACTCATTAGCATTCTGAAATGCCATGAGCTGAAGCGCTCTGAGATGCAAGATCTGAGGAAAAAGTCTATAGCTTTGAAATCCAAATCTGAGAAGGCTAAGTCTGAGAAGTCAAAGGCTCTCCAAGCTGAAGCAGAAGAATCTGAAGAAGCATCAGAAGATTCTGATGAAGATGAGCTGACTCTGATCTCCAAGAGACTCAACCGCATCTGGAAGCACAAGCAAAGCAAGTACAGAGGCTCTGGAAAGGCCAAAGGAAAGTCTGAATCCTCAGGCCAGAAGAAGTCATCAATCAAGGAAGTCACATGTTTTGAGTGCAAAGAATCAGGGCACTACAAAAGTGATTATCCAAAGTTGAAGAAGGACAAGAAGTGTAACACCCCGATTTCGGTGGCGTCACTTTAGTAACCAAATTAAACTTAATGCGGAAAAACGTGAATATTTTTTTTTTTAATAATAACTAAGACAAGACGGAATTAAATAAAACCCAACAATAACAAAAATCAGAACTAATATACAATATATAAACAGCCCCCGCTGTAGTGGCAACCTCGTCACGAGTAACCTCCAGTGACGGAAAGAAAAGTGCAACGCCCGTAGGCAATATATACAAACCAAATGAAAAGAGTGAAGTGCCCGCAACACTATCCCTCAAAACTGAGAACCAGCTGACCCAATGGCCTGAAAATAAGACTTCCTAAGTCCAACCAACTCTCTGTGATTCCCGTAAGGAAACCACACAAAAAGCTATAGGCGGATCTACCCTGTCCCCTAAGTAACAAATGAAGCAAGACTGTCAGAGCTAAAACTCTACTCCTACACTAATCCTAACTCGAGGAGCTCATACCAACACTCAAAACTATGTGCTAGCATGATCGTCGTCTGAATCAGAATCCAGAACGACCAAGTCTACTAACCCTATCCGTCCTCCCCTCGCAACCGCAGTGCGCTCCGATGCTGGACTCACGGGCTTAGGGCCCGAACCCTGATCATCAATGATCGCAACAGAGGGTGCACTAGACCCTGCCGAAGGCACTCCCACTGGAATCTCCTCTGAGGGATCCTCCTCCTCTGAAGATGAAGGTGGCGGCGGTGCTCCTCCGAATCCTGGTCCGCAGTGAACGCCCGGTGGCAAGTTGAAGCTGATAGAGCATCGCCTCAACACTCCTGACCTCAAGAGTCCTCCACTATCCACGTGGTCCTCCATGATACGCCCCGAATACGTCGCTCGGTGGCTCGCGGGGTCAACCACCCACGACCCAGGGTCGTCCTGATCGATCATCTCATATCTGATCCCCCCCGAAGGGTGGACCATGGTGAACCAATCCGCAATACTCATCTGACAAAAGGCGTTGTCCGCCAAAACACACACAGAAGACGCGAGGGTCAACTCTAAAGAACTATGTAGATAATAAACCCAATAGGTACAAATAATAAATAGCCACTTAGGCTTATAGCTAGAGATGTCATTCCTAGGGTTGCATGTTCCACAATAACATAAACGCAATAATAGCAATTAGCATGTTCCAAATAGGTTTAACAATTACCAATCACACTCAACAACTAAATTAGAATGCATGTTGCATGATATGTATGCAGGTTAACCCAGTCAACCAATATGCAATCCGGAACGGATGGACATCAACGGATCAGCCCTTCACCAGCCACGGTGGTGCCATTTCGGCCCGCGTGCCTCTTACTCCAACAACAACGGTAGTCAGATCAGCCGTAACCCGTAGGTCTGCCATTTCGGTCTGCTACAAGAGACGTCTACAGACGCTCTATCACGGAAATCCGGGTCTTATGACCATTTGGGAATCCGACGAGGTCCAGAGTACGTCCTGTGTTAATACCCCATTAATGTTGCATGAATGCAGGATGATTAGTCAACCAACGTCTCCGATCTCACTCGACACGTCGCCACGTGTTCTAGGTAAATTAAAGTTTCTAAAAGCTTACCCTAAGGTAAAGTCGATTCTGCGACAAAAGACACCCTTCACGCCAACACATAACCCACGATGATCTCCAAATCATCCGACTCATCTCAATCCGATGGTCACAACTGCTCAGCGAGCACAGAGTATCATACTCTCGGAAACTAACGGTTTTTCGGACTTATCCCCAGGATAGCCCAACAACATCGCTGCTCCAACAGCACAACAACCAACGCTGCTCCAACAGCACAACAACAAACGCTGCTCCAACAGCACATCAACAACAGACTCAACACTTGGATCCGACGACACTTCTCGTTTTCCAAAACTATGATTTGCATCCAAAGCCTCCTTTCGAGATTTATACCATTACTTAAAGATTTAGAGGTTGTTTAATGTCTTATGAGTTTTCTTTACAAAATAATTATCCCTTTAGTCTTATCGCGAATCCTATAAGTTCTCGGGATCTTCGAATCCCCAAATGACTCCAGAGAATGTCTCGATCCATAAACCCTATACAAGGCCCGAATCTCATTCGTCCTATCAAACTTTCTCAAAACTCTCAAAATAAAATCGGCATGACCTGCCCGCTATTCTCACCATTCAGAATCTCAGATTTCCAGTGTAAAGCATATTTAAATCATCACAATCAACAACATGTCATATATCGATAAATCGCATCATAAACACTTAGCACTTAGCATATAAAGCATGCACCACACATCCTAGATTACCCACATAACACATAGCATGTAAGTCAATCTCAAAAACATTCAGTAGATGAATCATCTACATTGTCAGCCGAAGCCTCAGAAAACATTTTCCAATCACACACAATTCCAGTGCATAAACAGTAAACAATGTCGAAACATCGACCCTAAGCATTAACTAGAAATTCAGTGAGAAGCCCTCACCTGAAAGTTCTCCAGAATGATCAACTAGTGCTTCCTCGCACTCAAAGTGTTGGTCCTCGGGGAAATCCTCAAAAGCACCTTTACAATAAAATCACAGAATACTATCAGAATCTATCGGAAACTAAGCTATCGATACTTACTAAGGTTACTCGAAGTAATCTATACTCTAAGGTACGATAATCTAGCGCGAAAAGACAAGTTTTCGGAAAAGGAAATTTTCCTCCTCCCCCCTATAGGGCTCGGCCACTTTGGTTAATTATGGGGCTCGATTTTTCTTCGATCAAACTTGGTTCCTATGCTTTCATAAGCCGTAACTAAGGGTATTCTGAACTCGGAAAAATTATCGGATCAAAAACTGTCGCAGGGGTATTTTGGTCATGATTTTTAACTTAGGATTTTCAAAACTGAAATCCCAAAAATAAAATTTTGCAGGGACGTCACCAACGACGTTTATGACAACTAATCCTACTAGCACTAAGCTAAGGCGATAGTTTTCAGCCTAAAGGTTGAAGCTTTACACCAAAAACTCCAAAAATGGGTATTTTAGGTTCAAATTGATTCCGGCGGAATTCCGGCGACATAACGGAAAATCTAACCAGGCAGAAGTGATCTTGGGCACATATAGAAGAGGTTTAGAATCAGAAATGAAAGATTCAGGATAGTTTTGCAAAAACCCATAAACTATCCACTCAGAAAACTCTACAGAAAAGCTATGGAAAAAGCGATCGGAGGTAAGGATTAGCGACTATACCTCGAAGCCTTGAAGCAGCAACTGATTGATCGACGATCAAGCAAACGATGAAGAAAATCTTCTCCTCCTTCTTCCTCTTTGTGGCCGCGGGTTTGGGTGGGGAAATGGGTAGTTTTTTTGGTTTTTTCTTCCTTTCTTTGCTATTTATAGAAGGTGGAAATTCGCGGGAAAATGAAAGTTTCGCGAATCTGATTTTTCCGGCGTCATTCTCCATGAATTATTAGATATGTTTTGGCAAAAGAATTCCAAAACTATAAAGAGGTCTCCTTGTATTTTTGGCAACTAATGCATAGTCGGTATAAAACTATTTTACCCGATAAGTTGTTTTTTGCATCGAATGTCGGAATAGAAAACTTCCTTCGGAAGAAAGATTGAAATCATCAAGAGAAATGGGTGTACGCGTGTAGAATATTCATTTGAAGCTCTGAATAGATAAAGTCCCCATAGTCGGGTGATTCTAGGGTTTTGAAATACCAGGGATTCGGTTTCGGCAAACTTCCGATGATTGGAATCGGACGTTCGTAGATCCTAGAGTTTCGCCTCGAAACGATTGTGATATATGGAAAAAGAGAAGTTCTAACATTTCTCTGAAGATTTTTGGAATTAACTGCCATCGTGCCTAAAAGTGAAAATTAGCTATATACTAGGGTTTCTGACCTAGGTTTAAGCGTAAAACGTTCGTGCTATAACTTTTATCGATCATAATGCAATCCTTGAACTTTCCTGAACTTTCTCCTTCATAAATATATTTCATTTAATAAACTTTCGTTCAGGTTTCCCTTCACATTACATCAACCCTAATCGTGAATAAGAAGTTTATTCACTTAGCATGAACTTAAAAACTCGGGCCTTACATTACTACCCTCCAAAAAGAAAGTTTCGACCTCGAAACTTAAGGGTTAGTAAAAAGTTCTGGATACTGTTCTTGAATCTTCTCCTTCAGCTCCCATGTCGCATCACCAGTGTCTTTATTCCAAATGACCTTCACTAACTCGATCTCTATCCCTCTCAACTGTTTTATCCTGGTGTCACCAATGCTAATTGGCGGTGTCTCGAAAGACAGATCATCCTTCAACTCAATATCATCCAGCTCGATAACATGTGTCGGATCCGCAATATATTTCCTCAGTTGTGACACGTGGAATACATCATGAATATTTGATAGAAATGGAGGTAGTGCAATCTGATATGCGACTGGTCCAATTCGACGAGTGATCTGATACGGTCCAATGAACTTGGGCGTAAGCTTCTTTGACTTGATTGCTCGACCAACACCCGTCGTCTGAGTAACTCTCAGAAATACATGATCTCCTTCTTCGAACTCCAGAGTTCTGCGCCTCTGATCTGCATAACTCTTCTGTCTACTCTGAGAAGTCCTCATCTTCTCTCTGATCTGCTTGATCTTCTCAGTGGTCTGTTGCAGAAGTTCCGGTCCTACCAACAGATTTTCTCCGTTTTGGTACCAACACAAAGGTGTTCTACACTTGCGGCCATACAAAGCCTCATACGGTGCCATACCAATGCTCGTATGAAAACTGTTGTTGTATGTGAACTCAATCAATGGCAATAAGGTATCCCAACTGCCCTTGTTGTCCAGAACGCAAGCGCGTAGCAAATCCTCCAATGACTGAATAGTTCTCTCAGTCTGTCCATCAGTCTGCGGATGATAGGCAGAACTTAGTCTCAGCCTCGTTCCCAAAGCTTCTTGAAGAGCTCCCCAAAAATGTGATGTAAACTTCGGGTCTCGATCGGATACAATACTTGTCGGTACTCCGTGAAGTCGTACAATCTCCGCTATATATAACTCTGATAGTTTCTCCACGTTGTACGTAGTCCTCACCGGTACGAAATGAGCCGACTTAGTCAGTCGATCCACGATTACCCAAATAGAATCGTATCCCTTCTGAGTTCTTGGCAAAGCCACGACGAAATCCATCGATATGCTATCCCATTTCCATTCTGGCACATCCAAGCTTTGTAGCATACCTGAAGACTTCTGATGCTCCACCTTCGCCTTCTGACATGTCAGACATGCAGCTACATACTCAGCCACTTGTCTTTTCATTCCTGGCCACCAAAAATTCACCTTCAAGTCCTGGTACATCTTCTTCATTCCAGGATGAATGCTTAACTTGCTCTTGTGACCTTCATCCATAATCAATCTTCTCAAGTCAGGGTTGTTAGGTACACAAACCCTATCCTTGCACCGTAGGATATTGTCACTTCCCACCTTGAATTCTGGGTCCTTACCTTGACTTACCAAATTTCTTTTCCCGAGCAGAAACTCATCTTGTAACTGTTGGTCTCGGATTTCCTCCATTAACCCATTGGTAATTCTGATCATCCCGAACTTCAGTTCTCCGTCGGATAATTTCACATCCAAGCTCAAATCTCGAAATTGCTCTAACAGCTGCAGCTCCTTCACCATCATCGACGAGATGTGCATCTTCCTGCTCAAGGCATCAGCAACAACATTCGCCTTTCCAGGATGATATTGCAGAGTGAACTCGTAATCTTTGAGAAATTCCATCCACCGACGCTGTCTCATGTTCAGCTCCTTCTGCTCAAACAAATACTTCAAGCTCTTATGATCACTGAATATGGTGAAATTGCATCCATATAAGTGATGTCTCCAAATCTTCAGCGCAAATACGATTGCAGCTAGTTCCAAGTCATGAGTCGGATAATTCTTCTCATGCACCTTCAGTTGTCTTGAAGCATAAGCAACCACCTTCCGATGTTGCATCAGTACACATCCCAAACCTTGATGCGAAGCATCACAGTATACCTCATAAGGTTCCTCCGGTTGCGGTAAGACGAGTACAGGTGACGTCGTCAACCGTTCCTTCATCGTCTGAAAGCTAGTCTCGCACGCTTCAGTCCATGCAAAAGGTTGGTCCTTCCTCGTCAGTTGAGTCAAAGGTCCAACAATCTTCGCGAAATTCTCGATAAAGCGACGATAGTATCCCGCTAAACCGACAAAACTTCTGATCTCAGTCACTGTCTTTGGTCGTTCCCATGACAATACGGTCTCTACCTTTGCTGGGTCCACAGCTATACCCTCCTTAGAGATCACATGGCCTAAGAATTTTACCTCTTCGAGCCAAAATTCGCACTTGGCAGGATTGGCATACAACTCCTTCTCCCTCAGCACTTGTAAAACCTGTCGCAAGTGCTCCTCATGTTCCTCAGCATTCTTTGAATAGATCAGAATGTCGTCGATAAACACCACGACGAATCGATCCAGGAATGTATGGAAAGTCATATTCATGTAAGCCATGAATATTGCCGGCGCATTTGTCACCCCAAATGGCATCACTAAGTACTCATAGTGTCCATAACGGGTTCTGAATGCCGTCTTCTGGATATCCTCGGTCTTGACCCTGATTTGATGATAACCCGACTTCAGGTCGATTTTCGAGAATATTGTAGCTCCTCGCAGTTGATCCATCAAATCATCAATCCTAGGTAACGGATACCTATTCTTGACGGTTACCTTGTTCAATTGTCGGTAGTCGACACATAATCTCGACTTCCCGTCCTTCTTCTTCACCAATAAGACTGGCGCTCCCCAAGGTGAAACGCTTGGTCGTATGAATCCCTTCTGCAGAAGATCTTCGAGTTGGGACTTCAATTCCACTAGCTCCGCAGGTGCCATACGATATGGTGCAATCGAAATCGGCCCTGTTCCCGGTACGATGTCTATAGCAAACTCAATGTCGCGCACAGGCGGCAATCCAGGTACATCGCCAGGAAAAACATCCGTGAATTCTTTCACCACTGGAATACTGCCAACTTCTGGGTTCCCTTTGCTCTCCAAGCTTAGCAAAACAGAATACTCCTGAGATCCCTCGTTCAAAGCGACGCTGATGTGATTGGCAGATAGATACTCGGAAAGATCCGAATCAGGGAATACCACTCTCTTTCGGTTGCAGTCCAAAAGACAATGATAGCGGGACAACCAATCCATTCCTAGGATAACATCTAGGTTCTTAAGAGTTAAGCATACTAGGTTAGCATGGTAGATCCTATTGTTGTATGTTATCGGACAATACATGCATGCTGAATTAGCAAGTAGAGTCTTGGCAGGAGTAGCAACTATCAGATCGAAGCTCAAAGCAGTAATAGGAAGTCTTAATCTGATTGCACAATCTCTAGAGATAAATGAATGCGTTGCTCCGGAATCAAAAAGTACGGATAGAAGATTACCGTCAATCCCGCAGTCGCCTCTAATCAGTCCATCGACTCCCTCAGCATCCTCACCATCCATGGTGTAGACTCTCGCCTTCGCAGCAGGACGCCTCCCTCGAGCTGTGTTGACGGTTGGTTCCGCCTTTGGTACCTTACACTGTGCCGCAGTATGCCCCAGTTTATTACAGTTGTAACATTGAGGCCTTGTGTCGGGACAATCACGAGCATAATGCCCTGGCTTCCCACACTTGAAGCAAGTCAGTTCCCGGTTCTGAGTCTGACCTCCTGAACCACCAGCAGCACCCACCATGGGCCTGTAGGATCCCGAAGCCGCTCCTCTACCAACAGGACGCTGATACGGCCTCCTATTTTGAAACCTTCCTCTGTTCTGAAAATTCTGAGAGCTCGACCTCATCGGCCCTCCAGTTCCAGCCCGGTTTAACCTCCGGTTCTTCATCAGCTCCACTTCAGTGGCTTTCTCCACCAATGATTGGAATCGCATGATTCCCAGTGGCCTCACTGAGTCCTCAATATCCGGCCTCAGTCCATTCACGAAGCGCTTGCACATGTAGCGCTCGTCAACATGATCATTAAAGAATTGGAAATGCTTCGCCAAAGACTCCAGCTTCGAAGCAAATTCCGGTACAGACATACCTCCCTGACGGAGTGTCAGAAACTGCGCCTCCCTCTCATCCCGGGCACTTGTCGGAAAATACTTTTCCAAGAATGCGGTCCGGAACGAGTTCCAGTTGATCTCTTCATGGTTGGCTTCCATGATTCCCCTGGTGCCCTTCCACCAGTATTCAGCATCTCCCAGCAGAAGATAAGTCGCCATGCCCACCTTGGCACCCTCTACAGTCTGCAGACTGCCGAAAATCTTCTCGATTTCCTGGATCCAGAGATCCGCTGCGTCTGGATCAGTACCACCAGAGAACTTTGGTGGGTTTTGCCTCCTGAAGTCATTGAGGCCTTTGTTCTGGTCCAGAGTGACTTCCCTCTGGCGCTGATGCTGTTCACGTGCTTCTTCAGTAGCACGCCTCATGGCATTATCATTTGCCTGTGCTGTTACCGCTTGGGCCTGCGCTGTTACCTGG